>NW_028301608.1:101792500-103162500 GCF_987345545.1 Pholcus phalangioides | reverse complement strand
TAGATTTTTATCTCTTAGGACAGCTAAAAAGTGTCTTTTACGAGAAGCCCATCGAGTTACAAGCGAACTTGTAGCGGCTCGAATTAGCGTCGCAGTTACAGACTTTTGTGAAATACCAGGAATCTTCCAATTTGTAAACGTGTACTCAATGCACTCCATCGCCGATGTGACGACTGCATTGCAGCTGTTGGTCGCTCATTTGATCATTTGTTGCAAAGTTTTCGATAATAAATTATCCTTTATTATTCATTTTTACTGTTTTATCCATTTTCACCCCGCATTCACCTTGTCTCTGCTCGCCGCTTGCTTTTCGATCCCACATTGCATTTTGTGAAAGTTGTTTGTTCTGGCGAATTGTATCAGCCCTTAAAATTCTGACCATCAGTTCAGTTGCATCCTGTATACTTGTTTAACACGAGAAAAGTCTTAAAAAAAATTAATCAGAATTAAATATTCATAATGTTTATCATTATGTTTAATCATATTCTGATTGTCGATACTAAAAACATAATTAATAAAATGACCTTCAGATTTTGAATTTCATTTTCAAACTGATTAATTTTATATATATAATTTTACGGAAATCACCGTTTTAAGGTTTTTAAAATCCCATTATCACTCAGTGTCACTATTGGGAATATCAAGATTCTTTATTCGTTGCGTGAAGCAAACAAAACGATTTCCCATTAAAGCTAAAACTGAATAATAGCACCTGTCACATATCGTTGATAACCAAGTGCCGTATTTTAAAATAATTCCAATTATTTTTGAAATTGAATTTCAGATTCTCTTCTAACAAATACTCCGTTCGGATGTATCATTGATTTAATTCGTATCTTTATTGTTTGAGGGTAAATCCCGGGTGCAGGAAGAAAAAAAAAAAGGAATATCTTTTCCGTTTTCTTTCTAACAATAAATCCTAGTGGGATTCATATTTTTCGTATTTATTATTATTATTGTTTTTTGTTCCGAGGAGGAAAATTCCAAGTCGTTTTGAATTTAAGTATTGTTTTAAAATTATATATAAATGTGGAATGGTCTAAGCTAAAAACTCCTTTTCTTGTTATAAGCCGGAAAATCCGATTCATTATTTATTACCATTTTGAATTCTTTGAAAAAGGAAAAAAAAAATCTCAAAGTCAGTAGAAAATTAGAAAGGAAATGAATAAACTTAGATGAATTCTCCCGAGAGCCTTGGAATTCATTATGCGTCAGTGACGCAACAGAAACGACCGAAGAAATTTCTGGAAGTTATTCTTGAAGAAATGGAAGTGAAATATTCATTGGCATAGGTCAAGAAATAAAATGAATAAATATTTTTTGTTTCGGTAAGGATAATAGGATAAAAGAAATGCAGGTTATTACATGTTATTATCTGAATATTTCTAAGAAGTGGAATGTAAGAACTGATGACGGTTTTCATTATATGTGTCTCAGGGTTTGAAAAAAAAATTTTTGTATCTCCTGTAATAAATCTAGTACCTTATAAGTTTTCTAATGCAACGAATTCTTTAGCTTTATTTAAAAAAAAAAGAATTTTTACCGTTGATATTGGTTAGACGTATCTTTCAGAAGTAAAGTTTCTTCTTACACATGGTAACAATAATTTAACACTACTTACACTACTCTAACAAATATCATCAAATTAAAATTTAAAATTATTTCGTATCAAAAAACTATTTTTTCGTAAAAAATAAAAAGCAGTATAAATGCATTTAAAATACTTAAATTATGCATTAAAATCTTCTATAAATGCATCGAGTATGAATTCAGCAGCATAAATTCTCAAAGTACTACTTTTTCATGTAATATAAAATTTTTCCGATGTTCAGACTAATAATATTTGCTTCGTCAAGTGCCTGTTTTGTTAATATTTCTTTTCTTTTTTTCTTCAAATTGTTTTTCCTGTTAAATATTTTTTACTTATTTTTGACTGGTTCATTATATGCTCTCATGAACAATTGTTTTGTAATTAGTAATATGTGATGTGTTCATCTAAATGTGTGCAGTACCTAATATGAGCAACAGGAAATTTCTGATGTAATTTTCCGCCCTTACAAAAAAAAACCGAAAAAAAATCTTGGAAACGTATTTTCATAATTTCCTGAGATACATACATAATCTACAACAGCCAAAGAAACAAAATTACGTCAACAACAGAATTTTTAATGTGTTTAGTTTGGCATTTACTAAAATCAGATCTGCAGCTTCGGCTTCTTCTTATAGCACACGTTACTACAGTGAAAACAGTTCTACAGTAAAATATAAAACATCGTTGTTTTTCACCGTAATTCAAAATAGAAATTGCAAGACAAAAGCCACACACAGCAAGCAAACCGACCGGTTTCGTTATTTAACAAAAAAATTATTTTAACACATTTTATTTTAATACGTAAATTCTATTCTCCATCTTCTTTCTGTAATGCATTTTTATTTCTCTCGAACGAGGGAGTGTCATTCTGTTGACTTCTGCGGCACGAATTTTTTCGCATAAAACTAACGATCAACCATAGAGTTATTATCCACTTTTAAAACCAGCATATTACTGTAGTTGCTGATACGAAATAGCTTCGAAAGTTTCTTATTTTTTTCAATAAAACATCATTGTTCAACATCATTTATCAAGCAATGGCTAGGGGAAGTAGTACCATAAGGAAAGGAAAGAAAACAGTCAGAAAACATGAGTCAGTTGTTGATGTTTAATGAAAAACAATTGGATTCTAAAATATACAAACATTCAGAAATACCAGACCTGATATGTATCCAAATCGGGATGGTTAATTTTGTTCTTATTATCAGATTATATAGAGATTCACCAATTATTCTAATTATATGATTTAATAAAAAAATCTCGCAGCTTTTTTAAGCTCTTCAACGTGCTATCACAAGGGAAGAAGGAAGAAAAAAAAAGACAACAATATAAGTTAAACAAATATTCGTGTCTTTTTATTCTTATCAAAACTACACCCACAAACGTTTTTTTAAATGTATGACAACTGTTATTCATATCATTATCTTAATGTAAAAACTATTTATTCTCCAGAGGATTTTATTTCCAGTGGATGTTTCCAAAGTATGGTTTAGGAAATTAGTGGTGGCGAAGCATTTTCATTCTTTTGCATTTTGAAACACATTTGTTATTCCAGGAAAAACATTAATTGCTAGAATAATATTACGAAATAATAATTTATTTAAAAAAAACCATATTTTTCCAATAAGTTCCCAATTTTTTTTCGGTGTATGAGGTAAAAATGAAAGAAAGTGTACAAAGTGCTATAATTGCGACATTACGAATCATATATAATGTGGCTGTTTTTTATGCATGAAAATTTCAATGAATACCTTGAAATATTCGAAATTGATCACGAATAGCGTTTTTTTAATATGTATATACATTATAAATCAAAAATACGCATTTGTGCAATTCGAAATATAATGACATAAATGTATAATTTTTGAAGGAAATAACATTGTTTTTATACAAATGTATAAAAACATTCACAAGGAACATGTCAAACTTTCAACAAAAAGATAGTTTGTTTTTCGTTGGGTATTTGATTCTAAAGAAATTAGGTATTTTCTTAGGTTGAAAGAAACATAAAAGTTTGAAGAAATATAAAATGAGAATAAGAGACAAAAAACAAAAACGTTGATGTGGAAAAAAAAATTCCTTCTGATAAAAAGAGATATCTGTAAAATAAAAATCCGTTGACTTGAAAATATGTTTCGGTTTGAAGTTTTAAAGCTCCAAGCTATATCAAAGGAGAAAAAATAGAAAATAAAACAACAAGAAATATAACATGTTTTGTTTCTTAGTCCTGTTACTTTTTTCGTCTGTTATTTAAAGGAAAAAAATAGACCTACTCAGCTATATATATTTAACCGAAAAAAAATATATGAACATGTCGAGGATTTCCTCTCAAGATATATTTTTTTGGCACAACAGTCACGAAGTCCAAGAATGAAACAGACTGAAAGAATGATTTATACATGCATGAAATTACATGAAGAAATCTCGATTGTGTCATGCTTCGATTCATATGAAAATACACTTTAGAGTGATATATGAAATTAGCTCTATATGACACTTTAATATTTATATATTATTTTATAAGCATTGCAATCCAAAATATGTTTTTCACTATGCGTACAATAGACATCAGTTGTGCAACTTTATCTTACAATATTAGGTTATTACAAACTAGCCTTCTACTTGAAAAAAATTATCTCCACAGAGAGCAGGCAGACGTTTCACAAGATACACATATAACATGAAATATTCAGGCATCCGAGAGTTTGCTTCAAAATATGGAAGAAATATGGTAGCACAAACAGAATTTGAAACATACATAATTCTGACAACATAAATACGTTAAGACCGCACATACATTTGGAACATACATTCCGGAATGTACCGATTCGTTAGATTTCCTGCAGAGGAATGAGAACGAGTTGCATGTAAGGTTAAGTAGTAGTTTTAGATTGTTACAGTATTTACCCTTGGAATACCTGAAAATTTCAATATCTTTCAGTACCAATGGGGGTAAATGGACCAAAACTGAATATATATGCATTTTGGTCAGTTCATTATAACAAAGGTATATGGAAATTATTTTAAAAAAATATAATAAATAAACTGAATAGCAGTTGATGAGATTTTTATTAATTAAAAACATGGATTGTTCAACGCAAGAAATAAAATTGCAATGCATATTACATGCTCTTTATATCACCCCGTGCTTCATACAAACATACAAAACCTCGGTTTTTCTGAAGAAAAAACAGGTTTATACCGTTTGAAACAAGCTTTGAAGTTCATTTCAACTACATTTTTTGCAATACATTGCAAAATATTTGCAATATACATTGCTATACTCAGCACATATTTAAGCTTAACATTTCTTGCAACGTCCTTGTCTTGCCGCTTTCTCTGATGGACACATTCCACATCAAGAACGCCATTCCATATGTTTGGTGGACTTTCTGTGAATTTGACGGGATTCGAGAATGATGCCATCAAACATTATAATGAGCTATAATATTCTATAATCATTGGTCAAGTAAAAAATCTTAAATAATTTTTCCACATTAGTTTCCACAAAGAATCACGTGCGTAATTATTGGGGGCGGCCGATCGTATCCACCCTGTATACAGTATAAAACATTTCCTGAAAGTAACTGACGATGTTGATGCAAGACGCATAGACGAAAATGACAGAAATCGATTTTCATTGTTCATTTCATTAATTCTATCATGTTTATTTGAATGCACAAAATCCTATTAAAAATACAAAATGTTATTTAAAGACTTTTAGTGGTACACTAGGTATAACCCAGTAGTTAGAAGTACATTGTATTGCTTTCGTTTTTAAATCTTCAGTTTTATATTTTATAATCTACGTAACTTTCACTTCAAACTATGAAACTTTCCATCAACCACAGTGCGATAAGATCCCAGTAGTTAACTCTAACCATGAACTAACACGAAAATGATTCTCTGTCATCAGTTACGCAGTGAAACAAAACCATTGTGTTCCTTTTTTTCCGAACTAGTAAATCCGGAAAAATAAGACAAGCTTTCTTCTTTGACGTAATGGATGTCTATTTATTTATTTTTTTCCTCCCGCTTCTTTTGTTTCAGGAGTTTTTCCTACGGCCACACCTATCTGACCACTGGCTTAAGTTGTTGTTAAGTGGACAGCCTAACTTGCCGTGATTTATTCGGTAGGAGATGCCTTCTGACTATGATGTACGGCTCGTTTGAGAAATGATCCGTATTGTAACAGTATTTTTGCTATTAGAGCCTGTCTTTTATTTTATTCTTTACTTTTGATAGCACGTTGTCTTCCAAGAACGAAAAATGAGGAAATTAATTAACGGCTCGTAATATTTTAATCGACATCAGTGAGTTATCTATCTGCTTCCTGACACGTTGTTGAAAAGATGTTTTAGCCTTTACATCAAGGGTGTCCAATCTTTTTAGTGCATATATGCGATACTGCTACCGCTGCGTTCCCGAGACAGTAATTGGTGTGTGTGTGTGTGTATTACTGTAAATGTACTAAATGGATTATTATATGCATACTTACCAAGCGTCGTTGGTAAGTTTGATAAATACTAAAAAAAATCATCGCTTATACCGGAGATTATCTATAATAACTAAGTGTCGTTAGAAAATTAGAACAAATACGTGAAATTTATCGCCTTTATCTGTGATTATGCATAATACCCTAAAGCAATTGGTGAATTTTATAAATATGAAAAAAAAGTCCATATGAGTCAGTATATGTGATGAATATAGTCGGACCCCCATGTAATGATTACAAGTTTGACGACCGTACAATATATGTATGTATATCAGGTGTAGTATGCCATATAGTACGATTTTGGGTACTGGTTGAATGTTTATGAACATTTGTCTATCATTGATTTATATATTCTGAGTATTTTTTTATCCGCAGGTAAAAAAATAAGCTTAAAAAATATTGATACTTAAAACATTCATTGAAAGTACGTATTTTCAACATACAATATGAAATCTAATTTTTTTATTGAAAATTATATATTTTTTTCCTGAATTCAATGACACGTTTCAATTTAAAGAGAAAAAATGTTCTATATGTGTCTGTAGCGTGGTATTTTTAGAGAATATTTCTTTCCCCTTGAAGATTACGGCAAATAAAATTTACGATGTACGCATTTCCTTCGGTGATGAATCAAAGATCTCTTAAAGGGGGTAAGTAGAAAAAATATGGGTGAGGATAGAAAAAAAACTCACCCAGCCTGACCAATTTTATAGAATGATGTTGACAATGACAGATGCAATATTTTATTTATTTATGCTTTTTTTTCAAAACGATCAAAGTCTTTGCTTAACGTTCTGGAATTTAGGTTACTTCCTTTGCCAGCTAATCTCGAACCCCTGAAGCAGGAGCAAAAACATTCTGACTGCAGTAAGAATAGACGATTGATGAGTTGACTGACGCTCACAACTTTTGAGTTACGAAAATTATACACACGTGATTTATAGGTCACGAATAAAGAAAAACGCTGTTGGATGCGACAGAAAGAAAAACTTATCTCTCCCATTTTTCTCCTAAGCATGACGTTAAAAATAAATGCCAACATCTATCGTTGAAACTTCTGTTATGTGAGTAAATAAATAAATTAGATCATCTTCTTCGCGTCTTCGTACTCAGAATACTTCTGATACTAGTAGATCATTCTCTAATATACCTAGGCGTATCCAGTCATATTAAATTGATGTTGAGGGATCTTGAAGTCAAACACACCCAAATTAACAAATTTCAATGCAGAACCCTGATTGATTTTTTTCCACTTTAAAACATATGGTATATAAAAGTAACAAAATAACAAAAGAATGATTCCTCGCTGTTAAAGAACCAACTTTGATCTTCTTAGAGCAAGGATAGAGGGAGTGCCATGCCATACGACATGAATATAGTTTTAATTTGTGCTCCACCCCACAACAATCACATAGTGTAGAAAAACATGGTTCTCTAAGCGCTTCAGTTCCAAGAACCCCTAAATGGATAGAGCTATTTTTAGATCAAAGCCTTTCAACTACTTGCGAAACCATTTTCCAAAAGCTGCTCACAACGAGACAGAACACTACAGAACTAAAAAGAATGTATGGCTATGCTCCTACCAGAATCGGCCTCATGCCAGTGGCCGCGTGATAACGAACAATACGCCTAGAAGATCTCAACATGTATATACGCACCAGGACATCTTTGCGGTTCGAACTATGTGTCACCGTCAATAGGCTTGATGCAAGAAATAGTGATCAAAGGAGCCTGAAGTTTTCTTTTTTTTTTGAAGCGCTTCTTTATATATATATTTGGTATATTGTTTGTGCGCATATCTCGAATTTAAAGTAACGTTATCAGAGCAGAGCTTAAACCCACCTCGCGTTAGATTTTAAATTTTTGTTTTGCATTTTATATTTGCATCTATATCTGATTGCGTTGGATTTTTTTTTCTTGCCATGGCATGGCGAATGTCATATCAAAGTGCATCCAAGCATTTGCTCATCTTTCAACTTTCCCCTTATGTGTGTTTAATAACGATAACGTTTAAATGTCTCCTTATCCGATTCTGCCCACTTAATATGTATCTGTCATTCATTAATCATCTCTCCTCTTCCCCTTTTCAGCTTTCTTCATCGAGATAACATCATTATACCAGTCGATTTCATTATTTTACAATCCAAAACAAATTTAACTTTTGCTTCATGATATTTTTTTTTCTAATGGCAGAGAGTTTTGAAAAAGCAGTTAGTATCATTTGGTACTGTCAATGTAAAAGTTTAAGGCAAAAATATCCTCTGTTTTGCATGATGTCGTACCCTTTGTTCGTAAAAAGTGCATTTGTTTGTCGCAATCCTCTGCGGTTGTTTGATAGAGTGTGTAATAATTATCTTGAAAATAAAAGTACATTTAAAGTGTATACAAGTGGGACAGGTGACTTGCTTCCATTTACTGAAAAAAGAAGGGAGTTGAAGAAAGCGATCACGATAGAAAAATTTGAATCTAGGTTGGCAGATAACATTGCCGATGAATTCAAATTCTTTTTCAAGTATGCCAACAATGAATGCAAGGAGACAATTGGTCTACCTCTCAATAAAAGGGTCTTGGGTAGAGTGCAATGTAAGCACTTGTAGTGCTTTGAACGACTTTTTCGTTAGTTTTTAATACAGAAGATGATTTCCAAAGTAGGGTGGTGTCATGGGGTGATAAAGTCATCAACGGTATTGATTTCAAACATGTGGGGAACATAAAATATCCAAAAAAAATGTAAGTGCAAGCAAAGCACCAGGACCAGATTTTATCTATGTTAAGATCCTTATATGAGAATGTGTTAATGAATTGTGTGTTCGGGTCGGTTGCACAGACGTAGTGTTGCTCAGGTCATTGTCCCAGGGGCTTGAAGCATGTTAACGTAGTTCCGATATTTAAAAAGGACAGTATAGAAACTGTGTCCAATTATCGTTCAGTGAACTTTACGAGTTCACTCCCGAAAATTTTGGAAATTATTATCAATCGCCAATAATGTCTTGTCATAAAAACCAGCACGGTTTCATTAAGGGAAAGTCATGTGTTACCAACTAACTTTGCTTTTATGATCAATCTACCTTTGCTTTTCTTGATTTCCAAAAGGCGTTCGAATGGGTCCAACATGGCAAGCACTTGAAGCGTCTTTCTTCATGAAATTGGCATTGACGGCAAATTGTTCAATTGGATAGAAACTCTGTTAAGAGATAGGTCACAACGGGTTATATGGAACGAGGAATTTTCTGATTGAACAGATGTGAAAATATAAGTCCCTCAAGGAAGTGTCCTTAGGCCCACACTTCGCTTCACTTTTTATTGATAAACGCGATCAGAGTATCGACAGGATGTTAGCAAATTTGCAGATGACATGAAACTAATGTGGAGAGTCGGGAATCCAACTGATAGGGAGATGCCCCAGTCGATCTTGAATATGATTACAGCATGGGCAAATGAGTTGAACGTGGCATTTAGTGTTAACAAGTGCATGGTCACTATTTTTGTTTCGAATAATCCACATTACACTTACGAGCTGAATAATATTACTATCCCTAATGCAACCAGGATCACCGATTAGGGAATTCCCTTTGACGAGCGGCTTAGGTTTTCTGAACGGTGCGGTCGTATGACACGTCATCGAATAGAATGTCTCGGTATCATCCTTAAAAAAAGTATCTTCGCGTTCTTCTAAAGTTATTCTTCTCTGCTTTTCCGAGACTTAGTTTATCCTGGATCGGAGTACGCCGTAAGGTCTCTGAGACCATACCTACAGAGGGAAATAGACTCAATTAAGGGGTTGCAGAGAACAGGTACGCGTGCTCTTATTCGCACACAAATCTTGAGCTATGAAGAAAGACTCGATTTCTTGAATACGCTTGCATTAAAGGAACACAGATGTCGGGGCAGCGCGAGGTGCGATCAAAGTGTTTACAATTCTCAACGGGGGGAATAGGATGGACCATGAGTTTTTAATACACCGTCAATGAAGTGCTTCGGCATAAAGACATCAGCATCGTTTAGTAAGGTACAATTCCAGGTTGTAGTGTGGCAGGGAATTTTTCTCAAATCGGGTTATCAATAAACACGGAATAGGTTACGTTCTTGGGGTCCTGAATTCTAACAAAATTCATGCGTTCAAATAGAAATACGAATATAATAGAAAGGCAAACATAACCTTTTTATGAGAAGTGTTTATTATCATTCATAGTTAATAGTTAGTTTCGTGATATACTCGTAGTATTGAGTTACTGTATTTTAGTTATATTTGAAATCCATATTTTTTCGACGATTCTTTTTTCAGCCACCTTGCAGGACAATTTGCCAGTTGCGGCATTTGCATTTGAATTTCTATTTGTACAAAAATAATTGTTTTTTTCGACAATCACAAATATTTGTTTTTACAAGCAACAATTGTATGTGTGCGTTTTTGCTTTTTCCGTAATTCCTGCGAAGTAATGATGTTTTGATCGAACTGTTAATCCCCTTAATTACCCCTTAATCATAATCAAATTTTTAAATTCATTTTTATCTTTTCAGTCCTTTTAGGTAAAGATAAACGCATATTTTCTTAGAAAAACGGAGATAGACTTGAAAGTCTGGGGGGGGGGCGGTCATTATTTGCTGGAGGGGGGCAAGATGATAATGTCGATTCATCTATACATCCTTTGATGCAGGAGGGAGGGGCAATGCCCCCCATGGATAAACGACTCATTATCAAAACAAAAAAGACGTATAACCGCCGGAACTAATCAAGGTTCCAACTTGGCTCCGATAATACGTAGTATTTTCATGGATGGTTAACCTATGGTACCAAAGGGCATCCTGAGTGTATAATCTCACGATGTTATATTAACTTCAACAGATAGGAAGGCCTTGAAGGAGCTAAGTAGCCTCCAGGAGCTGATCCTAAAATGTCGAAAGATAGAATGCACACAACAATGCCAAGTTGAATTGGCTCACAAGCCGAGATACCCCATCAAACACGAAGATCATCATAGAGCGACGAGATATCGTACAATCGACTCAAACTAAGTACCTGGGTGTCGCCCTGGATGAAAGACTCAATTTGAGGAGTCATACCAAGCACAAAATCAAAAAGGCTCAGATCCTCGTGGAGAATCTAATTGAGATTTTGCTATCCGAAGTCGAATCTCAGTTTGGGAAACAAAGTTTTGATGTACGAACAAATCATTCGCCCAGAGTTAACACATGTTGACCCAGCTCGGGCTTTCGAATTTAAAAGCAACACGTACAAATTACAATGATTTCAGACTCGCGTCTTCAGGAGCTTCATTGGATCACCAAATGTTTTCCGCCTCACCTATCTGCACAAAGATATGAAGTTGTCATCCATGTATTGCCACATCAAGGAACTAGCTCGAAACTGCCTTCAAAAAACAAGAAAGGTCGTGTCACCAACATCTGAGCGAGATTTGCGATTATGATGCTTGCGAGTTTCTGAGAAAAGAATCTAAGGCATAAAAACATACTCCATAAAAAATATGTGTCTGAATTTTGAAAAGTGCTTGTGCTCTTGTGTACATAAGTAAATAAATAAATATATTTGTAAATATTCAAACACTCATTAGTTCATCCTTCGAACAATGTTTAATACAGTCTGACGAAAGAAGATATCAAATGTGTGACGAACTGGTGCATAAGGCAATTTTCTGTAACAAAATGCCATTTTATTTTCTATTTTTTTCTTTCAAATATTATCATTTCATGCCAATATAATATTATGCTACTTCAAGATGATGGCGAATAGGGCTCTTTTGAGCTCGGTGCTCTGTGTAATGTCCAGAGGTCACGGTCACAAATTGTAAATACCAAGTGGATGAATTGCAGCATAATCGAAAGCATCATAGTACATCAATCGTATTCACATTAATTATTATAATTATCTAAATGTGCGAAAATATTTTCTTTCTTCTTTATATAAGCAATAAATGTATATCACACATTAATAATGAATTCAAAATAGTACTATATATTTTAAAATTACTAGTCTATATTTCTTCAAGCGATAATCGGACTATTTATTAAAAAGTACGTCGGAATTTATTGCTTCAGACATGATCGAAAACTTCTCATACGATAGAGAAGTCAATAAAGTCAGAAACGATATCCGTGGACGGAAACCTAAGAAATGATGGAAATTCTATGACGTAAAGCTAACAAGCTTCTAAGATAATTAATACAAGATTACTCGTTCCACAGCAATGTTCCATAAAACCGAAGCCAAGCATAATAAAATATTTTTCTCACCATAAAACAGAGTGGAAAGATTTCTTCTTTCATCATCTCAAGACTTTCCAATAACCCTTATCAAGAGTCGGTCAATAAGTTGACGGATACGGCGGAAGTTCCTAGTGGCCAGGAGGGACTGAAAAAGGTTATATATTTTTTTTAATTTTTATTTTCTCCTCTAAGTTTGACATATACGTTCTGAGAAAGGGAAAATGTTCATTAATCCCTCTGGTTCAATTTATTATTCCCTCTTTTCAAGAGTTAATTAGTAGGTAGCCGTTGAGAAATCGATATTCTTTTAAGAAGTGAAAGTCACTAGCGCACCGTTGTCGTCCTGATTAACGTTCTTCTAACCTAGTTCCAACTTTTCGAAGATTCGCTGAAGTAACCCTTCGATGAGGAGAATTCGGTTTTCCATCTCTCTCTTTCTCTCTTCTTATTGTTTTTCTCTCCTTATTCTTATTCTTCTGATACACTTCAGCAGACCTAGACATTTCGATTCTCAATTCCAGATAGGATGGTTTAATTACATTTTTGCGAGCTGGAGCGCATAGACGACAGGATAATGAGGGGAAATGTCTCGCTCAAACTACCACATACCTAAATTGGGTTTATGATACCGAATGAGATAATATGGGTAGAAAATGAGAGCAAAAAAAAAATTGCGTGTATATATATATATTAAGGTTTCATTTATACATGCCGAGAACATGATTCGCAATTCCCAAAATTACATGGTAATCTATTATATATATTTCTTAGAAAAATAACTAGATAAAAATAGTAGAGAGAGAGAGAGGAAATATCTTTTTGATTAAATTGCCACGAGGGGATATAAGAATATATTAATTTTCTGATATAATCTTATACTTCCATTATCAGTGAATCTCTCGTGAATATCGTGTATAATCGTGAATATTTTTCTTGGCATTTACCAATTACGCCAACATTTTGTAGCTTGAAAATTTGCTGATATCCCGAGCATTTGTTAAAATGTGAAGCATTTTCTGAAATCTCGAATGTTAGAATTTTCTGAAATTTCGAATATATTTTTTTAAGCTTTAATTTTCTTCTCTCTAAGACTAACATATACGTTCTGAAAAAAAGAAAATGTTGATTAATCCCTCTCTAGTTCAATTTATTATTCCCTCTTTTCAATAGTTAATTATTTTAAGAGTATCGATCTCAAGTCGATTTAAGGTCTCACAAGTTGATTTAAGATCTCAAGTTTTTGTCGATATTTTATATCGTGAGCATTTATCTCAATGTCTTGAGGCTACATCACAAATCTTGAGCATTTGCCGATACGTTATATCTTGAGAATGTGCGATTCAGTAGCTTACGCAAGATTTTTCAAGGGGTAGCATTTCTTTTTTCTTCTCAAAGGAAAGATCGTTTCACACTACAAAAATCACTGTAATTTCAGCTGAAGAGCGATGCCTCCTTTGTGTATGCCAGTGTGTCGTTATGATTATCTTGAGGAACTTACCAATATCTTGTGTATTGGACATTTGCCATATTGGGCTTTTACCAATATCTACTTGTTGGGCATTTTCCAAGAAATTATGTATTGGACAATTACCAATATCTTATGTATTGGACAATTACCAATATCTTATGTATTGGACAATTACCAATATCTTATGTATTGGACAATTACCAATACCTTATGTATTGGACAATTACCAATAGCTTATGTATTGGACAATTACCAATATCTTATGTATTGTACATATTCCAAAATCTTATTGGGCATTTACCTAATGTCTTCTTTACTTGCTGATATTTTGAGCATTTTTTCAGCTGATATCGGGAGTATTTGCTGATATTTTAAGCACCTGCTGAGCTTATATCTAAGGCATTATATGATGATATCATATGATACAGCATTTACTAATTTTTTTGGGCATTTGCTGATATTGTGAGAATTTTTTGATAATCTAACCATTTGTTAATATCATAAATATTTTTGAATGTATCATTTGCATTCTTGCTCTTCTCGAGAGATTTGCTTAGACTAAACTCCTGCGTACTTCATAATGGACCGTAGGTTTACAAATTTGGATAGGTACAAAAACGTCTTTATCATTCTGCACTCATATCTATCATAGCAGTTACCACCGCTCGATTTTATGAACCTCTAATTTACAAAACGATTTCACACGATTTTACAAACCAGTCTTCCAGTCACGAATTTGAAGTCTTCCAGTCACGAATATTATTCCTTTGAACGTCTTTTCCATTTAAAAAATTTTTGTTCAAGCCCGGGTTCGTAAAAGCGAGTGTATATCAGATAAGTGTTCGATGAAGTAACACACGTTATAAAATATAACGAGTTATATTTTATAACACGTTATAAAATATAACGAGTGGAGAGATCTATACTAATAGTTATATTTTTCGATTGCATCAAGCCCAGTTCGTGTAAAAACATAAGCTCCTTACACAAAATTTTCGATTTTGAAAACACTAGTATCATATTATAGGAACATGTAACTACCATATAGAATAAATTGAAATTTATTTATAAATGACAAAAATATTTCCATAATTCCCCAATTTATTTTTCCGAAACGAACTTTTGTAACCATTAAACTTGTAATGGTATTTCTTTCCAAAGTAAATCTCACAATGATCATGAACATTTCTTCAAATATACTCTTTCATTTTCCTTATCGAAACGAGAAGAAAAACCCTGAAATTGTAATTTTTTTTCTCTCTCTTACCCTTCGTGAAATCTATTCAGCTATTTGATGTCGATGCCGCTAATTTACTACATACCATGTCATCATCATTTGCTTTACAGTAATTCTCTAGCGATTTTTTTTTCTGTTTCTTTTCTCTAACAAAAGATTGAAACTGATATTATTCTAAACTAAACGACTGCAATGAAATTTTTTTCTTCTTCTTCTGAAAATAGAAAATTGGAGATTGTCCAGCGAAAAAGTTCTTACAACGACCGAGACGAATGAGATACATACAGGCTTTTACTTTAACATTTGGTCTATGTTATGATTCATTTCTATGTACGAGTTTCTCTCCATCTTTTTCGCATTACCTTAATGGTAACGATAAGTTCGCTTGGATTCCTTCGAGAGAAATCGTGAAGAAATCGCGGGTGGAATGATAACATCGGTATGCGTGTCTTCTTTCGTATCTTTCTCATGTGTTTTAACTGTCACAATTTCTCTTGCATGGAGATTCTCCCTCTCGTTGCCTTTGTTCGGGATCTTCCATCATGATTTCTTTTGTTTAATGCCCTTTTTTTTTCTCGTGTACGAGCTATCTCATTTCTTTTGTTATTTCGATATCTGTTTTTGACAGGAAGATCGTATTTTCTGGATGAATACTATCATGCGGCATTGATCTTTGTGAGTCATTCTGCTTTCCAGAAACAATACTGACTATTACTAAGTTAGCCTAGAATTATCGGGATATCAGATATGTGACGGGTTAAATCCGTTCCCCATTTGTATTTCAGTATCCTTTATTGTTATTAATATGGATGAAAATAATCAATTTTTTAAGTGAATTCAAACTTTGCAGCAGATGTTACTCGTATAATACAAGATGACACAAAAGTCACTGGAAATTCAAAAATTATCAATATCAAAATCCCTTATGAATAAAAGAAACTTTTGCCCTCTTATACCCAGTTTACACGAAAACGTTAAAATTTGGTTTTAATTTCTGAAAATAAGTTTGAAATTTTGCCGATAAAATCGCGCTTTTCTGCGCAAGCCTAAATATGAGGAGAAAAAATAAAACCATAATTTTTTTTAGTCAAATTTATGTTCGTAAAAGTTTAGGGGTCTAAACTTCGGTTTGATTGAATGGCAATGCCGGTTAAAATATTTTCAACCTGAACTGGTTATCTGCTGTTACGGTTCCATCGTATAGCAGTTTCTTTAGTATTGGCAAAGTAACGGTTTTTTTCATAATAATAGTATTTAAATACATATGCCCCTTTCGGCAAAATTCTCAACTAATTTATTTTCTAAATGTCGTCAATTCCTATTCTCGCATTTTATTTTTGCCGATTATAATCTTCATGACATGAATTTTATTGCAAATCACATACAATACTCATAAGAAGATTTCTTCACCTATGGTTTCAGTTAATAAAATTTCAATTAGCCTAAGGAATTTTGATCCCTTGCACAGTATGCAACCTTTGGCACATTGAACTGATGTTGTAATTCATTGACGAACAAACGTTCCTGCTTCAAGTCATGATTCGACTAGAATTATATTTTTTTCGGGATCGTATAAGAGTTAAATAACTTCTTCGAAAGTAAAGTATCACTAAAAAACTCATCACTTTCATTTAATATGTTTAATTCTTGCTGAGATAGTTTTTGCATATTTGTAATTGTGCTAAAATTATTTATGTATCATATAATTGTTTTGTATAATATTTTGCGACACTTGCATCTGCCGTACGTCTTATAGTACATGCCTTGATTTAGCTCCCGAAATTAACAATGCACATCTTTGGCCTCTATCCACAGAGGTAGTTGATTGATATTCATCTCCGAAGAGCCTATGCCAGATATTTTTTTTAGAAATCACGTCATATAGACGGAGTCGGACTCAAGCAGTTGAGAAGTGTCACGTCGTATCGAAAATATCAGGGTTGAAAAATGCAATTGCATTGATTAGTGTTTAATAAAGCAAATGGATAGTATCTAATAAATGCCTTGAAAATATACTGATTCCACACACAATTCAGCATCATAAATTTTAAAATTTTTCTTACATATATTAACACACATGCACAGATAATGCGAAGGGATACTACCTACTACTTTTTTTTAAACGTACATCCACCTCGTACACATTCCTATACGAAATTTCTAACGAATCGGCACCTCCCGGAATATGAGGTCTCCGCGTACGTGAGGCCCTCACGTATTTATGAGCAAATACGTTTCTGATCATGGCAAGCCATAGATTGGCTAAAACAACCATCCGTTCCCCCGACATTTTTGCAATAACAAGCTTTGGATGTCCGAAATGCATGAAAAAGGAAAGCAAATTTGAGAAAATACAAAAATAAAAATTGAAAATCACTAGACATACACGAAAAAAGCATCAGCAATGAAATAAAATAATAATAATAATAATGGACGCCACTATACAAGTGTGTGTTCCAAAGTAGTTACAAAAATTCTATCTTTAATTCAACTTCATTAGGGTGTCACAAAACCAGAGTCAAAAAACTTGGGTGAAGTTTGAAACCCATACAGGAAGAAGGATATCCGTAGCCACTCAGGAGGAAAAAACGTTAAGAAAATCATTTACATTGTTACATGCTTTTCTAATTCTAGAAAGTTGTCCAAAAATATATTTTTCAGAATTTTAATAGTAATATTAGAATTGAAATTAGAAAGTTAACTTTAAATTTGAATTATATATTTTCTTTCATCAAATATACCGATAAATTAATGTGATTAGACAGACAAATTTTAAGATCAAGGAAGTCAGCAGAAAGAAGGTTGTGATTGGTTCTCTCGAGTGTCAAGTCCGTAAGATAAATATCACCGCTTGATTCCAGAAAATTTTCAAAATTAAATATAATGAGATCGACAACATATCTGAAACCCATGATTTTGTGTTCAGCGAAAATATTACTTTCAAAGAAATGTAAAATATGTTCGGTCAAAATCACTAGAAAAACGTGTGCCCATGTGTACGTATACCCTTGATTTGTTTAAAGATATTGACGCCATTGTCCAAATAGTTCTCAAAAATGCAAAATTCAACCCCAATTTATTCCGAAATCATTTTTCCAAGTGAATAATGTTTTTATATGCCGGCTGTATACACATTCTGTAGTCTTGGGCGTTATAATGTGGTTTTGAAAAAATATATATATTTTGAGTTTTTCTTGGTATATTTTTTTCCGCTTTGAATTTTTAATTTCAGTATTTTTTTATACAATGTGTATCACACTACTAATATATATATATATATATATATATATATATATATATATATATATATATATATATATATATATATATATATATATATATATATATTTCTAATAGAATAAGCAATTAATATAATTAACGTATAATAAGTAAAATAGTTTCATATAGAACAGGGATTTTTCCCAAGTATTTCAACACAAATCATTCATAACATGGGGATCAGATAACATTGTTGGAATAAATATTTCTCAGTGAAAATATTTTTTTAATGAATTCGTTGCATTGAGTTCTTTTTATGATTATTTTTTATTTTTCCTAATTGATGGCAAAGACTTTTATAATGCATTTTTTCCTCTTCAATTTCCATTATGCGAACGAGGATTTTCTAAAAGTGTAGGGGGAAAAAAACAACAAAATTTCCCTTCTTGTTCCAATGAATATCAGGAAAGGGGGTGGGTGGTCCCATTTGCTTGAACACGCAATTATTCATGGGGTTAATTACAAGGCAATTAGCGTAAAAATAAGATGGCGGTATCAGGATTTTTCTGGGAATTTTTTTTTAATCAAAACGGACATTTATTTTTGAACTGCGTATCGGATATCCTTAACTTTTTATTATTTTTATTGCGTGAATTAAAAAAGAATGATTGGAAAACTTTCCTATCGGTTTTTCAGTTTGCATATGGATAAGATATCACATGCGATTTTTTTTTTCTCATACAATATTTGTTTTCTTAATAAAAATGTAATATCAATATTCACGATTATATTACATTTTAAAAAAATATTTCTCCCCACTACTAACAGCACACACTTATCAATTTTCACATCTCAAGTTCCTGTAAAGAATATGTGTTGGAATTAACAGAAATGCATCTTTTTAGAATGTGGTTCTGAATGAGATGTTTGAAATTTTATTAGTTTTCTGAAAATTGTGAGATATCCAAGGGTCCGCAAAAGGTTCATGGATGTTTTTCAAAACAACAAAAGAAACCGTCGAGAAAACATTCGTTATGTTTGACAGGATCCTTTGTTTACTCAAGTAAGGTATCCCTCAGAAAAATAATTAATGGAAGATGATGTTACTCTCCGCTATTCCTACGAAGGCTTCAATAGCTAACTTATGTGAAGATAAATTCATTAAAGAAAATTCAACTGATTCTGCGGGAAATCAAAGCAATGACCTCTCACTTGTCGGGTGAGAGCGCTGGATCAGCACTCTACAAAGGCAACAAACCTATTTCTCTATATCTCGTGTGTGAGACTGTATATGAGCAACCAGACATAACTCGGGCCAAACTCACGGAATTCATTTCCGTATCAGCCATTTGTCGAAATCTCCATAAGTGATTATTAGGTAACACTAATCTAGAACAGTTATCCTTATCTTTATATACTCATAGGCCACCCGGATATTCTATGGAGGGAAGACAAAGTTGAAAATCAACTAAAATGGGGAGAGGGCCACGAAAATGGATTGGTGAGCCACCAAAAGCTGGGGGAGAAAAACAGCAATGATCAAGCTTCTCTGCATAGATTATATGCTCTTTAATGATGTGGAAATCTCGTACGTGACCAGCTAGATATCTATATTTTAACATATCTAGATGATTCATTTGCTGTATAAATGATGTAAATTTAATAAATAAATGAATGCAAAAAACAGCTTTCGTTCAAGAAAAAATGTTCGGATGAACATTTGAAGAGCTTTTGCAGCTTTGAGATGAATAAAAATTATTTTCCAGTGCACTTCCTATTTCGTATTTGATAAAATCTAGTTCCAGATTTGTAAACAATTTAACCACAAAAATAAAAAAACGTGAGATCTCAATTCAATAAAAAAAAGTTTATCTTCAGTTACAACCTCGCACCTATAGGCCCAGTGAAAAGCATGTTTTATACGAAGTGTTATTTTAAAGACCTCTGTGGCGAGAACAACAGACTAGTTAGATATTTCCTCAAGGGAGTGCTCTAGCGAAGGAGAAGAAGCCGAAAGAGATTTTAACTAGCTCTCGGACAGAGCCCATCTAATACTGCTCAGTATCTGTGAAATGCAATACTCGTGTACCCATTTCCAAAGTTTCACCCGAGAGGAACACGCGACATGAAGCACGATGACGGAATAATAAACATTGCACACCATGCAGCTCGTAAGGATATCTGATCACTAACTTAACCGCTCTTGTATCATAAAATTGCATTTGCTTATATCATGGGTGCGCAACCTTTAGGACAGTGCGGACCACTTCATTGGTATGAGAACTCTTCATGACCTCCTTAATTGTGTGATCTGGAAGAGTGACGTAGGTTACTTAAGTGATATGTAAATGTGCATAAGACTCCTATTCCTAAGTGCGTGACTCCTAAGCTATCTGTAGTTATGCCGCTATATCGAGATCTCCTAAGTGATTAGGAGTTGTACAGCTAGCCACTTAATTATCTGTGAATGTGCCATTTTTCCCTTTCTGAAACTGTGCTTCGTAAAATGCTGCGGATCACATAAGTGATATGGAACTGTGCCGCAGGCCACTTGAGTGGTCTGTAAATGTGCTGTGGGTCAATCCCTCAAATACTTAAAGAATACACTGCGGGTCACTCAATGATATAAAAGTGTGCAACGGCCACTTGAGGGACTTGGAGTTGACCACCTCGGATCGACTAAATTCTACGAGTCGCTTAAGTGTTATGAAGCTGTGCCGCGGTGATTTGAAATGTGTCGCGGGTCGCTTAAATGACCTGTAAATGTGCCACGGGTCACTTAAGAAATGTGGAACTGTTCCACAGTGATCCGTAAATATGCTACCGTACCCTTGAATAATCTGGAAATGTGCTGTGAGGCCCCCCCCCCTAAACGTTTTTGGAATATGCCGCGTTCCACTCAGTGTATGTGGAACCACACCGCTGGTCATCTGTAAATGCAACGCTTAGTTCACTTTTACGAAATCATTTTTGAGGTCGCTGGTCACATCAGATGACTTCAAAAGTGATATTAGGCCCGCAGGCCTAGGGTTGAGCTAGCATGGCATATTAAATTCACACCGGCTAGAATTTTTTTTCTTTGAGAAATCTAGGCAGATGCTTGAAATAAGTCTAAACGGTATAGTTAATATAATGTATTAAATTTGAGACTTGATCTCGGGAGGTCCACGAAAACCTCCCCATAGGATTTTCTATTTCCACTGATTCTGGATTTTTTTAATAAAAATAAATTGCTTGCATTTTTGGAGATCATACCCATAGAGGGACATTGATTTTCCCTAAATTGACCGAAGGGGGGTGCAGAAAAGAGCGACGGACACTCTTGTTGGTGACGGAGCTTGAACTATAAAAGAGATTTGATTTTTTTGAATGTGTTTACATTGGAGAAGCGCAGGTGGTGGGCAGGACATTATCGAAGTGTTTAACATTTTCAACGGGATGAATAGGATGGACCAGGAGTTATTATTACACCGTCAATCGACTGCTTCGATAAGGGGACACTAGTATCGACTGTTAAGGGACAACTCCCCGTTGTGGTGACGCAGGGAATTTATCTCAAAATTGTTTGTTGAATCGAGAATAGTTATCCATCCTTATATTAAAACAACCATTTTTTTGTACCGTACTAAATAATTTTTAAATAATCTCTGTTTATTGATTTTTAGACCTCATTGAGATTTCAACACCACACTTAAGAAACTCTATTAGCAACACATGTTAAAAAGGATTTTTTTTTTAAATCTCGAATTTTATAGACACTGACTTGAAATACGAAAAAATGATGACCGCGATTAATTTTGGATATGATGGAGGAAAACACAGAAAAAAAACAGTTTTTTATCCAAGTTTAAGGACACATTATGTAAAATAATTTATTATTAAAATCATCGTAATTATGTGCAAGAATTTGAAAAGTTACTCCAAAGAAAGACATTAGGAGGAAGTAAAGTGCTAATTAAATAACACTGATAATCACTGCTCTGTCAACATCAAAGATCCAAACACGTTTCTCGTAACATTTTGGGAGAAATACACTTCTTGAATGTAAATATTTAATGATATGGTAATCATAGCCATGCATTATAGCATCATGTCTATGGAAAACACGTATTTTATTTTTTGCACTCTCACTCCCGTAACACCAAGTGATATTTTATAAGCGAAGGACAAGAGAAGTTGACGGTTTTTGAAAGTGAAATGACATTGTGCTAATTTATCTTTAGTGCCTTCGAAAGAAACTCATCGATCAACGTCAAAAAAGGTATAAAAAAACCTTACGTTCAAAAACTCGAAGACTTGAAAGCGCAACGCCGTTCTCGACTGAAAGATATGTATATTTCCTCGAGGCGATTGCATTTTTTCTTTCTGGTCTGAAAATAAACCGTTTCTAAGAAGATAAATATTCGTTCATATTTAGTTGAACAAAATTGTTAATAGTGGTTGAGTTTTTTTCATCTAATCTTCCGTGGCCGGGCCCGTTTGACGCTCTGAAAATCGCATAATAAATATTCACATTCAATGGCATTTCGATATCATACCCTTGACTTTTTATGGTGGACATTAGAATTTAAGATTATAAGTTATAATTACAACGGCATATAACGGTAATAACGCTTGTCTACAACGTTTTTATAAATTTATCTGTTTCTTAATTAATTTTCGGGTGCTGATTCGAGAAGTGACCTTAAAAAACGTCATCACGCGTCTTTTCTTTTATTATTTTTTATTTTTTATTATATGGTATTTATTTTTGTGAATACCTTTCAAAATATACATAATTAGGCTATACACGTGAAATATGATACCACTACTAAACTACTGAACCACACATGCACCTCGTCCATATTCCTCCTGCGGGCTTCGTTAGAAGTTCCGTTGTTGCATGTTGGCACATGTTAGAATGTGTATGAGTGGTGAACCTGACATGAAGTTTGTTTCTGTGTAATGCTTGTGTAATGCTATCTGCCATCAATTTGTCTAACTGTGAATGAACTGTACTGATTGAATAAAAGTGTGAAACGGTACTACAAATCATACTTCTATTTTTTGCCAGCTAAAACTTCGGGAAAGGCAAAACTGATTTTATCTCTAATATTCAATTAAATATCTCTTTTACCTGCCTTTAACGTCCGTTTTTAACGTCACCCCACTTATAAGGGATGTTATTGAAACGGGTGTTCCTTCTGGATAAATAACACGTTGATATCACTTGTTATTGACTCTCCCCGCTTATGAAGTCATTTTTATTCGGTCCTTAATGGCGACGTTATATCAAGGTCTGACACTATCAAGCACGTGATGTCATGCCCCCCCCCCCCAACATATGAAATGGTGTGAGTGATAAGCCCGTGGACCCAAGGATGAATCTTCTGTGATTTAAGTTTTTACCCCACATATTTACCATGCAGTGTTCCCACTCAAGGATACTTGAGCTTTGAAAAGCCTTAATATTTTAGTACCTTAGGCCTATTTAACTAATTTTTGATTGTGCCATTACCTACATATAACTAATATGTCGCCCAATGTGCAATTTTTACAAGGGATATTACGGTCTATGAAAGTTCTTCGCTCAATTTTATCATCAATTATTTGAATTTGCAGCTGATAATCTCTGTGTGCTGTCTTATTTCATGTAGCACTTGATCGTTGGACTGCAGTTTTTGATCCATTGGGCGAGCGTTTTTCTTGCGACTGTTGGTTGGTGCCAACATATTTCCTAATGACGTTTAACACCATGTATACTTATTTATTTATTTATACAATATTGTTGGTCGTGGGGCCTATACAAGAAGATGCGATTGAAAATGACAAAGATATTCTTTGATATTAGACCCTAAAACTATGCGGGGGATTCGGCAGTAGAACTTGGGAGTTTGTTCCATTCACCAATGGCAGGCGGAAAGAAGCTGTATTTAAAGCAGTCAGTGGAAGCAAAAATAGGTTTTATTTTAAGACAATGGTCGAGTCTTCTAGAGATGTAGGATGATTTGGCTAAGATACCAGAGGTAGCTATGTTGAATTTACCATGAAAAATTTTATAAAACAATGTTAATCAAGAAATGTGACGAAGAGTAGAAAGAGGGAGGAGATGAAGTTCGGACGCGGAAACGAAAGATGGCCAGCACTCGTGAGCAAATCGTGTGGATTTTGATGGCGTACGAGTACACAAGAGGAAGTAATTTACGAGCAACTTTCATGTGAACCGTTTTTGAGATATTGGTTTGGCATTTGCCGTAAAAAACGCCAGTCAGCGATGGATGCCAGGTTATGATGGAAAACTTCTTGATCACTGATACGGTCATGGTGAATGATACGGTAAATTACACAGTCATCAGCAAATAATCTAGTGGTGCAGTTGAGCGATTCTGAGAGGTCATTGATATAAATTAAGAAAAGTAACGGGGAGAGGACCGATCTTCGAGGGGTCACAGGCATTACGGGGGGCGGATGGGAAGTTATGATCATTAAAATGGACAAACTGTTTACGATGTTTTAGGAAAGCTTCCACCCAACTAAGTAATTGAACGTTGAGGCCAAGGCATGTGAGTTTAAGGGGAATTTTATCAAAGGCTTTAGAGAAATCAAGGAAAACGATATCAGTTTCTAGGTTTTTATCAATAGCTCCCGAGAGGTCGTGGATGGAGAGGGTCAATTGAGAGGTAGTAGAAAGAGATTGTCGAAAGTCGTGTTGGTTGGGCGAAAAGTTGATGTTAAAAAGTTAGTCTAAGTCGATACGGATTTCTTTTGCCACAATATATTCGAAGATTTTACAGCAGGAGGAGGTGATTGCTATTGGCCTAATATTAAGGGGATTGGAAAGTGGACCTGATTTGTGGATAAGAATATATTTTTTTGAATTACCACTTGTTGGGGAACATAGGAGTATTTAGGGAAACATTGAACAGGATTGAAAGATAGTCAGAGACTATCATCAGCACAGAATTTCAGAATGGAATTTGGGATGTCATCGGGGCCAACAGAATAGGGTATCAATTTTTTTAATAATTTTAGGATACCCAGTTTGGAGAAAGATACCGGGGGTTAATTGCAGATAGAATCAAAAAATGAGTATTGGGGGGGGGGGGGTTATTGAGAAAACCGAGCAGAACGCTAAATTGAATTCGGCAGCCATCTCTGAAGGAGAATATGTACGTTTATTTGAACCTCTGAGGGAAGTGGGACCGATAGATTTAGGTCTAAGGTAACTCCAGAATTTTGTTGGATTAATTTTTAAGTAATGGGGTAGAGAATGAGAGAGGTATTTGGTGTTTTGGGCAGAAATGAGGTTCATGAGGTCTCGGTTGAAGGCTGAAATTACGGATTTAAGTGAATTGGATTTGTTGGTTTTATATTTGGAAGCGTACGGTGGATTTTCCTCTTTGGATGAATAATACCTCTGGTGATCCACGGATTAATGAAATACTTAGAATAAACTTTTTTAATTGGAACTGTAGCTAAGCGTTCGTCTATAATCAATTTAAAAGAGGTCCAGAGAGGATGTGAATATTGGTAGAAGAGAGGGTATGGATAGGAAATCACTGAAGTGAGAGCGAAGAATATTTTGCATAAGTGGATAATTTGCTTTGTCGAAATTACGTTTAGGAGCGAGTTGGAAGGATGGGAAAGAATGGAGAAGGGAAAAGTAAATCACTGGGATTTTATATGGTCGGAGCAACCCTCTCGAAGATGGAACTAGTAAGGATTGAAATTCGTTTGCAAGTAGCGATAATGTCTAAAGTATAGCTGCAGTAAAAGGTGGTTCTTGTGGGTTCTAAGATGGATTGGACCAAGTAAAATTTAAGGAAGATATCTAAAACGTTGTTATTAATTCCATGATTGCCGGAGAGGGATTCCATATTTTCCCAGTTAATACCGGGAAGATTCAAGTCTATGGAGATAATAATAGAATGTGCATTGTACTTTTCAAGAATAATTTCCAGCTCTTCAAAAAGGGGGAAGTCTGGAGAGGGAGGGAAATAGACAGTAAAGATGGCAAGTGGGGAACAGTTCTGTTGAAGCCATTCATCTCCAACAATTTCGCGGAATCTAATAGATTTCAGTTAAAGGGATAGAATGTTTGAAAATAGGTCAGACCCTCCCCCCCCCCCGAGAGTTTCTTTTCGAAAAGCATTGTATTCAGGTGGTAAAATTTCAGAATTAGAGATTGTATTATGTAGCCATGATTATGTAACTCCAAGAAAATGGGGGATTATGGATGAGTAGGAATGATTCACGAAAATTTGTTGTATTTTTTGGGTTCCCAATTGAAAGATATTATTGTTTAATTTGGAGGCTATGTGAATGGAAGTGTTGCTCGGGTGGAGTAGCCTAAAGGGGGCACCGAGAGGATTTGGAAGGAGAGGGAGGGCAAGGAAGGGTTCGTAGAAGCGTGAGGGTGAAGATGGGGATAATGTCTTTAGTATTAGGGTTCCAGACATATTTAGTGTTATTGATGAGTGCAAAAACGTGAATAAGTTTTACTTTCATGCCTTCGTTTCGAAATTATTGACTGGCCCTCCAGATTTGACCACGAAGTTTGCGTGTATCGAAGGAGAAATCATCTGAGATATATATATTGTTGAGTTTATAATGAATTTTCCTTTGCAAAGTCTACATCCGTGGGTCATTTTGGAACTTATTCTGTGACATTGAACATTGAAGGACCGGACACACCCCGCTTCCCATCTCAGAGAGATATCGAAGCTTTCCCGGGGAATGGGTGTATCCGGAAATTTATTAATTTATGTGAAAATAACAATGATATACATATATACAATAAATAATCTGAAATAAATAATCTGAAATAAATAATCGTACAAATTGTGATCATATAGCATCATCCACAGATAATCAGTCCGTAATCGTAATAGTCCTTATATAAATAATCAAAGAATAATTTTTGTCTTGTATGTGATTGAATCTGGAAGTGAAATTATCCAATCTAGAATATAACAATCTCGGCAATCAAGCTGTAATAAGATATAAATGACGTCTATATGTCCGGCATCTCCATTTCATTCACACCCGCCGGAAAAGGATGAAACAGTTGACACTTGTCTTCTTGGGCGTAAATTGTATCGATTATTAGATGTCGGTGAAACAACCGATGCATGTCTTCTTGGCCGTAAATTATACTTTTTAATAGGTAACCGTGTTACCTGTCTTGTTGGCTCGTAAGACGGGTCCTCCAAGCGCAAATGCCGTCCCCTTGATCCCGCAGCTCGTGTCTTATTGTGGAGTAGATGTAGGTTGCGGTCCAGGAATCGAATCAACCTCTGCAAACGTTGACAGTTCAGAGGGCTGTCTAGAATTCTCATTTTCCAAGCAAGCATTCTGGACCCTGGCAGTTGGCCAAAGTGGAAGTCTTTCGTCTGGGAACACGTGGTTATATAGTGCCATAGGGAACCATTTGAACCGCAGATGCATACGCTGTTACTAGAACGTTTAAAACGCAGATGATACGCCGGATTATTCTGTGACAGCGGTCAATCTCCTTAGGTAGAATATTTATGTGTAAATGATCAGAACAGTATGTACTTAACCCTACGTAAAACCGACAACCGCAATTGATGTAGTGATTAGCGTAAGGGGCTGTTATGACAAAAGTTGAGGATTCGATTCCCTCTCACACCCCTATTCGAGATTTTTTTTTCCTCCCTTCCATCTTCGTTGCTTGATCTTAATATTTAATTTTATTTCTTTTCTTAATTTCACTAAAATTTATTTTTTTAAACCACACATTGCACAGGCTATATGATATTCATTATATTATATTTCATCACCAATCGCCAGATGCACGGGGTTAGGGTATTATTCGAACACATCCAACGTGGTGAGACGGGGGTGAGGGGTGTAGGCGACCTATTTCTTGGTTATTGGTTCATAATGAAAATATATTTATTTGGAAACGAAACATAAAACTTGCGTTTCTGAAGCTACTGTATGTATTGCATGCCAATATCATTATTTTTATATTATATATCATATTATTTAATGATCGGTATATTATATGTAATACATCATTGTAATTTTCTCGCACGAGCAGCGAGTCGTCATGCCAAAAAAAAGCGAAATCGTTAATGAGCCCCTGAAGTTTTGATGATAAGTTGCCAAACGTATCAGCCGGAGACATATTTTACTCGAAGAAATTACTTCCTGTCATATTAGCCTGGATCAAAAGTTGCGGTTCAACGGCTAAAGTCTTGACTTATTTCAGACATTTTTAATGAATTCAGCTACTTGAGAGATAATGCAGAAGATTTTAAGAGGCATTTAGCTGAAATTTGTAACTTTTATGCCATAGTTTCATCGTTTGCTTCTCCGCGAAATATATATATAGAGCAAGTATTGAAAAAGCCTAAAACTAGAAAACCCTATTCCTTTATTTTTATCGAACAAGCCAAGTATTAGAAACATTATTTTGGAGATCACTGCTCGTATGATCTTCAAGTTCAGACATAGAGTGATTCTTTTTTATCTGATTCCTTCAATATTTATTATTTTTGCATCAGCGAAAGCTTCGATTTGCATGAAGAAATAACTATTCAGAGAGCGGGAATAATTTTCATTATTTTATAGCATGGATAATAAAAAACTGGATAATACTACTGTAATTTGATTATAAAAATAGCACGTTAGTTCGAAAACCATGCGCGAGTGAATAAGTGAAAAAATGATTGGTCACCTGCACCAACATCCAACTGAAATTAATTTAAAAAATCGCACTACACTAGCAACTCTTGTAATAATAAAAAACGTTTTATTAAAGAATTTTATTAAAGCATTTTCTTTAATTCCCTGAAATTATATAGAAGCGCTTTACAAAGCGTTTTTGCAGAAACTCGGCTTCCTCTCAAATTCACTTATTAGAAAATTTGGAATTGCTTTTAAACATTTTCATTTAGGCGGAACCTTCTAAGTGAAATTTGTGGTGTTAGAACACCCAAGTGTAGGAAAATGTTGGAAGGGACCCCTTCGAAGCTAGAACATGGTCTAGAGAGCTATATAAATCTATTTTTCCGTGCTGTTTATTACTATTTCCCGTTGAACCGCTAGTGCAGTCATGTCGAACCTAGGGATCCGCGTACCACCGCTTGGGAAACCTAGTGTTTCAATGATGTTAATAGGAAGAATTTTAGAGTTGCACTAGTCTTCAAATTCGATGTACAAGTAGAAATTTTGAGGTATTTGAAAGATATTATTTTCGGGTTATACTGACCCCGAACGTAACAAGAATACAAAACGAAAATTGAGAAAGACAATTAATAAAATAATTGAAAAATTCATCAGTCTTGAGATAATAACTGATAAGTCACAAAAACGCATTGACAAAAATGTACTTAATAAACGAGGAAAACTTTGTTTCCGGTCAAATAGACACGAACAGTGCAGCAGGGTCAAATCGAAAGATACAAATGTTCTTGGGCATTAAAACTGTGAAATCTTAAGGAAGGCATCAAAGTTTCTACAAGAAAGTTAGAAATTTTTATAATTTTCTTTCAAACTTTTCAGTAATAAGAATAAGATTTCCTCAGATAATATCATATAATAGAATATATTTTGACCAATGCAGATTTTGAAAGTGCAAGAGCCCCACTACCACATAAAATACGAGATACCCTGGGATAAGCTGATATTTTCACGTCGTTATATGCTGTAGGTGATATTTTTAAAAAATCAGATTCAAATTAGATTTCCACGTGTGTTCGTAAGTTTCCCACCATACTAACTTAACCGAAAAATAACCCATCTGTGTGTTTACATCTCTAATGAGATTTCAAACTCAACCTCATGTGTGTGCTAGTTGGTTGGCTTGTTCTACAACATAATCTCTATCGTACACCACCGAATGCTATTACTATTCTAAACAAATTTAATGTTTATGGAATTTAACTAACAGTTTTGCTATTTCATACTTCGCATTTTTGTAGTTCTTCACGCGAAATAGATACCATGTACGTTCACAGAATTTTACACAATGTACATCGTTGCTAGAGAGTTAACATATAAGCGATTTATTTTATATATTCACGAATCTATCGTTTTGTTTCCTCTTCCATGTACCCGAAGTTGAAGAAAACTAAACACGAGTCAAAAGTAGAAAATATTCTTTACCCGCAACTTCTTGGATCGTATCCAAAACTATTTCGACACAGAGGAAACAAAAACTAAAAGATACATATGATATATATAATAGAACTGCCTTATGTACCAAATTTTCTGACATTATAATCCATTATTCAGGACGAAAACAATCCCTCAACTGCGCATCATTTATAATTTTTACATTATCTTAATGACTTCAGTACAGCATTGCCCATGTTTTTCTCGAGATGTTTGAAAGAAACACTCACTTGAATCCTGATAACTGATATTACAAATTAATAATTTATTTTGTCTTTCCCACGTACACCACGAACTAGTTGATAAAAGCGCATAACGCTGCTTCACCCTTTGGCTGAGGAAATAGTCGGAAACGTACAGCACTACTACGCTCATCATCTGTGGATGATGGGAGCGCTCTTAGTGTTAAGTATTAGGTGGGGAACAAAGTTCTTGCAAGAAATGATAGGTAGTGCCAGACGAGTTGCAGTAGTCGTGTTTACAGTCTAATTTGCATAATCACGATCGTTTTGGAAAAAAAAGTGTGTACGCAAAATATTGTTCGTTGTTTGCAACTTTCAGGTGTAATACGGGATGTGTAAAATATCTATTGAAAAATAAAAAATTCGTCACGTCATTTGGTTCCACTGAAAATTCTTCAAAATTAGTGCTTTCAGGGCTGCAAACGTGATAAATTCCGTTTTAAGCGAGTTCACTGAGTGCCATAATGGTAGGATACTGTTTCTATCATGGACATTACCCTCGACAATGCAGCTGGAAATTTCTCGGTGTGAAAGCAGAAAAAGGTCGCCAGACGCACACAGACACACAAGAATGTCATATTGTCTGTCTGATGGGAATAATCTTCAATGACTTTCTTCCGAAAAGATCTTTCTTGCTTTTTTTTTGTATCCTTTTTCAATCAATAAGTTTTTCACAAGGACTTCTTTCCCCACCTAATATAATAAATTATATCCAATTATATAAAGCACTGATTGAAATTAATATTAAAAAATTACTTAAGCCCCGCATTAGAATCGGAATTGTAAAAATATCCTATTTTCAGAGCGCTATAAGAGTTTCTCTTACAAGCGATAACGCATTTTCAATTAGACTGGTTACAGACACTTTTTTAGTTATAGACAATTAAATAATTCTGGTGGGGGTGCAATACTTCAGCTGTATAAACTAAATGCATTTTTTCCTAGTGTCTGGTGATTCGCGTAATGGATTCAGACTTATAACAATGTATCAGGATAACAATTACTAAGGTCTTAAAATGACTGTTTTAATACAGAGGGGCTTTGGATAAATAAAAAAAAAACTTTAACAATAAAGAGTATCCTTATACTTTGCATTTAGTATGGATATCTATAATAAGATAATATATGTACATGGTATAACCTGGGATTTATCAAAACGAATCGGTACATGCTAAAATAAATTAGAAAAATTATCGTGAATGATCGTGATTATTTTTAACTATCCACACATTTCAATATTTTTATTAATCATTAATTAGCTATAATGGTGCTTGTAAACGTTTCAATCTCGAACCTTGAACAGTTCACTTCAGTAAACCCTAGGTCCTACTGGTTAAACCTAGGATTTATTAGACTTAGGCCTTTACCTTGATACATATATATAAACCTATTTAAAATTTCCCACTGTTCTAATTATTATCGTATTTCTTTTTAAAAAGAAATACGATAAATATGTTGGGGTAAATAGAGAAACTATCCATACTTAGAATAAGACAACCATAAATACATAATGGGCATTATATAGTACTTTAGAAATGTGTATATATTGTTTATAATTTTGTGATTGTGTTTTTAATTGGGTTACTGTATTTTTGAAATATATGACATTCATATTTGCTATGGGCATCTTTTTCTCAGAAATTTCGTTGGCCATTTTGCCTGTTGTGTCCTTGTATTTTTATTTGTATAATCTGTCACCCAGCCTTAACTATCTACCTATATTATGAAACTTTAGGAGCATTTCATTTTGAAGAAAAGAGGGTGAATATTAGAAACCCCTCTGAGACCGAATTCGCTACATAGCTTTTTTGGGACGGAAACTCCTTATTAGTGGGACAGTTTCACCGGCAAAGCATGTTCTCATAAATTCAACGCCATATTTTTTTGTGAAAGTTATGAGAATAAAAACGGAGTAATAGTGATTTTTGCTTAGATAACCCTGTTTAGTGTTGAAAGTCGGAACTGACTTCTTTGCTCTCAATTTCTTTTCCATCCCTTCATAAAGCCGTTCCATAAGTTTTGGAGATTTCTGATGGTTAATTAAGGCTTAATAGAGAGGAAGCGTCAAACCGTATACACCATGCCTATCCTTAACAAATGATTTTTTTCCTTATACAGGGATGTTGAAACGTGAAACCATTATAGCCTCAGAACTAGTGAAAAACTACGATTGATTTAACGGCTATACCGATATAAGACTACTATGTTATGCATAACCGCATTACATGAATCGTTTTTCCTCACGCCAGAAACGTAAATGTGCAGAATTTCATTTCTCTCTTACCAGCTGATTGGATCCCTTATTTTGCTGTCTAGCTAGGTTGGCTACGCTAATATGTATCTTTATTACAAAACACATATTACAAAACATATTAGGGAAATAATCTCCATAGAATAACATGTGAATAACTATTTTCTGGGGAGTCCTATCTTTGCCTTATTTTATAAATGTTTCTTTACATTCTTTTTGTTTTCTCAACACTTGTTCTCCATAACCAAACTGTTGAAGTGACAATACCGGATTTTCTAAACAACACTCACACACACATGGGGTCTTCCGTTCGTGTTCTTATCAGTCCCCTTATTTAATCTACACCCTTTTATCTTCCCCCACCCAGCAACATGCCTTGTGAAGTCACTCACTAGGTCATTCAAAAAAAATATTATTTTCACTGACTGGTTCTTCTGAACTTAATTATACAATCAAATATGAATTGTGTTTATAAACTTATATGAAACTCCTTTGATTGAGAAAGCAGCTTTCCCTTTTCATCATTTACAAAAGTTAGTAGGGTACTGCAGTAGCAATATCGCAATAACAAATTAATGAGTGAAAAGACGATAAATAAAATTTAAACAAATATTACGAAATGAAAAATTAATTTAACCTGATGGCAAATACTGCTATATCAAATAATAAATAAAACAAGAGCTAAATTTATATATAAACAATAACTCGATTTGATTATGCAGACACTTAATATCAGGTGTAGATTCTATTCATTTTAATTTTTACTTTTGTCTAGTTCTTCTCTCCTTTCTATATTATTAACAATTTGTCATTTAATCAAGATTAAAAAATCGTTAGCATAAAATTTTATTTTTTCCGCTTTTGGTTGCCATCATTCACTTTTTAATGTAATTAATAACTATATTTACACCTGTTGGACCGACATATTTCGTTCTTTTTATCTTTCTTTCAGGTCAAAAGAAATAAAAAGGGCCGAGTGCATTTTACTAGCTTTTAGCTACTGCTTTCTTCCCTGTCCCAGCTTTCTTCATCACATATGTATGAATTTAACTGTTCTACCGCGTCAATTCAAATATAATTATTTCTTTCCCTCTTTGTATATTTTCTTTCAAATATTGTAAACTATGTAATTTAATTGCAAACTCTAATTTGTATAGTTTTAGCGTAATTGACTGGGGGGCAAATTAATTATGTTATGTCATGTTATTTTTTGCCCCAATATATTTACACAATCATGTTCCTGGAATAAAGGAGACGATATGGGAGAAATCTGCCACCAATGATTGCTGAATAAATAATTCGAGATAGCTAACTGGGATATGATTACCCTAGATAGCCCTGTACCCTAGTAGCCAGCTGTAATACATAGCCTCCATTTCATATTGCAGCTGGTCATAAATTAGGAAGTGATACTATTTATCTTCTAAATCTGAACTAAGAAATCGGTCAGTTAATAAATGTTTTATTAATTATTATTTTTTTAATTTTGCTTTTTTTATTGTGGATCTGGTTGATCACTGTATCAAAAAACCGGCTCGAAGTTGGGGAAAATACTGCTGAGCTTTAAACCAATCGCCATTATACTGTCACGAAGGCAGCCCTGAAGACATCAATCACTCTTAGAATTTTTTTGTGTAGTATTTGTTACATTTGTATTTGTTTATTTTTCTGAATTTCATTATCTATAAAGATTAATGCGCTGATATATCTCGCCAAAAGTGTACCTGAAACGAATTAACGTTATGCACAATATAGTACTCGAATCCCAATTTTGGGAACTCAATTATACTTAATTAATGTCGTATATTCACTTCTTATTTTCCTGTTCCATCCTCATCATGTGATGGAAAAAATACTAAATAGATACGCTTTGTTTAAACAAAAATAACTTTTATTGGAGAAAGGTAGTCCACCTGCAATAACGAACATTGGAGAGCAGCACTCATTCCATTCCATGGTATTCTGATCCTTCTCGATTTTCACAAGACGGTTCCTTCGGAAATAGATGGAAGTGGGGGGGGGGAGAAATTGCAGCTTGTTTCCTTCGGTTCATAATATATCGGTGCTATCGATTTCCATTAATTGTTTGCTGTTCTCAACGAAAATAAAAAGTAGTAAAAGGAAAGGATGTGTTTCTCAGTAGTATATAGTCGAGGATGTGGAAGGGTAAATTTGTGAGGACATGTGCAAGTGTTCGCAGATGGTGCTGATGCTGCTTTTCTCTCATATGTTGTGTAATCTTTTTTTTTTCCTCTTCACTTCAAGTTCGAAACCAAGTGGAGTCTAACAACAAATCCCAATGAGAAGAATAAACAGATTAGGCAAAGTGGCGCATGAAAAGTCTGTTGAAGTTTTCATTACGGAATACTGAAACTTACATAAGTGTTTTTTGGGGGTGGAACGAATTTTTTTTCGCCATCTGAGCACTAAACTCCATCGTCTGTCAATTAAATTATTTCCTGCAGTTCCATGGTCCGAATACGAATGCATGTGTTGGTAGGCCAGGTCACTATCAGACATGAAATTAGTAATAAAAGATATTCTGAAGTTCCATGAGTTCGAAACCCGAAGTCTTTGCCAGATCCTAAAACCGGGATACTATCTTCACTTTAGAAAAACAGATGCAGCCATGACCGCCGCTCAAGAAAACACGCTATTACTACGGAACCGAAAATGCCCCTCGTAAACATTCAACCGAGAAATTTCTAATGAACTGGTGCATGTCGGAATGCGCCGTGCATATGTTGTGAACCTAACGTGATATTTGTTTCTCAGGAATAACGGTAATGCTTTCAAGCAGTGCTGCTATCTGTCTTCCGAAATAAGTCGTAAAAAAATTATTTGCAGATTATTCTGTCTGTTGTATTATGCGTACTTTTTTTAATGTTCTGGGCCTGATTGTTGTACAAAGAGATACTTTTTTCAACTGGGAGATCATCCCGCATTCATGTCTTGAAGTTGTGTGAAAGTCGCAAAAATATATTTACTTAATACTCTTGATTACTTATTCTACTTACTTATTAATTGTATTTTGCATTTTATTATATACTTATTACTACTATTTTTGATCCAAATACGAAAAATAGAAGAGAGATGGCAGCATCAGTACCAGTGAGCGTGTTGTCACTCGCGGCCTAGTAGTATATAATAACCATTCTAAAAAGAACCAGTTTCTTTCTCCCTCCTACATTATAACTACCAAGACCCTATCCTCCCGGCGCATGACACTTACGTGTTTTTCCTGTATATAGGGTGACCATATCACCCATATTTTATGGGACATAATTTTTCTTAAATCAGCGTTTTCGAAAATATTTTTTTTTAATTTCATCAAATTTATTTGATTAAAATACATAAATGGCATCAAATTGATATCAAATCCGATTGAAGGAATAAATTAATCGCTTGAAACTTACTAGGGAGGTGCGTCGTCCACCGCTGCTGCTTTGAAAAACTTCAGCAACATCAGGATGTCAAACACGAATGTAATCTCAGGATGATTCGATACTAAGCGAAACATTGAATAATAATAAATAAAAATAACAAGACACTCAAAATGTTGCACAATTGAAAATAAAATTTTGACTTTGTATTAAAATTTTTAATTACATAACCGCCCTATCAGTGCTGGCATGCCTTGTTACTTACATTTCATCCAAGTTGCAACTACTATAATGCAACATTTTATGAGAAATTGCACGTGTATGAAATCTAGAAGGATGAGGAAAAACGATGAGAAAGAACAAAAAGAAATAAAATTTAAAAGTCAAAGCTGTGAAAACACATCCATCATTGCTATCTGTTTTGAAAACGTAATTTGTCATTGATGTTAATTGGAGGGTATTTAGCCGAAAGCAAATTATAACTATATTGGGAATTCCTCTCTTTTCTTTCACTCGTCACTTCGGAATTCTTTTCTCTGTTATTATCTAGTAATTTGCATTTTTCCTCGATTGTTCGGGGTGGCATAGATAGGGCTAATTATTGGTTTCGCACATTTCTCGGTATCACTAAATGGCGATCAATCAGGTCGGGTTAATGTTAAGCGTCTCTTTTTGATGATGGCAATCGAATTTCGGACACGAAACTTGATTCCGAAACGTATGAAGGGCGATGAATTTCCATAATTTGTTTGGGATACATATTTCACAACACATTTTCCCGCTAATAATACTCAATTTGTTTCATTTTATGTAATTTCTTTTCCTAACACTCAATAAATTTCTATCTCCGGAAATGATCGGATTTTGTGTCGCAGATAATATGTCAGTTGCCTGATGGTAATATGACACATTTTGTGTAATGGTTTATGTTTTTTTTAAGTTTGGAGTGTAATTCGATATTTGGTGCTCTTAGACTGCGTAAATATTTGTATAAAACATGACCAAAGTTTTTTATTTTGCGCGAGGATTCACTTTTTTGCACGTACACACAATGTTATGACCTTCCTGTTGTCGTAACTGGCCGTTATAACAATGAAGTACCGTTTTGTACCTGATGTCAATTCCATCTTGATATAGGACTGCAAAGGGTTAATCATGGCACGTGAAGTTTTCTGCTTTTTCACAATATTTCACTCGGGAAAACTTGCCTGTATTGTGAGTTTCTTTATAATATTTGTGAATTTGATATATTTGTTTATGCTAAACATGCTGTGTTCCTTGCAAACGTGAAAATATAAAATGTTTCCTGACAAAATTTCACGTGCTCAAAAATGGGAGAAAAATTATATATATGTTTATATGTCCAAAATGTGCCTCTTAATTATTAAAAATTAAAAAAAAGAGTGATAATTTCAGTTAAATCTTGCAAAATTTATGTTATAAACGAAGCATTTTTTTGCATTTAGTTTTCAATTAAAAGTTTTTCATATCAAAAGTTTTAGTATAAAATAAGGTCTCGTGAAAATGTCCGTTGATGTGTTGAGATAAGTACGTTGAGAAATTTATCGACCAAATTGGATCGGTGTTGCAGGGCATGTGCAAGTATTCAGAAAACAATGGTTCACTCAAATAATCAAAAACAAAACAACACAGCATCAAGGATTACAAGCCTTGTCAAATACATACACGTCAACAAAAAACAAAAAAAAAACTCTGTCCACCAGATTTATAAAATAACGTTCTAAGTTTTACAAAAATAAGAAGAAATAGATAAAAACAACAACAAAAATATCATATCCACATGACTGCCACTACTAATACATAACCATTACAGGTACAAGGTATAGCATGTACCAACGGGACCCGGACAAGAACTTTTATGACATTCGCGTAACAATGATGTAAATGTGATAACCACAAGTGTATCCTCCATTCCGCTATTTTAGCGGGGATGCTAGGCGGAAGGACACGAATGGTTTCATAATAACCATTACATGTAGTTTTTGTTACATCATTTTATTCATTTTTTTTCTTAAAATTAATATAACCAGCCAGAGCGAGTCAACCAAAACAAGAAGACCGAAGCTAATCCTTAGCTAAGGTTCCCTCCAAACAATCCCCCGTTTAAATTTATCCCCATATTGTTCACCAAAATAGGTTTAGAGCGAGACGACTCGGCCTGATAGTTATATATATATACGTATTACGTATGTATGCATTTCTCTTTCCTCTATTCAACTTCCTCAAGCATTTCATGTCCACAACACACGTGCGCACTCATATTGTCATATTCATGTTGCTCACCGAATAAGGTGCTAAGCGAGATGGCACGGGTGATCCCTAATTGTATATATTACCTCACATAGTATTTCTATTTTTTTCATATTTTCATTAAATCCACCGGAGCGAGTGAACTCAACCAAATAAAACTGAAGCTGGCTTCTAGTCCGTAAGTTATCAAACCCATTTGCTCACCAATAAAGTGTTGAGCGACATGATTCGCCCCGATGGATATCTCATATTTCACAATAAGATTCTCATTTCGTTTTTTTTCTTTGCGTCCTGTGTATAATATGGCAAGTGTAACATAACAGATGAGATGGCATGGGGGGCTCCATCAATTGCTTTTAAAACATGCTTCCATCCTAATATGTGTATATTCATCCGTCTTAACGAAACCCCGAAACTATTCTCCAACATCCAACCCCATCTCGTCTGTAATCACCACAAAATTTGTTAATCGCGATAGTACCCAATTGTCCAGGGAAAATATGTTGTAAAATTTTTTATGTTGTTATTTTTTTCTTTTTTGACACAAAACAGTGTTCCGCATTCTGCCACGAAGCTGGGCTGGCAGCGATCTCAGCAACGGGATAAGTGCGAAGTCACTTTGGGAATACTAAAAAATATAGTAACTGGTACTTTCCGGTGCTTGAAACTTGCCGGCATGCAGCAAAAGAATAAGAAATGTATAGTTTGTACCATGTATCGTGTATGTTCTTTCCGCACGTCGTTTAAAAATCAATAAACATTTTATTTTAAAATTTATAGTAGTTACTTTTGTTTCTATCCGATAGGTGGCAGCTAAACGCGATTTCCCCGTATGTAAAATAGCAAAGTCAGAAAATTAGGAAATTCTGCTCCTAATTTTTTCACAGGTGTAAAGTATTTCTCCCATCTGCGGCGGTTCCCGAAATTGTTCACTTGATTTCGGCGGTATGCAATGACAAAAAGGTTGAACCACACTGAGCTAAACCGAACAAGGGGCCTTCGAGACAATAATTAATATTATGTGTTGCTTTAGAAATACACACTATCGTGACCACTGGAATTTGTTTTTCTTCAAGATGCCCGGTTTTTAACTTTTATGAGTGAATTTCGTTAATCTAGGATTCTTTTTGAAATAAAGCATTTTTTTTTTCATATTTTCCTTTGATATATACCTTTGATTATTTTATTTTATTTTATTGTGGCATTAAAGACATTTTATTACCCTTAAGTTATTTTTTAACAATATCAGTTTTTCAGAATCTGTCAGACGGTCGTCAGCAAATACCGTTCAATCCATGCACAGTCTTAGTAGCCTCATCTACCTTATCATGCATATAGTCTTTGAAAAGTATGATAATACAATAAGTCCAGATTTCCCGATTTTTTTTCAAATAATGCGTTTTCGACATCAAATGCTTATATGTTGATTTCCACTGATTCCAGAGTAATAAATCAATAGCATTCCATGATGTTCCAACTCCTCTAACTAACATACGGAGTTGACATGAACTGCGCTTCAATTTTGAGTTAACTCAATCAACTGCTTCTGAAGCACATTTAAATTGGAGAATTTCAATTTTCCTGTAATTCTGTCGCAATATTGCAAAGGTAAACTAGTTGCAAAATCAATAATTAGTTATTGGTTGTCGATTAAGTGACAAACCCATATCATTTTGTGGAAATCTGTAGGGAGTGTTTTAGCCGCCGATTACACTCTACAAACACTTCAATTAATATTGTAATGAAAAACTATTCTAGTTATTTTATCGCATATTCTCTCTCTGTTGTAGAAATTCGTGATTGCCGCAAATCCATACTCATTTTACCTAAATTTTCTGGAAGTTCCTTCAGGAGTTGCATCAAAAGTTATTTTATCGAATTTTCCTATGCAAAACAGTACCTGATCAATAGTTACCGATTGCAGAAACAGATGTAGAAAATTATATGTTATGGTGTATATCACTTTCATCATTTTCCTAATTTGTGCTAAACACAGAGGTATATACGTATATCAGCGTTTACTAAGTGTTATTTTGATGGAATAAACACTGATCAAATTTTCAATAGGCTAATGCTGTCCTCAACTGGATATAGATTTTTTCCTTGTAATACAAAAACTTAGTAAGCAAACGTTTACCCATTTTGAGACGAATACACGTATCTTTTTCCATATGCAGTAAAACCTGTTTTAACTGTCACGTCACAGATACGGTCTTCCTTTTTTTTTACGGTAAAATAATAATCAAATTTTATCACAATATCTTCACTAATGACCCTTTTACACGGTCACCCGTGTTTGAAAGGCGAATTTGTTTGTCTTGACTGGGTTTTTGCTGAATAAATAACATCTTAGCCAATAATTCCAATATTGTATATGTATGCCGGAGAAAAAGGACACATGCCAGAAAAAATGAAATTTTACAGGAGAGCAGTATCAGGATTTTTTTATAATATGTCTTTTTCTTTGGAGCTCGCTTGTTAGTTTCATATATCTATGTATAGTGTAACGAAAGTACTACAAATTAATAGTGTAATCTCAATATTGAAGAAAATGGACAGAGTACCCTTTACCCCCGATATGCAGTTATGATAAAGTGTCAAGTTCCTTAGTAATTATACAAAATATAAAATTTATCGCATTAATTTCTGCAAAAGAACATAAAAAAAACTGGCCATGAGATTTTTTTTTTGGAAATTATATATGCTTGGTGGATTGTTCAAATGCAGTGAAACCTCGATACAACGATAACCCGAGGATCAATAAATAATATTGTTGCAAAAGAGTTGTTGTTATATCGAAATGCAGCATTATCAACAAGTACCGTTTTGTTGCTGTTGGTATTTCTTTTCAACTGCCATTGCTGGTACCACCATAAAATGATTTTTTTAGTATCCATTCGAAACAAATAATTTAATTGGTGAGGTGAATAAAATTCAGTTAATTGTTTCATCCTGTGAGGTAGTTTATTGTTAGCATTTTTGTGAATTTACACATTTTTGAAAACTTTCGTTTCACGGCACGGCTTCACTTTCAAAGGGTGGATAGTGCAAAATATCGATGTTTTTAGACACTCTCAAAAAACAAAAACAAAAAACTAGTGTGGGGGCTTATGCATATACTGAATGTGACGATGAGTGAAGTGTAATGATATATCGTTTTTATAGTTTGGAAATATCCTTGTAAAATATCGTTATAAAGAGATTTATCGTGGTAGAGGATATCGTTGAATCGAGAGGAGATTAAAAGCAGACTATAGACCATTCCTAACAAGATGTGAAAAATATTATTGTAGAGGGATTTATTATTGAATCCAGTATCGTTGTAACGAGGTTTCACTGTATATTCTTATGGAGTCGATCTGCGTAAGATCAGTAGAATAATTGAAGGATATGGTTTTTTTTTTGTCTTTCACCGAAGGCAAGACCGGTCTATCGCCATAGGCAATTTTATTATCGAATGAAATGTGTCGGAATTGTGCACGTGTACTTTACCAGTTTAAGTGCACATCTAGTTTTCAGCGTGAATTTTAGCACTGCCATTTATTTTCAAGATTATGGGCGAAGTGTAACGATTGAATATCTGTAGCGCTGTAGGTCTAATGATCTCGGTGGCGAGAATTGTTAATGGGAGGATGGGCTCGCATTCTCGCCTCAAAGTTCGAAACCCCAGAAAACCTACTCCAGCCGACAATTTCTGTTCTGCGCGGTGAGGTTTGAACCTAGATCTTCAAGATGAGAGTCCGCCACTATGTCCACACCATCCAAAAGAGGACAGAAATATATATCAGGAAACGTGGGTATCCTGAAATTTTAATTCCATAAGATTTATTGTATTAAGCAAACTGAGTATTTTCGGTTTCGAGCATCTGTTGACGAGGTGTAATTTCGGATTTTTCATGGTCCCATCGCTATGAGGCTTGCCAGTTATCCAATTCTACCTCTGTGTACTCGCGTAATGAGTTTAATCTACGTTAAATATTTCAGCCGGAAATCGAAATGCATAGATAATGATTCACGGATCATTATTCAAAAGTCACTGAATCAAAACGTGAATGACGAACAATACATAATTACTCGTGAATTTTACACGACTAGATAGAAGGTATACACACAACAACGTAGAAGATAGGAAATCACAGTTACCCCCGATGCCTTAATGTTTGTTTGTTGAAGCGTTATGTCGTTCGTATTGTGCCATCTTGATCTATGAAGATTATTTTTGTGCCATGAATACCGAATACTTTAAGGATTAACATTAACATTCTGAAAATGAATCAGAGATATAAATCTAATCAAATGACAGAAAACAATAACGATACGCGGAGGTGAATGATTTTCCATGAAGATATCTCAGTTATAATCGATAATTATTTATGCATGAACATGCAAGTGTGGAGATGTATGTATTGTATTTAATCATATTTATACTGTAACATTAGTTGTTAGGAACCATCGAGTCGGTTTCGACTCCTGGTGACTCTATAGATGATGGTTCTCCAAGCTGGTCTGTCATTCACAGCATGTCTCAGTTTTGCTAGCTTCATTCTAGTGCTTTGCAATACCTCTTCTGTCCATCTGGTGCTTGGTCTGCCTCTCCCTCTCGTTCCCTCCATGCTTCCAAGCATTACCATATTTTCTAGTGAGCCTTCTGTGCGCATTACATGGCCAAAGTAAGAGAGTTTCTGATTAATGACTGTTGCTTCTAGAGAATAGTCAACCTTGACTTCTTCGATAACCGATTTGTTAGTCCTTTTAACTGTCCATGGAGTTCTCAGCATCCTCCTCCAGCACCAAAGTTCGAAGGAATCAATTATTTTCTACTGTGACATAGAGTTACAATAATTCGTTTCCCCCCACAAGATTTATGTAACAAAATAATTATAAGGAATACAGTATTTCAATTATATGATTGATAAGTTTCAAGTTAATACGATACCTCAAAAGCTCATTACTTTATTCACAAAATATTCTCATTCATCGGAAAATTTATTTGAGAAAAGCACGAATCATTTAAATTGACTTTTCATGCGTGAATGGAATCATTGAAGGAAATGTAGATATCGTGTAATATTACAGTACATAAGAGAAATAACTTCAATAACTCCCTCATAAGACATTATAATTTTGTTCAGTATTCGTTCAAACCAATCTGAAATTTGCATGTCATTGAGGAATCTTAATGACTATTCTAAACAAATACTCGTTCAAAATTGTTTTCAAAGGCCAAATAGGAAAAGAAACAGAAAATAAATTCCGTGCTAAACGAGAACATGAATTGGAATCTCGATCAATTGTGAGAATTGGGCATTGTATTTTTTTTTCTGTTACTTTTAATCTCCAGTGTGGCTCGTTTTATCATTTTTGTATGGTGGAATTCCTTTTGAAGAGAATCTACTGTATAAATATTTGAAGTCACTGGCTTTTTTTCCCTTCCTAATCTTTCCACATTCTACAGTGAAGCAAAGGCTAAGGCGTTTCTCTATAAATTTCTGTAAATCTGCAATTTAAATGACGATGCTGCTCGAAATCAAAATCACTATGCCATGATGAAAAATAATAATAACAACAATAAAAAAAATTGGAGCGGGAAAGTTACGAATTCCATTTAATACTTATTCGACGTTCACGGCGTATTTTATGAACTCTTTTATGCAAATGTTAACAAAATTCGATTCCTAGAATCATCGGAGATTCGAGATGGAGGATGTAAAATAAATGATAAAAAATGCACACAGTCTATATTTATTTCTGAATGTGTCACAAAGAGAAAAATACAGGAAGTATGTAAAAAACAAATAAGTAAAATCCCGAGAAACTGTGTGTTGAGACAGTCTTAAATGTTGAACACGGTTTGACAAGTTAGAAATAGAATTTGGGACTTTTATTATTACTTTATTTTTTCTTGGAAGTCTATTGAAATTCAACACGGTTTTATTGTTCTCGAAACTATTTACATTTGGAGCGAAGTTTTTTTTTTTGTACGTGTGGAGGTGTTTTGTTCTTCCTTTCCTGCCTGTCATACGATTTCTTTCTTCAGAATTCATGTGATTTGATACAATATTTCTCAGTTGTGTGTTTCCTCTTGAATTTAGCTGTTGTAGAACTCCTGTGTGTTTGCAATCATAAATTTGAAATTAGAAACTTAAATTTTTTTATTTTGCCAACAGTGTGACAAATTAGTACAAAAAGACGAAAACAACGAAGAAAAAAAAATGCATACATAAAACATATAATGAAAATAAACATAAATTAGCAAATTCATTCTGTGACCCACAAATCACAAGAGTGTCCTTTCAGCAAGTCTACAAGAATTGTCTATTATCTGTTAGGCAATTGGCAACTTTTCAAAACTTAGCGAATTTATGGATAGGGTTTTTATGGTAATTTCCCCTTTTTTTTAATTAAAGATAAACACAATGTTTTAGTTAATAACAAGTTTTATATACACACATTTACATTTTATCACATTAGTGTGATCAATATTATATATACATTTTTTTAATCAATGTATATAAATGAGTATATAAATTTTCAAATATAAACCATGCAAAATAAAAACATTATAACACTGTGCATAGTTTGTAAAAATTGACTTCAGTATGCAATGCGTGAAACGGTTAAAATTTCAAAATATTAATTTCTTACAATATACCAATATTCACAAAAATAATTAGGACCACACAAAACCGTATGCGTCAATAAATTGCATCCATCTTCTCAAGCATCTGTATTTATTGCATATTTGACTTCATATTTTGTCTCTCTTGCAAATGAATAAATGTTAAAATTGAAATTCATATTATGTTTGGCATGGTTCATTGTGGTGCAATTGAAAAGCTTGAAATGTTATAAATGCTTGACTAAGTTTTTTTTGGAGATTACTCAATTTAATTTACTCTTCATCCTCTTCGGTCAAAAGCATATAGTTTGATCATATTGAAAGCCCTAACTTAGCTGACTTGTTTCGTGAACTAGATATTTTTCTTTGAGTTTTCACGGAATTGGCTGAAATTTGATTTTTTTGTGGTTGCTCAACATCGTAATACAGACTTAAATTCTGAGGAATTTTTTCCTCTCCTGAATGATGAATAGATGCCTCGAATTTAAACGTAAACACATGGCTTTTAAATCATCTGGCGGTGCTGGTGCATTCTCAAAAAGCTACATAACTAAATAAGGAAACGCTCATATCTTACGGAGTAATCATAATATATCAGTGTTTTGTATGTCTGCGGGTAGATCGCGTTTAAGACAAATAAAATGATGTCATTATGATTTTAATTCCGCTTCTGGTCTGGCTACCACACTCGCGGCCCTCATTCGTAACGAATTTGTTTTACGCTATATTTCGAGAAGCTCGCAATGCAGATAAACAACATTGGTATTCCAAGGACAAATCCAATTTCATTATGTCAGTACCCAACACGAAAAGGTAGTCTCAAAGACCGTATTCACGTCGAAACTTGTTTTTTTTTTGAGAAAAGAAAATGTAGAGTGATCAGAAAGTCCAAACAAACTTATTTATTTAAAACTTTAAAAATTATATTATCCAGACAAAACCATCCTACATTTATATCTTGCGTAGTGTTTTTTGGTATCTAGCCACCTATCGGAAATTTCAATAACTACTTTTACTTTATTTGGAAAACAAAACTATCCCCTGTATTGACAATACCAATTCTGTCAACTTCCGATACCAAATTTGGAGCCTATATACGGGAGATGCTGTGTATCTTTTTTTATATATATTTTAAAATTTTGGTGGCCTCTACACTCACCCTGTACATCTGTACATCAGTGTTTTTCAACCTGTGGTCTTCTCATCCCCAGAGGACTGTGGGTACTCTTTCTAAGGTGTCCACACAAAATCATATTTTCATCAACAATTACGTGGTTCACACATTTTTGTGATTTTAAATTTTAATTAATTGAATATTTCACGTTTCGAAAATATTGAAAAAAAATCTCCAAGAGAATCTCGCGCGGTAGAAGTGAAACTTCTAGGTTTGACACATGACTAGATACACGAAATTTCGAAAATTTGTAAGTATTCTAAATATAACCAAATAATGTAAATTATGTCAAATACAGTTTGAAAAAGCATTAAAAACAGCTAGAAAATGATGAAATAACTCGACATCTATGTAACTGAATAAAATGTATTCAAAATAAAAGAAACTGCGTTGTGATAGCGCAGCCAATGAGGATCTGGCACTATGGCGTCACGTAATTTGCATTCGAATGCGAAATATACTCTCGTGTGTAAATGGGGCACGGAAAGAGACAAGACAACAACATTCGGATCGGGTTTGGGTACACGGAGACTGTATAAAAATTTATTTTTCTATTTTAATAACTATACAACTCTTTGCAACATGAAGGATATATCTGAGTACTACCGTTATTAGAAAACTTTTCGAATTGAAAGTATGTCTCTCTAGGATCAATGGTTCACCAGTAAAATGCTATACACACTGTTTGCTGTGCACCCTGTATACTCTGAAATTAAAACTATGCGATATATTTTATAAGAACTGTTATCTAGTAGGTATTGTTCAGGCTCTTCAGTAACACAGAATCACAAAAGCTGTGTCAAAATTATAGGTTATCTGAGTTACAATTATAGGCTTAAAATTATAGCTAAGTCATTGAAACATCTATTTATGTTTATAATTTTCAAAAGGATTTATTAATCATCACTGAAAATAATTTATATTTTTTTACTGGCGTTAATACTAAAAAAACAGACGTGGTATGTGTGACCCTGCGTCCTCTTTTCGCTCCCATATCTCTCAAATAACAATAAACCAAAGGCTTAAAAATCTCTCGACTTTTCCTGAATCATCATGTTCTTATTGTACACAAAAGCTTTTCTCATTATATTTCTTAGCGGAGATAAGAACGGATATACGAAGAAAGACGGAAAGGGGTCACAGTGACCCTCCCATACATTATGGAGCACATTCACCGTATAATGCTACCAACTTTGTCACAATTGATTTTCAAAGGTCCAAATTCTTCTGATAGTCTGATTGTGCATCAAGTGTTTTTGTTGTCAAGTATTTTCGACATTTTGCCCGATAAATTGTTTGTTCTGCAAGAAAGAAATATCCACGTGTTTGTGATTGCTGGAGAAATGACAAGATGATGCAAATTAACCTAAGAGGAAATTTTTCAGAATTTTTGACGGAGGTTGCATGGGAAAACACAGAAGCAGTAATGCGATATTATGCTTATGGTGATGAGAATTCAAAGGAGAATGGGAGCTACCCCAGGCGAAACAGTTGTGAAGTAAGGAACAGCATTGATGATAGATGTACGAATCAGAATGAAATTACAGCAGCTGATGCAAAATAAAATTATGAAAAATTTTATTTTATTGCTGGAAGCTGGGTTTACTTTTTTTTATCCTTATAAAGAAAACCCCTATCCCTATCTTACTTATGTTAAATTTAACTCATTTAACGCGATTTCGCCTTACACGGTAATTTTTTGGAAACAATTATTCGCGTAAAGCGAGAGACGCCTGTACTGGTGCAGCAAGATCTTTGTGGAACGACGTTATAATCTTAAAGAAATGAGTATACAGCCAATTCGCGATTAATCGAACTACGATACCTCCAATATCTGCTTAATTCGAAGATTTCGTTCAGCCCCCAGAATTTTTTCCGTTTATTAGAGTTAACATTTTCCCACGAAAGTACAAAAAATAGAGAGGCAGTCAAAAATCATTGCATTTTTTTTGTCAGAAATAATCTTGTATACACTTTATTTAATTCACTTCATTTGTACGAATATCACGTATACGTCCGTTTCCATAATACACCATGGACATCTCTATAGTTTAGTTCTAAATCTTCCCATTCAATAACTAAATATGATTAAATTAAAGTAACTTATCTTTTCGAATTTCGTCATCTAAAGTAGTTTGACATATTTTACTATTACGATATTCGTAAATAGCACTGTAAAGATTTTAATAACTTACTTTATCCCATTCAGAAATCGGAATTTCGATAAGTCGAACAAACGATCTCTTTAAGTTTTCCGTTGGCCGCTGCAAATCGAGATTTGACCGCATTTTGTGGTTATACATATTACTTTCGGCATCCAATACATCATCATCGGCACAAAATTCCAGTCTAACATCTTTGTTGAGTTATTATTTAATTCATCATTATCACAGAAAATAAAATAAAAGACTAATTAATGATTCTGATAAGAGGTGTGCAGATGAATATTTTTCCTCAGACAAAACCAATTATATACTAAAACGGGAAAATATTTGAAGCATTTAATGAATTAAATGTAAATTATCCATATTATGTGCACATCTTTCATGAAAATGCAGTAATTTCTTTTTCGTCCTTTAATCATCAGTAATGAAACACGCTACTTCTTAATTATTTAATTAGACAACGATAGCGAGAAACTTGAGGCTTGTAATGAAAATTGAAATTTTAATGATGAATATTAATTATCAAACAACTATTTTTTATCCGATAAATATTTATTTAAAGTATTTAAAACCTAACATATTAAAAGTGGAGCAAGTTTGATTTGAATCATGTTATTTTTATAATTTTTTTGCTGAAAGATAATTATTGGATTTGCCATTCCATTATTGACTTGTTTGTTCACTTTGACATCGTACACGCATGTTATGCTAAAACACATCAATTTTGGCTTATTCTCGAAACAACCTGTTTGTTTAGACAGGATGTATGGTCATCATATATGCTTCTGGGTTCCTTTCGGGTATAGTTATTAATCGGTTATTGTTGTCAGAAACCTCCGGTCCTTACAATGCAAGCCGTTCTGATATTTGAGAAAGTCTCTCCGCATGCAGATCTAAAACACGATACCGACATAACATGGAAATTCAAGCATTTCACTTTTACTTCAGAAAATAGAAGACACACGTTAGGGCCACATACATAACTCAGAAACTACATTCCGGCATGTGCCGATTCCATAGAAATTCCGTAGAGGTATGTGCACGAGATGCATGCATTATTAAGTAGTAGTACACATTACGTTGAGTCGTTACATTAAGCGGTGGCTACTGCATTTTTTTCTTTTTTCTTTTTTTTTTTGGTTCAAAAGAGATTCCAAAATAAAATTTTTAAATTTTTGACTAAACAACTATTTTAACCTGTTATTCACAAAGACATTGGAAGACTAGTTCTCAAAGTACTGTCATAAAATAATATTCAATGCATTGTAAGAATATTGAGGAACTGTGAATTCGTTACAGCACCTCAATTACAAATTTATTTTTACACATTATTCATCCGATCTTCCAACGCATCATAAAGCTATGCCCCAGCCATTTACACGTTTATTTTCATTATTTAACCTAAAATTTTTGAAAATTCCGTATCATTCGTGATTTCAATTATCCGAAGTCCAGTCCACGGTGACTCAAAAAATGGATCCCTACCCTAATTCTTCTGCAGTTGAGCCGAATTCAGTTGCATGCTGGCTTTATTTCTATTTTGTGATTAATTCTTCGTTAAATCCTGCCTACTTGTAAATTGCACCTTATAACTTTTCTTTAGACGTCCACTTCAAAATGTTTATCTCTTAACTGCGTAGCTTTGCATATGTGCAAAGGGCCCTTTAAACATTCATTGCTGCAGCCAGTTTGAAGGTAAGAATTTAAAATCACCTTTACCATAAGGGGAGTTCATATTCTTTCTATTATATGATTGGAGTTTGCTGCTGGATGTCCGAATCAACGAGAATAACTTTTTGTTGCAGAACATGTGTGGGTGTGATTTCACCTTATCTTTACTTTTCTTCTCGTCTAGAAGATTTTAATCAGGAGTTTTTCTTATTATATAGTTTGAATCACAAAGGAGGAGGTAGTAAAATTTTTCCAAAGTATTATTACTTTGTTACATTTACTTTATGTGTTATGTTTGAGGCTTTGCATATCCAGTCCTTCATAACAGTACAATTTGAAATAGATTTTTTCAAAGATTTTATTTTTTTACTTTTAAAGCGCATCATTATCTATAAAAAAATTGAGTATTGAAAGGGTTAATTTGATCAACCTTATTAGATATTTTAAATATTTAACAAATTTTTTTGAGGAATAATTTCATAAATAGAAATTAACCGATAAAAGACCACTTTCTCAATACATAATATACGATATACCATTGTGTGCAAAAGATACGTTTCTGATACCGATCTGCAATGTAGAAGCCTTAAATCTTAAATTTACATTATGGTATATGGTATTAAGGAATTTCCGTTCTATACTGCGTATGATTTTTATGAAATTATAGAGCTTACACTTCGAAACGGGAATTCAAAAAATACGCAGTCCCATAAGATCAAAATATTTCTTATATGATCCAGATCCCAGGAATATGAAATATGAAAATATGCAGGTGTAAAAATGCAAAACCAAGACGTACATTGAAATCCCCGTTGCCTTTCGAATACAAGTACTATTGCTTAGATCACATATAAAATAAGTCCATGTCCACGTTAAATCTCTCAAAAGAAAAGTTCTTTGAAGAGATAAGATATGAATAAGAAAAACATCTTTATTTTTACCTCGTAGGGAATTCAAAACAAAGTTTTACCTTTATATTTCCCTTATTCCTTTTATGTTCAGAACATCTTGATATCCACCTATGTTCAGAAGGTACTACATCTGTGGTTATACGTGCATTGTTCCCCTTGAGATAGGAACGCAACATTTATCTGGTTTACGTCGCACCCGCCATCTTGGTTTTTTTCTTAACTACTAGAATACTTTTATCAAGAACTACAATTCTTTATATTCCATACTTCTGAGAAAGAAGAAAAAAGAAAAAAAAAGAGATATGCAACGTATCATTTTTCTTTCTTGGGGAAAAACAGAATATGAGTGGTAAAAGGAATGAAGTATTGTATGTCCAATTTTGGAGTATTTTTAGATTTTGTTTCTTCTAGTTCACATTCAGTAGCAAAAAAGAGCATTCTTAAAAAAAATGTCATTTATATTTTTTTCTGAATATTTCATCATTATTTTGGAACCGAAGTACGGAATGTCCAGACTATATTCCTATACTTGGAACATTCGAAATTGAACGCTGTCAGTGTCATCAATGTACTGTAGTTTGATGGGTGATGGGATATGTTTCGTTCAAGAGATGGTTAGATGACCATTGTGATTTGCATGCTTATTTTAAGGTAGGCTGCATAGTACCTACATTGAACGTTATCTAAAAGGATAAAAATAATTGAACATTAAAAAAAAACAAAAAAAAACTAGGTAAGACTATGCTCTTGGGCAATTATTCTTGTATCATGGAGTGTGAGGTCCGGTTGCAATAGCAAAGACAGTAGAGCAGGTACGGCAAGTTTTACCAAGTATTGTGAATCACCCTGCAGTGCAAAAAAATGTTGTAAATGCCATCACGGAGCTTCTCATTATGTTTAGAAGTACTTGCAATGAAAAGTTTGTCAACTCTAAAACATGAATCTCGAAAATCAAATACAATGACAATTTTCTTACTATCTGTCTCAAAATCTTCATGCGGCCCTTAAGACAACGTTTTAGTTTCATTTCACTCGTCACAATTCACAGAATGTTTTGAGTTTTTCCAAGTGAAAATGAAAGTAATATAATGTAAAATTAAAATACAACTATACAACTGCAATGAGATATGAGAAGCTTATTTTCAAAAGGTAACATTTGCACTTTTTTTCCCCAAATTCATGTTTTGATGGTTTCTGTGGTTGAATGAGCTCTGTGGGTTTTGTAACATGGTCTTATTCAAACGGAAATCGTGTAGAAGCTTTAGTACGAGAAAAATATGAACTTTTGCAACGTGCATCTTACGATATAAGACTTTCAAGTTTTGTAAAAGATATTTTATCAAACTTTTATAGCGTAATCCGAGCCTAAGTTGATAACACTAACGAAGTAAACCGCGATGCTTTATATAATGCTTTGCAAAGGTTATTAACAGCTGGCTGATGCGAAGATATATATTTTTTGGAAAAAGAGAAAAATTCAACTGCCCTTGCGTGGAATCAAACCCACGTCCTTTCACTTTCCGGGTGAACGCCCTAGACTACAGAGGCAACGAATCTCGCTATCTTTCTATGGAACTCGTGTGCACTGAAAGGGACTGTGCATGAACGGTCGGGCGGTTGGAAAGATTGAGATATTCGTTGTATCTATAGTCTAGTGCGTTCACCCGGAAGTGAAAGGACGTGGGTTCGATTCCCCGCAAGGGCCGCCGAATTTTCTCTCTTTCCAAAAAAATATATATATCTTCGCATTAGCCACAGCTGTTAATAATCTCTGTATGGATAGCTGAGAGTGACGTCATCCTCGGTATAATGTTTTGGTTCAGTTTTTCCACAACACATTTGTATTCAATATCCGTTCTTTCTGATAAATTTCATCTGAACAGGCTTCATTTGGTTCGCTCCAATCAAATAAAAGCATTTGTGAAGATTGCATACATCAAAATTATCCAAGCCAAATTTTTTTTCTAATAGAAAACGTGTGAGGATAAGCAAGTCTATTATAGCTACAGAAAAAACGAAATCACGATGGTATAAAAGCTGAAGTTTTGAAGCAAAGTAAAATCACATAAAGGTCAGTGAACGTGAAAACATGTCGTATCAATCTTCGGATTACCGTGTGCGTATTAGACGTCATTTATGTTGCAATCAATCATTAGCACATTGAAGAATGACGAGAAATATTTGAGCATAGGAAAGAATAGATTTAAATTCATAATACCTACGCGTATGATTACGGCATTTTAGCAGAAAATATCATGCATTAATAATTTAAGTCTGATTTTTTTTCCTATCCGCAAACTATTTAAATTTATGAAGGGAGGGAAAAAAATTCTTACGAAACATTGAAATTACCTCATACTGAGGTATATTTTAACCCTCGCAATTAATTTCAGGTTGGAAAAGGAGGTAGGTGGGTGCGGGGATTGGATGTTCAAAACTTGAACACGATCGCCTTTAATGAACAGGTTTTCCAGTAGCTTCTAGATCTTACAGTAACACTATCGCGTGTGGAGCTCGAATCTTTCAGATATTAGATTCAATTAAAATTCACGTAATATGATACGTTGATGAGAAACTTTTGGGTGGTGTTGGAACAAGAGTTGATGAGAGGGAGAGAGAGAAAGAGATCTGGGTTTCGGATCAATAGAAAACGTGTATCTGTAGAATCCTTTTATCGAAGAGAGGTGACTAACGGTGAGAGAGAGAGAGAAGTTGAATTTAATTAAAATTTCTAAGCTGAGAACGGAACTGCCTTTGCCGGTACAAAATATACGTAATTCCTGGAGAAATAGAGAACTTCATCTCATTTTAGAGTATTTTCAATATGTTGGAATGGGACGCGTATATCATCCCCCTTCAACATTTTCTCCAATGAAACTCGGACCGTAATGACTAAGGTGAAAATAAACTTTCAATTTCACATTCCAGTTAGCAAGTGTAAATGGTTGCGAATGAGCGCGTGGTATTTTCAGCAGGTATGTGTACCTCTTGTATCGTCACTATCGGTTTACTTAACATAACATTTGGATATACGGGGTGAATATTTTTTAGTCCGTTTTAGCTTGAATTACTCATGAACCATTGGATGTAGAAAGATACTTTCTATTATAAAAAATATTTAACCTCCAGCGTGATCATCATTCAGGGATGATAAGCATAGCAGTGTGCACCATCATCTCAGGATGATCTCGGGCATTTTTAAGTTCTTAAAATGACTTTTAGATGGCGTACGGACACATGTATTTTAGTTTTTTTTATAATTTCTGGATTTGTTAACAAATTTCCTTGTAATAAGGGGAGGATTGTACATTGATGATGTGCTTGTTACAAGAGTGCTTGCCCTCGAGCACTCTTTTGTTGGTGATTATGGGTTTGAACGCAGATTCTCTGTATCTTAGCTTTTTTTTTCTGAATATTCAACGAAACCTGTGCGAAACGGAACGTCAACAGACTGTAATAATCTTCTATTTTACAAAGGTTGACTCACACATAAAATCATTAATGCATGAACTATTTCTATATTGCATTGAAGATAGGTTAACGTCTCATAAATTGTCGGCCTTAGGTTTCACTGTGCAGTGATACCACAGCTTACAAAGTTTCGGCTAACGAGCGTGATTCCCGAACGAATTACCTTCGTTAGCCAAGGAACCACTGTATTTGCAATATTATGAGTTTGAGTATCATCTATGTTTCATAAAAGACAACTATAAACTTTTACTCAGCCGGTTTGAAAGCAGAATTTTTGCGTCCATTCCAGCAGCCTAGGGGTTGAAAAACGTGACTATTTTTTTAGGTGCGTCATTAGCTTTGATAGGGATCATATGTGTGCCGAGAGAAAATAAATAATAATTAATTAATCTAATTAGCCTTTTGTTTGCTGCGTTGCTCTCCAGCATGACATGGTTTTCTTATATTTTTTTCAAATGAAAGCTTTGCATATTTTGAGCTCGTTTCTTCGTTGATGCTTCTGAGCAACTCCTAAACATTCAATTGTTTCTCGTGAGCTGTAAAAAATCAACATTAAACATTTCAACAGTTACTACCAGAATTGCTCAAAGGTACACATGCCTCTTGTTTCCTGACAAGCCAAGCAAGAACGACTTTTAACTTCAGCATTTTGGAGGGAAATATCGTGTGTAGGACACACACTGCTGTGCATTCTTCAACAATGATAGAAAAGAATGTTGGCAAACAATGAATGCATTTTTAAAGTTTTCAAATGTATGTAAATAATATAAAAACGGTCTGTTCCCTGAAGCGAAACATCCCGTATTTTTTTTTATATATTGACAGTAATCTATTTTTTCCCATGTAATAGCATTCAGGGTACCTCATTTGCTTAATATAATCCCCAAAAAGCATGTTTCTGTACGGTTTACGAGATATTTGAACTGAAACATACTTGTATATACTTGAGTTTACATCGTGAATATTCATAGCATGGGTTTTTAAGTTTTTGAAGATGAGAATGAAAGTAATATAATGTTTAATTTAAATACAACTTTCCAATTGCAAAAATATGTTTCTATAAACATTTCCCGTTTCGTTGATTGCAATCATAACTAGGATATACAGTTATAATCTTCCCAAAACAGTATATACGAACATATTTTCATATGGAATAATATTTTACTCGTAAGTACATGCAATTTTATGTAAATCCTATTTTGATCAGTATATTATCTACATGCCTTGTTATACAGCATATTTTAGTTATAGATATAGAATATATCCTTACACATTGTGAAACGAGTCTTCAAGGAAAACATAATACTTTCCGTAGTGAATACGTAGACATTTCTGCATTTATTTCGGAATAATTTTGTCTGTAGTTGATTCAGGATTTACAACGAATTTCATTTCCATAAGGAGGTGCTATGACAGTTGGTAAATCTCATATATTGGATGCCTTTGAAGGTTTTGTCTCGTACATATACAAATATTTAATTTGAGATTTTCATTATAAAACAGCATTTGCATCATCAAATAGCTGATAAATTTACTATTCGACTGTCATGAAATATTCGGACGATCTTTCGCGTTCTCAATTGAATTTAAATGAATTCAATATTGTGAATGGTAGTCCGATTAGTGATTTGCTATAAAAGGTTATGTTACATTATATTATGGCATTTTCGATCACCAAGAAAAAAATATCAGTTATCATAGGAAACGAAAATAAAATCTTAAAAATTGAAAATACCAAGTTTATTGCTATTACTATTTGTTATCTGGTGATGAAGTGTGAATTTGAAGTTCCCTCTAGAGCAATAGGTAATGGCATCCTAGTATAACGCACACAAATGGAATTATCTCATTATTAATAAATTCAAGTTGTAAAAATAATCTGCATCCAGATCCCCAAAATCAATTTTCTCTTCTTTTTGTAATGCCTATTCAAACTTATTCTGTGACCATGTTATAATAAAAATGACAAAATGAAAAATATGTGGATTATTAATAGGCAACAATTATAAAAAATAGCATGAAAAGTATTTATGTGAGGAAAAATGAGACAATTTATGTTTGTGGGACATTTTAAAGACCAATAGTACTCGTAAAAATCAGCTATATTCAGAATCATAATTATACATTAATTATAATTAGACATTATTATAAAAAACTTAAAAAGGATGTAAAGTTTCAAGTTATGGTTATAACATAGAGCAACAACCAAAAAAAAAGATCATAGTATAGAAATCTGTTTTCTCCATTTAGAAAATTAACCTTTCACCGGCTGAATGAAAATTTAACCTGTTTTTCTAATTGTATATTTTAATAATTTCCCCTTCTGTGTGATCTTTTGGTTGAAATCATAAAATTCAAGAAAAAAATTTCCGATATGTTTTCTAGATTTCACGTCAAAATGAAATAATAGTAATAAAAATAAAATAATACAAGGAAACATATACTTTATTGGAAATTATGCTGTGTGAGGTGATTTCCTTGATAGGCTGAGATAAAAAAGCCATCTATCTTTTAAAGAATTGAATTTTATTTTTCCTTAAAATTAGTGGTTTTAAAAAAGTTTACCTTACGACATAATTTTTCAAATGAATGATATTTTTATCTTGTAAATTAAGATTGGAATCTTACACGTTCAGGAAAAAAATCAAGTTCTTTCATGTAAGAAAATTATTATTTTCTTAATTAATAAAAATCCATATTCCAAACTGGGAAAATCGGCCGTTACAAAGTTAATGAAGCAGTTTACTGCATTAAAAATTATTAAGCACTAAAAATGAAAACTTGAATTTTTCCTGTAACGTGAGGAAAAGGAAAATTTACATAATGAGCCTTGATGGGCCGAGTTTGTGGCTCTTGCACTAATGTCCAAACTTGATATCACCGACATTCAAGATGTCATTACCATTCAGTGCAACAATCTTGTGAAATGTGTTTTGTGTCACTGCCCGAAATATTCTATGAATTACATCAAATTCCAGCAATAACTGATCTCAACCATCTGTAACTGAGGTCTCTGCATTGTTACTGCTGGATAATATACCATATTAAATTATTTCGGCAGCGATTCGACTGACGACCGAAATGCACCGTCGTCGGTACGCGCGTTTGGCAGGAACACACAAGCTTTCGCTCTCTCTCTACTTTGTCATATATATCCAAGTATATCGCACGCGTTATGTTTGCATTACGAGCACGAAATCGGGCCGCGATCAATTATGTATAATTCATGTTTCCCGTCGAGTGACTTTTGAATAATGGAGCATAAATCATTACCTCTTCGACCAGCCATTTCCAACTTCTCTATGCCAGCCTTTCCTACGCCTCCTTTTCGGTTAGATGGAATATTTAACGTGAATTTGGCTCATTACCTGTGAACTCCACCGACAGACACACTGTAACGTGGATCCCTGCTTTAAAGATTAATGCGCGACAGAAATAACAACTCATTAAATTTCCTTTACCAGTAGATGATTGTTTTGCAGTCTTGAAGCACCTTCTAGAGTTAATTTTGTACCGCCTTTTTTTCCGAGAGTCATGCATTTCCGTTACACTGTGAATAGCAGCGGATGCGTTAAATACTAAGTAGCATATACCAACACAACATTCCATACATATTTATTAACATTTACTGCCGAGGTAAAAATAAATTTTTCAGAAGGAAAATATTGTTAATATAGAAGCAGAAAATAGTTAACATAAATTTGGCTGAGAGTGTGCAGAGAAGAGCTACGCGTGCTCTGGTTGGTACGTAAAGCTTGAGCTACGAAGAAAGACTTGATTTCTTGAGTATGTTTACACATTAGAAGAACGCAGGTATTGGGACGATATGATCGGAGTTCTTAAAATTTTCAACTGGAAAGATAGGATGTATCATGAATTATTAATACGCCGTCAATTGACTGCTTCGACAAGGGCAATTCTAGGTTGTGTTATCGCAGGGAGTTTTTTTCCAGGGTTGTGAACAAAAGGAATAGCTTACCTCAGGGATTCGTGAATTATAACACGATTGGTGCGTTTTAAAAAAGTACGATAAACATATATTAGAGTAAATCGAGAAGCTATTCATTATTATTTGAGACAGCCATAAATATGTTTATATGCTGTTTTTATATATATTTCATCATGTATGTATACTTTTTAGCTTTTATAATTACACTTTTAATTGGGTTACTGTATCTTAGAAACACGACACCCAGATTTGTACGGGCATCTTTTATTCAGCCACCTTGTTGGGCATTTTGCTGTTGTGGCCTTGTATTTGTTTAAGTGGAAAATATTAGTTAATATTTATATTAACCTATATTATATCTTCTAGATATAATATAGAAATATTAAATATATTTAATACTCGACAGGCATATATTTTTTCTTATGCCTTCTAAGAAAAACTATTGGAAAACGAAGCTACACATCGGTAAAAAAATTCATTGGGAAAAATCAGTGCAATCGCTTGATAAAAAATGTGGTTATTTAGAGAACCTGGAAAGATATTCATCACCATATGCCTATTGTTTGTTCTCTTTATCAAAAACGTTGCTAGAATGTCCAACTTTTCCATTTTCATTCTTTTATCTAAAATATTTCTTTACTTACAAAACCATAAATGGAAAATTCTAATACATCTTAATGATATACAGGACTCCCTTAAACAATATTTAAAAAATTATAATTTTTTCAAAACTACGTTCTCAAATTAATGATAAAAAACCCCTTATGAAACCATGAAACGAACGTATATCAAATAAGAAATTTTTAACCAATATTTTCAATTCTATTAACATGTACTTGAACGACAGTTTACTCTCTACGGCTTGTTTAGTCAATCATGGGCATTTCATACATATAACACTCAGTTTTTTTTTTTAATGATTAGAAATTTCTCGTATATATGAATTTTTTTTCAAATAAAATGTATTAATTTCCAACATAGAGATTTAGATTAGTTTAAAAAAAATACATTTATCATCCAGAGGCAGTGATGCCTGTGCGGGTGATTGGAAATTTACATGATAATTAATGAATAGAATATATGAAAACATACAACATGAACAGAAACAGGAAAAAAGACACATGTACAACATAAAAGAGACAAAATTACCACTGTCAAGTAAAAAAAAATACGTAAAGATAAAAAATCAAGAACGGAAAAACATACAAAACACAAAAAAGAAAAAGTTCTTAATGCATGGCGAGAAATGTAAAATAAAACAAAACATTAGATAAAAAATATATGAAAAAAAAAATGAAACTCGCACATACATATAGACAAACACAAACAAGAACAATTATTTTTAATTGAAAAAATATACATAATTAAAATGGCAAAGCTAAATTGAATAAATTTTATTGCTCCTCCTAAACGTCAAAATAAGAGTCTGCATCGTCTATTGAAATTAATAATTTGAATAATGATTTTTTAAATCCCGCGTGTGTGGGTATATTTTGTATTTCTAGTGGTAGTAAATTATATAATTTCGGAGCTAAATAATAAAAATATTTACGAAAAATTTCTTTCCTAAAAGTAGGAATACGGTAAATCATATGAGGTCTTCGCTCGGAAACATTATCTTTTAAACTGCATAAGCATTTATTACGGTTTAAGAACAGAATAATACGAAAAATAGCATTATGTTGAAGAATTAATTAGAAGATTTTAATTTTTATTAAAATCAATTCAAATCAATATCCAAAAAAGATACAAATATTTTTTGAAGGTGATATCAAATTACTATAAATAACAAATACAGTTGAATCATTTGTAAACGGATATGAGTGGGACTCACTTGAGAGGTTCATATTCGCGTAGAAAAATCAAATAATTATCCTCATTAACACTTTATTTGGGCGTGTTTATTTTTCAAATAAAGGCTGTTTTTGAAGTCTTAGTGGCATTGATACTTCTGAGCAACTCATAATATTCATTTTTTACTCCTGAGCTGTTCATGAAGTTTATATAATCACTAGCAGAATGGCATAAAGGAACGCACACGTCTCCTATTTCTTAACAAGACAAGCAACAACGATATTTGATCCTTGCATTTTGGAGGGAAATACCATCTGTGGAGGAGGAGAAATATTGATGTGCATTCTTCAACTATGATAGACAAGTTGGTAAATAGGAAATGGCATATCCTATTTAAATCGATGCAATTCATTTGAATACAGTGTGCTCCCTGAAAAAAGTAGGACATCCAATATTTTTTCCAAAAATTGAAATTAATTTTTTGTTATGTAATAGTATTTATTGCACCACTCGTATGCTTAATATAACCCCTCAAAATTTCTCTCCTCTGGATATTTGTAAAAATTTACTTTTATACAGACACCCTGTCCGAAAATACTGAATTAGGAAGTGGTTTCACTGTCTCTTCTGTGGCCAACAAAAAAAAAATCCACGTTTTTAAGTGCGATATTCACTAAGATATTGAATTCAAGAATAGGAGAAAAATTTTCTTTAAAATTTCAATTAATTTTTTAATATCTTTAATTCAATTATCGCAGTGAACATTCAGAAACATGGATTTCTTTTTACTAAGAAGAAACAGGGAAACAACTTTCTAATTAAGTTTTTCATTACAGGGTGTCCGTATAAAAATTAATTTTTACATTTTAATAACTGTAGAACCCTTTGCAACATGAATGAGGTATCATCCGTAAAATTCGATAAGGGGAATAATGAAATCACACTGTACATATTGGATATATCTCCATTACCTTAATTATGAGTTATATATATTTAATATCGAAAATGTATTATACGAAAAAAAGGTTTCCGAATACATAGCTTCAGACAATCCATTTGGGAGATTAAAAAATAAAATCCGCAACTAAAAATGACACTTACGTCAAATATGTCATTCAATGAACTCCCAATATATAAGTTAAGGATAGGAGATGGAAAAAAAAAAGGAAAGGTGCTGTTCTTAGCAGTTTCGTACAGATTTCTGAAGCTATCAAATGACATCTAAAGCGTCGGACCGGAAAATTCAACTCGTGGCAGCTATAAATGATAGATGAAGCTGCTATAAAATTCTTATGTTCAATGACACGAGACACAGCAGTCACGATTCTTTTGAGTACGGGAAAAAAATGTGTATAAATATATATTTTCACAGACGGCTGAGAATTTGCTCGAGAGCAAACATGCGACTTTTCCCGAGTCTTGTGATGAAAAATGGCTCCTGTTTTTTTTACATCGTCATACATCATTCACGGATACCGAATAATTTATAAACACATTTCAAGATAGACATGTACTTCTACTGCTAAGGACGCTTTCTCTGCTATATACGGGGATTCCACTGATTAATTCAATAATTTTGAAAACATGAAAATTTTTTTCTTTTAAAATGATTTAAGAAAATCTGGTTTTTTGTTACATGCACACGTGGGTTAAAATTTCTAGCAATTTGAACATAGCTTTAAAAATAGTTTTATTTACGTGAAAAATCAGTATATATTCCTCAGATAGATCATGGAATATTTTTAAATAAATGTCATGATGAACATTTTTGAGACACAAGTTTAAAAACTTTAATTTTTGAAACATATTCAGGAATTTTCATTACTTAGATTGGTTTTAAAATAAACTTTCTTGTTTTAATATGAACAGAAATTTTTTCATTAACTTTTTATGGGAAAAGTTATTAGGGAAACGTTATTGATATAAGATTGTAAAATAAAATGCTACATATTCGGGATAAAAACTCGCTATTGCAAATGATAAAAATCATATTTCTGCTAATATAGCCACATTATGGCAATTTCTCTAGCAAGCGAACATGAATTTATTCCATGGTGGTAAAAAGTGACATAGCGTGCTCAATAAAGGAAGAATGTAAAAGTGCAGGCGTACGAGAGGCAGGTGGATTAATTAATTGTGATTGGGTGAAAAGGGCAGCTGCAACTAATTAGAGATGAATGCATCGAGAAGTGGACAGTAGGGACGGGGAGTCTTCGAACACCTGTTCCAAGATAGATAACCAAGAACAAAGGACAATTTTAAATGTGAAATATTAAATTTAAAAATATTATCACACGTATATATGTACAAAGTGGTTATTACTTACATTAGTTGGTCACAAATTGGCTGCAAACCGTTGATCTAAGAGGCATACTTCCTATTAGAATAACGTGTCCAACTAACGTGTAGCTTCACTCATATTACAAATGTTTGTATAGTTATTAAAATAAAATTAAAAAAAAAACTTTTTATTAGGTTACCGTATTCTGAAAAACCCAAATGGGAAGTTGTTGCCCTCTCTCTCCTGATACGACCAAAAACATCCCGTCATTTACAGGCATATATTGACTATATGCAATTGAGAAAATCGCTAAAATTGAAAGAACCACATAAATTGACAGACAAGTTCATTATATGCTTTTCTTTCCCTTCTTTACAGCAATATCTGAAATCACATATCTCAATTAATACTGCACTGCTATTCGTGGCGAGACAGGGAGCAAACCACCTTCTAGTAAGGCTTTTTTACAACACTATGACCAAATAAGTAATTTTTCTCATTTAATAACTATACAACCGCTCTTGCAATACAAATGTCTTACTTGAGATCTACACATTATTGGGAAAACTTTTGTTATTGGAAGTACGCCTCTCTCTCTCTCTCCCTCTCTCTAGGATCAATGGTTCGCCAGTAATGTTAGGTCAAGTAACTTATGTAATCACCCTGTATATTGTTAGTAAAGAGATTTTCCTCACACAGTTCATTTATAGCGAATGCATATCAATGCATACCCATAAATTCGATAGCCTATCATGATTTTGTGTTTAATTTTGAGCTTTACCATCAAATGCAAAACATAAATTGGTTCTATTTTATCAGAAAATATATTCAGTTCTTGAATTATATAATATGCGTTTGAAAATATTCCACGAGTTATAATTATCCAGAATGATTTTGATGGGGCAAAAAAAAAGAGCCATGAAATATTGCATATCCATTCATTTCCAACATACTAATTGAATAATTGAATATCATTCGTGGACAGGGAAAGGAAGTTGAGCAGAGGAAAGTTCTGTACATTTCCCATCCGTTTCCACTTCCACCGTCACCAACAGCTTTCCGTTATTGCAGACTTTGGAATCTAATTCCTTGGACTTCCGCGAGAGAAGTCAGTGTCCCGCAGTAATTGATGAATGAAATCGCACTGCATCGAACAAATTACGAGAAGAGAGAGGAAATGAAGTGAAATGCGATCTACGCACTACGGATCATAGAGAATAATTCGATATGCATCGATACAATTCAATTATAGCTCTCTTCTTAAACCCACGCCATTAATGAAGGCCATCAGCAGGAAATTAGATTTGCCCTTCAAATGTTTTAATACACCACGATGCTCAATTCTCCCTTATATCTAACGACTCGTCATTTCTCTCCTAGCCCATTATTATTATTATTATTATTTATTCTTTTTACACATGGTACATATAAAAATCAGAGACACGTACTTCCAGTGGACTCACTAATTGCTACGAATATATTCTCAACGCCATATCTCAGGAAATCTCTTTATTTCCTTCCAATAAATAACCGGAAAAATGGAACGCTCATGTGCATGTTCATGTATGAATGTGACCTCTATAGATTTAGTTTCCTTCTTTCAGCAAACCATTTAGCTTCCACTGTAATGTTATTCGTAGCGAATTATACAATCAGCAGATATTACTGTTATAATGATCACAAATGTTTCAATTTGCTCAAGAATATTTTATTACCTGCATTTCTCTATATCACCGTATTCAGAAACATTATTGACGTGCGCCATAGAAAAAGCTAGTGCTCATATCAGAGGAGATGTTAATTGGGGAAAAGTTACTCGTAAAAAGAATAATTTTTGCTGTCCGAATATAATAATTAAAAATATTTTGAAAAGAACCTGAACAGTAATAATCGGTGAAACCTTAATTTAAAGATAGATACTTTGTGGCCGAAGAAAAAATATCATTGTAGAGAGGTTATCGTTATATCTTGAAGTAGCTTTATCAGTGTCCACGAAATCTAAGCAGGCAGCTACAGAAGAGATGGTGAATTTTTGCTCTGCTTAAATGCATGAAATCAATAGGATTTCTGGATGTTATGCCGAGATTAACGGAAAAAAGCATAAATTCTCTCCACCGAAAATCGAACCCAGGACCTCTTGCATACCGGGCGGGAGCACTGACGATTCTGCCATAGACAGACGATTCGTTTTTCCTTAGAACACATACTCTAAGCTCTTTTTTTTATCTTCAGCTAATGGCCTCCAGGTGGTGGTAGAAGAGATGGATGGTGAACTTTTTTCCTTCTAAGATACATGAGAGAAGTCAACATACTTTCTGAATATTATGCCGAGGTTAACAGGATAAAAAAAAGTGTCCTAGGTTCGATTCCCGGTGGAGAGAAATGACACTTTTTTCCTGTTCATCTCGGCATAATATCCAGAAAGCCTATAGATTGCATATATCTAGAATACTTACACGGCTTCAAGCTACAGCGGTTGGGACTAGAAAGTATCTGAAGTGACGTGTCTGATCGCCACACTAAAAGTAAACTACACTGTGAAGAAAAGATTTTTTATTTTAAGTGATAATAACTTTAAAATAATGATTTAGGCAAAATGAATAAAAAGTGTGTGAATATAATGTTCCGTCATAAATTTTTTACAACATGCATCAATTGTTTTTGCGTAGGAAATGAGAAAAAAAACAACTTAAAATCCATAGAGTTAAAAAGATAAAATTATTTAACTTCACCCAAAAAGTTGTTGGAAACGAATTTCTTCACATTTTAAAAATTCCTTATTCTGCGTACAAACATTTGCAAAAAAACAATATACGAATTTTTAAGATTTAATTTACCTACATAAATGAACCGAAAGATTTCTGGTAGTTTATTTTCATTCAATTACTTAACCGTAAGTTTAATGCTCGTTATAAGTTAATGCAATTTTAAATCCTGGGGGTTTTTGAAGAAAATGCAAGAAATGTTTAATTCATAATCCAGTTAGTGGCTCTGCTGTTTACCTTGTTAGTATTATTTTTTCACTTTTTTTGCATGTAGTTTACTTGGAAATGATTATTGAATCACAATCATTGTAAAAAATTATATTAATTTATTCCAAAAATAATATTTGGATTTATTTATTATGGTGTGTTCAGCTTATCTAGGAATATAAGAAAATATGTTTCCTAAAGAAAATGTTCTTTGTTTTTCCTTTCGATTTTTCTGTTCTAGAATTTTGATATGATAATTATAGGTATAAATAAATAGAGCGTATTTCATCGAAATTCTATTTATATTGATCCGTGAATCAACAGTTTAATATTTTTCTTGATTAAATTTATATATATGTATATAAACGTTAAATCAATTTATTGAAATGAGATGGATGGTAAATATAGTTCAATTAAATATGATAAATATGTATTCTGTACCAGTTGGTGCCAAAAAAATTGAAGAATTTAGTTCTCTTCCGAGATATTGTCTCAAATAAATTTCTCAAAATGGGGGATGATTTGATCACAGAGTGTAGTTATATTTTAGAGGAAAAAAGATTCTTGGTAATCTCTCTTTCTAATTTTCCGTTGTGTGCTTTATTTCAGAATTTTTGAAATTCTACCATTTTTTTCCATTGTGATATGGATATTCATTTGAAAGCCACGAAAATACACTAATTGTAATTATACTTTTGTATCTGCGTCATTTTCAATATTTATCAATAATATTTTGGTAGTAATTGCGGCCTGTAGTTTTTTCATCATTTAGAAAGGAATATAAAAGATGATAGCAAATTAAAATCTTGAAAAATCCTGCGCAAATATATATTTTATTTTTAGTAAACTTAGCAACTGTGATTGTGACTTGTGGTTTGTCAACATTGTGATTTCAATTAATCATAAACATTGAAAAGATGTTAATACTAATGCTTGCAATAAACGTGGATTGCAGTACGTGTAGCGCCCGGGCATTTAGGCACTAAAACTGTCAAAATTAGGCAGGCAGAAAGACACTCAAAATACTTAAAATAGACACTTAAAAAATAGCATTTATAATTAATGGGAAAAAGAAAAAATACACAAAAAAGCCTAAGTATTGTGTCTGAAAATTGGTTAACGAAATTGTTCGCACTAAACCCGGGTTTTCTTGGGAGCAAGTGTTCTGCTCTGAGTGGAACGTCAATCGCCGGACGGACACACCGTCCGCTCATTAATGGGAAAAGCGGTACGACTGATTACCCACTGAGCACATCACGCCAATGCTTGACGTTGGACGTGATTGGCCAACTGCTCCTGGAAAATCGAATGCGTCGTGCACCGCACGTTTCGCCGATCTTCACTTTGTTATCTTTCCCTTGACTGACAGCCCCTTTTTATGGCAAAAATACGTGGGTATGCACACGATAGAACAGATGATGCGCCATGCTAGGAAAACACAAATGCGTAGCGTGATAAAGTTACACGTTTCTGTCACCGTGAAATGGACCTATTCTGCTCACGTGATGGGGAGAAACCTGCTTCCAAGAAAACCCGGCTTCACTCCGTCTACTCTTTTAACTATAGCTTATAATAACTGCATTATTTTCAAAAAATTAAACAGATGTCATGCCAAAAACAAAGTGTTTGTGGTTCCTTAAGGATTAAGCGGATTCAAGGTCAACATTACCAGACGCTAGCCCAAAGAGAATATGATTGTGAGTTCCTTCGATATATACGAATAGTTCTTTTTTATTTGTTGCATAATTTAGAAAATTCATTATCATTTTTGTAGTTGAAGCGCAGTGACCCTGTTGAAACATTGCTCAAATAAGTATTTCTTTCAGGAAAACTCAAAAAGGTGTTTTTACAACAACAACAAAAATCGAAATTAGGCAAAAATAGGCATTTATGACATTTTGCCTGATCGTCCGGGCTCTAATTATGTCTGTTTGCATTTTATTTTATTGTTAGGATCATTGGGTCATTTGACTTTCAATTTTCGGCAAGGCTGACCTATATCGCTTGTCATAGAAACCTACGTCCGTTTAATCCCAGAAAATGCCTGCCATAGATGTGGACAAAACATCAGTAAGAAAATGCCTTAGATCATGGCCTAATAGCCTGGAAATGGCTTGTAAGTTATTTTGTGGGTTTATTTTTCTTGTCCCTTTAGACCCCGTAATGGGACAAAAGATTTAATGCATAAAATTCAATTGATCCACATCACTGCGAAAGCAATTGAAATTATTTGCTTTGAGTATTTTATCATACCGCATAAAGTTGTTTTTTGTCAATAAAATGAAACAAAAAATGAAATTTGTTTGTTCCACTTTGAATAAAATCAAAAACAAAAAATATTTCCCATTGCCCTCTGACTTTCCCTCTATTAAATATATTTAATCTGATCATATATTAATTAATTTTACCAAATCGCTCTCGTGGCAAAAGTACAGAATTGTATAAAAATTACATGCACTGTATATATTATGGTAAATGAGATGAATCGGAAATCGTATTCACCAATTTTTCTCGGTAAATTCGATAAATTTATTACTATCATCCGTGATTATGCGTAATATCCACAAGTGTCGTTGGTATATTTGATGAATACCTGTCACTTTCACCGGTGATTATGCATAATGCAACTGGTGAATTCGGAAAATATGAATTATATCTTATATAAATATAGTCTGACCCCGCTATAACGAACTCCGATTTAATGAATTCCATGATATAACGATTAAAATCATATTATCACGATTAAAATCGTAATATCAAGACAAAGTTTGTTAAATCGAATAAGCTGTTAAATGCGAGATCGTTATACGTGGGTGTGATCCTAAAATTCATTTAATCGAATTATGTTATATTGACGTCCGATTTCAGAATCCGTCGAATAGGAGTTGATTATATAATTTATTTAGGGGATGTTCGGAAAAAGCATTAAATATCAGTGTTCAATGTATATGGTTCAGACTCTGTATCACAAGTACACAGTCATCTAAATAATAAATCTTATCACTGCCATTGGACGATTTATCTTATTCACCAACCTGATGAACTTATATGATTTTTCATGGTTTACCAACGACGAATATGCATAATCGAAGGTAAAAAGGATAATGTTTTCAGCAATTAACAAAGTTACCAAAACAGTCAGGGATGCTATGCAGAATCACTATTAAAAATGATAAATGTAAAGAAATTTATCAAACTAATTAGAATGGTCGGTGGTTATACATAATAATCAGAGATTTATCACATTTACCGTGATATATACAAATCGTAACGTTTCTTAATAGAAAACTTTAATTCGTGTCGGTATTTGCAGAAGTAACTATACACATAAAATACTCTCCCAAAGTAATTCTGAAACCAGACACAATATATTTCTTAATTTTCATGTATAAACTGTAACAATATGTGAAAAATATATTGCAACAAAGTGTAAAAATACCTTTACTTTATTTCTTGGGAGAAAAAAAAACTTAGCAATCGCAGATGAAATATACAAATATTCGAGAATAATTACAAATGTAATATCATACCATAAATAATATGATAATTTTCCTATATGCATTGTTTTGATTACGTTGATATATATCTGCACATATCTCGAATTCATGTTATATCAAAGCAATCTCAATTCATCTTCTATGTAGTACCCAATGCTGTTTATAACATCGACAGATTTTTATAAAAGATAAATTGATTTTTCTTTTCAAATTATTCAAATTGGGACGGAGATTGAATAAAAGCGATTACTTTTTTTACGAATAAACTGCATCCGAAATCAAAAGAAATCCATTATTTTAAGACAATGGGAAATATTTTCATCACTCGAGTAAATTAATTACAACCAAACAAAAAGATCGGCGAATAAAAATTTTTCAAAGAATTATTCTTCATTTCTTATTATCTAGATAAAGGAAAAATTGAATTTTTGAGTGAAAAACTGCGCCTGAGATAGTTAAGTAAATCATGATGAAAATTTCATGATTGTATTGTAATCCGATTACGCATAATTGTTTCTCTTGATTATTATTTTTTTTTTGTTTTCGACTCAATGGTTAACGTAGCATTGAAAAAGTGTAATTTATTCTTTTATCTGCGCAGCTAAATGAAATTACGAATAAACAATTTATTTAAGTACACATGGATGGCATTCATCATTTAAATTTCTTATATGCGATGAATGTGACTTATATATGCAATTTTTAATTGTGTGAAGTAATAATTATGCAATATTGCCAAGACTCACAAAACAAAAAAAATAGTAAAACATTTGGACAGTTCAATAAGGAAAAGTTTAAATATAGGAAGCATATATATATATATATAATGGTAATGTTCCGTGCTAGGAACATAATTCGATTTTATCCACGACCCTCAAGAGTATTTCCTAGAAAGCACGGTTTTGAATAAATAGGCTGAAAGCAAAGGCGCATTCATTTGCTTAGTTCAATTCATAATGGAAAATATTGATTTTCGAAACATGAAAGGGTTTTCATTTTCTTTCATCATTTATTTACCCCTTCGAAAGATTTAACTGTTTTAGAAAAGAATCGATTTTTTTAATAACAAAAGTACTGTATGGAGAAAGAGAAGACGTTTTTTTTTTGTATAAGTTAAGCTTTAAAATATACAGACATGAAGAAAAAATATACAGGTTGTCCTGTAAGTTCTATTTTGGTCTTTCTCTGATCAACCACTCGTTGTAGAAGTATGGTTCCAATTTAAGAAATAATCTAAATGTGTTTAGAAATCACCCTCTATCAGTTTTGTTAGTGAAAATACATGAAATGGGAAAAAATCTAAATTGTTATACGATCCCTCGACCCAACAAACTCTAATTAAAAAGTTTTTGTAGTGAGACATTTAAATTTTAAAATATGAGATATGAGAAAAGTTGGGAAAGAACAGAATAAACTAACGGAAACTAAACTTCCCTCATTTATGCTGTTTTTCTTAAAATTTTTCTCAGATTTTTGAATTTAAACATATCTGCGAATATTGCACTTAGGAACATAGAATATGTTTGTTCGCCACAGCAGACACGTTAAAGGAACTTCCGTTTTCAAAGTTAGAAGAGAAGGGGCAATGTAAAAACTAAGATGTTTTTTTGTTTTCCACACACTTAACTCTCGAAACTAGTACATAGTGATTCCTAAACACATTTTGAGTAGCTCTTTTTTTAAATTGGAACTTTAGTGGTCGACGGTGCGCATGATTATTCTGGATCCGACTCCTAAACTTGACCAAAATGAAGATTCTCATTAAATGGGCTGCTATGAAGGTCGATTAATTAAAAATTTATTAATGAATATATTAAAAAAAATAGTAAAATATTAACATATTAGACATTAAATGTCACTAGCCGCATAACGCAAGCATAAGATTTCGGCTAACATCGGATAAAGAAGGTTCTGCGGAGAGAAGCGCTGGAACATAACAATGACCGGTTTATATACAGTAGAAAGACGTGCCAGCTTGGCGATACGAGTGGCGAAACGGCACCACAGAGTCATACCTCTACGACGAACGGTTGACGAGACAAATTGCGAATTATGTCTCACAGGACACCTTATATCTGCCTAATGTATGCTGGAAATGCTTGAATACATTCTCGTTTTCCCAAGATTAGATCCATATATAATTTTTATCCAACCAGATTTCCTAAGATAGGGGACAACCCGAAGCTTTGAAACAAAGTTCATGGCAATGGGTAACCCTTCTCGCTTTTGTCGCAGAAACCTACGTACGTTTAATGCCAGAAGACACTTGCCACGGATGTGGGCGAAACGTTAGGAAAATGCCTTGGACCACTGCCTAATCTAATAACCCATAAATAGCTTGTTAGCCATTGAACGTTTTCCATGAAAGCCTCAGATAATAAGCCTTCAAACACATAAGAACTTGGGTAAACACTATGAAACATGCTTTCAACATAAACTTTCTGGAATATTTATGTCTAAAGCTAAAATATAAATTGAAATGTAAGCATTTTATTTTCATTTTTTGTTAATCTATGGTGTAGTTTTGTGATGCCTACCGAATATTCGCACAATTTCTTCTTTTTACTTAAGGGGAAAACACGTTGTTATATAGGCATTAACCTCTATGCTTGTCCCATTAGACCGGCCCCCATAAGGGCTAAAAGTTTGTTTTTGTAATCTAAACTGCAAGAGAAAATTAAACTGAGATTTAGAAAAAGTGACATATTCAAAGTATATAAGTAAGCATGATCACCAATGTAAAAAGATTTAATATTTGAAAATCATTGAAACAAAAAAAATCAAACTTAATTTAAGGGTGAAAAGTGTTGTTCGTCTTTATTTTCCCATAATAATCAGGAATGGTTCCCTTTTTGTGGTTAATGACAGTAACTTGTATATTGTCATTCAGATGTGAAAGAAATATTTGGAAAAAAGAAACAAGTACTGAAATTAGCCTTGTCTCATTACACCCAACTTTCCCCTACGTCAAGGGTTTCCAACGCATGGCTGGGGGGGGGGGGCACATATGGCCCGATTTCAGCAGCAGCCCACCGACGAAAGCATTTACAAGTTGCAGAATTCATAGAATGCTGGAAAAAAAAACCTTCATCAAGAAATTCACTTAAGAATTTCTAAATGATTAATTCATTACTTATCAAGAATAGTTTTATAAAATATTTCTAAATTAATGAGAAATGATATCAGAATTTATGAGAAGTTATTTAATATATTCAAATAAATATTTTTAGAGAACTAATGAGGTAAATTACCAGAAATACTGAAATAAATTTCTTCATAATTACTATGAAGATTCATATTTGATGAAAAGACATTTCAGAATTAATGAAATTTAATATTTGATGAAAAAAATAATTTGATAGTTGTTATGAAATCATTTCAGTATTCATAAAAATTTATACTTAATGAAAAAATTACTTCACAATTAATAAAAATTAATACTTACGAAGAATGTTCTTTAAAAAATAATATTAAAATATATAATGAAAATTAATATAGTGGAAAAATAAATTCACAACTGCAAAAATTGATAAAAATTTAAAATTAATTTCAGAATTTATTAAAATTATTTTTTTTTATGATAAAATCATTTCATACTTGATTAAAATTCATATTTAATGAAATCGTAATGAATACATCGATAATATAGAGCCTTCTGTTTGATTAGGAGCTTCGGGTCCTCCTGAGTGCACCAGTTAAGACATCTCCATGTGAATCTAGATTTCACATTATTATTATTCGCTGACTTTCCGGGCCACATGAAAGTTTTTTTTTGGCCCACAATTTCTGAAAAGCTGAAGCTCCTGCATTATACACTCATTGCCATAAAAATTTGCGCACCCAGAAGAAGTCGTCAAAATGAAGCGAAATTTTACACATGTAAGTACTACGTTGATATAAGTAAGTGATTAGAAAATCCATGAAAAAGGACCATTTATTGCAGAAAAAAGTACAGATGAACAGAAGTTTTAGTACTCTGTTGGACCCCCTCTAGCGCGAATGCACGATGCGATACGAGCGGGCATTGAGGCATACAAGTTCCGTATGATGTCCTGAGACATCTCGTTCCACAGTTGCTGTAAATGCGCCTCTAGTTCGACCAACCTCGTAGGGTGTCCAACTTGCCGTCCCGAATGATTCTAGATATGCTCGATTGGTGACAAATCTGGGGATAGAGCAGGCCAGGGAAGGGTGGTAATGTGGCGGAGGCAGTCTTGTGACATCCTTGTTGTGTGTGGCCTAGCATTGTCTTGTTGAAAAATGGCTCCTGGGAGCCCTGCAGTGAGTGGCAACACATGTGGCTGAAGGATGTTATGGACGTACCGCTGGGCTGTCATTGTGCCATGGATCAATATTAGGGGGTGACCGTGTATCGTAAGCAATGACACCCCATACCATGACACCAGCTGTGGGAGCGGTGTGTCGCTGTAAAGCGAAGGCAGGATTGAAGTGTTCACCACGGGGCCTCCACACACGAACACGATTGTCATCACTGCTCAAGCTGAATCTCGATTCGTCGCTGAAGACGACCTGGTTCCATTCCGTTGCAGTCCAATCCCGTTGTGCTCGACACCACTCCAAACGGAGGCGTTGGTGGGTGGGTGTCATTGGCAGCACACGTAATGGGCGCCGCGATACCAGATATGCTTCAGCCAGGCGCCTTGCGATGGTTCCGGAAGACACAGGGGCCCGTAGTGAAGCTGCTGCCTGTGTCTGGATAGCGGCCAATGAGGCAGTTGGCTCTACGCGTGCGTTTCGGATGATGTGACGGTCTTCTCGACGACTGGTCTGTCGAGGGCGTCCTGAACCTGGTCGCCGTGTAAATGACGTCTCTTCTGTCCACTGGTTCCAACACCTCCTCACAGTAAAATCAGAACGGCCTAGTTGACGAGCTACTCACCGAGCTGACCACCCAGCTTCCATCATCACGATGATTCTTCCCCTATCCAACTCTGACAACTGCTCATATGGTCTTCGACGACGGCGTAACGGCATGTCTACCTCAGCATTTCCTTTGCAAACGATTAAATACACTCCAGCAAGCTCTGCTTACCTGTTTTATACTCCAAGGAGAACGACGTTCAACGCCCTCTAGTGGCATTACGCAATGCGCAATCACGCTGCATTTCTAATCATTTGCATATCTGCCCGACATGTACCTTCAGGCCAACTTTCGTTTCAATCCCACAATTATTTCTTGGTGCGCAAATTTTTATGGCAATGAGTGTATGTATATGCCAGAGGTGTTTTGCGATAGCAATTTCTAGAGGAACAAGACTTTCTTAATTGTCTTATTCAAAAACAATAAAATTTCTTAATGAAGAAGACTTGCATTGAACTTTTTCTTGGTCTGCTACTTAGGGGCCATTCAAGTATTTCGTCATCATCGATAGGGGATGGGGGTTTCCGATTTGCTGACTTTTGATGACAAGGGGGAAGGGGGTTTTGGATAATGCTTACGTCATAAACCATCCTTTATGAAAATATGAAATATTTTTAATTACATCTTACTCGGCTCGCCAAAAACGTGAAAAACCTTTCGATAGTTTCTGGGCACTGGAAGTAAAATCCCCCTCCCCTATTGATAAGTGCCCTACAGAGTCACTTTAGTGATCTCTAAATGTTTCGCGGATCCAAGTGATTTGGAAATGTGCCCGGGCCGCTTAAGTGCTCTGGAACTGTGCCACGCATCACTTAAATAATCTTAGAGTGTGCTGCGGGTAATTTGAGTGATGTAGAACCGCACTGGGGGACCACTTAATTGCTCTAAAACTACGTCACAGTTCACTCAAGGGATCTCTGAATGTGTCAAGGATCGCTTATGTGTTATGGAACCGTGTCTCGGGTCATTTAAATGATCTGAAAATGTGCCATGGAACCGTGTCTCGGGTCATTTAAATGATCTGAAAATGTGCCATGGGCCCCTTAAATGTTCTGGAATTGTACCACGAGACACTTAAGAGATTTGTAAATGTGCCGCTTAGTTCATTTTTACAAAATTATGTTTGAAGAGGGCAGGCCGCATCAGATAACCCCCAGGGCCGCATTTGGTCCGCGGGCCAAGGACCTTCATGTGATTTATCATCGTATGGGTTAGAGGGTGGCTCGCAATGAACTTATTAAAGATAAATTTTGGGTACATAGCCGTCCACTAACATTAAAATTAACAGATATTTATTATAATATATAAAGGTATTTTCTTCCGAAATTTCAATTTAAAAAAATATTTTTTTTGCTTTAGAAAACTAAATTTTTGATCGGGATAGGGGAGCAGGAGAATTCCCCTATGCACTCCCCCCCCGGGTACGTCTATGATCCCGCCAATATGCGTTAGAATTCAGAGGGGGATTACATATGCGTTAGGATTCAGTACCGATGACGGAATTTTGCTGACAAGGGGGGGAGGGAAGGGGGGAAGCGTTTTGTTTTCTTTTGCTGACAAGGGGGGCGAAGGGGGTAAAAAATGGAAAAAAATCTGCCTACGTAATACTTGAACGACCCCTTAAGGTCAGGGTGGACGAATGCTCTATAACATGCACAAAGTTTCAAAACATTAAATAAAAACATCGATTTTCAAATTAATTTCGAAAATAATATTTGTGGTTTATTTTATAGTGAGAAATTTTATGATAATAATGTGAATTAAAAATTTCTGCGTTAATTTTCGCGAAATCATCTAATTTGTGCTAAATTATATAAAAAAATTAATTTCCTTTGAAGTTAAGGATAAAAATATGTTTAAATTCATTAATTGCGTATACTTTGGTAAGAGTCTCACAGGACAATTTAAAGATCAGGGATGAGAGACTCATACGATATTAACATTTTTTCCATTAAAATGTTTCCAAACTTAATTACAAGAGATTAAAATTTCAATAACAGGAGATATTTCGTAAAATAATTTCTTATAAATATTTTTGTTTGAAAATTTTTCAATTATGGATATTAATTAAAATTTATATCTTGCGAAGCACAAGTGCAAGGGATTAAAACAGTTTTATTTTACTTCCATCAAAATGATTGAAAAGTTATAAACCGTTATCTAATTTGAATCTTATGATGAGGAAACAATTTCTTTATCAATCGTTAACTTCATTCGAATAAAATTCAGAACTCATCAATAATTAAGCCGAAAAGTACATTATTAACGTCCATTCATTACGAACTTTCGAGATAAGGACGATTTTCTCATAGAAATGTAACAGTGCACCGAGTATATGAAGTTATTATTTGTCCAATTTCACATACGCACGCACACACACACACACATCGGATAAATTTTATAACTCATATAACTGATAATCATCTGATGATACAATTATTAGATAGACTTATTTCAATCCATTTATTCATGCAATATTCCCAAATTAAAAGCCAAAATTGAATAGGTAAACTGATTGGGCTATTTTAAGTAATTAATTCTTGTATTTGCAGCGAAGGAATTATTAAAGCAAGGGAATGACATAAGATGATGTGGTATTTGATAAGTGAGATTGAAAACTTAGATGCTATACAATCAGAAATAACTAATGGGAAAAGACAATTAGGAAATCGAAGTTAGAGAATCAGTTTGAAGGTAAAATGCATATTTTTATATAAAATATCTTAATACAGAATGAAAAATATTGTATTGTAAATGCATTCTGTAAATGGACGATTTTCATGTATTACTAAAATATTTTAATTTTTATTTTGACGCAGCTCAGAAATCGTAATTTATCTCTCACGACTCTCTAAAGATCTTTTATGGGCTCTCTAAAGATCCCAGGTTATTTATTGATTCACTTAGCAATGATCAAGAAAACGTTGATTTACACGTTTCATAAATTATTTCATTTGGATTCCTTCTTAGATATTGATATTTCACTATATTTCACTATTTGAAAAAAACTGTTAGTAAGTATAGTTAGATCTATAGAATATTTAAAAGTTTTGATTACTTTAATCAATCCGAAGAACATGGGGAAATTATTCGAAATGAAGAAATACATCCGAAGGCTACATCAATAAATTTTTAAAGTTACTTGTGTCACATTAAGGGGGGGGGGATAAGGGTAAATTACAACAGGATTTGGGCACCCGCTCCCTTTTATGAACATGCAATAAAGATATTAGTGGGCTATCAGTCCCTTGGGTCACAGAGTGTCTGTATCATCGTAATGTTATTTTTTGCGGAGTTTATTGTTTTGTGTTTTTCTCAGTTTGATTGTATGTTTTATGTGTTGTGTTCAGTCGAATTAAAAAAAAAGTTTAATTACGGTTAAATTTGTGAATTTAGTTTGCAAAAAAAAAATTAACTATCAAAAATAAATTAATAAAAAATGTTCATTATTAAGAAATTATTCATTAATTTGACAAATTTAGAGTTCGCTCACTCTGAGTGTTTCATCCAATAAGAACTTGGACTTATTAGTCTGATGTTAAAATTAAAACCTTGAATTCTTAACTCAAAACGGTAAACTTCTCAAGAAATGTTTCACAAGGTTTGATCCCTTCACTCTGATCAATATTGATAAAAAAATTACCCGACACATTTTATTATATTAATAAAATGAAATTATCTGCTTTATTTCTCGTTTATTATATATCTGCTTTCATAAGTTAATAATAATAATAATATGGGGAGGCTACACATGTAAGGATGGCGTACAATTAAAAAACGAAAACCACAATTCATTAGTTTGCTCATAATCAACTCACATATTAACAATTCAAAAGGAAAAAAATCGACCATGAATATCAAAAATTCAAAAACGTTACAACATGGTTAAAAAAATGAAAAATTTCCAATTTGATCTTCGGATAAGTTCATTATTTTGAAAATTAAATTTTTTCTGGTGGAATTTCGGAAAATACACCTTTTAGAAGCATGCTTCTTTGTAGATTAAATAGTCAGCATTAGAATAAAATATTAAATGTGTCGAAAACATTATTGAAGTCACTGCTGCAATTATGGTAATTCTGGTCAGGATTTAATATTACATATCCATTAGAGGCAAACGTAAGAAACCACTATCTTTTCTAATTTGGGCGTTTCCATGACAAAGTTATGTTAAAAACCAGATAATTTTCAGATGTGAGACTGGAAAAAATCTCGTGATAGTGAGCATATCTTGTTCACCTATGAATTGATAAAATATAGTTTGTGAAATGACCGTGGAAAAATGTTTTCTCAGCGCAACCGATACCACTTACAGGTCCCAAACGAATGGGAGCACATTTATGCGGAGTAAACTCAAAATATATGAAAGACCCAATTACGGTTGTTATTCAGTGGGGAGGGAGAGGGGGGGGCAATACAACAGGACATTGTAACAAATTTTGAGAAGAGTCACACATATTGGACGTCGGTCTATTCAAGTCCATGTCAAGTCTTACCATGGGAATATCTGGACGTTGTAAATAATTTGCGAAGAAAAAATATTGAGCTTTTTCAATACGAAACCAATGGTCTTGTAACCAAAATGGTGCAGCATAACTTATAACGGACTTTGACAGAGAGTCAGACAGCTTTAATGCTGCGGGAACAGATGAGTTACGTGAGAATCTGAATAATTCCAACTGCAGCGACTTTGGCTTTAGCCGCAACGCGACTGGTATTTTTTAAAACACCCAAACAGGAAAAAAAGCCACCTAAATAGTTGTACTCACTGACGATTTCTAGATGTTCATTTTGCCACTCAAATTGGTCACCACGAGCCAGCTTACCGCCCCTCCTGAAAATCATTATTTTGGTTTTGTTCATGTTCGCACGTAAATTCAATTTCCTAAAATACAGTACAAGTAAGTTGATTTCTTTCTGTACAGTATTTTTCCCCAGTAGCACAATATCATCTGCGTAAACTAGACTATGTATTTCATTTTCATGATCGATTGAGAGACCGGAGACCCTGGAATAAAAGTGTGTTGTGTCTGTGTAACGTATGTTTGTATTTGTATATTGTATTATATAGTTGTATATTGTATCTTGTAATTTGCTGTTTGTTCGTTTCAATAAAAAAAAATTGAAACTGAACTTTCAGAAACTAACTGAAGTAAAATGGATGAAACTAAATTGGTAATATATTGATTGGGTATAATGATCTCTATTTTCAGATGAATGAAAGGATCCCAACCATTTCAGATCAGGTACGCATAAGAAGTTGTTTTTCCAGCTGCAGATATTCTTTTATTCTTTAGCCGAACTTTAAGGAGTTCGGCTCTGTCTTTGAACAACAAAACATCCACAATCCTTGAAGTCAGGGCTGAACTCACTAAGATTAGAAAAATAATATTTACAGCGAGAAATAAACAAGCCCTACGTTTGTGCTACTTTGGTCTGAGAAAGATATAACGCTAATTATCAATATAAAATTGAACCCCCCCCCCCCCGCAGAATTATACCTGTAAATTGTTTTCACTACTATAAAGCACTTTGTGAGAAGAAGCCAGCACAATCTTTTCGTTATTTTAAAAAAACTAATCCATCGTTTAAATCAACTTTTTGTATGTTTTGTTAGTAAAATTTTTGGAATATTGATTTTATTGTACTGTGTGTGTGAAGAAATAGTTTCGATATTTTTGGTTTCGGTTTCACCTTCATTTTCATTAAAGAAAATAACGAGTTCGAACAATTTTTTGGAATTTATTGCATTTTGTACATAATAATTTGCGTGACCGCGGAAACACGATTTAAGTTCAGAAAATACGTTTTAGAAAAGAAAAATTTGATTTTTTTTCTAAAACTACATTATAACGATTAGTAAATGGAAATTTCATTACGCTTCATTGGAAATAACATCAAACTTATTTCGTGTACTTCTTGATAAAGGAAGAGACCGATACATTTCAGACCAAAAATTTCCGCTTCCGTTATAAAAGATCTCTTCCAAATAGACAATTGAAATGTCTCCCTTTGAAAGTAATATATGTATGCGAATACATAAAAAATAAGATAAATATACTATAATGTTACAAAGACTTCAGTAATTTCTATGGAAATATTCCCTAGATAAATCATTTAAACTTTGTAAATGCCGAAGTGAAAAGAATAAATTCAACCTTAGAAGTTTTTTTCCACATGGGAAAAGTCCACTCTTTTTGATTCTCCCACGAACAGTTTATTTTATACTCTGAGTGAAGTTAAGCAGAGAAATTACGTGATCGTGTATCGCATTCCCAAGAGGTATCAATAACGTGTGATTCAAGGCAAGATGAAAGGGATAAAGAGGATAAAAGATAGAGAAAAAAAATCAAATATGCCTGTGAAGAGTTCCGCCTCAAAGTACAACAAGACCTAAATATACGTTTTAAGAAAGCGCAAACAATAACGTAATCTCATTAGATTATCTTCAAAAGAGAAACTCACTATTTTTATTCCCTCCATAGGCAACATACACAAAGAAAAACTATACAAATATTTTAACAATTTTCCTTTCTTTAGAAATAACGTTTTCTATGTACAACGATTCTTATTTATTTTTTTTTTTAGTTTTACAAATAAGTTGTTTATGGAATTTCGGAATCTTATAAAACCATATATTTTTAGTTCATAGATTCTCTCTTCTACGAATATATTAAATGATCTTGAAATGTTCTTTCGAACGTTATTTGCATATTCAATGTTTTGATTTTTTGAATATCTAACGCGTAGCTCTCTCTATTACGTACACACGTGCATAAATAATTCACATTTTTATTAAAGAAATGAAAAATAACATTTCGAATATCTTCATTAAATCTTAATTATGTTAGCTGAAACATTGCAAAACAACATCAATTATATTTATTTTGATTTCGAGGGATTCCAGAAATTTAACAGTTCATACATTTTTGTAATATAAGAATCCCAATTCCTTGAAATATATAATAATAGTCGATATATAAAAGTGATATGTCATGTAATATTCGTGTTATTTCTGGAAATATTATTTCTTCATTGAATTAAACTGATTTTAATGCAAGTTTTCTCGCATCGTATTGATTTTTAATTATTTTACTTGCAATATATTTTATTTTATCAAACAACAATGAAAACAGAAGGTAAAAAAATATTACTCTTATATATGCGACGTTAAAATTTTACTTTAACTGTTCGTGTATTCAAGTTTAGCATTTATACAAATCTCATTTCAATAAATAAATAAATAAATAAATAAATAAATATATATATATATATATATATATATATATACATACATATATATATATCAGATTTTTCAATAAGAAGAAATTTCTGTTTCACCCCCATAAAATTATAGACATAAAAGTGATTTAATTCATTACCAACCGAAAACAGTTTGATCACTACAACAGCTTCGTTCAAGAACGGGAAGGTTAGGATCCGTGTACCAAATCCTTCAGGATTGTTGAATATAATACATGCATTTCTATACATACATACAGGGCGCATAGCCAAGGAATGCGCACACAAATTACTGGCGAACTGTTGATGCTAGAGCCACACTTCAAACCTTTCTAGTTGGGTATTGAGATACACGGGGACTGATATAAAGTTACCATTTTTTATTTTAATAACCATGGTAACTTACAATCAGTCCCCGTGTATCTCAATTTTTTATTTTAATAACCATACAACTGCTTGAAATATATTTGCATACAGTCGCTTTCGTGTCCCGGGGTATTTGTGGGGGGGGACACACACACTCATACTTCCGGCGCAACTCAATCGGTAGTAAATTGCCTATGGCGATAGACCGGAGTTGTGCTCGGTTTGAATGAATGAATGAATGCTTGTAATATAAATGACATATCTGTGTACAATGTTATTTGAAAAATTTTGTGCATGGAAGTATAGCTGTGGGAGCTGACTCTAAGGTATAACTATAATATTCGAAACAATAGATTAAGCAGAACATAACAATTATTTATTAACAAAGGTGAAATGAAACAAAATTTGGACAAGTACAAATGTGTGCAAATGTCAACAACAATAGCTCTCTAGCCATACGGCCTTGACTTTGAATATTTGTGGTGTTGCCACAAGGAAGAAAATTATACTTTTTAAATGCAGCAGTAAAAAATTATATTTTATAAGTGCAGGGAAGGCGTAACAGTAGTATAACTCTTGGATGAACGGTCCGCCAGAAAAATGCTATACCCCCTGTTTGCGATGCACCTTGTATATAGTAGTATTATTAGATTATCTTCATGTTGCGAGAGGAAAAAAAATAATTTGTATGATAATGTGCACACAAAGTGTTTTCTACCATGTTTTGGAGAAAAAAAGAAAAAAGATTGCAGTAACGTGACTGCGATATGATGGTTGTCATAGCTAACGTGGACATAACCATCAGGAAAAAATATGGCAACTTGCCAATGATTCTGAATCATGCCTTCTCGTTTTGGACTTTGGCTAGGCATCACCAGCCAATTCGCGAACTTGGTACTGAACCACACATGCACCTCGTCCACATTCTTCTGAAAAATTTCTAACGAATTGGCACATATTGGAATGTGCCTGTTAAGCATTGCGAACTCAACATTAAGTTTCTTAGTGCGCAATTTTTGTTAAAAGGTGCCCTCTGCCATCAATTTTTCCAACTATGAGTGAAGACGAAGGTTTTTAACAGATGGCTGATGCAAAGATATATTTTTGAAAAGAGAGAAAAACTACACTACAAATGCAACGAATATCGCAATCTTTACTTAGAGATATATTTTTGGAAAGAGAGAAAATTCAACTTTTCCTTGCGGGGAATCTTACCCCCACGCCCTTTCCAAAAATATATCTTGGCATCAGCCAGCTGTTAATAACCTTCGTATTGATACCGGAGAGTGACATCATCCTCGGATAAGTCGCCATCTGGTGGCAGTGTCAGCAATTGTGAACTTTGGCCCGAGTTAGGTCCGGCAGTCCATGTTCGGTCCTGTTCAGTGCACTCGAGCTCCAAGGAAGGATTGAGATATCCGTTGCCTTTGTAGTCTAGTGGTAGGGCATTCACCCGGACAGTGAAAGGACGGAGTTTCGATTCCCCGCAAGTGCAATTGAATTAGTTGAGTTTTCTCTCTTTCCAAAAATATATCTTCGTATAAGCCAGTGTTGAAAAACCTTTGAATGGATAGCGGAGACTGACATCATCCTCGGACATGAGTGAATAGCAATGATCTAATAATTGTAAACCGTTGCAGGCCTGTTGCTCTCTGTGGCGAGACTCAAAGGGAAAGATCGGCTCGCATTCGCGCCTAGAAATCATCTAATTCACGAACTACTACACCGAACACCCAACTCTGGCCATATCGCTATATTGCAATTTACTGTCATTAATGATATGGTTTGGAAATGAAGGCACTATCGGTGGTCGCCTCAAGCTCGTTAGGAGAACTATCTTGTTATCTATATCCTACCTCGGGTTTCAAACTGGAACAACCTGACAACAACCTTCACGGTGGTAGACGAGCACAATTCACGGACTGGCCGATTTCGGTCTTTGGCCGTAACATGTACATGTTTTCACAATCTCTTTCAACATTTTGTTCAGCGCACTTTACTTGGGAACAAAAAAGTATAAATCCGAATTTGAAATTATATAAATGGCTCCTCAGTTGGTTTTGTCAACAAATTTATTTCGTTTCCATTGAACAGAAAATGAGGGTCACTGATTAAATGCCACGCCATGATCATTTCCTAGCAATGACCTAAATTTTATTGCTAAAATGTCTCCGATTATCGTTAAAAGATGGCCTTTCAGATGATCGTTTTTAACGTGTTTCAATGGCGGGGCAGTTGGACATCGTCCAAGATGGAGAAAAAAGAAAAAAAAGGAGATGATTCCTGAAAAGTTTTATTTTTATTATATTTCTGAAGCAAAAAGCAGATGCATGATCACAACTCATGCTCCGCATTTGTTCTTGTGTATAATTCAATGAAATTCAGGTCATTTTTATCGCGTTCTTCGCATTACTCTAACGACTGCAATGATTTCGCTTCAATTGGTTTTACGGAATGTCCATTGACGCAAAATCGAAATGGTATGCATCGCAAAAACATACACGTATTAAAAAAAACAGAAAATTTTGAAATTTTCATAATGTTTTTTATATATATTCTTTCCTATTCTATTTTTTTTTTTACTTATATAAAAAGCGATAACAAAGGAAGAATGCCTTCCTGAGCATTACGAAAATAAAAGAATATAAATATTATCATGTGTTTACGACTCGTGGAAGCGGATAAAAATTTAAAATATAGTATCTAGATCATCAGGAAGGCGAATTCAAAGTACTCTGTGATGGAATTTTTCCATGAGAAGTTTTATTTCCTGCTTGATGGAGTTCCGAAGTCCCTCGTAAAGTATAAAAATATTCAGATGAAGCAGTATAGAATGATATTGCAGTTATTGATATATATATATATACATATACAGTACCCCATCTAAATTCCAAATATGCAGTTATGACCTATAAATATGTGCACCCATGATTCGAGCTTTAGAAACGAGGTTTATAGGACTAAAATAAGTAATCATGTGTCTTTCTTCAACATAAACTGAAAATATATGCATGAAGTATTTAGTGGGATTTTTTGCGCAATAGAATATTTATATTTTTTTAACTAAAGGGGACATGACGTTCATATGAAAAGTTCTTATTAATCAAAATTTCTTGCTAAAAATGATTTTTAATGACATTTTTGTATAAATGTACAGTATAACTTCGGTTAACGAGCTTAATTCGTTCCGCCAAAATGCTCGTTATCCGAATAGCTCGTTATTCAAACCTAACTTCTCCATGGGAAATAATGGAAACTCGAATAATTCGTTCCACAATTACTCATTCATATAAAGATTACCAATAAAAACAGCATTCAATAAATAATAAAATAACAATAACAATATATAATACAATAAAATATACGTAATATAAATAACGCCATAAATAAATATACGATACGATAGTGTTCACAAATTTACACAACCAGGGAGAGAGGAGGACTATCGCTTCGGACTGTTTACAGAATCATTGTTGTTTGCAAACTTTGTTTTTGCATCTAGTTTCGTATCGCAAATAATCACACTCGTAACGTGTTAATTTTCCGAGAGAGGTACGCTTGGCGTAGATTTCAGGGGATAATATTAAGCTGGGTTTTCCTAGGAGCAGGATACCTGCACCGTGTGCAGCGTGAAAACGCTGATTGTTTAAAAAACGTGAATTTCAGGATTTTAACCAATCAGCGACTTCACGCTGAGCGCACCGTAGAAAACCTTTTCCTAGAAAAATCCGGCTTTATCCACAATTTCATAATGAACGCGGTAGCCCAGGTCGATAAGATACTCGCTTAATGAAACAAAGGGTGTTTAGAGGTGTCACGTGTTCGATACCCGATTCGTCCACGTCAGAAAACTTTGCTGACACAGGGGTACAACAGAAACGGCGATATGATCACAGAAAAAGTGGGGGGGGGGGCTCCCCCATCGAGGGGTTAGCGCATCAGCCTCTCGATGACTATAAAAACAAGCCTGCCGTTCGGAATCGGGAATAAATTGTAGGTCATGGTCTAATTAGCCCTCGTGTGCAGAAAATCACCGTGGTGCAACAAAAATGATCAAACAACTCTATGGCACGTATGTGAGCGGAAGCACAAAACCATCAACTCAGTTGTGATAACGTGAAAATAAAAAAAAAAATTTGCTCGTAATGCGAGGGATCACTCGTTAACAGAGTCACTTTTTTTTATTTTGCTGTGTAAGTATATATTAATGAATTGTAGCAGGAATTTTATTGCGTGATTTTATTTTCATGATACTTTTGGCAAAAAAAAGGGGAAATGATGAAACATTTTCAAATTTGTGCCATAGAAAGAGGTTGATATTTATTCATCAACACTTTCTCATAATAATAAATGCATGCTATAAATCACTGCTATATATGCCTACAGAGCAATACAGAAAATGATTAAAAAATTACAGTTCCAATTTGGCACCTTTAGGTGTATAAATAAAGCGCCAATTTTGATGAAACACATTTTTTTTTAACTAAGAGACCTGAAATTGTTCTTATATTGATACTGAGATGTCATTAAAGTATTTATAGCAAGGGATATAGAGTAATAGGAAGTTTTGATTCGAACGACATGTATCCCTTGAAGTCCAGGTAACATTATAAAAGTTTGATAAAAGTTGATTTACAAAATTAAAAAAAACGAAAAACATTAAGCCTATTGAAAGATTTTTACTCGATATTCGATTTCGAAAAATGGAAGAATGTTGGGAAAGAAACAGTATTATATTATATACAAATGCCCTCATTTATACATAACGCTGTTTTTTTCCCAACTCCATTTTTCGAATTCGAATACTCAGCGGATATTGCACTCAAAAACGCGCAATTAAAATGTTTTGTTGTTATCAGGAGACATACGTAGGCAAATAGACTTGGTTGGGGGGGGGGGAGGCAGAGAAGAGCTCCTTTGTGATCTTGTTGGCACGAAATGCTTGAGCTATGAAGACGGACTTGATTTCTTGAATATATTTATATCTGAGGAACGGGGGGGGGGCGTAGGTATCAGGGTGAATCACTCACGGCCCAGTTTGCCCGACGATTAAGAGACACTGGTTTATTTGGCTCTGAATACAGGGTGACCCGTAAGATCTAATTCGTTCATTATTTCATCAATTCTTCGTGTGCTTAAACAGGGGAGAGATGGGCTTCTATTGATCCAAACTTCGGGCACAAACTTCGAGAGAAATCGTAAAAATTCACGTACAACAAGTGATTCTTGAGCTATGAGTCACGTCTCAAACTTGATTCGCGGGGAAGGAGGGGGTTTTGACAACGGTCACAAAATCCGTTTGCAGCCAGGAATTCCTGATCGTTGAGTCACAACCCAAACTTGATTCGCAGGAGTTTCCTAGATGAGTCATACAAATCCACTTTAAAACCTGTTATAACTACACTTATAGCGGCACCACTGTCAGTAATTTCGGAGAAACCTCATGGGTCAGCCCATGCATCGCGAAGCCCATTAAAGAAGGGTTAAGAACCTCTGGTTTAAGGCAAGTAAAGTAGCTTATTACAAGAAATATTTCCAATTACAGACAAAAACATTGTCAGAGGTGTTAATTCATTATTCGAGTATATAAAAAATTCGAGTAAGACTAGATAAATAGGGTGAAAACTAGAAAAAAAATGGGACATTTTATGCACAAGTAGCGTCGAGGAAAATTACGAGAATGTCTCGATAAATACCGGTTCATACTATAGATGCAGAAGAATTACCACATATCTGGACCACGGACTATAAAGTTTGAGTAAGTTTGTGTGCCCTCCCTTCTATAGACTATATCTTAGATTCCATAGTCGAAAAATTAGATGCATCAAACTAAATGGTGCATTAAACGTAATAATATAGTAGTAATTCTCTGAAATGGAGACAAGTGGGACTACTGCTATCCATTCATTTGATTAATGTGAGATAATTTAAATGAATATTTTGCCTCGTGCAGCACTCAACACAGCATTGTTACGAATATCGAAGTTGCTGTGCTGTTGGAATCTTTTCTGATTTGATATCACTATACGTAAATCCATGAATATTCTCTTTCGTTTCCTCTCTCATGACATCAAGACATACATGCATTAAATCTATTTAAATCTGCAGAGCGACGGTATTGTACATTCTCGGAATTAATTTAAGCTACAAAATACAATATATCTATACAAATATCTGTTATCATTACAAAACGGCCAGCGGATACGTCTATTAACATTTGCGGGATCCACCAAATGCGACGAGACACATGAATAATGTTAGGAGCCGGGAGGATAGGAAGGGATGCTACAAGTAAAGAGGACGTTGGTAATCGTGCGTGCGAATAATGCTATGTGTAATGTGGTGGCCCTGGTTGCTGGTTTATTCTCACTGACGAGAAGACATGCTGATTCGTGTTAATGAGTTCATAAACACCTCCCAACGGCTACAACGAAGGATTTCAGTTGCTAAAGGCATTTGGCATCATAACTAAGCAACATGACTACAGAAGCTTGTGTAGGAATTAATGGATATTTGAGAGCTTAACCCCTGAATCTTTAGAAAATTATTTCCAGAATGTTCTTATAAACATGGGAGACTTATGCATTTGGTGATGCACTCGATATCTGCCTTTCCAATCTAAAGAAAATAAAAAAAAAACACAAGCTCGTTTCTTGGAAAAATAAAACATAATCAAATCATGACATACACAAATACAAATACAAGGCTATAACAGGCAAAATGCCCAACGAGGTGGACGAGGAAAAGATGCCTATAATATATATGGATGCCATATATTTCTCAAATACAGCAACGCAATTAAAAATGTAATTACAAAAACTAAAAACTATAATGTAGTTCTTATATATTCTATGAAGTATACAGTATATTTTACACATGATAAAATATGATACCTATATAAAAAATATTTATATTTGTCTCATCTAAGTATGGAGAGCTTGATTTAGCCCAACATGATTATATTTTTAAACGTGCAAATTGTGTTAGAACTTACTACTCCTGGAGGGGGGGGGGGGGTAAGCTATACCGTTTATTATATTAGCAACCGTATTAGAGAAGTATTCCCTGCGATCCCATAACATGGTGATGTCATCTTCTATAAATTGAACTGAAAATGACAGATGCCTGAATTTTCTTGTTTTATGAGTGTTTATAGTGTTGAAGGTCTGCTTACTCACTCTGGGAGGAATTTTTTTCGAATAGGGGACCGACATGCGAATGCCCCTTTCGGTACTGAAAACCTAAGGAAAATTACTTCAGCGGACCACCACAGTGCCATCAACAGGATCCCCGCGATAATTAGAAGTGCTGCAGAAACCAAGTTGGAAGTCGAAGAAGCGAAAGTGGACTGGGATAGAAATTCAAGGAGGGAAGTCCTTGAAATGAAGTGATTATGAGAATGGATGAAAATCGAAATGGTGCCAAAAACAAAACTTGAATATACTGAAAGAAGTAACGTAATGTGTTTATTGAAATATTATACGATTTTCAAAAATTTTGTTCTTTCAAAAAGTTACTTTCACGTAAAAATAATACACTGATATTTAATATCTCAATTTTTATCCATGCTTTAAAAATGGAAGAAATACAAAAATGGCAAAACTGAGACCGAAATATTTTCTTCTTTTTTTAGTTGTTATGTTTTGTTGTATCTTGAAGTAAAATGCTCCAGAAACCGTTTTGGTAAGGACCATTTGTCATGAGCATGAAAGCGGATGTGTCCTAAATCGATCGGAAGAATGCGCAGTTTTCCATCCGGAGTCAGCCCGTTTAGTAAAGTAGCCATTCACTGTAGAAACACTTCGTTTCATGGGTTAAACGGATTCGAGACGAATTCCAACATTAACAAATGTAATATTTGAGGTTTTCTCTTTTATTTTATGCATGGAATTTGAACAGGAACTTAGAAAAACATATTGAAGGTTCTCATATATTTCATTCATTTGAGCTGCAAAAGAGTTACTTCCTTAATTTCATAGCAGAAATAACTGAATACAAATGGATAAATAAATGTATGAAATGTATACAGTAGTCCAAAATTATATTAACATTTCACATACATTGTGAAACATGAACCATTTTATTCAAAACTGGAATTAAATGATTCGTAGAATGATTTCCAATCATTCAATGATGAACTTATACGACGTATAAACTTGCTTCCATACATTCTTAACTTATACAATGTATAACAAAGCGCATGTGTAATATGCACGCATGCTAAGTTTATAAAACTTGCTTTAATGCATGCTGAACTTATAAACAACTTAGGAACTTGCTTTAATGCATGCTGAACTTATAAACAACTTAGGAACTTGCTTTAATGCATGCTGAACTTATAAACAACTTAGGAACTTGCTTTAATGCATGCTGAACTTATAAACAACTTAGGAACTTGCTTTAATGCATGCTGAACTTATAAACAACTTAGGAACTTGCTTTAATGCATGCTGAACTTATAAACAACTTAGGAACTTGCTTTAATGCATGCTGAACTTATAAACAACTTAGGAACTTGCTTTGGCATGATTACCTAACTTATAACCTTGATTTCACCTGCATACCAGAACTAATAAACTTACTTTCATGATGCTTAACTATTCGAACTTTAAATGATTAGATCTGTGATCCGAATTAATCGAGGTAATGCATTCTCTATTACCCAAATCGTGATTTACTGCTGAAAAATTTATGCCCCACACACACACACACACACAGGTAATTCAAACAAGGTACATTATATGTAGCAATATTAACAACAACGACAATAATTCCGGATAATCGCTATTAGCTCAGAAATGAAATGGTATCATGGGATACAGCATTTTGCTTCGAAATAATTCTACGAGTACCTTGTTAGAGAGATTTGATTCTTCCTATACTTTTTAACAAGAGTTAATTATAACGTTATTCGTGTCGTGATCGATCTTATTCCTCGTCAGAACAAGACACAGGAGTCTTGATTAATGCCCTAAAACTCATTTCCAGCTGCGATTATTTCTGGTTTAGGAAGAAGCGAGGAATTTTCCTTTTCGTATTTCATTTTATGTGACCTTTTTAAATATATTTTTAGCGATTGTTACATTATAATTATATCGTAAATAACTCAATTGAATTGTCCTCTTATTTATAGAGAATATTCCGTCTAATGAGAAATGATATCATGTTTTGTCTTAATTGCGAAATGAACTTTTGATTTCATTTGGGGCTATTAATATTTTGTTGAAAACAAAGATAAGATACATTTTTTGTCAGTTGATTAATACGGTAAGTTATTATAAGGCCATCGAAATTTAATATAAGATTAAATCAACTTAAACATGGACAAAATCTTATATCATAATATCTTCAACATTTGGGTTGTTGAATAGTCTTTACTTGTTAATTTAAGAGATAACCCTTCAATTTCTTCTTATGAGGACTTGAAGGAATCGACTAGGAGTAAAGGCTTAAAGTCCAATTCGCACCTTCTCGTGGTGCAGCCTGTAAGCAGACATGTTTAACACGTGGTCAACGGAATCGGATGGACTTTCTCCAACCACTCTGACCATTGTTGGCAACTGGTTGATGAATGTATTATATTTATACAAAAAAATTATACACTTTTAAGACAATTAAAATGTTTCTACAATTGAGAGCCGTCATCAGGACTTAGTTCTCAGAAATCACACAAATATGTCGTTAAAGGGGGTGATGTTTATGTTTGGTCATCCGGAGAGTTCGCCTCTATATTTGCTGAGGCCGAGTGGTCTTTTGATGCGAATTGGAGCGCCACCTGTGGCAAAGTGTTGAAAATTCTGTCTCTACTGAGGTTAATAAAGCCTGTCCACACACAAGCTGACGAAATTGGTGGCGTGTTCCTTGTATCATTAACGACGAAATCCTGACAAGTTTTGAAGTATCTGTCGCTAAAATTCAGTTCAGAATTATGTGTTGCTTCTTTGAAAACAAAAGCTTTGGATTTCCTCGTTAATTATGGACAGTATCTGGGCCATAAATAATCCTCGTTGATTATGGAAGTAACACACCACCTATTTCGTCAGTTTGGATAGGCTTTCCCTCAGTCGAGACAGAATTTTCAACAGTTTGCAACAGATGGCCCCCCAATTAGCATCCAAAGACCACTCAGCATCAGCAAATACAAACGCGAACTCTCTGGATGACCAAACATAATCATCACCCCTTCAACGAATAATCTGTGTGATTTCTGACTACGAGGTCCTAATGACGGCTCTCCATCGTAGAGCCGAAACGTATCGACCAATTAAAAGTTTATTTGTTTTAAAATCGTGTCAATTTTTTGTATAAATTAAAATCAGGCAAAGTACTAATTTTTGTGATAAGAATGTATTGTAAGAGTAAAAAAAACAATACTGAGTAGAATACAATAATGAAAAAGGGAAATGGTGTATGAGAATTATATTTGATTGATATTCACGATAAGTAACTTAATTCTGAATTTTACTTAAAAATACACACGAAAGAAAATGCATTTGAAAACGTATTTAACAAGTATAATGACGCTGTTGCTAAAAAAAGTCAGAGAAATCATTAAAAAAATCTACTTCGAATTATGCTGCTTATACAAGAATGGATCCTCGTAGCTTCAAAAACCGCATATAAAACGAATTAATGTATTGAAGCAATATTACTTTCCAAATATACAGGGTGAATCGGACCTATTCTGCCAAACGAAAGGAAAAGATAGACGATTCCAAGTTGGATCATGAAACACCCCACCAACCCTATTCTATTTCGAACCGTTTTCGAGTTATGGTGGATAATTGATTATATAAAAACAATGCGTGAAGCCTGAAACCCCTCTCCCCCCTCCCGGATTTTAAAAGTTTCTGAGAGATCTACCCGTAAACTAAGCACATATTTGGAAAACGCAGGAAAACCTCTATAGGATATGACCAATTTCATTGAAATATCTGCATTTAATGGCGAGCTAAATGATCTGAAAGATTGTCGAAGTTGAAAATCGCATTGTCACCAAAAAATTTTGATAGCAAATTCCGCGAACACCCTTCTAGATGCAATCGGCCAAATTTGCCAAAAACTTGTCCATTCCATAAGCTTTCGAAAAAACCTAGAAAAATCAAAATTGTTCATTTAGTTCATAAGAAATTCAGTCGTTTGTTTGCAATGCAATACTGAAATCTGCGTTCGTCAAAGAAATTTTGGTAGGTTTTGGCGACAATTCGATTTTTCACTTCACCGATCTCTCAGCGCTTATAGGACTTTTTGTTCAAAATCAAATTGTCGCCAAAATCTGTAACTGCCAATTCTGAATTTTTGCCGAATATCTACTTTGACAAACGCTGACTTCAGTGATGTATATTGCAAGCAAAAGACTAAATTTCACCTGAACCAGAAAACCGATATAATTCATTGTAAGCTCTTTCAGAAGCTGGTGGAATGGACAGGTTTTTTTGGCAAATTTGACCCATTCTAGCTGGAAGGATGTTTGCATAATTGACAATTATACATTTTGGCAACAATTCGATTTTGAACTTCTCCACTCTATGAGAGCTTGTAGCTCGCTATTTAAACAAAATATTTCGATGAAATACGTCTCCCACTTTACAGCAAATTTTCTTTTTTTTTCTAAATGCGCAAATTATTTTTTCTAAAAATAGTTTGCGTATGGGTCAGGAGAAACTTCGCATATTCTGGATTTTTCAGACTTGACGCATTTTTCCCCAGAACTCGATTATTCACCATAACTCTAAAATCGATACCAGTGTCATTCATTTGCGTTGCCAACTTCTCGAGATATAAGTAAAAATTTCGGGCAGCAGTCTGGTGCCCACACCAGAAGAGGTTACGATACCAGAGGGGAGCGTCATTAAATTTGCTTCAAAGATGCCTATTAAATGACACCATTGGTTTCCATTTGAGTTGCGAACTTCTCCAGCCTGGTGTCCAGACCAAAAGGGATGTCGGAACTAGAGTGGCATCATTGGATCTTTGTTAACGAGATCCACCCACAGACATCAAAAGTACCGATGTATTATTGATGGTTCCTGAAATATGGGCGTTAAAATTCTTCGTTACGCAACCTTTTGCAAATACATGGAGAATCATCGAGTAATTTTAAAAACGTATTTACGTCCAAAAAAAAAAAACCAGAAAAAAACGCAAACACATATAAACAAACTAGCGATATCTCAGCCACACATGTTCTGCAATAAACAAAGCGTTGCTGTCGTTAATTGGGACGTCTACCAGCAAATTCAAAATGTAAAGAATAAGTCCTCACCTGTTATGAAAAGGTAGTCCTGAATTATTATCTTCAAACTGGCTGAAGTAATGGACGTTTAAAGGATCCTACGCACGTATGCAAAGCTATGAATTTAAGATCTCAAAACCATCTATTCTTTTCTCAACATGTTGATTCCATGTAATATCGGGGTTGGTTTGAGTACCATCTTATACGTCGGAATTGAATTTAGCTAGTCTTATCTAACGCTCTATTTCCAAATTAGAAATATAGGGAATTCTATAGGCATATATCCGAGCAACGAAAAGTGATTCACGATTTCTTTGATCGCTGGTATAATCAGATGAGCGGCTGTGAAATGAAACGCTACTAATTTATTTCGTCTCGAATTCTCTTCATGGGATTTTCTTCGTCCCTCAATATCAATATATATACGTATATATATATATTTGTTGCAAGGCCTGTGATGAGAATTGGCTTTCGTGCAACTTTTGGGTCTCCTCAAAGAAACTTTTCCTTTTTCTTGATTCTTTATATGTGACTAGTAATACGGAAGACATATTCCACGTGAATAAGCTTGTGGAATAACTGACGGGATGAGATATTGAATTTCGGAAAGTGAGAAAGAAGTTCTCAAAGACTGTGGTGCTTTGAGTAACAGCTGGAATAGAGCAGAGATATGAATTTCCAAATGGAGATTCTCCTTTACTCTCCCGAGAGGCATTGGTGCGATCCTTCATCCATCGATATGGAAGAAATAAAGGAATCCATCCTGAATTCCGTGCTTATGAATTCCATTTTCTGCCTGAAATATGCATCGTTTTTAGTTATATTTTTCCAGATAAGAAAGGCATCATTTCCATTTTCATTGACTGTTTCATACCATCAAGGTAATTGATAATTATATTGATAAATCGAATGATTTCATTCACATTTTTCTAATATTTCTGGCAATCAAGAAATTGAAAATAATGGTTATTTTTCAATAAAAACGGGAATATTTATTAGATAATTATAAAGGATGACATTCTAATTCATGGGGACAAACTTTAACACATGATAAAATACACATAAACAAGCATTTCTCGTCATAGAATGTGTGGCAGAATCGCAATAGCAAAGGCAGTAGATGTGTTTTTAATGAATGCCAGACATTTTCAACCAAAATAAAATATCATATTTTTCGATGAATTTGCTGCGATATGTGTTATCAACTATTCGAGAGTGCAGGGGGTTGTAATGTAGTAGGAAACTCATGGTGCTTTGCATCAGTCCGGGGTTTGAGCGGTTCTATCTTTCATAGTAAAACCTGTGTAAAGCAAAATATATCACAAGTACTCGTACCGCTTGTCACTGCGAGGATCCAGAGAGGGGCGATCATTCTCTGGATCCGCACCTGGCTTGTCATTGTTTGGGGCAGCATGACCTTGATGGTCCACACACGAATAAAAATCAAACTTTGGTTTTTATTGGTGCAATGCATCTTCGAATGGGATTGTAATTCGGTTTTTAATAGCGTGAAGACCATCAGGTTATGCTGCTCGAAATAATGACGAGCGATATAATGTGTTATAGTAAATTTGCGTTAACACAGTATGCGCATGAGGAGGCGTACCACATAACAATCTCCTGCACCACCGAGTGGTTGATAGCACTTATCGGGGCAAATACAGGAAAATATATTTTATTTTGGTGAAATGCTGTTGTGCAACTCCCTCTACTGTGTTTGTTATTGCGATTCGGCTACACAATCTATGGCAAAAAATACTTGTTTATGTGTATTAAAATACCTCTCAAAGTTTGACCTTTGAATTTGAATAACCATGCATATATATGATTTCTTTAAATAATTTCCATTCATGTAAATAGGGTCAATGATTTGTGTTCCTGAAATATCTGTGTGTTGAAAGGTGTTTTTACTTTTAAATTTCACCAGGTTATTCGTTACTCTTCTATAGATGGTAGATGTCTCTCTGAACTCTCTGAAGTTGCTTTTCTGTGATTCCAAAACTTCGATGCACAAACGCGAGCTGGTCTCCCCGTTAAATGTCTAGCTACAGAGATCAACAGACCGTACAACAGAAACAAATATTCAATCATTGCAATTTTATTAAATTATTTACAGACATCTGAACAAGAAAGCATTATCCAATTATAAAAATGCACGAATAACACGCAGCAGAAAAATGAAAAATACTAATAAAAAAGGCAATTAAAAAAATGATGATTATTAAACATAAATAGCATGATTCGTATATTTGGGACAATAATGGTATATAAATGTATCTGATAAAAAAAATGAAATGGGAACCTAAACTAGTCTTGCAGAATATATAACCAAACATCAAACACTTCCGTGATTCATGTCTTTAGTTCTTCGATTTTAGTAACACGTGCGGCGTAAACCTTTTCCTTAGATACAGGAATTTTCACAAGAGGTAATTAATGAGGGCAGAATCTATAAGTTCCAAAAGTTCCAGGTGACCATAACAGGGATCCATTTCGCCTAATGGATATTTCGCATGGAAATTTGGCCAGGAATTTAATTACACTATTTATGACTTTTTATAGGTTTTATACAGTTCACGAGCCCCGCCTGTGAGTGAAATTTTGAACTATTGTGTTTGAAAAAATCAATAAAACACTACTCCGTGAAAAAAGTAATTTTATTCTAACAGCAAATTTATAATATGTCGATCGGTTGATCTTGGATTAATTTCAAAATGTATCATGGAATTCTCGTCTACACTGTATATAATGCATGTTTTGTGAATATAACTTATACAGTTGGGGCTTTTTTCCCCCTCAGTTTCTTTTAGCTTCATGTTTATTCTCAATTTTTTTTTCTTTTCCAGAAACACTTCATGGATTAGGAAGAAGAATAAAATGTACACGAACAAACAAAAAAAACAAAAATAGAAGACAAAGGAAAGAAAATCAAAAGAGCATGGGCAAAGAAAAATCTCATTTTCCTCGGGTCCTCGTTGGCGATCAAAAAGTGTCCCGTAAACCATGTTCGTGATGATCATTTGTCACAGCTACTACTTGTCCACGTCCTAAATCGACTGGAAAGGAACTTGGTTTTCTAAGTTAGTCGTTTAGTAACAAGGTCCCTTGATTTAGGAAAACCCATGAAGCAGAAGAAAACAAGCGAAAATAAGAACAAAATATCTAGTGACATGCATTTTTCTTCTTCCTACTCTTCACAAATAAATCTTGAAATAGAGCTTTTTTTCCCCTCTGTATATTTGCTTCAATGAAACACTAATAGAAGAAATGTGGAAATTTCCAGATCCATAATAACCCTTTTATCACGAACGCATAGACTTTCATTACGGTCCTTGAGTGTCGTATGTATTCGGAAGATTGATGTTATATGCTTCTGATAAAGAGTTCGTTCGTATCAGTGAACCACGCATCCTCTTCTTATACGATTTTTTTCTATAATCATATAGCATAGTCAGTATGGCAGCAAAATATATCATCTGCAACATGTTTCTTTCAATAAAAACGTTATACAGCACCTTCACTCTTTCATCATTCCAATATAAATAAGCATTGTATTTATTTTGGAATTTAATCTCTATGCTAGGGGTCTTCAAGGCATAGCTCTCAGAGATTCTTATCGTGCCCCCTCCGGCCATTTTCAGACAATGCTAAAAAGATGAAAAGATGATCAAATTAAAAATAATAATTTGATTTAGCTCGCGGACCATTCAGCGGTATCACTAAAACAAATGTTTTCAAGATTCATTGAAAGAAATTATTTCAAGAAATATTGAAATAAATAATGCCAAGATGTACGAGGACACAATTTTGAAATACTGAGAAGGGATTATTTCGGAATAATCAAAATAAATAATTACTAAATCACTAAGTGATATCACATAAAAAAAATAAATTAATCCGAAGATTTTTGATTCTGAAAAACAAAATTCAGAATTGGTGGAAAAAGATTATTTCAGGACTCATAAATATTTATAATTAATGAAAAATAATGTCAGACCAAATAAACATTTTTCTCCGTCTTTAACTCGGGACCTGGTTGGCCATCTAAGAAGATGAAACTATAAATTATATGAGAAGTTATGTAAATAAGTATGGATTTGCATCTTATAACTCTAAATTTATCAGGTTGGTAGCCCGCGGGCTCCGTGGGGAGTTTCAATTTCACCCGCGACGCCTGAAAGACTGATGGTCCCTACTCTATGGTATCGTATATATTTAAATACATATATAAAAAATAGTCAAAAACGCATTTTACCGTTTTCTTTTTTAAATTTCTATGCGGTTTTAGAAAATAAAACTTATGTATCATTTAAGTACAAAATACCGGATATATAACCACAACACGTTTTTATCTATAAGGAGTTGATACCTTGTTCGTGTTATATTTTTTTGAGAGCGGTTTAAAGTTTGCGTTCAAAGACTTATAAAATCGCATGAAATTATAGGAATTGGAAATAAAATTCTAGGTTAATTCTATTCAAATTTGCCGAATACGATTGCATCTGTTAATAATAAAATAAAGGCAAAATTAATATTTTACCATTAATTAAACATTTTAGATAATAAAGTATTTATTCTAATTAGTTAAGCTGCTGTTTTGATGTATTGTTTCAATTTAAAATATGCTAACAAAAGGAATTTATATCCGTCTTTGCATTTTTTTTCCAACACGTTCGTATGGGAGTGAACTATATAGGGTTTACGTGGTCGGGTGAATAAAACATACCATTTGTGTGTCTTCTTTTGATCAATTTCTCTAATAATCTTTCACACTAGTATAGGCCTATTAGAAATTAGGATTTCAATCGAGATCTGGGTAAATGAATGTAGCATAATTTTAATTATGTTTAAGAATTTTATTTCACACGAGATATATTCGGGATAATGCAAAATTGCCGGCTTCTTTTTTAATCCGTGATAATCATATAAGATATATCAGCAATTGAATAAATGAAAAAAAAAATCTATGGCATTTTAGGAAATACATCTTTTAGTATTATTTACAGTTTAGTATATACACTCATTGCCATAAAAATTTGCGCACCAAGAAATAATTGTGGGATCGAAACGAAAGTTGGCCTGAAGGTGCATGTCGGGCAGATATGCAAATGATTAGAAATGCAGCGTGATTGCGCATTGCGTAATGCCACTAGAGGACGTTGAACTTCGTTCTCCTTAGAGTATAAAACAGGTAAGCAGAGCTTGCTGGAGTGTATTTAATCGTTTGCAAAGGAAATTCTGAGGTAGACATGCCGTTACGCCGCCGTCGAAGACCATATGAGCAGTTGTCAGAGTTCGATAGGGGAAGAATCATCGGGATGATGGAAGCTGGGTGGTCAGCTCGGCGAGTAGCTCGTCAACTAGGCCGTTCTGATTTTACTGTGAGAAGGTGTTGGGACCAGTGGACAGAAGAGACGTCATTTACACGGCGACCAGGTTCAGTACCAGTCGTCGAGAAGACCGTCACATCATCCGAAACGCACGCGTAGAGCCAACTGCCTCATTGGCCGCTATCCAGACACAGGTAGCAGCTTCACTACGGGCCCCTGTGTCTTCCCGAACCATCGCAAGGCGCCTGGCTGAAGGATATCTGGTATCGCGGCACCCATTACGTGTGCTGCAAATGACACCAACCCACCAACGCCTCCGTTTGGAGTGGTGTCGAGCACGACGGGATTGGACTGCAACGGAATGGAACCAGGTCGTCTTCAGCGACGAATCGAGATTCAACTTGAGCAGTGATGACAATCGTGTTCGTGTGTGGAGGCCCCGTGGTGAACGCTTCAATCCTGCCTTCGCTTTACAGCGACACACCGCTCCCACAGCTGGTGTCATGGTATGGGGTGCCATTGCTTACAATACACGGTCACCCCTAATATAGATCCATGGCACAATGACAGCCCAGCGGTACGTCCATAACATCCTTCAGCCACATGTGTTGCCACTCATGGCAGGGCTCCCAGGAGCCATTTTTCAACAAGACAATGCTAGGCCACACCCAGCAAGGATGTCACAAGACTGCCTCCGCCACATTACCACCCTTCCCTGGCCTGCTCTATCCCCCAGATGTGTCACCAATCGAGCATATCTGGGATCATTTTGGACGGCAAGTTGGACACCCTACGAAGTTGGTCGAACTAGAGGCGCATTTACAGCAACTGTGGAACGAGATGTCTCAGGACATCATACGGAACTTGTATGCCTCAATGCCCGCTCGTATTGCATCGTGCATTCGCGCTAGAGGGGATCCAACAGAGTACTAAAACTTCTGTTCATCTGTACTTTTTTCTGCAATAAATGGTCCTTTTTCATGGATTTTCTAATCACTTACTTATATCAACGTAGTACTTACATGTGTAAAATTTCGTTTCATTTTGACGACTTCTTCTGGGTGCGCAAATTTTTATGGCAATGAGTGTATATAGCTTTGCATATTATTAGTATTATACGGCTATATAAGCGTAATACATTCTTTACTTAAAGAATGTATTATTCTTTACTTAAAGAGTTGATTCTTTACCGATGTCAATTTTTGAGAGCTGCTGAAATATTACATGAAATGTTTTGTGGCTTCTTTTGAGAGCTTTATAAAATCACCCCAAATTAAGGGAGAATTGAAATTTAAATTAAAAAGAAATCACATTTGTTGCTGAGTAAAATTTTGTATGTTTATAGATAACATGAAAATCAAGGCGATTTACATATTTTGCAGTTTATTAAAAATTTTATAAATAAATATATTATAAATTTTATAATTAAAAAAATAAGCTCAAACCAATTGAATTCCAGTGTCATTGTTTCATTTAAAAATATGCTAACAGCACTAATTTACATTCCTATTACTAAAAAAAAAACCAATTCTTGCGGGTAAATTTGCATTTGCATTTTACGATTGAGGGTAAAATACAAACATAATTTCTAGGAAAATGAATGACGCTAAACTAATTTTAATTGTTTTTCTCATTTGAATCATCTAGTCAAATTTATATTAAAATCTAATTGGATTTCCTTAATTTATAAACTTTCTTAGTTATTCCTCACGTTCTTTTATTATATGGTTAGGCACGTCGAGTAGTGGATTAGTGATGCACTTCTAACTTTTCAGTTATAAGTGTATATATTGGTATTCTCAAAAACGGTAGCAACAAAATCTGCAAAAAATAGTTGTAAGGGATAATGAATATTGTTTAATGGATTAAAAATAAGAGAGTGTTCATAAGTATAGAAATTTCTAACGATCTACAGCCGTAATTTCCTGTGATTTAAGCCGAGGGTAATATATCTTCGAAATTAATTTTTGCTCATACGGCAAATTCGAACCCGTGACTTATCCCAGGTGTTATCAAACATTTAGTTGTTGTGGGCAAAATTAGAACTTCCAACGAAGCCCGCGAGCCAAACAAGTGAAGCTTTTAGAATTTAGTGAAAGCCAGATTCACAAGAGCTTAAACTAGTGTGCTGTAGCTTCTTAACAGATTGGCCAACGAGACCCAGGGTAAAATGGGCGCCTCAAATGACTGAGAACATTTATTTATTCTGAAACAATTTTTCGATTAATTATGATTTTTGATTGGTTCTCTGATAGAAATATTTTCAAAAATTCTGAAAAATAATTAGACTAACCATTTTTTTACGACCATTTTATTAGATTTATTATTTTTCAGTTAATACTACCCTTTTTATTATAACTCCAGTTTTAGGGAATTTTCATTACCCTAAATAATACATGATTTTGATGAAAGTAATAACATTTTCTTTTATAAACTTTAGAATATAATAGAAATATGCTCGTTTCAACACTCTCTTTATCACAAAATACGTTATTTTTTAATTTCCGGTTCATTCAAATAAAGTTGAAAAATAATTAGGACGAGAGATGGTTCCAAGCCTAACCAAACACACGGGACAATGCTTTGTAATCGTGGACCTAATTATGTCCAGTGATGAGATAATTAATATGGCTATGACAATCTTAAGTGATGTCATTGGATGCACCTTTGCCATGTGCATCTGACGGTAGCATTGATGTTGACTTGTGTTGCTTACGTTTGGAGATATGAGCGTTTAAAGGATTTCGCCATGCAACTTTTGTGACTACCCCCAGTATCGTCAGGCGATTTAAAAGACGTATCCACGTCAAAAACTATCATGGTAATTGATTAGAATCCTTCAGGTCAGAACGTTAAGGAAAATAAAAAAGTTATTGGATGGGCCAAGGGTTTTAAATAAAGTTGAAAAATAATTAATGCAAATAAAATTTATCTAATGAACACATTATTTGTATCACGAGAAAGGTGTTAATGTGGTTAATAATTGATAATTTTATTTACACTGTGAAAATCTTTGTAGAGACGAGAGATGGTTCCAAGCTAGACCAAACACACGGGGCAATGCTTTATTATTGTCGACCTAATTATGTCTAGTGATGAGATAATAAATATGACAGTGACCATCTTGCCACAAAAATCGCCCATATAATCCACTTCTATCACTTTAGCTAAATGAATATACATAATGGGATTTTCCTTATCACATTTTTAAACTGAAATATTCATTGCACTTGTATTAATTTCAATAATGTGTTTTAATCCTATTTTCAGATGTCATCCAATGACCACCAATACGTAATGGTCACCAACGATGAAATTTTGAAAAAAAATCACTGAAACATCGAAAGACGCTTTAACAAAAAAAATAATAAGTCCCACGCGTCACTGAAAGTTATAAACTGCGGTATTAAAATAATTGTAAAAGGCTTCACGTAACGTTGTGCATTTGATTCATTTCCATGGCCGTCTTAATAAGATAGGGACAAGGGGGCCCAAACAATTTTTGAGGCGCTGATTTCATATATTTCAGGAATAAAAAATTGGCATCCAAAAAAAGGTATGTAAAATTTATTTAAAATTACAGAAAGTATTTTAAGAATTACACGAAGATTAAAGAGTAAGATGAAACAGCGGAATTAATTTAAAAAAATATCCAGGAATACAGAAAGGAATCCTTTTTAAATATTTATTGAACATTAAAAACCTAATACACACAATAATTGCAGTGAAAACTCTAGACACTTTTAACCCATTCTTGACCGCTTCTCCAATTCATGACTAAATTACAATAATACACATGATAAATAGCCACTTAAATACCATATTTGAGAAGTTAAAAAAGAAAATACATTAATTAAAATTTTTCCTTTGTAATTTTTGTAAATTTCTAATTAGTACAAACTAATTAACTTTATTTGATTAATATAATTAATAATTATTCATTTATGGAGCTTCATGAACTGTGTGGCAAAATAAATTAGGAAAAAAAATATTTTTTTTCCTATTTTGAATCATTTATTTCTTTCCAAGGTCGTGCAAAACCAAGATAAAACTTGAAAAATCATAAAGAATTAAATTTTTTTGTAAATAAATTTAAAAAAAATACCACGACACATTATACCGTTTAATTTCCAAAATTGTTACCTCCAGAAAAAAATTTGGTGAAAAATTAATTGATAAAAAATTTAAACAAAACATAGCGCAAAATGCATTGCCAGTGGGTTAAATAATTTCCCAGCTAGTAAAACTTTTCTTTCTCATGTCTAAATATTTTTTTATGTTCAAATTTTTTTTTCCATGATGAAATATTTTTCTGATCTTCAATAACTTTAATTATAGTGAAATTTTTTTTCGTGCAATATATTTGTTATGAGTAGCCTATGAATTGGTTTTATGAAAGTTCTGTTTTATCAAAGTGGATATGATCCAAACGAAAGTGCGGTTGATTCCATTACTAATAAAAATTGTCCTCACATCATGTCTTCACAGGTAATCTATCTATATATATAAAATTGATTTTCTGTCTGTGTGTGTGTGTATGTTCTCTATACAAATCTACAATTTTAGATCGATCGTCGCCAAATTTTGCATATATACCAAAGGGGACCCGACTTGAACGATAGGCTACTCTAAAATTTCGGCAGACCAGGGCAAATGTCCCAAATGGGCAAAAAAACTGTCCGGCAACAATGGTTTTTGGGCCTCAACAATCACTTTGGTTACCGTGGTTCCCTAGCAATGCGTTTCAGACGTGTATATGCCTTTACAACGGTTTGTCACTTCTTTAATCCTGTTAGTATATGTATGATAGTTTATGCCTTTATAATGGTTTGCCACATTTTCAATATACTCTCAGTAATGAGGTTTTTTGAATAGACGTCATAATCATCATCAGCATCGCTTTGAGAGTCCGGAAAAGGGTGATCCTCATAGAAATCAGTGCTAAAATTGCCGATTTTACTGTAGAAATGCGGAAATTAGTGGGATTTTCCGCCCCATCCATAATTTTAAAAATTGTATTGAATTCTCGATTTTTGAAATATTCAGTTCGCTTTGAGATATACGAAGCCCAGGAGATTAAATATGAAGTAATTAACCAAACCTATACTTTTGAGTTGGATATTCGAGCAATATCATTGATTTCATTTATATCTTCTCAAGTATGAAAATTAATGTCTCCATACTGTCTCTTTTGATATTTATTTGCATAAATTCATGTGGGTTAGGATATTTTAAAATTAGTTATGAGCCCGTGAAAAGTGCATCGAAAAAATTCCACAGCTTTAACTAAGGATTTTTTGAAGCTGGAACAGACAGATGGATAACTTGAAGCTCAGGGGAGGGGTGGGATCGAAATACCTAGCGCTCCTTAAAAAAAGAAAAAAATATATTCATTTCTACGTTTCTGTGTAAATCTAGATTTGTTTATTTCATGAATCGCGCAGGTCACCATATTGGTTAACTTGAACACGGTTTGTATGTCCCTCAAGAAAAAGCGAGGGAGGTATCACGTGATCCAAAAAAGCCTCATTGAAGAAAAACCGGGCAGCGCCGGGTATTATAGCTAGTATATATATATTTGATGTTCAAATATACATTTTTTTTAATTCTTTCCCTTTATGCATTCCATAAGACGTTCTTTAATATGCATTCACTCCATTTCTCTGAGAATCCCGAAACAGGAAAATCCATCAATTAAACTTGAAGAATCCTTATCTATAATTAAATTACTTTACATCTTAATTTCCGGCGGAAATAATAATCAGTCTTTTGTTTTGAGAGCGCATTGGATTTTGAAACGGAAAGGAATATAATGAAAAAGTAAGAAGAATAAGGGAAAAAAGGATTTGAATAAACTCGCTCGCTCTCTCTAGCTCTCTCTCTCTTCATTTCTAATCTAATTCAATTTATTACTTAACGAAAGACGTGAAAATTCATATTACCGAGCAAAAATGGAATCATCACATCAAGATGAATGATTAATTATTCCGCTGGAAATCATTCGTCAAAAGTTTCTTTGTCCGTCCATTCCAAAAGATTTGTCCTCTACACCCCGCGGAGGAATATATTTTAATTAATTTTCTTCACGGCATTATTCATTGTCCTCCAAATTATATATATATATATATATATATATATATATATATATATATATATATATACTTATTTTTTCTAATTAAGGCTTTCATTTCCCGTAAACATTCGGAACATTGCTCGCTTTCCTTGTGAAAAGTAATATATATATTAATATAATAACTTTTTTATTTTGATGAGGTTGTTGTATAATACAAAGGCTTTCCACTCGACATAAATATAATTCAAAGAACTTATAATGATGTTTTATTTAAATTTTCAAGTGTGTAAAAATTATTGTTTTTAGTATGGTTTCCCTCTCTTTATATAATAAATATTGTATTGTTTATGAATTTCGATATTTCTGTTATCACCATATCACAAAGGCTCATAATTTATAAGAAATAGTGGAACGTGATAGGAAATGTATGTTTTCCGTGGCAATATAAGTTTGTCTGAGGTCTCATTTTTTTGCACTATGGGCTTGTTGCTGATGGTAGAAATACTGTTTAAAATTAATGTAAAAAATATTGATATTTCCGGCGTTTCTGCCTCAGGGACATCAAATTTGAGAATAAAAATGCAATTTTCTGCAGTTGTGAAAGTTTTTATGCATTTGCCATCAGAAATATATCTTCACGCTGTATCAAATGCCAATGAGGATGTATTTTGTGGAAAAAGAATTTAAATGAAATTTTCATATTTTCATTCATTTGCATGCAATAACTGAATCCATATTCGCTCTACAGGTGTTTAGTGATTTCAATGAAATATATGACCCAAAAAAACTCAATCTCCCTGAGGAGGAAAAAGAAATTCACATTTCTAAGATCAATATTTGCTGAAATATTTGAATTAAAAAACAACAGTAAAGCTGGGGAAAGAACGACATAAATGAGGGAAAGAAGCGTTGTCTGTTGGCTTCATGCACGATTTTTCGATCTATCTATCTCGAAGAATCTCAGCGATATAGTCCCATAGTGAGACCACCTGTTTACATCGCTGTGTATGGGTTTTGGAAATGGGGGTTATGGGTCTGTTTTTCAAAGGATTAAAGAATTGTGCGAGTTCGGAGTTAGAAATATGGTGAATATGATCTTTGGGGATTGTTTCAGAGGGCATCCCTCAACATTGTACTTTCAGGAGAGGGGTTTAAGATGGTTTCCATAAAAAATAAAGAAGTGACTTCGGGAATTTATTACATAAAATTTAGTAATTCTAAAAAAAAAACTATGCACTGTGATGAATCATCTTGCTTGAAAAAAATTAAACAAAATGAATAGAGTAGAGAGTTTCTTCACAAAAAAATGGAAAGCAAAGTTTGAAAACAAATATTTGCTGTCATTTATGTTTTTAATTATAAAAAAAAGGCAAAAATCTCATGAAAATTAAAAAATATATAATGTTCGGACCTGAAAGGTTTAGGAATTACTACTACACACTATTTCCTGACCAACTTCCCCAAGACATGTCGTCGAAATCTCCCACATCTTCGATCAGTGGAAATTAATTAATTTAGGCACCTTTATCAACATATTTGCAGTCAAAAGGAACTAAATATGCATCAATCGAACGTGAACAAATATAGTCACGGCTATATTACCAGAAAATATAACATTTTCTTTTAATGTAACATTTTTTCATAGGGCAATCTGCGAGAGGTAATCCTTGTCATTTTTCTATTGTTTTTGTATATATAATTTACGTATCTGATGTTAGACGTGTACCCATCCAGTGCCGATACTCAAGGGTAGTGGTATGATTATATCATGTGGAGAATAGCGGGACATTAAAGGTTAAAACATAAAAGAGCTCTCCTCATGGAAAAAGATAAGTGCTACCAAGGGGATGAAATGTGGCACATTTACACAGGGATTCACATACAAAAGAGGTAGAGATAAGTCGTACGTTCTAAGGAGAGGAATAATGAAAATGTCGATGAGCTTATATTTGATGAAGGTTTTTTTCCCTGATCCACAGGACCAGGACTTGGAGGATTAACTATAGAGGGAATGATTGCCTATAGAATTAACGAACCGATCGAAATAAAAACGAGGGTGTTCTATGTTGTGGGCCATGTTCTGGTTAAGAGGAGGATGTTCTTTGTTCAAATAGGTGTGGCTTCGTTATTTTTGTTTTGAAGCATAGCATGGGGCGTGGTAGCCCAGGTCGGTAAGATACTCGCCTAAAGTACCAAAGGAATTTTAGAGGTGTCGCGAGTTCGATACCCGGTTCGTCCTTGTCAGAAAAAAAACTTTCCTGACACAGGGGTATAACAAAAAAAACGGCGACATGACCACAGAAAAAAGTGCTACCGCACGGAGTCCCAAACGAGAGGTTAGCGCACAAACCTATCGATGAGTATAAAAAAGCAAGCCTGCCGTTTGGAATCGGCAATAAACTGTAGGTCCCATTCTAATTAGCCCTCGTGCGCAGAAAATGGTCGTGGTGCGATAAAAATGATCAAATGAAGCATAGCGTTTTGGGTGGCACCAGTGTTCACCAATACCTATCTAGATCCGTTATTCACTCATCAAAATTATATTTCTATCCTCCAAATTTCATTAGAGATTGAAAGTAATTGTTCAAGTATTATTTTAGGTTTTTCTTTCAATATTATTTCTCTGTTTTTCTTTGAAAAATGCTCTTTTCACAAAATTACGCATTGAAGTTTTAGAGGAGCGAGATCTCTCCTCTACTGTTCAAAATTATTTTATCGGATAACACTTGCAGTATATTTAGATGTAACGTGCAAGAAACATCAAATTACATTTGAACAGGATTTCCTGCTGCGACCTACCATAGAAAAAAGCATAACTGGTTATTATCCACCAGTTATGCTTTCCGCAGCACCCAGAAAGTGCTGCAACAAATAGATTGGGAACCACAGCCGTATAAAAATATACTACAATATACTGTACATTCAATATAATTAATCTGCAATAAGTATCTCTCAGCAATGGGCCACGTCATCGAACAAGGCTTCTGGATTGAGATGTGTTGTGGGTATCAGAGCAGGGTTTCCCAATTCCACATCCCCTCCCCGCAGCTGTTGTGAACTTATATGAAAAAATTCCTCCTGAAACTTCAGCCAGGAGCTCTGTAGGGCCTTCCTTCTGGTAAGAGCCATCTTTTCTTTCTCTTATTTTCGGTTGTGTGGAGGCTTTCTTGCTCTGCCCGAGGGATACAGTGGGTGCATCAATAGGACAGGGGGATCCAGACACGCGTTTCAGATTTGTGCTACTCGCCAGAGGCCAAGCCGCATAACTTCAAAGTAGAATACTTCGAAGTACTATAAACTGGTGAGTGATTGGGAATTTCCGATATTTATGGCCGACCAGCAGCAAAATACCTAAAAATCTCTAGCAGTCCAATTATAACGATGGAGGGCATATTAACCTGTTCTCAGAAATGAAGGAAGTAATTGGCATGTGCATGGCAGATGTCAGCGACTGATCAGTGAAGTACCAGCTGAATATATTGTGTTTTGAATCGGTCATCAAGGTGCACATGACTGGTGATGTACCGTACGGTATTCTTTGCATGCAGTGAATTACGTTGCGAGTTTTCGTTGTGCTTTTTTCCCAGTATTGTTCATTTATTCAAATGATAGGTTCACAAATATAAATTTTTGTTACGAATTTAGAATAAAGTTTTCAAATTTCAGAGTAGAAAAATCGCTTGAAATTTATAAAGTTACACAGTTCACACGAGCATCTATCGTGAATATACCTACACGAGTGTTTCGCCCAACATTGAACAATCTTTTGCTCTTCAGCTGACTTTTATGGTGAGTTACAATGTAGAATTTCTTTACATCATTACTTTTTTTTCTAGTTAAATAAAATACCAAGTTCGGTCATAAAATATAGTTCACACTAAATTATTAACGAAACGTGCTAATAAATAGGTATTACGTCGATGTAAGTCAGTACAAATAAATTTAAATGTATATAGCAAGATTCTCATTTTTCCCACTGTGAATGAAACTGAAAAAGTATTCCATGAAATTCAATATTAAGACCTCTCGATTTATGGATTGATATTGCTGACCGGTTTTTTTTAATTAATGTACCTCACAAAAAAAATATAGTGTGATACCAATAAATATTTTATATGCAATAATATAAGTTTACTTACTAAGTTTGCTTCGAAATTTTAACATGAGCTATTAGCTCATTGTCCATTGCGTTCGGCATATGTACGCTCCAATGAAGAAAAGTCTCTACCTCTTCTGTAGCTTAGTGGCGAGAGCATTCGTCCGGCAAACTAGGTAGCCGGGTTCGACTCCCGGTAGACGCAAAGATGAGTTACTTCCTGCCTTAAAAAATAAACATCTAAAAAAAAAATATCGTCACGACATCCAGTTTTGTATGTATCTTGCATTTACAACTGGACAGCGACATCTCTCATCTCATACAAAATAATATACATCTTGATGCTGCTGAGCCTTTACTTCAGCATCTCCCGCCACAGTGTATGTAACAAACAAAGAAAGGTCGTGTCTCCAGTGGTGTATATGGTAGCGCACTTACCTGGATGGGAAGACGACCTGAGTTCGAAGCCCGGTGGAGACCAGGGTCCTTTTTTACCGAGTTTATATCTTCTTTATTATTCTCGACATAATATATAGGAAAAAGTCTGTCTACTCGATCTAATCAGACCTGCAGGCCTTTCAAAAAAAAAAATCAATTTTTTCATGTTTCCTTTTAAAGTAAAGTTTCTGGATTTTATTTTATTTGTAACGCAACTAGCAACATTGATCTAAATGTTTACGGTCTAAGAATTTCAGCCTTTCTTTATAGTAAACTATCATCAATCAAAACCTATTTCGTTTCTAAATCAGTGCTGCAGTAAGAATTTTTTTTTCCTTATACTTTCTTCGAAGAAGAAGGAGAAGAAATTATTCTTCTTGCGTCTTGTCAGCTTACAGTGACAACGTCTCGAAAAAGAACTAATTGAAGATACCGAGAAACATTTATCATTCCCAGTTTTTTTTCATTTTTTGAATTGAGATATATATAATGTCCCCAATTATTATTATTTTTCCTTATACTATCAACGGTATACATCATTTAGTTGAAGATGCTCAAGTGAAATAGTTCAAGTATTGACGCTCCTAGATAAAGGAAGATAGAGCAATGATTAGTATTCAAGAGTGATTTTGGTAGAAATTATTTGAAGGTTTTTCCTTTTTTGTGCTCCTCTTTGAATAGAAATATAGTTTCAAAGTGTTTTCGATGGCATTTCTCTTTTGTCTGGAGAATATTTCCCCAGCTCTTACGACTATCTTGTTTGTTTTTGTCTGCTATCAGAGTCTATTATGGTATAAAATCTAGTGGATGCAATTCACTAAAAATTTACACAAAAGGATCATTCATATTAAGATATAATTGATTTCCAATATATATACAGAGTGATTATAAAAATCTATCCCGACATATGGGCCCCTAACTATCATACCATTCACAGAAACTGAACGAAATTTTGGCATAAGGTATTTTGAGGTATGCGCTCAAGAATGGAAAACAACAGTGTCACTCTAACAGTTACGGTTACAGTGAGAAAATTTCGAAAATATCAAATTTCAACACCAAGGTTTTTTGTATTGGAATGTGATTCCCACCGTGAAAAACCCTAAATAGCGTTCGAACGGCAACTGTAGCATGAAAATCACCGGCGGTAGATAGGCTAAAAGTGAGGACAACCAATAAGGACAGAGAAGCAGCATAAAATAAAGCATTTTATTGTGTTTTTCCAAATTTTCCACATGACCTTGTGGAGGACTAATCAGGCTGGGATCTCAGCCGAAGAAACGGTGTGACGAATGAAACGAACATTAATGCTCTGGTGCACGGCAAAGTCATGGAATTGGAGAAAATTTGAATGCTGTTATGGAAAAAGTTATTCTTAGAATGAGAATTTTTTGTTTGGTACAGAATAAAGAATTGGTTCAAGTTTTTGTCGCTAGAAGGTGCTACTCAAAAGCAAATCACTAGAAAATATCCAAATCAGAGTTCAATAGAACGCAAAGTGTATAATTAACAGATTATTTCTGAATTTTTCTATTACCGGCTGTTACATGAGCTTTTTATTGTGATGTTGACATCTGCGGATGGATGACTTTGATGAACTGGTTTTACCAAAGTACTACGAATTGCCGACTGAATCTTTACGAACGTTTCGGACACAGAAGAATAAAAAAAAGGCAATCAAACATACTAGAATTTAATGCAGCGCTTTCTATCGACAAAATTTAGTATTAAGTTTACTTTCTGTAACAAAAAAACAACTTTGCAAGAATCACCTTTTTCGAAAACCGCATCAAAATATACCGATTCATTCAATTCAATTTTTATAAATTTTTAAACTATTCACTGGATAATAATTTATGGGAAACTCTTAATATCATAGCTGTTTGCCATCAATTATATCTCAAAGTTATAAGAGCGTGCGAGTGATGGAAACCTTCAGAAGCATGAGCGGATACAGGCTTCTCGAAATGTGTGTGTAGGGGGAGGGGAGGGGAGGGGGGAGCTTCTTCAACACCGTCAACCAACTCCGCAATATGGTAATTTACTAGCGATCAAGTTGGGTTGGGAATATTTCTCTCTAGAGAACGTAATTTTGTACATCAATCGTCGTCTTGAACGGAGGGGACTTTGGCAACAGTATATCGAGGTCCTTTCCATCTGTGGTCGCTTCAGGTACGACAGGGAAATATCATATCATTCAGTGAGCATGGGCGGAGATACGGGGGTAGGCGTGGGGGGCATTGCCCCTCCCCCAGCGTCAAAGGTGGAATCGACTGATCTAATGTATATATGAATTGACATCATAATCGTTGCCCCCCAGCAATAATGACCCTGCTACCCCAGACTTCCAAGTCTATCTACGCCTATGTCACTGAGATCAAACCGCAGACCTGCTGCCTCCATAGTGGTAGAAGAGCATCTTACTATTGTGCCCCTTGCACCCCTAAATGGGATGGGGGAATCAGTTGTGTAAGATGAAAGGGCCGTTCTGGCGAATGTAAACCTGCACCCTTCCACCTACCCTAATAACACTTTTTTTTCTTACTGAACGGGAACCCCCCTCCCCTTTCCGTACAAACTCTTTTCAGGAGTCAGTTATCAAGTAATAAGATGTTGAGGACAAAGTTGATTTTTGAAAATGGTTACTCCGTCTCTCTCTCTCTATGGGCTCAATATTATAGTGAATGCCAGTTTTAACAAAATATGAAAGACACACATATATCGCTCATGGGCTCATCATCAAAGTTTTCCATATGAAATGGCAAACCAGAGAATGCATCTATGACAGTTTTGTCATCTGATGGTGAAATACTGAACTATTCGACGTTTCAATGTCAATGCCGGGACGAAGTTAATTTTAAAATATTGAAGCGTGAATGCGTGCGTGCGTGCGTGTTGTGTGTACAATAACACAAAAATTCCAAGTTTGATTTATCTTGCTATTGCAGCCCATGAGCGATTGTATTGTTCAAGAACATATCATCAATGGTTTTTACAATACAATTAGATTTATAAATTTTTAAATTTGACATTGGCTATCAAATGAATAAAATAAAATACATTCTATTCGAGAAGTGCTCAAATTATACATGTTATGCCCCTGTAACTTATGGAAGACAAATTGCAGAATCACTAGAAACACGAAACATGCATAATGAAGACATCATAAATATGTTATCCCACATATGCACAAACACACAACACGTTGCAGCATGTCCAATTCGTTTGACGTTCCTAAGAGAAATGTTTACGAGGTGCATGTACGGTTTATCAAATTTATCTCTCTTTCCTCAGCCAATAACTGGATATAATAATCTCATAGTTAGATTGTTCAGCAACACTCTCTCTTAGAATATACGGGAATAAATGGAATTTCAAAGATCCTAAGTCAAAATAATGCATGTACAGTTTTCGTAAAAATTCAAAATTTCGAAAAATATAAATTTCGGGAAAAGGCCAAGATTTTTATCGTAATTTGATGTATCCCACACCATGTGACAGATCCCGAATTCGGGGTGAAAAGGCGGGCCGATTTCCCGTTAAAAATCTCGCCACAGAGAGTAACAGACCTACAACAATACAATTATTCAATCATTACACTCCACTCATAGTTATTAAAACTGATGGCAGATGGCGGCAAAACACATAAGAATTACACAGAAACAAACCTTCGTCAGGTTCACAACGCGTTCACGCACATTCCTACGTGTACCAATTCGTTAGAAGTGCCGCAGACGAATGTGGACGAGGAGTGTGGGTATAATTTAGTAGTAGTAGCATATATGACTGATGGATGATATACCGTATAATCACTATGATCAAAACTTCGACGATTACTGTTTTTTTTCATAATGCAAAATAACACTTTTATGATACGTTTCCCCACAATCTCTTGTGCACGCTTTGGTCAATCAATATTCAATCAATTAATTAGTTAAGAACCAGGTATAGTTCAATATGACTTCGTTATACATAAGTTAGGTTATTTAAAGCATATACAACGTGTTCTATATAGAAAATCTATTAATACACAATTGCAGACCTTTTAACAAATAAAATAGTCAGTTTTTTTCCATTTTTTTCGTACCCTGGCTCTTATTTCTATTTGTTTTCCATCAAGTTTAGGACAAAATGGTAAAAAAAGAACAAAGTTTGATCTGTATTTGATACCCTCATTTATTATTATATTTTTCATTGGAAATGGCCAGCATCAAATGCGAGAAAATGGGCTTCCGTGTCCTCATGCAAAGGAAAAATGGACCAACTTCCTGCAGATGCATCATTCAGACTGTCGTCCGTGCCATTGATGTCAATTGCCGTTAAGTGGACACTACTGTTTAAGAGTGATTTATTCGTATGGGGGACATCTTCTGACGATGAAGTACGACCGGCTGCCGCAAAGACAGAGTTTGCAGTTCTTCAAGAGAGAAAAGGAGAGAGAGAGAGATAAAACCCTTTGGCCTTTCATGAAGGAATCAGGCAACTATGCTCTATTTGATATTTATTTATTTATACGGGCAATGATAAATGCATTATCGTGAATTGCGTTTGCGCCCGCCCCGTTATCTGATATCTAAGAATGAAAATATAACCATAACTAACATTTTCCTGTGATCACAAAACAACAAGAATGCGAATCTTGACTTTTTTCACATAAAAGTAACATATTTTTGACATGTATAAACATGCGTGTGCTATTTTTAGATGTTGCTTATGAGATACTGCAGTGTTTGACACGTGAGAATTTCGAGATTTGACACCAAATGGCGTCATGTCATAAATAATTTAGGTTATCACAAACAAGAAATTCCGAACTCTCAATATAAATATCTACATTTTGGCTTATGATAATTTTTGTTTTACGTAGACATGCATTTATTTATATGTCATGTAAGGTTACATTTTGTCATTTGTGAAGCTGAAAAAGACGTTTTCCTCTTTGGGTATTTTGATTTTATAGTGACGTATTTAAAATTAGGATGTAAGCGGAGTATCATACAAAATGAAAACCTTTATAACTTTAAATAAGATTTATAGAAATATATATTTTTACTGTCACTTTTTGCAGGATTTGAAGCTGGTAAAAGAAAATTTTTACTCTGTTGGGCAATTTCATGTGTCAGAGTGTTTATATACTTTACCATATATGTGTAGAGGGTGGTAACTATCGACAGCCCAGTAATTACAGACGTGATAACTCGTGTAAAATTAATACGGAAAAATGCTTTCAGTTTTTTTTTATTTGGCAAATAGTCAATGAGTTATAACGCTTTAAAAATTAATCACGCCACTTCATAATCATGCCGAACTCACCGAGCGTACAACAAACGTATAGCTTGGTGTTTTTGAAGGGATTAATATTCTATTAACCCTAAGAGAAATGCGAGAAAGTGAAAACCAGTTGTTTTTTCCTCTCGTATGTGTGTTGCACTTTTCACATTTTTATGTGATTGTTATTAATATTTCCTTAGATTGCAGATTAGAAAAAAAAAACATTTAGGAATTTTTACTCAAAAATTCTGAAATTTTGTAGGAATGTTTATTTATTTTTGAGTTGATTCAGACAGACATATATGACCGATATGATTAGTCATACATGACTGGGGCATAATAGTTTGTGTATATGAATTAGCAAAAAAACTGATAACAAAATTCATGATAACAAGATATAGAATTTGAATGCGAAATAGTGAAGTAATAAAGTTTTTGCAATGTAAGAAAATTTAATGCCATCAAAGTCAGTATCAGGGCTCGTCATTGGAGGGAAACACTCCGACACTGGCTGAAGGCAACACGTTTCTCAGAGCACTTTAACATAGATCCAACCACGGTTTTCTCGTACGAGCCCTAACACTGGCTTGGATGATATTCAATTATCATATTCTGCATAAAATTTATTACTTCACTATTTTGCATTCAAATTTTATAATTTGTCATAATCAGTTTTGCTATCAGTATTTTTGCTAACTCATATAAAGAAATTATTATGGCATCATCAATTTTTGCTATCAACTTCATTAAAGTCATTTCAGATTTCAACAAAATACATAAATTACAATGTATACGTATTACACAAAAACGTAAATTACCATGCATTCCGAAAACCCAAAGTTGGTCTGTTAACAAACTGGCAGGCTCAATTGACCGGCCAATATCCGAAATTCGGGCTTTTCAGTTTTGTGGCTGGCCCTATGTATCGATCAATGTGCATCCCTATATATCGATCCCAATGGTTCAGGATCATCGCCAAGTTGGTATACTTTTTTGTGCGATAATTATGACATTTATAATTGGAATTTATTAAGAAGTTGTGATAACAGAAAGAAATAATTTTGAAGATGGTTGTATTAAGTGAGGAATATAAAGTTCATGCCAGAAATGATATGTAGCGCCAGACGAGCTCCAGTGGTAGTGCTTACAATCTAATTTGCATAATCACGATGGCTTATTTTTTAGACGTTAAAGTGAGTTCTAGTAGTACGGAAAATTTTAGCCGTAGCTAATCATACTTATTATGGTTAGCTATAGTGTCGGACAAATAAATCTGAATATATATATCTTAGGGATCTATACGTAGGGAGCCTCTATAAATGGCCTCTATCCATTTCTGGCAAAAGCACAGCCAAAAACGAAATTTATAAATTTTACTTTATTTTACACAAACTTTGGTTTCATTTTATTTCAAACACACAACACACTTCAATTTTACTTTATCTTACACTCCCTCATTTCAATTCATTTAATTTATTTCTTAACTACATTCAACTTTACTATATGCATTTAAATATTTGTGTATTTAATGATTAAAGTTCAAAGTTTGGGGCTCGGTATCGTTCAAGATTGTGTAGAATTTCCACATGGGTAAGCTTTATTTGTTTTAATACTAATAATAAGGAAGGATTAATAAGGATTACTGGCGATAGATCCGTATTTTTTTGTTAAAAATAGTCTTTCATTATTTCTTTTACATTTTTTTCGTACTTTACACCTTATTCCATAATTAAAAAATCAAAGACCAGACACATGCTAGACTTGAAATTACGAGGTTCCATTAAATTATGCGCAATATTTTAAGAATATATTTGTTGTAGACGTGAAAGCTTTTATTCCGACAAAATTAAAATTTGTAATTTTTATAATTATAGTTTCAAAACTAAGCATTCTGAAAAAATAGTTAATCCGTAAAAGGTTATCGCCAAGAAGTTGTTATAAGAGAAATAATTAATTTTGATAAGAACCAAAGAGAATGATTCTTGACTTTTAAGATGCTTGTATCAGGTGGGGACAAAGTTCTTGCCAGAAATGATAAGTAGCGCTAGACGCAAGCAGCATTAATCCCGTTTACAGTCTAATTTGCACAATCGCCATAGTTTTGGAAACGTTAAAGTGTGTTCTAGTAGTACGCAAAATATTACTCGTTGTTTGCAACTTTTAGGTGTAATACTGGATGTGTAAAATGTCTTTTGGAAAATCTAAAATTCGTCACATCATTTGCTTCCACTGAAAATCCAAACTTAGTGCTTTCAGGGCTGCAACCACGATAAATTCCGCTTAGGAGAGCCCATTGTAAGTGTCAGAACAGTAGGATACTGCTTCTGCTATGGACATTCCCCCTGGGGCTCGACCATCTACTTGTCCCCGGTAACGATTTTATCGTTCACTCAGCGATTTCTCGTTATGAGCGATAAAAGGGAAGTTTTTGCGACCATATTCTTCGTGAACGATAAATGCGGATCGCTGGGAGGGACAATTGTGAACGAGAGCCGGGAACCTCTCGTTCAGCGGAAGGACAATTATTTCAGTAGGCTTAACAATGGCGATGGCGTCGACTTACGTGTTGTTAAATGATTATTACGATTCTCAAATGCCTGCGCGTGCTCCGGTTTGAAATAGATACGTCATGGATGCGTTTAAGCTGTCGGATAAAGAATTCGTGAACCTTTTTAGGTTGAAGAAAAATGCTACGAGGAAAGTGTTCGAGGAATTGCGCCGATGTTGGCCCATAGGTCGGAACTCGAGACACCGCTGACAGTTGAGAGAAAGGTAAGTAATAATTAACGTTTAAATTAAAATAATTTTAATCAGAAATTATTCGTTGTAGTGGTGTTTCATTTTGAATGAATGATTTTTTATTAATAATGGAAAACGAATCAAGTAGTTAACGTAAGCCTATTTAGGCCTATACATTTTTTATGTTCACAATGTTTTCAGGTAATTTTGATATTCATTAAAAAACACTAGGCTTTCAAAATAAAAGTATTTTGAAAAACTCATGCACAAAATATGTAGTTCTGTGCAGTGCCGTCTTAACACGTGGGGCCCCTTCCGGGCACGACCCGATGTGCATAAGTGGCCTCGTAAGAGTTGGTGCTATGATTCTCGCGAGGAAAGCATAAAACTTATAAGCTACAGGCCCTTTCAGTTAATTAGGGGGGTCCTAGAATATAACTTTGCCTGAGGCCCATACATGGTACCCACAAGGGTGGGGCTGAAGGGACCCGGGGACGATTTCTATCATTTTTCATTGTTTTACACTCTAAATTCACCTTTTCTGGAAAGGACCGGCAAAGATCCAAGCGTAGGGGTCCTGCGGAATAGGGGCACATGGACCCATTGCGTTCTTGAGACAACCTCAAACCTGTGATTACCAAATTTTGCAGGGCAGCTAAGAAATTACGCTGGCGCCTAAATATTTTTTCCATTTGTCAAGCCTTGCCTGTATATATATATATGTGTGTGTAAAATTAATAAGTACCCTAAACAAGTTTACAGTATTTTGTTTAGATCACCCTTTGTCCATCACAGTTGTTCCAATGAAATATTCACTTAATGGTTTACCTATTTTTGTGAGTACTGAAGCGATTACACACTGCATGGATAATAATGCTATTCGCTTGTATGCCTCTCTCACTGAGGTCCAGAACTAGATGCTTGGTCACCCGGGGCAAGCGAGTATTTTGATGCCCCTTTGTAACGTTTTGGAGAGGTATCAGAATGAAATTTGCACCCCCCTCGGGTCTAGTGCCCGATACCCATCTGCTCCCCCCCTAGTAGCGGCCCTGCTCTCACTTATGCATGTTCTTCCCTTGTACTTTTGCAATGGGGGGATGAGTGAGAGATACGGTATACAGTCTATATGCTCGTTATAATGACCATTCCATTACTAACCGATAGTTACACTATATGTCATTGTTTTTCATGTTTTGGGGGGGGGGGTGGTGATGATTACATTTTCCGAGAGCGCGTTAGCATTTGTTTCTAACAGAAGTTTCTCATAGCACTTTACCATAACATTAGTTTATTCAAATATAATAGTTTTACAATATATCTTGAACAACTACCTCATGTTTGACTTTTGCGCAGGTTCTATGTGCATGTCACTGGTGCCTACCAAAGAAGCCTGAGTCAAGACGTCAGTTTGGGGATGTACGAACAGTCTGTGAGTAACTCTATCCATACAGTTACTGAGGCCATCAATACGTTGATGCTACATAAGTATGTGAGATGTCCTAATATGTCGACCTGCAAGAGAGTTTTTGGGAGTACCTGTTGTGGCACCATCAAAGTTTGACAAGAAGTATCCAGAGCCTTCCTACGTCAACGCACAATTGGTGAGAAATATAGTATTTCAACTTCTTACCAATAATCATCCTTTATGATTTTGAATTTTGGGAAACGTCTGTGGAAAGGGGGGGGGGATTAATTTTTTAAAAGCGCCAGTTATATGGTTTTTGCATTTATACGACACCATTATTTGAGCCTGAACCCCTCCCTCCAAATTTTCAATGAGTTTATGCCTATGGGTGCCACATGGCATCACTATACCAAACATTAGACAGAAACAAGCTTCACATTAGGTTCACAACACGGACACACACATTCAAACATGTATTGATTTGCTAGAAGTTCCACAGAGCAATATGGCTGAGGCGCATGTCTGGTTTAGTAGTCATTTATGATACGTTCCATGAAAACTGTCACTATGCAATGACATAAAATAAGAAAAGGTGTGATATCTTTATACAAACTATCAAACAGAATTTATTCTTGTAGTACTATACACGTATGTTGTCTGAACACTGTTCTCACCCTTTATGTAAAATTTTTTTTCCATTATTAAATTTCAGGATATTTGTAAAGATTTCTGTCTGACACAATGTCAGGTTTTAATAATTCACATGCTTCTATGCAGTCTTTTTAACTATCATTACATAGTTTTTTTTATTATTTCAGACAGAACTTCTGACTCTTAACATCGAGGCAATGGATGCTCAGCGGTAATGATGACTATTGCTAGTGAACTGTGTGGTTTTTTTTTGGAGCGGTAAACACTGACTGCGGGTGTGTTTTTCCAACCTATATGTGTGAATGCAGTCAAAAATAAGGAGGGAAAGCATTATTGACCAGAAGGGCATGCACAAATGTTGCGTTTGTCTTCCAAGTTTTATCTTTGTGAATTTTTGATTGTGATGTTTTCAGTTTTTGAATGTAGTATTGCTTATGAAATGTCTTGTGTTTCGAATGTTTTATGCTGCAATGTATTGTGCTGGCAGTTAAATTTTTGCCATACCTCAAATTTTGCAAGAAAAGAAAATAATAAATGCACAATGAAACTAAATGTAACTGAGAGTTGACTCATTACTTAAGGTGTGAGGAATTCATTGATTTTGGTTTTAAAAAGATTTGGAAATAGTTTTTATTAAAATATTTTTAGTGATCTTGATCCTTCCATATGTTTGGAAAGTTAAAATGAACAATCTGCTATTTCCTGATCTCTGTTAGCCAATGCATACATTTCATGAATTTTTAAATGGTTGAATTTAACTGTAAACAGGGCCATATTATCCTCCAGTCTCCTGTGGGAGATTAAAAAGTGACCTATCTAAATGAAATACAGCAATACAAATTCAATCAATAAAAAGGAAAAAAAAAATCACAATTTTAATTTTTCTTATATACTTCAATAAAATCTTTAAACATGTTACATAACTGTGATGAAAGAATGTTTAAAGAAGTGGGTACTTCTTTGAAGGTTATTGCAGTTTCCTCCTGTGCCTGTATGAGCTCTTCTATAGCATCCTTTTTTTTTTTTTCTTCGTTGTGGCGTCCTGTTCAATGAAGCTGAGGCTGTTTCCTCTTGATGGGAAGGAACAGTAAGGGATACATCAACAGGACCTGAAATGTGTATTCAAGTGAAGGAGATTTAACAAATAATACCTCATAATCATATCCATTATGCATCAAACTTTCAGACAGTTATATACAATAATGATACAACCCAATGCCATCATGTCACAACTGTATGTGTTATAAGTTTCTGAAAATGCAGAGCAGTCTCAAACCTGGTGGGGGGGGGGGGCTATGCATTAAGACGGTACTAACTGGAAGACCACAAAACTCAATTGGAAATGTGTGAAACATTTCTGTATGCCAGAGGTAATAGGCACAGTATCCCAAAAGTTAAATTTAATGAGATCACAATGTAAAGAAGCTCTTCGCTTGTGAGAAAATGTGACATTGGATGAAGTGAATTTCACATTTTTTTTCACAGTACTCTTGTAGTGAGTCCACGTCTACACAAAAAGAAATGTTGTGGTTTAAATAATCATCCTATGCATAACTGCCACATTAATTCAACCTTCAAAAACCAGATTCAAAAAGGCCTGTTTGGACCGCTGTTAATTTTTGTAACATTCTACCATTGTTTATATAAACCACATAAAAAACAATTACATTAGATTTTTTTTCCTTTGAGAGATGTTGATAAAAAAAAAAATTTAGTTTAAGCGATTAAATGCAATATTTCCTTATTTCGTTTCTGTAATTTTTCTGACATCAGCAGGAAACAAAACTTTTGGTTTTATAAATGAAACATATTTAATAAATTAACTATATTTCATAAATTACAAGGTAAAATTCAACAAACTTTGAAGTACTCACCTTTTTCCAATCCTTCCCATCTTTGTTGGGACCATACGGAATGGCATTTAATATTGTCGCCAGCAGTGACCATGTTGTATTTTTGTCGTGACTTGTGAGGTCAGAGGACAGCTTCCCCTGAATTAAAACATGGCGTTTCTCCAAAAAAATTATCACCTCATGCTGAGCGGCGATGGTCTTGGAGCATCGCTTGGGTTGAGCACCATTCATTGCGATAGGGAAAAAAAACACACGGAAGGGACAGAAAGTAAATAAACAGAATGTTTCTGTTGCCACCGGCAGGAAGAACAATTAAAATAAAAAACATAGTAGTTGTCGTATTTCCTTAACATAGCGCTGATTGGTCAGAAGATGAATTACTCTCGAAGAAGCATTTTCGCGTACTTATCGTATCACGTGGTCTGAACGACAATCTTCAACGAGTGGAAAATGGTCGCTCAGAATTATCGCTGAGACTTTTGTCCTTCAGCTTGTCTTTCAGAATTGTCCTTCAGCGAGGGACAGGTTGTTATGAACGACAAGTAGATGGTCGAGCCCCAGGATAATCCAGCTGAAAATTGTCCGGTGGAAAGGACAGAAATGTCGCCAGAAGCACACTGACACACAAGAAGGTCATATTGTCTCTCTGGTGGGATCACAATGGAATAGTATTCTCAGACTCTTTCTTCCGAGAAAAGATCTTTCTTACTTTTTTTTTTCTTCTGTATACTTTTTCCATTCAATAAGTATCTGGGAAGAACTTTGTTCCCCACCAAATATTTTTTTTAATAAGGTCGGGATTACATTATAAAAGTTTGATGAAAGATCGTTTACAAAACATTAAAAAATATATTTTATCAAACTTTTATAACGTAATCCTGGCCTAAGAACACGTCATAGAAATACAAATATGCAAATATCTGGGCACAACAACTTACTTCTTAATTCTTGTCACATATTCTACTACAGCTGTAGAAACCCAGCTTACAATGAACGTTAAGAACTGAACGAAATTTTCAGTCCCGTTGGACTGCCTATAAATACAAGATAGAACGTTATTTGACACAACGATATCGGAATAAATATTTTACTGAAATTTTTTTTTAATAATTTGCAATTCTCAAATAACCCAAGGAAATATTTAAAAGTTCAAAACCTTCTATGATAACATAACAAAGTTTTACTGATACCCTGTGAGGATAACATTTAATCGAAACATTTCATTAACTTGATTAATTCATTTCATTCACTTGAAACATTCGAAGACTTTTAAAGGATAATTAAACTAAGTATTTCATTCTTTCTTTTTTTTTTAACTTTTTTAATACACATGCACGACAGTTGTATGATTTTGCTATGATAATTCATAATATTCAAGTATTTAGTTACGCATACTTTCTAATATAATTCACGTATCATTAATTATAATGTGTTTTATTCTCTAAAAATGATATTTAAATATATGTATTGAGCATGCCAGCAACAAGAATTTTATTTATTTTATTTTATTAAAAAAGCAATTGAAATATTTACTTCTATAGTATTTTGCATCTTATTCTTTCTTGTCTTGCTTTCGATCGATACTTATCGTTTCCACTTAATTTAAATCCTCTTTTCAGCGTTAAAGTTTCAAAACGACTGAATGCGTATTTTTAAAAGTTACTATAAGACGTAATGGTGGACACTGTAAGTTCGAAATAAAAGTCCGTTTTTCACGTTAGTGTCAAATTAAGAATTTTTTACGTGAACTTGAAAAGTGCGTGAAAGTCCTGTAAGTGGTACAAAAGAGCAAGTAAAGAGGTCGCAAATGTGAATGTTATGTGAATGTGAAAAAATTGCGATAATGTATAACGTTACTTGATACAGCTATAACAAAATGAAAATATTACTGAAACATTTTTGTGTAATATGCGTTTCTCAAATAACCCAAGGAAATATTTGAAACTTCAAAATCTTCCTCAATAACCATAAGAAGGATCAACTGATACCCTATGAGGATAACATTTAATCGAAAACATTTCATTAACTACATTCGAATCATTAGATAAATTAAATTGAAATTAAATTTATTTTAATTTCGTCTGAATATAAATTTCATTTAAATTAAAAATCATATAATTTTATTTAAATTTAATAATATTTGAATGAAAATAATAACTTAGTGTGATCTAGAGCGAAATAATAACTTACACTTAAATTACTCGAAATTAAAAGGAAATAATTTTAAATAATTGAATTTTTTTTCAGTTTTTATATCTGATGAGTTAATTTTCATTTGATCATTTTGTCGCTACACGGTCATTTTCTGCACACGAGGGCTAAATTATACCAGGACCTACAACTGGCCTACAGCCTTGATTTTTTTATTCTCATCGAGGGGTTCGTGCACTAACCCGTCGATATGGGACTCGCAGCTGTAACAAGTTTTTTCCGTGGTTATGTCGCCGTTCATGCTGAACACTTGTGTCAGGAAAGTTTCTGACGACGACGCGATCCGCATATCGAACTCTCTACACGTCTGAACATCCTTTAGTACTTTAGGCGAGTATCTTATCGACCTGGCCTACCGCGCATCCTTTAGTTTTCATAATATGGATATATATGTTCAATCACGGATTATACAGATTGAATATGTTCGAAATATATACGCTATCTGGTCGAACTTTGGAAATTCATTGCAACAGTTGCAAGTTATACAGCATTATACAGTGGAATAATTCGAACGCCAAAGTAACTGGAAAAAAAAAGTGGGAATATCAAAAATTCGAATTACTCACTTAATCTATCCTGGATGCATGACACGACTGCCAATTGCTACTAAATCATCAACATTCACATTGGACACTAATTATAAATTACTAATTAAAACTTCAAAATCGGTAACAAAACTGCTGGGAAAATTTTTATGATTTATAATCATAATATCTACAATATGGTTAAAATTAAAGTCCCTCTACTGTAAATGATTTTTTTAAGAAAACTGCTTATCCTAATACAGCCAGAATTTTTAGGATATCTTGCTGAGACCAGGGGAAAAATTTATGAAATAAAAAATGGTTCAATTTTCAACCACCAGGTGGAGAAGTGGTGATTTTTATTGAATTCCCCCCCCCCCCGTGTACCATATATCGTATGTATCAAGTTTCAATGTGATACGTCCTCCAGAACGGGTGCTACATAGGTCGAAGTAGTATCAGTATATTGATAGGTGCTACATTGGTCTAAGCAGTGTCAATATACGGAAACTACTCAAACCTATATATCGCCCGTTCTGACACACGTATTTCATAGAAACTTAGTATTATACGCAATATGGAACATGGCAAAATTTAAAAGGCAATAACAAAAGTGCCACTTTTTTGCGTTTTGGCCAAAATTTGAACTATTTTTTATTCCAGAAATATCTCTCCTATGGTCTCACTAAGATATCGTAAAAAATTGGATGTATTCGGATAAGCAGTTTTTGAGAAAAACTAATCAGAGTACGGGAACTTCAATTATAATATCACCCTGTGTATAAAATTAATCTTAACCGTTACATTATTCCACTGTTCCGGAATCAGCATCACTGCGGACAGAATGAATTTACGAAATGACAATTTACGGAAACAGTTCATGATCACCCGTTACGAAACAATTTTCCAAATTTTGCTTATCATTCTTATGTGCTATTAAAGAAATGTACTTTCCTTAACGAATTACACACGCACACAATCTGAACTTTCGGATACTTACTATACTCTTAATGACGTTAAAGGATTCAGATTTTGAATGGCACACCTTGATACATAGGATGAACATGATAATCGGTATCAAGTGGTGCACATTCTCGATGAATTCCAGCTGAACAATGTTGAAATGGTCATTAAGTTTTATCAGTATTTAAAAATTGATGACTAGCAACTTAGTCGAGGAAAGCAACGTCTGGTTTCTTGTATACTTTTTCGAAATTTAAAATGCCAGTACGAAATAAAAATCATGATTTTTTTCCTTCCAATTTCGAATTATTCAAGCCATTCGAAAAAAAAAATTCTAGTGAAACAAGAAGTACAGTCGAATCGCGTTTTAACGAACACTTTTTAAATCACCCAGTTACGTTTACATAGGAACAATGAAAAAACCTGGAATTCCTTTATAACGAAGTGGTTTCACCGTTCTCTTGTAGTAAACATATTATCTTTGTCGAAAACCAGACATTTTTCCAAAGTTGGTCTTTTAATGTGTGCTTTTCCCTACCCTGGGCTTCAACACAATAAATTAAGTAATAAGAGCTCTAAAAAGGTAAAAATTTCAATTTTTTTTCTTTTGAAATCTATAAGTTTTTATAATATTGTAATTTTAATTCATACTATTAATAAATGCCATATTACTTTAAATTTATACGATTTTTACAATATTGCACAATGAAACTAACGGCACTTCGCTTAAGTCGTCACTCCGCTTAAACCACCATAATTTTTCGATAGCATGAGGTGACGACTTATCGAGATTTTACTGTATATATATATATATATATATATTAGGTATCAGTTAGGTATAGACATGCACACACTTTCGGCGAAACTCACCTCTGAAAAGGGGTAGGGCTTAACACGGCAGTAAATTGCCCCATAACGGTAGACCGGAGTTTATTTCGGTTTGGATGAAAGACCGATGAAGCTACTGTCTGTATCACATTTTGTTAAACACTGATAATTTCCAGCACAAGACGCATTTATTGAGCCGCAACATTGCAATTGAGCTTGAGAAACAATCAACGAGATTGCAGACACTGGACGTCTGCTTTATGACAAGCCTTCTTCAAATTTTGCTCTATCTTATAATTTTTTCCCAATTTTTGAAAAAAAAACCTTCGACAAGTAGTTTCTCCAAATATTTTTTTAGAAACGCAACTGCAGTTTTTTAGTAAAAATATTTTTATCTAAATTATTGAAAATCTAGAAATATTGAAACTGCATCTCGTAAAATTCAGTGCGATTACAGAAAGTAATAAAATACAGCTATAATGCATAGGGGTAGACGTGGTTTTCATTTGAATTTCATGAGAGAAATTGAATTGAAAGGTAATTTTATGTTTTGTTTCTCATAATTCTTAACTAATTAGGATAAGAAACAATAGCTGAAAAATAAGAGATAAAATAACAAGGAAATTATATAAGTTAATATTTTCAATTTTTATTTTTTTTAGGTCATAATTGCTTGCATATTAAGATATTTTGGTCAGAAAAATCCGAGCCCTAGTCCTTATAATGTATGTGCACGTAGATGGATCATTTCAGTCGTCAACTACTTCAAAGAAAGTTATAATGTTCCAGAAGGGGAACAGCTGCCACGAACACTTTTTCCCCCTTAAAAGGGACCTAGTGGAATTTTGCAAAATATAAGAACACAAGATGAAACAACTAGATGCGACTATGAATGCGAAGATGAAACAACTATGCAATGCGGGAGACCATGTAAATCTTTTAACTAGAAAATAAGGTGGAAATTTCATCAATATTTCTTATGATTTATACCGTCTCATATAAGGATAGATCACTGTCCTGAAATCAAACGTGCCTCTCACTGATACCGGTAATATTGTTTGTTAAATTAATATCAGCGACATAACCAATCCATTTTAAACGCTAACTCTGATTCCATTCAAATCTCTGTCGATCCAGTAGCTCATAATCGCTTCTACAAAGTAAGTGCAGTATAATTAATCTAGTTGAGTGCAAATTTATCATTCACCAATCAACTAAAATGAACTGCATTTTCATTTCATTAAAATGAAACTTGTTTTTGCTATGCCACGACTTTAAGCTCTTATACTTTTTTGATTTGATTTAATTGAAATAACTGCATGGCTTCAAGGAATTCAAGTGACAAATAACGGTATATTGGCGCTGAAGCTGAAATCATAGTCCGAAAGACCTTGCATCAAGTAGAAATGTAAGTGTTACTTTAAAGTGATAAATCTGGTGATTATGCATAATCACGATAATTTTGGCAAAGCTTGGTAAATTTTTACTTTGTGTTGGTGTCAGCTCCTGTTCTTTCATACCGTCGCAGCACCCACTGCTGAACCGAACATGCACCTCCTACACATTCATCTGTGGAATTAATAACGAACTGGTGTATGACAATGTGTGATCTCTGAATGTACGTGTTTGCCCTAACGTATTTAGGTTGTCAGAGTACCGATTGTTTCGTTGTCTCACTGGCACTGCCTTGACTTTTATAACCTTCCATATTTTGAATTAAAGATGGTAAATTCTTGAATTTTCATGCGTGAAAGAATATCGCTTTAGTCTCTAAGGGGAACTTTCTCAAATGGGAGGATCATGTCTCACAGAGAACAAAAGCACCTGCACACATAGCTTTTACCTGCAGTAATGATGCGGCGGAAATTACCATATCAAATTTTTAGCTCTTCTGAGCACTCTGATGTACAAGGAACTTGAATGTTGATGGTGACGCAAGGAAATAACTCTTTTCAAAGAAGCTTTGAACTATTTATGGTGAATTTCAACTATCCCATTTTTATGAAATTAATTTACCTTTTCTTAACGAAATGACCATTTTTATGAATTATTTAAAACAAAATGGGGAAATGTTTGGTTCAAGCGCATAATAAGAGCATCCTGGATATTAAAGTTCTTAGTTTATTTAAAAATTGCATTTTCCAACTGTCTAAATGATCTCTAAAGTAATTATCTTACATCTCAGAGATATGATTTAATAAATATGTGGATTTTACTTGAGGCTAGTTGAGACCAGGAATTTTTCGCTATCCAACGGACTAAAACACGCGTAGGTTTACATTCTAGGAATGAAAACATCCAAAATAAAATTAAGAATTCTTCGTGAACCTAAACAAATGCGTGGGCATATGAGATAAATCTTGATGGATTATTTGGTTTAAAGTTAGAAAATGATGGATCACACCAGGTGTTATAACACGATACCTAACGTGTGTATGTAGATGGATAAGTGACACCGCACTATGTGTATGACAAAACAGGGCCTTCCAATTATAAATATTTCATCAAAGTCCGCGAAAATAAATTCCAAGACAGGACATGGCTGAAAACGACGGTATAATAACCAACAACGTACGCATGTATTTATCTTTATTTATTTATTTATTTTTCCCTTATCATTTCTTGTCTTCTCTTAACTTGTCTTTTCTTTCTCGTGTCCTTAAGCGTACTTAACGCTGGTTCGGAATTATGATCGTCAGCAAACTTAATAAGGTGTTTACTGGCATGATTGATAGTTTTAATAACTGTCAAAGAAAATTGTCAAAGGCCTGGTTCCTTATGCCAACCCTTATTCAAAGCTTCGGAATCCATTCATCACTCTTCGTAGGCATTGTAATTTATTCTGCGTATTTCAGTGTCACAGCGATTCCAGTTTGTTTGAAACGGGCATTGTGTAACACAAAAGCTATCAGCTGTACTTCAGGTAAAGAAGCCAATACTTTTGAAGAAAAATCTGAGGTATTAGGAGATGAAACTTACTTTTTTTTCCCTTGTTGTATTTTTCTTTTGAACTGGCAACGAGAACAAATATTAATTTGAGTTGTTTGCTAAAATACCGAAGTGAGTGAAACTTCAAGAGGTAAAAAGTGAAGGAAGATTTTTCTCTTCTCAATAAAAAATAGTCACTATTGAAAGAAAAATATTTTCTTTTTTCAAAATATGAATGAAAAACAAACATTTACTCAGATATTTCATAGGGGAATGAATTTTCTGAAAAGATTTGCTGAAATTTAAAATATTGCTTACCTACAAGGTGTTAAGTAAAACGACTTGTTCCGGTGGATATTTTATATTATACAATGAGGAATTCCGGTGTATATGACGCGTGTAAGATAGTATATGGCATGGAGGGTCTATAATTTCTTCTAAGGAAGTAGTACAATCATTCGATGCTCTGGTACAATCTCTAAAAACTTCCAATAGCATCTCGTCTGTTATCAGACTACTGAACCAAACATGCACCTCGTCCATATTCCTCTGCGGAACATCTAACGAATTGGTGCATGTTGGAATGTGTGTGTATGTGTAGTGAACCTGTTTTTGTTTTAATTTGTGTAGTGAACCTGTTTTTGTTTTAATTTGTGTAGTGAACCTGTTTTTGTTTTAATTTGTGTAGTGAACCTGTTTTTGTTTTAATTTGTGTAGTGAACCTGTTTTTGTTTTAATTTGTGTAATGAACCTGTGAATTTGTTTCTTTGTAATGTATGTTATGAGTACTGCTGCCATCTGCCATCAATCTTTTTTCTAACTATGAGGAAAATGTAATGATTGAATTGCTGTAGGACTGTTGCTCTCTGTTATCAGACTAAAAATCTGTTAATCGCTACTGTTTTCAATGTCCGGCGAAATATGTTGTCATATTTTATATTGTATGTTTTTGTATAGAAAAACGTACAGAATGTTCGGTTTAATTCTCAAAAAGCTCTCTTCTTGTTTTCCTAAAGTGATCCTTCCACTTTTCCGGGTCTTAGTTCGTATTGAATTGGAGAATGCCGTTAGAGAGGCTTTGGAAACAATATTTACAGAGGGAGATTGACTTGATCGAGAGGGTGCAGAGAATGCCACGTGTGCTCGATGGAATGAGGCACGAGCTATGAAGAAAGACTTGATTTTTTAATAATCTAGGGGTAAAATCGAGCTGCCATCCATTCTTAGATAAAACACCAATAAATATTTTTTTACGGGCAGTTTGTTCATGTAGGCATGGCTTTTAATTTTATAATTGTACTTTTAATTGGGCTGCTGTTTTTTAAAGACATTCAAACACATCAATTATTTCTATGGACATCTTTTTATTTCAGCCACGTCGCTAGGCATTTCTCCTGTTGTGGCCTTGTCTTTGTATTTGTATTTTTCACAATGTTGAGAGTGCAGGTGTTGGGAGAATATGATTGAAATGTTTAAAATCTCCAACAGGATGGTCAAAATGGACCATGGGTTATTAATACATCGCCAATGAACTGCTTCGACAAGGAAGCACCAGTATGGATTGGTAGTGAACGAGTGGCACCGTGGTAAGATGCTCGTCTACCACTACGAATGTTACCATCAAAGTCCATGGGTTCGAATCCGGGCATAGAACGTTAGAAGCATGTTCTTTACCTACCGAACCTGGGATGACCACCGATGGATAGAGTCTTCATTTCTCACCCAACTCCTCTGGTTGGAAATTGCCGTATGGCGATATATGAACGGAGTTGGTGTGCGGTAAAGCAGTATCGATTGGTAAGGGGGAATTCCAGGTAGTAGTGTCACGGGAAGTTTTTCTAATACGGTTGTGAATAATTGGAATAGCTTACCTCCGAGGGTCTTGTATTCTAATACGATTGACACAATTAAAAAGGAAAACGATAAACATATTGGGATAAATTGAGAAGTTATCCATACTAAGATAAGACAAACCACACTTTTTCTTAATTATGGATTCTTTTATTGCTCTTATCGAGTTGCTGTAATTTTGATATGGTTTAGATATTTATTCGAAATCCATATTTTTGTGGGAAACTTATTTTTTCAGTCACCTCGTCGGACATGTGTGTGTTGTAGCTATTGCATTTGTATATTTTTGTATATGTTTCGGACTCTGCTACGATGCTGGTCTAGAAGAGATCGCGGCAATTAGATAAATTCAGTGATAAAGTCCTAATATACATCCACTCATGCATTTCAAACTATAAAAATTGTCTGCCATATATCGTCACCCTCAGGCGTGAAGCATGAATGAGTAAATATCCAAAACGTGAGAAAGTATGCTCACGTTCGGATGCTCACTCTACCCATGTTACTCTATGGATCTCATTTACCTGAAATGCTTTGTAACATGCGTTTCAATGTAGGTTAGCATTTCGCGTTTCTGGCAAAGCTTGGACAGGAAAATTAAGGATCCAACCCACTGATAAACTCGAAATGGGAAAATTTGGGCAAATTTACGATTCTGGCGTAAAGGGGACGATACATTTTGTGAAAATAATTTTGATTTACTTAATCCTTATTGAGAAAATGTTCTTTATAAACTTCCGCCTGGCAGTCCAGTGGTTAGGGAGCTAGCTTCTGACTGTGCAGGTCTGGGTTCGGGCATGGATGTCTACTAACACTAACAAATCCCTGGACAGATCGTAACATTCTCTTGGGAATATGTGCGGATCACACATTAAAAAAAATGACCGATTTTTCTTCGTATTGTCTTCTCCCTAAGAATATGTGAAGACCAGAAATGGTAAACAGAGTTAGAAAACGAAAATTTTAACAGAAAGAAAAAAGAAAACAGTCGCCGTAGACCAAGGTGAGTAGCGTGTTAAGTGGCATATACCAACACGCTTTTCACCTACTTAGAGTGAGTCGGACACTCACATCATTTCCCAGGTTGGCAACCTTGACATTTACTCCGTTTTTGACACGGAATTTATTTATTTATTTTTGGTACTTGCAGAGCTTACCATTTCTGGTCATCATTTATCTTCATACCATCACCCTATCTCTCCAATTTATCGTATCACCATTATCTACTGGCCGTATTATCTTACCTCGATGACTTATCCCTTTATCGTCCCCATTGACTCATTCCTTAATCTTCCATAATCATCTTCTCCTTACATCTGCTTTGTATTATCTTAGCGCTTGCATCATTTTCTTGTATTCATCGCTATACTTATATTATCTCCTTGAAACATCGCAATCGGGAACAGCGATCTCAGTCCACCCTCGTCTGACAGGAAAACTCATTCTTGAGATGCAGAAAGTCATCGAGTGTGGGAATCCTTTGTCGTATTATTAAAACGGTGGTATATTATTAAAGCGCAGAGACCAGATGACTTTTCTTTCTGAGCTCACCTCAACATAATACCTATAAAATTTATGTTTCTTTCTTGATCTACATTAAAATATAATCCAATCATTCAAGCTCATTGTAACGCAATACACAGTTTCATATATGTCGCATAAAATATTCTATCGGCTTTGAATACAAAACAAAGAAAAGGCAAACATTTTTCCATATGTTTCCAATCATACAGTTCAATCCTTGGAACACGTTTTAATAAACGCGTAGTAAATCTCTCTCCCTCGTGGTTCACATGCGAAATTCGTACCGTCGCATGTTAAAGTGCGATCATGGAATTGGATGCGTAAATTCCAGATTCATTCCAAAAATAGCGCTTGTAGGTAGGGGCGATGGGAACAGTCCATCGAGATGATTCACTGCTCAGAATCTCCTAAAAACGAATACATGTGACTATGTTTCATTTTTCGCGGAGTATATTATTCCATTGTCTCAGGATCCTTCTCGCACTTCATGGAGAAGAAGAAGAAGAGCACGAAAAATAAGTAAAGTGTGGAAGATACTTCCATTTCGTTTTATCCTATGCTCTTGAAGTGGAAGACGATAAGGGGGTGAAGAGGAAAAAAAAAAACTCTTTACCGTGTTATAAATAGCAAAAAAAATAGAGTAAAAGTAAAGAAAAATATATATATAGTATAAGAAATATGGATAACTGCTGCATTCGTGCCTCAAGGGAAATAACGGAAAAATAACCACTTTAACATCTCGTTCCGGAAACCGGAATATCTACCCCGGATATTGAGAGCACGGAAATAAATAAAGGAAAAAAATGGGAAAAAAAAGAGGCAAAACAGTTGGAGCCTCTTTTCATAAAAGAGAAAAAAAAAATGGATTTTGGTATAGTGTTCACTTTATATTTTTTCCTTGGTAGGTGAAACGAATTTGGTAAGAAAACGAAATATTTTTCTTCCAAGACCGCTCTTCTACACGTTGGTACTTACCGAAAAAAATTCAATTCTCCCGTCTCGGAAAAAAATTACTTAATACATTATCACAACGTGTAACGTCACATTAACATATTTTCAATTTTTATCAGCAATAGAGCTGAATGAAAATATTAGCCAATGACGTTATTTTTGTTCAATAGTCTTTATAATACAATAATAATTGGAATTACGGAGGATGCTATGATTCGGGTATTGTTGTTGACTTTTGTAAAGAATGGAATGAATCTACATCATGATGGGGGGATTTTTGTTTATAGTTACAGTAAAGGTGTTGATAATGCGGTGAATCTAGACTACTGTGTGTATATGGTCTGCGGTAAAAAAGGTTCCTTAAAAACGATTATTGTTTTTTATAGTTTTTTTGCATGCCAATTACTGGAAAAATAATTTAAAAACTCCAACGTCTAGTTTTTGAGATAACGTAAAAACTTAATTCCCCCCAAAAGTAGTTTATAGGCAGCGTACAAACCACAGTGAAATTGTTGATTATCTATGCATATAAAATAAAATGTCCTTAATAATTCAATACTATCCACGATTAATTATTTGTCCGGCGATGATGAATCAGTCCTAGCTTTTCACCTTATTAAATATTGTAGTTTTAATTCATATTTTGATAAATGGTGCATTATTTTAAATTTTAATAATATTTTAAATTTCCAAACATTGAAACTGTTGGCACTCCGTTTAAGTCGTCACTTCACTTAAACCGTCATAATTTCTGAATAATTTGAGTGACGACTTAATGAGGTTTCACTGTGTATGTATTGACTAATTTATTATTATTAATTAAAATTATTTTCATTCAGTTTGTGATTTTTATAGCGGCCAATTCAACACGTAGGTGCAACAGTCAAAGCTAAAAGTTCCACTGCTTAGGTTTAAATAAATAGTAAAACAATTGTGCCAAAAAAGACAATGGTAGGTAATGGGTTAAGTGGTGTGCACAGTATTGACATTTATCGCTTAATCACCAAAGCACAAGATCTTTATCTTCACTGAATGCATTTGTGATGCCTAAATTGAATTAATAACGCAATTCCATACGCCCATCACTCATAAATTTCAAGAATTCATTTCACGTCGATGATTGAGTTCCTCAGTAAATGCTCGGATCTCCCACCCACTGCCGATTCTCGCATGTCTCATTCCTTCTAATTAATCAGCATGGAATTAACGTTGAATAGCTCGATCCGTTTATCAATTAGTCTTCGATGCCTTCGTTCGACCTTCACTCGAAATGCGCATAACTTGTGCAATCCTTCTATCTGATTAAGAATGTTGGAATACTTGAGAATACATTGGGGAGATAATTCTACTAGAGCAATTTACAGATTAGAGGCGCTTGTCAGCAAATACTCGCTCTTGCATCGTCTTCATCGCGGCCCTTTCGGTCTCTCGTGGAATAGTCATCCGTCATTTTCTGATCATACTGCTGCCATGTTAGAGGAAATGAGGACATGTCCTCACCCCCAACCCCACTCTAACTCGCACAGTTATTCTTGAAATATTATAGAGATACACGAGTGGTGCAAGACAGCTATTCTGATCAATGTGAATCTGGGAAACATTGACACTTTACACTAACAGTACGTGTAAACATTCATCTCTATTATCAAATTGAATTTCGATTGAAATAATTTCGATTGCTACAGTTTCAGATTGCAAATATTGCACGATGGATAATTAGTTGCAGCTAATACAAATATTTTATAATTTCAGGGATGTATTTGAATTTGAATCCGTTGATATATTGTATTACAATAATTTCATTTATCGCACATATACAGGATCAAAAAGTAAAATAATCTCCCTATTATGATATTAGCGCTGGTGCCAAACAAATGAAAATTCGAACCGTCAATAAAGAGTCTGCTTGAGATTCTTCAAATAACTCACTTTTCATGGTAGACCTATTACGATTTTCTGTCTGTCTGCGTGTGTGTATATGTTCTCCATACAAATCTACAATTTTAAATCTGTCGTCGCCACTTTTTGCATATATATATACCGAACGGCACCCGACTTGAACGACAGGCTACTTTAAAAGTCCGTGAGAGCTGGGTAAATGCTCGGAATGAGCAAAAAACCGCTGGGCAATAATGGTTCTTTTGCCTCAACGGTGGCTTTTGTAATGTTGACTTTGGTTATACAGGGTGGGCAAAAAGTCCGTAGAAACTTCAAAATGTTATAAAAATGTTTCCAGGGTTAGCATCGCTAGGTCACAGGAATTTTTAAAAAAAAGGCCGATTGGTGGCACTGACATACACAAGTCAAAGAAAATATACGGAAATTACGAATATAATGCCTCCAAATCTTTTGCTACAGCAGCAGGTGTTCCACATGACCACCACCACAGGTAATACAAATACAAATACAAATACAAATACAACGCCACAACAGGCAAAATGCCCAACGAGGTGGCTGATAAAAAGATGCCCATAAAAATATGGATGTCATATGTTTCAAAAATACAGCAACCCAATTAAAAATGCAATTAACACAAATTACAAACAATATATACACATGATAAAATATTATACAATGCCCATAAAGAATACTTATGATTGTCTTATTCTAAGAATGGATAGCTTCTCGATTTACCCCAACATGTTTATCGTATTTCTTTTTAAACGTGTCAATTGTGTTACAACTTACTACCTCCGGGGGTAAGCTATTCCATTTATTAACAACCCTATTGGAGAAAAATTCCCTGCGACACCATAACCTTGCATTGTCCCTCACCAATCGATACTGGTGTCCCCTTGTAAAAGCAGTCGATTGGCGGTGTACTAAAAGTTCATGGTCCATCCTATCCATCCCATTGAAAATTTTGAACACTTCGATCATATCTCCTCGACACCTGCGTTCATCCAATGTAAACATATTCAAAAAATGAAGTCTTTCTTCATAACTCAAGCCCTGTGTGCCAATAAGGACACGCGTAGCTCTTCTCTGCACCCCTTCAACCAAGTCTATGTCCCTCTGTAGGTATGGTCTCCAAAACCTTACAGCATACTCCAGTCCAGGACGAACTAAGCCTCGAAAAAGCGGAAGAATGACTTTAGGAGAACGCGAAGAGACCTTTTTGAAAATGAGACCAAGCATTCTATTCGATTTTTTAACAACCGCTGAACAATGTTCAGAAAACTTAAGTCGCTCGTCAATGAGAATTCCCAAATCGGTGACTCTAGTTGCATCCGGGATAGTGACACCATTCAACTCGTAAGAGAACCATGGGTTGTTCGAACCAAAATGAGCGACCATGCACTTATCTACGCTAAACGTCATGCTCCATGACGTTTACACGAGTCACAAATCCAGCAACGACAGAGTGCAACAGGTCCACACGGTTTACAACAGTGAACTGCTTGTGGATTAGGAGCGCAAGTCTGATTTACATATTTCCACCGAAGTCGGTCGTAAAAAAAAAGCCCCACCTATATTGGCGGCTTTTAGTTATCTTTTCCTGTCAAAAAAATTCCCGTGACCTAGCGATGCTAATACTACAAACCGTTTTTTACCTAATCGGTGCAGGGCCGTTTAGTTTAAAAAATATAAGCCAGATACTAGGGGGAATCTAGTCCTTTTTCCTAAGTTTCCCTGTGTAGTCCTGTGTTCTTCTGAGTTTCGAATAAAATGAATGAATGAATTTTAAAATAGCCACATAAATTCCTTCAAAAAAGAAGTAATCCGATAATTTACTTGAAATTGAAAATTAGGAATGTCAAACAAATCTCCTCTGAATTCACAGTTTGTAATACTAAGGACGTTTTTAATTTTGTCCTACGCAGAGGGTCAAAATTTTCAGCAGTTAAATCTTATTAATACAAAATTTAAAAACAATCAGTTCAGATATGGTTAATGCTATTTCGAAATTCATGCTGGCAGAAGGAAGAAGTGCTATCAGAATTTCAAGTATTTTCAATCGGTCCTGAAAAAATAACAACTGAGGGAAAGTACATAGGAAACACAAATATCGCACAGAAATTGAGCGACAATGTTAATTTCAGCTGAAGTCAATTTCTTAAACTATCTTTATATCTTTTTTGTCTTAACCAATTTTTTTTATAATCATTAGCATAATGATCTACTTCCACGACTATACTTTCTGAAACTAATTACACGTTTGATTAGGTTCCATTTTTTGACAAAAAAAATCTAATTTATTTGTGATAAAAAAAAAATCCAGTTGGAATTTATTTAATTTTGGCAAAATTGCTTATTTTTCAGATTCTTTAGATTTAATTCAGTTGAAAAGTTAATATCAACTAGGAAAAAGTTCTAGAATTTTTACTAAGTATTAAAAAAAACACAAACTCTGAGAGCGATTCTTCTTGCAGTGAAAGTCGTAAAAAGATTTATCGTGAAAACTTCCAAGTGTTGTAACTCACGTGTATATTCTTAACAAGTTATTTGCAAATGAAATTTCCTTCAGGGCTCCGAAATCTTATTGCTTGCTTGCTTGCTGACTAGGACAGTTTCGACGCATTCGACTCGTAGAAAATTTTCCAGAGAAAACGACCTTAAGGAATTCCGACAACAAAGCCGGATAGAACAAGATTCCGTACGCTCTACAAACCACGGTTCATGATGAGAAGTAAATCCTCCAACTCGCCTTCGCGTTACTTTTCCTCAAGGAAACTCTTCCGAGGAGAAGGGTTTTGAAGCTTTTCTTACAAGAAAACTCGATCGAAAGGAAATAAAATCTTTGGACGGAACGGAAATTTCGAGCTACCCACACGCTTTCTTGAGTTTTAATTAAGAAAATAAATCTTTTTGTGTTCAGGAAGTGCATTCGTGGCACGACAAGCTACAGAAATATATCAGAATGCGGTCCCCGTATTCTATGAGGAGTGGTATGAGGTATGTATAATAGAAGAATTACTTTATATGCTGACAAAACATTTGAAACTGAAAACTTGAAACATTTCGGATAAACATACCATATTTTATGAAATTATGAAAAAGATAAACAAAATGATTTGTTGATAATACAAATTTTGTATTAGAAATCAACCTGAGACAAAAAAAAAGTTATCTAAGTAATTGGAATTACAGTAGACGCCACTTGTTACAACCACAAACAATGCTATCATACGGGTATTTTTATTACTTTTGCAAAGTGCGACACGTAACAATATCATAAAATGGGGAAAAAATCGTTCATTGTTTTCATAAATTCGGTTTATGTAATCAATTTTTTCGTCTAAAATTTTTTTTCTTGTGTATTTATAAGCTAAGTTTGATTCTGACTCATTTTTGTCAGTCGAAGTTATCGTTATCGATCTGCAAGACTCTGTTGGAAGCCAGAAGTCTCCTGTATTCACACAAATTTATGTACCTAGATCACAATGTCCTAATCAGGCCGTAATAGCCGCTATGATCGATGCACGTGTAGCGCGCCTCTTTTGCGATATATTTCTAGTAACGTGAAGAAAAGTTCCTTTATTCAGTTCATGGCAGTTCAGTTCAGTTTCTTCCAATGTACCACGTTCGCAATTCTTCGGCAGGAAGTCTTCCACAATAGTATCTATTGGACGTAAGCTACTGTGCTTTATAAAAAGTATCGTAATTCGTATTAGACATTCTAACACCTCACAATTTCTGAATGGAAAGAAAGGCCATTAGCTCGAAGGGACGAATATCCTGTTTCAGAACAAGTGGAAAAAATGATTCAACATTTACAGAAAAAGCAGGATTTAACATTTTGGACCTGTTAGGGGAATAAAAAAAAAGAGTTCTGTACCGTTCGAAGAAGCGAGGTGACATATGGAGGGTGAGAATCAGTGTGTTTTAAGTCACTGGCTTTTCATAACAAAACATTCTTTCCTTCTTTCTGAACGCTCCCGAAAAATTGGTTTTCCTTGAAATGTTGTTTTGCTTATAGAAAGGCTGCTTTGTGGTCCTCAGACACTTTAAATTACGGGTTTCCTACTGGTATTCCGCGGAACCGCGGGAGCATGATTAAACGCCACGGAACCCTTGAAAATCACGGAGCTTTCTAAAAAAAAAAGCTTATTTTTTGCTGATATTTTTTCGCAAAGCTGTTCTTTGTTGTGAATTTCAATGAGATGGTGTTGCGTTTGAAAAAATCCAGATCACTTGGATGACTAAAACCTAGAGAATATAGAAGCATGTGAGCGACCAAAAGAATGACCTGTGAGTAAGGGACGAAAACAATGACATAGAGAATGGGAAACCATGTGAAAGACCGAAAGATAGCGACACAGAGAAATATTATATTTACGGAACGGGAGGGAGCGTGCTAAACAGGGTAATAGTCGGGAGCAACTAATTTGGAGGAATGGGTAGTCAAGAAAACTGGACTAGAATTAGTGAATAAATGGCGGCAGAATAATTTGTATAGTCCACCACAGGCCACAAAACGATAAATCCGAATCCGGTGGAGGGGGCAAAGTTCTCATTAGAGGGCGTAAAATGGTCCTTATCAATTGCTCAAGTTTCATGGAAAAATTAGGTTGAAATGGGGAAAAAATCATGTTCAGCTGAATGATTATAGCCTATATATATATATACATATATATTATATTATATGACAATTTATATAATTATGCAATAAATATAAATATAACAATTTATATAGAAATAAATTATATTGAGAAACATAATTTATTTCAAACCCCCGTCTGTGCCACCTATCAAATAAAAAATACAACTGCATTAATACTTCAAAATCGAATTGTGAACAGTAATGTGCCGCATAAAAAAATAATATTAATAAATTTTTTTTGAGCAATAATGTAAATCAAATTATCAAGATTGCTGCAAAACTTTAGCCGTTGATGTTTGCGTACAGTAAAATGCCTTAGGTAACTTGCGCATATTACGAAAAATGCAAAATTGCACTCCTGTGACGTTGACCACTTTGATAATCAACTACCCCATACGCTCATCTTACTCCCAACCGATTTTTTTTGGATGCAGTTATTAATCGGTTATTGTTATCAGAAACCTCAAGTCCCGATTCGATCACATTAACCCTTACAATGGCAATCCCGAAATAAAACTCTCTCAAAACGGCACATACCAGTGGAAGATTTCTTCTCTTTATATTCTACTCCCCCCCCCCCCCCCCGTCCAGTGAGCGGAATCAGCTTTTGTTCAAAATCTGATAAAAGGAAAGGAGAGAGGTGATGTCTTTCTCTTCCCTTCAAGGTAGTTTATTATTATTGCGTACAGGATAAATAGCAGCAAATGATAGGTTTTTCCCCTCTTCCTTGTTATTATTATTATTATTTTGTGTTGGGGGGGAGGACATTTATCAGCTCGCGCGCGATCGGAACAAAAATTCTTCTTGAAAATATGTGGCAATACCTAGAAGATTTAGTGATTTCCAATGTGGCAGTTATTATGCGGATCGGGTAAACTTTAGAAACTGCTCAAAGGATTAAGTGGCGTGCATATGCTTTTATGCATATTCCATTTGTTAATACAAGATTCATCTCTGCCCTCACGGGGACTCGAACCCCGGTGTCTCGCTTGCCGGACGAGTGCTCTGCTCTACCATCGAAGCCATGGAAACAGATAGAATGCTTCAACCTTGGAGCGTAGGCCATGAATGACGTAGGTCACCAGATGGCCTATCATTCACGAGCTATTAGTTGATTGCTGCCGCCGTCCATGTACGGAGCCTTTCAACATACTATATACACTCTCCAAGGTCGAAAAATATTCTGTTTCCACATCCTAGATGGTAGAGCACTCGTACGGCGAGCGAGAGACCGGGGTTCGAGTCCCCGTGGGGGCAGAGATACATTTTATTCCTTGTAATATTGATCTCCGCAAATAACCAGTCTTTCAATGAATCTTGTATATGCTTTTATCTGTTCTAAAATGTCTTTGAGAATAATTTTACATTATTTGGTGTGTAGAAAGAATTATTGTAATCCCGTTGAAAATTATTCTTTCGCTTGCATAATTAATTATTATCACGGAACTTGAACTTTTGTAAATATTGCAATTACTAATGAGTAGTTTGCTTGGAATTTTAATTAAAATGTATAAAACTCCATTTTATCTAAAACCCTGCTTTCAACTGCAGCATTTAGCTTTTATAAATGTTTAATATACTCTTGTATATATAATGGCAAAACATGCACATTAATCAGCAGCAGCAGCATCATTAATTTTATAAATGGCGTCTTGAAAAGATTACGCTGAGATATATATCGTACTTTCTTATTTATTATTATTATTTTTTTCTATGAATAATGGTGATAATCAGAAGAGAGAGAGGAGAAAGAGAGTTTACATGACAGTGCGTTAATAAATGAAGTCTGTGCTCAGACACAAACGTATGCATACGCATACAGTATTAATATCCCTTGATACACGCGGTTCTTAATTTCATCGCTGATACATTAATATTGTAGTGCATGTAAACTGTCATAAAACATGAAGTTTTGAAATTTAACTGAATGAAAATTATTGAATATCCTTTCGTAGTCTCTCCTTGCGTTCTTTATTCGCTGGTTCGTGGATCGGTGTCTGGCCGTGGAAATTTACTGGTCAGCGAACTTTTCGCCTAATTCATATGATATTCCTCTACATAATTTCAGATAAAATGCAACTCTATATTAGTTTTCATATTCCTCTTGTGTCTGCGAATTATTTCTTACATTCACTTTTTTTCACACGACGGTCTGCAGGTAATTTTTCCAACTTATATTTTCTCCTGGTCCATGATTTATTTCCCACCTTTCACAGGTCTGCAAATTAATCCCTCCATTTTTGATATTTTTTGAAGGAGTGCAAGTTAATTCTTCCATTTACATTTTTTTTTTAACCGGTGCCCAATTATTTGGTTTCTCTGATCCACAAATTATTTCTCCCATTTACTTTATTTTGCCGATCCGCAAATTATTTTTCCTGTTTATTTTTCCTCAAATTCTTCCGCTCATAATTTATCTTCTCGTTTAATTTTTTTTTTCCCGCAAATCACATACTTACATTTATTCATTTTCCAGCGGTCGCAGATTATTTCCTCCATATACGCTGTTTTCGCAGATTTTCTGAATTATTTCTCCTCTGTATTCTTTTTTTACCGGTTTTCAAATTATTTCTCTCATTTATTTATCTGTGCCGGTTCACAAATTATCTTCTTTTAGTTTTTTTTTTTTTACTTTTCCGTCAATTATTTCCCCTATTTATTTATTTTTCGTCTGACCGCAAATCGTCTCTTTCATTTCTACCGGTCCGCGAAATTTTTCAAATGCTTTCGCTAGTCTACAGTTGTAAAAATATTGAGGAACACTAGTCTATCCTATACGGTGGTCGGCTGTAGTTGGTTTTCGGCGGTTCCCAACTTCAAAGTGTGAATACGATCCGATTTCTCCGTTATAAAGTCTCATCACAAAGAGCAGCAACAGGCATACAATGGCACAAATATTCAATCAATGCACTTTATTCTTAATTTGAAATACAGATGGCAGCACAAAAAACATTCACATGCAACACTATTATATACGCATCAGACAGCTAGGTACATACATTCGCACTTACAACACAATATGTGAATCGCTAAATGTAAAGAGGGGTCAAATTTTCTCAAGTTTTCAGGAGAGGCAAAAAACATACATCTTCTCCAATAATTTTTTTTAGTAAAAAATTTAATTGCGGTGTCTGTGGAATGCATTTAATGAAGCCCTGAGAGAGAATTTAGAATTTTCATTACTTAAGAACAGCCACGAGAGAGTAAAATCTGATACGGACATGACCCCTTTTTACAATTAAACATTTTAGAGCCCCAGTTCTCTAAAGAAAAGTCTCAGGAAAACACATAAATAAACAAATGTGAGCAATGAAATAAACTTTATTTAGACTTTTTACACTATACAAACTTTCTATTAGACGGGAATCAAAAGTACTTCTCTTCCGGTTGCCTCTAATGAGTTAATGGTTGGTGCACTAAAAATCTGGTCCCAAAAATCGTTATGCATTGGGATGTATTTTTTGTTTTATGCAAGTCGTCCCTTTTACTTTGGTTATTGGAAGTTTTGTCGATGAATAAGCATTACTTTGGAGTATTATTAGTGGTACACCAAGTTTTCTTAGTGGGACGATTCGTGAGTCAATACCATTGACGTATTGCGTACAGTAAACTTTGATGTATTCTGGTTGATCAAATCCACATATTGGTCCACTGTGTACAATCCCAGATTCTTCTTGATAAGTATTTTTATCAGGGCGAAATCCCTATCACGGTAAAAAAGAATGTCCTCTGGAATGGAAATGAAATTTAATTTCCCCAAAACGTTCAGACTCTACTAAGAACATCAAAAACCTTATCAATGTGTATTAGGTATGTAATTATTCTGTCCTCCACAGTTGTGCATAAAAAGTTACAAGATCTCTTTCCATATCTTCAGCTCCATCAATATATTTTTTTTCAAAAAGAACATAACTTTATTTTTAACCCTTTGTGTATGGATTGTATATTATTGTATTGTAATTGCGGTATTATCCACCGCTAGGGCAATTCACTGACAAACAATTTCACCGAAAACAGTTTCCTATGAGTGAATGAATCAGCTCGCTCACTCACCAGGCTACTGAATCACTATGTAGCTCATCCTACCACTCATTCACTTCCTCACTATATCGCTCACTCTGTCACTAACTCACTAGGTTGTTCATTACATCATTCACTTACTACATCGTTCATTACATCACTTACTTGCTGACCGGGTTACTCACATCATAGGTCACTCACTCTCTTGGTCACTTACTCACAATGTTGCTGACTGTGGCACTCTATCACTCTCTCAGTAGGTCGTTCAATCACTTAAAAACTTGGTCGTTCTTTAACTCCCTGGGTCACTCAGGCATGAGTTCACTCATTGTATCACTTACTCACGAGTTCACTCATTGTATCACTTACTCACGAGTTCACTCATTGTATCACTTACTCACGAGTTCACTCATTGTATCACTTACTCACGAGTTCACTCATTGTATCACTTACTCACGAGTTCACTCATTGTATCACTTACTCACGAGTTCACTCATTGTATCACTTACTCACGAGTTCACTCATTGTATCACTTACTCACGAGTTCACTCATTGTATCACTTACTCACGAGTTCACTCATTGTATCACTTACTCACGAGTTCACTCATTGTATCACTTACGAGTTCACTCATTGTATCACTTACGAGTTCACTCATTGTATCACGAGTTCACTCATTGTATCACTTACTGACTTGATCACTCATTCTATCATCAACTCACTATGTTGCTCACTCTGTTGCAAACTCAATCATCAGGTTCCTTACTAGGTCGCTCACTCACTAAGTCACTCACTCTGCCACTCGATGACTAACTCACCAGGTTTCTCACTCTGTCACTCGATGACTAACTCACCAAGTTTCTCACTCTGTCATTCGCCCACTCACTAAATAGGTCGCTCACTCTGTTATACCCCCAAGAGTCGCTCATTTTTTCTCCAATCAATAGGCCACTCACTCTGTTGCACACTCAATCAGCAGGCATGTACTTTCTCACTGAGTGTCTCATTCTGTCACTCGTCCACTCACTAGATTAGTCAATCTACCACTGTGACGCTCAGTATCACACTCGCCCACTCACTGACTTGGTTACTTACTGTATTTCCAGTTCACTCACTCATTAACTACTGTATCATTTACTGACTCACTCACTAGGTCCTTCCTCGCTAACTTACTAGCTCACTCACTCGCGTCGAACTGTTGTCACTGCATTGTTAAAAATTTCCAGCGATGCATTTTCCGTTGATGAATGGTGTCAATAATTTTTCCGGCGGCGAATTTGTCGTAAACCCCGTACAACACGGTCATGTGAACGGGGCTCCGGAAGTTTCACCTCCAACATTTCACCCCGTACGTTTGCCCGACTTTTTACCCCACAGACGTTTCGTACATTTCGCCCGCAAGTACGTTTCGTTCTCGGAAATTCCTCCTGACGTGACAGAATGACTGACTGAATGTGTAGTAACCAAGAGTTTAGGTGAGTGATAATATGAGTGAGTGACAGTGTGAGTGGCTATTGAGTGACCAGATGAGTATGTGAGTGTGATAGACTCTATGATGCAGTATGAGAGGGAATGACTGCATGGTTCAGTGAGTGGCCAAATGAGTATGTGATTGGGAGTGACTATGGTTGAGTGAGTAACAGGATTAGCATGTGAGTGTGAGTGACTGTATGGTTGAGCTAATGACCATGCAAATGACCAAGTAAGTGGCATAACTCACATAATATCCATACAAGGGACGGAATATCGGGTGTGAAATATCCGGGGCTGAATGCCCAACTCACTATGTCACTCACTTGGTCACTCATACAGTCACTTACTTTCTCACGTACTTGGTCACTCATGCAGTCTCTTACTTTCTCACGGACTTGGTCACTCATGCAGTCATTCACTTTCTCACGAACTTGGTTACTCATGCAGTCATTCATACGGTCACTTATGTTGCCAAGGCAGGCGAAATGTCCACCTCATTTGATCACTCCTACGGTCACCCACTTGGTCAATCATACGGCCAGGGCAGGCGAAATGCCAGGGGGCGTAAATGCCCAACACACTCGATCACTCATAGGGTCACTTACTTGGTGACTCACACGGTCACTCACATGTTTACTCATATAGTCAGGGCAGGCGAAATATACGTGGAACGGAATGTGCTGGTCGCGAAATTTCAAGGACGAAATGTTGTGGGCAGTTTCCTTAAACCAATGTGAACGCACTACTCGTGTTGTTGTTTAGTGGGTCGTCGAACTGTTTCAGATATTTTACTGGCATTTGGCTTCACACAAATCGAGAAACACCGATATCCGACAGTCAATTTTCTCGTATATTTTCTGCAATAAATCCCAAAGGAGCTCCTTGAAAATATCAAAGCAATACAAGTACAAATCGAATTTGCAAATCTTTTCTGAAAATATTTCTGCATTTTTTTCCACTTTTCTAATCGCATGAAAACTATGAGATATGCTAAAAACACGTTTGAATATAATTTCTTCGGAAAGCAGATTTCAGCTTGACTGCATATTTCGTGTACTGTGTGCATAATCAAGTTCAGAGTTGCTTTCTTCGATTATTTTCCCCTTTTGTTTCATTTTCTTGACGATACTGAGTGGAGTTTTTTTTTGGGCAATGATCCTGAATATTCTCGAAGATTCATTCGAATTCAACTCACGTAATTTAGTCGGACCTCTCTAGCGAACAAAGTGGAGGCGGGCAGAAATAAATCTTCTGTCGTTTTTCCCCCCTTCTGATGGGCTTCTAAAGCTATGCAAATATTTCGAAATTCAATTTGGGTGGCCATGAAAATCTTTTATTATTATTATTATTTTTTTTTTTTTTGTCATTTTGTTGAGGGTTTCTTATCTTTTGTATCTTGCGTTATATCACTTTTCGGCGGGTAGCGTCGTCCTAAATCGAATTACAAGCTCACATTCACACGAATTCCATCAGTTCTAAAGCCTATCAATTTTCAGTAAATTGCATTAATGCATTTTCATACGTTGTTGTAACGAATATCAGGTATTCTCACAAGATAAATGTTTCAAGCTTTATCAAATAAGATGCGTCATAACATGAACATTCTTAGACGTTATTTTAATGTATCAGAATGAACGGCATCACGATATTATGTGAATTTTTCACATGTAGATTTATTTATAGCAAAGAAAAAAATATATTATGATGAAAATATACAGTCGGCGCCGCTTATTTAGAGATCAATGATTCCAGCACGCAATATCTGATTCAGAGGGAACAATTCAAATGTCATTTTATAACGTCAGCATAGTCTGTTTGTTGAAAATTGATGAAGGATTAATAATAAAGCCTCTCTAATAGATCAGACATAATATATAAAATTAAATTTATATTTAATTATATACAATAATCACGATATATACCTCCGATTTTTTTACTTTTCATTAGGAAAATTAGCGCTCTCTATTGGCTCAACAGAGAACAAAAATAAAACAAATGTACGTATTGAAGACAACTTGAATACTTATGGCCAGAACCTACTCTCCAATGCTTTCTAATAACGTATTTCATTTTAATTCTAAAAGTTCCATTTTCAATAAAATCATTATTTTTATAGTGGGCGATGTATAATAACAGTTGACGTGTGAAGTGTAATATTCGATTAAGCGGGAAAAAGACGTAGAAATTATATTGAGCGAGGAACTTTAACATTGTCTTTAAGAGAGAAATTTGATGCTGGAGGATTTTATCCATTTCAGGAGAGGGCATCCACTTACCAGTTATCACATTAAGCGGGGTCGACTGTATGTATTACCTGCTTTTTTTTGTTTTTCGTTTTTTCTAAGTTTCCCTAAGCATATTTTCTTACATGTGGTTGATGTACAGTAAAAATCTGTTATAACGACACCTCAGCTATATCCTTAGTCATCAACAGCCTGGAAAAATTCCCATAAAGGATAATGTTAATGACTGTTGCTTATAACGCCGATGAAAATGACTTCAGGATACAACTTCACATTTTTTGTCGATTTCGCTTGAGTTTTCTACGGTGTTTTTAATGTAACTCCCAGAATTGCAGTTCATCATATTGAGGTCATGCCGTGTCCAGTTATACGCAAAGTTGAAAGTAAAATTTGATACATGTTTGGCCATAAATCGTTTATTTTTATAACAATCTGCTAGGAATGAGTCTGGTCTAAAACCACAATGTTTGGCACTCCAATTTGCTCATTTATATTATCCATATACGAGACATTCTTGTATTTTCCTGTTAATTTTGCACTTGCCTACACATTAATCATTATAAAAATGCCCTTTTTCCCGACACAGCTAACTATTATTCATAATCTTTACTGAAAACAGGGAATGGAAATGATTTACATAATATATAAACTTCGTTACTCTTATATAATGAATATTACTATAAATATTCATCTCACACATCGTCCCTTTCATACCAGAAGCACGCGTATGCAATGTCTTTGGAAAGAAGAAATATATAAATGATGTTTCAATGTTTACTCTACACAATATTTACTGTATGGAAGTTATTTTCTCTAAAATGTTTTCTAACATGTGTTTTAATAGGAATACACATTTTCGCGTTTCACGCAAAACTTGCATAACAAAATATAGTATTCACAACCAGCTGATAGAAAGAAGATGGAAAACTTGTGCATTCGTGATTCTGGCATGCGGGAGACGATTTATGAAACATTCTTTTTTTTTCTCTCTGATCTGTTATATCGGGGCATTACTGCATTTTGAAAATTGATTTGTTAAATTTATTGATTGATTTGAAATTTTTTGATTTGTTATATCCAGCGACGATCGTAAAATTTGTTAAAGAGAAATTTGTTGAATAGGAGCTCGTTATATCGAGTAATTTGTCAAATTTAACTACAGCATTTGTGTATTATGCATAATCACATATGAATGTAATAAAGTTAGGGAAATTTATAAAAATGGTCTGTAATTACACATAATAACCGGATTTATCACATTAGCTACGCTTAACATTTATGCAAACGAAACAATTGATAAATAGCTGAAATTTTCAACAAGAAAGGTAAGAAAAGATATATACGCTAATAATATAATATATAAAAGATATATACGGTAAATTTGATAATTCAGTAATTATGCATAACTTATCATGTTAATAAGCATGATTGCTTGTTATTATACAAAATTACCAATTGTCTCGGTAAGTTTGAAAATTGTTCTTTCATATATTAGTTTTAACGGTGATTATGCATAATTTTCGATTGAAGTTAGTTATTTGGATACCTATGGAAGAAATCATGCGGAAATATCATTTGAAATCAATCACTTATGAGTATTTATCGTATGTGATTTGCGCGCTACACATATTTTGTCATAAAAATTAAATTAAATAAATATGTATCATGATAATAATATAATAATTATTATTATTATCAGCATTTTAATGTTACATTTCTTAATATTTTTCAATATCAACCGATCGAATCCATCATCCTTGACCGAAATTTAAGCAGAATCTCCGGCAAAATTTATGTAATTCATCAACTATGCATCATATTTAGCAATGCGATTTATACATAATCACTAATAAATATGATAAATTAGCAAAAAAATATTAAACTTACCAAAATCGTCAGTTAATTATGCATAATAACCGGATTTTTCGCATTTACCGTAACATACTACATTTATAGTTTTATTCATATTTCACTCATACCTATCTGAATGCATCAAGCAAATATAAAAAAACATAGTCTGTGTCTTTGGAATTTGATTTGTATTTAAAAATACCGGAGATTATTCAGAAACAAGCTACAGAAAATTTCGGATGCAATGATCCCTGATGATGCACTTTGGTATGGAAATGCCCACAGGTCTCAGGGACAAGAATTTTTCTCATCCAATTTTCTTGTTCACTATCTTGCTCATCCTGTACCGCCTAAAGTCGTTTAGAATCGCATTAAAATGTCGCTTTCTGCATCTTAATATATTCTACCCTCGGTAGGATGAGGGGAGAGTCCAAGACGATCATTTTCAATTGGTTTTTCATGGGTAAAATTTTCGAACCAATATCCAACAACGAAATTGCAGTATCCCGACTAAAGTTGGTTTCACCGCATAATACCCTCGGTCATCCTGAGTGTAGATCCCGCGGCTCCTCGTGGTAGTACATACAAACAGGCATTTATGCACATTTTAATTAAGGTAAAGGCAAACTGCACTTGTTCGGGGAGAGGTAAAGAATTGAAGGAAAAATACATTAAAGGAATAGGAAATTTTCGATATTCAGCCTTTTGCCTCCGGTAACGATGCGCTTCCATAGTTGAAACTATTCTTTGTGAGTTTCACTTTTCCTGAAGGGGCTTTATGCCCCGCGGAGAAGAACTCTCTCTCCCAAAAGTAATTTTCAGTAACAATAGAAATTTATATTTGTAATACTATCGTTATCTGTAGTTAGTTCAGCAGGTAAGACAAGTAAGGACTTTTTCAGCGCTCCTTATATCCCAATGCTCTATTACATTCTCCTTATGATATCATGGAATTTGAAAACTACTCGCTATTTACTGATGAAATAAAATTTTCATAATTCATTCATTAGTTTCATTGTTTACTTAAAGGAATAATACGATAAATCTATTTGACTGTAAAACTATTTGGTTTCGTTCATTTTTATGCTCCGTGAGGATACATTTCTGCATGTATAATGTGTATGATTTAAACAAGTGTTATCCGAAGTGGGCGATATTGATCCCCTAAGGGGTGGTGGAAGGGTCCGGGGGGGTGGCGTAGAAGCTTCAGGTTTAGTATATCATCATATGGATTGGTTGAAGTTTGGAGAGGAAGCGATGAGAACAACATATATTTTTGTAGGACATTGTTTTGAAGGGGGCGATGGAACAAAAATGTTTAGGAATCTGATTTAAGAAAGTGTTTCCCTGAGTGGTGGCATTGCAATAGGGAGATCCAGGAGCGCGATAGAAGTTACGTGTATAACATAGGATTCTATGGCTTGCTTGAGATTTGGGGCGATGGAAAAATATTTCTGGAGAAGGGGACATATGGAACAAAAAGTTTGAGGAAATTGATTTAAACCCCATAATAGGAACTTTTTTGGAAATAATTAGTTGCAAAGGGACTTTTAAATACAGCGCACGGATTTTAACTTGAACGCATCGGGACACGATGTTTCTGTTAAAAATAACCGATTGATAAAATTGATGATTGATTGATTTACTTGCAAAATTACCGGGTGCAAGTATAATGACCATGTTCCCATGTTCCCCTTTTGGTTAAACGAGACGTATAAAAACGGGACAACCCAGTTTTTAAGTAAATAGGTATTTTCTGAGTTTTATGCCGAGGTGAACTCGGAATGAAAATACATAATTTCTTTGCCGGGACTCGAACCCAGGCCCTCTTGCATTGGGTTTGAGTCCCGGCGGAGACAAGATGACTTCTTTCCGAGTTCACCCTGGCGTGAAATCTAGAAAATATCTGTTTTCTTGATATATCTTAGGCTGCGTGTGTGTGTGTGTGTGAGAGAGAGAGAAAATTCTCAGTTTTTATTTTCCACATAACTTATTTCAAAATGTCGAATCTCTTTTTTTTTCATATTATTGTAAAACAGGAGTTTTTCCCCTTTATAAGCTAAAATCTATTTTTTTTAATTCAGGACTAGTGAGGAGTTAGAATGGAACTGTTTTATTTGTACCACAAATTATGATACTTTTTATGATATGCAGTGTGTTTTATAGAGTCCATGTGAAAGTCTCCAGACCGAGGGACTGTCAACATGGTCAGTTGAAAGAAACTGACCAAGACATTAAGGAAAATAACTTTTTTTACCTTAGACGTGCCTTCACTTTCTGAAATTTCAAAACAAACGCTACAAGGACATAGCGGCTTTTACGGTCCAATTATGGCATTGTGATCCGAGTATATAAATTTTTGTCAAGGGAACCCCTTCTGACCTCCTACATAGTCCTTCTGGTTTTGATAACAGATTCGGAAAAAAATGAGTCTGGATCGAACATAGCTGCAAAATATGCAAAAAGAAAAAGACTTTGGAAAAAAAAATGAGGACATAAACCGAAGTCCTGATAGAATTTTTTTCATGCTAATGATATTGGTCCATTCCGTACTTTGCGAAAGTGATACTCTCTCTAATACCTTAATGATGACATTATTCGGGATTCTAACAAGCGGTGTCTACTGTATTTGTCTGTTGTTTTATAACTGAATTGAGGGATCTGAAGGTGTGTTACAATGGGTGTAAGTGAAATGTTAAGTGTATATGTTTTATACCCCTTGTCCATTCTAAACCACTGAATCATAGTCACCGTAGTCGATGTTTTACGAACTCATTATCCGTCGAATTTTGACGACAAAAAGAAAAATCAATTTAGTACTCGCGCTTCAACACCTCATTACAAGAGAAAAATCCTTCTGTTGAGCTTTGTTATCTATGAGTAATGCTTTTGCTCACCCCCTAACAACCTGGATGACGAGTAGGCCAATGCTGATCTGCAATTTGTATGTGTTTGGCATAATTTGGCAATTTTTCCAGTTTTCAAATACTAGGAAGTTTTCTGCGTCTAAGTGTGTTCAAGCATTTTTCCTACTTGTGCTAGAAATATTTTAATATAAACTAATGGCAGGCATTATAAATTTATATGCTAATGCTTTCCACTAAAATGCTCTTTTCTCAAAAAAGTGATTTTTTTTCTCAGATAAGGAAGATTTTTGCGATCACCACTCATTCAAAATGTCTTGAAACTCTGTATGTGTCTCAACACTATGGTGTTGTATAGTTTAACACGAGGATCTTTTTTTTTGAAATTATTGAAAAAATAATGCCACAAAGTATGAATAAATTTTAGTGATTTTCTAAAAGGTTGCATGTCATTGTGTGAAGTTAAAATTCAAAAAAAAAACCACCCAACAAATAAAACTCTAAATGCTCGAGTTAAATTTTATAAAAATATTTATGGTATTTGAGGGGGAAAAAATGAGTGCCTGAAGTGGATGGGAAATTTTTATATCCCCCTTAAAGGAAGAAGATTTTTCCCATGGGCAAGCATGCGGATCCAAGATCCTGCATCAACACAACACCCCCCCCCCTTCCCCCAACACGATATTATTTCATCTTTAGGAAGTCACGCATCTTTTAGTGGTCATTTCAGTAAAAATACGATTAAATAATTCAAGTACTTGTGTATCAAAGAAGAGTTGATTCCTTATTGGTGTCACTTTGTGAGAGCTGCTGAAATTTTACGTAATCGGAGATTTATAAAATCTAACGAAATTGAGGGATTTGAAATAAAACTCGAAGAAAATTTATTCAACTTTGCTAAGCAAGATCTTATGTGTTTACAGATAACATAACATCAAGGCAAACCGTATATTTTACACTTAATTAGCTAGTTTGGCAAACTAAAAAATCAACTCTAATTAATTAAATTGTTGTGCCCATGTACTGATTCAATTAAATATATGCTAACAGCATCCATTTGCATGCGTGTTTGAATATAGAAATCTTTTAAAAATTATTTTTATGGGTCTTTTCATGGTTAACCAGAGAAGGTTTACCAACTAAAATCGGTTGAAAAAGTTATAATGTTTACTATTAAACTTTTAAATGATTATAACTTTTAATTTCTGTTTGTTCAAGTCCATAATTCTGAAATTCAACACTTGAACACGTTTAGGTGGTTCCATCATTTCTTATATGGGACTTTAGTTCGGTACCCATCATTTTCGGCACTTACCAGAGATTTAGAAGGACAGTAGGTAAGTTACAAAGTACCAGAAGTGTGAATGTCTGCTTCATAATATTAACTGGGAAGTGTTAAATTTCGATTAAGCATTTTCAATTGGGCATTATATTCGAAAAATTTTAATACATAATGCAATGCGGAACATTTAATTCTTATTTCGTTCTGTTTTATATTCCTTAATCTAGCTGTTGAAATATTCATATGGTCTTGATTCTGACTAAAGTATCTAAATTAGATCGTACATAAGTATTTTGTTTCTCATCTTACTCACTATTTAATTTCATTATACTATAATACATTCATTACAAAGTAGCAGCATTAAAAAGAAATTGTTGTAAGCAAGGATTCTTTTTGCACTAATAGAATCAGAGGCGCCAAAGCATCTGGAGCAATAAAGAAAATAAAAAATAAAATTCCACAGCAGGATCCCAGCTGAGTATTCCATGGTGAATGTTGAACGAAATTGCCGTGGTTAGTCTCAGAGGCATTTGAACTAATTCTAGTGCTATTGTTCCCTTATCTTTGAGCTATTCGAACAGTAAAGTGACATTTGTAACGCTTGTAACATCTGTAAGAAAACTGAGCGAGGAACCAAACAATGAACCATTATCTTGCAGCAGATCACAATAAAAGTTCTCAGCACGTAATTCTATGTGTGTGTGATGTGTGTTATAAGAAAAGCGTAAAACATGTTTTTTCATGCAATAAATAAATCATTCTGCTCGAAGAAAACTATAAATGGTAAATGTCGGGCAGTAAATTATTTTTATTTTATCCTATCTGATAATTATCGTATTCCTAGCGTTCATCGATATGCCGTAAAAATCGGGGAACACAGGCTTTTTGAATGATGGAGTCTGGTCGACTTCCAGCATGCCGGGAAAATCCAGGTTAAATGAGAATCGCTTGATACGTTACGAAGACCATCGATGCACTAAATGCAAAATAAATACGTGAAGCAGAATAAAATGCAGTTTTCCCTTGGAACAAATGCGTTTTGTCCATGAATTTGATAATGATGATGAAAATTCTGCAATTCTTGTCGCTCTAAAATAATTATCGTCATCCTAGTACGAAATGCAGATACGATGTTTTCAACCTTTTCTTACCATGTTAGAAATTGAAAAAAATATGCGGACGCGGGCTCCCAGGTGGATAAGATACTGGCTTAAAGTACCAAAGGATGTTTAGAGGTGTTGCGAGTTCGGTCATTCTCAGAAATTTCCTGATACAGGGGTACACCAGAAACGGCGGCATGAACACAGAAAAAGATTGCAACCGCAGGGAGTTCCACTTTCAGGGGCTAGCGCACCAACCTCTTAGTGAGTATAAAAAAGTCTGCCATTCGGGATCGGCAATCAATTGTAGGTCCCGGTCTTATTGGTTCTTGTGTGCAGAAATCACCGCGTTGCGACAAAAAATATCAATGATCAAGAAATGTGCTACTACAGGCTACGATTTTGTACTACGATACCGTTTTTTGCAGTGCAATTCACTATAATTTTTTGCCATGATTATTCAATTTTAAGCGCATGATCAAAGAAAACACAAAATTCACAGTCTACTAATTTTTCATTTACCTCTTATAATTTACGCGAAAGAATATGCTTAGTTATCACGACGTCTGCAGCAAACTAAGATCTATGGTAGCAAATATAAATGCCACAATAGGCAAAATGCCTAATAAGATGACTGAAAAAAAGAAAGCCCACAATCAATCAAATGCTTTAACTAGGAAGCACCAGTATCGTTTAATAAAGGACAACTCCATGTTGAGGTGTCGCCAAGAGTTTTTCTTTAATAGGGTTGTCAATAAATATGGAATAACTTATCCCCGGGGGGTCGTGAATTCTAAATTTATTGACACATTTAAAAGGAAATACAAGGCCGCTGTGGTGGTCGAGTGGTTATAGTGCCGGACTCGTGATGCGAGGATCCGGGTTCGAACCCCACAGTGGTGGTCGGCTGAAGTTGGTTTTCTGTGGTTCCCAACTTCAAGGCGCAAATGCGAGCCGATCTCCCCGTTAAAAAGTCTCGCCACAGAGAGCAACAGTCCTACAACGGTAAATCATTCAACCATAACACTTCACTCATAGTTAGTAAAACTGGGGGCAGATGACAGCACTACACATAACAAGCATTACACAGAAACAAACTATACGTCAGGTTGCACTACACGTACACGCACATTCCCGCATTTACCGATTCGTTGGGGGGTTCCGCGGGGGGGGGGGTGCATGTGTGGTGTAGCAGTAGTAGGTAGGGGCTCGGGGATCCATGATGTTCTTAAGTCAGCCACCTCGTTGGGCAATTTGCCTGTTGTGGCGTTGTATTTGTATTGTATTTGTATTTGTATAAAAAATATAGATGTAGAATAAATGTGTCTAAACTATATCAAAAAAGCAGTAACCCAATAAGAGCAATAAAAAACCAATAATTATGATGAAACATATAAGCACTGCCCATTAAAAAAAGATTGTCCTATCTAAGTATGGAGAGCTTCTCGATTCATCCCACTATGTTCATCGTATTTCCTTTTAAATGTGTCAATAAATTTAGAATTCACGACCCCCCGGGGATAAGTTATTCCATATTTATTGACAACCCTATTAAAGAAAAACTCTTGGCGACACCTCAACATGGAGTTGTCCTTTATTAAACGATACTGGTGCTTCCTAGTTAAAGCATTTGATTGATTGTGTATTAATAACTAATGCTCCATCTTATCCATTCCATTGGAAATTTCAAACTCTTCGATCACATCTCCCCGACATCTACGCTTTTCTAATGTAGAGATATTTAAAACGAAAGTAAACATGAAACTCAAACTTCCCCAACGTTGTTCGTAAAATATAAATGATCCTGAAATGCAGAGAGAACAGGCAAGTTTCAAGTCAGCCTACTTAATCGATTCTATGGCTCCAGATGCTTGAGAATTTTGTGCTTCGAATTTCCCGTCATATTAGAAAATATCAATATTCCCAGCATCATCGCCACCCTGCTGTTTCCCTGCATTTCTGCTAATCCGGGAGAATACGGTATTATCATTACTTACTTCTTTGGATATCCAAATGTTTGAGTCGAGCAAGAGATAAGGTGATAGATATGTGTTTATACATCCTAAAGATAATCAAGTTTTATAAAATGCAGCGTTTGTTCAATGAATTTGCAAGTAATATGAAAAATTCATGACGCAATAATGATTTGGTAACTTGAAAGGGAAGGTCATGCAAAGCTATTACGACTCATGGTGTTGCCACGTAATTGGTGATTCAGTTATCTCTCGTCTCAAGGGGTGATGGGACACTTTCAATATCCCTAGTGAGTTAAAATCAACTGAGATTAAAACGGATTTAGGTACAGAACTTGGAATGCCTTTAATTTTCCTCACTCTTATCTCGTTGAGTAGAAAGTTTATTTGCTGACATAAATTGACTACCATCAACGTTAATTCGCCCCCGAAAACGAGTAAAAGGTTTCCCCATGAAAATATTCAGAGCGTCTCCAGCGACAGTGAAGCACCGACGCGCGAGAGTTAAACGGATAATTCCGAAAGCGGGACAAGTTAATAAATTCATCAATTTGTCGAGTCCGCGAAAATTAATAATTTATCATTTTAAAATGAATTAAAAAAAAGCAATTTTGATTGGATTGCGAGGTAATCCGTAAAAAAATAAAAAAGATTAATTAATTTTCGCATCTGAGGAATTTTTTTTTAACCCGATTCAATTTTATATTTTCCTGATGACCTCAACCTATAGGATACAATCAAGTTGACTATTTATTTATTTATTTAATAATCTTTATTGTGTAAAATTAAATTGAGGAAAATGGGATTTTATACACGGTTCATAGGAAACTCCCTTCCTGCTGGAATAACTCGAGAACCCATGATTCTAGAAGCGTACTTTCAGTTGAAGCTTACTTTACGTTATACAAATAACGTGTAGACCTCAGATGCATCATTCATATTGCAAGGATTTGTATAGTTATTAAAATGAAATAAAAAAAAATATTAAATAACTCTATATACGGACAACCTGTCCAAAAAACCGAATTAGAAAAATGTTGCCCTGTCTCTGCTGAGGCCAACAGAAAAGAATTCCATGTTTTTTAAGGGGGTTGGTGCACGCAAATTTTCAAAAAAAAACATTTTCTATTTTTTTAATTTTTAAATACTATGAAATTTTCTTCGTCTATAACTGTGTTAAAGTTTTTGTTCTACCTGTAATAAAAGTATTTTTAATATATTTTAGTATAAACTGCTGGCAGGCATTACACATGCTAATGTATTTCACTAAAATGCTTTCTGCATTTTTTCGAGTACCAATCATTCAAATGTCTTGAAACGCTGTATGTCTCTCAACACTAGAGTGATACTTACGTTAACACGAAGTTTTCATTAAAATTATTTTAAAAATTTTTATACCAAAAATTTTGGGTAATTTTGATTTTTGAAAAAAGTTGCATGTTGTGAAAGTTAAAATTCAAGAAAAAAAACCAACAATTAACGTCCTAAAAGCTCGCGTTAAAGTATGTAACCCCATAGCGTTGAGAGAGACACACAATGTTTCAAGGCATTTAATGAGTGGTGTTCGAAAAAATTTTCTTTATCTAGCAAAAAACTTTGTTTTGAGAAAAAAAAACATTTTAGTGAAAAACATTAGCATGTGTAATGCCTACTACTACTTAACCGTACATGCACCTAGTACACATACCTCTACGGAATTTCTAACGAATCGGCACATTGAACGCATGTTCTGAGTGAATGGGTGGCCTTAATGTATCTATGTTGTAGAGTTGCGCTTGTTCCGTGTTCATGCTGTCATCTGTCTTACATTTTCTGAAGTGAAGATGGAAATGCTCGAATTTGTATGTTATGTCAGTATCGTGTTGTACCTGCTGCCTGCGGAGTGACTTTTTTAAATGGGAGACCAACTCGCGCGCGCCTTTTCGCCTCGAAGCCGGGAAACCGTAACTTCAGCCGAACACCACTGTGCCGTCAACGTGTTTTGATCCTGGATCCACTGGACGAGAGCCCAGTCCCACCCGACCGCAAATGCATGCCAGCAGTTTATATTAAAACATTTTTAAATATTTCTGGTACAGGTAGAACAAAAACTTGTAGCCCAGCTAGACGCAAAATTTCGAGTCGAACATAAAAGTTATATATTTCATTTTATTAACTATAAAACACCTTGCAATATAAATGACGTATCTGAGGTCTCCATGTTAGTTGGACACTTTTCCTAAATTAGTTTCAACATCATACATTTTTAAATTGGCTTTTTGGTCATAACGGCAGTGATTTATATAATACCGAGTTCGAATCTTTAATTTATACATTAAGCGGAATACTCGTATATTTATAACATCAAAAAATATGATCAATTGCACGGCTTTTATATAAAAGGAAGCGGTATTAAATCAAAACTGAGAAAAAAGCTATTTAAAGTTATCTTCGATTCAGTTATCTCTTCAGTTTGGTAGTTGGTTCAAGTGCACACAGACGGCATCTCAGCCTATATGTCACTTGGTTCTATTTAGATGAAAAATATCACCACTTTCAATAATTCAGATGTCGCTATATCTGAAAAATGTTAAACTGGCGCTTGGTTTTTTTTATATAAAAGCCGCCGAATTGAGAATCTATGTAAAAACTGATTATATAAAATACCGTTAAGGTGTACAACACACAGAACACAAAGCCGATTGTTGCAGATGTTGGTTGTACCTGGATTGGTCATATGCCTAAGTTTCTTTTTTTTCAAGAGTATTATTATTATTTTAGTGATTATAGGTGAATTCACGATTTGGCTGGAAGCCAATTTGCATCCATAATATGTGATTGTCCCGATTTTATATTTCAATGAATGCGACCGGACAAGCTATACATCATTTTTGAGATGAACATGTGCAATAACCATTGCACATAACCAAGTGTATTTTTCGGTTTTTCTTAAATAGTAGTTTATCCTGGTAAGAGCTGCTATATAATATCTATACCTAGCTTGTATTAAACCCTTATCAGAAAAAAAAAAAAATTGAAATTTCAAAGAAATAAAAAATGACCGAATATTCTCTCTTGAAGAGTGTCCTAAAATAATGAATGAGTTATATAGGTCTATCGCACCGTCATAAAATTTCGACGCGTATGGCAGTGTGCTGCTAGACTGTAGGAGAAAAAAAACAATAAGGTTTTGTTGTATCGGCAAATGCGTACTTTTCTGTCTGGAATTTAATTTTGCTGTTTTTCCCTGATTGGTAGCGGAAAATCTTTAATAGTTCGAGAAGGAAATAAAATTGATGAATTGCATTGCAATAGGCTGTCGTTCCTAGCGATTTCAAAGTCAATTTGCCGATCCCTAGCATGAATGAATGAACGCCAGGGTCTCTGCCACAGGACTTATCCCGTTGCCGAGACCTCTTCCAGCCCAGCTTCGTGAAAATCCCTAGCAGTAGTTTCTAATTATTTGAAATGGAAGGGATTGTATGGCACCAGAAACACTAAAGGTCATCTTGCTGGGCTGACCAAACGCCAGTAAAGTGTGATTCAACGCAAAGTAAGTAGCTCTTCCATAAGGTTAAGGAAAATAGCATCTTTTTCTGACGTGAATGTGTCTAAATCTACAGTTCATTGCGTTCTTCAGCGTTGTAAATGCATCTGCCATCGCAGAATGCTTACTTATCCGAAACTGAGTGAGCGTCATAATAGGAAAGAGACTTCGTTGGGCGAAATATCATATGTCATGGACTTCCAAGAGGCATAATGCCGTTTGGAGTGATGAAAAAAGTTTAATTTGGACGGTCTGGAGATGGCTGGAAATATTATTGACATGGTATCAGAAAGAAAGAACTGAGCGTCAACAAGAAGACGGGGTGGTATAACCGTCTGGTGTGCGTTCAATGCTAAAGAGAAAGTGCAGTTAGCTGCCATATCGGATCATCTGAATGCTCAAATATATCAGGAACTGTTCAATCAGTATCAAATTCCATTTGTTGAATCTCAAAATGGCTCCACAGCTCAATTAAAAAAAAATAATGCACATCCCTTGCAATGAAATTCGACCTGGGAATGGTTCCCTGCGAATCGGATTCCAGTGATGGACTGGCCCACATTTCCACCAGACCTCACTCCGATGAAAAACATAGGACTACAGTGGCATGTAAAGCGTATGAGCATGGTAAGCAATACAACATTGTTTCAGAACTTGAACGGGCAATCTTCAAAGTGTGGCAAGATATTTCTCTTCAGCATTGCCAAAAACTTGTTGAATCGATGCCTAGACGAATTTTTGACATTATAAAGAGGAATGGAATATTCATTGGACGTTGAAAATGTAATTGAACATGAATTTCTTTGAGTGGCTTTATCATTTCGAGCCAGATTGTGATTCCATTACTCGATCTATTTTTTTTTTCTGTCATAAGACATGTAGACATATGCTAAATTATTATTACAGTTTTAATCCTGTGCAGAGTCAGGAATTTCTAGTTAAAAAAAAAAGTTTTCACTTCGAAAAAAATAAATTGTTATTTATAAAATATTGTATGTGGCTTTATCATTTTGAAACACCTTAAATTCAGTAGAAATGCAAGAAGCTTAAAGAACGTCAAATCGCACTTGCATTTTCTAAATATTACATTTCTTAAATATTTTGTTCAAAAATCCAATGCTTATTTTTCAGTAACATATTTCAAAACCACTCCAGTTTCAAATATAAGTTTTAAAACTAAATTTATCTACCATTTCTACGTCATGGAACGATTGTAAATCTGCTATGAAAACAACCTTGTAACTTTCCTATAAAACTCGACTTTTCAACATTCATAATAATGTGAGATTTTTATGACTCTGACTTCATTTTTTCTCACCAGGGAATAATATGTATCGTGTCATTTTCCGTATGTCCCGTATCTATTTGAAATATATTTTTTTTAGTGTAAAATGAAACGACATTGAATTCTTCATTGGCATGTCAGTGAATAACGCAGACGTCCCACACATGCAGATAGAATAACATGAATAATTTTTTTTTTAGATTATTTTTCAGTTTGCTCAGTTTCATTTGACGAGTTTTCACAATATAAAAAATATATATTTGTTTATAGAAAGATATGCGTAAAAATTGTTATAAAACTGATGTATAAGACCTCAGGAACGACATATAAATCGGGGTTATTCACGCGTATACGATCAAATACACCAAAAAAAAAGAGAGACTTTGATAGGTAGATTTTCTTTTAGGAATAACACTAACAACAAGAAGAAAGAAACGTTCTTAGAGTTGGAAAAACGCAATTTAATTTCACTCTTGATGTACATTCCCAAAAAAGTTTTTCTCACTCTTAATTAAATTTCGGTTTTTCTTCAAGAAAAATCAGGAGGTTGTTTTCTTTGGGATAAGTTTGAACCCTAAGGCAAACAAATCAACTCGTTGTAGTTAGTCGCTCTGGTAAAGTATAACTCACCGGAACGACCGAGACCTCTCTATTCCCCCGTTGATTACCGTGACAATGACGAGAACAGACAAAAGAAGATTGGACCAAAAAAATAAAAGAACTAGCCATCGAAATGATGGGATCGTTCCTATTTTTTTTCCCCCTTTCGTTCCCAGATCTGTACGAAATTTCCAGGAAAAGAAAGAAATATCAACTGAAGAAAAACATGTTTCAGGGGGTTTTTTTATGCGCCATCTATAGATAATGCTGTTAGGAATAGTACAGAGGTTATATAAATAGCATTTCTCTGGTTAACCTAATGGTATTAAGTTGAGTTGCTATTTGGAATAACGCTGTAATATGATTGGAGAGAAAAAAATGTTTTGGAGGTTGTAATTTGAAATAAATTAAAATTGATTTTACCGCGAAGGATAATTTAATCGAGGGATCCAATGATATAAAGTAGCGTTTGAAAAATTGGGCTATTTGAATGAAATTAGAATTGAATTTCACAAAAAAAAAAAAAAGTCTCATTCAGTTAACTGCGTTGTGCGAGTCCAATAATCGATAAAAGCAGTGAAAATCTATTTTACTCACGGTGTATCTTATTGCCGGATGAAATATTTCCTTGGAAAGAGTAAACGACTTTTTTCTCAGCCCAAATATATCAAGGAAACACATATTTTATGGACATTGGTAAATATGTGTTTAATAATTAACAATATATTAATTATGTATTAATTAGAATAACAACAAAATCTATTCAAGAATTAGCATTTTTCAAGAAATCTACTGGAAATACCTTCATATATGTTTCTGAGTAACAAAATGAGAAAATTAACAAGTCTCGGGGGCTCGTCATGTATAATGCTCACCAAATTTGTAATTATTTTCCTGTTCACATGCGATATCACTTTGTATGTTACTTATACAACAAATGGAATGTATAAATCACAACATAAAATTAAATTCAAATGTGTATCACTAACTAACTAAATGCCCAACTAGTGTCTTTTTCCACCTCGCTTCGTCTCAAGCCCATGAAATCGAAAACCTCTTACATTTTCAAATAACAAGAAAAGGTATGAAAAAATAATGATAACCACAAACAAAATGCTCAAATTCTTAAACTTTGACTGATTTTTAAATTTTATGAGCATATTTTCGTTTCGGAAAAGACATTTTAATAAGAATTTATGTTTCTCAATCTTTAAACGCGTGTTTCTCCAAATGTTGTTTGACGTTAGCGTGCATCTCGAGAACTAATTTTAAAATGACTGTAAAATTCGGTAGGAATGTGATTCTTTGCTAGGTGCAGAGAATGAACCTCAATTGTGTTGATACATTGAAATTTAAAAATTTCTATAAACATATTAAAATTTGAAAGTTTTTGAATTTTTAAAAATATTTTCAATTAACATATAGTGATGTGCCTGGCAGTTAGTTCTAAACACGAAACAGTTTTTTTTGTTAAAAATATGCATAAATGAAGGTGAAGTCATACGCCCGGCAAGGGTATGTGCTGAAAACATTAACTAAATCTTTCTCAATTTCATTTGAAATTACAAAACAAATCACAATACTTTTCTAAACTTTGAAGCAAGTACATTAAAGAATAGAAACCCTTTAAAATATGTGCAAACATTTGAAGAAAATAGTCTTTTTTTATGATTTTTAATGGAATTTTGAACAAATGTTACTTTTTTTCACAATTTCCCCATGTTCAACAGACCTGTGCCCCGTTAATTTTGTGCCCTACCTCCTATTCGGTTTATAGAGCGGGAAATTGAGATTCCGAAATAAAGGAAAAAATTGATCCTGTTTCCTAAAATCAGTTGATCCAATATATTTTTTATTTTTTTAAATCAAATTTAATCAGAAATCGTCGAGATTTTAGGAAAAAACCCATATTATAGAACTAATCATGTTTGCTTTGGTTTCTTGAAAGATTTTGTAGCCAGGGAGGTGTTCCCAACGAACGTTAACATTAGAAATTCAGGTCTGTTAATTGTGCTATGGGGTTTCTTCAGCAAGATTCGAGCATCATTGAAAACGTTTGACCTCGCTACTTTGGGGAGGAAGCGAAAACATAGTATTTGATGAGTATTAAAATATTGACTACTATTTCCTAAATTTTCATAATCTTTTATTTTTTCACTGAGCTGAAACTTATACCCACGTGTTACATCACAAATAGAGCAAGAAAAACGTATTCATCAAAAGCTGTACCGATATCTACTCATTTTTTCCATTAAATCCTACAAGATATTTCAGACTCAGATGTCGTCTAGACAGAAGTCTTAAATTCAGTAGAGGAATGTGTACGGAGTGCATTTGGGTTAAGTAGTAGCAGTAGACAGGTGCCTTTTCAATCAAGAAATTCTCTTTCTAATAAAATAGATAGTTTTATCTGAGTTTTTAGAAGCAGTCGGGATTCATCAGAAAATTAACTTTCACACCAAAGTTAGGGTGTAACAAGTTCTTTCATAAAAAAAAATGAAATTTATGCATAAGTAATTTAATGATTTGCATCAATATACTATGTGTACAGGGAGGAGTGATACACCTTCGAAATTTTAATCATTTGATAATACAGGAAAAAATACATTCAAATGGTGCATAGATCTTGGGTATGAAATTTATTTTAGAAGGTGTTGAATGTGTATTTCATTTTAATTTAATGTTTTCAGACGATCCGTAGTACACATAATTACAAAATATTTCAGTGTTTTTATATTGAATACTGAATATATTCACCGATATATAGCAAAACGGAACATTCAAAATGTTTCAAGGGGACATCGCATAAGTGAGGAAAGGTTGATACTGCATTTTTACGGCACACACAAACAGTTGTGTACTTCGTTCATAACTGCATTGCGTTTGGCTGTCACGCGGATGTATAGGGATTTTACTTTGAACCCTGAACTACATTTATTTCATGGTTCGAACTGAGTTTAGGTAGAAAAAAGTAACGATATCCTTATTGTACTGAAAGGGATTGAAATCATAATTTTCAAAATTAAATACCTATGGGAATATTCCATTCAGAAACATGGAACATTTCTTGATTCAAATAAATGCCAGTCCAAATGTTTTTGATTTTAAGTTAAATAAAACATCGGCCCACATAAAAAAAAAAAGTTATTTTTTTCTTCATTTCAATGCATACGCATTCCTTTCGCAAACATTGAATGGTGTTTAATTAAAGACTACATTTTGCACCTTGTATGCATATGGGATGTTCAAAACTTTCAGAATTTATCCCTATAATATCAGTGCCAATTATAGTGGATGAAGTTATTCTGGAGGCTGAAATTCAATGCATATAATTATTATTTTTCTGAACTAATACAGGAAAAGTTTTATGTAGCTTTCATGTACTCAAAAATTAAAAAAAAATGTCATCTTGGTTTTAAGTTAGAGTTGAATAAACTATATTGCTTTTGGAAATTTCTTTGAAAAAGTTCGGGATACATCAGTTCAAAAAAGCAACAACTCGTAATTGTATGTTTTGAGATATCCATATTTTTATGAAAATTCACTTTGCATGAAACTGAAAGGGAATCAACTCGAATTAATTACAGTAGGGAGATTATAAGCAGAGTTGAAGATGTGGCTTTTTTGTATTGGGTAGATGCATGTTCCACCGTTCTCATGGCATGCATAAGTCAAAAGGGAAATTTTCCGAGTTGTTGCCTTTCTGAACTGGGACGTCGATATTATAAGGTAAAAACATGGATCGGAAAACGTATATGCATATAATGCTCATGTGGCAGGAAATTTTGCCTGAGTATATCATAAGTACAATGGTGAAGTGTTTATTTGACTCCACACAATGTAAAAACATCAAATGGCAATCATTGTTCGAATATCAACGGAAAATTATCACAATAATATGTGATTTTTTTTTGTAAAAATTCCATCGTGCATTCACAGATTGGAACAAAAAAACCATACATTTCTAATGTTATTTATGTGTCGTTACAACGATATATTAATTTTCATTTGACGTGTTAAAACTTCTCATTTCTAATTTCTCTGCATATATTTCAAAGCATGAGCATGGAGTTAAAAAAAATAGGAGTATAATTTTTACAAATCGTCGATGGCATAATAGAAAAGAAAAAAAATACCTCTTCTTTTCTGTCAACAAGATTAGCTGAGCATTGATGGTGAAATATGACTTCTTGCGTAAAGGAAACAATATACGTTGGGATATCTTCTTAGTGCAAGCCTTGCACTTCGAGATACATCAACTTATATTTTCTTCTTATTATTCTTTCTTCTCTCCCCGTCACCCATTTAGTTTAATCCTGACTGAGAATATCCTGAAAGGAGCTGATTAACTTCATTCAGGAGCAGACAAGCATTCGCTGTTCCATGTGATAAACCTTTCAATTCACTGCCGAGACATGGTGGATGGCGGCGTAATTAAGAGTGAAAAACGGCAGCAATTCCACTCTTATCCCTCTTCTCGTGCGTATCACTTGTCTTCTTTCGTGATTGTTTGTTAAGCGTTTTATTCCTGTTCCCAGAGTTTGTCGTCTCTTTCCAAGCCTGGATCGTCTTATTCAGGGACGTAAAGGATTACATTTCTCGTCAGCCTGGTTTCGTAATCCATGCGACTGCGAAGTATACTCAAAAATTTGATTCACTTCTCACAAACAAGAAAAAAAAATAATTTTATTAATCACTTGAAGCACATTTTAACATACATTTGAACCCAGCTGTATACGCGTATAAAGCATACTTTTAATAAAACATACCATTTTATGCAACGGTAATATAAGCAAAAATAAGATTTCCATGGAGATCTGTGTAGAGAAATAAGACAATTTTGATTATGCTCCACAATTTTATCCCTTATGAGATATATCTGGGAAAATAAACATATTTCGAGGTTTCCGTTTCCTTTGTTATTCAGCGATAATCACATATCACTATATATCTGAACAAATAAATAAAATCATCTCACTGAACAACAAATCTTGATGAAGATTCTGCGTCCGAAACAAAAATAACCATTTCTTATGCAATTCGGTGTGATGAATAAGAATTCAAATAAAAAGGCTTTATTGGCAAGGTTTTCTTTAAAATTGTACATTTAATACATGTATAATATATCACATTACATAACATTTAAAGACAATATATAATGATAAAAAAAACAGAATAAAACAAAAAATATACTAAAAAAGCAATACAGATGTATAGTAACTTCATCAATATATATAGACGCACATCATTATTGTACACAAAAGCAAAAAACATAACACAAATGCATAGAAACACAGAAAAGTATTCGTATTCTCCCGCGGCAACGTATAAATAAGGAGAAGAGAAATACTTATGTGAAAACTCATTTGTTACTTCTTCTAGGAATAATGTAGTTGTGTTTTGTGGACTACATTTTATTTTTGTTTCCACTCAACTAGGTTATACATGGCGTTTTCACATATAGGCTAAAGCTTGCTTCTTCAATCATTTTACGGTGCCGCTAATTTACAATGCCACTACAAATACATAGAAACGCATATGTATTACAATATAATGTAGTTGCATTATCGGCGTCTGATACGTACTTAGTTTTGCTTTACGTTTAAGTACAGTACGTGAGGAGCACCTCTTACAATTGTCCAACAGCAGTCACTCAGCACCAAAATTGACCATTTTTTCCTGGTGACGTTTTTCTACGGTCCTTGCAATAACCATAGAATAATTCTCGCAAAGCACTTTTCAACTGCAGTAATGTTTTCAGTATAGTAATATAGAGCATAATCCTCATCTCAAAAAGAAGAGCCAATAAAACTTTTCCATAGCAATATTTGTTTTCAGTGGTTCAGAACCATTGGGAATCGGATATGTTGGACGTAGTTTCAATATTGCCCAGTGTAAATCATATGGCATACGCGGCTCATAATCAGAGATGTATCTGAAAAATCATAAGAGGGATATTTCTGAAAACCATGTGAAATGAATCTCTGAAAACCATGTGAAATGAATCTCTGAAAATCACATGAAAAAAGTATATCTGGAAAATCATTTTTATTTATCTGAGGTAACTGTGCTTCTGTTGATATAACATGGATTATAGTGATAACATTTGCTTTTCGGCATATACACTTAAGATAGGACAAATTTTGGCATAAAAGTTCTAGAAATAGGGTTCATGTATTTGTTTATCTATATTGCAGAAATACAATTACATTTCTCAAAAATTAGCGAAGGGTCGTTCATTAATCTGCATCTGAAAAGCTGAAATGTTAACGTGAACTTGCTAAGTGAAGTATTCTCGTTTATATATGAAGTTTCTACATAAGATAAATGTAATTCAATGTATGTATTTTATTTTTAATGAAAAACTTATCATTTTCTACTTCAAAAAACATTTCTACTTCTCTGTTCTAATGTACATCAAATTGTACGTTGATAATCATATCTGTTCATCAAAAATATTCATTAAATATTTAATACTCTGTGATTCATAGCAGTCAAATGGAAAAAAGAAAATGACTAAAAGTCAAGTTAATTAACCAATTCTTAAAATACGACAGACATTGCCATATACCATACTCTCCAATGAAGTCGGAATTTGAGTAAATTCGGTATGTAAGAGGTTACAGTTTAGCTGACTTAATTCCTTAATATTTCAAGCTTTGAAGGAATTTGTCGCTTATGGTCCTCAAACAGATGCCCGAATGCAAACATTTGCGATTACTCTACAGCATTACACGTTCGTAGAATAGAAAGAACTTCATTTCAAGGTAGGGTGGAGAAGTTTGGAATGTTTACAAGGAACCAATAATGTCCTTCTGCCCGGTCGACTCTCGTTCTCCTGCTCCACCATTGAAATCGTCTGGAATTCATCCCCGAAACTAAAGAACATATATCCATACACGACGAACTCAGAAGGAACAGGCGAAGTTTGAAACGTATTTCTCAGAAATCGAATCAGCAGTCCCTTCACGTCCAAGTAAATAGTGTTAAGTCTGTGTAAACACTACTCATAGGAAAATAAAACTTGTTTCGCCTTTGTAACCCCACAGCTTACTCAGGCATCCAACGTGATCTGGCTTATTCTGTTTGAGTTTCAATCAAGTAAGAGGTCACGGCAAGAACACACTACTATTCCAGCTCACTAGCTATCCCTTGGACCGAAAATACAAGAGAAAAGAGCGAGTAAAAAAACCAAAAAAAAAGTATTCAGTTCGCTCGTTTTAATATGCAAACAAAGTTTCTTATAAACTTTTTAATTCTCATCTGTGTCTGCTGACTCGTTTGTCTGGAATCTCTATTTGGGAATGATTCGATTAGACAAAAAGGTTACGAAATTCCTGGTCAGTAAAACCGCTTGGTGGAAACAACATTTGCATGCAGATTTTCACACTTACTATTGAAGATGCGAAATAATTTCCTGACTAAAATAGCTAAAAAACTTTTAAGAACTCAACTTTTTTTTTTTCAATTCATGTTAGACACACGTATTCAAGATATATATATGTCAAATAATGTGTAGAGCTTGCAGTAGAGCTTTCGAATAATGTGTAGAGCTTGCAGTAGAGCTTTCGAATAATGTGTAGAGCTTGCAGTAGAGCTTTCGAATAATGTGTAGAGCTTGCAGTAGAGCTTTCGAATAATGTGTAGAGCTTTCAGTAGAGCTTTCGAATAATATGTAGAGCTATAGGTTGAGAAAATTTTCAATCGTATTTCATGATTGTCGTCCGAAGCTTTTAATAAAATATCCCTTTTCCCCTGTATTTTCAATGAATTTTTATTCTTTACTGAAATCAAGAACTACGATTAATTTTATGATTTATAGCTTATATAATAATTATGATCAATATAATTAATTATAGTCATATCAGATATATGAGTCTTATATTTGTGAAACATATGCGCTTTTATCGGTGAACTAAATTTTTCACCCATTGTGCGACCTGCAGTATACCTTTTATTCACGTTATTTGACTATTTTTCAGCAATTTTAGCGATACATACTTGACAACTTCAAATACCTTTTTTCTATAACTGTAAATGTTACATGACAATCATAGGCGAAAATTCTACTTTTGTTGTAATTGACAACTTTACTTGCCTTTGAAATGTTTGTGACTATATTTGGTGACTTTACTTGCGTTTGACAGTTTTTTTTTTTGGCTATAATCGTCATTCTACTTGCCTTTGATAATGTTCTGACAATAATTTGAGGTGTCTCGTATGCATACTTCGCTACCGGGTTGCAGGCCGGGTGAAATACCTTGGTAGCCGCATTTGGCCCGTGGGCTGCAGGTTATGCACCCTTCATGTATAGTCCCGAAAATGAAAAAAGAAAGTCACTGTAGAGTCGGTGAGATTTCATGATTGAAATTGTATAGCAATTGGAGGGAAAAAACGTACTAAGTTGGACACTATCAGATTGTATGCGATATATGTTCCGTCCAAGTAATTTTAAGGTGAGAAACGTAGTGAAATAACAAAAAAAATAAAAATAAATAAAAAAGTGTTCACATAGCAAGAGACCACATTGGACTATACTGGGATAAAAATCTACTCCGTCGTGTATAAATACTGGTTTCTTACAGTAATACCCCGGCTTTCATTCCATGACTTACACAACCCTGCATTTACGTCGTCTCGTCCAAAAAATTGTTCCCACTCAAATAGACGCAATTTGAACAAAAAGCTGGAAGACTTTTCAGGCAAAATTTTTTGGAGAGCAATATTTACTTGAGAGAGTAGTATAAGAAATAAAGAAATAATGAGAAAGAGTAATTAAAATCTGAAAATTTACCTTCCTTCGCTTTCTGGGGGGGGGGGGGACGCACCACTATTGAAAATATTTACGTCGACTTACGTCTTTTTTCGAATTTCGTTTTTCGTTCACAGTCGTGATGAACCACTGACGTAAGTCGGGGTATGACTGCATTACATTTGTTAGAGGATGTTTACAAAATACTGACATAACTCTCTGAATTATTAAAATGTAATTTAATTTGTTGACATTTGGATGTGATACGTGCTCATTTCTGGAAAGAAAAAAAAATGCATAGCTGCTACATCAGTCTGAACATCACAAGCCTCAAAACTAATTGATAGGTCTCCCTATTTGGTGTTCCTATTTGGCTACGGAAATCCTAGTTTGGCCCCCATGGGATACATCAACTGTTTGTCGAAGAGGTATGTTTCTAATTTTTTTTTTTTAAATCACTCTTAAAATGTGTTCAGAGGTCACCCTGAAACAGCTGTAAGGGCCCTTTCACACGGAGCGGATGCGGACGCGGGTCCGCATACCCTTTCAAACGAGCGTTGAAGATGCGGACGAATCGCCCGCATCTTTAGTTCGAAATTCGTGCATAAAAACTGTTTTTTCGCAATTTTTGTAATTATTTTTCTCCTTCACCCCTGATTCAGTGCCCATAGGCAGCCTAGAGGCATTCTTTGGTGGTTTTTATCATTGAGCCTAAAGATGCCTCCATTCCGATCCTCACAAGTAGTCGATGGGAGAAAATATATTAAAATATTTTCAAAAAATTTTGAAAAAAAATCTGTCTTTTCGAAAAAATATGAAAGAAAATTCCAAAAACACATCCAATGTTCGAAAAATCCAATCCAAAAACATCCAAAACATTCGATGTTCCAAAAAAAAAAAAAAAAAAAATTCAGCAAATATCAAAGAATTTGCAAGTATGAAAAAAAGGGGGGGGGGGAACTTTCAAAATGTCTGTGCTTAGAAATATTCACATCACAATTCTGTCTTAGGCTGGGATTACACTATAAAAGTTTTGTAAAAGCTCTTTGATAAAACGTGAGAAATTCAACCATTAAGATCACCGGTTGCATTTGCTTGAATGCAACCGATGCGCCTATTGGTTGAATTTTTTAACTTTTATAAAAGATCTTTTACAAAACTTTATAGTATAATCCCGGCCTCAAGTACGGATTACACTATAAAAAATTTATAATAATTCTTTTAAAAAAGCAACTAATAAATTTATCGGTTGCACTTGCAATTTTTTAGTTGCTTTTTTCAAGTTTTATAAAATAACTTTCATAAACCTTTTAGAGTGACATCCCATCCTTAGATTAGTCTCACTTCTGAAATATAAAATTTCATTTTTTTAAGTTTACAGACTAAATATTGAGTAAAATACACTTGTAAGGTATCGAGGGAACCACCAAAACTATTCAAGCGCTAGGGTCTTCAAACGTCTTAATCCGGCCCTGAGTGAACACCGTACGTGGATAACGTTGTTTAATAAAAGTATTTTTTTTTAAAGTTTAAAAAAATTAACAGATTAAAAATTTAAAAACATAACAAATATTTAAAATAATATTTCAGATATTCATATTTTTAAATAATTTTAAAAATTTAAAAAGAAAAAAATTAAAATTTTTAAATTAAATTTAAAAGTTATTAAAGTATGTAGTCAATTAAATATTCGTAATGGCTTATAGTTTTGGTCCCGTCAGTGGCCGTTGTTGGCAGGTTTTATTATATAATGTTGTGAAATATGGACAAAAGGCAGTTAAAGTTTCTATATCTCAATCTCAGAAGGAAACGAAGGGATACACGTATGTAGGTACATTATATTAATGAGCAGGGACCATCATATGGTGTTTTTAAGGGTATTTATGGCAAATAATTAAAAAAATTCCGGGAAAAATAACCTTCAAAAAGTAGCCAAAGATGCGGACGAATTCGCTCCGCATCCGCATCGTGTGAATAGCTCCGAATAAACCTATTGTCAAAACTTCTATGTGCGGATGCGGAGCCCGCACTTAGGTTTTGACACATGCGGACGACGTCCGGACCCGCATGAACATTTCCTAGGTGCGGAGATTTTTCGGCTCGTCTGAAAGGCGCAGTATATTCCAATTGTTAAAACTTCTTCCGGACCCGCATCCGCTCCGTGTGAAAGGGCCCTAAGAGTGAGAATGCAATGTATCGCCAAAGAAAAATCGAAATTTTTACACTGTTATCTTTCCTTTTCCCTCCCCTCCTGACTGTCTTCTAACTTTCAGTTAGGGAGTTGTTGCCCTGTTTTTTCTGAACCCTACAAAATAATAATAACTCCATGTTTTTAACTGTAATACTCGCTGAGATATTTGAATTCAAAAATCGGGGAAAAGAAAGTAAAAAAAAAGCAGCCTATGCTTTTTTTTACAACATAACAGGCAAGCCCGTTATGTTGTTATCATACCACATTATTACCACATTTTAAGCGATTTTTTTAAATTCGAATATCACAGCGAATATTGCAGTTAAAAATATGGAATTTTTTAAACGGCTTAGAATAGAGAAGATAACAACTTTGACGGAAGTTACTTTCACGGGGAAGTTGGAGGAGGAGGGGGGGAACGTATAAAAATTTATATTTGTTATTGCGTGACAAACTGCATTTTCACTCTCAAGACCGGTACAGAATTATTTCAGAACATATTTTGATCATTTTGTTTTAAATTGGAAAAACACCTTTAAGACGAATGATTGATGAGACAAAGGCCGTAGAAAGATTGAAGAGGACCGCCTGCATATTGGTCTCAACAGCACATACATCTCTAATGTAAAATCAATCCGTAATAAAACGAATTACATTACTGATAATGATTATCTTGCCACCTTGTGTAATGCACGGTTAATTCTCAATACCGAGGATGTTAGTTGAATGCTCATTTCGATTCAGTCGGATACATATCTTCGTAGCTTTCATCCATTAAAGTTTTGAGGAAATACTTCTCAGCATTGAGATGTGCTCATGTTGTCGCAAAATATCGTTATTTTATTATTTGTTCCCGAGCAGAAAAGTTGTCAGGAATTCATTTCTTGGTAGTTTAGAAACTTTTTTTTTTGCCGAAAGTTAAGAAGTTTTCTGAGATGTTTGTTTTCTCCTACGTATATTTTTGTTTATTTCTCTGTAAAGGAGCATCGCTAGACATCGCATATTTATCTAAAATACCCGTATTTCTATCCATAATCCTAGATTCCGGCTACCGTTGACACACTTCACATATCATACGTACTATATATGCGCACACATACCGAACCCCATATTTACTGCATAGATAAAATAAAATTCCGACTCAGAGACGTAGAAGCACGCAGAAGTAGTGGTATTCATGTATGGAGAAAAAGAATAATACATAGAGTCGGATAAAATGAAAAAAAAAACAAATTGAGCAAAGTAGGAGAAATTTCAATACGGAGTCATCAAAATTCTAGAAATCGGAATCGGATATCGATTATGAGCAGGAATCGAATATCTATGCGAACCCAAGTCTATTTAGCCCAACAAATATCTCGAGAAAGTCTTTGGAAAATTTTGATTCCGTAAGAATATAAGGGGTAAAATTCTTAAAAGAATGAGGATTCAGGAAACAAATAGTTTTTTAAGTGCACTTATTTTCCTATTACAGGGAACGAACTGATTGAACTATTCAAATCCAGATCGTTATATAATTTCATTATTTATACATATACAGTAAATTTTGGCATCAAAACGTAACATCAAATTAGTGAATGTCATAAAATTATATTTGCCATCCTTTAATGTTTATAAAATTCAGATCAAGATTACGCAGGTTTTTTCTCGTAGACCAGGGGTGTGGAAACTCCGGCGCTCGAAAAGTGTTGCATGGGAAAATCATTAATACATACAAAACGATAAATTGTTAGGCTATCCCTATTTCCTTTCTATACGGAAAAACGTACCCATACGGGTTATCAACAATTACTGTTGATAACCCGTATGGGTACGATTTTTGTGGCAATAATAATTATTACCACAAAAAACTTCTAATACATGTAAATTTGCCGATTGCGGTCAAAACACTTTTCGAAAGCAAGTAGATTATTAAATACAGCCCAAACATTTGTTAAGAACAAATAGCTTTACCAATTACGGCCAAAAATTTTTTTATTGGAAAGTAAAGTCACCACACGTACAGCCCAAAACATTTGTCAAGAGCAAGTAGAGTAGCTAATTTCAGCCAAAAAAAAATCAAATGCAATTAAAGTTGCAAATTGCATTAAATAATATCGTGTGGACACCGTGCTAGACTCACTCACATCGTGAAGATTCAGGTTCGAACCCCATTAACGCACAGTGGTTGTCGGCTGAATTTTGTTTTATGCGGTTTTCCCAACTTCAAGGCGTGAATTCGAGCCGTTTCCTCAAGTTGAAGCCTCTCCGCACAGAAGACCCAGGCGTTCAACATAACACTTACATTACATGAAAATTCAAACATTTACCATGTTTACTTCAAAATATGGAACACGGATGACATCCCCACCCATGAACAAGAAACAAACACAACATGAATACGTATACATACACTCACACAACACGTTCCGTACTAATTCTTTACATGTACTAATTCTTTAGAAATTCCGCAGAGGAAAGCGAACGAGGAGTGCATGTTCGTTTAAGTAGTAGTAGCCAATAATATTTCAAAGGAAATTAAAGTTGCAATTTCAAGTAAAGTCACAAAATACAGCTCACAAACTTGCCAAGAGCAAGTGGAGTGGCCAGGTACACACAAAACAAAAAGTGTCAAAAGCAAGCAAATTTGAAAATTGTAACCAAAGAATGTGCCAAAGGAAATACTTTGTAACATATAAATATAATCCGAATTCTTCATCCCAAAAATTTAACTTAGCCTTGTTGAAAAACAGAACATTTTGTGGAAAAGTTGGAACAAAAATATTTATATACGGGAATGACCCGTAAAATACAGGTTCGACCTACGTACAAGTTCCTGGCGCGTGATCCGCAGAATTAGCGGATAACTGTGTAATAGAAGGAAATTTTTTTCGATTAAAGTTAACAAAACTAAATTGCTAGTATTTCAATGATTTGAACGTTTTGATATGAACTCCCGAAAAATTGATAAAATTTGCAAGTCTGTATAAAAGAAGCTTCTATTCTCTCTCTTTCTTCTCTCAAAAATCAGCTCTCTAATTTTTATCTGTTAAAATTGAAGAAAAATTTGACTTTGTATCGGTGTTCGAAACTTTTTATTTTTATGAATTTTGCATATTAAAATAACTACACTGTAAAGAAAATAAGTTAAGTGGCATTTATATTTATTCCTTTATTGAACTTTTTTTAACGAAACGAACTCTATATTAAATAAGATTCATTTCATATAATAGCATAGATTCATTACCGAAATTCACATATTAGGTTAATAAACTTTACCTAATTAAAATAAATCTCTTGATTTAATCATTAAATTGGTGGAATGAAATTTCTAAAAGTATAAATGAAATATTAAATTTAATGTAACTGAAATATACTTAATTAAAAATTTAAAAAGAATTGCATTCATGAACAAATATATTTCTCATAAATGTAATTGATTAAAACAACCAAAAAAAATACGTACCAAATATAAAAATTTAATAAAGTATATGTATCACATTTATATACGTTTGCAAATGAAATTAAAGAATCTTTTCCTAACACTTAATTCGAGTTGAAAAAAATTGTCAAAATATCATAACAAAAATAAATTCCTATTCATGAGCTATAATTTAAGAGTAATGCAAATTATAATTATATTCGTTTTTTTCTCTTCTAGAATCCACATTATATTTAAGAATACAAGAAAAAAAATGATTTCTGGGAACAAAATATTTTCTTAAAGCATTTTTCAAAATAAAAACTAAAAAAAAAAAAGAATTTAATAATTAAACAACCAATTGTAGTTTCTTAAAGTTATTCAGTAGTAATAAAGAGAAAATTAAAATATTTTTTTCTGAGAATTCCTTTTAAGGGGAATTCTTTTTTCCCTATTTTTTGCATTTTAAATTCAAGTCGTTTTTTTTTTTGTTTTTCGTTCTCCGTGGAATACATATCATACTTGGAATTTCTTCAGCGACGGAAGTTAAATAATTAAGATATTTTGCTCTTGAAGAATTATAAGAATTAAAATCCATTTTTTTTTTCTTAATCTTTATTCTACATGTTTTTTTAAATTTTTTCTCGGATGATACGTATAATCAACGGTTGAGTAGATTTCCCCCCGTTTAACATCAAGACGACATGCAATTAGTGTCACTTTGAATACTCTTCCGGAAATTCATGATGGAAATAATATTTCCCTTCTCTAACATGAAAATATTTTTTATAACGTTTCGGGAAACTGAAAGTGGAGGAATTTTCTGTCTTTGATGTCATTGTTTTTAAGATGAACCCAGTCTAGTCAGTTTTATAAGATCGATTTCCACCGTTAGATTCACCATTTAGATCAGTGCTGGCGACTTCCCTGATTTGAAAACTTGTCACCAGCCACAATTAACCGATTTGAAAACGTTTCGCGGGTCACTGAATGAAGTGAAGGGAAAGAGTGGTGGGGACACTTACGCGATCTATGAATGTGTCGTGGTTCGCTCAAGTGATCTGGAAATCTACCGCGGTGATGTGCTCTCTCCTCTACCCATACGGAGGTTTTTCACAGCTGGTTGATGCGAAGATATATTTGGGAAAGAGGGAAATCCAACTGCTCTTGCGGGGAATCGAACCCACGTCCTTTCACTTTCTGGGTGAACGCACTAGACTACATAGGCAGCAAATGTCTCAATCTTTCCTTGGAGCTCGTGTGTACTGAACGGGACCGTACATGGACGGAAGGACCTAACTCAGGCCAAACCTCGCAATTGCTGACACTGCCACGAGATGGCGACTTATCAAACGGTACATTTTATACTTGTTTATTGGATATGTGAATAATAGCACCCTGCCCATGTGGGACCCGGAGTCACCCGAGTCCCCAGGTACAATGTGCCTATATCACCGAGTGTGACAGAGCCTGGGTGTCTCTCAGTTTCTATCACTATCATTATCACTTGAGTGAACTGAGTGAACTGTAAATTTGCCTCGATCCACTGAAATGATCTGGAAATATGCCACTGGCCGCAAAAATGATGTGGAACTGCACCGCGGGTTACTCAAGTGATTTAGAAATGTGCCACTCTGTTCATTTTTACACAATTATAGGTTTGAGGTTAGCAGGCCACAACATGTGACTCCGGGGACCATATTTGCCCTGCAGGCAATGGGTTGAGCATATATGCATTAGATCATGTAGAAATATTTCCCAAATGTTTTGTATATAATTTAGTTATACAGAACTTAATTGTTTGAGCGGTGCCGTTATATATGTAGTTATTATTTAATTCGATGGACATCAATGGTGTTCGGTACCGCTTTAGTATTCGGAATATAATGGATTTTCATCTATGCAGAGGCAATCGATTGATCAATAAACAATGAGACTGATGGATCACGGCGATACACGTAATGGTTTGTGCATTATTCGCTAGTATTGCTGAGTTTATTGTGTTGTGTTTATGTGATTATTGCTGCATATATTGTTATTAAAATAGTCACCATTGTAAGCTAATCTGCTGCCAGTTACAGTCGTCGTATATTGTCTGTGGCAATGTTGAATGTTTAATTTGTATCACATTTCGTCATTTTGCTTATGTGAAATAAAGCTCTAACGTAAATGCTGATCTAAAATATTTCTTGGATATCGTTGTATTCACGATTTTATCAAGCTCATGCTGTTGGTAAAACCAACTGTATGGAACATAAGAGTTTGTATTTCACTTTCCTTTTTCAGATATTAGTGTTTCAAAACAAATGGTAACAGGATTTCAGAACAAAGAGTTTCTGTATTGCATTTCACAAGAAGTATCTCATAAACTGATACATTTTTATTCAACTAAACGTATAATACACGTCGGGCCCGTGTGTTTTCAATTGTTCTTCTGTCTCATATAGTTGCTATGAGTAACACAGATAGTATTTTATTGTATTAAAGAAGTTATTCGAATTCTCTAACAGGAAGAATTCTTCATTCATATGACATTATCAGTCAGTGTAAATTAGCGTGTCTTTAATCTTTTTCTTTGGTGTATATATATATATATATTTCAGTATTATTTCATTTTTATTTTATGTTTATCTTGATTGTATTGCGCTCAATGTTTTCGAATGGATTGTTTATATAGAATGTATATAACAGTGCATAGCTAATTAGTGTAAATTAGCGTGTGTTTAGTCCTATTTTCTTTGATACATATATTTTATTATTTTTCATTTTTCTCCTATGATAATCCTGTATGTATGATAATCCTATGATTGTATTGTGCTCAATGTTTTCTTCCACAATGGATTGTTTCCACAGAATGTATATAATAGTGCATAGCTAATTAGTGCAAATTAGCGTGTATTTGATCTGTTTTCGCTGGTTTTGTATTTCATTTTTATTTCATTTCTCTATTAGTTAATCTTTATTGTATGTATCCTCAATGTCTTCTGATGGATTGTTTCCATAGAATGTATATTATAACTTTTCATTTGTTGAATAAATAGATGCTCTCCGACACGACCCAGCCTCCTAGGAGGTGAAGAGAAGTTGTCTTGCAGAACAGCTCTGGGCGTGAGCGGTCATCCCTCAATCAATCATTCATATAACTGGATGAACAAATACAAAGGCCACATCATGCTAATTTCTCAATAAGGTAGTTACCGCTAAATTTTTTATTTTTATTTTTTGCAGTCCAAAATTATTCACATTAAAGGAAATTTAAAAATATAGTTGACAGTTTGTACGTGCATGAGTTGAAAATGTCGGCCAAACAAATATATGGAATTATGTAATGTACTGACAAAAATGTGCGTATTTTATTGTGTACTTTTTTTTATGTCATCATCATCAATCATTTTCAACCCACTGTTGGATGTAGGTCTCCTATAAATTGTACTACTTTTCTTTGTCTAAAGTTTTTGTTATCCGTTTGACTCCCGCCACCTTAAGGATGCCATCGCCCCCACCTTCTTTACATCGTCTTCTTGGACGTTCAACATTATGAGGGTACAAATTCAAGATTTTTCAGTTCTATTTGTAGCCCTATATTCTTGCATTGTAAGAGAAATAGACTTGGTTGAAGAGGTGCAGAGAAGAGCTACGCGTGTCCTTATTGGCACACGGGGCTTGAGTTATGAAGAAAAACTTCATTTTTTGAATATGTTTACATTGGATGAATGCAAGCGTCGCTGATGATATGATCGAAATGCTCAGAATTTTCAACAGGGTGGATAGGATGGACCATGGATTATTAATGCACCGTTAATCGACTGGTTTTACAGGGGACACCAGTATCTATTTGTAAGGGACAATTCTAGGTTATGGTGTCGCAGGGAATTCTCTAAAGGGTTTTTAATAAATGGAATAGCTTACCCATGGGGGTAGTAAATTCTAACACAATCGACTTGTTTAAAGAGAAATATTATAAACATGTTGGGAAAAATCGAGAGGCGCTATCTATACTTAGAATAAGACAGCCATGTGAGTATTCTTTATGGCATTTCATAGTACTTTCATGTATATATAGTTTTTATTTTTTTATTATAATTACATTTTTAATTCGATTGCTGTATTTTTGAAATATATGACATCCATATTTGTTATGGACATCTTTTTCTAATCCACCTCGTTGGGCGTTTTGCCTGTTGTGGCGTATTTGTATTATATGTGGGTACAAAAATCACTATCAGGAGTACAGTCGCCCCCCCCCCTCGTATTCGTGGGGGTTACGTTCCGGGGGTGACCGCGAATATCCGAAACCATAGGTTTTTTTTGTATCTCTCGTTATTTCTCATCATGAGAAAGAGCAGGGTGACGCAGAGGGAGAAGGAAATGTAAAATAGAGTGCAGCGATTATTGGCGATGTTTTCTGAAAAAAAATTGTAATTTTTTTTGTTTGTCGTGTCATTTTATCCATATCAAGTATGTTGGAGTATGTTGACAAGGCTTCCTCTACTAATTTTTTTACATGTGAAGAACGTAATATACAGGGATCTATGTCATGAAAATAATCTATTGCTGATTTGAGCTTGAGAAGCCCTTCTGCTATGTTACTTGTGGTGAAATTGTCTTCTACTTCTGTATCTTGATCTTTGTCTGGTACCGCTTCAGTTTCAGGACCAGTCAGCTGCATTAATTTCTCTTCGGCCAATCCAGTATTAAAAGAACTTTGAATAGCATGTATTCACTAACAAGGTACCTCCTGACTTCCGGAAAGAAACACCGTTTAAACCAATCCAGGAAAAGTGTTTTCATATTCCAAGCCCTTTTATTGTTCATGCAAAATACTGGGAGCTTTGGCTTATCCTTCCCTTCAATGCTCACGGATTCGTAGATTTGAAATAGATGGTGGGCTTTACCATGTACCCATACGCATTTGTGCAAAACGACATAGTGGGTCTATCTTTACTTGCCTTGAAAAACCAGGAGCTCGCTTTTCTTCTCGGCATTTTCTTCCAAAATAGTGTAGTTTCGACACATGCTGCGGTGCATAACCCTTTTCTTCAATAATTTTCTACAAAATCTTTGGAAACTTTCTAGCTGCCTCCTATTCGGCAGAGGACAGTGAGTTTTACATTCCGTAATCCGTATCGTTTGTTAAACCTATGAAACCAACCTTTACTTGTATAAAATTCTGATAAAATAGACGTTTCACCAGCCCTTTCCTTTTGGAAGAGTAAAAATTTTTCGCCTTTTGTGTTATAATATTATAATCAATTGGAATGCCTTTTTGTATGAGTCTTGTACCCACAAAAACAACATTTTCTGTACGAAAAACGCACGGATCCCGTAGGTGCTGCAAAGTTTTGACTGCCACGGGTGCAGCTACAGCCACGGCTGAACGAATTTCAGATTCCTTTTTCCTGGTATATCTCACCGTAGATTCGTTGATTCCGTAATGTCGGACCACAGCAGGTATTGACTTACTTTCGACAGACAATGTATCCAATTTTTTTGTGAAGTTTTCACTTTTATTTACCTTTTCAAAGCATTATCAGTAGCGCTAGAAGAATGAGCCATCTTAAACAAGCACAACTCAAATTTTGTAAATAAAACACGTGAATGACGATTGCTGAGTGTTGTCAAAAAACAATTTCGATAAAGGAAAAAAACCGCGAATACAAGGGGCCGACTGTATAGATAAATCGAGGAGGGGAAAAAATATAGGTTTAGAATGAAGCTACGCGATGGTAAAGAGAGAGGAAGGAAAACACAGAGAACAAACTGGATTGAATTTATTACACTGACGTTCGGTGATCGTAAAAGTGTTAATACATGTCCACCATTTGTACATGCGGGCATGGTTTCAATTCCATAAGTCAGTGATGGTAGCACCCAACGGGAACTTTGATCAATGACATAGAGGGAAGAAAAAAAATAGAATAACATCATAAATTTGTTAAACAACTTGCTTGAAAGGTACTGAAAATATGATGGTCCAGATGCATTTCTTTCTCAAGGGGGTGACAAGATGAAGAATGCGTGGGGATCAAAGTGACCCGACCACGCCAGTTAAGGGAAAATGTTTTTTTTTTTTTTTTTTTTTCTGCGTTAAGTACAAAAGTATGAATGAATCTCATACAAGTAATATTTTATTCCAAATACAATACCATAGTCCAGAGAAAGATTGGGAACTATTGAGATTTATGGGACATAAAAATTGTTTTGATCATTCGGTTAACGTGAATATATTTCAACTATCTGTACTCTAACTTTAGCTATAATAGATTTGGAAATATTTTAAACCGCATAGGTGTCAAAATGCTTCCGATTTTTAAGGATTATTAAATTATTCCGGTAAGATTTTTCTTACCTTCAAGTATGATTTGTGGATTTCTAAGGATTTTTCGTCTGTTTATAGGTAAATCTCTAGAAATCCACAAATTATGCTTCGATTGAGAAAAAATTCTCGAATGCTCTTAAGCAGGGCCTGTTTCTCCGATGTTTGCGCCCTGGGTAAATGCGACATTTTTTTTTTTGGGGGGGGGTGGGGTTCTATATATAGCATTCTTTGAGGGAAAGACGTGCGGAGGACAAGAGTGGAAAAGAGGACCCGTATTTCCCCTACCCCCAAGTGTTCAAAAATTAAAACATTTTATTAATGTATTTGTAAAAAAATATATATATATATCGAAATAAGATGCGAATTTTGGCATCCGAATGGCAGCCGAAAATTTGTGGCATCTAGGCCAGGCCCTCGTTTCCCCATGCAAAATACAGTCACTGTTCATTTCAGGAACTGCTTTTCAGCTCATCCAATTGCAAACTGACCATATTTCTCAGTCATATGTTGCAAAAAAGTACCCAAATTTGGCAATTATTGCTAAAGTAAAAAATCACGAATGGTGCGGGAAATTGAACGCCCCTGCAAATCACGGTGGATTAAAATTGATTCTAGAAAAAATTAATTAGGCCCATGACAAATATGCGAGAGATACAATACCCATATAATTGTCCTTTTTTTTAAAGATAGCAATTAATTTCAATATTTGATTTCAGGGAAGGGTAAAAACTCATGTAGGCTTTATTGAAACTACGGAAAAACGGAACATTTTTATTTTAAAGTCAGGACTGCTAAAAATACGGGAAGGTCCTTAGAAAATGGGTCGTATGATCACCAGAGGCAGTCCCAGAAAATCCTCAAGTTTTCCATGTACTGTATATTGCATGTATGTCTGAATGCAAAATATTTCATCACGTGATCAGATGCTTACGCGGGAGGGGCTAGTACTACCACTTAACCGAACTTTCTTTCCTTTTTAACCGAGCACATCTCAGGCCTATCGCCATGGGCAATTTACTACCTAGTTAGTTGTGCCGGAAGTGTAACTGCGTGTGTACCTAACGGTCTGAACGCGTATGTAGTGTTGTGTTTGACTTTTCAGTGCTGCCATCTATACTGCAGAAGTGAAGTGAGTGTTATGATTGAATTACATTTGGACAGTTTGTAGGTCTGGTGCTCTCTGTGGCGAGAGTTTTTGAAGGGGAGATCGGCTCGCTTTCGCACCTTGAAGTTGGGAACCACAGAAAACCAACTTCAGCCGACCACCACTGTGGTGACGGTGGGGTTCGAACCCGGGGTTTTGCGTCCGTCACTATGACCAATCGACCACCACAGCGGCCACTTAACCGAACTTTTTTTTTTTCAACCGAGCACAACTCCGATCCATCGCCATAGGCAATTTACTACCTAGCGAGTTGTGCCGGAATTGTAAGGGTGTGTACCTAACAGTCTGAGTGCGTACCTAGTGTTGTGTATGATTTCAGTGCTGCCATCTATATCTCAGAAGTGAAGTGAGTGATGTGTATTGACTGATATTTGTACCTGTTTGTAGGACTGCTGCTCTCTGTGGCGAGACTTTTTAACGGGGAGATCGGCTCGCATTTGCGCCTCGAAGTTGGGAACCATAGAAAACCAACTTCAGCCGACCACTTAACCGAACTTTTTTTTTTATTTTTTATTTATTTTTTTTTAAAGCCGAGCACAACTCAGGTCTATCACCATGGGCAATTTACTACCTAGTGAGTTGTGCCGGAAGTGTAAGTATGTGTACCTAACAGTCACAGTGTGTATGATTTCTTTTTTAGTGCTGCCATCTATGTCTCAGAAGTGAAGTGAGTGAAGTGTAATGACTGAATATCTGTACGGTTTGTAGGACTGTTGCTCTCTGTGGCGAGACTTTTTAACGGGGAGATCGACTCGCATTTGCGCATTGAATTTGGGAACCACAGAAAACCAACTTCAGTCGAACACCACTGTGGTGACGGTGGGGCTCGAACCCGCGTCCCCGCGATGCGAGTCCGTCATTATGACCACTCGACCACCACAGCGGCCACTTAACCGAACTACACCTCGTACACATTCCTCTACGGAATTTTTTTTCTAACGAACTGGCACATATCAGAGAAAGAATGTGCGTTCTGAATATGCTTGGCTCTAACGTATTTATGTTGTCGAGTTGTGCTTGTTTTGTGTTCATGCTGCCATCTGGCTTCCATTTTCTGAAATAAAGATGAAAATGCTTGAATTTTCATGTTTTGTAAGTATCGTGTTGCAGGCCTGCCTACTCTCTGTGGAGAGACTTTTTTCAATGGGAGACCGGCTCACATTCATGCCTCAAAGCTGAAAAACCGCAGAAAACCAACTTCAGCCTACCACCACTGCGAAATCAACGGGGTTCGAACCTGGATATTCGAGGGGTCTTAGGCTGACAAAAATTACGGGGGAAAATTAATATTTCGGTAAAAAAAAATATCGAAAGAAATTTCCCTTTATACGGCCCCCACCAAAGGCCGATCCTGCTTACGCCCCTGCGCACGATAAACTACACATTTTTAAAGTCAGCGAACTGGCACCTACCTAATGTTGTTTGATAATAAAGCCAAGTTATATCTCTGGATGTTGGTTACATAATTATAGACTACAACTTTAACGCGATATGGCAGACTTTTACATGTATCACCTCTGCCGATAAGTAACGAATAAGAGCATTGCCCTTCCTAAAATACGCAACGCACATTTACTTTCGCCGACTTCAAAAGATCTTTAAAAGCATTTTGAGCGAAGTCTCAAGAAACTTAGTGAAAAGGAAGTCGGGCTTCATTTAAATTTATCCGGCGTCTTTACAACAAGCCTTAAAGTTTTCCCCCCAACAGGAATCTTCGTTTTCTCCCATTCATTCGATGGCTTTTTCATGCAAATGGGCTCGAAATTTAACTTGACAGCACCCTCACCACTATCACTACCACTGTATTTAATGTTAGTAGGAGGTTGTGAGAGGGAAAGAGTCCCGGGTATTTTCCAAAACCAGGTTACGTCAAGCTTATACCGTGTCATAAATTCTTTCGCAAATGCCAACCAAATTTATTCCTGCATAAATATAGGGGGGAAAAGTATATACATAAGCCTCACCGTAATTTCTTTCACGCTGAATATTTCATTTTTCTTGCAATACAATACATCGCACGTAGTTATGTATATCTTATGTGTACATGCATTATGGGAACGGGCCCATTCGGATTATTATAAAACGTACAGCTATGGCGATTCCGATAAACAAAGACGGTGAGTTTTAGTCTCTTGTGAAATATTACATACTCTGCTTCATCGGGACTTCCTTCTATTATTGACTTAATGTTTGTTGCGATTACGCAAATGAGTATTTTTGCATAAAAACAGCCACGATTATGTATCACTCAATTCATTCTAATATATTTTCTTTTTAATTTTTCTTTAATATTGTAAGTTTTCCTTTCATTTTCCGTTTATTGGGTACCTGATCCATACCGCAATGTTATTTTGTTCATTCAGATAATGGAATGGGATTCTTATAAGAACATGATATCTGAATCCGTGTAAATATGTTACACTGGAAGCTCCCGTAACGGATACTCCCCGTTAACGGACAATTTTCTGATACCCGGTTCCGTGGAGTAGAGCTTTAATGCATTTCACTCCCCGTTAGCGGACACTCTCAATAGCGGACAGTAATATCATTCGAAATATTTTCTTTCAAACTCTAAGTTATTAATTTTTGATCATAAATCGAAAGTTTATAACATTCAACTAAGATTGTGACCCGAGCATGTGTTAGTAAATATGATAAATCGTCAATTAGTTATTTAATTGACTGAACATAGCTATGGTTTATAATGGTGAATTCAAATATTAATGTTTGTTTTGGTTGTTGATACGTGTGAAGAAAGCTACCATTACAACTGATCAATAACATTACAATCAATTGCGACTGATTATGTTGTTATGAATGTTTTTATCTTCTTCCAAATTTATTTCAATTTAATTTTTATTTTATTTTTTAATTTTATTTTGAAAAATATATGTTGTGCAGGTATCATGTACGGGTAAAAATAATTAATTGGTTTAATGAAGAGAAGAATGGTTATTTATATTTTTCCACATCTATAACATTAACTGACTTTTTAACTTTATTTGGGAATTATGCATAATAGCCGGTAAAAGTGAAAAATTTACTCAAATTTAATCAAAAATTCTCTATCAAGACGATTTTTGATTATGCATAATCTCACCACTGCAATTATAAGAACCAATTACGGCCGATGCTAAACGTCGTATGAATGTGAATGTGGTATAAACGAGGTTCCAATGTATATCGACTTCCTCATTTGCGGACACACCTCGTTAGCAAACAAAATTTTGATCACGTAATTTGTGTGTCCGTTACCGAGTGGTTCTACTACTGTTGCGATCAAGTATTTATGAAATTAAGTAGAAATATTTTGAATTCAGATTGATATGTTTAAGATTAAAGAAAATAAAAGGTTTATGTGTTGTGTTTATATAATTACTATTGCCATATATCGTTATTAAAATAGTTCCCATCTTCCGACAGTTATTATATATTGTCTGCATTGATTTTGAACGTTGTATTACATTTCCCTCATTTTATTTGTGTATAATACGTGACTCGAACGTAATTGCTGGGATAAAATATTTCCTGGATTGTCGTATTCATGATTATATTCATCTGATATTATTGGTAAAATCGGATGGCTATGGAAATAGGCGAGTTATATTTCAACTTACTTTTCAAATATATCTCTAATAGAAGAAAAAGTAACAATATTTCGTGATAAAGAATACGGGTATTGTATTTCACCAGAAGAAGCTCGCAAATTGATACAATGCAGTGATTCTTATTACTTTATTGCCAGCGGTATTTTAGGTAACTTTCGGACGATGACGGACGGGGATTTCGAATGTGGTATTGTTGTCGTCAGATTGACTCTAATTTTTGAGATAAATTAGAAATAAAATTTCTCAAGAGCACTACATAAGCAGCACACAAATCGTATTGAAACTGTTTGAAATTTAAATCAATAATTAACTCAAATCAATGAATTTAATCATAAATGTAACCAATATGCAAATCAGAAGATAAACTAATACTGGTAATACTAATAACGTCTATTTTTAAATCGATAAATGCACATGTTTAAAAATACATCATACGAAAGGAATGCAGTTTCAAATAGGTAGGTATATGCTGCGAGCAGTTAAAACACACATCTAAGTTGATGACGATAAACAAAGATGGTAAGTTTTCGTCTTATGAAATTCACTCTTGTGAAAGACATTCTCAGAAATTCCTTCTATTATTGACTTAATATTCCTCGTGATTCCACAGATGAGGAGAATTTTTACATATAAATAACAAAGACAGAGAGAGAGAGAGATTATATCACTGATATAATTCATTCTAATATATTTTCTATATGGCGTATTGAGTTTTTCTTCCATTTTCCGGTTATTGGATATCTGATCCATACCGCTTGGATATTTTGTTTCTTCAGAAAATGGAATGCATTCCCCCAGAGCATCATCTCTAAGAAACCTCTTATGGAGAAAGAATATTTTTGAACATACGCCGAAATGCTTTGAATTTTGATTGGTTATAAGGTTACAAGGAAAAATAAAAGAAAAGCACTTTAATATTTTTAGAATAATAGATTGAATATATTTGTTGATCTTGTAATATAAGGAAAATAATTGAAGGAAAATAATTTCAACTGTTTTTGCTCGTAAACATTATTATTTCTGTGTGGTGTAGGCCTACATGTGATGTACATATTATTGCCAAATCTCGAAGAGCAGACAATTCGCGACGGGGTCGGCCACTTCGCGGATTGGCCAATAGTTTTAGTGAAAGTCCGAATTACAGAAATGATTCGGACTTTGGCCGGCCATTTCGCTGGTGGCGGGAGATCCCTTTCTGAAGCTCGATGCGCTGATGTGAGACGGCGCTGTAGGAACCAAATCCATTTTTTTTTAAAATCGCCAACGTGTGTTGCATGTCTATACATAGCACCTGTATTGGATTAGCTCCATGTGACGGGAAACGAAAAAAAAGTGAAATTTGAAAGGAAAACTATGTGAAAAAATGATTACCGCATCGCCGTTGCGGTTTGATGGGTTGCTATAACTAATGTAGACATAATTATCACGAAAAAATACGCCAACTTGACAATGATCCCGAATCATATCTTTTGTTATCGGACTCTGGCCAGCGATCACCCACCAATCGTGAACTGGCCGGGTCATTATTTAATGTAATCGACCAAGTAATATGTGTTACTGTAAATGTGATAAATCGGTTAGTATATGCATAATAACCGGTTTTTATGATTGCTTACCAATCGTCTTGGTGAGGTTGATAAATTATCACTTTTACCGGTGATCATTCGTAATACCCAAGCATCGTTGGTAAATTTGATAAATACTGAAAACATTATCATTTTTACCGGCGATTATTTATAAGAACCAAGTGTTGCTGGCAAATTTGATAAACACTTGGAATTTATCACCATTATCTGCGATTATGCATGATACTCTAAAGTAATTGGTGAATTTGATAAATATTAGAAATATTCCATATGAGTGTAGTATGTGTGCTGAATGTAATCCGAGCAAGATATAATGATAACAAATGTTGCGATCATACCCCAATATAATGATACAATACATATATGAATTATCATACCGTATAGTACTATATCATTCAGTACGATTTATCATGTTTACCAACGAAGCGACGCTGGGGTATTATGCGTAATCACCGGTGAAATTTATGAAATTTACCAAAATGTTTGGTGATCACACATAATAGCTGGTTATTTTGCATACAAACTGGATTTATCGTATTTACCGTAACACATATATATTGGAAGTTTAAAAACAACTGCACTTGATACTTCCCAATAATTACTTAGAAATGGTATGATATAATTGTCAGCGAACTTGCCCGGTATGTAAGAGGGTCCGGGTTCGATTCTCGGTCCAGAGAATCGACGCTTTATTCCAAGTTCACCTCGGCATAAAAACATATTGATATCATGTATCTTTACCGAGCAGAAAAATCGTCATCCATCTCCAACTCGTTCGAAAGTTGATTGAATCTTTTCGTAATGAGAATGATTGTTGATATTAAATATGTGCATGAGATATTATTCGTTGTTTTCTTATAACTTCTTGAACCGCTACCGCAGGAACTTGGCGAGCAGTTTTGTACGTTACTCAGAAACTTCCATCCTTTTTCTTTGGACTTCGCAATACTTTCTTTGTGGATTACTTCTATCGGAAAGAAAAGCGGAAGATACCGAGAGAGAGAAAATGAATAGAAGAAGAATAAAGTAAATGGGTGAAGGAAAAAAAAGTGAAAGAAAAAGAAAAATAACGAAAAACGGCGGCATTGGGGAAAAAGAAAGAGACAGAGGCGATGCCCGGGATTAATCCCTTTCAAGACATCCACGGTACCGAAATGGCTGTGGAGTGGAACTAGATAGATTTACCATGGATTATCTCACACTGGGAAATCGTCAAAGGGATTGCAGGAAATAAAATCTAAGGAAGAAGTCGTATTTTTCCCGTCCAAAAGCTTCTTGTTTACAAGATTGCTTCCTTTTGTGTGAGCCTGGATATACTTAATCGTGCAAGAGGCGAATACATGCTCTGATTCTGCTTGGGTAACCATCCCCATGTTGATAGTGAATGCGAATGAGGGATCATGGTCATTGTTTATACCATATGTATATGCGTAAAAAAAGGTTCTGAGAGTCGAATACTCCACTTGGCGGGGAATATTTGAAGCGTTTCGAATAATAATGCACTTCAGAGAGTACTTTATTCACTCGAGAGAAGTGCGAAAGAAATATCTTAGTGGAAGTCAGAAATTTTTAATGTTTGCACATATTTTGAGTTTTGTTGGAACTTGCATATTGTTACGCGATGTATGTATTGTTCATCCACCACCGCTAACGTTGCCGTCAGGTCCCAGGTCCGATCGGGGTGGGGGAAAAATATAGATAACAAGACATTTTCCTCTAATAAGCTTAAGGCGACTACCGAGAGATGGCGTCTTGATTTACAACCCAACTCCTTGATGACAATAAATTGCGACATGACCGAAGTTGGTGTGTGGTTACTATACCTAACGAAATCATAACTTGCGTAATTTCCATTTAAGCTAGGGCCACACGCATGTCCGGCTTGAACCAATAGTCATTCACAAATATTTGCTCCCAATGTTTGCTTCCCCGTGCTACAATGAAACACCAGCGGCATTAGCTGGCCGCACACTGGCATAGCCTGGCCCAATGGCTATTTTTTTCGAATGTTTGCTATCCGTGTTGTCCCTGGTTGGCGTTCTTCGACCAATGTTTGGCTTGACGCATTGAAAGATTAGGAAGGAAGGGGGCTTCTTTTTGACTAAGGAGATGAGGGGTTACTTCCTCACATACAAATTGCGGCCATATCGCTATACAACAATTCACCGCCGTTATAGAGTTGGGTTGGAAATAAAAGTCCACCTGATTGGTGGCATTTTCAAGCTCGTTAGGAAATATATATATATATATATATATATATATATATATATATATTCTTCCCCCGGTTCAAACCTGGAAATTGACGACAACTTTCATGGTGGTAGACGAGCATTTTTCCACCAAGCCACTCAGGCACTAAAGTGATGTCAACAGCACGCGGTGTTCCCAGGTGGTCATCCTCCCATGTAGTCACCCGAGGCTACTCAAATTCGGTGATCCAATGAGAACAGGTGTTTTCAGCTTGGTATGGGCGTCGGCAAAGGGCAAGGGGGCTGGATGGTCCCAGTCGTTCTCTTCGATCAGCCTTCCAGCCTCCAACATTTGACGATAGTTGCCACTTTACTCGCCCACGACCGAACTTGGAACATATTGGGCCAGGTCAGACACGAGTGTGGCCTCGGATTTATAGTCATATATACATTCGATATAATAGGACAGAAAAAAAGTTTCATTTTTGATAGAAACAAAATATAATACAGAAAATATAAATACTATTGGGTCACTCAAAGTTATATTTAGAAGCATCCCGTAACGTTTGTCGATTCATATCCAGATGAGCAATAATAACCAGGAGGTAAAAATCTGGGATTTCATGACCAAAGTCCGTGGGTGTCAACAGGAAATCTGTTATATTTGCGAAGAATTTCCCACTTGTGGTTGCCCAGGGAATGAACCGAGCTATAACTTATTAGCGCAAGATGTCCAAATAAGACATCACTGTGCTCCTGGAATTTATCCAAAAAAAAAAAAAATTCTACACCCTGAGCTAATATCTTTGTTTGAAATCCTTCACAAATGAGTGACTTGCGACACCCGTTTTCACAGACAGGACATTGCGCAGCTACAATCACGTTGAGAAAAGAAACTGGATACAGATAGGGATTACTTTGAGGATTAACGCCATTGCTATTTGCGAACAGATGGATCAAACGATGAAAACGGCAAGCACTAATGGCTTACCTTGTAACACACACACAGAGCGTTTTAATATTGCATTTCTAAGACTTCCAGGGATTTTAGATAAAATAAACCTTGTATCAGTGTAAATTTACTTCTACGCTGTTATGAGTTTAATACGTAAGTAAATATTCATTTATAAAATTTCCCTAGAATTTTTGCTGTAAAACTGAGATAAGAGCTTATGGAACCGAACTCTCGAGAAACGAATGAGTTGATTGAGAGAATATTAAACGGAATAATAAATGCTTGATTAGATGTGAAGAAAATTTGAACGTAAGAGAAAAGCGAAAAATAAATAAACGTCCTTTGTTAGTTTATAAGCTGACCGGAGAGAGCAAGTACGAGTTCAGAATGATTTTTCTTTCAAGATACCGAAACCCCAAGCGATTAAAATAAATTGAGGCATTAATTTTCTGGTTCGGCGAAGAAAACATGCAATTTTTTCGTTCCTCTGGAACAAACCGCAAAGTGGTTGCTGAAAATCCCCCCAAAGAAATAAATATTACCACGGAAATAGAAAGGAAAAATAAATTATAGTCATTAATGGGTCATTTATTTACTGAAATTACTCGGGTTTATAAAATTCATAGGATATGAATCTGCTCGGTGAAACATGAGAGCTGATATGCAAAATAAGTGTTTCGAGGAAAAAGAGGGAGAGATTAAGTAAGGATTCTTAAATGAGAACATAAACAGCAATTATAGTAACGGAAGAGAACATTTTTTTTATTCATTTCACAATTTCTAACTTTGATTAATGTTAAATAATTGCGATGATAAGACTAAGACAATCAAAGCAATCAAAATCTTTGATCAAATTCGATCCTTTCAATTTTAATGAATGATCATTAATCGCAACTGAAGAAGTTAGAACTGAATAATTTACAATTTGTGTGAAAGAAGCTTTACACAACGGTACCCTCTTATGTAAGGACTGTCTACTATATAGTATTGAAAGAGCTTGTGTCGGGAATTGAAATTTCGTATGAAAATGAGATGAAATGAGTTTCGATGTTTTGCCAAATTACTTTTTTGAGCAATTTAGTGGATTTGAACATTCAAGTTAAATATGAAGTTTACACATTTAACAGTTTTTAATATTCTTGCATTATACTCATGAACAATTTATTGAAGTTCTTTAAAAAAAAGTATATCTCAAATTCATTTCTCCAAAATTTCTGCACCAGAGAGAGACCAAAATACCATTTGATATAGTATGCAGTTTGAACAAATTTTTCCAGCTAAAGTACAGAGTGATTACTTAATTCCACTTGCCTCAAATTACTGCCGAACCGTTGATGCTAGAAGTACATTTCCAATTAAAGAAATTATCTAAATAGCATGTACGTCATTCATGCTGCAAACAAGTTGTATTGTTATTCAAGTATAAAAATTAACTTTTTATGTGGACACCTTGTAGTCGAAAGTACAAAGTTGTCGCTATGTCTCTTGATGCCAACAAAAAAAAAATCCAAGAATATGTGAAAATTTAATAATGATACATTCTTCACTGAGATATTTGATTTCAAAAACAGAAGAAAGTTGGGAAAGAACAGTAAAATTTCACGGACAACGCACATTTCCCATATTTTTTTTATCCTCTTCCTTCTCAACTTCCTTTGGTTTTTGAAATCCAATATGTCAGTGAATATTGTACTTAGAAACGAGGCATTTTCTTTGTTAGTGTCAAGAGAGACCGGGCGAAAACTCTCCAATTACGTTTCTGAGGACAGGGTGTCCGCACAAATAGTTAGTTTTTTTTTAGTTTAATAAAATGTACAGCCCCTTGTGCCACGAATGACTTTTATAGCTGAGAGTTCCACGCGTTATTTTAATTTTGCTAATTGGAAGTATGCTTCTAGCATTGATTACAAGTTCTGCAGAAATATTTATGTTCGATTAATTATTGAGCTTCAAAACTGGAAATAATGGGTACTTACCGGAATAATTTGAATTCTTCTTTTGTGTGTTTTTTATATATGAGATTCTTTATTATCCCTACATCACCACACAATAAAAAAAATAAAATATTTAAGAACTTGATTATATTCCTTTGTTGGGAAAGCACAAAACAATAATCGGCCTGCATAGTAGGGTATCCGTTTCAAACGTCTTTTTTTAGAAGCTGCACTGCGCAAAAAATTGCATAGGATAAGTATATAAAAATGTATGGCAACGGTCACAAAATTTTTCAGAGAAAAGCAATACATTTCTATGTCTGGTCTTTTCATTGCTCGGAATGATATGCAATGAGTAGTATTTTAGCCATGTTTGCTGCAGTCTTTCCGGGGTAACAGTATTTTATTTAAAAGGAACCCCGGAAGGCATTAAATTCACTGGAATCCGTTTTCCGGCAAGAGTCTTGCAAATCATGGATCGCTCTGTAGATAACAGAGTATTCAACGTATCCCTAGAAGAACAAATCTAGGAAAGCCATAACCAGTGATCTGGATGACCTTCGACTTCTAGAACTTGCCGCTTTGGTGGTCGAGTGGTTATAGTGCCGGACTCGTGATGCGAGGATCCGGGTTCGAACCCCACAGTGGTGGTCGGCTGAAGTTGGTTTTCTGTGGTTCCCAACTTCAAGGCGCAAATGCGAGCCGATCTCCCTGTTAAAAAGTCTCGCCACAGAGAGCAACAGTCCCACAACGATAAATCATTCAATCATAACACTTCACTCATAGTTAGAAAATCTGGGGGCAGATGACAGCACTACACATAACAAGCATTACACAGAAACAAACTTTACGTCAGGTTGCACTACACGTACACGCACATTCCCGCATGTACCGATTCGTTGGGGGGTTCCGCGGGGGAGGGGGGTGCATGTGTGGTGTAGTAGTAGTAGTAGGTAGGGGCTCGGGGATCCATGATGTTCTTAAGTCAGCCACCTCGTTGGGCGGTTTGCCTGTTGTGGCGTTGTATTTGTATTGTATTTGTATTTGTAGAATTCAACCCAAGTTCGACGTGCCACTGAAGAGACTAGGCGGCCAGACAATTCGTCCACCGTGTGTCTTCCAAGAAAGGTGAGTCCAAAAATGATCAGCAGATATGTGTGCCCGAATGCGAAGCACTCCCTCCGCTCCTCAGTACTGAGCTACTTATTCTTCTTCACCGTACATGCACCTCATAAGCATACCTCTGAGAAATTTCTAATGATCCTACAGGACGGAAAGTTTTTCGCATTCCTATACGTGGCAGTAACGTATTTATGAATCAATGCAGGTGTCGTGTTGTGTCCATGCTGACATCTGTCTATCGTATTTTCAAGTGAAAATGCCAAATGCTTGATTTTTTTTTTTATTATTATTTAAGTATCGTGTTGAAAATCTGCCTGTTCGGAGAGATTTAAAGAAAAATCTCTCCGAACACCGAAAAGGAGCATTTGTGCCTCGAAGTTGGAAATCCACAGAAAACTTTTCTGATATTGCATAAAATTCCAAAATCATGGAGGTAAATATTTAGTACCGCAGATGTTCCAAGAAAGAAAATTGGACATAGGACAAATATCACGTAAAATGGCACGCTATTGATTTTATGGCCGTTTGTTTTTACGAAAATTGCATGGGGTTTTATCAATCCCCAAATTTGGCAAAAACTATTTGACAAAAAAATTGATCTTAGTAAATGTGTTAGGCATATGAAATTTGAGCAAAGATAAACCATTTTACCGGTGGTGACGTCAATTTTATATTTGGTTGCTGGCAAAAATTGCAGTATACATAATGAAGCATTCACAAAATTTGTCATCAAACTCTGAGATCTCTGCTTTCAGTTATTTCAGATATTGCCTAGCTGCGCAGGCCCATTATTTGGGAGATCGACGGGGAGCGATTGCCCCCTGGCTTTAGAAAATATCCCAAAAAAGGTGTATATACATATATATATATATATATATATACAGTATATCCATACATGTCCATTACACCCCTTTTCCTGGAGAAAGTTGAAAAGACGGTCTTGCGCTACGCGGCATGATTGATTTTTCTAGCCATTTGAAATAAAGAAATTTGAACCGGGTAACCGAAACGTAAATTTTATATATATATACTTTGACTTCAAATAATCACCCTACCAGACAAACAAGGTATTTCACTCAACTAAAAATAACATGTCACTCATCTTCGTAAATGCAATAATCGTAAAAAAATATAAATCGATTTATATTTATTTTGACAATCCGGAAAGAGAGAAATCCAATTTTTTTTTCGTGTCTCGAATGTTATTACTCGGGAAAGCTTCCATTACGTGCTGTTAGAAATGGAAATACTCTGCATAAATGTAATCTTCATCTACCAGCAGAAAGGTATATTGCAGCACAGAATCAATATCATTTTGGAAGAAACCTCATTGAAAGCGCATCGGATGATAAATAACATACCCACAAACTGATTTTCTTTATTCTTACACAAAGACGTTTGTTTTCTCTTGAGGATGTCGTAGAAGGTTATTCCCAAACCAGCAATAGCAAATATTGTGTTTGATTATTGTTTGGGAAAGACTTGCCCTGTTTACTAAGCCGCGTGGAAACAATTTATCGCGAGAGAGGCTTAGCGATATATTTTTCTCAACTACATTCAGTTCTTTTTTCCTCAGGAAGAGATGAAATTATTAAATACACAATTGAAATTATTTCATTCATAATTTTAGAAATAAATTGTTATAATTATATGCGAGTTTATCCGATAGATATTTCACATTGCTACTAGGATTTAGAATCTCTATGACATTTTATGAGAGCAAAAAGTGTGGTACAGTGAAAGTCTGTGACGAGCACGACTTACGAGTGATTAGCAAGTGAATGTCAAAGAGTTGATGTTGAAGATGCAAAAAATATTCATTTATAGCGAGTTATTTATGAATGAAAATTAGGACACATATATTCGGTAAATCGACTATGAATGACAAAATGAACTATATGGCCCCCAGAGGCGAAGAAATAGTCCAGGGATGGTAGAAGCTACTAATATAACAGATACTAATATAATAAAGTCAACCCATAGGACCCTATGTTATATACTAATATAACATAGGGTCCTATGGGTTCACTTTGGTTGGAAGGAGGGGCGACTAGGAAAAAAAAGGTATGAAGAAAGCGGACGGGATGAAACTGAAATTTTGAGAGACTGTGTTCTAGATGCATGTTTCAGGAAAACAAAGATATAAATTTATCTATTTTTTTCTCCATTCATATGTTTCTACAGTGAAGGAAAATAAAAACTCCTTTATAACGAATAGTCCATTATAGCGTCAATTTTCCCTCTGATTCGGAGCTGTCATTTTAATATACCTTAAATGCATTTTGTCCGTCATTTAGTCTTTGAATGCATAAACCCGATCATTTCTGTCCGAGGAGTTACCTTTTAAGCTATAAATTTCGGAAGAAGTTTTTTCACACGCCCTACTGTCATGGCATCTTCTATTGATCCTTTCTTCACGTTTTGCGCCTCTGAACGGTAAAGTGCATTATTTATTCCTGAGATATTGACAATTTTTCGTCGGTTACACGTCAACGCGAATACTGGGTCATTAATGGCCCATGTACAAAACGCATGAAATTATTACTTTTGACCAATACATCAGTGGTTGATGAGACGGTTGTGTATAACAAACACACTTATTTACATTGAATACAAAAACAAAACTATATAATTAGCCTCATTATAATGAGCTTTTTAATAATAAATAAGTCAGACTATAATTTATTTCCATCCTGACCTGGAAATTCTGTTAGAACACTAATAAAAATGGCTGCATTCTCCTCTATTTATCTCTCCAGATATGCACACAAGAAATTTCCAACTGCACTAACCGTGAAGGGCGGTGTGTTGAAAAAAAACTGACCCGAAAGATCTTGAAACAGAAGAACTTAAAGTATTTACCGGCATTGTCCTATAGGTAGATATTTGAGAAAAATTCGGATGTGCCTGTTAACTGGCGTTGTGAAAATTCCGTCGTAACTGGCGTCGTGGGGTCATTTTGTTCCCAGAACGTATTAATGCATTTTAAAAATTAACAACAAGAATATTCTTTAAAGCAATGGATTTTTACATGCCTTCGTTCACCTGTAAATTAGTTCACTAAATATTTTTTTTTTTTCAAATTTCTTCAATTATTTTCCCAAAAAATTGTCTTTTATTAAGACACACATTCCAAAAAAATGGAGAGATATATGACTTTTGAAATCTTCTTACATTACTTATTAAATTTTTTAGCACAATTTTCATGAACAGATATGATTGAAATGTACTCATGAAATAAAATGTACACAGGCCCATCATTTAGGGGGGACAGGGGGGGCTTTTGTAAATACACTAAAAATGGTATATATATATATATATATATATATATATATATATATATATATATATATATATATATATATATATATATATATACACACACACACATACATTAAGTACATGTGCTTTGTCCCCCCCCCCTGGGAAAAGTTGAAATGACTGCCCTGCATTTACAAATGAAATTAAAAGAATATTTACTATGCTTCAGCAAGCACCAAAATTATGCTTCTAAGTCGGAAACACAGTGCTTGTAAACAACACTACGACATGTTGATCACACAGATCTTGCGTACAATTCAATAACAACACAATCCTCATCCACACCTTGGATATTCGATGTTCCACCATTAATTTGAAGCTATTATCGAGAAAACTGGTGCTCTTCCGATACGCCATTTCAATCTGAACAATCCTGCCGTCAAACAAATAAACACTTACCCAAGTTTTGTGGTGGGGTCATTTTGACCAACTTTGACTAACATTTTTTCAACTTTGATCAATGATATAGAAGGAAGAAAAAGTAAAATAACATCATCAGTTTGTGAAACACATGTAAACAACTAGATGGAAGATGCATTTCTTTCTCAAGGGGTGGTGAGATGAAAAATGCGTGGGGTCCTCTCACTTTTCGAGGGAGCGATTATCCGCAGAGTCAGTTGTTTTCTTTCCTGGATTTACCTTCACATCAACCAGCTGTTAAAACCTTCGTAGTCATAGAGGAGAGTGACAACATCTTTGGATGCCCACAACTATTTACGGACAGAACTGCATCGCAACTTACAATTTTACAATTGACGAATAGCTCGTTCTATTTAGAGGATGGTGCCCGTTCATACACAATAATGTCCAAACAAACCCGGAAAGTATGACATAAAATGTTTTTGAATGTTTGATTCTAGTTTGGTTTATGAAATCGGAAAAAAAATATATTGTGGACGTTAATGAGATGTAAATGTTCAGATGAACTTAGATTACACTTTTGTCACTGATTTGATTGCATCGGTTCAGCAAAGTGTAAGAAACATTGCAATGGATGAATTTTTTCCCAAGTGCTTGAACACATTTCGCAAAAAAGATGACGGTTGGCACAATTAGGATTAAACAAACGTGAAATGCCTCAATGCATGAAGCCCCCCAAAAATCAAGCTGTTTTCCCCCGTCTTTGGATTTCATAGAATACTCACATCGGTTAGGTATGCTCCAGTTGAAAAAAAAAATACAGTTCTTCTCAGAATTATGCAATCCGGGCAGAAAAAAACTGAAATTGTAACTTATTACAAATTGATCAAAGTCAGTGTCGACACAATGAAGCAAATGGCACGGACTTACACTTGCAAGTTCTTAAGTCATCGTTAGCCATTGGTCCTGTTTTATCGACTGTGTCTACATGGCAGTCATTAAAGCTTTCATTATTTACAGTGAGCAGAACGCAAACTTCAAAAGCAAACACACCGATGTGTAAGGTGGTTTTTTTTTGTTTTTTTTTCTATAGGAGTTTGCAAAAGAATTGTTAATGTCACACATGATGAAAATGAGTGCTATAACTCATCTATGTTTCTTGAGGAAAGCTATAGATTGTGTGGTTTACAGTTTTTGACCCTCCACCTGAAGAAAATAACAGGAAAAATGTTACTGAAGTCGAAAGGATTGAAAAGCTGGTAACTACTGCTCCAAATACAACAAGGCTATCTGAGTAAAACACACTGACACATTGTGCCAACGGTATTTGTAACGGCTGTCATTAATGTCCAAAAAAAGATTCTAACATAAAGTTTAAAGATAAATGCAATTTTTCAGAGTACAGACGTCCCTACATAGCTTTATAATAATTCCAATCGTTAAAATCTAGAAAATCAATGCTATTTCGGTATCGGTCGTGGGTGACCCTGTATATGAATTAATAGAAAAAAAAAACACCGTGCATCTATGAGTTAATCTAAAATAGTTTCGCGACGTTCAAAAGAGAAAAATGTATCAAATATCAATTCATGAAAGGTTCAAATTTTTTTATTTTGCTTCTAAAAGAAAAGGAAATTTTTACCGCAGATTGTAAAATCCATTCAACGTTTAGTAATGAATCTAAAATGTGCGTACGTAATGATTATTTTCATATTCAGAAATACGTCTATTCAACCGCTCGTATAAAATATGTAAATATCCCAACGTTTTAGTCGCTGAAAACTATTTTATTTTTATAAAGACTTTTTATTTACGCTAATCAATTTTAACAGTGAAACTTTCACTCAGTGTCGTAGACTTGATAAGGAAAAAAAAAACTAATCACGTGAAATTTTGTTTCGATAGTAAGATTGAGAATTTTAACAAATAAGAAAATTTACCATCACTTTTCTTTTCGCTACAGAATTCCACAGGATTCTATGTTGTCCATACGCATTTATTTTAATAGTAAGTTTTAGAAAAAACACTATTATTTTTCAATTCAATATTATTCTTTTTGTAATAACTTGAAACTTCATAAATATCATAATAATCCTACAGGCTTTCAATCTTGCGGAAAATAACTTTTGTTGGGAATGATTTGATTGTGTGGAAAGTTCTTGTATGTGTGGAATTGTTTGAACTGAAACGGACTTGAGTTTTGTATTGAAGCAATAGTTGATAGATCAATTTATAGAAGCAGATCTAAGTTTTCTTTGGTGATATATATGATATATATTTTAGAATTTTCGTAGTTGCAATTAAATTTTCAAAATCAAATGTGAAATTATGTAGGTAAACATATAATTGAAATTTAAAGTTGTTGTTAGCGTTTTTTTATCAATATATTAATTGATATATAATCAGATTGAAACGATTGTTAACCTTAATGATACTTCATGGTCTAACTATGAAATACTGGCTGTTTTGGGAATGATTGAATCATCTTCACCATTTGTTGAAAAAAGTGCGAAGTTGCGCAAGAGTGGAGAAACATTGTGTGGTATTCTACTAATGACAGTCGACGCTACTTATTATAAACACGAATATTGCATTCGTAATGTCGTAATCGGTCCGTAGTATTTATTGTGATTCATGTACGTGTGTAGCTGCTTTTGCAAGGGCCTTCCTCTACTGAAAGCAAATGTACGACACGCGGTTCCTGATCACTTTCTTACAGTTGATCAGATACAAATTTCTTTTTCCTTTGTTTGAATTCATATCCGGCTGAATATAAAGTCTATAGGAATGCACTTTATTATGCGTTGCTCTTATTGGTTATTTGAAATCTAAAATCATTACTTGAACTGGAGTGAATGTATGGCATATCTCCCAAAATTTATAAACGCGGTTCTTTCTTTATTCACCGCGTTCTTTCTCCAGGGATCCATGAAAGGTATTGCGCACATCGACCACTAGCGAACCGTTGATGCTATAGGTATACTTTCAATCGGAAAAAATTCCCAAGTTACGGGTAGTGCTCAGATATGTTGCCTCATATGCCTCAGTTTGAGGGGTTGTAGAGTTATTAAAATAAAAAAGAAACTTTTTATACAGTCCCCGTGTGCCCCAAAACCCAATAAGAAAGTTGTTGCCCTGTTTTCTCCTGGTGCCAACAAAAAAATGGCATGCTTCTAAGTGTAATATTATATTCACTGAGAGATATTGGAATTCGAAGAAACGGAAGAAATATGGAGAAAAAAATAACAGCTCTAAAACGGAAAAACCTTTTTACCCGCATTCAAGGATGTTTTGTCCCAACTTATCTCCGTTTATCGAATTCGAATATCACTGTGAATATTGCACTTCGAAACATAGAATTTTTTCTTGTTGGAATCAGGAGAGACAGGGCAAAGACTTTCTAATTGGGCTTTGGAGCACAAGGGGGCTGTATAAATTTTTATTTTATTTTATTTTATTCTATGATGGATGGCAACATGAATGGCATATCTGAGTACTACACGTTATTTAAAAACTTTCTCTAATTGGAAGTATACCTCTAGGATCAACGGTTCGCCAGTAAAATGCGTGTATCTCCTACTTCCTGTGCGCCCTGTATATTCAAGCAGAAATATGTCGTATGAGGTTTAAAATTTAGTACCCAAAATACGCATAATAAAGCCCGTAATAGCATACCAATATTAGCGCCCAAGGCAGCGATCATAACTGCTGTATATAAACGACGAAAACAAATTTGAAAGCAGAAATTTTGGCTTTGAAATTGATTTCCGTCGTATATGAATGTCATGCAAATCAGTAAAAAGCTATTGCATAATCATGAGTTGATTATAGATTCAGAGGTAAATTGAATTGTCTCATATGACATCTTTAATAAAGTGGGTGCTTTAAAAGAATTTAAATTTTTGAAAAAAAAATATATTATTAATCTATTGGTCTCTTTGAAAAAGTGTATCTTTTTCTTTTGAAGACGGCTTTGAATCACCGAACTGAAATGTTTAATAATCTTCTAGTGGGAGTAAGAGATCCAAAAAGGAGCTAAATTTTATCTTGTCATCAAAATGGTAGCAGTGAATCTCTTTTTCACCAACAGAGCATCCAATAATTAGAAGTTAAGCTTTGGAAATCACGATACGGAGGAACTCATTGCGAATGCTTTCAACTCAACGCATTAAAGGTATTTTATTTTTCCACCCTAGGCATGAATCAATGGGGATTTGCTGAGGGATGTTGAACGGGGAAAAATAATGCAAATATAACAAGAATTAATCCAATCAAATCAAGTATCTGTCGCTCGCAGCGTCTTTATCTGCTTGAAAATTCTGTGTCAGATGAAATCTCCAGTGAAATAAATCCCTTTCAATATATAAGGAAGTGAAATTCAAAGGATTGGAGGTCGGATAAAATATGATAGCAAGAGATTTTTCAAAGGTTCGCCTTTTCAGTATAAAGTTGAAGTTCAGTCCATACACACTCACATGCACGCACCGCTTAGTGTGATCACATCGGCGCTCGAATTTCTGATAACAATAACCAAATGATGAAGTGTATTCGAAAAAATCCCGGTTGCAGGTACCGTTTTGTCGAAAGCGGCGAATGATAAAGTGGTATTGGTAAAAACGGAACAATCGTTCCACTTTTTCAAATTATAAAAGAAGAATTTTATTTCCTTTCAAGTTAAAATTCTAATTCCTTTCTTTCGTTTAGCCATTGCGAAGCGTTAGAAGGGAACTGACTAATGTATATCATGATACTTTTTTTAAAATACACAATATGCTTCATAGATTCCTTGAGAAAGTCTCTCGGAAAAAAGAAATTTGAATCTGGTCAACTGAAAGAAACTAATCGAGAAGTGAAGAAATTGCTTTTTTTGTTTTTGTCATACATTTGCTTTCACTATAGGAAGGCCATTGCGAAAGCAGCAGCTTCACACGTTCATGGGTGATAGTGGCACTACTATAGACCGATTACGGATTAACTACTGAAATATTTGCAACAGGAAGGAGGGGACACCTTATAGCCCACCAACATTATCTTGCTGCGTGATAACGATATCTGAGAAAAATTAGTCTGGTAAAATTTTAGCTGCAAAATGTTCAACAAAAAACAAAAATTCATGAGGCCCAACATACGCCGATGTCCCGATTACTATAAACGATTTTTTCCCATGTAATGATATTGTTCCATTCCATTCTTTGTAAAAACGAAAACAATACCCGAATGATAGCACTATGCGTGATTCTAACAAGCAGAATCTGGTGTATTTGCTCTTCACTACGATTTTTTTTTAATTCCACAATCTTCACACACACACACATCTTTTCTGTGAATTTAAAATCTAGGTTATGAACACAAAAAAGCTTGAATATTTGACAGTTATTTGTGGTATAATTTTTATTATTCATTTAATAGTATTGCATTATCCTCCTTGAATAATGTTGAATGCTATTTTTTTTTAATATATCGATGCCGTTTTGGATGTCTGATTTTTATTTTTCAATTATTTAAGAACTCCCTCTCTCTACCATTGTTGCTGAAAATCTTCTTTCCAAACACTTTGCACAAATTCCGTAAATTTTTACTCCAAACACTCAGCTTTAGGAAGCACCAAAATTGCAGAAAGGGGACAAAGGGGAGGAACAGCAACGAAACTCGAGGAAAGGGCAATTAAAAAAAAATAAGAAAAAAAAAATACTTGGAAACATAATGCAAAAACCATTGTTATAGCGCTTCGGAATTTTACAGTGACGAGAGACGATGACAAAACCAAGTCTGCCCCTCTCCTCACAAACACCCCGGTGTTTAGCAACCGATTTTTTTCCAAGGAAAGATGACAAGAATTCGCAATGTAAATGCATACTACATCACTCAAAGAAATGCTTACAGATTAAAATTTTCGTTGATGAATGACCAAAAAAAAAATGATTCTAAAATATGAACGATCGCTAAAAATGCTTAAAATATGACCGATAGCTAAAGAAATACCCAAATATGACATGACATCAAAAAATATGGCGTCATAAAAATCTGAGCCCTAGTGATGAATATAGTTTAACTCCGATCCAATGATAACAAATTTGACGATCGTATATGCAATACATGTATGGATTATCATATAGTACTATTTATTATGCATACCAATGACGCGAGCTTGGGTATTATTGGTATTATCCCCGGTATAAGCGATAATTTTTATTAAGTATTAAACTTACCAACGATATTTTATAACTGTGCATAATCGCCGGTAAAGTTTATTGGTTTAGGGAAATTTATCAAATTTACCAACGACGCTTGTGTTTTATGCATAATCGCCAGTAAAAGTAATAAATCTAAGGAAATTTATTAAACTTACCAAAATGCTCGGCGATTATACATGCTTACCGGATTTATCAGATTTAAAGGAGCATGTATGCCAAATTTAGCAAAGATCGACAAAAATTGTAGTTTTGTATAGAGAGCATACACACGAACAGACCCACAGAAAATCAATTACATACATAGACTTCAATTTCTATGAAACTTATTGAAGACGTAGTTTCAACAAAAGTGACCCCTTCTGCGGATTGTGGTGACGTATTATCAGGAGTGAGTTTAATAACATAAGAACGCAGCACAGATCACCAGATTTAAAGAAAAAAAAAGTGACCCGGTACGCGGAGTGAAGTGTCATCCGGGTGACCAGCTACCGAGATTTGACTGCAAAAGAATTTTTTTCTCACGTAATGATATTGGCCCGTTCCGTGCTTTGCAAAAGTGATAACAATACCCGAATGATAACATTATCCGTGATCACAATAAGCGGCGGCGGTCGTATTTGCCTTCCGCTGCCTCTTTAACAACCCTTCCTTACATTTCTGGCTCTGTGTATGTGTGTGTGTGTTTCCAGCAAGCGACCTTCTATGCAGGGAAAACCCCCGTAGTCGCAGTGGATGCGGCGCCTTCAGGTCGATTGTGTGTGTGGGAATATTTCCCACTGGCTAGAAGCGCCACCAGATCTCGCCGTAACCGCCATGCAGTGAACTACTGAAAGAACCGATTATCACAAGTTGACAGATTCAACATCCCATTCGTGGATCAACGTGGATGATCCAGTTGTGTGAAGTTCGGTGAAGGAAGACCAAAGAAATAGGAGAAAAAAAAAAAATAACAATAAAAATAGAAAGAAGTGTGAAAAAATTCATTTCGTGGAAAACTTATGTGAAAATTGAAAATATCGAGAATATTATAAAGGCAATTTTTCCGTATCCCACGAAAATATCAATTTACTGATACATAAAAGAAAGAAAAAGGGGGGTTATTTCCAACCCCTTTCATTCCCGTCATCTGCCAAATGGATTTAAATATTGAGTGGGACTTTATTTCTGTGAATTTGTGACCTTTGTTATATTAGTTCCGTTTTTCTTTTGTTTTTTTTGGTATATTTTTTTTTTCCGGATTACTTTGACAATTTTCATTTTCTTTGAAAAGTGGAATTCATGTATTAGTAATGAGGAACTTGACATGCGGATCGAGAATTCTCGTGTCGTTTGCGCTGTGTTTCCATATTATGAATACTGTCCTGAATGTGGTGGGTGAGTAAAATTTTCGTTTTTCAATATGGAAAAAATATCTTTCGTAACAAGATCGTGTTATATTCTATTATAGTTTATTGTGCGTAGAAAGAAAGAAAAATAGCATTTATTAACAACTGACATAAACAAACGTTTTAAATTAAAACGGTATGTAAATTAGATAAATAGCGTATATTAATGGAATAAGTAAATTAAAGATTTTTTTCTACTGTAATCAAAATATATTCAGTACAATGGGAATGTTTTAAGAATTCTATCTTTCATGCCTCCCGTAGAATTCAAAAAAAAATTCACAGTTAGTTAAAAATTTGATTCTAATATATTTATTTATTTATTGGTTTAGCAAGTGGATGAATTTATCGGTTTGATCATTATCATCATTGGTTGTTTTAAAATATTAGTTTGCATACCATGATATTGCGTGAAGTTTGATAGCTTGATGAAATTCAGCGTAAGCTATAAAAATAACGATCTACTCATAATTAGTGATTCATGAATATGAGACCATTATGAAATTCATAAAATTGTGATTTTTCATTAGTATTCGGAACATATAATGATATCATTTTTTTCATAATTTGTGTATTTAGTTTGATGCATATTAGAGATCCTATGACATGGCTGAATAGATTTCATTAAAAAAAATCGGTAAACATATGTAAGCAAATAAACAATAAATAGGTACGCTACGCACATCCGTGACCCAGGCTTATGGCCATACAGGAATACAAAAGTAATAGATAGTTACAATGAATAGGTATATGTAATTAAATGGAAAAATAAAAGAACTATGTGTAACAGAATAACAGAATAAATACATATATAAAAATAGTTATTTATGTATTCAAATGCCTATATATATATATATTTTTTTTTTTTTTTTAAACTTAAAATCGAATTTTGATAGAGAATTCGTTGCCAAATAATTTTTTCGCATGATATGCATGATTTCGATGTGCATTCTGAAAAATTTGGAATGGCTGCCGTTTCCAGATTATATAATATGCGTGTGTGGTATATGATGGAGGAAAATAATTTAATGTGAAGAAATTATTACTCAAATATATATATATATATATATATATATTTTTTTTTTTCGTTGGCAGTTAGAGAGGAATTTTTCCTTGAAGTATTGCGTATGAGATGCTAATATTCAGGGAAAGTGTTTTGTATACAATACGCTTATGGTTTAACATATGTCATGATGCAAATTTTTCGTTTGCGTATTATTAATTTGCTTTAAACTTTCTATTGATTTGTACAAAAATGTATTGATTTGGAATGATGATAATTATTTCCACAATTTGTGCACAAATCACATATACCTTTCGGATATAAACAAATACGGGAGTCGGTACATTTAAAAATGAATTGAAGAGTGTTTATTGAAACAATTTTTTACATCTTGTTTCAATGATGTAAGCGTTATCTTCTCCGTACATTTTAGAACTTTCATATCTAGTTCCAATAGTGAAAGCCCCGATTGCGTTTCACAGTAAAATATATTCCCAGTTGGAAAATTTGCATCAGTCGGCGCAGTGGCGCAGTTGAATAAGTCGTCATTTTTCGGTGGTCGTGGGTTCTATCCCAGCCTTATTCAGATGGATAGAGATTTTTCATTAAATTCTCGAATTAGTTCTCATTTGCACTATTTAATTTTCCGTATTGGCTATAGACTATTCGCTAACTGATTAATATGTAACAACTTCCTGTTCTTAACCAGCATTATATGAGGATATGGTACATGGCATTATATATTTTATAAATGCTTTTCTCAAACGTAGAGAGCTCTCAGTTTGTACCTGTAACGCCAGTAGTCCTTAGACAAAATAAATCTATTCAACGTATAATTTGCTTAGTGACAATATTCCTAATTTTCTTAGAAATTTACTTCCGATTGCAAACTGGCATGTGAATTTGAATTGAGGTAGAAAAAAGAAAATACGTGGATATAATACGATTAAATATAAAATTATATAATTTATTACATAATAGTAAATGATATATTTTTTTATTAAATTGATTGATGGGATAAAATAAAATATTCATTTTTTTGGCGTCAAAATGTGAAATACCATGAGACACAGTTGATTCTATTTCAGAATATTAAAATAATAATAATTATAAAAACTTCGTCAGAATTCAAAAACAAATCTATGTATGGAATGTAAAAATATTAAAATATTGTTCTATTTCTGTATATGATTAAATATTTTTATTTAAAACGATCAGGTAATTAGATAAAAAGTCTTCACTTCAGACCGACTGGAATTACCCGAGGTCACGGTGTTCAAAACTTCCACTTTTACTCTAATCTCTTTAGTCAGACGTAATTGGATTTTGAAGCCGTTCGTATCTTGCCGTATGTGTATCTCAGATGTTAACATCACTAAGCAGTTTCTTCGGACACGTTCGTTCGTTGCCTCAGTCTAAAAGTTTTATTTAAATTCAAAGGTTAAAATGATTTTGAAGTTCAATATTTATTCTGATATCAGCTCTTTTGAAGTCTCGTACTCTAACACGATGATAAATTTCTAATTTTAGCAAATGTTGATGGGAAAGCAGGAATCAACGCCAGTTTCTTTAACTCGTTGATTTTTTATCAATACTACGAGTATGTTTGCTATAAATTTCAGAAACTTGCAAAATTCTTAAACCGGTTTCCCATTACACTTTATGACCTTGTTAGGGTATAGGTATTCTAGTCTTAATACCTGGGTTGAAATGAAAGTGCAATCTTTTGTATTGATATTCTAACTGGCCACAGATGCTTCACAGCAGGATGTATGTGAATTAAAATTGTGAAAATTCATCTTTCAGTAAAAATCTAGTTTTTTTATTAACATTTTTTTTTCAATAACGGTAGTTTATTATTCTACAAATAGATATCAGTATATTTGATATTTTCATCAGTATTTTTCAACCAGAGTTTGGTTGTAACTTGAGATCAATAAAACATGTCTGCGAGAAGAAACAGAAATGAAAGCAGTAGCAAATCCTCATGACGATGTTTTAGGTCAGTGACTCCCTATCAGTGGATATAACGTAGAACTTAAGACAGTGTTTCTCAAAGTGTGCATTCTGGCTCCTGACGAGTGTGCCTATTCATTCTTTGAAGTATTTCTTTTATGAATACACGATATCTACTAAACCAGATGTTCTCAAATTTTTTCCACTCGTGGCACTTCTTTCCCTAATCGACGGTCATCGGCGGCTCCCCCAGAGCAGTTCAACAAATAATATTTTCGAAAAAATCTTTTTTGAAGGTCCCCTACTCCGCGGCACACCCGACAAAGATTGGTGGCGCACCAGGGTGCAGCGGCACACAGTTTCAGAACCCCTGCAATAAACTATTCTGGAGAGCCCCAGATGAACCATAAATATGGCAAGGGTGCCACGAGTCACAGCAGTTTGAGATTCACCGAGGGTAACGTTATATGTTACAGTATCTTCGGGTCAGCCAGGGGTGTGCTACGAAGCTTATGGAATTTAACCTCATTCCCAATGGGAATCATAGGTTGCTTGAGTTTTCTTGGACATTTAGAACTGTTAAGAATCATTGAGTGGATAGGAAAAATAAGAGTTGAAAAACCCGGTGGTGTAGATACCATTTATCATAAATAACGAGGTACTGTATCATATCTATATATAGTCTCTCAAGGCTCTTTGAAACATATTTCATTTAATAATAATTAATCAATAGTTAATAGTAATGTAATAATCTTTTGATATTTTTTTTCTTGCATATTTCATTCAGGTTATAGCATTAATGTTTTCCCTCCTAAAATAGTGAAATGAGAGAGAGTTCTGACATATAATGGGCTAAATCTTACTTTTCCAGTATCAATTATCATTCTAAATTTGAATTATTTTGTGTTCTATATCTTACGTGATATAGAAGGGAAAAAACATATTTATGAAAAACTATGGTTAATTTAAGTTGTTTAGTCTTTAGAAATATGCACACTTCTTCTGAAACTGTGTTTATCTAAAATACTTTTTATCTCATCGCTCGCACACCGATTTCAAAATTCTAGGTTTTTATGTCAGGTAATACACTGACTTTGCTCTATTAACTGAAATTCAAGATTTTTAATGGTCGGAGAAAGTAGTATTCACTAAGCTGCTAAGCATCCATTTGCAGAAAGATAAGACATCTTTATTCATAAAAATGAAAGTTTAAGTATCCTACAAAAACTTAACCCGAGAAGCTTTTGTGGAATTCAATTAGAATATTTCTGACACAATAATAAGTTAGGTATATGAGGTTCAAAAACTCAGAAAGTGGTATTCATTTTGAAGCTGAATACATAAATAATTCAATGTTTACTCCTTTGAGTTTCAAGCAGGTAATTTATGGCGAAAAAAACGCAAGATAAATATTATATTTTGCTATGTTGTCTTTAACTTGTCTTGGGATTCTTATTAGGGTTCCACAAAAGTTGCATTTTTTTTTCTTATTACTTTTGAGAAAAAGAATGTATAGTTTCTTATTTTTTCCCCCTGTTTCTCTGACAACGATGGAGAAAGAAAGTAAAATATTAATATTTTGCTTTTCTCTTTCACTTTCATCCGACCCCGAACTGTTTTGTGGCAATATCTTACGAAAAAGAAATGAGAAATACAAGGGAAAAAAATAGAAAGGCCCGAGTAATTTTGCAAAGAATATCGGGACAGCGTTGAAAAAACTAAATTCCGCTCACTTCTACTAAAAATACGTAAATTGTTTCGTCGGCGAAAATTCAAGAAATGGGAAAAAAATAATGGTTTCGAAAAAAAAGAAAAGAAAAATAGAGTAAAATAAATAACTTTGTTAAATAAGAAACTGTTTCGGTTTTTCATATCCACTATAAACCTTAAAGGGAAAAAAAAAATCTTTTTATACTTATTCTTCAAGATTTTGAGATTTTTCCTATTTTTCCCTTAACACTGGGTGTGAATGTGGCAGGTATTCTCCAAGAAATAACAAGGAGGATTACGCTTAAAATTGCCGGAAGGCGAGAACGAACAACCTTCGGTGAAATAAAGTACATTTCGAGGAAAACTCTCGAAGTCGAGACACAAAACACGAAATATCTTGTGAAGTTAAATGATAGAAATACAAAACGGAAGGGGAAAATAACTTGTAAAAAACACAAGAGGAAAAAAATTGGAAAGAGCTTTCTCATATATGATTCAACTTTCAGCCGAAAGCAGCAAACTCAACCGAAAAATTGATGTCTTGTACCGTAGGAAGCAACAAAATAGGATTAAAAATGAAATATATATTTTTGTATAGGTGATTGATTTATTAAATAAATTTATCTCGGATAATATTCAAATATTTCTTTTACATACTAACACTTTTATCTCTATACGTCTATTTCTTTATCTATCCATATCACTCTTCTATCTCTTCCTATACCTTTTTGTTCTTTCTTCCTCATCTTTTTCTTCACATCTTTTTTCTATAATGTCTACATCACTCTTTATATCTCTATCTTATACTCCCTTTTTTCATTTCTTTTTCTTTCATCTTACTTTTCTTCAAGGCTTTGTCTCTACAGCTTCATATATTTCTCCTCCCAGTTTCATCTTCTCCTTTTTCTATATCGTACTTTCTGAATGAAGTATCTTTATACATCCCCTATGTGTATTTATATCTCTTCGGTTTCTTAATCCCTCTATATATTTTCTTCTGTTATTTTTACAATCTTTTTCATATTTCAGTCTGTGCAATTCTTTCATTCGGCTTCCGTTCAAATAGCAGTCTTTCATGCATTTCACCTAACGCACGTGCACTTTAGTATATTCATCGCCTTGTACAGTCATATGATATTATTGTGCGACGTAATCTATTAAGGGTGCATAGATTATAGCACTCACCGAATTTTACAGGTAAACTTTTACCAGGCATACTTTCAATAAGGGAAAGTATCGAAATAACGTAAAACTCAGATACGTCATTCATGTTGCAAGGAGTTGTATAGTTATTAATACAAAAATGGTAACTTTTCATACGGACACCCTGTGCTAACAAAAAACAACTAGAAAGTTGTTGCCCTGCCAACAAAACAAACCCCACGTTTCTAAATGTAATACTCGCTGAGATATTTGAATTAAAAATGAAGAAAAATCGGAAAAAAAACAGCATGAACTCACGGAAATATTTTTTCCTCTCATTTATTTTTTTCTCCGAAATTTTTCCCAATTTTTTAATTTAAAATATCTGAGTGAATCTTAAAAATGAAGAATGGAATGTATTTTGTTGTCCTCAGGAGATAAAGGACAACACCATTCTAATTTGGTTTTTGAGCACAGTGTCCATATAAAATGGTTTTCTTTATTTTAATAAACCATACAACCCCTTGCAACAGGAATGACGTATCTGAGGTCCACACGTTATTTGGGCAAATTTTTTTATCGCGGTCCTAACTGTTAGCTATGCAATGCAATAGGTTCCAATCAGAAAAGTGGAAAAATAGTTTTAACTCTTTGCGGTCTAGCGGTTTCTTGGCATTTCGTTGGTATGGCTTTTACTTTATAGCAACTTCCTCGGAATGTGGAAGGCCCATGGAAGTTTGCCCTTTGCAGTTTTTTTTTTTATATATAGCTAATGAGTTCTGTGAAGAAGCCGAATTCACAGGGATCTTCCTATTATCGTAAAGGGGCCGTCGTAACAATGAAATACCGTTGCTTCCTGATGCAAGCTTTTCTCAAGTCCACCTCGACATAGGACCACAAAAAGTTAAAACATTCAATATGCCCTCTATTTTCAGTGTTGGTCAATTCTGTTGTAATTTTATGAATAAAACAAGTAACTGACTGATTGCAAAAATTTTGACTCACCAGAATATATATATAAGCATATATCCTCTTCCCAACGGATATTTCTTTCATGATGCCATTAGATAATATTGTAGTCAGCACATTATCGTTCCTAATTTCACGCATTTATCATTTATTACCAGAGCTTAGAAGACCAGATAAGAAATGGACATTTCGCATCATCAACTATATTTTTTTCCGGACAGACCGTATTTCTAAAACAGTTGAAATTATAAAAACACGATTCATAAACTCCTTTGATGACACTGAAATTGATAATAACTCTTTGCATATTGAAAAAAAATCGGAGTTAATCATTCACCAAATAACTGAAATCTATGAAATAAATGAACCCTTTGTTGGATTCTCATAAATCTGAAGCTAGAAATATTAAATAGAAACAAGTTTTCATGTGTTTAAACTTGTATATGCTGCACCGAAAATGTTATTTATGTGTTTTTGTAGCAGTCAGATGGTCGAGAAACCATGAACTGTATATACGGGTATTATCTAGTGTTTATTTTCCATTATGTATCGGATATTTGTTGAATCACAATACATCAACAATTCATTTTGTAATACAGCGAAAGATGAAAAAAATTGAAATAAATTTCTAGATTTGGTAAAACTAATGAAGTATAAATCGAAAAATATATTCCCATGAAACGTTACAGTATATTATAGTACGTATGAAATATTTACTTTTTCTGCGATTCAATTACTGGGGCAATACTTGCAATAAGAAGGAAAATACTCCCATCGAGAAAGAATAAACTATTTTTTTGTTGGTTTATCTACGAATATATATCATAAAGGAAAATATAATTTCACGGTAAAAAACATTTCTCGGGGAAATTTTAGCATCGTTTCTACATCACTAGATAGGAAACAGTAATATCATCCATCAATATGTAATATTATCTGTAGTTCTATTAATCCAAATCACACAGTAGCGCTTTTGTCTTTTTACCCACCCACGGAGGAGGAAAAAAAAGTCATTAACTTTCTTATAAAGAATTACTTTGATAAGATGTTAGCTTTTTCCAGGGGCCTAGAGATTTATCTCTTGTAATCTGTCTGCAACTGTCATAAATCAGAATTTACGATACAGGGTAAGAATAATAGTCGACGGATCAAGGACTGAGTCAATTCCAAAGGAGGAGAAAACTCTCAGCAAGAAACTGAACCATCGGAACGAGTTCGCGTTCCAGTGCATATATACCCAGATTTTTTTTATTTATTCACCATCAAACTTCGATACTCGAGGACCATATCACTGATGCATCACTTCTTACAACGGAAATTGCATCTCTTGGAAGAAATATATATTTCGCAGTAGACTATTTTCGTTGGTAGATCTTTTTTTTTTGGTTCAGGAGAAATATATACTGGAACTTTCTAGACTTGGAACAGAAAATATCATACAATGCAGCCTGTGACTCAAGAAAAAAAAATTAAATGATCTAATAATATGAAATAAAAGAGAGAAACGGGACCGAAAACTGCATACTGATAATCTGTTTCCAACATGCAGACCAGGATCTGTTTACAACATGCAGGGGGGCTCTGTACACAGCAGGATAGAGAAAGCGTTCCCCACATGTTTAGGGTCGAAGATGTTCAATTAGTCAGTGAATATATGTTCAAATTCTGCGACCCAAATTTCGGCAAGCTATAGGCAGATACCCGACTTCCCTATGCTGAAATCAGGCTTTGCGTCCATATCGTGTCTGAGAGAGCATATGTGCCAAAGACAGCTCTGCATGTGTGAGTATATGTAAGCTATACTGAGAGTGTAATATTTCTGACTCTGACATGGAAATCAAGTTTTCATGATGCCGGCACAACCCATGGAAACCAGTCTATCTCAATGGATGAAACTTACTGCCGTACGGCCTTCATCTTTCACGATTCGCACTTTTCTTTCAATGTAGTGTGATGTTTTATCCTTGTTATTATACGTCTTAATTTCGCCTGATATATTGACAAATTTATCACCAGATTTGTAAAGTGTTATTCAATCCATATTTGAAAAATAGTTTCAACAAAATAAACACTTTTTGCCAAATTGGGGTAATTTGTTCTCCTTCACTATCAAGTCAAATTTTTTTAACGCAATTTTAACCAATTGCATGGTGTTTACTGCGGGATAGTTTTTTCTTCACCCTGTCTTTCTAATCAGATCACGTGTAGATCAATATTACGGAGCAATATTTGAGTTATTTCAAAATTTCATCGAAAGTGTTACACGTGAAATTAAAAAATTACAATGAAGGATGTAAAAACGGTAGCTTGAAGATGGTGACTGGTGGAAACAGTAAAATGGACGCGGTTCTCAGAAACTTTTTATCAAACTAGTTATTTTTTTAATTGGCATATTCAAAATAATTAATGGCCTTGAATTTTTTCCATTCATTATATTCATCGAGTCACATTTTCATACCAAATTCTTCATTTTGCAATGGAGATTTTTAATTTCCTCGTCACTTCAATTAATTTTTATCGCGCTGAAATGTTAATATATTTACTTTCCTTTTTTACAAAAAAGATGTCGATGCCACTTCGGAATTTGTTATCACCTGCATAATTCGAGCAGAACTTGGCCATTTTTTTTAGACGAAGTTTCTTACAAAGGAGTATTTATGAAGGGGTGGTAGTCCGGGACCTTCTTAGCAGAGACGAACTTCTAGGCTCTCGCTGTTCTAGGCACATTTAAATTTGCCACCCCTTCGAAATGCTCTTATATATGTTTCGTTCTATAAGTTTTTTCCCGACCAATCATGCCACCCCACTCTTTCGCTCTTAATTTTCCAAAATGAAAAATGAAAGCCATTTATTTACAGTTCCTTCCTTAAATATGGTTTTGAATATTGTTTCATACACATACTCATAACAAGAGCATGTGTATTCACGGCATCTCATTTACGAAATACCGTATAACTTTTGAACTGTATTTATTTGTTAGGCGTCATCATGATAGTCGGTATATGTTATCTATTTCATTCAACAAGTTTATTCAGTTAATCAAGTTGTTTTGTATGATTGCAATCAAAGCCGGGGGGGATGGAACATATAAACCTAAGGACACTTCTAAATTGGAACTGGGAAAAAAAATCGCATCCCAAAAATTGGAAAAGAAATTTTGTTCATCTAAACGAGACAAACCAAATGATCACAGACGTTGTGCAACTGAATCAAAGCAAAAACATTTTTATTTTTGGGTATAATTATCGCGTAAAAATTTGAATGTTGGGCAAGCACACACATATACGGAGAAAAAGAAACTGGTTTGTTTTTTCGATTTCTCTTAGGGTTGATGTACCGTTGTTATGTACTATTATTTGAAAAAAGAAACGCCAAGTTATACGTTTGGTGAATTTAGCAGAATTATGAAGTGACGTAGTAAAGTTTTAAAGTGTTAATGTGTTAACTAACTCCATAATTATTGGTTAAATAAAAAAAACAGAAAAAAATCTTTTCTATAGTAGTTTTACACAAGCACAATCACGTGTACGTGTGTAATTATTGTATGGTCAATAGTATCCGACCTGTATAAATTCATTTCAGCTACAGAATTTATTTTTCCCTATAGTGAATTTTATTCACGTCTGAAAGGGTTAGAACTTTTGAAACTATCGAATGACTATTCAACGAAAAATACACAGTATTAGCAACAAATTATCAGAGTAATTTGACATTTTCAGCTATTTTAATTTAAGTGATCCGTTAATGCACAATTACTTCACACACACACACACACACACACACACACACACACACACACACACACACACACACACACACACAAGCAGTTTAGAAATACCGCTTTAGATATGAATTCATCCTTGAAGATGACAAATGTATGAATAGATGTTGATTCTCTTTCTTGGCGAGTGATGAGATCTTGCAAAACAGTGATTACATATTACTTCACCCACCTCCCAGAAATGCCTACTGTAATTACTGCTTAACCACACATATGCATTCGTAAACATTCGTCTGGGAATTTCTAATGAATTACACATCTGGAACGTGCTTTGAAAACGTGCAGGTGTGCTTTGAAAATTAGAATTTTAAATTAAATTTTAAATATCAATGAGCCAATGAAATTTCAATCACGTGGTAATTTTTTTTAAAATGAACTGGTTTTTTTTTTCCATTTTTATCCAATAATGTGCGGTTATACTGATGATATGCCATTTTATCATACGCGCAAAATGTTTACGTAATTTTGTACAATACAATTTTGCTCGATATCTGAAAAAAATTTCTAAACCAAAATCAGTGATGATATTATATTATTTAAAAAAAACATGCCACACATTGACCATGCCACCTTTGCCCAGTGATTGGGGAACTTTTTTAGAAGCGTGCCAAATAACAAGAAAAAACTTTTTGGTGGGCCGGACATATTCATGATTGAAATTTTTGTGCTCAGAAATGAAGCAGGATCTGTTGCGTACTTTGAAGACTTCCAAGGTTTCATAGCAAATAAGGTACAATAATTTGTTCTTTACGACTGTGAAAAAATAAATAATTACATCTTAATAACTGTGTATGCATATTTATTGCATATGCGAACTACCAATTTTTTTTGAGTACGCAAAAGTTTTAAATTAATTTTTATTCAAAAATTCTAACATCTATATTTTCCAAACGCAAAAAAAATGATTTTTTATTTAAAATACTGAAATTGAAAATTTTCATAGAATTTCAAATTTTCATTTTATTCGGAAATCTGCGGTGGGCCGGGTAAAACCTCTAAGCGGGACGCATTAGACAAGAATTTCCCTACTAGTTCCTTAGGCATAGATAAATATCTCTCTCTGTTCATAATTCAGAATATATCAAACGTTATACAATATTTTTATCGGTATTCCCACTAGCTCATATATTTCATTTTCTGAGCAAGTTAAGACCCTACTTAAATTATTTCAAATATTGATTAAAGAACAAAAAAAACAGCTTCACGTATGACTTTTTTATAAACCATTTATGTAGGAAAAAAATTCACATGAGAAGCTGTTTTGTCAGAGGGCTGAGTTATCGATCCAATAATGGGACTACGCATTGAAATAACGGTCCTCGGAGACTGTAAAGGTTATGAAAAGTAAATTAATTACATGAAAATAAATAAGGAAATTATCCACTTACCTGGAGATAAGATTAAATTGTAAGTAAAAACTTCCAGTAAGTGTGAAAATCCCTATTTTCCTGTCACAATCGGATTAAAAAAAATAAATACCGTACGGATGAGAATAGAGACGAAAAAAAACTGTTTTCATTCTCTCTCAAGGATTATTCAGATTTTATTCTGCAGTTTAAAAGTTTAAGCCAGACGTTGTTTCGTTTTCAAGAGATTTTCCTTTTACTTTCTGATAGAAACATTTCGACAACCTGGCCCGGATTTTTTTTTTTTTTAACTTTCTCATTCACATTCTATGCTTTTATGCGTTTCCGTGGCATTCAGCGAAGTCACCTTGGCAAGGTTTCTTGGAGCCTTTAGGAATAGGTGACAGGCTTTTGGGATACGGTTCTGTCGCTCTTTTATTCCATTTTTTTCTCTATTTTTCCTCGCATTGAAATACCTCTTACTGTTTTGACTCTGTTACTGACTCAGATCTTTTTCTTTTCTTCTTTCCATGCATACATATACTTACCGAAGAAAAATAGAAGGAATGGTAAAAGAAAATAAGAAAAAAGTGAAGATATGGGCCAATGGGCATCGCTCGAATCCTAGAGAAGCTGTAATCTCGGGTGAAATGCCGTCCGCTAGCCCTGGCATTCACTTTTCCAAGGAAAAATAAAAGTATAAGTAGTAGTAGGTGGACGGCATTGACGGCTTTTCAAGCTGATTCGGCAAAATAAAAGAACTTATCACTCTGGAAAGCATGCGAGTATATAAATCGTTTTCAGAATTCCATTCTTCCGTGAATGGCATATTGAATGGCAGCGTGAAAAATAGCGGAAGAATTGTTTCGCATTCTCTGAATGAACCCTGTGCAGAGATTTTTTTTAACCCTGATTCTTATGCTCGATTTCATATACTTCTTTATAAAATTCAGTTCTTCGAGATTTTCTTTTATTATCAGTGCTTATATGTATTCAAGATAACAAACTGTTGTAACATGATGATACACAGAACTAATTCGATTTCACGAAACAATGTCATAAAGTAAACATTTGTGAGGGTTGGACTTCTATGAATGCATGAAAACACAAATCTGGGTATTTCGTACGGATCCTGGTTATTTTCTTTCCAAACGCGGGAAAGAAACATATTATACGAAACATTCCATTCCGAATAAAAAGTAATATTTGTATATTTCTTTTATCCATTATTTCCACTTCTAAGTAAGTTAATCGGAGAGTAGTAGTAACCAAATCATTATTTTGATACACAAATCGTAATTTCAAAATGTATTTAATTGTTAATGTAATTTTGTTGTTTTCTTTAAAAATATCTTAAGAATTTTCATTTAATATACGAAATATTTACATCAAGAAATAAATTATGATTTTCAACATCCGAAGTGATTATCAAAATTTAACATATATTTTGTTCTTCTACCAAAAGTTAATTAGTAAAACAGGACATTCATAGAATTAGTAGCAATTTCAGATTTATTTTTTTCGTTGAATATTTCTTTTTCTGATTTATTTATGACTCTAGAGAATAAAGTAAGTTAGTTTTATGAAAAATAACTAGTATTCATAATACTAAAATTCTGTTTTAACTATGCTGTCCAAATCAATAATTTTTTATGTGAATAGATTTTAATGATACTCGTTGAAATTGCAGATTATGAAAGACAAATTACTGTACATGCGAGATAATTCGTAAATCAAATAGATTAATAAAAGTATATATATATATAGCTGAAATAAAATAACTTTATTTAAAAAACATTATAGAAATCATTTATAAAAAACATTAAAAATTATTTTAATAACATTAAAAAGATTTATTTAAAAAATATCAGTGAGATTAAGATCTAATGCTCTTGAATGGAATTCGAAACAAAAATAATTATTATCAAGGAAAAAAATTTCTTTTTTGAAGAAAATTCCTCAAATTTTTCTATAGGGCCTATATGCAATGGTCATTTACTTAACTATCCGAAATACAACTTCTATCAGTTTTGAAACCAACAGATTTATGCATATTCAGAAATATTGAATGGACAATGCTTCTGAAGAAAAAAACACTACAGTCTGATTCCGTTTTAACGAATACCGTTATATCGAAAATATCTTTTACACGAAAACTTTCCCAATCCCATACTTAAGCTTACATAGAAACAAAATTTCGTTATAACGATGTGATTTCTCCGGTTTTTTAAAGTTCATTATAATGAGATTCAACTGTATTTCGTAATTTATAGAAAATTTACCTAAAATGCTTCGAAAAATTTGTTTAAAAAATTTCCAAGACTATGCAAAAGCAAATCATTGTACAAAGAAGTGCTCTTCAACTGACCAATACACAAATAGCCACTAAATAAAGCCAGATTTATGTATTAAATATTATAGTTTCCATATATACTGGTTTTTATTTCTGTTTTAGCCATCAGCAGATCCAGGAATTGTATTTCTTTTTTTAACCGGTTCGCAATTTTTTTTCTCCTCATTTATTTAACCCTCTGCCGGAACCAAAATTATTTCCCCTATTTATTCATTTGTTGCCGGGACGGCCCATAAATTAATTCCCTCAATCATTTATTTTTTGCTGGTCCTCATATTATTTTCTCGATTTATTTATTTTATATTGGTTTTCTAATTATAACTCCCATTAATTTTGCCTATTTTTTGCCGGGCCGGTCTGCTAGTTATTTCCATTTATTACTCTTTTACCGGTTTGACAATAAATTCTTTCATTTATTTTCTGCAGCTTGCGAATTATATATATTTTCCATTTATTTAGTTTTTGTCGGTCCACAAATTTAGATCCACAGATTAGTTTATTATTATTTTTTATATTTACATATTTTTGCTTGTCCTGTTCTGGAGACGTGTACGGTTTCACTATTTTTGGCCTGCCCTCATATTATTTTTTCATTTGTTTATTTTTTTCAGCCCGCAAATCATTTCTCACATTTCTGCAGGGACTACACCAGTCCGATTCTATCCATATTTCTACTACAAATTTATTTAATTACTTCCACCGATCCACAGCTTTAAATAAATTGAAGAGCACTGATATGCAGTACATGGTTTAATAAAGTACTTTTTTTGTACAAACGAAAGAGCACGTTGGGCTTTTCTTGTTAGAATCTAGATTAAATGCAATTACATTAGACGTCACAAAAAAAAAATTCTGCAGCGTTGTTAAACCGATCATGTGGTGAATAAAAATAGGTGTCCCATTTTATCAATAATAGTTTACCATACGCACATCTGACCAAACGGGATGTGTTGTCATCGTACTTGCAAACGGGACTTTTTCGTATAAAGTTATCATTCGGTTATTGTTATCATCAACCCCGAGTCTGGATGTGATCACATTAAATGGCTTGGACTGTCCTTGATTACTGCACAAAAAAATCCAATCAAAAAAGTGTTTTTGAATAGTATTTTATTGTTAAAAAGTTTTCTTCAGCCTAAAAAGATGTGTACTTTACAATCGGATAAAACACATTAATGTATTCCAGACACAATTTATTGAAAATAACAAATTCATAAAAAAACGAATTTAAATTCTATGACGATTTCATAAATAGTCTCAAAAGATAAAAAAATTCCATCTTTTTTCTTTTACGCTATTTCAAAATCCACCAACGCACATTCAACCAGTACAAAAATTATATGGAATTTCTTTCCAGAGTTTTTCTCCCGGTTTCGTGTCATTAAATTTGCATGACTTCATCAGATTACTATCTACGTAAAAATTTCTCCGGACAAACTCCCGTGTCACAATTCTTTAAAATTGGAAGTGAATAATTTTAAGTCACAGACATGTTGTAAAGAACATAAGAAGAGAGGGAAAATTACGAGGCACAGAACAAAAAATAAAAATGAGGGAAAAGACCACGAGAGAGAAAATTAGATATTCTATTATTTTTTTTTTCCTTACTTTATTTCTCTAAGCTTCAAAGAATAAGAGGATGCGAAAATTTGAATATAAATTGGTAAGCCCCGTAGGGCTGTTGGTTGAAGTGATGTTCTCCACCTTATTATTACTCATCTAAGCTCTACATTGTACGATGAAGAAAAGCCTGGAAAATATTAAAAAATGGGGAAAGAATACCCTTGAAAATTGTTCGTGAAATATTTTTTATTAGCCTTTTTTTTCCTATATCTCTTTGTGTTCCTGGTAATTTCTCTGTAAAATACTGAGAATATATGACTGAGACAATCCCCCTCCCCCCCTAAAATCTTGAAAGTCAAGTTTTTGATGATATGCAATGACTCATTCCTTACCGTTGAATTTTTATTATTTTTTTTATCTATCTCTTCTCAATTCGAAGTACTGAGATTTCATTTCTTTAGGAATATTTTCTGCTTAAAATCCATTCAATAACGTCTATGCATTTATTTTGATGAGTTGTGTCTTGTATTAAAAATGAGAAAGAAATGCATATTTATAGTTTTCATTCGGAAGTGGAAAACGAAAAAAAAAATCACTTTTTTCCCCCAACGTATCCCGTGTATGAAACGAAAAAGTTCATTTACTGTATATTTTGTACTTTTAGTTAGGATCAGCATTAGTGGCTTATATGAATATTTATCTATGTATTTTGAGTGGAGTTCGAAATACGTCTGCTTATATGAATCTACTAAAAATATGCATATTTTTAATTTTTTATCAAGTATTCACGATCAACTCGCATGATCGAATACTTGTATACCAGGCTTTTACTATAGCGAACCCCGAAGGTTGATGCATTCCCTACTATCCACACGAAGGTTTTTTTCAACAGCTGGCGGAGGGGAAGATGAATTCAAGAAAGAATCATATTTTAATTTAGGATGGCATCATGCTTGGATAAATCGCCATCTGGTGGCAGTGTGAGTAATTGTGAGGTTTGGTCTAAGTTACGTCCGACCGCCCATGTACGGTTCCGTTCAGTGCACACGAGCTTTAAGTGAAGAATGAGATTCGTTGAATTTGCAGTCTACGTTAGGGATTCTTAACCTATGGTTTGTGACTCAAACTTGAGTCGCCTGGGCTTCCGAGATGGATCGTATAAATCAACTAAGAGCCCGGGACTATTGAGTTATCCGCCCCGTTTTTGTTGTACCCCTGTGCGTCAGGAAAGCATCTGGCATGGACGAACCGGGTATTGAACTCGTGACTCCTCCAAACATCCTTTGGTACTTTAGTCCAGTATCTTATCGACCTGCCCCACCGCACCCCCTAACTAATAGTTAAATAAATTTAGATTATGTAGTGCCTATATGAATCGGTCAAAATGTTTCACGGATCGATAGGAAATTCTCATATACAATATAAGTAGTTGCAATGAAAATGCGTGACATACGAATGAAATTCCCCAATCTCGAAGTTTAAGGTCAAACACAATTTAAGTAACCGAAAAACTCTGATTTTGCGCTTTTTTGCAGAAAAGTCGGAGCAGAAATGACTTCTACTTGGCGAAAAATAAAATGGGGTAAATCGGGAAGCACTTGTAACCCATTGTATCGGACGCTATAATGAAACGGACTGTTTTTTCCAAAAAATGATAAAATATGTCAGAATAACGGAGAGGTTTCCAAATAGTTTGATTTGCTGAAATATGATTGATCACTCTCTTGAGAATCTGATGAGCCCCCATTAGTGCCATCCCTCTTCAAGTCAAAAAATATCGATTCAATACAAGATGTACTAAAAACTGACTGTTTATTTAGATATACGGATTTTTAGAGAAAAAAAATTGTCTTTGTCTCTACCGCATCTCGAACCCGGGTGCCTCGAACGTTGGCCGGGTGCTTTTATCAACTAAGCTATGAAGACAGATAGGAAATGCCGCCCGAATAAAGGTATTTGGCCTTGATGTCCTTTACGAGCCATTAGCCGATTGTTGTAAACGTCCACACCTCACGGTACTATTCAGCACGTAATTTTATATGGGCATGATTCAAGGGAAATATTCTATCTGTAACTACAGCTTATAGTTGATAGAGTACTCGGTCGGGTTCGAGTCCCGGTAGTGGCAGAGATGAAATTTTTACAGAAACCACTATCTCTACATAATCAGCCAGTTTTCAGTGTATTAACAAGTGGAGAGTACATCTTTCTCAATATCGATTCCATAGCCGACGATTCAGTTTTTATAACCGTGAAAGTATTTGTGTACTTGTGTCACATAAATTACTTTCACCAATCTTAAAAATGTGAAACCATGTGTATTTATCAAACGAAATCAGAGACGCACATGATAAATATTTCAAAACATTTGGAAACTTTTGTAAATATTGTATATGGAGAGCTTAAAAGCCAATCATTGTAAGTCAAGTATTCTAAAAATCTTCTTATTACCAATGCCTATTCATTGCTAAAAACTTTCAGTTGCCAAAGCATTCCAATCGCCGTGCTTCTATTGCAAAAGCTAATAGAGCAACTTACAGTGTACTGACACGGAATAAAAAAATACTTTTATCTAATTTTTAATGTTCATTGACTTACACTAATTGGGCTCCTACCATATGTTCAGAATCATCAGAGATTTCAAAATAGTATTTGGTTCACATAACCATATAGTTAATACATTCAAAATATTACCTAGTGAATGTGACATTCCGGTGTTGTAGATGTAACGAAACCAAAGAACGACTTTAAATACATTACCTTGTAGGATAATAAAATCTGTCGAGAAAAGTTATGAATTTAGTAGTTTCACAGCTGAAAGTACTCAAATGAAATGTTCATCTGTGAACTGCATCGTTTATACCGGAATCTGTATAATCAACGTAGCATACCTCCGGACTCGAGCGAAATTTCTCAATGCGTTAACAGTCCAAACAAGGCAACCAATTCAATTTCAGCCGAGCCGAAAATTCCTTGTACATTACACCCAAATTTCCATCATGTTCAATTCACAGAAGAATAACCAAACTTTCTAGAAACTTCAAATAATTCCAGGCTTCGCGACATTCGTTTGAGAGCAATTTCTATTTCCCGCTCCATGTATATGGCCGGCCATAAAAGTTGTTTCCATCCATGATTTCGAGCGTGTAACATTTCCGTTTTATGGTTCCACTTCCCTAACGTGGGCCATTCGAGTTTAGCGATAGCTTCGAACCTTGTTTTCGAGTTTGCAGCGGCGGCAGCAGCTGCATTCCACAGACAGGACGCGGAAAAGATCACTAAAAATGTCTGGACAGTCGCTTGAACATTGATTGACCAGCCGTCCCCTATTCTATGACTCGTGAGTATCGTGAGCTGATTGCATACATAGGTGAAGGGAATTCTGAATTCAATATCACTGTAGTTTACGCGGGAACAGCGTCAACGAAATGAAAGGAACGAGTCTCTACTGATAAAATATTTAATTTGTTTATTCTTCGGTCATGGAATCCGTTGAATTGGAAATCACTGCCGCAGAATTCTTTGTACATGCAATGAATAAACAGGGTAATTCTGAACTCCTGGTGCAAACTCTGAAGATTGAACGCTAAAACATTCTTTTGTGCGAAATACAGGACTGCTATTCATTAATTTTAACGCTAAATTGAGCTAAGTCATTTAATAATCAAGTATCCGGTTTTTTTATGCGGTTTGAAGTTTGTAAGCCGCAAAAATATTAAAACGGATGCGAACACTGGATCTCTGAATTTCAAAATCGATACGAAGCTAAGATTTGAATTCGAAGCTAAGATATAAATTCCTTTCCGTCTTAGGAGAGTTCACTGCATGTGCCAGAACAGAGTAGGACACTGTTTCTACTGTGGACATTCCCTTCTATAACCCAGTTGGAAATTGTCCGGTGCGAGTGCGAAAAAGGTCGCTAAACGCACACTGACACAAAAGAAGGTGATATTGTCTGTCTCTGGTGGGATCACCGTGGAATAATCTTTTCTATGAATTTCTTCCGAAAGGATATTTTCGCCGTTTCCTTTTTCCAAGCAATAAGTTTTCTGGCAAGAACGTTATTCCCCACCTAATACTTCGCCTTTTGTCGATTATTCTTTAATTTTCCACACCAGTGTACTAGAAAGTGTACCGGATAATCGAGAGTCTATTGACCTTCGAGAATTTGGAATCAATATTCATTTTTATAATTTTCCAGATTTGAAAATTTTACATCTCTAAAATCGGTCATTATGAAGATTAATAAACCACTCTGGGTTTATATTAATTATGCGTAAAATCTTTCAGAATAAGTATGGAAAATAGTATTAATTAATTCACGTGTAATTAATGTGCTACTTAGAGAATTTTGTTTTGGGATCTCAGCCGGAATAGCTCTCAAATTAATGACTAACAGCCCTGTATTCTTTTTTTACATTCATTTTTCCCCTCTAGTATAAAAGTCTTATAATGGGTAATATCCGATAGTTTTATAAATCATCAGAAAAATTTCTGCACGGCTCGATTAAAGTCATTACAGCAGAAAACTCGAAAACATTAACTGCATCTATCTTCGTACAAAAGCAAGCATTTCTCAAGGGGGGTTGGGCGATGGGAAAAGTAATAAAACTAATACTTTTCTACACACGTACTTCATAACAATTCAGGGTTTACATGTTCAAAGTTCGCTCAACTGTGTATATGAGTGTGTGTGTTGAAGTGCTAATTGCCTATCGTAACACCAGAGTAAAGAGAACAACGTTTTCTCTCGTGCCCGAGCTTTTATGTTCCCTAAATGAACCTGGTTACGGAAATTCGTAAAACGTTAAAATTTTAAGATTGGATGTACGTATATATATACATACACACACTCACTTCAACAAAGAACAAACTAATTGGCTTCGGGCCAAAGATCTTCATTTTTGGCCTCCTCTTTCATCCCCTGCATGAACGTGTAACTAGGCTTATATTCATACATTGCAAAGGCCCACCTCTCTCTCTCTCTCTCAACTCATCAACCGAAAACGCTCTCTAGCGAAGCTATTTAACATAAAAATAACCTTTAATTGGTTAATGGAAACTTGGAGTTAACATGCTAGAGAGATTGAGAATTTATAGAGGTAAGCTTTATTTAGTCACTAAAAGGGTAAGAATCGCGATTTGTGCCTATTTGGGTATCATCCATATACTTCAAAGTGTTTAATGGTGCAAGCATTTAAAGTCTCCTAAACTGAAGATAATTTTAGTCATTAACTTCTATTCTATCATATAAAGTGTCTACGACTATATTTTGTACATTTGCATTTATTATTCTGATTTTTCAATTTGACTTGTTGATTTAATTTGAATAGTTATTCATCCCCGGATTTCAGGTGCGATTACCGCATTGTCAATTCGCATGCAATCTACTATAGCTATTCTTTAACCTTATCTGCAACTGTGAACTGGAAAAAGTAGTTCAACGATTTCGCTGCCAAAATCTGGGAAAAGAATATTAGAAAAAATTTGTATAGTATTTGCAATTTCCTGACTGGCAAAAAACAAATGGGAGAAACATTAATTGTTGAAGTAATTAACAGACCAACAAAAACAAATAAATAAATAAATATCGAAAAAATCAGTAGAAATAATCTGCGTCCCCACAATAAAAAGATAAATAGAATAAAAAGGTTGAATAAAAGATAAACAAATACATAATAATTTGAGGTCTAACAAAAAACAAAGAAATCGAAATAATTAATGATAATAATTAATTTCTGTGTGCGGTCCGGCAAAAATATATGTAAAAAATATTATCAATCGACTGGCACAAAAAGAAATAGAAGCAATTTGAGGACCATAAATTCATAATAGACAGAGGAGAGTAATTTGTGAGCCAGCAAATATAAATAAATGGAAGAAATACAATTTGTACACTAAAAAAAAGAACTAAATGAGAAAAGTTTGCGGTCCGGCAAAAAATACTTGGGAGAAAAAAATACAGTAGTAGAGTAATAATTTTCTGACTACCAAAAAGTATATAAATAAGGGAAATAATCATTAGTAGAAGCAATTTGTGAACCGGCAAAAAGAAAATAAATAGGAGAAATTGCAGATTGACAAAAAGAAAATAAATAGAAAAAAAAATTAAATTAAAACATGAATGGGGGAGAGCGAGATGTAATTTGTGAACATACAAAACATAAATGAATAGGATGAAAAATAAGTAGAAAAAGCTTGTGGACCGGCAAGAAACAAATAAATTGGAATAGTTTGTGGACTGGCAAAAATAAATAAATAGGAGGAAAAGTGGGTATTGGGAAATATTTTGCAGACTAGCTAATTACTCAGAAATTTGAATTCCACCAAGTGACTTAATGACGAAACTGATTTTTTGAATCACAGTTTCTTCTATAACTTTTCATAAAGCCATTGCCGCAACTTTATAGCTTCGCTCGTAAATACTTAGGGAAGCATAAAGCTAATAATATGAATAATTAAACTAATGTATGATAGTCGACACTTTGCAATTCTGTTTCTCTCGAACCTATAAACGAGGTTCTTTATTCGACCTCTAGTGAACCAATTTAACTATTTCACTATGTGAAATTCCGATGAATATCAAGTTTCTATTAATATACGATCAAGCCTACTTGTACAGTTGATCGACAGAAAATGTATTGATCACGCATCGAAAGGATTAAAGGTTCGAATTTAATCAATCCTATTCTGAGTATGACACTCAAATTCTGCTTATTCAAGCGAGTGGAGTAGTGGAGGCTTTAGCACTCGATGCATTATCTCCCATCCGGTTTATACCATCTAGAAATCTTCATCGTGTATAGAGATCACTTCAACTATTGACTCTGGAATATGAATTCACTGCACTTTATATAGTATGATCTGATTTTCATCGCCATGTGATAATGCTCCATAATACTTCAGAATAAACTAACGAACTACACGTATTTTCTGCTTTAAACAGTCTATGACATTTTTTTTAATGGATCAGGGACATAGGCAGTATTAGCAGAGACCCGATATGAAATATATAAATAAATATGAGTTTTTATATACAGGGTGAACTTTATTATCGTTGCTCAATGGCTAGTCATTGAACCATTTTTTGTGGAGACAACATTCAATTACAAAAAAATGTTTCAAAGGATGTCGTCCATTATTTTGAATGCCGTTCGAATGAAAGGAAAAGATAATATAAAGTTAAAAAAATTAAATTTTTATACGGTCTCTTTAACAGTTCCAATCAAAAAGTTGTTGCCCTGTCTCTCCCGAGGGAAGCAAAAAAAAATTCCCCATGTTTATATGCAAATGAGACGGTTATAAGAACTTGCGCTCCTTATCCACAATCAGTTCACCGTTGTAAACCATGTTGACCTGCTGCACTCTTTCGTTGCTGGATTTGTGACTCGCCTGCAATGTGTTATCCCCTGTGGTGGTGTTCATGTGGAACACATACTGCTGTAATAAACGATTTGGAGAGGCATTCTGTTCGTTATTTGCGTATCTTTTCTTTTAATTGTGCACGTCAACGTCACTTATCGGCTGTTTTTTTGAGTTATCTTTTCCCTGTCTTAAAGAAATTCACGTGACCTAGCGATGCTAACCATGCAAACCGTTTTTATTTCGGTTATTTTTCCGGTTTTTATGAATTTTTGAAGTTTCTCAAGACTTTTTGGCAACCCTGTATATGAAATATGCAGTATGATTATAAAAATTAGGAACTACTGTTAGGAGATAATAAATCTTGTTAGTTTGGTATTTTTTAACTTCATCGATGTGGATTTGTTTAAACCTTGCTTCATTTGAAAATGTTTCGTAATTTAATGAACGATTCTAAAGTCGCCGTTTGCAGACATGTCGGCTGCGTAATCAATTTTTCATAGCCTGAGTAATATGTATTCCCTTTATATACTGTATAGTAATATGAATAGAAAAATCACTCTTATTATATTTCCCTAGAATTCCTTATAAACAGTATATTTTATTTTTTCCCCGTTCAACACATTTCATGGTGTCTTACTATATTTACACGCCAGCAACTGTTCTAGAAGGCAGCTCTTGCATTATTTATCCCTTATTACTTATCGAGCATGAGTGAAGAAAAGTCTTTGTAGCAGAAACTTCACAAAATGCTAATTTAAGAGACGTGACTGAAATATATACAGAGTATTACAGAAAAAAAAGAGCAATCAGTCCTTAAGACTTTCAGAAAAGCAAACAGAGATTTTTCCTAGTGAATGCGTCCATAAAATACTCTATTGAAAAGAGAAGAGAATTTCAAAATAATAAAATAAAAAATAAAGTACACATTTTTATATTGAACATCGAAAGTGGAGAAGATGCGTAAAGTAAAATGTGAAGAACGCAAACAGAGCCATGAGCATAAAATGTCTCCGTCATTCCTGAAATAAATAAGAATAAAATGAAAAATCTTGCGAAGTTGTGATAGCGATACATCTATTGGAGCATATGTCCTCCGACATTAAATGGAGGATGCTTCATCCGTCAGTGAACAATCTCCAGAGTTTTTCGTCCATCCGCAGTGAGAAAACCAACTGCAGAAAGTGTCGGAAACAAAAAAAAATATATATATATAGAATTCTCCAGGGATCTTGGAATTCACATATATATTTAAAAAAGGAAAAACTTTCTCCAATGTTTTCGAACAAAGAAAGAAAAATTATACACAAAAAATATATATATTTTTTGCTTTCTCAAATAAATGAATGTTTTATAGAAATCGATCAACAGTTTTTACAAAATAAGAGAAAAGTTTGTTTTTTTCTCTCTCTTCCAGGTCAATGAAAATGTTATGCTTAGAACTTTCAAAATAAAATCTGATAGATGAGCTTGCATTTGCTTACCGCACACTATATGCATATTTTTTGCGGTTCATTTGTTTATGAGTTTTTTTTTCCCGCTTTAAATAAATATTTTTCGATAATCTCTTTTTTTCTTCTATTATCATTTTGCTCTTTTTGTTACGCAAAAATGATGACCTTGTTCAACATTATAAGGAAGAGAAAAATTAATTTTTACCGAATTATTAATAATACGCTTCTGGAGCTAATGATCCAAAAGAAAAACAACAAAAAAATGGGGTTTTACTGGGGTATTTTTTAAGAGACAAACTTAGTTAAACAGCATATTTTTTTATTTTGTTATTAGAAGAGAGAAAGAGAGGAAAAATATTTAATGTTCGTGATATATTGTAATTAAAAGTTTCGGTTCGAGCAACATGCAACAAACAGATCTAGAAGATATTAGATTCCTGTATTGCAAAAAAATAAACCTTCTTTTTTTTAATAACTGAAAGTTATATTCCATTTCGTTTTTTCCCCTCATCGCTTTCTAATTATTTTTCTGCATACTATAGCGATAGAAATTGTTTTTGAAGTTTATATGATATGCTTTTATATATATTGGAATCGAATATTCACAGAGAGTGTGTATGCACAATAACTCAAATGTTATGGAATAAGAATTTTCATATTTAATATAAGAGAAATTACGTATGGATTCTCATAAATGATCGGAAAAAACGCGAACGTGCTCGCGTGTGTGTGCGTCGTAGTTGCATATTGTACTGTTAGATATTATAAACTAGGACAACGATAATGGGAGAATAATGTTAAGGGTACTAGGATATGTAATATGATTCGCTTCACATCTATGAAATGGAGAACAGCGAGTCAAAATACAGGATTATTTGAGTAATTATATTCAAATAAATACAGGAATCCCACAAGGAACTATATTGAGTCCTTTGCTTTTTCTAGTATTTAATGATTTATGCAAATTGTAATTTTACGGTTCCATGACACTTATGCCGATGATGTTGTTTTAAGATATGCATGTGATGTGCTGACGCTCTCAAAAACCATATTGGTCACGACTTGATTTTGATTCAAAAATGGTTCCGAGATAATAATTTAAAATTAAATTTAGAAAAAAGATCATTAATTTTTAATCTCATACAAACTGATTTACATTTAAATTTTAAACTTCAAACCCTTGCTTGTGATTTTGAACCTCATTGTTATCGTGATTTAATTCAAGAAGTAAATAAAATTAAATATTTGGGTTTAAATGTATACAGGGATCTATCTCTAAAGTCGAAATCCCTTGTCCATGAATTACTTAAAGAACTTCATTTTGAGATAGACGGTTTTTTTCCTCAGGTCAAGATATTGAGGGATATCTTGTCCCAGAGGAGACAAGATGACCTTTCTTTCTCCAATGTCCAATACTTGGTACGATTGAAGACTTTATCAGCGAATGCATAGATTATAATTACTAAATGTAGTTCACTAAGCGTGAAACGTTGGGAGGAAACAAAAAAAGCAAGACTACATTTTTTTTTAATATTTCGTTCCCACTTGAAAAACTCTCGATGAAACAGACAAATAGCTGAAACCACGTTCATTTGTATGGTTACGAATTTTAATTTGTTGCGGGCCTAAAACATCAGCTATAATGCGATAATATAAAAACTAGTTCCAAGTGTTTCAAGGTTTACTAAATATTTGTTTTCCTACTAACTCATCTATAATCTTTGTCTCTACTCGGGGCATGGGAGAAAATAGAAAATATTTTTGGATTTTGTAAATTAAATTCTACAAATGATTTAATAAAATTATTTTTGGCAATTAAAACAAAGTTTGCCATTTAGAAAATATAAACTCATCATTTTAAGACTTTTTCTAAGGTGACAGACTATGGCTTGGCAGTACTTCTGAGTCTGGTGCCTTAGAAAATCATGTTTTCATTATGGAGAATAAAGCTCGATCAAAAAATATTGAACATAATAAATATCCTAAAATCACACACATACACGCGCGCACACGTATTGTGTTTTTCATTCGAGATAAAATGTTATTTAATCGTGTGAGCGAAACTAAAATACTCCAATTATGTCAACATGATGTGTGAAAACTTTTTTATACCGTTCGTACGTCTGAAATGAGAAGAATTTATCAGAGAGACGGCTTCGAACTCGTTCGGGATCTCAGATAACATATAAAAAGAATTAGACTCTAAACTGAACTTCTCGTTCATTTACTAATGGATGATCAGTAATTTCGATCCTGAGTACATTAGGGATAGAATAATGTGTTCCAACTATTTAATCAATGAAGCTTCTGGTTCATTTGCTCGGCTTATAAGATCGATGGAAATCAGTAGCTTATCAGCGTGCGAGTACTTCAGTGTCTTTGTTAAGGAAATGAGCGTTCGATATGTATGGGATTTATTGATGTACTTATCAGAATGTTAGGTATGCGAATATAACACATATATATATATATATATATATATATAAGTGGATCGATGAATTAAACTTGAGCTTAAATCGATTGCTTGTAATTGAGTTATTATATCAGCTGCTATCTTTTAACTTCAATTTGAGTTCTATTAAGTGAATTTTTATTTCGATTTCTAAACTTAATATCTACACATACATACAATGAAATCACTACCATCCATCCTAATTTGGCGTTAATGCAGGCTAAATTAATGAGTAACTAAAAATCCAGATAAGCCTGAGTTCTATGAATGCCCACTTCCTACCCAACCATTACGATAAAACTTTTTGTTTTACAAAGACCCGGTTTTATTCGTAATTTCTGACTTGTTAGTGCAGGCCAATACAATCAAACTTGTTTAATTCGAAGTCAAAAGTAGCAAGGAAAAAGTTTGAAATATTCAGTTAAACTATCATGCATCTGTAAAATGACTACAAATTTCAACTTAATAATCAAAATTCACATAGGATAATAATTATCAATTATTCAAAAAAATTATCAGTTGCGAAACTGTCTCCCAAATTGCAATATATAACTATAATAAAATTGATCTTAGATTATTAAACTGTTTTGGAATCAGCATGGCTACAGAATTTCTTGACCATGTTCAATGCACGATTCATGATTCACACGGTTCATGATCACCCGTTACGAAACTGTTCCCAAAATTTTTCTTATCATTCTTACGCCATCAACGAAACATACAAACACAACGCCACAACAGGCAAATTGCCCAACGAGGTGGCTGACTTAACAACATCATGGATCCCCGAGCCATTTTTTTGGAGACCCTACCTACCTACTACTGCTACACCACGGAACCCCCAACGAATCGGTACATGCGGGAATGTGCGTGTACGTGTAGTGAAACCTGACGTGAAGTTTTTTTGTTTCTCTGTAATGCTTGTTATGCGTAGTGCTGCTATCTGCCACCAGTTTTTCTAACCATGAGTGAAGTGTTATGATTTTATGATTAATCGTTGTAGGACTGTTGCTCTCTGTGGCGAGACTTTTTAACGGGGAGATCGGCTCGCATTTGTGCCTTGAAGTTGGGAACCACAGAAAACCAACTTCAGCCGACCACCACTGTGGGGGTTCGAACCCGGATGCTCGCATCGCGAGTCCGTCACTATAACCACTCGACCACCACAGCGGCAAAACAATTAGCGTATTACAATCTGAACTTTCCGATACTTTCCGTACTCTTAGTGACGACAAAAAGATCCGAATTCTGAATGGTACACCTTGATGTACAGGTTGAACAACATAAACGGTATTAAAAAATTCAAAAATAGTTCGAATTAAACAAGAAATTTCACCATTGAATTTGATAGAAAACTCAAGGTGAGTTTGTAAATATTCGAATTTACCATACATGCAATTGTACTGTATAAATGTTGTATACTGCACTGAATTTGAAATTTGATAAACAGTAATTGCATAAACAGTGAAACAAAATAGTGTAATACTTTAAAAATTTATTCCAGAAAAAACAAATGTTCAAGAATGAAAATATTGTATACGACATAAATTTAATAATGTCTTACTTAAATTGGAAGAAAACATGAAATCATATACACCAGGGATGGCCAACAGCTAGTCCGCGGTCCGCATGAGGCCCGTTAAGTGATTTTGTGTGGCCCGCGACAAAGTAAAAGTGTCGTGAAAAAATTACATTTGTGATCATTATTTGGACTATCGGTTCCAACAACAGACTTCTTGACTGAAAAACTGCTTACAAACTTCTCACTTTTGGTGACGAATTTAATTTATCAACTAACTATAACTAATTTAATAATAACTATACACCGAAGTTGCACCATTGATGCGGCCAGCGATGCTACAGCTGACCATTACGTTGGTCCGCGGACAGAAAGAAGTTGGCCACCCCTTACAGCAGTGGATGACTTTTGCCATCTGCGTCTCTACAGAAACTGGTATTTTAATTTAATAATGCATTCTTATATTTGACTAAGCCGGATAGTACGGCATCTGGATAATCGAGATTATGCTGTGCATTAACAAATGTAAAATACAAATTTTACACCGAAATTTAGTCAGATATATTACACATATTACATTGATCAATACTGATTCTGTTCTAAAAATATTTCAGTGATTTTTAGATGATTTTTGAGTCGCTGATTTGGAATCAGGCATTTGTTTTGTCAGAGTGGCTCTAGTTTTCAAGATAAAGTAAAAATTAAATTTCAATGTTAATGTTGTAAGCAGCTTAGAAATGATGTTGAAGCTGTGGGTTTTAAATAAATACACTAAATTATTCGCAAATACATTTCAATGATTTTAGGGTGATTTAGGGACGCCAATTCCAAATATGGCATTGGTTTTGTCAGATTGGCTGTAGTTTTTTGGATAAGTAAAAATTGTATTCGAATTTTAATACATAAGAAGCATATAAATCACATTGTTCAGAGTATGCACACATTATCGCAAAAACTAGAACCAATTCAGCAAAACCAACACGAGTTCTGAAATCAACAGTTCCAATATAACATAAAACCATTAAAATTTTCTAAGAACATGAAGAAAAAAAAATGTTGAGCAGTGGTATTGATGCACATTTAATAAACGGAAATATTCTTACATGTATAGTACGCACAAAATATAATAGAAAATGTTTTTGTCAGCATATAAACTTAGTAGCAGTTTTATATACAATAGATTTTATTTCTTCTATCTCTCAAAGATTTCGCAAGTAAGAAACAATAAATCGATCCCCCCCCCCACGTAAAACATTCTAAAAGAAATATCGACATACACACACACACACACGATGTATTATATCCTAAGCTGCTGATCATGCCAGACGTTCAATTTTGCGTTAAAGATTTTTTTTTTAATTTATTTTTTTCATCCTCTCGTATCTTCTCATCAAACTGCGTGATGATGCGAAGGAGGCAGGAGACGAGGAAGCTTCTTATACCCCTTTGCTACCCACTGCCAAATCTTTTCAATGATGTTGGTGAATGGAAATATCGAAAACTCGATGAAAAGAGAAGTTCATCAAGAAAACTCAATTTTTATCTTTTTCACACACAAAACCATAAGATGTCGATAACTTACGCTCTGGAAGTAATCACACATCGTAGGGCCCCAGAGGCGATTCTAAGCCTTAAGTGCATTGGGGGAAAAATACATATTCTTCGTCGAGAACTCTCTCTCCCTCTCTGTCATGCATCTATCTCTTCCAGAAGGAATAGAAGTATAACTATGAAAAGTGATTAAAGTACTATGTTTGTTTGCATCGATTCTTGAACATCTTTTGAACGTCCCATATTTTCTTTTCCTTTCCATATTTAATTCATTTCAGGAGAGAAAAAAATAAAAACTTTGGTTTACTTTGGAAATCTTCTTTGACGATTGAATATTTTTGGAATTATTTCGCAAGCTAACTTTCTTCTTGCTCATGGATATCGCGTACCAACGAAATTTTCGGAAGTATTAATGTGATTATTCTTATAATTGCATTATGTTAAAATGAGCATTTCTTATATGAGAGACATTCGCTAGTAAAACAAATCGTCTTGGACATCCATCACTGCCATTAGCTGAAGTTCAGAAAAGTTTTCCAGGATGTTAGTCTAAGTTCTGGAAAACTCTATCCCAGACGTTTCACCCTAGATCTGTAGGTGCCATCTTCAGGGGTGTGGTTATGTGTGGTTTCAGTAGCGATTGCTTAAGACGTCCATTTTGTTAGCTTCAACTTGTAGTTACGCCTCCGAATATTTCGTCACATGTATAGTCAAGAAGATAATTTTTTTTTTAGACTGTGCTCCGTAAGACCGAGAAATGTGTACAGTTTATTCAGCAGTTTTTTAAGCCTTTAAGCGGCACACAGAAATCACTAAATCTCTTTCAAAATGCCATATCTTTTTCCAATTAATTTAAATGAATAGGCTTTCTTCCGACTTTCAGCAATTGTAAACTAAGGAATATAAGGAAAAGTGTTCCACTGAAAAAATAATCTGTACAAAATATTTGGGCTTGCCACTGCTGAAATAAGTGGCTTTTAAACACACGAGTTATCTCGTTAATACCGCTTAAATATTTAAATAAAATTCATGAAAATTTCATGAAAAGTCAGTGATCATACACAGTTGAATCGTATGATCGTGGCCACTTAATATTTTTTGACATCAGCTGCGAATAGCTAATGAAAAATGCGCCATCACGAGCTAACTTTTTGCGTATACAAAGTGGCATAATACATCTTGAAAATGTATCAGTTGTTACTGTCACTGTTTGAACAGGCTTTTTATTATATTCTAAGGCCGATTATGGGCTCTTCAAGCAAGCATCACTGTGGGTCTGGAAGACGGAGGAGTATTCAGTGCCGTTCATATACGTTGGTTGAGCGGAAATTCCGAGAGATAATACCCTACAGTACAAGCAGAATCAGAATTTCGTTCCCCAATGTCATAGTACTAAAGCCATCTGTAAGTAGTGCTCCAAAGTAAGATGCCTTAAAAAAAACCAGCGGGCCCTTTGAGGATGGAAAAACGAGTTTTCTGTTCAATATTAAATGAAAGAGACGTCTGAAAAAAGGCATAGGGGACAGCTATTAACTGTATCGATAATATTCACTTTACACTGTTCATTAATGTCTGATGATGAGTCGGCATGAATTTATCCAGTGGCTGTACCCCGAAGCAGATGAAAAGCCACTTTACACCATGGGCAGAGATACGGGGGGGGGGCATTGTTCCCCCCAGCGTCAAAGGTGGAGTCGACTGATCTAATGTATATATGTATATATGAATTGACATCATCATCATCATGCCCCCCAGCAATAATGACAGTGCCTCCCAGACTTCCAAGTCTATCTCCGCCTATGCTTCACACTAGGTAAGGAAGTTACTTCAGTACTAACGACTTCAGTTTACGTGGAGGATTCAAAATTGGATCTCTTCTGATTGTCAAAAAGGTGGCTTTTCGGATAAATCACACTCATCTGCGTGCGATGGATGGCTGCTGTCGTATATGGAGGCAAATCTAAAAAGAAAAAGAAAAAAAACCTTTCTTTAGGAATACAATCTGGTAATACCAGTATTATTGTCTGAGCAATTGTGTCATATAATCCCATTTCACTGATTCTTCTACAGATCGTGTAAATAAAGAAAATATTAATTTGTTTTTTCTGAGACCGTCGAGAACAATAATATCGTAGGTGTTCATGCAAAATGTCATATATGTTAATTTTGTTATGCCACTAAAAGTTTCTTCACGTGTGTTTCCGTATTCTGTAAAATGGCATCTGTTTCCGACCGATGGAACACCAGATATGGCATGGTTTCAAAGTTCCTATGTATTCAAACCAGTTGACTATTATCACTGCTGGTTTTCTTGGTGTAGTTTTTTACTTACATTGTGGTAAGCCTGAGCTATAGACGGTTTCAGATAAAGATAAAGTTTTTTTACTTACGTAATTTTGCATGAAGGACAATGACGTTTCCAAATGTTTCAAAATTTTAATTACAGTATGACCATGGTTCCCAAACCTTTTTCTGGTATCCCCGATTCTCCAGAATTTAAGCTTTCGTACATGGTTTATTGATTTTGAGACAATTACTTGTATATGATGTGGAGTGGATAAATATTTCATCATCCGAATAATTACATCAGGTGAACACAAAATAGTAATGTAAAACTTAATGCATCGCCAAACTAATAAATGGAAATTCGAAATTAAAAATATAACAATATAACTAAGATTTGAGTAGTGAAGTATATTTTATTCAATGCGGATCGTATCGACCGCAATGCTTAGCAGATACAAACTAAGGTTGCAAGGAATATGGTGTACGTGTTAGAATAATTTGGCTAGTTTGGTATGCAAATGGAATTTTCCCTCATTACCCAACCTAGTAATTACAGTCTGAGTTGTATCCTTAGGGACCGGTAACATGCGGTTGCTTTCCTAGTGTCAATCGATCTTCTGGGGCTTTACATATCTTATCTGTCGCACCGTAAAACTAACTGCCCGTGTTGTAATGTCCTCTGTGTTATCAGCATTGATAAAACAATAGATTTTATCACTTTAATAGACCGATCCACTGTTATATTAGACTCTCCCTAATCCTGGGGTCTTCAATCCATGACCCCACGGGTCACACGTGTCTCTCGGATGTATATGCCATGTAGTGACCCGTCAATGATTTGGAGAAGACGTGTGATTTACTACTACCACATGACCGAACATCTACCTCATAAAACTCACAGAAACTCCGGTCATATATCGCCATACGGCAATTTCCAACCAACGGAGTTGGGTGGGAAAGGAAGGCTCCAAAGCCTGTATGTAAAGAACTTGTTTCTGACGTTCTTGCCTGGATTTGAATCGGTGGATGGTAACCCTAAAGTGGAAGACGGGCACCTTACCACTGCGCCATGTGGGCGCTACCGTACATGCATCAGGTGCACATTCCTCTACTGAATTTCTAACGATTTGATACATGCCGGAATGTGTGTTCTGAGTGTATATATGACCCTAATGTATTTTTGTTGTCAGAAATGTGCTTATTTCAGGTTCTTGCTAGTGCTGCTATCTGTTTTCCATATTCTGAAGTGAAGATGGTAGATGCTTCGATTTTCGTTAAATGTCAGTATCGTGTTTTAGAACTGCCTTCTCTCTGTGGGGAGACTTTTTAAATGTGAGACCAGCTCACATTCACGTCTCGAACTTGGCAAACCACGGAAAACCAACTTCAACCGATCGCCATTGCTCCGTCAGCAGAATTGAACCTGGATCCTCACGATGAGAGTCCAGCACGATGTCTACACGCGATTGCACAGCGGCAAAGAAGACGCCTACTAAATATTGAAAGATAAGTGAAGAATAGCTACGGAAAACTATATTTTGGTGTTTAGAATTATGGAAAGGTGTTTTTTAGATCCATGCTGTACGTTTTATGCCATACAAAGGCTTTCTTAAGAAGTTTAGATGCTTCTTATACCTTCTTATATCTTCAGTGGGGAAAAGTTGGCTCCTCTAAATAAGCATATACAGTTACATACGATTTACTGAAATTCTGAAAACACTTTAACGCAGAAAAGTAATTTCAATATGAGAGAAATAATTTTGAAATTTAGGAGAGAAATCATTTTAAAAAAAAATAATAATCACAGAATGAATTTCAGAACTAATGAGAAGAAACATTTCATAATTACTGGAAAAAAATATTTTCAGGATCAATTAAATGAATGAGAGAGGGAGAGAGTTATCAAAAAAATTAAAATTCATATTTAATAAGAAAGAAATAGATTTGCCAAATAAGTTTTTCTCCCATAATTTGAAACCTTTGATTGAGTAGAGCCCGTTGGTCCATCCGCTGAATCTGCACTGTACAGTCGTATCACTAGACTTCACGAAATCCTTGTGATCTGTATATCCTATAACAATTCTAAATAACGCTTTACAATTTGGTGGCCCGCGGGCTCAATGGCAAGCTTCAATTTTGCTCGCAGTGTCTAAAACGTGGAAAACTAATGATTTAGTATCTCTAAGAGAAATCTCAAATATTATATTTTTATAACGAAATTTCCTTATAACGAAGGGATTTATCCGGTTTCTTGGAGATCGTTATAACGGACTCCGACCGTACCTTATTTCTAGCCCCTTATTCACGTGAATTAGTTATCATAACGCACATTTTTATCGCTGTCTAGTAAAAAATATGCAAAAATCTATTCCTCACGCACACATGCCTATAATCCATACATACTATATATAGAACCCCCCCTCAAAATGAATCGCATGTCACGAAATGCAGGCAGATGAAGGAGAAGATTGATAGTAGACCCCATACTCATTTGAGATCATACTTCAAGCGAGCTGTCATCACTTTCTATTCATAGACGAGGCTTCTATTCAAAGATATGGAATCCAAGTCGATTGTCCTTACACGAAAAGTAACTCGTAGCTTATGTATGTGACAAAGTCAAATGAATTAGCAGTTTTACGATATCTCATTCTTCCTTTATTTTATATTTTCTTTATTATTATTTTTTTTTGTTAAATTTTCTATAAGGAATTCTTTAAATTGTAAATGAGCGTCTCTCAACGAAGTTTCTCTTCTTTATCCCTTTCGGCATTCTTACTAAGCAGCTTGACGCATTACTCTATTGAAAATTTTCAAAGAGCAAAAAAGATTGATGGGCAGACAGCCTTTGGGCAACGGAAATTTCCTTCTATTCCCTCCTCTCTCTTTCATTTTCTTCCTCAAAAAAAATCTTTTTTCTTACTTCCAAAAAAAGAAGAAAATTGCCGATTTCTTTAGATCTTCTTCGACTTTTCGATCTTTCTCCTCTCTTTCATATATATATATATATATTTTCCTCTTTATATTTCCCACTGCCTCTACTTCAAAGTTGTAACCCTTCTTTTCATTGGCTTTTCCCGGTTTTCCCTTTATGATGGGGAGTGAGCATTAAATTTCTGCTAAGCTGAGATTTTCGTGGGTCTCTAGATTTTCACGCCAGACTTGTCTTTGCCGGAGATATTAGAGATATTAGGGTATTAAGAGATCGAAACAGTTTCTATCCGTCCTCTGTGTGTCCCTCCCTCTTCCCCCTTATGTGATTTCGTCTGTCACCGAAAAGAAATTTCTATCCAATTGCCTGGTTTTTCCTTCGGTTCACATATATCCATTAAGTATCGAACGTCACGAGCCCCGTCGCCGCATTAAATGGAAAACTTTGACAAAGAGTCGAATGGACGGTCATTTTCTTATAATGATTACTTTTTTATGTAAAGTGGGGGGAACGAGAATAAGATTAAATATATATATATTTTTTTTCAGCTGAAAGTTAACTTCATTATGGAATCGCTGGTATCATGGAAAAGATTAAAAAAGAATCAGCTTAGATGATTAATCTTTTCTCGCATTATCTTTATTACTATAATGTATTGCATTTTTTTTAATTGTAATTTATAAATATATATATATATATATATATATATATATATATATATATATTTTAAAATAAAGATTAATGTTTTCAAGAAAAAGGAGCTGGGAAATCATAAGTGATAAAATGATTTTATGAATGTTTTGAATGATAATCTATGCAATTATAGTAACTGTTTTTAAAATTGTTGAGAGATGCGATTGTTGTAGGAATCTGGTATTTGTGTTCTTTATTTTTGTAAAATGGTATCAGTGATTAAATACAGAGTCTAAATGACGCCCCTATAATGTTCTCAAAATGAGGCTTCCCCACATTTTCTTGGAGATGTGCGTGGATACCTAAATGTCGAGCTTCCTCTTCGATGGATTGGACGTGCCTCGCAAGCTGATATCTTTTTCCACTGCCCCACGCTTACCTTAGTTAACCTTCTGTGATTTCTTATATCGAAGATCATGTGTCATTACCCCTCATGCCAAGTGATTAAATCCATCTTTAACTGACGTTGCGTTTGCGCTATGCTTTATCAAAAAAATAAATAAAATCATGCCAATTTTTGCATGGAATTTTTGACATTTTTGGAAATTAAAATGTCTAATGAGTGCAGCATAGTGTTTTCTTATTTTTTTTAAAATAAACCATAATTACAGAGAGAAAGACTTACACGCGCATCCGCTAACAGCTACAGTGAGATGTTGGGACGATAATGGCAAAAACCTGATGTTACAATTGAAGTATACCGCGTTACCAAGGGTGCACATATTGAATATTGTAAAGCTTATACATAACTTAAAAAGATTATTTATATGGTGGTATGAAACATTTTTTGTCGCTGTATTCGTAATAGTTTTTAAATATGCCCTTTTCAAACTCGGGAGGGAATTATGTTACACCCTGTACAGACACAGCAGTTTGCTAGCCGAATGAGCCGCTTATACTGACGTATACGCTAAATGTACTCCTCCACTGGTTTCGTATATATTTCAATGTACATGCCAGATACATGGTGTAAGAAATATTTTACAAAAATTTTAACTTTTTTTGTATTTTAGACAGTGAATCTTTTAGTGCCATTACAGTACAAAATACGGATACATAACTACAGTACATTTAATCTGGAATGAGAATGAGAAAGCAATAAACTTATTGTTTTTACATTCTTATGTGCTGAATATTATCCTTGGCATTCGTCCTTATGGTGCAATTGGTCCGTGAGACAAACAAAGGTAAAACCCTTGGTTTAAACTAATTTCAATTACGCACACATTAATTCAGCGATTCAAAAATGCCCCACACCCACCATCTCTCTCTGCATGCAATGAAATCTACAGTACTCATAGTATAATAAACTACAGTAAAATGATTGAATAATAAAATTATTCACAGACACAGATCCTTAGTCGTGTGTCTGGCGGCATTCACGGATTAGATTATTTCCCGAGTTTTGAAATATTCTTGATTGATGAGAAAATTTTCCAGATCTTTTCGATAAAACTAGCAATTCCGGAAGGTAATATAATAATGGATTATATATGAACGTGTATGCATTATTCGGACATTCACATGTTATTAAATATACCTCCCCCCCCCAGAAACAAGGTATTAAAAAGTAATTTTTCAGACAAATTTTCAAACCCGAAATTATTTTTGTCACTTTGTTTATGAATTATTTCATTTAATGTCCCTGACATCAGCATATAAAGGGGAAACGGCATGTTTAAAATGTGTCTTATATTATAAAATATACCATACGCAGACCAATCAATCTCAGCTTAGATAATCATAAATCTAATGTCGTGACACATATGAAAGGCTTATCATTATTTTTTTAAGAACAAAGTATAAACTCCCAGTATTGTGTTATGCCACACCCACATGACATAAATGATGATTAACGATGCAATTTATTTCGTGTAATAATTTTATACAGCATTTAGAGTTATAATGTATCATTTTCTACACGATTAATTTAAGAAAATACCAATTTCTGTCAGAATTATTGTTATGGTAATCGATTTTAGAGTCATCATTGACATACACGTGCAATGCCATTGATGTTTGAATACATTTCCGTAGGCACGTATAGTGTATCGATATCTGAATTTTCTACTAACTAGAAACCATTCTAAACTTTGAAATTGATGCATACTTATATCTTCTTCACCCAGACACAATAATGGAAGTCTTACAATAGCATTAGCGTTGTTGTGCGGTATGGTATTATAAAATCAAATTTTTAGAATTTCATCTGCATTTTCAGACCTGCGTTCGTAGAGGATTGTTTGGGAGAAGAAGAATCATATATCGGAAACCAGTAGTTAGATTGCTTTTCGCGTATCTCACGTCCCTCTATTATATTATGCAAATTCACGTTGTCGCGACGGATTTAAATGTTAATGCGAGATCGATATTCACCTGAACTGGCCCGAGCCCAGTTCTATTTACTACTACCACGAAACTGCAGTATGTATGAGTGTGTTGCTGTGCGTGGAATTAATGAACTTCGAATAGCAAACAACAGATCCTCATCTCTTTCGCTGTCTCTTGCCCAAATTGATCATTTGCCATCCATGAGGTCAAACAGTGATAGGATGCTTGCTCTCTCTATCTCTCTCTCTCTCTCTCTCTCTCTCTCTCTCTCTGAGGGAGAAAACTTTACTGAGATATTCGCCTGGTGCACCATGCTAATAATACTTACTACCTGACATTAAATGCAAGGAAATTGAACGGATATAAAATCATAAATCAAATATCAGACTATTCCCCTCAAATAATTTTTGCGCTTGGCGTGGTGTTCGTGTTTGCGTTTGCTAATGAGTTTCGCTGAGCTGTCAGTAATGAACTTTACCTTTTGTATTCGAGCAGATACCATTGTAATTAATCAACCATGTTATGTGAACAGATGATCGGTTTTTTTTTTCTAAAGAAAAAAAAGTGCATTTTTTATATAAAAAATGTGTTGGGTAGAAAAACTTTCTTAAAAGCGTTTATTTTTTGGATGATTGAATGCATTGCTTTATTTTGCAGTTTTGTAATATTTAATATATGATTTTTTTTTATATCTAATATAATTTATGTCTATAGTGGTTAAATTGACACCGTGTTTAACTCTTTGCGGACCAGAGGTTTTTCAACATTTTGTTGGTACGGTCCGTACTTAATAGCACCTCCTCCCAATGAGGAAGGAGGCCCCAGGGAGGCTGTTACTTTGCAGTTTTTGTCTAGCTGCTCAGAAGCCAAATTCACAAGGAGGAGGTAGGACTACTGATGCAGACTTATGTTGAGTTCATCTCGGCATAGGACCGAACAAGGTAAACCATACGGCATTTGACGCAGAAAAAAGAGCCTATTTCGATACACTACTATGATAGACGCAGCTTGTCATAATTAGTGATAATGATATCTTTTGAAAAGAACGTATCAGACCAACAGCATAACTTGGGAAAAATCCGTTCATAGCTATCAGAACTTTGGTTTATATTATCTTTTTTTTTTCGTAGAATGTTTCGTCGACTCATTTTTTTTCTTATATGTTACCTTTAACAATATGCACTATGCAATATGTTGGACGTCAGAAAATAGGACTTCCTTTTTACTTACAAATAATCCCGCATTCAGTTCACAATGCCTTCATCGGGGCCATAATAGCCGATTTGATATACAAATACAAATACAACGCCACAACAGGCAAAATGTCCAACGAGGTGGCTGAGAAAAAGATAAAAATATGGATGTCATATGTTTCAAAAATACAGCAACCATGTGACAGCATGCGTGATCCATGTATGTGTAGCGCTGCTGATGCAATTAGTCTCTTGTAGTGGAGGCATTATTTTGAGGTTAAAAAAATAATCTCAAATAATACAATTCAGCCCTTGGCCAGTTTCTTTCAACTGACCATAATCACAGTTCCTCGGCCGGGAGACTACCACATGGGATCTCTGGATCACACCGTATACGTTATGAAAATCATAATTTGTTATAAACATTAGGCAGTTCCATTCTATTTCTTCACAATTTCTGAATACAAAAAATTACTTTTAGGGAAAAATATCTTGTGTTAGAACAATATGAATAAAAATGACGTGATTTAACATATTGAAACCAGTTATGCGTGAATGAAAAACAGAGCAGTCCCGTTCTGTTTCTATACGTCTTTTTAGATCAAATGCGACACATGGTCATCATGCATACAACCGTGATTTACCGAATATACATATGAAACGGTTATACCTCGTAAACATTACTATGGGTGATTTCTAATGATCATGTTTTGCGAGACTATGTGTTGCTCAAACGTATTTATGTTGTCAGAGTTATGCATGTTCTGTGTCCTTAAGTGGTAATGAAATCTGTCTTCTATATTTTGTTATGGAAATGACGGATGTGTAAATTTCCGTGTATGTCCTACTTCGATACACAAATTTATAAATAGTAGATAGCGAAGAAAATTCCTGTATATTATCTGGTGTAACAAAAATACATATCGTGACTAACTGACTAATTGATTTTTGTGGTCATTAGAATTATAAAATGTTTATTCTTTACATATGGAATTAATTGAATAAATTTGAGGATAATAACACAATCGTAAAAGCTCAAAGATTTTAAATTAGGTGGAAAACCCTGGATATTTCATAGATTTATTTTTTGCATCTTTGGCATGTTCATGTGATCGATTTCATAGGCGCAATGCATTTCAAATATATCCTAATTTGCATAGTTAAGACTTGGGTTATTGCATAACCTTATAGTGTTACACCTAATTTATATCAGATGTGATGCTTGGTTTCATCGACCAATCGAATGGGAAAATGAATAGCCTTTTGAATAGCTTCAGATAAACATTCACCACTTGTAGTGTGAAATTTAACGTAAAATAATTTCGTAAAGAACGTGGAATATATGAACTTATTGTCATTCGTTTTGTTTTTCTCCTCCTTGCATTATCAAAAGGATTAAAGTACTTTTAAGCGTCGTTTACATGGGAAATAGAAAAAGCGGTTTAAAATCAACTTCAAGAATTTCACCAATCACTGCTCTTCATTTCTTTGCATACGAAGGAAAAAAGGTCATCAATCGGATGCTAGAATCCCCAATGCTACCGCAATATTACCCATGTAAATATGGGGCTTTAAGCAATATGACCCTTATTGATAAAGCGCCGATCCGTGGTCGGTATTTCCTATCTCATAAGCCTGTTAACGAAAATCGTGAGAGTGTCAATAAAAAAACGTGCCATTGCAATTCGAATAAATATCATTTACTTCTAGAGTAAAATTAGAGAATAAAATAGCAATATATTTTCTCGTATATTTATATCAAAACATGTTTCTATATAAACACAGGCTTTGATATAAATATTGAATAAGTTTTGATATGAATGCAACACATATTTTTGTATTGTTCCGAATAATGCTTTTCACACAAGTCCTTGAAATGAATAAATGTCGAACCAAAATGCAGGACACCACAGATTTATTCAGAAAAGCTATGTACATGTTTCTACAAACAAGATTTACCGATACACGTTAAACACAAAGCCCCTGAAATTTCGCTTCCCGTTTACAGACAAATGAATTTGCCTTCTCTGCATTGCTCAGTTTCGCTTCGGCAACGCTTTTATGGAAAAAAAATAGAAAAGTTTAGAAAACCACATATGACATGGCAGGGAAAAATTTAAGCTGTTGTGGCAACCCTATGGGCTAACTAAGTATGCCCAAACAAACCGCGCTTTTCCCTGTACTTAACATGTGTTTTGACAGACCGAATACTTTAAAAAATATAAATAGCTAAATAAATTTGAGCACCAAGACTGTTTAATGAGTCTTCAGGTAATCTGCATGATCCAGCAAAGATAAAATTTTATCTTCGTATAAGGGGGGTTGTAATGTTATTAATTTCTTTTTGAAAGGCGAAGATAATTTTTCACTCTCAACTCATCATAAGTTTAATTTAGCGTCTTCAATTTAATTTTAAAAATTCGATGCATCCCATCAATGTCTATGGAAATATGATTAATTAAAATAACATGAAGCTGTAATTAAAAGTGCAATTTTCATAATTTGTTTCTGTTAACTGATTATTTTGCCTTTTTGTTTTCTTATGGTACATCCGGGGCATTTTGGAAGTGTTTCAGACCTATGGGTGCACGTCTTAAGTGGGTAATTTTGATTTTTGAATCAATTCTGAGGTTGAGCAATGGTGATGAATAACATTCGTTGCCTCATATTCTCCATCATTCTCGCGAGATCCCATGTGCTTTCCCTTTCTTTCTACAAATCTCTCTTTACACTAAGACGTCGCCAAATCATCGGAGTTGTCACCAACCTCGCCAAGTTTGTCGCTAATTTGATGTAAACTACACAGAGACATGCGCTTTCATTTTTTTTTTTTTTGGAAGATAATGACTATTTACAGGCGGAAAATGACAATAAGTGATAAATTAGGACTACTTACATAATTTTCGTAACAATATAAATGTAACTCATGTCTTGATATACAAGTAAACTTTTGACGAAATTTGGCATGTTGGGTTTTATATATAAGCTTATTTGCCTAAACTTACTTTTCTGCATTATTAAATTTGCACAAACAATATCTTGACTAGCGTTTCTCTTTCGAGTCCAGATAACTGATACCACATCTAATCCTAGACTATTAGGGCCTCAATTGCTCAGGGCAGTGTCCGCGGCCCTCTGCTTTTACATATGTACATTCACGCATTCCCAGTGGCACCGAAAGGAATTACAGCTATGCTTAAGCTGATGATAGTGTCATAACTTGTAGAGATAAAAAGTCAAAGAAAGCGTTATCATGCATAGATAAAATCATAATTTTAACCAAAAGGAACAAAAAACAGATTAATTAAGCGAGGAGAAACAATTTAATCGAGCACCCGTACAAAACATTGATGAAAAAAATACAAATCATAATCAATTTTTTTAAGGCTCATGTGAAATATGAAAAATTGGAAACAATACCTGCACTTCCGACATCATTTTTCTGATTAGAAACAAAATATAAACGGTTTTTTGTGATCGATTTGCACTATACTGATTCGTGCAAAAATTCAAGAACTCACCTATGAATTAATTTCCGAAGTTCACAATACTGCAAATACTTGGACTGAAATTTAAATCAATGCTAAAAGAAATAAAGTCGTGTTTCAAACCTTAATTAAGTTACAAAAATATTCTCATAAAAATGGGATATTTATACTTGGAAGTTCACGATCGATGAGCGAAAAAAAAGAGTCTACCGTCGTTTTTAGACAATGGTCCATGTCCTTAAAACCCAAGAGATGGCAAAAAAACAGGATGAAAAAGTGCATCCTTCGTATATATTGTTCTCATTCGGAACACTTCCAGACGGAACCTTAATAAAGTTAGAACACGATGGAATACCTCCAGAGTGAAAAGGAAACCACAAAAGCAGAAATGAGTCCTAACACTGGTTCTTCTTATTCTTTTCGTTGTAACTTTGGTATCGTTCGGGTTGCGTTATTAAATATTTCAGACGCGGAGCCGCATTTCCACTCCGGTACGAAGTAGCCATTTATAGCTCGAAAGGAGACTCCTTTTGCTCTTTTTACCTCTAGCAGCTGTGAATAAAACATAAACTTTGCGTGCCTTAGCATTTGACTCAGGCTTTTAATGTCCTTTGCGAGAGAAGAGCTTCTCGTGACCGTTCAGTTCTTCCAGGATAAGAAGGAAAAATAACAGAAAAATAATAATAAAAAAGACTAGAAAGATTTTAATGCCGGGAATACAGTGCTAAGAAGTTGTTTTTTTCTGTCTTTATCCTTTTTTTTTTTTACCTTGTCTTGGGAAGTTTCTTTTATTTTTTTTCATCTTATTTCGACTCGTTTCGCCAAGAATACGACCAATAAGGCGAGGCTATAAAGTCCCACATCATTTGAAATTGCTCAGCCTAATGTGAGTGAAATGTAAGTGCTCACGGAAGAAAAAGAAAACTTCTCACAAAATTGTAATGAATATCTTAAAGCGTGTGGTATATAGATAGGTAGGGGGGAAAAAAGGTAATTGTGTTATTTTTTTTCTAGTTAGATGCAAATGCCAGAGTGCATTTGAAGTCAGCCCCCCATTGATCTCTTTGGATCTTTTTACAATACGATAACTGACGTACGGCAATATTACTATATGACAATATACATGCAATATATATATTTCAAAAACTTGAAAAAATGACATTTGAATATTTACTGTGCCCATAATACTCTACGAGTGTTATTTTCCTGAAATGGTTTGGAATATGTGTTTGAATAGCAGATACGCACGTTTCTGGCATAACTTAGATAGCAAAATAAGTGATTCCCCATAGCTGATAAGCCCAAAAAGTGAGCAATTTGCGCATTCCTGTCTCTGGCGTAAGAGGGATGATATTGTTATTTCTTTTCCATGAAATAAAATTCATAATTTTGTAAAAAAAAGGTAGAAAATGTTTCCCTCGTGTAAAGTATAACAGCCTGTAAAAGTAGATAAAAATTAATAAATTATTTAAATCATCTAAATTGCAACGACATAACTTATTTCATTGTTGACCTGGGGAGAAATAGATAAACAACAGAATAGACAAATAGAGTCATTTCAGAGCGAATAATAATCACTTGTTTTCTCTGTTATATATAGCGTTCTCGTAATATATTCTACTTCATCTTCTGTATAATTATTCTCTTCTATAGCGTCTCGGCAATAACTGTGTTAGATTAGAATATAACTCACTGCTAATTCTCCAGCATGCTCAGGATTATGGAAATGGTATGTTTAGGCCTCAACCTCATTTGAAGGAGTTTTGCTGCGATGGATCTCGGCCTCTGTTTCTGGATACTATTTCGAATTACATTCAAGGTGTATATAACTGCTAGTTCTATAATTTTTGTAAATGGTTTTCTTTGTAAAGCACAGTACATAATATTTTGTTAGATTCAGAATATAGATGTCTCTCATTCAAAAACTCATTGCATGATCTTAGTTTCAGAAAGAGAAGTCAAAACCTTATGTTCATCATCTGCTTCAACTTTATTACTTAATTTTTATCTGTTTGGAAGTTTCATCTTGGTAGGATCCTATGGCTCCATGGCATTAGAATACTAATCACATAATTTCACGCTGACGTGATCTTGAATGCACACACATGAAACGAAATAATAATCGAAAAACCTTGATTTTGATATCTTCTTAGATGTAAAGTACAGTGAAATCTCACTACAACGACACTCGATATAACGATTAAAAAAAAAAAAAAAAAAAAAAAAAAAAAAACTTCTACATCGACGCGTTTTATAACACAGGTCTTTCGCATTATCTACCCAACGAAAGTGCTAATGAAGTCACCTGAAGCTACTTTCTGTGTGGTATACAAGCAGAATTTTACAGTGAATAACTTTACGGTATGAAACCATGAAATTATTTTTATTTATCAATTAAACAATTGGAATTTATTTGATGCGAAGAAATACTTCGTGCATTCCGGGGTTGGTACTATGAACGTGTTTATTCAGAAGCGATGCCAACAACAACCTAAATTTGGTAGTGACTGATGATAATTGTACGTCTCGATATAACGATAACCCATCTACGACGACATTTTTTCTTGGTCGACTCAAATAACGTCGGGATTTTACTGTATACGAAACACACCAAAGTTCTGCAAAGAGCTGAATAAAAATCTTTCTGCCTTTGACCGTTTAATATTCCAATTTAGCTCACTTTCAAGGCGATAAAATGCATTTTCTCAGTTACAGAGTAAGGAAATTGAAAACACTAGGTGCGAGCGGAAAATTCCAACAGATCCTTTAAATCTTATTTTCTCCTTTATCTCAAAAATAAAATAATAATAAAAAAACTTCATCCACGATTTTCGTAAACAAGAAAATGAGGAAGCAAATATTTTTGCGAACATTTTATTGTGCAATATCTTTCTTGCCGTAACGCTAAAATATACGTAACGTATATTGGAATAAAAAAAATAATAAATAAATAAAAATAGAAAGGAAAAATTATCGCTTACTTTACCTTTGAAGTGATTTAGGTAGCCACGTAAAAGAGAGCCATTTATTTAAGGTTTACGGAGCGTAACAGCGGAAGTATCCACCACCACTCGAAAGTACAGTGTTTTCTTGGATCATAAACAACCGAAAAGTGCGGTTATATCACCGTCGTGTTACTGTGTTTCAAAGTGGTTTATGAACTGTCGAAATCTATTTATATATATAACGAATGATAACCATGAGAAAAAAATAAATAAATAAAAACATGAATTACAGGGATTTCCCCCCTTAAAGTGAGCAATCTCATGGAATCGGAGCTACATAAATTGCTTGCAACTCGATGCATTATCAGCAGATTGAACTGACAGGAAATACGTTATATTCTCATGAAAACAAGTAATAAAACCGTTGCTTATTTTCTCATTGCTCTTATATATAACTGTAATCGGAATCGAAAAAATAAGATGTAAAAACATGTATCGAATATATAATATTATTATAATTTCTTTTGAAGGAATTGCAAATGACAAACATTGCATTATTATGATTTAAATGCACTGAAATCTCCAAATTTTCTTCTTATTAATGAATCTATTTTCTTCCTGGTTCTTTTCCTATAACAGATTAGGGATTTAAAACTAAACAATAAATGACATTATTTTATACCGAGTTTCCAAAATAAAAGAAAATAATAAAAACAACTTCGCTCATGCCATGCACAATTTAATATTACTATTGTTATTGTAATAATTGTAATTGCATAGTATCCGATCACTATTATTGTTCGTTTGTAGGAGAAGAAAAATCAGAGTGAAAGATATCTTTGAATTCGGGGATCAATGTAGTGCAGGTCACTTCAACCTGTTGTTCGCGAGCACCACGGTGCTCCTTGAAACATTCAGAACGCTCGTGTCCGGTTTCATACTCGCGAAAACTTCATCAACGTCCTACTTAAATACCTTGTACAAATTGCATTCAAGCATTAAAATCATCTCCGATTCCATGTGCATATGTATGCCGAACTTGCCGTAAGGGTGTTTCTCTTTTGTTGTCTCTTTTTTTATGATGGGCACAATCAAGACTCGCGATTAGAGAAAAGGTTGAATATCTCTGATGTAGAGGCTCGAAGTGACCACTATAATATCAGTTAATGCTGCCGACCTATTGTTCAAAATATCATGATTGTCTATGATGTCTCATATTCCGCTGCAGTGTTCCATTGGGAGATGCAAATTTTACTACAATGGGAAAAACGTCATTGCATAATCTACAGCAGCAAATGTAATTCGCTATAAAAAATGTGGAACAGATTTTTGGCCAGAATTTCAAAAAAAAGTAAAAAATATCGATTCTATTCTCGTCGATTACAACAAGTAAATATCAGATACTGCTAAAAATAAGTCACTCTACTTCTACTTACTATGCCGAGTCTACATTTCATAAGTCTACACTACTATTTCCTGAAAATTTCCTGAAAAATGTGCCCGAAATTTCCCGGCATGCCGGAAAAAAGAGTAGGTATTCCCTCATGCCGACTAATGTGGGGGAATACGATATTTATACACGTTTCCTGTTAATGGACCGACAAACTCAGAGGGTTGTTAGTAGGCATCAAGAGAAACAAAAATTGCGATGGAACATAGTGTCGCAAACCTCGTTGACAGGTTTAAAATCGCGAAAAACGCATGAAGGCTCTGAGTCCAGAGGAAACGAAAGGTGAATGTCAGTTGATGAATGCATTGTGTAAGGATTCACTATATTGTATACGTTGATTTAAAATACTTTATTATATAAATTTATCACTATTAAAATTACTATTGTTTGAACTTTACTATTTACATCGCAGTCGAGTATGAACACATCCGGACATTCAGAAGTCTCGACTCTCTCTGTTGGTATTACACATATACATATATAAGTATACACTCGCAGCATTCACAGCGACAATCATTGATGACTAACGCCATCTGCTGGATTATTGGTTGCTATACAATAGTATCGCTACAAGTGAATGCATTCGTGAGTTCGCTCACCATATCTGACGTAAGCAGCGTCAATTAGCTTGGTTTGCAGCATTGCAATTTTTGTTCCTCTTGATGTCTACTAACAACCCTCCGAGTTTGTCGGTGTATTAACAGAACAGTTTCGTCCGCAGCGCGTGATCCTACACCAGCGCATGCGTTTTTCGCCCTCTCAACGTGGTTTGCGACACCATGTTCCATTGTGATTTTTGTTCCTCTTGATGGCTACTAGGAACCCTCGTTTGTCGGTCCCTTAACAGAGAACACTGTATAATAATAAAAAAATTATTTCAATTAATTGCAATCCTATTCAGGTCAGACATATAAATTGCATTTTTTTTTTCATTATTCAGATATCTACAACTCAGTAAATGATGAACTAAATAATTTAATGAAGTTGAAGCTTTTCCCATAAATTTCAAAGTGCCAAATATTGCCTTTGTTCCAAACTATTCAAGGACTTTCTTCTAGTACTGTACGTAAATTGATATATTTTCCATAAGATTGAAAACACGAGGAAAAAAATACGTAATATATTTCAGATATATCTTTTCAATGTTCATTTTTTTTCCATGGGTCTTACTAATCAAGGTAGCACAGGGATTTCTTCTTATACTTCATCCGAAGAAAAAATAATAATTGAAATCGAATCTAAAAACTAATAACTAATTTAGTCTAATATACGACAAATAAAATGAGATTTTCAAAAATAACATCGACAAAAAAAAAGGAAAAAAAAATCTTTCGACGTCTTAAATATGTTGATTATCTAAATTTTTCGCCGTATTAAATTGGAAACGGTAATTATCATATAAATTGCTTTCTTATATCACACTTCAATAACGAGAGTTGTATGCATTAAAAAATAATATTTATTTCAGCAAATAATAATGTTTATTTTGATTAAAATTCTGCTCAAAAGTAAAATAGAAACTCAAATGAATAGTAGTAATGATAATTAAAATAAAAAGTGAAATATTCCAGTGGGATTATAATCATAGAAGGAAAACAATTATTGTTACAAAGCCGAAGAGAAGCCTTTATTCAGAATTAAATACTTCAGAACAGTATTAAATTCAGAGGCATTTTGAATCACCCGATAACTGTTTATTTCCGAATAATCGCAGAAACTACAGCAAATCACGAACCACACATTGTTCCTACATTTGAAAAACAAAAAAAAAAACAAAAAAATCGATAAGCCAATAATTTATGCGCATTTCGCTTCATGGGTAATGCAAGGTTGTTTATTCAAAAAAATCCCCACAGTTCATCAATTTATTTTTACCCCTCTGTAAATTCAAATATCCTTTAACACACACTTTATGATAGTGACTTGATCCGTATTCTTATTTTTTTACCCCGAGTCAGATTATTTTACGATAATTTATACAATTTTTCTTATCATATTCGATATATCGACTATCTCGTAATTGGCTGCCTACCTTGGGATGTGATTTTTGCAGCTATGGTAATCGGGTACCAGGTGCTGTTTCCGTATTTGTTTCCGGGACAGAAAATACCTCGGTCTCTCTTTTTTTTTCCCCTCTTAGCAAATCAGGAACAGGAAGCGTTGTGTAAATTAGATTTTCTATGTTCCGGGAAACACATGTGGCCACAAACAGGGCTTCAAGGTGAGAACCGAAAATATGAGTTTGAGAAGAGAGAGAGATATGTTTTATTATAATGTATATGTATAACATATATATACATTACAAGAAAATTGTAAAAGCCCGAACTTGGCCTCTTCGCGAAGTGGCCGGCATCGTTGATCCGGCCAATGTCCGAAATTCAGGCATTCACCAGGCTTTAGCCGGCCCCTATATATTGATCCCTATGATTCGGGGTCATCACCGCGTTTTTTTTATGATAATTATGGTCATTTATAATCAGCCATAGTTAACCATATCTATTATGGTAAAGCAAACACCATGTTAGAGCATTTGTTCTCCCAATTTTAATGTCCAAGATTGTCGATTTGAGCATGTTTTGCAATCATATTAGTGAAATATCTCGAAAGCGATCAAAATGACCGTTACCATCGTTCTATGTAGTTCTAACTTAATTTTACCGCTGAACTAATATATTCGTACTTTAGGAATACAAGGGCCTCGACAAAGTGAGGAAAGTCATGAAATATGAAGCACCTGAGATAGATCGTTCGGATGTCATCGCATGTCGAAGTAGCTTTACGATCAAAATGACCTCTTCCGTCGTTCTACTGTAAATACGCAATAAAATAATGTAAATAAAATAATCAAAATAGTTCTAGATTTCCAAACCCCAAGAACTTGTCAACAACATTAAGAAGTTACCGAAACATGATAATTTTTTTATCTTTAATACCTTTGTAAATATTCAATTTGGAAATATGGAATATTTTGCATTTAATTGTGAATTTTTGGAGCAGTTTTGAAATTTCTTTACTTGACATTTTTAACACATGGGGGGGGGGCACTGTGCAGAAAACTATACTTCTTTAAATTTCATGGGACCTTGATCTTTTTTTAACCACATGTCATTTCAAAACTTCATGTGATTGAAAGCACACCATAAAAGTTACAAAGATCCTGTGGACAGGAAAAATCGAATCCTCCTATATGTTTATTTGTGATGCTCATTATAGAAATCCCTGTTTTATTTTACATCATGGCAGAATTTCCAAAAATTATACGTACATTTTGTATCGATAAGTATTTTATGTGTCAATACCAACGTTTCGCACCCTTATTTATTGCATAAGAACGTGTGTTTACTAATGTACGTTGAATGATAACGCATTCGTTCTGCCCAGATCCAGGACGAATAAAGCTGACATTCAGGATATATGAGAGGTTGGAACACGGTGGCGGTTCCAATCCACGAATTCATTGCGCTAATATCCTCCTCAACTGGTTACTGATCGCTCGATTCCCGATACATCTTGCTTAATGGCAGATTCATAACTTGCGTGTGTTTACGGCAGTGTATCACACAGACATTCCATCCTCGTCGGACCTTACGTGATCGCATTTACAATGCTTTATCGCAGTAATATCCATCATCCATTACTTCACACTCGGGTTATATTCGGAACCAACAACATTTTTGATATGTTTTACGCTTGAGGAGAGAGTAAAATTTCGATGGTGACGTTCATGGAGTTAATGTCCCAATGCAAATCTTGCTATTTAATACTTGAAATTTTTCAGTTAAATTTAGAAAACGGCTGCAAAAAAATTTGTAGGACGATTTTTCAAATGTAAAAATATGTAAGAGTGTATTTTGTTTAGTGAATTCCATTTAAATAATGTAATATGTAAAATATGTTTGCATTACATTTAAATGTGAATAAATATGTATGATAAATAACGATTTTTATAGCTTTTCTACTTACTAAAACATTTTTTTTTTCAATAAAAGAACATTTATAAATTTATTTTATTCCGCAAATATAAAATTATTGTTCAGGGGTAAAAATATATTTCGTTTTCATTGTGTTATAAGTATTTTTCCCTAAGGATCAGGTCTCAAACACTCTTTATAAGGTTTAAAATTTTATTCATTCAATATCAATTCATAATTATAATTACTATTGCATATTACTTATTTCTACTCATATATGCATTACTCTCCATACATGCATTACATGTAAGTTATAAACATATTCAGCGAATATTTGCATATGCTAGATTACATCATAATCATACTATTGATAAATATACATATATTATAGTATTTACTAGCATTAACGGACTCTCTGTAAAACTTGTCTCAAATCAGTTTAAATACTTGAATAATGTCGTTCAATATTCTTCACTAAACATTATGGTATTCAGAATTTTTACTTTTTTTTCAAATTTTTCAGCTCTAAAGCCGGGTTTCCCTAGAAGTAGAGTTTCTACGCTGTGAGCAACGTGAAAACGCTGTTTGGTCAGAAAACTTGAATTTCAAGTTTTGTAACCAATCAGCGTTTTCACGCTGTGCGCATCATAGAAAACATGCTCCTAGGAATACCCTACTTGAGGGAACATTTATCAAAGTTTACTTATATTTGCTGCTGAAAAATTTTTTAAGGGCTAAAAGTGCATTATGAATAATTCGTTGATTAAAAAAAAAAACAGCAGTAAAAAAGGGTATTTCATATCCTTAATGACTCATGAAAATTTTATGAGATAGCTGTAAGGAAAGTTAAGTAACTTGAATCTTTCCGGGAAACTTCTACACAACGGTTTATGGAATACAAAATCTAAGTTGCTCATCCTCCTGTTGAAAAAACGCAGATCTTTAAATTATGTAAATTTTGTACTTAAATATAAAAATACTACTTGAAACTAGAAGACATAACTAAATGACCTCATATATTTCTGATTATTTACATTAAACTATTGATAATTACTGTTTTTCAAGTAAAACTAATTCCTACGTATTTCTTTGTTAATATTATCCACTGCAATACTGAAATTCTGTTTGAAATATTTCATTTACTGACTGGATCTATGGAATTTTCAAGTCAATTTACATTTCGTTAAATTTTAGAAGGCAAAATGGAATATTTAATTAATTATTAGCTAATAAATTTTAGTTGATATGTTTAATAATTTTATTTGTAAAAATTTTTGGACTTAATTCAGCATTAATAACTTTCTTGTTAAACGATGTAATGGAATTGTATTCCCTAGATAAATGTTTCCGCGCAATATTGATTTCTAAATTCAATGTCAAATTTGTTCTGACAGAAAATATTTATAGAAATCATTTTTATTGTTCCGACTTGAATATATATTATTTTTCCCTGATTTTGTTTGCAAATCAATTCACAAACTACGGAAAACAAAAAAAGAATGAAGTTTCGTGATAATTGAATGTGTATTTCAGTAATGAAAATATTCGAATAACTGACGTGGTTATGCTGTTTATTTATTTCGGTTTTTATTTATTTTTAATCGATGTCGCATTTTGGTGATAATGAAACCGTTTAATGTCTAAACATTAACAATACCTATTGCTTTTTTTAATATTATTTTTTTGATTTTTTACTGATATAAAATCCTTATGTTCAATGAAGTATCGGTTTAAATCGTACGGAATTTAACGAGTTAACAAATGTTTCAGAATCATTGAGTATAAAGATAAAAGAAAAACAGTGATTACAAATGGGTATTATATAAATGCAAATTGATTCCTTTTTTGTATACGATGGATTAATTTCAAAATTAGAATGAATATTTTGGTTATTTGACTTCATTGTTATTTTTAGAACAGCGTTATGGGGGGGGGGGGTTTCTCTTCGTAGACACATTTAATAAGATTAGTGTTTTTATGTTGCCTTTTATAACATTTATTAAATGATAATTGCAATAATAATGTTAATTTCACGAATTTAGACATTTTTTTAGTAAGAGATTATAAAGAAATCAGTGTTTATTCCTGAGTAAAATCATTTTTTTAAAAATAATAATTCCTTTCTCTCAAAATAAGTCAACAACAAATCGGATTTGATAAGTAAAGGATAAAATAAGAATTTTCGCTCTCCATGTGAACATAGAACGAAATAATAGTTTAAAGTACAACAATTACTATGTTTTATCTTAATAACCAACTTTTTAACCCAGTTACACATCATTATAAGCTACGTAGAATCACAAGGAATAAATCAAAACGAAAGCAAACAGTCAAACAGAATATCAACGGTTGTTAGCCGCTGGATTATCAGAAATTGCGTTTTTGCCACTTACCGTGGTTATTTCTTCAAACCGATTTCAGAAGATGTCAAATGTCATTAATGCCATGAAATTAACAGCCATGTGCTAATAATATACATGGTGTCTTGTAAGTGGAAATGTGTCACGAATCACGAATGTTCAATGTCCTTGCAAAAACAGAGCGAGGGAAATGACATTTAAATGTATTTTAATACTTTTACTTTATGGAAGTTATTTTCCTAAAATGTTTTATGACGTGTGTTTCAATAGCGATAGAATTTGCGTTTCAGGCACAACTTAGGTAGCAAAATAAGGTAACCAGATAGCTAATAAAAAAGGGGAAATTCGTACATTTGTGTTTTTGCCATGCAGCGGACGATATCAATTTAGTACTTTTGCAGGGTGACTTACAGAGAATTACCCGATTTCTCAAAATTGTGTACTTCTTAAAAATTAAAAACACAGAATATATATAGAATGATAAGTAATATGTGAACATACGGAGGTAAATGTGTTTACGTTTTATGAAAATATTTTTGTGAATGGTCAATTTTGGGGTGTTGTGTGACTTCACAACAATTTCAAGTGCAGAATCATTTTGAAATCTGGTGATTCTTTCTTATTCGCCCTGTCTACGCAAAACAAGGAGACCATACACCTGACTACACTTCCATGTTGGATAAGGCTAAGTACATCAAAAGACAAGGTATATGCTTACATGATATTAAAAAAAAAATAATATCTTTGGAAGTTAATATCGCCTAATTAAAACCGAAACAAGCGTTCTCGGGACAGCACATTTACTGACAAATAATCGGAATGCCCCTGTTTTCCGGGATGGTCAACCTATGTAGGGTGTCGTCGATAATTTTTTTGGTCAAAAAGGGTTGGCGCTTCAAAATTTTTGCGCACCACTGGTATAGAGGTATGATTCTAATTTTATATATGCCCATAACGTTTCTTTTCCCTATTCAGGTTGTTTTTCCCCAACTTTTCTCAGATTTTTGGATTCGAATATCTCAGCGAATTGTTCTTGGCGAAAAGCATACGATTTTTGCTGTAGGGCTCAGAAGAGACAGCCAACAATTTTTTAGTTGGAAGAAGTCATAGATCAAAATGGAAGGACTGTATAAAAATTTTTATTTTTTTTTTATTTTGTGACACACTGAATTACCGAGCTCAAAACTGAGACAGGGGGATTTTTTTAACCAATTTTGAGCATTTTCTAAATTGAAAATATGCATCCACGACGAACAATTCAAGAGATAAAGGCCGCATTAGCACTTACAGAGGAACCATGTAAAACCAACTTAAGCCGACCGCAAGTGTGCGACCAACGTATTCCGAACCTCCTTTCAGACATATTACATCACTTCTGACCTAGTCTTTTTATCCTCGCAATCATGCTTTGGAGGAGTTTGAGAGGAATTCGCAGATGCATATGCTTGTTCAAGAAGTTCTGACTGGGAAAGTTATTTCGGCAACGGGATCAGTTGGACGGCAGAATTCTGGCGTTTATTCATTCGTTGCCAGTTCTGGCGTCATCAATTCCGCTTTTGAAATTCTAATATTAAGGTCTCAAGCAAGAGACGTATGACAGTGTTTAGTAAGAAATCAGCCACTCCGCTCTCATCTGATACTATAATCAGTATTTTATGAGTACCGATTGGTAAATCCTAGACCTTGGTAAATCTTACCCGACCCATACGGGTAAAGGGCGTACATCCCGGAAGAGACAGAGCCCAGGTCGTGTCTGGTCTGTTAAATTTTAGATTAGTTTTGGTGGTAAAATATAGTCGATTATTAGTTGCAGTCACTGATAAGGAAGGGTGATGATGAAACTTTTATTACCCGCATTCAAATTAAAATTAACATATTTAACAGCGTTATATAATGGTGCACCAAATGGAAACAGTTGTTATCATTTGGTTGGGAAGCTTGTGTAGAGGTAGAGCTGAATGTGAGGAAGGAACCCCTACTACGGAATGGACTTCCCTTGGTAGTCACGCGGAATGACGTAATATGTGCTGGCGGTCGGCCGACAGTATCCTCCAACAGGCAATCGGTTGTTTTTTTCATCTGCGTCTGCGGAATTTTTGCGAGTAAAATAGAGTAACCTAGTATTATATATTCATTTTTTATAGGCAGAAGGGTTTGCAGTTCACGCGAAGTGCATCGACGAACGAAGGCAGTGTACAGTGAACACGCACTGTCATTGACTCGTATTCAGGGCTGGATGTTTTACGAATACTAATATTGCGTGATTTATATGACACGTTTCTCGAACATATTTTGTAGATTTTCAATTGAAAATATATGTCTTTATACAAAGAAATCATAAATTAAGAACTAAAAAAATACGAAACTACAAAAATTCATTTTACGTACAAACAGGCGAGAGAAAAAAATAGTAATACTTTTTTATACTATCAATAATGAATTTTAAAGATAAGGGTTTGTATATTTCATCGTTCAAATTCGAATCCTGGACTGGAAAACGATCAAAGCGCTTTATCTACTTTTCATGAGATAATTTTATTTCTAGTTTTTCTTCCACAAAATGAAATATAGTGAAGAAAAAAAAAATCATTTCCGTATAAAGAGAAAAATGGGAGAATGCGAAACATTAGTTTGAACATTGACGGGGGATAGGAGAGGGGAAAAAAAAGAAGATTCAGCCGACTTTTCAGGGGAAAAAAAGAACTTCACGGTATAGTTCACTCACATTTCGAAGAAGATTCTTAGAAGAAATTGATTAATCATCCATCACAAAAATTTCCGGACCAGTACGTCAGAAGCTCTAATGACATAATTCCGTTATCGACCTCCGCCTTTAGGTTTTTGGTGGAGAGACGGTCGCGGGTCCTTTGATCACGTCAGCGAAAACGGGATGTGACGTATGAAAGGAATGGATGCGGACGTCGAGTGAAAGGGTATAAGAGAGAGAGAGGACTCACTTTATATCTATGTAGAACAGTGAGGTATAGGGTGTGACGGACTCCATCTTCTCCCCACTAAGCCTAATTACCATTTTCTGCAATAAGCTCGGGTGTACTTGTATACCAGTGTGTGTGATGATTCTACCCTCAACACCACCACCGACGACTCTCGACATTCCACTCCTCGACCCAATGAATGCAATTAAGAGATGCCGCCTGGAATTAAGAAGACACCCTACGCGTTATTCATGCTTGCGCTGTTTTAAAACTTTAAAGTGTTATATATACATCGAATTTTCGGTTTTTATTCTCGCTTTTTTTTTTAAGTGACAAACAAGCGAAAAATTCTAATTAGAGTAATTACTTCCTGAAAAGCATCGATACTTACATTACTTGCATTAGGAAGTTTTCTGCTAACTATACGGCATGTTTTTGGTATATAATCGTTATTTATGTCTATTTAAATCCTAAACTCGTCGGCTGTTCGTCATTTAATGCATGAATGCTACAATGATTGTGGCGAATATTCTACTATATCTATATTTTCGGAAAAATGCTTGATTTCATATTGCATTTTTCATTAATTCTTATCCCCGAATTCTCCCATCAATAATTAATCAATGAATCTTGGAGATCCTCGTTATTCGTGGAAGTGGGGCTTGAAGTTTATCTATTAAATAACGATCCCATTTCTTACTTTTGCTGAAAATTTTTCGCATTTAACTTCAATTTCAGAATCAACTGCAAAATATTACCCCTTTCGGACACTCTTCTTATAACTCTTACATTAATCACTCGACATAAGATCCATATACGAAAGCAGTGATGTTAAAAAACAAAGTAGAAATTCATTGTCCAGGCTAAAAAGTACTAATGGCTTAGGCTAAAAGAACTGCACATGCTTAATCGTGATTTTTTTTTTTTTGCTCTGTTATACGGTTTAACTGTCTAGGGTGGTGACTGCATTTCAAATCTTACTCCTGCAATATAACTGTAAAAAAAAAGAGCAATAAGATTCGTAGCTAATGGCTTTTCAACCCCTCCAAAATAACTTAATTACAGTCATGGATTTCTTCTTGTAGGTCAACTTTACTTCTTAATCTACTTCAATTTTTTTAAACACCAGTTTGCTTTTCCTTTAAATATTTCTCGTTCCTCAAATATATTAATATAAACAATATACAGGGTGCTTAGCTACAAGCACTCACCGCATTTTCACGAACCATTGATTCTAGAGGCATACCATCCAAATAAGGTATAGAACTCAGACGTGTTGCAAAGGGGTTGTACAATTATTGAAAATGAACTTCTTATACGGATACTCTGTGCTAGAAAACCCAATGAGAAAGTTGTTGCCTTGTCTCGTCTGATGTCCGCAAAAAATTACGTTTTTAGGTGAAATATTTACTGAGATATTTGAATTTTTATAAAACGGAGAAAAGTTGTGGGGGGGGGTAGGAATCAAGATAAAGGGGAGGGTTAAACCTCTCTCTCTTTCTCTTCCCCCACCTTCAGCACCACTGACTCACAAAACACTTCTAAAGAAGCATTTTATTCATATCACCATTAAATTTCGAAACCTTCTACCACCCGGTATTCAAAAAATTGCATATGCAACAATACTGTCAACTCCGCATATTAGAATCGTGGATAAAATTATCATTCTGTATAGAAGAAAACAAAAATATTAAAACATGGGAAAATTATCAAGGAAACAGCTATTTTCCGCATATTATGCTGAGGCGAACTCGGAAAGAAAAGTCATCACGTCTTCGCCGGGACTCGAACCCAGGCCCTCTTGCATACCGGGCAAGCATGCTAACATCTACACCACTGGAGACATGACCCTGCCTTCGTTATTTCACGCATTGTGGCGTGAGGCGCTGAAGTAGAGGCAGTAGTAGCCTCTCTTAACTTCAGGAAATGGCCCCAGGGTGGGACGGTTTAGAGTGAGATAGATAGCTTTCATCTCACCATCTATCTCATGGGAAAATTTTGTTTATAGTTGTCAAGGCTTCGGATCATTGTTTTTTTCTGTTGAAAGTTGTTGTTTGCGCATTCTGGAGCTAACGTTTAACCGATTTTCCCCCCTTTCACATTATCATTTTATCTCAGACTATGTGGAAAGCTAGAAAATTTCTCTCCCCCCCCCCCCCGTTGACAATTTTTTCTGTGTGGTACTTAATGTTGTAATCAGTCAGTAGTATTATCTGTAATCCTTGTAGATATGGAGCTGCTTTAGAAATGTCCTTCCCTTGTTGAAGTTAGATATATGATAAAAAAGCCGTTCGCTTAAGTTCTTGATCAGTTTCTTTCAGTTAAAAAAATAAATTTGAATGTACTACACTGAAATTTCTTTTTCAGAGAGATTTCTCGGGGGATCTATAAAACGTATTGCACATTAAAAAAAAAAAATGTCGGAATTCGTGGCATTAGACAGTTCCATTGCATCGCCTCGCAATGGTTGAAGAAAAAATGCAGGATTTTAGCTTAAAGGGGAAAAATATGAGATTTTTTTCGGTTTTGGCTACCGTTCTGTTATTGTTATCAGAATCCCCGAGTTCCGATGTGATCACATTGAGCGGCATGCATTGTACGTATTTTCAATCACTGACGTCTAGAGAACTTCTGCTTTTTTTACACACTCCACATTTTATTGAACCAACTCAATATTACCTTTACAATACTTATTATACTCATTTTTATTGTTTGTACCGAATCGAAAATCATGTAATTATTCGTGTTTTATGTAATTGCACTTCCGTCACTTGGCAAAAAGTTTGGAAATATGGGGGAAATTTTATCTTGACGAACTACATTCATTATTGGTTTTTTCTCGCAAGATTTTTTCAAATATTACTTATTTTATTTTTTCGTTGCTATTACTTTGACGACTAATAATACATATTATAAATTTGCATTAAATCATTATCGGTGTTTAGAACCTTTAGATTTTTAGCGATTTCTCCAAGTTTTCTGCATGTGCACTGTCGACAACTGCTTTGAGATTATTTTCACATATGTCATGAACTGACCGCCATTCGGCAGCTGAATTCAAATCAGTGAAACGGTGTTAAACGCCGTGTAGAAACTGGGAGGAATGTAGAGCCTTCCACGACAGAATCAACAGCACATCTCTACAGCGGTTGATTTAGTAACACCTCAAGTGCTACTAAACAAGCCAAAGCTCGAATTCCGTTTGGCATCTGCAGAACCACCTAATGGCACTCACATTGACCTTCATCAAACTGCAAATAAAACTGAGGAGCTGTTCTCTTTAATGTATAAAATATGTTTAACAAATCATGGGGGATTCTCTCAAAGTAGGCCATTCCTTCTGGATATCTTCAGCTTCGATGCCCTGTATATTTCTTTTCGTTGTTGCACATAAATTAATGCATGGGAATTCATGTTATGATCTAAATTAATGTACATTAATAATTCAAACTCGACCATTCTCTATGCAAAGAAGGTTCTATGTTTCAACAAGCTTCAAAAGTGTTTAAATAGCTGCGTTATCTTCGATATTTATAGCAATATTTGCAAAGTTCAAAGTTTTGCAACATGTCAAAATTGAAAGCTTATCTGAGTGTATCGTAAGCGAAAAGTGTTTCGCTATTGTCAACATCTGATAGGGTATGACAAACCTTTCACCTATAAATCATCAATTTTAAGCAAGACAGATCAAAGACAGCATGTGTCAAGTTTGATGCTTTTATCGGAGCCATTCAATACACCTTTCTGATACCCAAGCAACTAGTGATTTTACGCATGTTTCAGCAAACAATAATCCTTGTTAATGCGATTATTGTGGGTAACTTTTAATAATTAGTTACCTCATAGGAGAAGACACCAGACAACATGAAAATAAAATGTTTCATTCCAGGTACAGATATTGATCTGACAAAATTCTCCCTGAAATATGTTGGAGAATAATTCGAATAGCATGGATGTTACACAACCCCACTAAATAATTTATAAAACAGTTATAATTAAGATTATGTGGCTCATATAGAATTCATTTGAACTCCTACAAGGTTTAATAATATGTTATTCAATATTATTATTTATTATATTATTAAAAACCGTTTAAAAACATTTTAGAATCTCATTTTGAGAAATCCACGTAAAAAATATATTTATTTTTTTAACAAAATAAAACGAAAAACCATTAAGGAGTCCCGAAAATAAATTATTTGCATTTTAAATTCTCCCAGAGCGTCGTCTCATTTCTTATCCTTGAATAATTGCTTCGAACTATTGCGAGTTTCATATTCTGGCATCAAATTGGGGCGAAGCAAAAAAAAAATTCTAAAATATAAATTCAGAAGAAATTTTGTTTGAATTATTATCTTCGGTAATTTAAGAGACTTAATCCACGTATTTTTTTAATTATTTAGAAACGATATTTTTAAAAAATTAATAAAATTCTTTGGGCTGAAGGAGGAAAAGAAAGAAAAAGTTTTTGATCCCATTAGCTTTTAAATAATGCTTCTTCTCTTTCTTTCCAATGCGTTTTTCCTTTATATATCCTGTATCAAAGAAAGCGGGTACTTAATTATTACTGGATCCTGACAACTACCGATTTTTAGATGTTAAACATGTTTCAACTAACAATAATCCTTGTTAATGAGATTATTCGGCAAATTTCCTATCTTTAGTCACCTCATGGGAGAATACAAAGCAGCACAGAAAGTCTATGTTTCACTCCAAGTAGAGATTTCGATCTGATATCGAATCCTTCGACATAGAAGGAGAAGAATAATCCGAGTAACACGGATATCACATAAGCTACTTATTTTTATAAAGCATGTTACAATTAAAATTCAGCAGCTTATAAAGAACTCATTTGTGTGTGTGTGTGTGTGTGTGTCATTTAAAAATCTACAATTTTAGATCGACTGTTGCCAAAATTTGCGTAAATACGAAACGGGACCCGGATGGAACGATATGCTACTTCAAAAGTTCGTCAGAGCAGTTCAGATACCCGGAATGGGCAAAAAACCTTCGGGAACAATTGTTCTTGTGTGTGTTTATCAACAATGACTTTTGGAATGTTTACTTTGATTACCGTGGTTCTCATACAATGCATTTCAGAGCAAGTTTATCCTTTTATAATGGTTTTTCACTTCTTCAATGAAGAACACCCGGACTGTGCCATCTATTATGTTGATTTATATAGGTGTAATATATTATTGATACAATTATTATTAATGGTATTATTGAAACCCGCTTAAAATCTCGTTTTAGGATCTAGTTCAGTTTACTAAAAAAACATTCCGAGGGTAGGATACAGTTTTTTTTAACAAAAGAGAATGAAAACCATTTGCATTTTAAATCCTCTCAGATCATTCCAATTTTACCTTTGAATAATTGTTTCAAACGAATAAGAGTTTCATGTTGTGCTGTAGCATTGGGGAAAACAAAAAATATCTTCAATTATAAGATTTAAAAAGAGAAAAAAATATATACACATAATAAAATTCTTTGGGCTGAAGAAGAAAGGGAAACAAATTATTTCGATCCCGTTTCCTTTTAAGTAACTACCTTTCTTAACATATCCTGTATCGAAGAAAACAGTTACTCGAATACATTACTGGGTCCTTACAATTCGCAATTTTTTGATATTACACAGGTTTAAACGGACAATAATCCTTTTTCACGCGATTATTAGACAGTCTTGAGTTACCTCATAGGCGAAGACACCAAACTACACTAAAATTTCACATTTCATTCCCAACTCAAACATCGAATTCCCTTCGATAAACAGCAGAAAAAATAATCCGAATAACATTGACATTACTAGACGCCACTAATCAGTTTTCTAAAACATACCATAATTAAGATTCAGCAGCTCATACATAACTCACTTGAACTCTAACAAACATCTAATATTTAATCGATGCAATTATTAATAATGATATTATTAAAAGCCTCTTAAAATCCTTTTAGAATCTCATTTTGCCTAATCCGCGTGTACAATATTTATTTTTTCAACGAAACAGAACGAAGAACCATTAAACAGTTTCGAAAATAAATCATTTGCATTTTAAATCCTCTCAGAGAGTCTCATTTTTTATCTTTGAATAATTGTTTAAAACTAATGCGAGTTTCATATTCTGTCATAACATTGGGGAGAGGCGAAAAAATTTCTGAAATATATATTAATAAGTAATTTTGTCTGATTTATTATATTTGGTAATTTAAGAAACTCAATCAATGTATTTTCATAAATATAATTTAAAAAACAATATTTAAAAGAATGAAATAAATTTATTTGGGCCAAAGGGGGAAAGGAAAAAAATATTTTTGATCCCATTTGCTTTTAAATAATGTTCTTCTTTCGCTCCTCTCCTAATACTTTCCTTTTATATATCCTGTATCGAAGAAAACGGGTACTCGAATCCATTACTGGGCAGAGCCCGGAACTTCGTTGAATGTGTTACTTTAAGAACTTGCTGCTATTCTACTATAAAAGAGAAGGTGGAGTTTATACAAAAAAAAAAAAAATTGCTGGAATATTGATTTTGTTATTTTGCTGGCTACATTGATTTCAAAAGCTCTGGGAAAAAGTGCTTTCACTGCATTTCATTTCGCCTCCTTTTTTCACGTACTTGCATCTAAGACTCTTCTTACACATATTCTTACTCTCCATTGCTTGAACGAACTAAAAAAAAAAAGGATAGAGAATAGTGCTTTGCTCAACATAGTTGAGATGCTCAACTCAATGACAATGCATCTGTCTTCCAACCCCTTTCCCTAACCTTTATCTACTTACATTATAGAACCGTGAATTGATTTCTACTTTTCATCATTCGAGGTGTTTTCTTTTCTCAATAACAAGAGTATTCGTGTTATTCTGACGCTTGAGAACAAATGTTCGATTCAGATCTAGGGTGGAATTATTGGGATTTTTTTTTTCGCGTTCTTAGAATCAAATGATTTCAGAAACTATAATTATTTTTCTTTCTTTATGTATTGATCGTAAGTCCTATCGCATTGCATTAGATACTATGTGCATGCCTTGAGCGTAACATTTGGAATCTGCATCAAAGAATGATATATGGATTGCTCAGAACTTATTTAAAGAATATTGATGAAAGAAACGTTTTCGTACGTTCTGTGATAAAGGATAACATATCAATAATTCTCCATCTTCGTCAAGGTTTCCCGTGAATCACGTGGTTGGTTTTTGGAATAATTTCGAATCATTTTAGGTGGAGATCCAGCTGTGGAAAAAAAACGTATTAGTTATGGTTTCCTCTCGAAATCCATATGTTGATTGCTTTCCGATACTCTGCAATCGATTATTTTTTCTCATTCGAATCGTTCATATTTTTTCATTTGTAACTATGTACGTAACTATATTTTGAATATCGGAATTTCATTTTATTGAAATTATTCGATGTGTTCGCTCGTTTATGAGAGATTTTGTGGATGAGTGGAATGTTTGATATTTAATAGCGGAATCAAAAGTCTAAAATTTACCTGAAAACCAATCAGTTACGAAAAATTAACTCGAATGCACAAGTGTATATTATTCCATAAACCAGATATACAGTCGAGGCCCGTTATAGCGACCCTCATCGATCCACGAAAAACGGACTTTATATACATATACTGGGTCGTCATTATGCTGAAAGTTTTAAAAGTAAAAAAAAAATTAACTTTTTAAGATAATTCATGAATGGGGAAACATTCGTGATCGCATATCGTATCGGTCCTTATAATGGAACTGCCACAATAAACCATGGGCTTTATAACAAGCGTCGGTAGTATCTACCGTTGACGTACAGCGGGGGCGGGGGGGGGGGTGAACACTGTTGCTGATTTTCAACTCTTTGCAGTAAAGAACCTGCTGGCATATACGAGTAAATTGACGCAATGGAAAATTACAATTCAAGAACTATCTCAATGCTTTTCATTCAACTTTGTTGTATGTCTTGAAGCAAATTTAAATTTTTGCCTGACACCATTGCTAACATAACACCCTTTCTCACTGTTACAAGTTTGTTCATAGGAAGTTGATATTTTTCTTCAGTACACAATTTGATACATTTGGCCACGACGTTGGAAATATCTTCCCCTTTTGCAGTTTCGTGAATAGAATGTATTTATAAAAATTAATCAGTGATATTCATATTGCCATCGCAAGTTTCGCCGCCGAGTCATCGATCATCGAAATTTCGCGCGCTGAGTGCTATTGAAAAACACTACATTTTAGGATATTACTTCTAACTGCTCACACAAATTATCGCCTACTGCTGTTATTCTTTCGAACACCATACGTTTCTATGTAAAAGTATCATGAAATGCTCCTACATATTTGAGAGATTTTCAGCAGCATTTCTTATCTATTTCTTAACCAAGGAACCTTCGCAAAATATCTTGAAATTTTTCACGAATATGTAGCCAATTTCATATATTTAGCGGCTTTCACTGCTGATTTATCCTGCTTCCTAATTATATATTGACGTAAATTCTTTATACTTTTATTTAAAAAAAGTATTTGATAAAAATTTAAATTTGTAAAAAATAATATTTTCTTGGATCTTGTTGAGATGTCTCACGGGTCTCCAATACTTATTTCGAGGGCTGCGAGTTTGACACCTTTCATGTGCAGGGTGTCTAATTATAAAGTTTATTGCTTTGAAATATTTACCGCCGTAAATGTTTATCCATGGAACTTGAAGTATGTCTAAATTAATAAAACCGAAACAAAGATTATCAATTGCGGTATTCAGTGTAAGATGACGGTTTCTTTTAAATTAAGTGGTTGTACTCATGCTAATTCCTGAACCATGTGTGCTCCATCTTCTACAGCTTTGTAGTAGAGTGTTTACGCATCTTCTGCTGAAATTTCTCTTCAGATTTTTTGTTCTCATCAATTCAGTGGTTCTCAAACTCTTGTCACCCACCGCTTCTTTACCAATTTAATGGTTCATCTACAGCTCCCTAGAATAGTTCAGTAGATATTTTGAATCAAAATCACAAGCGGGCACAGTATTGTATGATATTTTTAATATGTTCGTACTTGTGTTCTTAACGTTGAATCCCGAACGACATTTATATAACGATTAAAAATGGGTTATTTATTTAGTTTTATCTGTCTCATAGCCGGCATCCAAAAATGTAATTTTGTTTTTCCCGCATTCACGAGCTGAAACTGGGGAAGACCACAATTCCAATAGCTGTTCAATTTCAATTCTGTGAATGTTTCCATTAGAGATGTAGAAAATTTCCACTTCGATTAATAACATTTAGAACAAAATAATGCTGAATACATTTTATTGGCGAAAGAAATGTTGTAATAAAGTAATATCTGTATTGTGATACATATAATACCCTTTGTCAAATAAATTTCTTATTTTCAGTCTGCACGTTATTGTATAACTCGATTGAATATATATCTGTATTGACACTGGTTCAAAATTGAAATGGTATGTAGTTTACAATAAGGTATTAATTTGTACTTTGTCATATTTTAAGTTAATATTTTTGATTGTCCAATAATTTCGCCCCATATGTATCCAAGAATAGATCAAAACATGTTGAAATAATTTATGTATTTCCGGAGTATGATTATAGGAAAAGTCTTCTGATAATTCTTATTTTAAGTATATGGTATCCATCAATCCGTTTCAAATACCAGTTATTTCGACGAATGCTAATGGGATAATTTCCGTTAACAATCACTCTAGGGAGAAGTCGGAGTAACAAAGGAATAGCCATTTTCGCGAAGTATATTTTCGTAATTCGAAGAAACAAGTTACTCGAGGTTATAAAGATTCATATTATAAATTGAATAAGTCTCTTTGATTCACGATGTACGGAAACTTCACTCAAATAATTCTTTTATAATCCGAGGAACAAGACTTTAATTCTCAATAAAGTATAGTCAAAGAAGTTTATCGGATGCGTTTATAAGGAATTTATATTATGTATTAACACGCATGAATATTTTAAAATGCGTGTATAGAGAGTGCATTCCATTTCATGCATTTTAGTAAACCAAATATGCTGATATCATAAAGGATATTAGAGAAATATTTCATTATTTATATCAACTTCCAGCTGAATATTTGGAATTATATTTACATATAACTTTTAATATTGTGTTGAATGTAATTGCGAGATGAACTGTGTACATGTAAAAGGAAAAAAAATCTACTAAAACAAGACAATGACCATGTTATTTTTCTGGGTTCAGTTATTTAGCCCGAACAAACATTCCGCATGGATGAACCAGGAATTGAATGAATGCTTCCATACCACACAAGTCAATTTCAAACCTTCTGCAAAGTGTTTCATCAGAGCCAAATATTAGTAATGATATGGGGGGGGGAGGGGGCAGTTGAGAATTCAAGTGGTGTAAGTAACTTTGAAGAAAAAAAATTCAAGACAAAGAAATTCGCATTTAGAATTACTTGCAATTATATATCGTGTCAGGAAAATTATATCGGTGCCATCTGTAGTCGATTTTATCAGCTTGAACTTGCACCACTTCATTTCTAAATGAGGATCAAAATTGTTAGTTATGTTAATCAAATCTAGACTTGCACCACTTGGTTTCTAAACCAATTATTGTTTCATAATTTCTCTTTTTTTGGGCTTGATTTCATTTAATTTTTGTTTTGCTTTTTCATAATTTTTCTTCCGGTTTCTAAATTATGCATAATTTGATGCAAAAAAAACGCAAATGCAGTTACATAGTCTTTCAAGATGAAATGAGCCATGCCATCTCATGTCATGCCGAACAGTTCTATTTTTTTGTAGGAGAGAAGCCAAACGCGAATGCTCAGTCACTGACGTGATTCTCGATGCGCAATCGATTACCTGAAGGAAAAGAATAGAATTGTCCGACGTGACGTAGCCAAGTATAACGCCATCTCGTACATGCAGGACTATGCTTGTGTGAAGCTAACAAATAGGGATATTTCTTAATATGTATATCATGGGAATTTGAAAATTATATTCAGAAATTATAGGTGCTCCCGTTTACTACAGGCATAAATCCACGACAATAAATAAATCCATAATCCCAAAATTAAAACAAACTTCCACAGCTGACGTTGGCAGATTGATTCTACGAAGACACGATCGATTTTAATATCGCAATATGTATCAATATTCCTTAAAAATACTACTACCGCTTAACGTGTTAATAACAAGAGGAATGTGTTCGAGGCACATTCCTCTATAGTATTTCTAACGCACTGGTATATTCCGAAATGTGTGTGTACATGTTGTGAACCCAACGTGAAGTCTGTATTTGTATAATGCTTGTGAAGTGCTGCCATCTGCCAAGAATTTTTCTAACAAATTACAAATACTAATGGATCGGACAATTAATTTTAATTACACCATATTTCTATGTTTTCAATGTGTAAAACATTTGTAAATCTAGAATGCAATGTCTATAACTATGGGATGTTATGGCTGTCCAAATATTATAGAGAAATTTTCGATCTGATTTCTATTTGATAATGCGATTATCTTGATGTCAGCGTTTAATGATATTTCAAACGCAGAATTTGACTAGATTCGTAAGGATTCAATACCAAACAAAAAATTTAACAGAAAGGAAAAATAGTCATGTACCATAAGAATAAGAACTCATTAAGAGCTTCATACAATACGTTAAATTCTTGATAATATTTTGTGCGGAAAAAAAAAAGAAAATTAGTACACGGATTTTGCGCTTTTATTTGAATGTTTGTTAAATAGATAAATAAGATTACTCATTGATTTTCACAAGCATAGTTTCCCGTATTCCATGCGAGATACTGCATCTATAAAACGACATTATCTGGAAAATCGGAGCAGTTTACACTTTATTTTCAATTGTTTCACCGTACTGTTCGGGTGAATCCTATTTTTCCCTTGGAGTTGCCTGTAGAAAAGAGTATTCTGGAATTGTATGTTTGCTCATTGAACAAATATCACCTCAGTATCAGCGATAGCGATATCTTTCGTTTTCAGTAGCAGCTGTGAATTTAGAGACTTAGTGGAGACGGTTCCAGACATTGAAACTAAAACTAATTAATCTTGTCCCAGGGCTTGATAGATTTTCCACCCACTCAATGTTATTATTTCACTTCCGACACTGAAATCAATTTCCATTTTGGTGTTCTTTCTACCCTGCAGATTTTATTTGGGATCCTACACGAATATCCAATTCAGAAGATTTTCTTGAAGAAAAAATTCTGTCGAAAACTTCCCGCAATTTATTTTGGTTTTCTTTTCTCTAAAAATTCTATTTTTCCTTAAAAATATTATCTAAAATCTGTTTCTGAAAAAGCTGCACACGTGACAATCCATTCTAATACCAATGCGTTGTTCTCGTTGCAGCTTTTACGGAACTGTCCGCCGTAGTCGGAAGCAGGGTTTCCTTACCTTGTAACTTCTCCGATCCGACAGTCGAAGACCCTATCACTCTAGTCATGTGGTACCGAGACGAGGTCAAGTCGCCCTTCTACACGCTGGACGCGCGCAAGGGCCCGCTAGAACTGGCCAGGCACTTCCCTAGCAAAGAGATGGGATCGAGGGCTGAATTCGATGTGTTTACTGATCCTCCGACTCTCAACATTGAGCCGGTATGGGCTGAAGACGATGGTCTCTACAAATGTCGCACCGAGTTTAAACGATCACGAACTGTTACCGAGCTTAGTACGCTACAAGTAATCGGTAAGTTTGTGGAAAAAAAAATACCGATATGCTAATCTTATTTTTCCTCTTGATCATCCTAAAAAAAGTATTTTCTCATTTCAAACAGAAAATAATAGAATCATAGAAAATTGAATTAAAAACACATGGTTGTAAGACATTTATGGACACTATCTTCGTTTTCGCCGTGAATCAAACCTCGATCCTCTTGCAATCCGCAAAAAAGTGTGCTAATCATCACTACCATCCGAGTTATTGCCTTACTTTTCTTATAATGTAAAGTAGAAAAAATATTGTTATAGACAGGTTATCGTTGTAGACAGTTCGAGTATTTGCGCTATCTCCTACTGAATAGGAATTCCGCCGGGACCAAACAAAAATTAATAGTTATAGACAGTATAGTTATATGCAGGTTTCACTGTAGCATGACGCGCTGATATAAAGGCATAGCAGCCTCCACTATGTTCAACAAATGTCCCCCAGGTGGCGACATTCGATTGCAACATGACTTGGACTGGGACCCAATTAAGACGTGTGCTGACTTTTCTTTCCCAATTCACATCCACATATTGAGCGGAAATTTTCTTTCCTTCGTGCATTGTAAGATGAGGACATTAACCAATCTATCTATTATATTCGACCCCCCCCCCCTCCCAGATGATATATTTTACTTTTCGACCAACAATTAATCAACTTGCAAAAAGTAGAACATACCATCTCGTCATAAATATATTATGGCAAAAAAGTAAACGTATATTATAATCTGAGTGGTTTTCCAAATTTATAGTAAAACTTTTCTTCGTGAACTTTCATGTTTATGCACAGAATATGATGTAAATGAATTATTATGTTGCTTTTTCCCCCACATTTATCTAAAGAAACATACTTCATAATTCAAAATTACTGCAAAGATGTTAAAGAAGTCGTAACTTATTTCCACGTGTAGGGGACCTCTTGGTACATTATTTTTCAAAAAACTTCTTTTTCCCAAACAATTTTTACCGTGAAATTTCGCTACATTCATTTTTAGTGTCTGTAGACTGTATGAAACATCATATAAATTTTTAATAGCTTTTTTTTTCTTACTGCAATTTTAAAATATGGATTTTTGAAAAGGCAAAGGTATTCCGAGGTATAACGGAGTCGGGGTTTACCTTGAAACAGGGTAAAGTGGCAAATCCAAAAAGAATACAGATATTATTGGAAAAATAATATAATTAGTTTTTTTATTTAATTATATAAATCATATATTCAAATAAGAATATCAAAACAATGACACAAATATGGTTATTAATATATACAGGGTGGTTCAGAAAACATGGGGAAAACTTTAAGAGGTGATAGTATATATATAGCACCAATGCAAGCGATTGCCATCAAAGAATGAAAGGTCTAACATGAAGCTCTAGCGCGTTTCGAAACGCCTGCCTGCTCCGCAAACGTTAATTGCGGGGCGGACTCAGTATTTTTCAAATGTGCACATTATCCCGTACGTTACAACTGTTAGAACGATTGCACGCTGGAATAATTTCACAAGGCTGGCATTCGCGCGTTTTATTTACAATGACGCAGATTTGCATACGGTTTCTTCATCTTCCCCAAGTTGCATGTATGGTGTTCGTTTTCTCCCGATAAATATCAACAGGAATGCCGTTTTAACGTTTGTGGAGCGGCCGTTTCGAAACGCGCTAGTGTGTTTGCGTTTCATGTTCGACCTTTCATTCTCTGATGACTATTGTTTGTATTGGTGTGTACTACCACCTCTTAAAGTTTTTTCCATCTTTTCTGAAACACCCTGTATACATAAAAGTAACAACAATGGAGGTAGCAACGTACTCATATAGATGAAATGCGCATCATTAATTCATTATTATACTTGTAGAAAGGAAAATTATGTTTCTAAATCTTTACTTTTATCAACCTTTGATGCTAGGTGACAACATTAGAGATACAACGTCCGTGATGTCCGGCACTGATATGAACGATAAAATATTTTTGGGTTTCTAAATGATTCATGATTTGATGCAAAAAAACCCATACTATAGTTATATATCCCTTCAAAAGAAAATGACAATATGCTACGGCATGTCACGTCTAATAGTTCAATTTTTTTCTAGAAGAGAAGCCTAACGTGAAAGCTCGGTCGCTGACGTGTGATTCTCGATGCGCAATCGATTACCTAAAGGAGAAGAATAGAACTGTACAACGTGACGTGACGTAGCCAAGTATAATGTCATCTTGTGCTTGTAGGACTACATTTGTGTGAAGCTTACAAATAGGGAATTTTTTTTTAATTAGTATATCGTGAGTTTCAAAATTATATTTAAAAAAAATACAGATGTTCTCGTTTGCTATATACGCATAAATTCATAATACTAAATAAATCCGTAATTCTAAAACACAGTTAAAACAGACTTCCCCAGCTGATTGATTCCAAGAAGGGAAGACCCCGATTTTATTATCGTAGTAGTGAACGCCCTTAAAAGTACTGATGGTTCCGAACTTTTTGAGTCCGACTATTCATTTTCAGTCCACCATATATATTTGTATGTTCTCAACGTGCAAAACATTTTTAAATCCAGAATGTAATGTCTATAAATATCAAACGCTAAGACTGTCGAAATATTACGGAGAAATTTCAGACCTAATAATGACGACCTTTTTCTATTTGACAATGTATTGGCATTGAATAGTATTTCATATGCAGAATTTGACTAGTTTGGTAAGAATTCAATACCAAAAAAAAAAGGAAACATAAATGAAAAACAGTCGTGTTTTTTTCCAAATTTTAATTTACAAAATTTAATTTAAAACTTACAAATATTTAAATTTTTTTTTCATTACAATCAAAATTGATCCATGGATGTTGCCAAATCTAACGGCATCAAATTTACGAAAAACAGCATTATTTATTAGTGTTATAATTCTTGAATCTCTGTGAAATGTTAGAAAGCTTTATGAAATTATTATTTTACCCGAATTTTATTCCTCCACACGGCGGAGATTATAAAACCATTTTTATTCATTAGTCAAGACCATTTCGACTCCAGTTCTATCGGATATTAATTTATATTAGTTATCAAGACATTCAATAAATGTTAAATCCCTTCATCATCTATGGTATGAGTACCATACGTTGGGGAAGTGAAAGTATTTTGCAATTCCATTCCGCTGAATAAAGAAGTAGCTGATGACGATATCTATTTTTTTCCGTTGAAATTACCAAGTCATCACGTTATCGGTTTTTTTTAGTGTCGTGACATGAAGAGAAGATTCACACGGTGGAATGCATATGCCATTCGTACTCGGCATGCAGACACATAAATTGCATCTCATAACGCATATGAATAGTCTCTCTCCGACAACATTGCCCAGTTGATTCATGACATCAATGACAAATTACAGCTCTCGAAATGCTACACTTCACGCAGGAATAGCGCTGGCTGGCGCAAATATATGGATTGCATAGCACGAACGCCGCTGCTACTCGTGTCAATTAGAATCATCGAAACTCAGTTCAAACAGCGTGATTGCAAGCTATCTGAATACAAGCTGCCTAAACACGAGTTAATTTTCATTCATCATAAAATTGAGTTCATTTAAAGCTCCCGAAACTATAAATAAATTGGACGTAATTAATGATGATAGTAGTTCAATTTATGCTGTCGGATTGGGCATGATTTGCGTCACTTTCTTCTTCTTAGAGATGCACGATTTCCTCATTTTATAAGTTTTACAAATATCAGAATGCGTCAAATGATTTGTGATTATTTAGTTAATCATTTTATAGTGATTTCACCTATACTATGAATGAGACGAAGTATCATTCGGCAAAGTAAGTATTCAAGTTTGTTTCTCAGGCATTATGGCTCAATTCTAACATTCGAAGTAAACAAGGGAAAATAATGATATGTTTCTGGGGGGGGGGGGGTTCACATCTTTGCCCCGCGCTACAAATCTCATTTCGATCTATGTAATGCATAATCTATGTGTGGAATTTACTGTAATTTATGAGAATTTTTTCCCTGGTGGCTACGAGTCCGGAGATGATTTTCTTCTTCATGTTACAAAAATTTTGCAAAATGCGCTCGTACAGAAATATTTAAAATCTCCTATCGAAAACGCTTATATTTAGGGTCTCTGTGCTCTTACTCTACGTTCTATTCCACACTAACCTCGAAGTTGACTACATTTTTATAAAACTACTACCCAAAATTTCGCTGATCTTCTTAACTACACATATTGCTACACATAAATATCAGACAAATTTTCAAAAATGTACATGCCTGAATATTATTTTCCCGATCCCATATTCTTATATGCTAAAGTCGGGCATGTGGTTGAAAAAAATTGCATGCCCGGTCAAAATTTTTTCGTACCCCGTTCTCGTGGGATGACATGCTCGACATGTATGTCAGAACATAGATTTATCCAGCCCCACTAAATATGAATATATATGCACGTTAATATTTTCCCCCTTTCCATTCCAATTTCAGCGACCAAAAAATATGTATCACTGATTTATATTACTTATATATTATATTATAATTGCTTTGAGTATTATTAGTATAACAAAATCAGCTATTACGAGGTATCAGTCAAAATGAATTTTTCCCCATCCCTGTGAACCTTTAATGTCAAAATATCGCTTTAAACAAATCGCCTATTTATGAATACCAGATATAACGAAGTTTCTGGCGAGAATAATCTTTCTCATAAGATTAAGTTTAATGAAATCAAAAGTTCTGTTTCCTAAGCAAAGCCTGTGAACTACTAATGTAATGATTTCGATAAAGATTATAGGTGTGTTCTGTCGGCGCATCTATAGGTAAATAGCGATCTCTAGCTGTAGATAACGGTGGTTCTATTCATTGCGAGAACAACTTAGATAAAGAGGAATCGGCATAACCACAGCTACGTTCATGTAAGAAGAGTCTTTCTCAGTCTATGCAAACCTCAGAATAATTGAAACATCTCCAGCAGTTCAAAGAATGAATTACACAGCTGTGGTTCTCAAACATTTGCCACCCACGTCTGCCTTGCGTCTGTCAACGTTTAGCCGCAGCTCCCTATTATAGTCTAATAAAGAGCCAGTTTTTAAAGCACTGAGCAGGCATACACCAGTATCAACTGTTTGCGTCTGACATAGGTTAGCGACGCACACTTTGAGAACCACTGATTAAAACCTGTGTGAGAGAGAATATTGTTGCGGATAATTTTCCACAAGACTTCGAGATTGCAAAACAAGAAGCGGTTCGATGGACAAACACCGATTTATTTACAGAACAGCAATTCACACTTATTTACAGGCTAATCAGAGAGCTAACAACTTTCTCGCAAAATTTAAACACAACTGACTGAATCTCCTTGAGCCTGTCTAGCATCTCTCAGTCTGCCATCTTGTGAGCGCCACGGTATTTATAACCCGGATAGAAACTTCGAAAAAAAGAACATTCCACAACATTCTATTTCACAGTTTCCTAGTCGGCGGCGCTACCGTATGGAGGGCCGGGACTTTCTAGATTTTTCTCTACCAATCGCATGTCGCTGCGCTTAGATCGAAACCGCCTTCGACTGATTTCGACATTTTGAGAGCCATCGAACGAATCGTGCCATCTATCGTCGAAAGTTCGTAACAATATCTTTAATATTTGTGCCAGACATAACTGTTTAATTTTGATTAGAATTAAATCTTTAAGTCTGCCTGAGGACCATTTGTCCCATCCTCGTGAACTACCTCCAGTCCGAGGACGATAGATTGAGAAACGATGCTTTAAGTGGATTCCTATAATCTACTCTAGTATTTAATATGTATCGGTTATAGCGATTACCGGATATCGCTAATGTTTTTCAAGTACCCGAGCGACTTTATTATATCCGGGCTCTACTGCATTGTGCTTCGCAGATAATCAAAATAATTTATCATGGAAATGTGGCACGCTATCGGGACGTTCCATGTTCACATTTATGATCCATTTCCGAACCGGATACAAGTTTACAAAATTTCTTATCGAGAGATCAGAACAGATTCGATACAATGTCTCATTGCAAGATTTATTTACGAAGAGAATCCGATTCGGACAGGAAAGAAAAAGGAAAATTTTCAGTAAAAATTTTTTTTCGATGTTATTATTCAACTAAAGATGTTATGTATATTCATACACATCATACAGAGATGCGATGTGAAAACTATATCAACTTATGGGGAGCAATTTCTTTAGATGAAAGATACATGAAGTGAAAAATGAAGAAAATAATAAAATTTACCGCAGTTTTCTCAGATTTATGGTCAGCCAACACGAAATCGATAAAGCCAATATCGATTGCGTTTCATTGATTTACTGTAGAGAATATCGTCCAGTGTATCCTACGTGGAGAATATCGGATAAATGGAGCACGACATTCGAGCATGAAACTAAGATGGAGAAAATCCTATTGGCATTACTTCAACGGAATTTTTTTTTTCAAGTTCATATGAAAATATTTCAATGGTTACGTTTTCAATTTTCATTCCAAGCTTCAACTTTTATTCTCAAAATTATTCACTTTTTTGCCTTGTTCTTTTTCTTCACATAAACCTGTTTACTGCATCATTGCAATTGCAATGGACAATTTCACGGGTAATTTTTGCATTGGAAAAAATAAATGATTTCATAAGTTATAGTATATCAATACCTTTGCAATATTAAAGTGGCTTTCTGATGAGAGATGTGGAAGTTTTTCGTATCTTATAACAGCTCAATGAGATATGCGCAAAAGCGTACGTTATTTCGCGATGCCATTAGTTTGAATGTACCGTAGTCTTTAGAAGAATATTTCATTGCTGCTCTGCGGTCCTATAGACATCGTTATGGAACCGCACCGCAATGCCCAAGCCTCGATACTCGCTGGCGGCACAGTGTTAGTATCTGAAGTTTTTTCTGTTGTTCTCAACTTCCAGGTCTGGATGCGAGCTGATCTTCTCATTTAAAAGTCTTGCCACTGACCCCTACAACGGTATAAATAGTCAACCATTACACTCGAGACATGGTACATAGGTGGCAGCCCTGAAAGAATCCGCGCACAACGCTAAATGCTCACTCAGACTGTTAGGTGCATACATATACTTTTCCCGCACAAAACTCACTATGTTGTAAACTGATAATGGTGATGAAGTTGTGCTAGGTTCGAAAAAATATTTCATGAAGCAAACGACCTTTGGTAGAGAGATGATGCTAAGATGAGAAACAAGTTAAGTATATGATTATTGCAAATGGTTTCCCACCACCAGGTATCGCACCAAACATTTAGTCACAGGAAAAATTAAGACGAGATGGTTGTAAAAAAATGAAAAAATCAAGTATTTTTAGCTTGGTGAATTTCCCAACAAAAGACAGAATTACTTTTGGTACTGTATAAACACAAATTTTACTTGCTGTCATTTCTTTAATAAGCAAACACCTGTATACAAATTATATTTTTACATTTATTGCCCAATTTAAGGGTCTCATACCTCTTAAAGTTCTTAGAAAGTGTGAAATTGAAGATATAGTAGAAATATACAAAAAAAACATATTTGACCATTGATTATTTCAAATTCGGCATAGATTATTTTGAATGTTTAAGGCAGCTGTTCTCAACCGGTGCTCCGCGGAGTCCTTGGAGCTCCGTGTGCACTTCCCAGGGGCTCCGTGGCTAGTCAAGGAAAATAAAATAAATCAGTAAATTTTATAGATAAATAAAAAAAAAGGTCTGCAGGGGATTCGCCATAAAAATTATATGCAAAAAGGCTCCACCATAGAAATAATATACTGAAAAGGGCTCCGTCAAAAAGGGTTGAGAACCGCTAGTTTAAGGTATTGCAAATTTTTTTCATGTATGTATTGTATGTATGTGTTGTAAATTTTTTTTTAATGTTCTACGAGAAAGTCATACATTTGAAAATCACATTTTCACCAACTTCGTTTCAATTTTTTTTCCAAATGTTATGCAAACTTTTATTGCACATAGTTACATAAATACCTCACCCGCATGGTAAAATAACATGACATATAATATGACAATATAACCCCGTTATCTCACAATATTGTACAATAAAGAAAGTAGTTTTTTTCCCTCCATTGAATAAAAATATTGAAATTCCTTTAAAAATCACTCTTATTCAAAATATAATTTAAAATTTAAATTGTCAAAAATTAAGAAAAATAATATTTTTTAAATAAATATATAAAATTTTTATAAGAAATATATTTTAGCGCAGCTGTTTCTTCGCCTATGGTTTTATGTATTTCCCATTACCATATATTATCTAAGCTATTAATCGATAGTTCTATTCTATTGAGAGCGAGTTAGTTCAAGTCGATACAACTTTCCCATACATCCAGCATAAAGTTTTGCCGAGCACAACATTTAGAACAACAACCAATACCGTAATTTCCACATTTGATCATGAACTATAAGAAATACATATAATGAATGTAAATGTTATCTTTTTACGAAAGCCAAGCCAATACTCGTGCGAATTCATGTCCAAATTCTCGGTTTAAAATATTTTAAGATCCACGATTTTTCAAAAATATTAAAAAAAATTTTGGTTTGACTCGGTATTATATGTATTCAATGGAACACAAACGGGGGTGCGTTTCCTCTCTTAAGTGTTAAAGTTCCTTGTTCACTTCGTAGAGAGCGATGTCTTGGAAATGGAATGGGAAACCCATCTGCACACAGCCTGGGAACGAAAATTCATAAATATTCATTGCGAATACACTCGCCAAAGGACGGATCGATTTCTGTTTGTTTATAACTGATGCAAGGCGAGAATAGGTGACAAGACATGATGGATCTTGAATAATCCGTACCTCTTTTCTCTCGTTTGTTTGAGCTGTATAGTATTTCGCTTCCAATATAGTAAATGCATTGTAACACGAGAGGAAGTTTTCGAAGTTTTTTTTTATTCTTATTCATCAGTGAATATTTGGCAGGTTTATTCACGTATTCACACAAGTAAGAATCGTATCTGCATCTCTAAAACGGTCGAGAAATTTTCAGATACATACTATATCATAAAATGTCACTACTAATGTTACTGGAATTCTTTTTTAAGAAATATCTATAAACATTTCTAGGTTAACGCTATAAGTTATAATTTTTTTTTCAACGTTCCTTGTGTAAACGATAACTGAACCTCCTCAAAATTTAAATCATTGAAGTGTGATGAAACTTTCATACATATTTCATTTTCAATCCCATTACTCTGCAATGGATATAATAATCGAGAGATAAAGTACAGAGTTAGTGCTGATTACAGACCACATTTTAAATAAATATCATGTTAAGACTTAATATATAAGGCTCATTAGTGAACTTTTCTGGAAAACATGTAGATAGATGCTTCTGGAAATCAACTAAATATATAAATCTAAATACGTACTTCAAAATTTATAAAAAAAATGGATGATCGCAATTATGGAATATCTGACGCATTAATTAATTACAACTGTGTTATAAATGTATACGAGTGATTATTCAGCAACGCTGAGCTTCATCGGTATCTGAATTCTCGTATATATATATATGACTATTATTTTACGTATTGAAGAAATTGTTATTAATTTTTATTTATAATTTTGCTTTTGTTTTAGTCTCCAGCAGCTTTCTATAACTCGATCCTTAAATTTCTGCTCAAGCATTCATCATTGAGGTTCCTCCCATTTATTCGTTTCGTTCACGCTCGCGTGATTTACTGTATCCATCGAATTTCAAGCTTAAATGAATAACGTCAATATAATTCGATTAAAGTACATTTCAGTTCACCCTCTCAAATATCGAGCACTCGTAATAATTCAATGCCCGTCCAAAAATTTAATTAGGATTCAATGTATCATCAGAGAGAAATAGCTTTCAAGTAATGAATAACTCGCGAGAGAGTTTTAGAGAATTCATCAAAATGCTATGAGAATTCTTGTATACTTTGGAAAACTAGATTACTGATAGCATAATGTAATCTTTCAAAGCAATTATTTAAGCTGCCTCATTATAGTTATTTTTATGTATCTCTCTTATCATGCTCATATATTAAATATTATTTTTTAATGCTGCGACGTGCATAATACAGCATATTTAATTTTAGTTCGAAACATATTCGGATGCGACTGCAATAAAGAAAATTTGTGACGATTGGTGAGGTGTATACGAAGCGACGAACATGAAGCATTCTTTTATTTTGCATTAACCTGCGAAACACACAACTCTTCTTCATGAAGGTTAAAATCGAACTCTTCGAGAATGTCTTCTCTCGATACAACTTAAATCTCACGTGTCTCGTGAATAAAAGTATTACTGTACATCCTTATTAACAGCTTGCCTGTGGTTTCGCGGACGTCCCGGCAAGAAACCAGCAATAGGCGTTATGGGAAGTTGTTCAGAGTTCTTGTTAGTTCCAACTTTGAGTGGTCGTCCCTTCTTTCGTGATGGCACTACGGATACAGCATCCGGTTTCGCACATGGTGTGACAGCAGAAGTACGATATACGCTGACAGAGACACCCGATTTGGCCGGATCAGCGACTATGTACCTCGTAGGCGATCTCTGGGCTAGCACAGGGTACGGTTCATCTCGTTGTGGCGTGAACTTTGTCGACCAGTTCTTCCTTAACCTTTGCGTTCATTCCGTTTTTGTTCCACCTTCTGTTTCACAGAACCTCTTGTGGGGTTTCGCATGGGAGTTAACCTGTTTTCACGACTTCTTTGGGCATGGCTGCGACATTCTGATAGACGGGCGTTAAGGTTTTCATCAGAATATTTATAGCCACTCCCCCTGCATTTATCGTTCCCCTCTCTAGTACTGCTTATACTTGTTTGGGTTCTTGACTCATGGAAGCTATTACTAGACGTTATTGTTTGGCTTGGCATTTTACAACGATGTCGCATGTGATAATATCCTGGTGATCCTGGACTGCCTCGCTTGGCACCGGAAAGTTCGACTCCTTCGTTCCTGCGGAAATGTAAGTCTAGTACTTGCCTGCCTGTCAGAGTAACTCGTGGTTGCCCTTGCACCGGTTGGTGATGAAAGCTTCTTGCGGATCGGTGGATTTCGCTATGGACAGCAGGACGTGGATAGCCAGAAACGTGACGTGGATAAACACGGACGCGACCTGTTTGGTTCCTGAGACGTCTAGACCGATCCCACCGCTGAGGTTCCGATGCCATATCGCCATGGTGAACTTCGCCTTCGGGAGTGCCTCTTCCCCCTGGACTGAAAAAATGTTCATTCTTTTTCCACGACCTGTTCAGCACTTGTTTCCAACACGATACCAGCTTTCTCTAGAAAGTCGATTCCCAAAAGAATTCTGTTACCGACGATTCCAGGAAGAACTATAAATTTCGCCCATAGTCGCTTCCATTGGACGTTGACCAATATCGTTGTGGTCCACACATTCACCGTTGATTGCTGTCCGTTTGCAAGACACATCTCGATAGTTTCCCGATGGAATTCGGCCTTTTGCTCTTTCAAAATACGATGCAGAGTATCACTTGCGATACAGTGCGTAGCACCGCTGTCGGCAAAGGCAGTTCCCACTTTGCCATTTACATAAATTTTTAACAATGCTACGGGTTTTGTTACAGAAGAGCATAGATTCAGTTCCAACTGACCAAACTGAGCGGTTGTCGCTGTCGTTTCAGGATTACAGGTCGGATACTGCGCTCTAATTACCCCCGGATATCCACATCCATAGCAGCTTACAGGTCGCTGTTCATCCAGGCTGATCATGGGAAGTGTCTGTTCATCTGCACGAATCACTGGTTTTGATGACGTCCATGGATATTTCCTCGGTGTTTGCTTTCGATTACTCTCGACATCGTACTGCTGGTTGAATTTCTTTTTGAAAGTACTCCTAGCATCTTCATACGCGTCGAGTTTCTCAGCTAGTTCCGATGGGGAGATCAACATGGCCCATACATCGACGAAATTTTCTTTCACTTGTGGAGGACACTTCTTCTTCATCTGATCAGCTATGACTAGATTAATCAAGTCCTCGAATGTTGTGACCTTAACTTCTGTTAACCACCCTTCAAGATACGTTTTCAACTCAAAATGAAAGTCACGCCATGAACTCTCCGAGTTCTTGAACTCTCCGAATGCTCTACAAAAAGTTGTCGAAATCTGTCCGCGTGTAGCTTAAATCGCTCTAACAGCAGTTCCTTGACATACCGATAGTCCTTGAACTTCTCGTCAGGGTCCCTGGCGCAGATCCTAGCCACCTCCTTCGGTAAGCTATTGATGAGATACGTAATCCACAATTCTTTCGGAATCTGGTGTAATCCCATGTGTCGTTCGAACAGGACCAGGAACAATGAAACGTCATCTGATGATTCAAAACGCGGAACCGACACTTGAAAGTCCCGATTTGTCACAGCCGGTCGAACGGAAGCTTGGCACTTCTCCACTTCTATCCTCAGTCTCTCGAGTTCGAACTGCATTTCTGCTCGCCGGTTCCTCTCTTCGGCTCCTTCTCGTCGAATTCTTTCTTTCTCTTCGGCTTCTTCTCGTCGAATTCTTTCTTTCTCTTCGGCTTCTTCTCGTCGAATTCTTTCTTTCTCTTCGGCTTCTTCTCGTCGAATTCTTTCTTTCTCTTCCCGTCGAATCCTCTCCTCTGTTTCTTCTCGTCGAATTCTTTCTTCTGCTTCTTCTCGTCGAATTCTTTCTTCTGCTTCTTCTCGTCGAATTCTTTCTTCTGCTTCTTCTTGTCGAATTCTCTCTTCTACGAGGGTCTGTAGCACTCCTTTTGCGAAGACCTCGTCGTATTCTCTACTGGACGTAATAACTTTCTTCAGCTCTATCACTTTCATCTCGGGTTCGGTAGGTTCGCCCATCTCTGCGGCAAGGCGACGGAGTTCGTCTTTTCGACATTTCGGTAAATTGGACATTTTCACTCACTTGCTACCTAATTAGGATGTCCGCTTAGCTAAAAAACACTCACCCGTCTATTTTAAAACGTTGGGCTCCAGTGTGACGATTGGTGAGGTGTATACGAAGCGACGAACATGAAGCATTCCTTTATTTTGCATTAACTTGCGAAACACACAACCCTTCGTCATGAAGGTTAAAATCGAACTCTTCGAGAATGTCTTCTCTCGATACAACTTAAATCTCACGTGTCTCGTGAATAAAAGTATTACTGTACATCCTTGTTAACAGCTTGCAAGTTACAAATTGCATTTATTGACATAATAATAGCATTCGTTAAAAAAACTTTTTCAATCTAAGAATGGAAAAAAATATTAACTGTTGAGAAGACAAACAGCAAAAATCTAAACACACAATATTGAGAATGTAAACACAAAATGTTGACTATGTAGACACGGAATATTTATTATGTAAATATGAAATACTGATTATATGCAAACCCGAAATGTTGATTATGTAAATACATATATCAATTATATAAACTCGAATTTGGAAACTCAGATTTGGAAACGAAAGTTTTGAGAAAGTTAACATGATTATTAGTTATGTAATTACATATTTGAAAAGAAAAAAAAATGAGAATCTAAACACACAGATTATTGAGAATGTAGAACGGAATATTGAGAATGTAAGCTCGAAACATGAGTATGTGAACAGAATAGTGAGAAAATAAATTCAAGCCAATATTTTAAATCTGCTTCAAATTTGGCGCCCAACCTATAGACATCACACACGAGTAAATATAGCTATACCTTTTCATACGGAAAAAAGAAAAAAAAACAAAAGGTCTATACACTCGAAAAATGAGTTTCGTTGAACTCTGAAGATCAATTAAGCATTTAATTTACGGTATAGTGGAAAATTCGGCAAAGGAAGTCGAATAACTCTCGAGACAAATCGGCAAAACTTTCGAAAAAATAAATTAAGAAAATGATAAAATGTAGGGTTATGAAAGTATCAATTAATAGCATGATACAAGATGGAAAGGATTGCCTTCTTGAAGAAATAAAGTGCTCTTACGCAAATCAGGCAATTTGTTCGACACCACTGAACAACGCTTGAAGTTTGTTGCGAACTTCTCATAACAAACTACTCTTTCCATGATACTACTTATCAAGAAGAAAACTTTTCGTTCGGGCATTATAATTTACTCGTCCTTGAGGAATAACGATCCGTATATCCCTCCTCTTCCTACAGCAACAATTGCGACTGGTCGTTAATAGAAAGGCCGGCACAAACCCTTCTTTCTGTTAACCCTAAGTGTTCTCAGCGGTAAGTGGACTCGTGGGGAATCTCTTCGGTGCGAATTGCCTTTCTCCGACAATTTGCCAAAAAATCTCGACCACCACCGCTTCCTCAAAAAAAAAAAACAAGGAACCCAATTTCGTATAAAGCGACAGCATAGCAAGCGCGTATCCCACGCTCACGGTAGCAGAGTTATAGACGACGGGGCACCGACGACGACGTCGCGGTTGGCCTCCAGGAACTATGAATAGGTTGTCATTCTGCAGTGAATAATTATGCCTGAAAGTCATAACTTACCATTATGCCCCGGAAGACCGATCAATATAAGGATCTTTTAGAATGACTTATACGCCTAGTCTCACGGTGACCGCCGCACACACATAGAGAGACATAGGGATATGGCCCCGAAAATTTTGATCGATATGATAGGAGAGAACACGACGTAACGGACGCGTTTCGTTCGTTGTAAAACGACCAGAAACGTATCTTCTGCAACACCGAAACCGTAAATATGTCATAAATATTCAATACGGACATACATATCTTGCATTTTCTATTTCTGAAAAAAAATGTAATGTCTGTCCTTAATGTTCTTATTATTCATATTTTATTTGAAGGGAATATTTTTCGTATTATATTAAGGTTGAAATTCTGATACGTTTATTGTTTTCAGTGCAATATTTTGTATTTATGCTTGAACAATGGTTCTATTTTAGGATGGCCGTTGTTTAGAATTTACCAAATATATAGAAATAGTTACAATTGTTATGCCAATATGTTTCATAAATTGGTTTGTGTTACTTTTTCCTTCTTCCGCGCGAAAATTGAATACGCGGAAACAAGAAAATAGACAGCCGAGAGCCTTCTGCATAAAAATTACTTAGCCGTAAACGTTCCTATAGGGAATTTCGAACGAATCGGTACACGCCGGAACGTATTTTCTGAGCGCATGTGAGGGCCTAACTTCATTTATGTTCTCAGAGTTTTACGTGTTTCGTGTACTTGAGGTGCTGTCATCTGGTTTTCATATTTTGAAGTAAAAATGGAAAATGCCTGAATTTTTGTGTTAAGTAAGTATTGCATTGAAGGTTTGAATGTTCTCTGTGGGGAGGCTTTTTCAAATAAAAGTCTGATACGTAATCGCGGCTCGAAGTTGAAAAACCGGAGAAATATATCACCAACGGGTCTGAACCTGGATACTTCCTTTCTACATATGATCGCAAATAGACTGTTTGCAACCTTAACAAATTTAGGTACTTGAGAATAATATATGTATGTTAGTGTAGCTATATGCGGTCCGAGAGGGAGTGAATTTCCTGTTTGGGAAAAAGTAATAAAATAAATGTAGTAAAAAATACAGCGAAAAAAATAAATGCAGTTAATGGACGTGTGAAAACAATTAATAATAATGCAGGTCAGTGTTCTGCAACTTAAAGACAGGCGTAAACCGGGGAAATAATTTTCGAACCGATGAAAAAAATGAAAAAAATAGGAGGAAAATTTCCAAACTTTCGCTTATTATATTTTCCGATGTTAGAAAAATCGTTGCTACCTCCTATAAAATAAAATTAAAACGATTTATTATAATCCTTCTAGTAAAAGTTGTTGTGAAGTTCTAAAATCGGAGTGCAGCATCAAAATGAATGAATATGGTATCATACCATATAAAAATATATGGTATGATACCATATATTTTTTTGATGATGCAAAATGGCTTCGATTTGTTGCTAGTAATAAGGCTACCAGTTACTATGCAGACATTTTTGAACCATAGCAAAAGAACAGAAACCAATTGCGCTGGGACCTCCTGTCACCCACGGAATAAAAACAAACTGATTGCTATAATTCTCCAGGTAAATGCGGTTGTTGGTCTTAAACCGGTGTACAGATACACAGTATGATGCCATATATCCGCGGGCGGGGGGGGGGGGGGTGGGGGGGTGCATGTGTGGTGTAGCAGTAGTAGGTAGGGCCTCCAAAAAATGGCTCGGGGATCCATGATGTTCTTAAGTCAGCCACTTCGTTGGGCAATTTGCCTGTTGTGGCGTTGTATTTGTATTTGTATTGTATTTGTATTATATATTTTTATTTGCATGCAACACAGTGCTTATAATGTTATGGGTTTAATACCAATCATTAAGCTTTTATGCTTATCACAAAATAATTTTACCTTAAAAATATAGTAAACGGTGTTATGGTTCACGAGATTTACAACGGCATGTAGCACAAAAATAAAAATATATGTAGGTATCATTTATGTTCATGCCACACACCGATGGTAAAACAACAGTCGATTTCACTTGGAGAGATTACAACAGTTTTTGTTCTTGTTTAATAGATGGCAGGAATGTCTCAGCACCAAGTTTCTCCATTGAAATCAATATTCATGAATCTTCTTCCTTTCACACAAAAATTTCGGTTCGGAATATGGAATAGAATTCGAACTCATTCATAAATGTTTAAAGCAATATTATTTCTCACAAACACATTCTGCAATCACTTAAATTAATAAACCAAATGATAGAGCAAATATTAGTTTATTAATACTTAGTCTATAATGATTATCTAATAATTACTGACTAAAAATAATCATGCAAATATTTACTTTTTTACCATCATGCAGTCTATATTAATTGCAATCATGTAGTTGCTTCAAGAGTTTGGTGAAATGTTTCACGAATCGGCAGGATATTCCCACAGACCGACACCGGTGCACGGACCAGCGGTTAGAGAAAAGCAGGGCGTTGGAGGATCTAATCTATTTCTCAACAGAAAATTCGTTTTTTCACCTGCAAAAAATTTACACTTTGCAACTTAAACCTTGGTAATATGACCGTTTTTTTGAGGAAGATCACTTACTTTTACCGTTTCAGCGGCATTTATTAGATATCTCACCTTCTTAAAAGCCTCTTATTTTAGCAACGGTGCGCCCAGTTATTCTGTAAAGTTGACTTCTCAATTAAACACTTTTTCCTATATCTTTTACTCTGCACCATACTGAAAACCGAAAGGAAACCTATTTCATTTTAAAAAAAAGATACGGCATTCACAAAGTGGTTCAGTTATTTCAGCTATGCGCTTGGACCAAGTGAGATTTATGACAAGAACTTGTTATTGAAATTAAATAATGTGTTAAATAATATAGCGTGTAGTAATGGTCTAAAGCAAAGGAAGATGGAAAAAGAAAACGAACTGCAAAACTATAATTTCTTGAATCGAAACTCAGGTTAGAACGAACCGAAATTGAAATGTTCTAGAAGATATTAAAAGAAGAGGAACACTAGAAAAGAGAACATCATTCGGATTCAGAGAGAAACTTCAAATTTACCATAAAAAACCGCTAATTTTCATGCATATAGTCAAATGGTCGTGAAAAAAAACGTATTACGGTTCCCTTATGATACCCCGTTCTGAGATTGTAAAGTAAGGGTAAGAAACCTGGTAATTATTTTTTGGCAACGTTGATCACGAATCCCAATTTAAAATCAAATCAGTACACGGATCCCGACGTCATTCGAATGTCCAAATACACGCTCTTTATGAGTTTTAGAGGCATATAAATAGGTGTTGTATCGGAGGAAACTCTCCGTTTTATTAGCGAATTGAAAACCGTAAAAGATTTTTCATAGCATCAGATAAAACGGTGGGTAACCACCTAATATGACCCCATGCGTCATATTTTCTCCGGGAAAAAGTTAATTAAAATTTCTCCTCTTTTCCCTTTTAGTCGTCCCAAGTTCACGTAAAGTAATGGATTGTGGATCTTCAAATACGGCATCATATTAATTCAGCAAGCCATCTTGAGAAAGTGCATGCGCCCCACGGGAAATACCGAAAAGGTACAGACCGACCGCTCTTTCCTCAGTGTTTTGAAAATATCGATCGGCATTTTATTTCACTTTGGAGTCTTGAGCGGCATCTGGCTATTTTTAGGTCGTAAATAGCGCATTTATGGTTCCTGCAATTTATGAGTCGGCCGTGATATGCTGCTCCAGGGAGCAAAAACATTTTTACCTTTTCCCCATTCGGTTTCCTCTCTCTCCATATGTTCCTTTTTTCCCCCTCTCCTCGAAATGTATCTCGATTTTCATACATTTGATGCGAGCAGAATATGACTTGAAAATTCCAAAAAAAACATACGGAATTTATATATTTTTCTTCTCCTTATTTTCAATCGTTTCGTCGTATCTGGTCTGGCAATGGTGGAAAAAAGAAAAAAAATGTACATGAAAGAAGTGACCATCTATTCCAACAACCCTCAAAATATTCACTCCGATTCCGAATTTTCTGGAGGTCCAGTCGATATAAAACTCGGAATTCTACTTTGCATCATATATCTTCACCGGTTATGTACAAATACTTGTACATATTTCACATGCTCATATACATATAAATACAATGTATACGATACACATGTTAGGGTAAATCGAGAACGTATCCATATTCAGAATAAGACAACTATAAACCTTTTTATGGGTATTGTAGAATATTTCATCGTGTATATAAATTGTTTTCAGTTTTTGAAATTATTTATAATTGGGTTTCTGGGTTTTAGAAGTATATGGCATCCATATTTGTTATAAGCGTCTTTTTCTCAGCCACCTTATGGGGCATTTTGCCTGTTGTGGCCTTGTATTTGTATTTATTTGTATTTGCATGCGTATCTGAAGGTCCACAGTGGGAGATTTTTTTCAGATTTGGATGAAGTTATTCCAAACGAGCATTATGACATGTAACATGAAGGGAGAAGGGAGGGTTTCTTATTATAGCGCCATAGTCTGATTATGACATATAACACTGTATCTATAGACCATGACTGTATATTAGAGATCCCCGGTTGTTACAAATCAAAATGCTCGTGTCGTGATGTTTTAAGAATCTGTAATAAATCTCGTCGAACAAGTCTTGGAATATCTTGGAACGAATTGGAACGTCTTGCTTCAACAATTACATCATGAAAAAATTCGAGTATGTGTTCAGGGAAGAAAATGAACCCCGCTGGTCATTTTGACCATTTTCGTTTCTTCTCGCTCGATTTTCACAATAAACCAGATTGTTTAGATTACTGAAATTTAATAATTATATTTTGATGCCCTCTTAATGCACTGATGGTTGAGACATTGTAACCCCACTTTTTTTTCATTATAAATGTTCCGACACGGTCACACCCGGTATCGAGGACAATGGCTAAAATTGTCAACAGACGATGAAGATTTGCGAACTAACCTCCACGCCCTCCAAAATACAGGGTTTTTCAAAAAGAATCATCCAATTAAAAAAAATTATAACTATTCAGCTTTGATCGAATCAATCCGTTTTAATCGAATAATGTATAGGTAGAAAGAGGGAAATCTCGAATTTCACGCATTTGCCGACAGGTAGCGCTAACGCTCTTTCTTCGGTCGCCATTTCAGTGTTTGTGAAGATAGTTGACACAACAGAAAGCGATTTGTGTTCTAAGGTTCGCGAAGTGCGAGTCCGTAACAACTGTCCATCGTGCTTTTCGTTGACAATACCCTGGTGTTAAACTTCCTACCGCTCAGAGTATTAGACGATAGTGTAAACAATTCCGAGACACGGGTTGTCTGTGTAAAGGGAAATTCCCTGGCGTCCACGCATGTCAGACGGAAATGTGGAGCGCATCCGACAGAGTTTCCCACGTAGTCCACAGAAGTCCACTCGCAGAGGATGCAAACATGCTCGCAAAAGGCAGACCTACAACACGATACTTGAATAACATGATGTGGTGTTGAAATTTCATTTATTTACTTTGTTTATTTATTTATTTTTTTCATTTTTTTAACACGTCTATTATTATAGTATGTACACATACACGCGTATAATCTCCCTATTGAATTCTGTGTCCCACACTAATGTATACTACACACTAATTTATCCTAATTTCTCCAACTTTGGAGCGTCCCTCAATGTCTTAGAATCTGATATTTTTGGATTTACTTAAATTTTTATTTAATGTTCTTATAATTCCATTGTCTTTATATTATTGAGAAAGTTTGATTACGAGAACGTGAGCTAGACGGTTATGGGGGGGGGGGGATCAGTGCATCCAATCCAAAAATCGAAAGAAGCCTTCAACTCAGGCGAATTCGACGGCTACTACACGCATATTCAGAGATAAATTATATGATTCATAAGCAAACGGCTGAAATTCGACCTTATTCAGATCATTTATATCATAGTTTCCCAAACTTTTTTGTCCCATCGCAACCAGAGCCTGACAACGTCAGCTTCGTCTTGTACTCGACGACACCCGTCCTCGCTAAAGTTAAAGGCAATCTCTGTGGCCCGCAACCAGGACCTGGTGGCGTTTTCATTCTCACCTAGTTTGGACGCCAGTTCTTACCTCGGCTACCTGAACAGTCGGTAACTTTTCTCATTTCTGTCGTATCCGTTCATTATTGTCCTGAGGCGCGAGTAGCACGCTTGCTTGAATTTTCGATTCCTTCGCTATGCGAAAACGTATTTTTATGTAAGTAAAATTTTGTGTCACGGGGGGGGGGGCTCTTGTAATCTGATTTTCATGGTGTGATTAAATGGAATTTTCCATATTGGAAATTTTGTTTTTTTATTTATGTGGTCTCATTACCTTGTTCTGTAATTTCATAAGTTAAGGAGCCTGGGGTTGAAGTTTCGTGTACCCCCACTCCCCTATTTCATGACGGATACCCCTTAACGTGAATTACAAAATTAGTTATTATTTTATTATCAATTCTTAACTTTTTGTTAATATAATCAAAACAACTATACAACAATGAAAATTCAATAGTTTACTGTTATTTACTTTAAGATATAGAAGTTAGATGGACAGCATCACAAACACGCATAACTGTGATAACAGAAATACATTAAGGGGACAGGCAGAACACACATCCCGGCACGTAGCAATTCGTTTTAAAACGAAACGATACGGTTAAATAGTAGGAGCAGCAGTTTTAGTAATACACAAATCCATGCGGCTTATCAAAGTCACAGATAATGTTATCTTTCGGGTATTGTTTTTTTTTTTTCCGTCGAAAGATTTTCTTTTTTCTTCGCATATGTTGAGGCTAAGGTTCAACCTAAACTATATTTTCCCGTAAGCTATCATCATCAGGCTGCAAGACTATACAGGAGGCGAAAAGGTGTTCTCTCTCGCTGTCCATTATTGATGAACATTTCCGTAATTTAATGTCGAAATCAGGCCGTATTATTTGCTGTAATCCATGTAATTGTAGAGTTGCTTTTCAAAGGCCTTTCTGCAGTGAAGGGAAAAAAAAACCTTTTCCGTTCAGTGCTTGATCAGTTTCTTTCAGTTGATCAGACTCAAATTTATTTTCCTGATACTCAAGGGACCTATGAAGCGTATGGTATATATTAAAAAAAGTAATTCGCGATACTTTGATTCTAACGCCTCACATTGGTTGAATTTAAAAAAAATAAGGATTTTTTTTTTTAATTTATGCGGGTGGACTTTTAAGAATAATGAAAAAAAAGAGAAAAATTGAAAATTTTTCGTACCGTTTTACTCATGCCCAAACGGAATGTATGGTCATCGTACATGCAAACGGGGTTTTTCTTGTATACAGTTATCATTAAGTTGTTTTAATCAGGAGCTCGAGTCCCGAAAGAATCAAATTAAGCGGATTTGACTGTAGTAGCATTTTGTTCTTCATTTGTGGGTAAAAATTGTTTCCTTCCAGCACCGGAATATGGCAAAACGTGTTGTTTTCAGCAACCTTTAAATTTATTAAGCCTGTATTTGAAAAGTAGAATTCAAGTTATATTAAAAATATCCTGATGATCGTTTTCGTGAAAGAATAACGTATGATCGAACATACACTACAAAATCGTAAATATTGTGTCTTCTTGTAATTGCATAACCATGTTTAAAAGGATTAAAATGATTAATTTTCTGGGGAAAAAATAATCAAGTGTACCATCATTTCGATAAGTTTTGAGAGGGAAGTTACGATAGAGAGAGATGAATAAACCTAGTTTTCTCTGTGTCAAACATAATCAAACCTGGCGTACTTATGAGAAGTAGACATCTGCGCGTTTTCATTATTTCGTTACCATCTGTCGACATCCTGCTAGGATGAACAATTTGGCTTTTCTCGTACATATATACTGTGCATTTATATACTTCGATGCAAGCGAAGTTTCAGCTACACGTGAACAAAGCGATGAGGGTGTTGTTCGACTAATTCCAGGTGAATAAACCTTTTGTAATTAATAATGTATTCTGTCAACTGCAAACGCAAAATTTCCTGAGCGCTGTGGAATTTGAATAACGAATGTCGATTTAACACTTTTCAAAAACTCTCTTCTATTATGCACTAGAATAATGGAACTTCGACGCGCTATTTATACAAGCTTGGCTTTTGTTGGGAAGGAATGGAACGAATTTTCTTCATAAAAGTTGTTTGTATGTAAGTAGAGCTTATAGGGATATTCCGATATTACGTCCAATAGAATCACTGAATCATCAAATCAAATCTCTACAATTTTTATCTGATGGAATTTCAATTTTTATTTCCCTTTCATGTTTATTTTTCATCAATCAGAATTATAATTGAACTGGAAATGAATTGCTCTAACGCTAGATACACAGTTGCACGAGCAGAAAACACAAATTCCGAAATTGTGAAGCATTTAGTGAAACCTTTATAGCACCGTGATTGACGGTCAATAAGCCTTATCCAGAAAAATTGATGGGGAAAACAACGTTTTCTTAGGTCAGGATTGCACTTTAAAGGATTTAGAAAAGTTTATTAATAAACCTAGAAAATATTGCAACCCATAAACATGTCGGTTACATCCGAGCAAATATGACCAATAGGCTTATTGGTTGTTTTTTTTTCAAGCTTTTTAAGATAACATTTATAAAAGATTTCCTTTCCTTTTTTTATTTGGGGAGTTTTACAGCCATCTATGAATAACTTTCCATCTGAAGTGCGAAATGGGAACAACTAATGTCTCCAACACGAAGTTGCCAAATGGCAACGGGAAAAGAAAATGTTTTGACATGGTAAAACATTTTCTTATGTGGAAATATTATTATAAATATTATTTATACTTTTATTTATTTCCAATTTTCACCATATATATTTGATTGAATATGCTATCGTGGGTTAGTAGAAAATTTTGCACATCTCCAATATTCAAGGTTTTACAAATTTTCAAAAAAAAAACGCATTAAAAACAGCTCACGTGCATGGTGAAATGGAATGACATGAATGAATGAAAATTGATTAAAAATAAAGGAAACTGTTCAGATCATAAAATGACGGTACATATACTTAGGCTATAAAAAATAATTAATTTCCTTATAAATTTTAAAAATTTTAAACTTAATTTTGAAAAATATTTATTTGAACAAAGACATTTCCTCTTTATATTCACATATCATTCACCGTAATTAAAATTTTAAAAATTATGTAATTTTGAAATCAGATGATTCTTTCTGAATCCCCGGATAAGTATAAACTTGATATATGGACTATTCTACATGTAGAATTTGATAAAATTGCCTTGTATGGTAATATGTGTGACCTCAGATTAGGTAAGACATGTTTTCACTCAAGTTGCGAAAAATGAAAATAAATTTATAACTATTAGGGAGTTTTTAATTTTGTGAAAACCTCTCGTGACCGCCCTAATTCATTAACGTGACCTCTAGGGCAGAGATCTTCAACCTATCTCCAGTCGCGAGCATTGTCTGTATCCGTCATCAAAAGAAGAGCACCTTCATGGCAAGTTTGACATACCAATGCATGAAATCAGGATGATTTCAATCCTTGAATGAAATTTTCACGAGATGCTTTAATTGGAACGTTGATAAAGTGCTCACGAGCACGAAATTGGACACGAGTATCGAGCACTCTGGGCACTTTAAGGAGCACCGTGGTGCTCGCGTGCAACGCCTGCCCTAGGGAGTTGCTACCCACAGTTTGGAACCACTGGCTTAGAGGACAGAAAATAGTATCAAAAGAGACAATTACAAAAGTTGAAATTGCGATCTTATCAAAATACGAGAGCATTCTTGGCAGCAGGAGCTTCAATGGCGTCACGTGACAACTAGATATCAATAGTACTAGAACATACATAGTAACTAGAACATACGTAAGTGATGTTTCGCAACAATGAATATGAGATTATATCACTTATAATCATTTTTATTCATTCGCCGATTCACCGTAACACTTTTGAGCATTGCAAAAGTCCCAGCAACCAAATATACTTTTAATAGTGATCTCCATAAATATTTTTCTCGTGGAATTTTTGTCACTGAAGCAAATTAAAAGCCGTCGAGAACTATGTTCTTCATTCTATGAAAGAAAAAAGAAATATAATTGAGTTTTTATAATTTTTTTTAAATGATTTAAATACCTCATAAGAAATAACATCTAAACAGTTCATGTGTCTCATCAGTTGCCTTATTTTGTTGATAGTTTTACGTGGAATCGATATCACGTTTATGAAATATCATTATAAAAAACTCGAGCAAGGATAAATATGAAGCATAAATTGCGTATTTAAGTCATAAAATTGTTTCGTGGCCCTCTTTAGCATAAAAATGTTTTGGTTTTTTTTTTTCCTTTCTTCCATCTCCATGAGTTTCAAAACAGAAACCGTACCGACATATTCCATTAGAAGAGCAAATGTGGCGTGAAAATAAATTCATGATTTCGTTTTGTCTCTAGACACCACTCACGGTGGGTTTTCCAAGGAGGAATGTCAAGGCGAGATGGAAAAGTACGTATAGACGACCCAAGAAGTAAAAAAAAAAAAAAAAAAAAATAGGATAAGGAAAAATAAGGAATTTGTGAGCGTCTTCTCCCGACGTGCATTAACTGATGAGTCTAAGTAGGTCACACAAATCGATGCTCAACCCATCTCAGTACGTAGTTTTCTATCCTATGGTGCGTGTGTGTACGTGTGTACTCCCCGAGCAAAAGAAAGTATGAAGGGCAAGTCGGGAATATATATATATAAAAAAAAGGAGAGATAAGGAATAGGAGCAAAAAACACATAAGAAAAGGATGAAATAGAGGAAGATGCCTCTGCCGGTGAACAAGAGAAGATGAGGTAGTTGTGGAGAAGCCCTTCTTTTTTCCATTTTGTTTAGAACTTCTTATGGCCCTCCTTCTCGAACTAGCTTCGACCTCTCAATCCAAATCTATTTATCACTAAGGCAATAGATACTTTTTTTTCATGTATTTTACCGAATGTCATGCTTCTTTTTATTCCTAACTAGGCTTTTCGAAAGCGAATTCATTCGCAGGAAAAAAAATATAAAACCACACGTTTTCCCTGAAGATATATATTTTTTTTCACCCACGCACAACATGGAGGAATGAAACATTCTATGCATGTTGCTTTTTTATTTTCTGTGAAAGACATTTCTTTTTATCCGTAATGCGTAAACTTCGGAACGTTTGTTTTTCCTCTTTAATGTTCGGGTGAAATTATCGACTTTCGTCGTATTTTTGTGTGTTGTAGCAATTCTGAGTTTTGAGGAATCGACGTCAAACGGAGTTAGAGAATGAATATATGTAGAGAAGAATGTGGATTGTATGTTTCGAATATAATGGAAGTTGTAGAAAATTATTTTGTATGGGGTCTTGCTTTATTCACTTTAGTATTTTATATAATTACTTGATTAATGATATTGTAATTGGAAATTATAAATTTCTAAACTAGCCACATCATTTGAATGAAACAAACGTTTCCCTTTTTTTTACCACTTTGTTTAAAGCTTCTTATGCCACTACTTCTCGAACTAGCTTCGATTTCTTAATGCAAATCTATTCATCACTAAGGTGATGCAGTAAAACCTTTCTTTTGCGGACACTCGAAACACAAATAAATAAATAAATCGTTTGTGAAAGAGGGGATTCCCCTTGTAACTAAAATGCGGTATTCAAAATAACTGAAATGGTTCTTTATTTGAAAATGAACGAAATGTTGACAAAATTAAGTGCGTTTCATGGAAGTACATAATTTAGTACGCTAGTGCAGGTCGATAAAGATACTCGTCCATAAGCACCAAAGGGTGCTTTTAGAAATGCAGCGAGTTCGATACACAAGTTCGATACTTCTTCCTTGTCAGAAACATTTCTGACACAGGGGTACAAAAGAAACGGCATGACCACAGAAAAAGATTGCTACCGCAGGGAGTCCCACATCGAGGGGTTAGCGCACCAATCTCTCGGTGAGTATAAAATAAATGCTGCCGTTTGGAATCCGCAATAAATTGTAGGTCCCGGTCTAATTAGTCTTCGTGTGCAAAAAGTGACCGTGGTGTGGCAAAACGATCAAATGGTCATGAATATTGCACAGATAAAAAAATAAATTGCAAAAGAAATATTATAAAAAAGTTTAGATACTAAATCTGCATTTTTTGTAAAACTTATCTATGAATGTTTGGTGAGTTTTGCAATTCCTTCGTAATGCATTTAAAAATGCTTGACTAAATCCAATGTCTTTCTTTAAATACGCCAGAGCCGTTTTCTTCTTCAGATGGCTTTGACATCGTGAATTTCTTAATGATGTCAGATATTTCAATAGTATGCTGCTCTTCTACTCTCGCATTGTCCAACTGGGAATAGAATTGCCAAACATTACCAAAAACTTCAAGTCAAAATTTCATTCCGAACCAAAAATTGGATTAAATATTAGAACGCTTGCTGCCATCTAGTGAACATCTTTTGAAACAGAATGACAATTGGTGTCCGTGTTGGGATTTTAGTCCAGTGGAACAAATGGTGAAAATGGTGTTCGTGACCGTGTCTGAGAGACTGTTAAGAGGGGTGACCACTTTTTCATGATTTTCACCAAATGTATGTATGGTTTTTTTTCCCTATTCCTAAGCAGACTTTTCCAAAGCAAATTCATTCGCAGGAAAAAAATAGAGAGAACCTTACGTTTTTTCACAGAATATATTTTTTTCTTTCACAAATGTTACTTTTTCTTGAAACATATATATATTTTTTTATCCGTAATGTGTACACTTCGAAACGTTTGTTTTTCCCTCTTTAATGTTGGGAAGGAATTATCGACTTTCAGCGTATTTTTGTGTGTTACAACAACTTCAATTCTGTGTTTCGATGAATCAATGTCAAACGGAGTTAGAGACTATATGGTGAAAAAGAGGCGGGTATGTTTTACGGTATAACGAAAGTTATAGAAATTATTGCATGGAGTGTCGTTAAATTCGCATTAGTCTTTTATATAATGATCACTAATGGAAATTTATTGTTCATGAGTCACAGTTCTCCATCCATATAAATGAATTAATAAATCATATCGCTGAAAATCACAGATGTCAAAACTAGCATGGATATTTGGATGAATCAAACGCGTTCTGGTACATTTTAATTTTTTCCTGTATAATATTTTGTTTTGGAGGAGTCGTGGGTGGGTACGATTAACTATACTGTGATATGTTGAGCTCACTTGATAATTCCCGAACGCTAATAGACGAGGTTATTTCTATGACCCTACTCAAGAACATTTATGGCCAGTCGATTTACAACTAAGCGATCTTGAATACTCGGTTGTTGCTGTGATCAACTACATCTTAATTTTTTTTGTTGTTGAATAAGCATTGTATGCAGGACAGTTTATTATTAATGATAAACATTGTATGCAGTAGGACCTCGATTATCCGAGTTAATATGGACAAGAACTGCCTTAGATAATACGAATCTTTCAGAATTTTGAGATCATTTCTTCATCTACTGACCGGACTTTAATGTACCGGATTAGATACTTTGTTATGCAACTAACTAAACGTTTAAAAATCAGTGTTTTTCTTTATTTTTTGTCATTGATTAGAGGTGAAAAATTACCAACTTAAATATTAATTTATTATTATCATTATATACTTATATTTTCATCCATCACCATTTTATTCTTAATCGACTTTCCATGATATGGTAGGTAAAGGGTTAAAAATGAAATAAATACAGCGAAAAACGATGGAAATTACGTTTTTGCATTCTACATGCAATAAAAAAATCAATTAGTATGTTACTGCCGAAGTCCGAAGTGCGGCCAATTCGTGAAATGACCGACAGTTTTGGCAAAAGTTCGATTTGCGGAAATGTTTGCATCTTTGGCCGGTCAATTAGCGAAGTGGCCGGAGATCCCTGGTCAAAGTTCAATGTGCTGATATAAGACTGTCTGATCCATTTTTTTCATCGCCAACGTGCGTTACTTGGATTTGTATAGTAGATGTATTGGATTAGCTCTATATGACGATAGGAAAAAATATTGAGAGAGAAAAAAAAATATCTGTATGTAAATGAAATAAATAGTTTTTCCGTCAAGTTTAAAGGAAAAAAAAAATACTACAGCGCGCGCGCATCGTGACTGTGGTTTGATCGGTTGTCATAATTAACGTGGATAAAATTGTCACGGAAAAATACGCCTAATAGCTGAAACCCGAGTCATGCCTTTACTTTTCGGACTTTCGTCAGGGATCTGCAGCCACTTGGCGAACAATAATCCGGGGAAAATTAAAAAAGGAAATTGGCAGATTTCGCGGGCGTTGGCAGAAACAAATATAATAAAAGTAGCAGTAACTGTTGTAAATACATCTAAACGTATTCCTGCCCACCTGGAATTTTGCCACTGTGTAGTCGTGTGGGTCTCATGCTGGACTCATCGTGAGGATCTAGGTTCGAACCCCGTTCTAACGGCCCAGTGGTTGAAGTGAGTTTTCTCCGTTTTTCGAGATGTGAATGTGAGGCGGTTGCCCATTCTTTCCACAAAGAGCAGTCAGCTACATTATCATAGTTACCTAACATGTAAATTCAAGCATGAACCACCCCGAATTAAAAATATGGGAGACGAATGGCAGCACCATCAAAAACACGAATCAAACAGACACACACCCGCACTCCAGCATGCACCGATTCACCAGCACCACCAAGCCTCCGCGAAAAGTTCGTGACGTCACTGAAGTCGCCAAGTTCACTTATAGTCATTGGATATACTGCAAAAAAGCTAAAGATATCGCATACGTCGCAATGCTATATGCAATGGCTACAGGTGAAATGGACGCCTATGGTGACGTCAAAACTTCGCGCAGAGGCGCGAAAATTTCGATACTCAATATTAAAAACGCTTGCAGCTCTGAACCTATGTTAGTCATTTTTGAGTTTGCTTTAGTGTTTACCTATGGTACAGAAGATGTTGGCCGTAAATAGTGAGGCCGCGTTTAACATAGGCTCGATGTGAAAACACCATTGCTATAGCTTCTACAGAGCTGATCAAGCGATACTGATGACGTCACTATATTCAGTGATGGTGGATGTGATGGCTACGCATTCTCTCTAACTTTTGTTATACATAAACCATTATATAAACCTATTATTTCTTAGAAATTTTGATTTACAATTTTCTGTTTTTAATATTGCACATGTGAATGGGGTTTTTGCGATGGGTCCGCTAGTATTTCTAGAATCCCTAACCGTAGCTAACCACCGCTGGTAATTATTTCCGCTAATTAATGTGCTCAGCCTGAAATAACCACCGAAAACTCAGTTGCTCCTTTGAAGACCGGACACACCCCGCTTCCCATCTCATAGAGATATCGAAGCATTTCCGAAGGGTGGGTGTATCCGGAAAGTTTTATTATAAAAACAAAACATCCTTTTCCAGTATCTCGAAAGATACTGGAAAAGTACGACGTCAATCTTTCACGATGGCTACAGATTGACTACACCTCGACGCTTCACGTTGATCCATTGATTGGATCACAGATCTTCGAGTATCTCGACTGCCTGTGTCACCGTCGGTTCATGAGTTACTATGTCAACGGACTCGGTTCTCTCTGCATAGGTGCTTAATCTCTGACCTCTGATAAATCCATCGTCATGTTCTGCGAGATCCTATCACCACCTACCATCAATTGCCGTATCACCTCTCTCCGTCGCTCCCTCCCCTCAGTAAATTTCATGATTAAAATTGAAAAAAAATTAATCCAGTAACTATATAACAATTTTAAAATTCCATGCTATAAATTTACTCTCCGATTCCATGGACAGTACTATATGAACTATTTCTTTGAGTAATTCGCCGCCCCCCAACCATAATCATGATTTAAAATGCGCTATATGCATTTCATGTCAATTGCATAACGGTCTTTTCGGTACTGAATATTAAAAACGCTTGTAGCTCTGAACCTACCTGTTAGTCATTTCCGAGTTTGTTTTTAGTGTTTTCCCATGCGATCACGTCGTGCTTCCCCGTCTAACGGAAGGCGCTCAACTTTTGAACACAACAACTAGGAAATTCTCGATAAGTATGTTTTCCTTTCTCTTTCATTAATAATTGTACAAAAAAAAAAAAACTAGAAAGACTGACATTTAAAAAATATCACGTTACTCTTTACATATCTCAGTCACAGAATAATGTCCCTGGATTTTATAAACGGGGCATATGTTAGCACCTCCCCATAGAAAAGAAGATCAGTATCTCACTTTCCTATTATCTATATTAGGAGGTGGGAAAAAAAACACAACATTTTAACTATAGGTGTGCTGGTTGTGCAAGTGGGGCTTTTGACAAAATTGTTATTTCCCTTGAAAAATACTTTTCTTTCTGATGTTTACGTTTCCTTGAGATTTTCCAAAATTGGACACAGGGCAGGCAGATATTAGTCATTTTTTCTGTCTTAAATGTCATTTGCCATTTTTATAGTGCAGCGAATACCCCAGTTTTACAGAAACTACTACCTCTATATCCCATATATACCTTGTTCATAGTCCTCTGCAGAATTTCTAACGAATTACAAATTCCAATAAAACGCCACAACAGGCAAAATGCCCAACGAGGTGGCTGTGAAAAGATGCCTATAATAAATATGGATGTCATATATTTCAAAAATACAGCAACCCAATTAAAAATGCAATTCACAAAATATATATATGCATGTTGACATATTATACAATGCCTATAAGAATATTTATTGTTGTCTTATTCTAAGTATGGATAGCTTCTCGATTTACCCGAACATGTTTATCGTATTTTAAGCGTGTCAATTGTGTTACAATTTACTACCTCCGGTTGTAAGCTATTCCATCTGTTAACAACCCTGTTAGAGAAAATTCCCTGCGACACCATAACCTCGCATTGTCCCTTATCAATCGATACTGGTGTCCCCTTGTAAAAGTAGTCGATTGACGGTGTACTAATAATTCATGGACTATCCTATCCATCCCTTTGCAAATTTTGAACACTTCGATCATATCTCCCCGACAGCTGCGTTCATCCCATGTAAACATATTCAAAAAATGAAGTCTCTTCATAACTTAAGCCCCGTGTGCTAATAAGGACACGGCATTCTGTGCACCGCTTCAACCAAATTTATGCCCCCTAACAACATCTACATTTTTGGCCTTACCCAATGCTTTCGTCACATGATTATAGAAGCAAAGGAGGTTAGTCACACATGACTTCCCCTTCCTTAATCCATGGCACATTGGCACTTGATGCATGTTGGGCTGCACATGTCTGTGCTATGAACCTAACGTAAAGTTTGTTTCTGTGTAATGATTGTTATAGTAATGCCATCTACCACATATTTTTTAACTATGAGTGAAGTGTAACGATTGAAGATTTTATCGCTGTAGGCCTGTTGCTCTCTGTGGCGAGGCTTTTTAATGGGGAGATCGGCTTATACATTCGCTCCACGAAGTTGGGAACCACAGAAAACCAACTTCAGCCGACCACCACTGCGGCGACAGTGGGGTTCGAACCCGGTACCTCACGATACGAGTCACTATGACTACTCTACCACCACAGCGGCTAAGTTGCAGAAACAAAGTGTGTGATCCACAAAGTGCAAATTTTTGTTATGCAATCAAAATTGTGTATGCATAAGATGCATAAGCATTGTCCATGCATACTTACCTCTACATGCATATTTCAGCCGAAGTAGTTCAAATTAAAAGGAAAAATAAAAGTCAATTTATCTATTTTTTGTCCCCCCCCCCCATTTCTATGTTTTTACACTGAAAAAAAATCGTTTATAACGAGAAGTGCGTTACGACAACATCTTCCCATTTGATTGTTAAACTGTTTTTATAACGGACTTCTGTAGTAAACCCACCATGGAAATGGTCAAGACACTTTCTATTAATGTCACATCTATACTGTAATTTTGGGTGATAAAATTTTGTGTGGTGCTATGATTCTATAAACAATGCTGGCACACAAATTCATACTTTTTTTGTCGTCAATATTTTGAGGAGAGAATAACACAGATAATCTGAGCATCTATTGAAAATTTTCGGGTGTTAGGATGGATATTCGGAATTTTGTCGCCAGTGCCGTCATTGATTTTAGCTTTGTGATTATACGGCAAGATATTTAATTATCCTATATCACTACTAACGTTAATGATGCACCAAGACAAGGTCTTCTTAGTACACGGTAATGAAGTAAAAACGTAGTTTATTAAATCAAAATGTATCCGGTAGGGTTTTCCAAGACGCATCAATTGCGGGAGGCACTCCAGTCAAAACTAATCAGGACATCTTTCGGAGATGTTTATTTAATAACTACTCCTGTTTCGAGTTTTCTGCGCATCATTTCATAATTCACTTTAATCTTTTCGGAGAACTCACAAAATCCCCCGGAAAACTTATTTCCATGAGTTCTCGAGAATTTCTCGCGAGTGTTTAAAAGAACACTTTGCAGCTTATGTATGTAAGCAGATCACGGGTGCTGTAAAAGCGGGCGTCCCTTGGATCAAAATACTCGGATTTATTTTAATCTCTATTCCTCTGTCGTAAGAACAGTTCTCACACTATGCATACATGAAAATAATTGCTTGGTTGGGATAAAGTTATCAGGACAACTGGTCCCTAATCCTCTAGGTACTGAAATAATGCATGCATATATTTTCGAAGCAAAGATTCCAGATATTTTATAATAACAAAATGGTAGAAATCATACGCTTTTTGATTTAATCGTACCTATATCAGTTTTCAATTATAATTGGAGCTTTCTGGTTGTATTGCGGTTGATGCATCAACTCTCGCCTATGGAAGCCTGGATTCGAATGACAGCTTTTACAAGGTTGTATTTGTCCAGTTTGGGAGATCCGACTCTAAAAGCTTAGTCAAAATTATTCCATGAGGAATCTGAATTAAATGTTTTAGGAAATGCGGAATTGATAATGCCCACCTATCACTCATGCAATTAAAACACTAAAATTCGTCTCTTTTCCTATTTTCTGGGAAGAAGGATGTTCGGATGTGCGACAATTTAATCCATCAGAGTGCACAAAATATCCGTTGTCGAGCAGAATAAAAAATTGAAAGAAACCTTTATACTGATGTTGGCGTATCGGAAAATTCTCGGACTATTTATACAGCAAACTTACATAGGCGCAAAGTGAATGCGCATTTGTACTTAGTGGGCACTTGTCACAAATGGGTTTCCTAAACTCAATATGTCAGTTGATGACATTGCAGTAACAATGGGAAATGCACAGCAAGAGCATGACAACGCGTTGTAGTATATTTCTCGATTTCCAATTTGATTGTGTGCGCGTGCGTGCGTGCGCAGTCTGTCATAATGTCCTATCTTCAAAGCTGAAGATCATCGCTGTGGCTCAGAAGTGAATCTTTTGTATGGCACCGAGACCAAGCGTATATCCGCAAAGTTTCAAAGAAACTTTTGTGCTCTCTCTTCAGCAGTTTGAAGAATTTACATGATATATTTATTGTATGAATGTATTTGATACCACTTTGAATGCATAACATGTAGATATATTGATGTAAAAAAGTTGGGGATTAGTTCTTATGGTCGAGAATAATGCGAAGTGTTGAAAAGAAAACGAATATGCCGGAAAACTGAAAATTCTTCCTATCAAAATCAGATTTCTCAACGCAAAAAACAAAATTTCTCAACAATCGAAACAATCTCATTTCGAAACAATCTTCTCAGCCCGATCTTGAGAAAAAATAATTAAAACTATATAATCGCGGACGAAAGACGAAAGAGTGATTTCTACCCATTATTCTGAATTAACGACAGCCTCCCGTATATGAAATTTTTTTAAACGCTATTTCTATAGGTAATTAATGTCTCGATTTGATTCCCGATCGATATTTGTTCCAGTCACCCCAGTGAACAATTTGCCCGTTGTTGCCCAACTTCACAGAGCCCGGAACAACCCTCAAAATGCAAGCCTATTCTAAAACACTTTCAAACCTGTGGCACGCAATTCAGAAACTTTACCAACTTGACAAGAGATCTCACGCAGAAGATTTGGAAAGGATTTACGAAAGACATCAAAATTGTTCGTGCTAGACGCATTTTTATTTCCCTCGTTGCCTGCACTCTCTCCCTCTCTCGACAAATCCTTCTCATAATAGTATTTACGTATTAAATTCGGAAACATAAGTCCATTTCCTATCATGCATAGACTATTATAATATATCGGACTTAGTTTAAGATAAAAGACACAAAAATGGAAAGAAACATTTCTCTCAGCAACGATGCAAGTCAGGCCGAAAACTTTTCACCTTGTGTCAACGACTCCATCTCTCAGCTTATTTGATATTCCAACAAACTCTACCCCTGAAGTATTATAGTTCATAAAAAAGTGGATATTCTTTTTCCTCCGCGGTTAAATAAAATAAAAAAAAGTCATATATATATACAAACAGAAACAAAAAAAATAGAAAGTAAAAGGCAAGTTTCCTTCAGCGGCAGATGTAAGGCTACTTACTAACGCACCGTCCGTATTACCTCAAAATATGTTCTTGTTTGAAATTCATGTTTGAAAGGGAAAAAGATGCCCTCGTTCGCCAAAAGGAAACAGAGAACTTTGGAAATTTATCTCCACAACGGCTACGGCAGTTTTATACGTATATACCATCTCCAAAAGAAAAAAAAAATAGAACTCTAAGAAGATTTTGTTTCAGGAATTGAAATTCTGCCAACGATGTATTTGCTTGCGCACGTGCCTTTGGGAATCCCGGGGATTTATAGACCGAATGTGAAGCGACCAACAACGTTCGAATTGCATCAATACATATATATATGTAGATAGATATAAAAAACCCAAAAAGAGAGAATGTTTCGCTCCTGCTCTACGATTTCTTTCCTTTACCCGGAGCCATTCATGTCCTTTCTCTCTCCTCTTGAATTTAAAAAAAAAAATATATATATATATATAATTCTAAAGAAAAATTAAAGAAATACTAAAAACAGAAAGTAAAGTAAATGCCGGTTAAATATTTGTATTCATAAAATATGTCCGAAGATTTATTCTATCGCAAGTGGTTTTACGTTTGGGTTTTCGTTGTAGGGCATAAAAACAAAACCAATTGATCTAAAATTCAATGGAGTCCTTTCCCTTCTACTTCCTATTGATCTCTGAGTTGTATTCAATAAAATATACTGTAAATATATGACGGTCAGCAAAGATACTGCATGCATTCTTACTACTATATTCTATGATGTGGTTGGAAATTTTATTGTTGTATTTATTTCATCGTAAGGTGAGAATTGAATTGAAAAATTATATATTCTGTGTCTCTTTAGTGATTACGTTCGTAATATTTGGTTTAGCTAAAACAAGAGTAAAACTACTTATCTCATAAAAAAGTTTTGATTCTCCATGCAGGTCACAATTGGGTATGTGTTCAAATCTGTTTGTTAGAAAACGTGGGTCCCATACTTAGTTTTTTTCCAGTCATAAGTTAACTACGTGTGTTTTTAGACACATTTTTCTCATTCCTTCTGAATTTACTTGTGATGTTCCTCATAGTATCCAAAAAAAAAATGCTGAAGTTCAACCATGATATCGACGAATGGCCATCCCGATTTTTATAGACGGTTTAAGGTGTTGTCTGAGTCTCACCAACTTTGGCACATAGTTTGAGCTAATTACTGCTGCAAACATTAACAGCCTATCAGAATTATATTTATATTAAATGTTGCAGAGGAAAAACAACGCCTTGATCGCGGGATCGCCGACTGAGAATTTATTTTTAAGTTTCTCGATCTTGGAAAATGCCATGCGTTTGCTGCAAGACATACTGATTATTCCGTGTCCGGAAAATTCACAGAATGAAAAATTCATCGATGAGAAAATTCACCGACAACATTTCAACATAAGCGAACGAACGAATGAATGAATGATCGAGTGAGCAAGTGATCTAGTAAGTGAATGAATGGGCGAGTGAGTGAATGAGTAATTGAGTAAATGAATGATCGAATGAACAAATGATGTTTATCACTTTGTCAGTTATCACTCTCTCAGTAGGCAAGTCATTCACTTGATCTGTAGGTCGCTCACTTTGTCATTCACTTGATCTGTAGGTCGCTCACTTTGTCATTCACTTGATCTGTAGGTCGCTCACTTTGTTATTCACTTGATCTGTTGGTCGCTCACTTTGTTATTCACTTGATCTGTAGGTCGCTCACTTTGTCATTTCACTCACTAGGTCGCTTATTCTATCATCCACTCACTAAATCACTCATTCTAGCATCAACTCACTAGGTTGTTCACACTGTTACACGTTCAATCACTTGGTCGCTTACTCTGGCACTCGCTCAGTCACCAACATTAACCTCTCCGTCATCCATTCACTAAGTACTGTATCATTTACTGGCTGACTCACTCGGTCATTCCTCGCGTATATCACGCACCGCGCACACACGTCCCAAACACCATTTTATACCTACTCGAGCTTCAACATTTTCTATGAAGCGTATATGCGTATAAAATACGCAGACGAGACAGAATATTAAAACCACAAGCACGATGAACAAATCAGTCTACGGAAAATTCACCGCCAGGAAAAAGAAACAACAACAGCACCAGGGAGATGTTATGAGATGCCGATGTAACAGGGTCGAGATTAGGGACCTTATATTGTCCAATATAATCCATTAATAAATTTTGTTTTATTTGTTAGCGGTGGAGAATTGATTTACTTTTAGCTTTAATTTGGGAAATTCTGAATCGACGACCTTTCATTTCCATAAGCATGAGTAGTAAAGATAAGATTTTTATTTGACATGGCTTTTGTACTCATGTATTAAGGGCGAAATTAATTTACCTTTTACTAGGTTAAATATTTGTTCAATATCATCAAAAAATCGAGGGTCTTCAACACATGACCCGTGGGCCATTTGTAGTCTCAAGCCCACCGTTCGTAATGCACGTATAGTGGCCCGCGGGCTAATTTAAATATCAAATGTGACACACGCTGGGTTGAAGACACCTGATGTGAATGAATATCATAGAAATTTAAAATACACATATATGTGCTTCTGAATAATTGTTGTTCTTTGTTTTAGTTCCACCACGAAGTGTCATAATAATGGACGAACATGGTCAGCGTCTAAGAGATGTTGTCGGTCCATACGACGAGGGTTCTCGTGTAGCATTCTTATGTGAAGCAGAAGGAGGTAAGTGTGTTGGCATGGACTTTTTATAAAAGAAATGAGGTTTTCATTACTGAGAGACTATATGATTATAATTTATCGCGATTGTGTGTGCACTGGCATAAAGTTGTGACGCTGTATTGCGTAGTTAACGTAATTGTTAACCTGCACTGATCTTTCTTCGTGTTGTTAAACTTGAGTTGTAATAGAATTTTTTTTAGAAATTTTAAATGTGATGTATCAGCAGTAATTATACTTTTTTGCCGTAACGAACTTCAAGAGTGGGCCTAAAAACAAACTGGCAGAGGATTCATCTAGAGAAGAAGCACAATCGGCTGAGCAGAAAACATAAGAAAAAGAAATCGACGCAGAAAATTACTCAGACAGCACAGTTCTATACGAAATGATTCTCTCTAACATAACATGAAAATTAATTCAATAATTTGCTATAGAATATTGAAGATGTACAAAACGCATATAGTATAATACAACGTATTAAGACTTAGTTGTCGGAAGGCGGCACGAACAAGAACACTAAAAAAAAAAGCACAACCCCAACAGCATAAAGACGTAGAACCACGCATATATACTCAGAACACATATTTCGGTCTGCGCCAATTCGTTAGAAATTACGAAAATGAATGTGTAGGAGCTGAATGTGTATAGTTAAGTAGTAGTAATAGTGATAGGAACCGAGGGACACCCAGGCCCTGACACACTTGGTGATATAAGCACATTGTCCTAGGGTACTCGGGTGCCTCCGGGGAACCTAACTATTTATTGAGCTTGAGAAAGATATATTACATACATATTACGCACCTCGCCAGTAAACAAGTATAAAGTTTATGATCGAAAAAATGGTGATTCATGTGAATAAATCACAAAATCACAAGTAGTAGTAATAGAAAAAATTCAAATTTTGCACAATACTATGGCTTCAATACATATAATTTGACAATTCCTTGTAATAGAGTATGAGTGTTTGGGTATCTAACTACTTTTTACAGCACACAAACTCCAGTCATATATATATCGCCATACGGCAATTTCCAATCAGTGGAGTAAGGCGGGAAATGAAAGCTATATCTATCGGTGGTCGACCACGCTCAGCAGGTAAAGAACTTGTTTCTGTCTGGATTTGAAAACTTGGACCTTGACGGTAACCTTCATTGTGGAAGAACATCTTACCACCGCTCTACTCGGGAGCTAACCGGCATCTGCTGGAGTAGACACAATATTTTTGGCCAGGCCAGATCTAACATCATCGAAGAGATGGTAAACGTGCTCACATAACCTGAACCAGGGTATGACACATAATAAGCGATCCAGTTCATACGGCAACTATCTGTATAACATCTAACTAATTTAAAAACATAAAGATAAAACCACAAAATGTATATTTGGTTTACTCACAAATTCAAAACAAATCAAAGCTGGTTTCCCAGGATCAAATCCTGCACAACGATAAAATTATTTAATCATTATACTTCACTCATAGTTTAAAAAAATGCTGGCAGATATCAGCACCGTGACAATCATTACGCAGAAACAAAAGTAACGCTAGGTTCACAATACACACATGCGCATTTTTGCAGCATGGCCCAGGTCTTCTTCGATCCCTACTTGTATCTCTGCATTGACACAGAGCGGTGAATCATGACAACACCATCTATAGCAGACGGCGTCCGCGCGAAACTCGTGATGTCACTGGAGTAGGCCATTTGACCTAAAGTCATTGGATATACTGCAAAAAGAGTGAAGATATCGCGTGCGTCGGCCTGATATATGCAATGGCTACCGGCGAAATGGCATACTTCAATGACGTCACGTGGTTCGCGCGGAGGCATTGTGCGATACGTGGTGCTGGCTATGATCTGGTTAGGAGAAAGAGATTTCAGACCAAACCAGAATTGAACTTTAAGCCGATTCCCAGCCCGCGAGGGCCAACTGCCGGCATAAAAACTGGCCAAGAAGGCCTGGGAAGAAGAAAATGTGTACATGGTTGTAGATAGATATGTGTTTGCATGAATGTCTAGTGTATGTAAAAAGAACTGGTCAAATTGGTTAAAAGTCATGATCTGGCTATAAGCAGGCAAATGTCATCACAGTTCACAGAAGCAGGTCACTCAATCTGCAGCTAGCAACATCTATTCGAAGTGGAATGGGGGAAAAAAACATCACATGGGAGTCGTGACGCAAAAACCCCAGCAGAATTTTGTTTCAGAACAACAGAATCGGATATTAATATTATAAAAAGTTATATACGTTATAAAAAGTTGAAACACGATGAAAAAAAATTCATTCCGACAACTAAGATTTAATACATTGTATTATACTTTATGCTTTTGTACATCTCTTACTGCATTTTTTGTCGATCTAAACTCGCCACAGAAAGAAACGGGATTACATCGGTACAATTTATTCAACTATACACTTCACTCAAATTAATAAAAATTGATGCCAGATGGCAGCACTATACATGACAAGCATTGCACAGAAACAAGCTTCACGTTAGGTTCACAACACGGACACGCACATTTCAACACGTACCAATTCGTTAGAAGTTCCGCAGAGGAATATGGACGATTTACACGCGGGGTTTAGTAGTAGTAGTAGTAGTGTATTTGTTGTACAATATAATAAAACGTGTGAATTATATAATATGTGTTCATAATACATGGTATATTGTATTTCGTAGCCCAATTATATATATATATATATAGGAGTAGTAAGAAAGGAAAATTGAACAAGGATTAATTGATTATATGTTCCATAGAATTATATGGGAATTATCGTCCAGCAAATCGATGCTGGTTCAGAGACGAATTAGTGTCAAATATCAATGCAACACGGATTCACCTGCCAGTCTCAAAAAAGAAATACAGACAATGTTATAGTCTCACACGATCATCAACGCAAACACAGATAACAAAGTTACCAAATATGCTTGAATAATATCACATTTCTGTTCAGATACATTCAGCCAAATAAAAAGAAAATTGTCGACATTTTGTTAATACGACATTGAGTTCATATTCTATGAATAATTAGTTCTCCACATCTCCAGGGTTTGCATGTAAATAAATCATGTAATATGTGTCTTCATTTATTTTTATAAATCAACCAATCTTATCAAAAAATCTGAAGATGGGAGAAAAGAGAAGAATATCCAAAATTTATCAAAACTGAGAATCAGTGAGTGTTTAGTCTCTGGTGCATTCTACTCTCGAAACTTAGGAAATAACGATAATGGCGTCAATAGAGAAATCGTGATGCAAGTAAGTGAAGAGAGAGATTATTGCATAATAATCTCGAAATAATACGCTCCGAGTATACGGATCTGTACTGAGAGTATAATCTCTAGGAATATTACTAAATAAATATCCAGTAAATAATTATATTTACCTAAACACGGGATCATGAAATCTAAATCCTTGAAGCAAACCGAAGAAACTCCGCGAAAATATTCATTCACCTAAACAAATAATTTCTTACCGGCAATGTTATGAATAGGTAATTCAACGATGAGAGAAATTCCTCCTGAGTATTTGTACACTCAGACATCGTCTAGAATTCCTATATTCGAATATGACGAAAAGTCATGACGACATTCTCGCAATGCATTTAATGAGCTAGAAGGTAGATATACATACGGGAAACGCGCATATATAGGGAAAAATGAAAGAGCTTGGGAATAAAGATGGGTAGAAAATGCGTAAAAGTCGCTTAGAATGGAAACACTCCCCGGAAAAATTTCTACGAGACATTCGAACATTGTGAACAGAATGAGGAGGAGGTATGGGAAACTCTTCCAGCATCAGTTATGAGTCGTGTTGCACAAGCATAATTCGGTTAATAATGTTCCGGCGGGGTTGATGGTATGCTGAGAAAGCCATCATTATTCCTTGACGAAACTTATGAGAATACCGTCCCTATTTGCATATGAATCGAAAGTCACTGCACAATATATTCTGGAGAGAGATAGAGAGAGAGAGTGCGTGTGTGGGGAAGAAGAAGCCCTTTGGTATCTGGAAGGAGAAGAAAGTTCCGTGCGTGCGCAGGAGAGTATTCGTAGATAATGTATTCCCTTCCAACCATTCTGCGGACGTACGTACGTAGGTAATGATATAATATTCTTCAGACTTGAAGCAAACTTCTGCTAATATATTTCCGGCTGGAGTTAAGTAATATGCAAGAGACTCAAACCAGTAGGAGGTAATAATATATTATGAAAACTCTCTTTGGGGAGAGATGGAGATAGCTCTCTCTCTCACACACACACACAGCGTTTGCTTTCGATGCACTTGTTGCCACTGAACGAGCGGTATTTACTGAGCTGACCGCATTCTACATATTTGATCCGACTTTTGTTGAGTTGGCGCAATCTCGATGCAATTCTCGTTAAAATTAATGGTTATATCATCTTGAATAAATATTTTGCTACGTAATGGACTCTCTCGCTCAGTTAACGTCGCTCTTTGTTTGGAAAACCATATTAATGCGAGTTATTGATCTTTCCAGGTTGATCCATAAAATATTGTCATTTTGAATTTTATATAAATAGTATAAAGTCATTGTTGTCAGATATTTATGACTTCAAGAAAGTGTATTTCATTTTTTTGTTTGGAACTACATATGGCTGGTAACAAGGGAAAGGGATACATATGAGAATAACTAATAGGTTCCGTTCCACACATATAGACATAGTTTAATCCTTAAATGCGTAGTTTTGCGTATGTGCAAAGGGTTTTTTTAAATTCTTGGAAACTGAACCTATTTTTTCTGAGCTGATAATTTTTTTTTGTAGTCACCGACACGTATAGAAATCCTGAAAAATCGTTTAAAAATCTATTTCGAATTCTACTGCTTAGGGGTAGTACTGCGCTAGAATCGATGAGGAGGGGGAAAGTTTCCGATTTCCTGACTTTTGATGAAAAAGGGGAGTGATGCTTACGTCATCAATCACCCTTTTTACAAATATGAAATATTCCGAATGGCATCTTACTCGATGCGTCAGAAACGAGAAACCTTTTGCTAGTTTGTGAGCACCTAAATAAAACTCTCCCTGTTGATAAATCTCATACAGAGCCACTTGAATGATTTCTACATGTTTTCGCGGATCCAATCGTTCTGAAATTGTGCCGCGCATCACTCAAGTGTTCCATAATTGTGCCGCGGATAACTTAAGTAATCTGGGAATGTGCCGCGGGTAACTTGAGTGATCTGAAAATGTCTCAAGGGTCGCTCAATGCTCTGGAATTGTGCCAGAGGTCACTCAAAAGATCTGTAACGGCATCGCTTAGTTAATTTTTACAAATTTAAGTTGTGGGGGGGCAGGTGACATCAGATAATCCCTGGGCCACATTTGGTCCTCGGGTCCGAGATTTACCATATTATAGCTTAGAGGGTGTGTCACAATGAACTTCTTAAAAATAAAAAGTTCAAATAGCACTGATATTAACAGAAATTGGTTATAATAACACATAAAGGTATCATCTTTCAAAATTTTAATTGAAAAATATATTTACATTAGAAAATAAAATTTAATTTTAATTCTCGGGTCACCCCTGCACCCCCCCCCCCCCGAGTACGTCTCTGATCCCACCAATATGCGTTAGGAGGTGGAAGGGCAGAGCTGTCGAAATTTTGCTCACTAGGGGGAGTCACAAATAGCTAAAAAATTTCTTACGTATTACTTGAACGGCTCCTTATACAGGGTCTCGAACATGACGCACGTAGAACGTAAAATCACTTATAAAATAAATGTATTCAAGTAATATTAGTTTCCAAACAGATAACTACGTTTTTTTATGATTCAAAACTATAGTAAGAAAGAAAAAAAAAACATTCTTGTTGCAAATTCCAAGTTAAAAAAAGAAAAAATTAACAAATTAGCGAAATATATATATCACAGCCACAGACGTGCTCAGCAACAAACAAAAAGCGGTTGTCGTTGATTGGGGCATCCATTAAAAAATTCAAAACATAATATGGAAAGAAAATCACCTCAGCTTATGTGCAGTCATTTCTGAATTTTTATCTTGAAACTGGCTGCAGTTGGAGTAATGAACGTTCAACCCTAAAATGTGTATGTGCACACGTGAAAACGTTCCCGAGAATTCATTACTGCAAGTCAGTTTGAAGGTGAAAATTCAGAACTAATTTTGCACATACACTGAGGTCATTCTCTTTATGTTTTATATTTTGAATTTTCTGGTAGACGTCCCAATTAACGACAACACATTGTTTATTGCTGAGCAAGCGTGGCTCTGATTTCGCTAATTTGTTAAAAAAAAAAAAAATTTGTGTAGCATTTTGTTCGTTGTTTGCGTATTTTTTCCTCTAACGTGTGTACGTCAGCGCCCTTTATCGGCTGTTTTTGAGTTTGGTTGAATTGAATTTGAGTCATCGATATAGTACTCATAGCAACATTTCATACAACACTTAATCACAGATCAATGAAGTGCTTGCTCGGATCTTACTCCAGAAATGCCTAGAATCATTCCTTGGTCATTCAGATTCCAAAACTCAGTACGTTTTAAAAAGTAAGAAAATCATTGATATTTTTATATCAAATCAAATTATCATATTATTCTATAGAAAGCAAATATGGATGAAATCCCAAACAAGCGAGAATAAACTAAAAATATATAAAATATACTTAGCACAGCACAGATAAGATGTGATGTACAAATAAAGGATGACCATAATAAAAATTCGGTCGTTCTGAACTCGATACAGCTTTAAGTACCCATCAGAAAATTTTGAGATTTTTTAAAAATATCTGACAAAGGATATGGAGAGAACATCCAAAGTTTGACACAAATATGTTATGCGCATAACATATTTGTGTCAAACTTTGGATGTCCGTAAGTTAGACAATGCCTGTATAAGTAACTTGCCAAGTTTATAATGCACTGTTTTTTTTGGAAATAAAATTAAGCTGCTCGAATTTCATAATTTTGCATGTTTTATTTCACATTTCAGGGAGCCCCTCTCCAATGGTAACATGGCTGAGGGAAGGAGAAGTTGTCGATGAATCATATTCGCATACGTCGCAACAATATGTGCGTAATGAACTTGTCCTCCCGAAGCTGATGAGAAGAGATTTGCTCATCACTTACACATGCCAAGCCAGCAACAATAACCATTCCGTTCCAACTGCGGCGTCTATCAGCATTGACATGAACCGTGAGTAAAAGAGACGCTCATCCGAATTTTCTCACAGGTTATATCACATTTTATTGTGAACTCTGGGCGAAACATACAGATTGCATACATGTGGTGTTTCCGGTAGTTTCCACTTAGCAAAACTCGCAACGTATAATTATGAAATAAAAATCGCTTCCCGCTTGTCACTCTTGAGTTCCCTTTTTTTATTCATAAAGGTGGCCATCACAATGCAGATTGTCTATGTACGTATATAGGGTAGATGTCATTTTACCTATATCATTTTTAACATATATAGACCGGTTTCTGAATACTCAGGGCGCTTGCCCCTCCCCCTCATAAACATTGAAAGAGGGCTTAGTCACACCACCTTGCCGTCACCCCCAAGAATTTGTGTATATATAATGTATTTGCATTATACGATGCCTCTCCCCCACGTAGACGATCCTTAATTTCGTAGGCATGGGGTGTCCAGCAACTCTGGCCAAAGATTAAAAAAAAGAACAGAAACGCATGAAACAGAAAATCATCACATAATTATTATTATTTTAACAGTACCTACAGTAATATATGCTTGAGAGCATACATGACTATTATTCATAAGAAAAGGATTGCTTAAAAGTTCGAGAGAATTTCTTTGAAAATAGTATAGAATTAATAATTTTTTAAAAGCGTTCGCGTGCCACTGCTGATACCATGGCGTGCCACTTGCGTACGCGTGCTGCGGGTTGGCCACCTCTGATATAGGTTAACAAGGGGTTTCACTTTGGAATTTCCGCTTGCATTGTCACCCAACGACAGGAAGAGGCAAGCAGTAGTCTTTCATGACCTTGTGTTGCTAGATATGTCACTGGTAACGTCTTAACGAATGGGGACCCAAATCAAACAAGGGTTCTTAAACTATTCAAGGTTGAATAATTAATGCAAATCGGCATCGATTTTATTTTTCAATTCGGGTTTTCATTAAAATAACAAAACAGAGCCCAGAAGAAAAGTTTGACAGTAGCCCCTTAGTGTATGCTCGTTAAGACGGGCTTGTTAGCAGTGAGAGAAAGTGAATCACCGGCTATTTTTAATTGTAATCACGTGACGCTGGACACACAAGGCGAGTACGCGAAGCCCCACATTGACCAGTGTGAAGAGTCATTAGTATACTTACTACTCGTATAAAGAGAAATATTTACAAAGTCAAAATATCCTACCAAAAATAGAAAAGTTTTGCAAGTGTTTCGGGACATTGCTCGTATACTCTTTGCTCGTCTTGCGAATCACTCGTAAACTGAAGCTCCACTGTACTTGTCTTATATAGGTAATAATACAAGGTTCGCACAAATGAATAACATGATTTTTAAAGGAAACAGTTATTTTCCGGATATTATGCTGAGGTGAGCTCGGAAAGAAAAGTCATCACGTCTCCGCCGGGACTCGAACCCAGGCCTCTTGCATACCGGGCAAGCATGCTGGAGTTGTGTGCAAGAGGCCTGGGTTCGAGTCCCGGCGGAGACGTGATGACTTTTCTTTCCGAGCTCACCTCAGCATAATATCCGGAAAGTAACTGTTTCCTTGATATCTCTGGCTGAGAAAGAAGCCATCTATGATTTTTAAACTTCATTATAATCTGTGATACGTAAAAATAAAGAGAAACTTTCAAATTGTTTTTTTAACATCGCTCACTAGATGGCAGGACTTCCGTTGGACGCAGTGTCTGTAAATAAAAATTGAGACAACGAGAGAAAATTGTTTTTGTGTATTAGAATATGTGTGTGCAAGGGTTGTTTTCGCTACTTCTGTGCAGCGTGGCATGCACACAGAAATTTGTAACTGAAAAAAAAAGTGAATCGTTAAGTCAATTTCATTCCCTGCGTTCTGCGGAAGTGCTGCAAAACTTTTAAAGTTGTTCTTTATTTTCATGTATCACAGATTTATATTATGTGTAATAGTTTTGAAACCATATTTTTAAAAAAATCGAGTCATTCATTGTGTAAACCCTTTATAATGAATCATTCGCAAACTGAAATCCGATTGCATTTCTTTACTAATGTAATGAATACATATATAGTCACCAGAAGCCAAACGAAAATTCAGTGACGTTCTCACAGAGTACGTAATTTATTTCTTTTATATTTCTTCATGAACTACGGAAGAACCGAAGAATGGGCGTGACAGAAAGAAATATGAAGGTGTGATTTAATTAGCTCAATTAAATCGTAATTTTGCGCCACGGCATCTCATTACTCGTTCAACGTATTATTCTGTAGTTGGCTGTACTCCAAGAGGTGCACAAAAAAAAAAAAAGAAGCCAAACAGTTCGCGACGTAATTTAAATATATCTAAGTATTTCTTAGATATCTCCAGACTTCCATTATATTCGTGATTATGATGATGGGTTCCTTAACGAGAAAATAACTTTTAATTTCAGTTACGTAGTTTTCCCGTTAATATCAAATAAAAAATATAACATAAATATTCTCTATGGCGCTGCATGAAGCTTATAAGTTACGCTGTGTAATATGTATGAACATCGTTGTCAATGTTTGATCAAATTTGATTAGCAAATGAAGATAACCAGAAGATAAAAGATAACCAAATAATTTTCAATGCCAATATTCTTCTGCTAAAAGGAAATCGTGTAGATTAAAAATTTTAATAAAGTATTTTATTTTCACGTGATTGAGACATTTGGCTAAAGCAGAGCTTCTCGGAACCTCAGCTGGACTTATGCATTGACTTTGAGCAAAGTATGACGTCAGCATTATATGATCAATCGATCTTCCCTGTTTTGTTTTTGATTTCAAGCTTGTATTTAACTTTCGCAACGGCAATGACCAGATTATCTCGTTTTACTTCATCCACTTCATTTTGGTAATTACGAAATATTTCGGGTTCTTAAAACCCTCTGATTTTGACATTGAGGAGCCCAGATAGAGGAGTTAGAAGAGTTTTCTTCTCTTGATAACACGTTTTCCTTCCCCTCGTCTGTCAATTAACTGCTAGTAAGCAGAGTTAGCATTTGATCAAAGTTTGATAACAGAAGGGGGAGCGAAGCGATGTTTTTCTATCCCTTCGAGGTAGTATGCGATTAAGCGTACAGCGTAAATAACAGAGAAAACGAAAGTTTTTTCCTTCCTTGTTTTTTTGTATTATTATTTTGTGTTGGGGGCATTTATAAGCTCACGCAATTGGAAGCGAATATTATTAATGAAAACAGATTTCGATTTTTAGGTTGTTTAGTGATTTCCACTGCTGCAGTTATAATGCAGATTAGGGAAATTTTAAAAATCGCTTGAAGGGTTAACTCTTCATGTTTGGGTGAATTTCTTCAAATTGTTGTATATATATATTACAGTAGATATTTAACACTGCGTATATGATTTATCTATTGACAACTGCGTATATCATTTATCTATTGACAACTACGTATATCATTTATCTATTGATCCTTACGTAGCACTATATAAATTTCAGCTATCAACCCATTTGTACCCAATGCACTAATTTGAGTACAGCTTAACAAGAAAACGTATGTGTTGCAAATTTTCATAGAAAAAAAAATACACGTGGGCACAAATAGGCTAAGTGTGTTTTTTTGTACATCGCAACAATAAATTTAGCATCACCATTTATTTAATTGGAAAGAAAACATGCTCTTACATTCTAAATTTAAAAGATACTCTTATTTATACTCTTATTTTGAGAGAAATGTTTCATACCAAAACACTATACGTGTGTCAGTAGAATATTTTACTGAAATTTTACGACAGAAATTTCTTGAAGAAAATATCGTAACTTTGCAGCAGAACATGTGAACAAAACTTGAAGGGGAAAAAAAAATATTTTCCACAATTCTCTGTTGTTGCTCGAAGCGCTGAATTTGATTCTTTGAGAAAGTGTACTGAGCCTACGGCATACATATATACTTTTTTTTCTTATTTATTTGAAGCAGAAACATCGCATAAACAATCGATAAATATGTTGATGCTTACCAGTATCTTCGGTCGAGAGAGAGGGTAAAAAATAACTATAAAATTCGTTGCAAGAGTCCATAGCACCACGAGCTTCGAAGTTTCGTATAGAACGTTCTTAACGTTGACTCTTCGGCTTTCGTAGACTTATGTAATATTTCCTTATCTAATATTCCACGGTGGAAAATCGTCTTCTACTATGTATGAAAAATATCTCAGAAAATCACAGGAACTTTGTGTCGATACTTTTTATTTTTATGTCACGGTTCTATACCAGAAATTTTCTGAGTATATAAATAGGGAATCTCGTATATTTTTTAAATAATAACTTACTAGTGTTCTTTAAAGAACCTTTATTTTTTATATATTGTTCTATTTTATTGTCATCTTGAAAGGAAACATTCCGATTTTCCGTAATATTGATATTTGGAAAATCTTAAAACAATTCAGGAAAATAATAATTAAAAAAGTTTATTATTGATGTTGTTTCTATCATTAATTATGTCACGCAATACACAACTACGTATTCCCTACACTAAATCATGAGAGAGTTACTTACGTACATTATTTACAACCCCGGAACCTCCGGTCATGACCAAGAAGTTTTTTCGGCCAAGGAACCTTGTGATCTGGTAATTGAGTACGTAGACCAGCGTGTCCGTTACATGTCACGGACATGCTGGTATTCTGACACTTCGAGAGATTAGAAAATGTTGTTTGCCAGTTTTTACAAGAATGCATAGACAGTTAGCATCTTGGTATCTTCTCTTATACTCAATTTTCTAATAAAAATTGCCCCCCCCCCCAGAATAGTTCTAACGGTTTTATTCTGATACGGCTCGAACTTCATCATGTGAGAGTTACTCGAATAGAGCCACACGTGTGCAGCATGAAGAAGAATATATCCTATTGCGATTCTATAACGTTCTTGCTAATAACTTGCTAATAAACGTTTCAGTGTGCATTTTGCTCGCACACTTGCCGCTGTGGTGGTCGAATGGTCATAGTGAGGGACTCGCATCGCGAGGACACGGGTTCGAACCCCACCGTCAGCACAGCGGTGGTCGACTGAAGCTTGTTTTCTGTAGTTCCCAAAGCTCGAATGCGATTCGATCGCCGTTTTAAAAATTCTCGTAAGTGAGAGTAACAAGAATAAAATAGGTACAAATATTCAATCATTGCGCTTCATTTATGAAATATACAGGGCAGCACTGAAAAAATCAGGCACAGCACTAGATACGCTATCAGACTGTTAGGCACACACAATTACACTTCCGGCATAACTCACTAGGTAGTGGAGGCGGTAGCCCATGGTGATAGACCAGAGTTGTGTTTGGTTTGAAAGAAAGAAAGTCTGCGTTTTGTAATTTCTGCTGGTTGGATAACATGATTGCGTTGTTTCAAAAATGGCAATAATGGCGTATCTATTATTATGCCCAGGAATTTTGAACTTGTGAGTGGTGTGATAAATTTTCTTTCAATTTCTATTCCGGCATCTGGTGGTAGATCTAGTTGCCCACTGACCTACACAGAAACTGTCTTGTCTGCATTAAATTTAACTCTACTGTTTTCGCATCATGCTTCTACTTGATAGAGCAATTCCTGTAAATTATTCAGTTCCTTCTCTGCCTTCCTGACGATGCATATAATCATCGATTCGTCTGCGTAGAGCACAATGATGTCCTTAGGGGCCAAAGGGAAGTCGTCCATATAATAGTTTTGCAGGTAGGGCTTTATGACGCTGTCTTGCACAATTGATGATCTGAATAATATGTGAATATAATGTCATATAATAACACGTGATCTCATAATGTGTGTCTGAAAAATTTAATTATGGTATAAGGTAGTGATATTCGCAAGGAGGTGTGTCTCTCTCTCTAGATGATATACAGGTTGTTTCATAAATTCGTAAATAGTTTGAAAATTCATATAAATTGCAGAAATCGGTATATTTGAATGCAATTTGCGGAAACTTTTTCCTTCATGAAAGATTTAATTTTTGGTACGGAAAAAAATTAAATTCACATTTTTCACTATAGATGGCACTACAATAGGCCATAGAAAATAATTGGAATTATGCGAATCAGAGTGTACGAATGTAAGGTGTAAAAGTTCACCCTCACATAAGTATTTCATTCAGATGTTCATATTGGCGGATGGTATAGTCGTGTTCATACTGGCATCGTTGGTGAAGCAGTTTTAACTTAGCCACAAAGCTTAACAAACGTTTTGGACACAAAAAAATTGAAGAAAGGCTCAAGTCAGTATAGAGCACTCTATCAACAAAATTTCAATTATTTATTTTTCTATGCCAAAAAATCTCCCTTCGTGAGAATAACTTTTTCTCAATCCGCATTGAAACATACCAATTCTTTCAATTTTAATGAATTTTAAACTGTTTAAGAATTTATGTTACATCCTGTATTTATATTTTCCATAATTCATGCTAAGTAAATCAAAGGGCTTTGTTCAATTTATATCAGTCATAAATCTATGACAGATCATAAATTAAATTGAAATAATCGTTTTATGATGATTTGTATATCCACAGTGAAGCCATTGGACGTGCGGATAACAAGCCTGCAACGTTCCCTGTCTGCAGGAAGGAAGATGGAAATCGAATGTGAATCGTGGGGTGCTAGGCCGAAGGCTCTTCTGACATGGTGGATCGACAATAAGAAGATCGAATCCGGTTCCGAAACCTTTTCCAAGAATCTGACCACGAGTTCGCTAACCTTCGTTCCTACTGCAGAAGATAACGGGCGCATTCTGGCGTGCCGTGCACAGAACCCAGCCATACCGGACAGCGTCATTGAAAACGGATGGACGCTAAACGTCATGTGTATGTAATACCTTATTCTTCAAAAATAAATAAAATAAGTAAAGGAATATCTATTTATCTTCCAATATTCCACTCTAGATAATACACAAATACACTTAATTGAGAATAGGAAAACAGACACACAAAACATGTAAAAACCCATGTGAAGAGAAGCAGCCAGATATAAACAAATTCCCAACATGTATTAAAATATTAATAATATTAATAATATTACTAATATGAATAAATAAGTCAAAAATACTAAAGTAAGGATAAAATAATTTAATAAGTAAAAAAATAAGGTAAAACGAAGAAAGTAGAAAAAAAACCAGAGATAGTTTTTACTTCATGTTTCCTCATGATTCAGTGAAGGATGGAAACAAAAGTAAATCATGCTAATGCATAATACATAATAAATACAGCAATATGTCTCTTACGGAAACCAATTTGTATAGCGACTGTTATAAATACATGGAGAAAGATATTTTCATGCAAGATAATTTTTAAATTCATGTCTCCTTTTCATCGAAATTCTCGACAATAGCTTCCGTATTCCTTGCGGCATTAGGCATTATAGCATGCCTGTGCATAACCTGTGCATTACTGTAAATGGGAAATGATGTGAAAGTGTGGATCGTTTACCAGAACTTTATGATTTGTTCTTTATATCAAGCATAAAAATGCATTTATAGCGGAAAAAGTGTTATTTTGTCTTTTGATTGCATTCTGTGTAAACGAAAATTCGATTAGAGAGATTGATGTATGATATTCACGGTATCATTTGAATTAGCCATTAGTATGATTCGTAACATAGTCATTCTACTGTATAGATACATTATTTCTTCACGCTTGCTTTCGCAGTCGTTCCAGAGCTGAAATTAATGTTAGGAGCAAATATTCACCCAGAAGCCATCAAAGAAGGCACCGACGTCTTTTTCGAATGTGACGTTCAAGCGAACCCACCGGCCAATGAAATAAGGTGGCGATTCAACGGTCGGCCGTTGTACAGCAACACCTCAGCTGGCATTATAGTTAGTAACCACTCTCTTGTGCTCCAAAGAGTGCGTAAAGATCACAGAGGTCATTACCAATGCACAGCTATGAATTCCGAAGGTGACGGAAGGAGTGAAGAGGTCATGCTTAAAGTCAAATGTAAGTGTTTGTCTTATGTTTATTCAGAGCCACACACGCTTTTATCACTAACGGAAATGTTAAATCAATCGGTCTTCCACAGCTAATTTATGCATGCATCCATACCAGTACATTTGTATGTAAGTGGCAAAACTAATCTTTGGTCATTTCCAGATGCACCCGTTTGCCGTCAAGCAATAAGTGCAGTGCACGGTGTTGCCCGCTACGAGGCTATCAACATCAGTTGCGAAGTCGAAGCAGATCCTTCAGACGTCAGCTTCCGCTGGACACTTAATAACACCGTAGAGAGTATAGAGATACCATCACCTATCATTAATGGAACGATCAGCACCGTAGTACACACACCTCGAACGATGCTAGACTACGGGGCCCTTTTGTGTTGGGGCAGAAACTCAATCGGTCATCAGAGAGATCCCTGCGTTATCCGAATAATTCCAGCAGGTAAAATGGAATGGTCGAGGATGATTCTATTTTCTATTTTTCATTTATTATTTTTTGTACTGGAAAAGCAGTAACATTACATTATATAAAATTATCGATTTTTAACGGTCTCATGTCTACATTACATTTACTTTACGCGTTCGTAACGAAATTACTGTAGAATGGGGGAAGCTTGATGTCTCTGTGCGAGTTTTATCATACATCATTTGAAGAGAGTAATGGCATGAAGGAGGACACGATGAATAATCGTAGATAAGGTAACGGTGTTCCATTAATGAGATGATACATTAGATCTACGTCTCACTTACTGCGTTAAGATAAGCAGTGCCAGTAAGTATAATGACATGTTATTAACGGGAATCCCGTTGGCGAGATATGCTGCACCATTTCTATTTCGCCACGGACATGTATCTTGTATCTTTTGGATGCTGGGTAAAATAAAAATCTCGTAAGATTATTAATGTTAAATATAATGCATATTTGATAATATATAAAATCAAACATAAAGAGGTAAGCATCAAATTTGTAAGTAAAAAAACGTCTTATCAGAATAGCAATAAAAATTATTTCTTATGAGTATCAAATCTACTAAAAACTTTCTCATAAGGTCATTTTTTTTATCATTATTATTATTCTGATAGGATCCCCGGAATCAGTAAAAGGATGTGTGGTATCCAATCAGACAATGCATTCACTTCTTGTCGAATGTGATCCTGGGTACGATGGCGGAATGCTCCAGATGTTTCACTTGGAAGTTTACAATTCAGCGATCGAACACTTACAAGCCAACTTATCCTCGATGGAAGAGCCAGTATTCCGTGTCAATGGCTTGCCAGCTGCAACTTCTTTTATCCTAGTGCTGTATGCGTCTAATGCTAAAGGGAGAAGTAATTCCGTTGCATTGATGGCAAGTACGTCGAGCCCACCAGAAAGAAGAACTACCGAAAAAGAGACGGGAAAATGTAAGGATATTTTTTTTTATCGGTTTATATTCTCGTATTTTTTGCCTAATTGACATAATAATGAGAAGCCACACATATTAAAATGAAAAATGAGTTCATGACTTCCTTCTTCTTCGTACCTATGCACGTGGCAATGCTGGGCGACAAAACGGATATTTAAAAAAGAACCGAATTCGATGCGTTTGAAATATTCAAATAACGTCGAGATAATAAAGTAACAAGTAACCTCTAGGCTACCCTAAGTAACCTCCTCTAACGGACATTCCTTGTTCACAGACACTTTGTTTTAAATCTAATTACGTGGGCTGGACGAATAAATTTACATGTCCAACCTAAAATAATACGTACTCGATACAATATTTTATATACAGTGCTGGCGTATGATTGAAAAACATACATATCCGGTAAAAATTTCTGCATGCCTCGGGCATGTTAGGCATTGCATTCGTCTAGCTTTTGCCGTGAAGGGGGGGGGGGGGGCTCCAATGTATTTTATTACCTCTTAACACATCTCCCCCTTAGCAGACACACATGTTTTCGGTCCCAAGGGCGTCCGTTATTGAGAGGTTTAACTGTATAATTATTTCCATAGTAAATGCGGAACGATTTAAAAAAAAAATTGAAGTTACTTTTTAATATCTTCTGATATGATCTATCATTACCATCAAAATATACAACATAACATCTAGGTTTTCAATCAGCCTTGTTTGAAAACTCCACTAAAGGGCATAATAACAGATTGTTTCTTAATCTATTAGAACTAGGACGAAATTTAAAAAAAAAATATTCAGCGTTATGCAAAAACGTATACAAAACATACATGTATTTAGAGCTACATCTTGAAAATTTGATCGAATCTGTCCATTCAATCTCTTTCAATTAAATTGAATGACAAAATGTTCTCAATTATTGATTTAAAAACAGATGGTAACAAACCAATCTCGAAGTCCCGGATGCACATCAAAATGAGGTCTTAAAATTTGTTTTTATAAAAAAAAAAGCTCTTATAAATCAATATACAAACAACTGAACGTCGAATTCGTTGAAATTATGAATAAAAATGGCCAAAAAAGTTTACACCATAGCATTTCGTCAAAAATTAAATTTATATTCTTCTATGATGGAAAAATTCATTATGTAAAACAATTCTTTCAATAAGTGAAGCATTTTAACTTTACCATTTTCTTTCAATTGCATAAATACTATTGGAAAAAAAATGTTTGTTTTGAATAATGATTTTTTCCCAAAAATATTTCATCATATTCTACTAGTTTCATAGCAGAGATTGACTAAGAACATTATGACACAGGGCTGAACAGATCTATTGCCCCACAGGCTCAGGACATGTAGAAATTTTGACGGGACATGCACTTTTTCTGACCACATACCCGCCACGGGAATGTACAGGGTGTCGTATAAGTGTTATTGCGGTCTTTATCTCGTCAATCATAGAGATGTAATTTCAATTTAAAAAATGCTCAAAATGCGTAGAAAATTATCCTGTACGAGTTTCGATAGTGAAAATACGCTGTCACAAAAAAAAAAAAAACCAAAAAGAAATTGTAACGGGTTTAGAGTTTAAACTTTCAATTATAAAGGTCACCCTGCCTCTTCTGAGAACAAAAAAAAAGGGAAATTACATGTTTTGAAGTGCAACATTCATTGAGATATTTGAATTCAAAATGAGAGAAAAAATATGAAAGAACAGTAAACACTAACGACGGACACAACGTTCTTTTCTCACATTTATTCTGTCCTTTGTCAACTTTTTTCCGATTTCAGCATTCGAATATATCCGTGAATATTGCACTTAGAGTCTTATAATTCTTTTCGTTGTCCTCTGGGGAGACAGGGCAACGTCGTTCTTATTAGAAATTGGAGGTCTGGGAGACCGTACAAAAATTTAGATTTTTTACATTGTTACGCACTGTATTTTTATTTTCCAAACAGGGTAATATTTTTAACGCATTATGGGCATTTTTTTAAACCGAAACTACATCTGTACGATTGACGGTTCATGAAATGAAGGGCAGATTAACACTTATTGAACACCATGTATATGAAAAAAAATGAACTTTCTTTTTCATCTATCGACGAGGATGCAAGTGGTTCCTACACGCATGCAAGAAATTTCAAAGAAATTTTTACTTTTTCAAGTATCATGCAAATGTGACGTCAACGTACTCGACTTCACAATGATCAATTTTCACGGTCCTAATATTTAGCAATACCGTGCGGTAATGGGCTATGATATATTGCATAAACACAAATATACCACCTTATATACTATCTCACTTCCAGCGAAATGGTATATTCTAATCGATATACGAAATGAACAGACACGGAAGAGGAAAGAGTTCTTAATTTGCATGGAAACATGAAAATATTATATTTCCCCAAAATATTATATTATATGGCTTAATTTATATTATTATGGCTTTATATTATATATAGCTGATATTTTGACACTATTATACAGTATGTAAATTGACCGAAAGGGGATTGAATTCTGCGATTGAATCTGAAATTGTAGAAAATATTTATGTGCATTTCTTTGCTATAACAAAAAATGTCGGAGAAATACCCATCACAGAAATATAGGGTGCTGCCACCTAGCATAAAAATAATAAATTATTTTTTTAAATTTATTGTTGTTTTCAAACCGGTATGCAGCATGGAAACGAACGAAATATGTTGTGGTATTATATTATTCGTTTGTATGCTGCGTACCAGTATAACTTTTATGCGTCAAAATGCTGGTTTAATAGCGTTTTTGAATTTATCGGTAAAACATTTTTTGTAAACATCAAAACACATAGTATCCGGTATTCTGGCGCATAAAATTACTGCCGGCATTCAGAATTAAAAAAAAATAGTTTCACACCGCATGTTGTTCACTTTCTCCCTGCACATCGTTTTGAAAACAATAACCATTTTATTTTGAGAATTATAATAAATAGTTCTGATTTTATTCAATAGGTGACAGCAGCAGCCTTATCCAGTTTTTTAAGCGGTTTCTAGTATTAATACTTGCAAAGCATAAAAATATGAAATATAATAAGTCGGAAGATTAGGTAAGGTAAGGTTGAAGAACACTGAACGAAACAGTACATGGCTTAAACTTTTGTGCCAATAGGTAATTTTATCCATACTATTAGACAATTCGACACTATATTGCATTCTGAAAATGTGTTGTTGAGGATGTCCGGGTTTTTATCAGGATTTGTCTTGGTTTCTCAGTCGCACGATCTGCCCCTCCTATCATAGGCTCGTGGCTGCCCAAGTGTTGTCACGTACCGTAAATTGGATATGATTCTATAAGCGAAGTGAACCGTAACCTCTTTTCCGACGCCATCAGTACGGAAAATTATAATTTGGCGGTTCCGATTAACATTGGTGATCAAAATTCGCTTGAATTTTCATATTTCTTTCTAAAATTTCGACTAAATTCGAAAAAAATTACATCACTTCTGATATTTTTGTAGAAGTAAATTAATTTGTTTTTAAATTTGCTTATTTTATTAAAGTAAGTAAATCCAGTGTGATAATGTTTTCGTGCATCTATTATTTTAAATTAAATGTCTGACCGGGGATGTAACTTTTTGGCAATTGCTCCAGCCCCGTTCTGACAGAGCATAAAAGTCACTCGAATCAATACGGAAATCAGTTATCACAAATACAGGAGAATCACCGACCACAAAATCATCTGAGCTTCTAATATCAGGAGAAAAATTTATATGACGCGTGCCTTTTTTTTTTTTTCACACATGATGTTTGCAGTGGTTGTTAATTGTATTCTCACATACGTAAAACTACAATTTTGGTGCCATACTAATGGCTTGTAAGAAAAATTTGTTATCGAATAAGATAATGTTTTTTTATCATTTTTCAAACTATTCTTCAATCAGCGATTTTCTTGTCTGAAGATATATATACGCTGTATATACACACGTACAGTTAATGTTATCGAGTCATGATGGGATGATGAAAGAGGTTTCTTGTCGCAGCACGTTTGTGTCGTTTAGAATGTAAATTAGAGATCACACGGATAATTATGAGGAAGCATTTGGAACATTCTAGCCGCTAACGACCTGCAATTTCTACTAATGATCCGCCTTAACATACTACAACTGCCTACACAATCCAGGTTTACGATCAATGAAAAACTTTTTCCCCCCAATGTTATTTTCTTTCCTAACGATCTGATCAAAACATACGCTTTTAATTGTAATTTCCTTGCACGCATATTATGATACGCATTTTTTTTTTACATGTGCAGTTAGCCTTGTGTTAATTTACATATTTTTTCCTCGTGTATTTTCTCATTGATGCCAGCAATTCCGAAGGATCAAACGAATCTGAGTCCTCTTCTAGGAATTCTCATTGGAGTAGTCGCAGTTCTAGTTATCTTAGCCGTGACTATAATAATAGTGATGAGAAAGCAAGGACGAGATCCAGACAAAGGTGACTATTCATTTGTATTCCACTGAATTTCTTTTGTTGCAATAAACTAACATTAAAAAAAGGCGAAATTCCAAATCAAGATAATTGGAATGAAATGTATTAGATAATTTCCGAACAAATTTTAGTTAGGAAAATCGTAGAATTTATTTTATTTTCTAGGGCTGTTGAACACGAACACGACAAATTAGGAACAATATTCTAATAATATTATAAGAAAATAAATATTTTTTTCATTAAGTTTCCCAATATTTTGCTGCATTTTTTCTCTCGGGAATATGAAATATTTTCTTTTTGCAAATTTAAATATAAGCAGAGAGCGTGATTAGATAGTGATGTTAATATCACTTTGCTAATCGCCGTGAGAATACAGTTTCTTTCCATGTAAAATGGCGCATGAAAAAATTCTGATGTTTAATAAAAGTTTCTATTCCAAATTAAATATCTGAAAGAAAATGAAATATATGGAACCTTAATCGAATATTTGAACATGTTTTCCGATATTCTTTTCACGTTGTAAGTAACAGCTACTTTTACATTTTTGTTTAACGATGCTTTGTTCGATAAGTCATTATCCCATTCGAATCAAGGGGGGTTGGTGCACGATTTTGTCTTCGCATGCTTTCCTATGGGGAAAAATCTCTTTCTTCCTTTAAGGAACATTTAAAATTTTTGTATTCACTTTATGCTCTCAAGTTCTGAATTTTTCTCAAATACTATAGCTATTTTTATACAATTTAACGATAATATTTATAATTTTGATTGTTTGTTTTTTTTGAATAGAAAACTCTTATGTTAAAGTATGTAACACCACATTGTTGAGACACATACAGTTTCAAGACATTTGAATGAGTGGTGTTCGAAAAAATGTTTCTTATGTAACAATGACTTAGTTATGAGAAAAGAGCAATTCAGTGCGAAAACATTGTTCTTTCTCGAACAAATAACTAAACAAAATTAATGGCGGCTGGCATTCAATTAATGGTGCTGACAGTTTATATTAAAATAATTTTAAAATATTTTAGTACAGTTAGAACAATAACTTGAACACAGAAAATTTCATAGTATTTAAATTTGAAAAATTCGGAAATGTGTTTTTTCGGAAAAATTGCCTCCACCAACCACCTTGAGAATTAGTAGTTTTCCAGAAATTGTTTAATAAATGCACTAAATGTAGTAAGTGCTAAAAAGTGTTGATGTTGCAAAACCGCAAAAGGCTCACACACACTGGCGAACTTAACATTTTCACACATTATTTTTAACTAATTAGGACTACCAGACACACTTTTCACGTACACCACATTATAAATGCTCATTTGACACTTGAACGGGATAAACGGTGTTTGAATATTTTTGGCATTTACAACGTTTACCACTTTTAGACTTCAAATATAGTGATGACTCATATCAGCCACGATCACTCTTGAAAATTTTCTGTGATAAGTATAGGTGGGATTTGCCATGTTAAATCCAAAATAAATCTTATTTAAACTACCGATAATTTTTTTCTCTATTTCTAAGATTTTAACGTATAAAGTAACTTAAAATACCTTTCAAAATATATATTCACTGAAACCTCATATGATAGTAATATGTACAGTCTACATGCATGCTCGAAAAATACTTTTCTCTTATCCCTTTGTTAACTTATGACACTTCAAAGTACCTGGTTAAATAGTTTGTTATATATTAAACACTTGTTTGAAAAACAGAACTTTTGTTACTATTTTGGCTTGAAGTTGAATTAAAATGCCCTACCAAACAATTTACACAAAGAAATTGCTTACTAATATCATTATATTAGTGTTTTTACTCATTCTCATTTTTTTAATTCCAATTTTCGTTAACGTCGTCGATAAATGATTAAACTTGGGGAGGGTCACACCTATTTGGCACCCCCCCCCCCCTCTTCCTACAAGATATCACCCGATAATGTCATATGCAAGTTATAATTTTATTATAACTTTATAGTATATAATTACATGGTGGGACGAACGGTTGATGTTCGTCATGACAATCCATTTATTGTACACGGTGCCCTGTAAGTCCTAATTCAGCCTTTATCTCATCAACAGTTCGAAGAGGTGTACTTCTAACTTAAAAATTTCTCAAATTGTGTTCAGGAATCATTCTGTGCCGCTTTCAAGAGTAAAGATATAATGTGCCGTAAAATAAAAATAAAATCCAAATTGTTATTCCTTTTTATACTGTCTCCTTGTCCTCTCACTTCCAAATAGAAAGTTGTTGCGCCGGCTAAAAAAAATCCACGTTTCCAAGTGCGATATTTGCTGAGATATTTTGATTGAAATTAGAGAAAAGTTGGGAAAGGACACAAACATACATGAGGGAAGGAAGCGTTGTGTGTCAGTTTATGCCGTTTTGTTCCCAGCTTTTATCCGATTTTAATTTCAAATATATCAGTGAATATTGCACTTACAAACGTGGAATTTTTTGTTGGCCTCAAAAGAGACAGGACAAAGACTTTCTAATTGGAAGTTAGAGGACAGTGAAGCCATATAAATAATTTAGGTTTTTTCTATTCTATGACGAACTGCATTTTCAGTGTCGGAACTGTTACAGAGTGATTTCTGAACATATTTTGAGCATTTTAAAAATTAGAACCACACTTCTACGACGAACGGGTGATGAAATACAGGCCGAATTGGGATTTACTTTGTGTATAATATTTACAGTCAACGTTCGTTATAACGACTCCTATCGTTACATGGAAAACGGACGTCATATTGGTAGATCGTCATATCGATAGAAAAACATAGAATAGGCGTTATATGAAACATTTAGGACGTATCCTACCAGTCATTGTAATGGAATGGTCGCTATAACGTGAGGTCGTTATAATGAGCTTCGACTGCTTAATAATAATTAACAATATACATAATTATTATATATATATATATATATATGCGTTACTACAAGTATATATAACTTACTATTATGTACAACTAAGTGTAAGCTACGCCAGAGGTCACCCCATATATTATTACCTAGCTTTGGAGCTTTCGGTATTCTGCTGCGACGATGACACTTCGCCAGTATTTTGGTTGTGAAGGGGTGTGTGTGTGTGTGTGTGTGTGTGTGTGTGTGTGTGTGTGTGAGAGAGAGAGAGAGAGAGAGAGAGAGATCTCAAGAAGTCGAGAGCGTCTGAATTTCAAATTCCACTGAACCACGTCTTCTTTACCCGGAACTATATCTTCTCATCATCACTAATGCCATGAAAGCAAAGCCTTTCTCAATTCAGTTGATAGTAAATGAATTAATTCATTTTATTATTTATGGTTCATGAATATAATACACACCAAAAGAATATTCTCAGATGCACAATGCATTTATATTAATACAGTTTACTGTATTCTACATACATTAATTTTGATGTTTTGTTCATATTTGGTTAAATATATCGGAATTCTACGGTTAACGACGTGATATCATTTGTAGAAAATTAAACGTGCTGAACGTCCGCGAAAATAATCAGGCGAATAAAAACTTTTACCACTCACCTGCAAAAACACAAACGTAGCAGCTTCCGTAAGTAACTTATAGATTAATCTCATTAATCGTATTTTATTGTTAGTAAAAACGCCCAACCATTTCCCCCAGTTATTACTATAAATGTTACACATGGATGGAGAGTACAAAAGCATTTAAAGAAATAATAATAATAATCACATAAAAATACACCGTTTAAAAACATAAAAGATAGAAACAATAACAGTTTTTGAACTGATCTCTGGTATCTTTCCAAAATTCTCGTTTAAAGAGAGCGAGCAATTATCTAAATGTTTCTTTATAGCAAATACGTTGGGAGAGACAAAGAGATGGTCTAAATATTATGAGATCTCATTTAACAAAAGCTGGAAGTAATGCTTTTTATCGCAACTAATTTTTACTTTATCTTTTGTGTGGTTTTTCTTTTCATTCCAGGCCCTCCGATCGAAGACAACACAATAAAGTGAGTGCATTTTCGTAGTTAAAGGTATTTATGTGTTGAAAATAAAACAAAAACGAGCTTTAATACGCTGGTAGGTCAAACACATATATTTTTATTAGAGAACATAACGGACGTCTATAATGGGGAGATTGTAAAACGACCTCTGCAAAATTTCATTACGTTTTACTATTTTCCATAGATCAACAATAAAAGGAGATTAAATTAAACGCGTCCGTGAATTAAATTTTTGTAATCTAAATTCTTGCTTCTTCAACAGTTTTATATGTATTCATTTAATGATTTTGTGACATATTTCAAAAGGATTTAACTATTTGTAATATTATTTTTTGATTTTTTATCATATGTCAAGGTATTTTCATGACTATGGGTGTGTTGTTTGCGATTCCAACGATAAAATATAATACCATATTTCCAAGAATAAAAATATAATTCATAAAGTTGAAAAAAAAATACACAAAAATAATTCTTGGAATCATTTATTTTTTTAAACACGACTTTAATGTATATTTTCCTTCACCCATTTTCATGTAAATTGCAATGTTTCACACTTGAATCCAACAGAAAGTTTTCATGATTTTTAAATTTTTCTACAAGGTTTGGTGTAATTATACCGATTGTAGTCAACTATTTCGCGAAAACTGAAATCATGTCTCATATATTCAACATTAGCATAAGAAAAACCGAATTTATTTTCTCCATTCCCCTTTTTTAATAAATATATTGTTACATACATTTTTAAATGTGCAATAAAATTGACTTAAAAATCGTTTTTTCCTAATTGCTTAATGAATGCTTTCTTTCTTGTTATTGACTTTTCCTCTGAATTTATATATTTTTAGCCATTTTAAATCTATTTGTGCCTGTTTTATTTTAATATATCTATCTATAATTATATTTTTTGTGTATATCTGTTTCGTGTAAATTTTGATTTTTTTTTTTTTTGTAAATTTTGTTTTTGTTTTTGTAAAAGACTTTGTGCTATTTTAATGCCCATTAAACGGTATTCAAGTAATAACTAAATTGATTTTATTAATACTTATAAAATATATATTTTATAATTTTTGTAGCTGTATCACAATGAAATTCCGTCATTATGAATCAAATAACGATTGTGCTCGTTATTAAAGTGATTAAATTATTTCTATACAGGCTTGAATGAGTTTTTATCACTGAATGATTTTGACTACACGTTCATAAGATTGATAAACAAACGACAAGTTTCTGATTGCTTTAGGACATTCGCAATTTACATATTTGTCGGTATATGTAACCAGCACTTATGTTTTGAAGACGATTGAGCTAGATGTGCTTGTGCCAAACTACATTTCTAATTCAAAAATCACAATTTAAAATTCTGAAAGCAATGGTCTTCAGTTTTATGAATTTTATTTTATGTATTAACAGTAATGAAAGTGTATCGGGTACTTTTCACTGATGTTTGTTTCTCGAATGGAAAAACAAATTGTCGATAAAATTAGATTTTATCATGGTAACGCTTCCGTAGAAACCAAAAAGTATATTTTTGATTTTTTTCCCTCGACCCAGAAATAAGAAAAATAGTCATTTCTCAAAATTCTGAAACAAGAAACTACACATGGTATCATCTCTCTCAATTATATAGCATGTTTACATGTTTTGATCGGATATCTTTTAATGCATTTTACGGCACAAAAAAATGGAAAATGAAAATTTCGCATTTAAAATTTTTAAAAAAGCAGAAATAATTTAAAAAAAAGCCGAGACGAAAAATATTTCCCATCAGGTTAAAATTGATAGTATTAAAGTTTTACAAACAGAAACAGTTGTTCGATGATAACAATAACATAATTATTTTTTGAGTATTTATTTTAAAATGTATCAAATATCTCAAGGTATTTTAAAATTATGATACGCTAGTTTTACTCAGTTTTTGTTACCAAGTTCATAAAAATTTAATAGAAATATCATTTTAATAATTGAGGAAATAATACTCATGTATTGAATTTAGGTTTCTATTCCTAATTTATTGCAATGCGTTTATAGCGAAGTGTGAAGAAATTTTCCTTTAACTGTTGAATGAAAATTAAATTTTCATTTTTAACTTAACTATCTGTAAAGCGAACTTTACAGTAAAGCTTCTTATGAAATTAAGTTTATAACTTCCTGCTTAATTTGTTATTCGCGACGACAGTTTCAGCATATTGATTTTTAGACTGTTTACTGGATTACTAAAATAATTTTCTGTGTATTGGGTATAGGGTACCTTCCATGCAAGTAATTAGGTACCCTCAAAAAATAATCGTTGCTTAATTTGTGGATCAATCAAACTGTTCTTTATTGGTTTTTAGATGTGATATGCCATTACGGAAAGATACCGATGATATTCTAGAAACAAGTGTAGAAAGTCCCGACGTTATTCCAAATTCAACAGATTCTCAAGGTGAGGAAAATACTGTAAAATAATCATTTAGACTTAGAGCATTGAATTTGTCAATAATGAAACATTGCATTTGCAAAATAAATTATGTTGTTCAAATAAATACCCTACATCCTTTCATATTCAGAAATTCTGCATGCATAGGTTTGTGTGAGTCATTCTTAACTTTTCTACTAATATGAGAATAAGTAAATTCTAAAAATAAGAAATATTTGTGTTATTTTTTATGGCAATAAAATATATATAAATTATTATCTCTGAAGTGTTTAGAAATTGCTGTATGTGTATGGGATGCACATATGTACTATTTTATTTTGCTTGTTATTTTACTGTGCTTGTAGGTATAACTATTTCTGAAATGTTTGAAAATTTTGGAATGCGTATGGGATGAACATATGTAATATTTCATTTTGCATTTTAATCATATTGAAAATAAGTTTCCTGGTGATGGCTTTTCGGTATTGACCGAGCCATCATATATCATGGTAAATGTGATTATTACACATAATCACCCAACATTTTGCTATGCTTGATAATTTACCTAAATTAATCACTTCTACCGGCGATAATGCACAGTACCCTAGCGTCGTTGGTAAACGTGAAATATTTCTCTAAATTAATGACTTTTACCGGTTATTATGCATGATACCCAAGCGTCGTGTCTTTGATATCATGATAATTCGTACTATATTATACATGATGATACATACATGTATTGTATCATTATATCGGGGGTACGATCGTAAAATTTTTTATCATTGCACCGTGGTCCGGCTATATTCCTCAGCCGTACTACGCTCATCAGGATTTATTTTTTCATATTTATCAAATTCACCAATTTCACTAAGGTATTATGTATAATCACACATAAAGGCGATGTAATTATCAAATATACCAACGACACTTGGTTGTTATGCATACTAACCTGTTAAAGTAATAATTTATGAAACTTTCCAAAACCCATTGGTTAGTATGCATAATAACCGATTTATCACATTTATTGTAACATATACATACTAGATTTTAATGGTGAGTTTTTATCGCAAGTTTTTATTTGCAACCTTTTGCATAGAATATGACCACCCTCGATTTTACTTAGAAGAAATTTGATACCAATTTGGGTAAATGAGAATAAAAGCAAAATCAATGCTGAAAGTCTACACTCATTTCTCTATGCTATAGAAATCACGCACAAGTACATCATAATGATTGAAAACTAAACATATTTTTAAAGCTTAACTTTGTTTTGATTACACATCTGAGTTTCAATCTTCATGTAATAACAGTTCACTAAAACATCTAACGACTAGCTGATTGCAAACTAGTGATATTCATATAGAATGAATTAGATATTAAACTTAGAAGTATGGACCCTTTTAGATTCATTCTATATAAATACATTCATGTTTTTACTCCTGACTGCAATCGCAAATTAGTGCAGTAATTTTCTGAGATTAAGACTATAGGTTATTTTCGCCACTTTACGACATCACAATAATTATTTTTGAGCCATTCAGTTCATTACTAATTATCAGAGTTTACGAATATCAGGGTTGTGCCTTTAAATGAAACAAAAAAAAAAAGACTTGAAAACACCAATTACACTAATTGAAAGAATTAATGAGTTCGAAATGAACACGTAAAAAATTTGTTTCAAATATACTTAAAAGTTTTCATTGCGAATTTTTAACGCATAGAAACATTTCACTAAACCAAATCTTAGATACGATACAATTATCTATCTATAAGTCAAATGCTTCACAAATCACGCTCAATAATTTATTACCTTAATTAATAACGATAAAAGAAGTTTTAAAATTGAAGTGCTATGGATATATGCCCTTTCGTATATAAATTACACAATTTTGTGGAAAACCGGACATTGATGATGAACATGATGAATGTGATGAATGGTATATAGTATACGGTAATCTCATGCTTATAATGCCGTGTTTTTCGACTTACACTGAATTACTCTTACAGCTCTGAAATTCAAAATACATTTCCTCCCGCCCCCCCATTTTCTTCAAGGATACGTGTCAGATACGAAGAAGATGAAGCCAGATGTAGAGATGACGTATGACCTCATCAAAACACAAGATTATCCTTATGATTATATCAGTTCTGTGGGCAAACCGAAATGTTTGAAAGTAAGTAACATGAAATAGCGAATATAGCAGTTGAACACGAATGTAAAATATATTTATATAATTATTAGGGCTTGGATATATATAACAGCATATTTTCTAATTCTTTCGCGTATTTCGCTGTTTTTAAGCGATAGAACACATTTTTGTGCTTTTTCCGTAATTTTGAGACATTTTTCATGATTTACAGAATTTAAGGCGCATTTCCATACTTTAAAGTGTTATTTTGCATGTTTCAACTGGACCGTGAAGAGGGATATTTTTCTCGAGGTCATCACTCTTTATTGCTTCATTTCCCTCATTGACAATTTTTAGACCAAAATAGCAATAATTGACAACTTCACTTATCTTTGACATCGTTTTTGGCAATGATTGTCGATTTTTCGGTGATATTGGCATAACTTTGGAATTCGATTTGTGTCCTTTTAGCATCATTTTGGACAATAATTGGTGATTTCCTGTAATTCCCTCGAATCTCTCAATGGTCAGCCTAATTATGAAGTCATATTTTTAGGTTTTTACTTTATATTTTGTTTTTATGGCATAATTTCCTATGGATCATATTCTGTCGGTTATTGGGTCATAAAAGTCCTAGCCCTAATAACTATAGTATCCTTATTCGCAGCCCTCGAAAAATATCAGTGAGAAAACTGTATCAAACTTGACTGGTATTTATGCACTTCGGAGAAAAGGCCAACAACTTCTCCAAAACATATCATTTCGAAAATTACCGATAGGTGCAAATGCGGGTGATGTAAGCCCATCAATTGCATACTACGATGAAATTTGGATATCGTGTTAAAATTTCATGACGTTAGAAGCTACCTGAAAATGTTTGGGTGACATTATTTGACGATTTCAATAATGCTTCACCGGTAAAGCTTCTTTACAACAACCATGTGAATGTGTACCATTCCCAAACTGCAGTAATAAAATCCTCATTTTCTTCAACATATAGATTATTTGCCGCATCTGTTTGTGTGAGTGTGTCTTTTTTTGCTAAATGAAAAATTCAAATTTGAAAAAAAAAAAAAAGTGAATAAATAAAAGCAATGTGCATGTTACTCACATTTGATGCTATGTAGCACATTTCTTTTCTCTCCATATGGCATGTCGAACGCAATGCGACCGAAATATAATGTTCTCCAGACAACGCTTTTCCGGACGAATTTCATTTAAAAGGAATACTAATAACCCGGATTTGCATTGTATAGAATTTTCGTCCATAATATTTAAAATGAATTACCGAGGGAAAAAAATCGAAAAGGAAGTATATAAAAAAAATTATATACTGCGTTGTTCAATAATAAAGAAAACATGAATATATTGAGGTGATATAAGATGAGACGATATATATATATTTTTATAATAAATAAAAAATCATAAATAACATTTAAAAGCTGTTTTCAAATAAATACCCATGAATCGAAAAGCTGTTAATGCAAAAACTGTGTTTTTGAGAATCAATCAGGATTTTTGAAAATGCAGATTGTGAAATTTTGGCATTAAAATTTCGAAATAAATATATTTATACACACACACATAAATAAAAGAAAGAAAAAATTTAATTGAATTCGATATGAACAACTCTCACTGTTTTTGGATGGAAAAATAAGGCTTCATTTTAAATTGAAGATAAAAATGTCTAATATCTTGGAAATTTTATAAGCCAAGAGAAAAGTTTTGATACTCTCATCTCCCGAAGAAATCTAATTATGGATAGCGATTTGAATGACAGAATGGCTTCTAAATTTTATTTTCATTCTCTTTGAGATTTCTATATGCATCAGTACTTTATTCGAAGTAAACAGATTTGTATATCTTATTTTATATTAGAAATCTTTGCTTTATAATAGAGGGATGATGAAATCACGTATGCGGATTTGGCTCTGAAAGACATCCAGTGCTCAATGGTCACAAGGTTAGATCCCCCGACTGATTACGCAGAATTAGACTTCCAGCGGCGGCTCGGTATCGCGGCCTATCCTTGGCCCGTAGAAGAAACGAGCGCGGGTATGAGGCCGCAAATGGACAGCGGTTCTTACCCATTGATGGGAACAACTGTACAGAGTAAAGTGAGTATTTCGATAAAAAGCCATGACTTCATTACTCTAAATCGAAGGTTTTTTGTTTTTTTCTTTCACTCTTCTCCAACTTAGCATAGGAGATCCACTGCTATTTTTAAGAACTAGTGAAAACGTATAGACAACCTATATTATTTTTTACCCTGTTATAAGCACCTGATCGTGAAATATATATAAAATTTATTTATGTTTTATGTCCATTGACGTTAGGTACATTATACGGATCATTAAAATTTTTTTTACGAATCCTTTTTATTTTTGTACGAATCATTCTTGTTCAGACTTTGACGCATGCTCAGTTTGAAACTCGTTCGGAATGGTTTAACGCGACAATTCCCAATGTGTCATTTTTAAATGTTTTAATGACATGTCTGAAATTTTAAAAATGTGACGCGGGCGTTGTTTTTACTCTGAGGCGAAGCAAATTCATGGCCCTTCATCAATTTCGGATGTCTCTCACCATATCCCGTTTACATACATCCTATTGCATTTGGAAAGACAATAGACATATAGCAGTAGTAGGAAAGACATATTGCTAGTACGTATGGCAAATACATAAAGAAAGGAAAAATATAGATAGTACTTGAAATGCATAAATAAAAACGCAAAATCAAAAAGTCTACTACTATAAAAATAAGTCAATATGTGAAAACCCATTATTATAAAGAATACTAAATGTGTTCATATCACAAAATTTACCTTGTATGTTGTTTCGATATAACACAATTTTCACATCAAAATTTTTGTTTGTTCTAAATTTGTTAATGCATATATAGAAATTATGGAAAGATTATTAAGTAGGTGAGTTGAAATTCTACGGGAATCATGTGTCCACAAGAAGTTTAAATTTTCCGGTTTGAGAGAAACAGAAGATTCTTCAAAAAAAAAACTAATGCCGTTGCTGATAGATTTCAAGGATGATCTGCCACCAAGTGTAACCCTTTTCAATGACAGGTTTGAGTTTAAAGCGCTCTCATCAGTTATGTTTCACATTTCGCGCGTGACCCACAACAGTTTTCTTTGTCCTAATATTCAATCAATGAATAAAATAATTCATATTCCAATAGTACGATTTTGATGTACGAAATGAATGCTGATTTGAAATTCCTATAGTAAGAACGGAAATTTTAACTAGATTTCTTCTTTCTAATTTTCGGATTTCCTGTCTGGTCACTTATTCCACTAGTATGAAATGAGATAAACGAGTTTTGTCGAGAAAAATAATAGTTGTGCGTTGGTAGTATGAGTGGAGTAATAATGATCATAAATATTATTGGGTGAAATAGCTAGCCATAGTCATGTTTTTACGGAATTAAATGAGATTTCCGTAAAACATAAACACACGTGCTGTCACTGATTCTTCTGAAATGAACCAGATGTTTATGAAATGCATATGAATCCAAAGGAATCTTTTACGTCATGTTCTGCTCGAAATAATACGTCTAAAAATGTTATATATTCTATTGCTATACTTCCAGGAAGAGAGGATACAACGTGAAAGCGGTTCGAATTTTCCGTCTGGATCACAACACTGCTTAAATTTATTTGTCGCGTATTCTGTCAGATATTTGGATGTTGGCCAGAAGCTTATCTCATTGCTGGTCTCGTCGTAATTTCACCCCTAAGCCATTAGTTGAATGGCTTTCCCGGAATCTTTATATGCTATATAACCCCTCTCTTCCCTTTTAACTGATATAAAATATTAAATGGCTCCAAAATCAAAACACATTCAATAGAAATACTTAGTAGTATGAAGGGGATATTTACGACTAAGTTTTCTATGGGAAATTGATGTTTCCCCAATGTCTATATTTCAATCCTATCTTTCTTCCCGTGCTATTCCGCAAAAGAAAAAAAAATATATTATTTTTGGTTCCCTGTACTTTTCTTTGGTACGTCAATGGGAGAGAATTGGTATTGACGTAAGGTGTATGTGATCAAAGTTCAAAGTACGAGCGTTTCAAAGGCCTTAACGGCGATGAAACGTGACAGAAATTCAAAATATTTTGAATATGCCCTATTTATATTTCGGGTGCTTTGAGTGCAAGTTATCACAATGCTTACCTTTCTCATTTTTGTTTGCTTTTTCTTTCCTATTCTTTATTTTATTTCTTTTTTTTTTCTTTTTTTATGGGAAGAAAGCGATTTCGTAAATTGCAGTTTTGCGTGAAAATTTCTAGTCACTCTCGGCTTCAACGTCAGAATTCGGATAAATGCAGTTTCCGAAATGTGCCCAAAATGTTCACGTAGCTGTGGTTCTTTGGAATCGTAAACTTTACCTATCACATTTCCTCTTCTATGTTTCGCCATTCCCTGAATGAATTCAGAATATTCCAAAAAATAAAATAAAATATCAAAGCTAGTGTCTTTTTGAAGGAAATTCAAACCATGCGGGGAAAATGCGGGGAAAATAAGTCTTCGTTGGGCTTAGATTTTTATTCTACTCATTCAGTACAAATATTTGACCCAGAAATGAACAACGATTACATTCGTTGTTTTGATGACCCTTGATGTGGTCATATGAGGTTTGATATCGTGATTGCTCGAACATGATTCCCATAATTCATGAGAGGAGAAATAGTAAAAGGTTTTTTTTTACGGAACTTGATTTCCTATGAAATAGTCACTGTATCCATGCAAGTGATTTGTTTCAAATTCTCTCAGATAGAACCACCATTAGGGTGCCAATAGTGTGCGACATGGGCAATTGTACCAGGCCCGAACTCACGGTACTAGAAGTAAAAAAAAACATGCATCAAAATTTCAAGTAACTAAAACAAACTGTAAGAAATACTGATGGATTTTTCTGAGCTTCAACTAAGAAATAAAAAAACTTTACATTATGGAAACTAATTCGTCTATCAAAGGGGACTCCGCCAAAGCGAGTGAATGTTAATGTGTTTTTGTTTTTAGTTGTGGGACAAAGGAACCCAGAGAATTTCGTGAATTCTGGAAATATTTCTTTTATAAATTCTGGAATTATTTCTTTTATAAATTCTGGAATTATTTCTTTTATAAATTCTGGAATTATTTCTTTTATAAATTCTGGAATTATTTCTTTTATAAATTCTGGAATTATTTCTTTTATAAATTCTGGAATTATTTCTTTTATAAATTCTGGAATTATTTCTTTTATAAATTCTGGAATTATTTCTTTTATAAATTCTGGAATTATTTCTTTTATAAATTCTGGAATTATTTATCTTATAAATTCTGTATTTGCATAGGTGTTGTTATATAATTTGAATTATTTTTAATATTTTTCATTTATCAGATTTAAATTTTCATTTCTTTAGGAATTACTTCTTTTAGCTGTTTGAACTATTAATCCACCTAATTTTTCATCAGTTAAAATAGTTTTAAATTTAAAAAAATTGAAAATATAATTAATTTTAATTAAAATTTCAAATTATTTTTGTGTTAATTTACATCTAAATTGCATTATTATAATTTGTTTGTATGGACATTTTCGGCATACCTGTATATTCTGTGATAATATATAAATTGTGGCGATCTCCCTCCTCCGTTTCTAAGTGTATAAAATCTGCCCCGAAGTTATTCGTGCCCCTGGTCCCACGATTATTTTCCCACCGGGCCGTGTGACTGGTAAGGGTGACTCTGCTCCCAGTGGTTCAAAGCTAATAGAAGCGATGACGAAGATAAGCAATTAATTCTAATTTCAACAATATGCCCATGCCATTTCCAAAAGTTATTACATTTATGAAAATACTAGCAATATTACCTGATCTTGCCGAGTTACTAGAACTCATAGTTAATCGAGGAATTTTCAGAGAAAAATACAAATTTCTCAAATTTAAGCATAGTCACAGGACAATTGCCAAATTAGTTCCGATCATTAAGTTATGAGCGACAAATAATTGGCTGATCAGAACAATACACTGCATTTAGTTAACGCTGGTGAAGTGATTAAAACATGAAAACTTTTTTGCCGTGATTTTTTGAAATGTTATTGCAAAAATGCTTGAAGTGATCTGCCATTTTTTAAGACTGGTCACGCTTTTATATCTTCAATCTTCAATCCAACTTAATTTCCAGTCTTGAAAATTCATTAACGATCAACAATGATAACTCAACGGGCCTGCAACTCTTAGTACTTTATTTCGACTCACGAGTGAAATGGTTTCTTGCCTCCAAAATCAAAGATTTATGAAAAAAAAAAAATTGGAGCGTACTTACACATGACGTTAATTTGCATATATTTCGGTCAATATGGACTTTTAAGAACCTGATTAGGGACTATATGAAGCTATCACTATCAAAACAAATTTTTGCCTTGGATTTGGGACGTTCTGCAAGAATAACTGGAATTTTATCGTAATTTCCACCAGAATGTAGGTGCTTTTCCTAAATTTTGATCCCAATTATAATAATTATTTATGTGTGTTCGCATGTAAAATACGGGACTCCGACTTGTGCGGTTATCGTCGGTTCCACCTATCGCGAAACTCAGGGGTTGATTGTACTCATGACTGAATAGCGACTACCATACCGAAATAAAGTCTTGAATTTAACTATGTATTTGAAGGACAGTAAGTATAGTTTTTTGAGTGTTGTGTGCTTGGGATTTAGGTTCATCATAAGGATCAGCGAATGTGTAACAAACTTCTATTTATTGAGTTCGATGAACAGGAACACGAATCGAATACCCTCTCATGTTCGCTCCGCAATCCCTGTGGTGAAAGGAAAAACTGAAAGAGAAGTGAATATCTCGAAACTTTCCAAAACTACCGCTAACAAGCACTCAGAAAAAGGAGTAAATTTTTCTTTTTTTCTGGTCAAATTTCTTCAAGAAATATGAACTAAAAATCGAGAGAACTTTCAAAAATTATTATTAGATGTCAAACTTGTTTGAAAAAAAAGTTGGAAACTTGAAGATTTCGAAATTTTTTGTGGTTGTGTTTACAGATATTCTGAAAAATATTCTTTTTTTCGATCCAAACGTTATGACATCTACCTTTAATTTTCCATCGAAGTAAATACTAACATGCGAGAGTTTTTCTTTTCAAAATGAAATTTTTATGTTTGTGGTATTTATTATATTTAAGATATCAGAGTTTCTTAGAATATCTCTATGTTATTCTATAGTTCTATAATAGTTCCATATTTCTATGGTTCATGAAGAAATCTTAAGTTGGCAAATAATATAAAGCCTACCTTCTCTTTTCAATATAAAGATGCTTCAACAATGGTTCCTTTTCGTTTTTTGTTTTTTTAATTTAAATTGAATTATTTATAATTAAGATTTACGTGAGGTGATTAGAATACAGGATGTCCCTAACTAAAGTTGGCGTGTTCTAAGCTGTACACAACCAATGTGTCTGATACTCACAATTTCGTTTGGGGGATGTGCGATAAGTGAGGTCTCACCAGCACTCACGGTGATAGAAGTGCAATATCTGTCGGGAAATTGATAAACTTTTCTGTTTTTTTATCCAAAATCATAGAGGGATCTAAAAATATATTTTTGCCCCGTGTAAATACGTTTTGTTTCTGGTTGTAGGCAAAAAACCCTTTATTTCTTTGTTATTTTAACGTGTTATTAAATTGTGTGTTAATATAATTTATATTGCCATTTCTCAGCATTCCTGTATATTTTGTATTAATATATTGACTTTTGAACGTAGATTCTTCTCCCGAATAAAATATATAGTATTGGGAACTAAAGAGGGGTCCTCGAAAATTGTTGAACTTTGGAACCATCAAGATGCTAATGGACCCCCACTATTATTTTGACACTTGGCCCCATATCTGGTTAATCAGCATGACCTTTAACATTGTCAAAAGTCTCAAACACTATGCTCTAGTGCAGGTATCATTGAAATTATTATTTAAACAATTACTTATTTCAAATTCGATACAAATATTTTCGACCACATATGATATGCGATGACAACACAATTTTATACTTATCTCTAACAAAGGATCAAATAAATTTCAATGTTTTTCCACATTTGATAAAGTTTTATTGAAATAATAAAGTTTTCTTTATTTATAAAAATCAATTTTTATTTAAATTATATCGACGATATATGCTATTTTATTATGCATTTGTGTTGATGGAATGTTGAACAATACATTCTTTTGATGTTGGTAAAAATTCAATAATAATTTTAGTAGCATAGAAAAGCATATATACAATCGAAAAGCGTATAGCAAATCAGCGTTTGAATGATATCTTACGAACATATTTCTACTCGATCATAGTTTTTGTGGTTTTAATGAAAATCTCTGAAAATATGACATCCTAAGGGATAGCTATGAAACTTCAAAAAATGTGTTTAATGAATGTATGGAAACGAAATTTCTGAAGCAAAGGGATAAATTTTCAGAAAAATCATTTCCATTATCATTTCTCTACTATGAATTTGTTTTTACAAGAACGTGCTTCGCTGGTAAAACTCTTTCTTTACAAGCACGGCTATTCCGCACTAAAAAGCTATTGAATTATGTTGGTATTTAAAAGAAGGGGATAATAAAATTCGTCTCATCCCTTCATTAGCGTGTTCCTAGAGTATCACAATTTCACGAGGGGTAGTTGAGGGTGTCACAGTTCAGAACACGCCGACTTTAATTATAGACACCCACTATGCTTCCCAGCATGACCCAACCCACACGGGTAAAAGACTTGCATCCCGGAAGGGACAGAGCTCGGGTCTTGTCTGGTCTGACAGTATGTACATTCTGAGAACTGCAATTGAAATTTCGTCTTTTGTTCTCTTTGTTCGTTAGGAAAGCTTGAGCATTCCCGAGACAACAACTGAGACGACGCCATTGTGAACTCCGTGCCTTCCTCCATACAATTAGTTTTGATTTCTGCGTTTCCTGAATACATACATATATATATATGAATAAATATATACATAAATATATATATGTACCCACAATAGAATATGAAAAGGAACAGGGAGATTGGATCGAGTAATATCTGTGAGTTCTTTGCTACTGTAAACAGCGGAATGTGAGTGAAGATGACACATGCGATGGACGTCTTCCGATGAAAAGGCAAGATTACCTTACTTTTTAGTTTTGGATATTTTCTTTTTGTTCAGGACTGTGACTTCATGTAACATTTTTATGATAACTAAAATCGTCAATTCCTCTTTCACATACATTTTTGTATTGAAATGAAATATTAATCTTTATTTTTATGTAAATAGAGTTACGGCATAAGCGTGTATTCGGTCCAAAACTCGCGTTTTCCCTCATGCGTGAAACAAATATGGAAATGTTAAAAATTCAGGGAAAAATCTCATCAAGGAATATAATTTTTTTCCGTATTTTGATCATTTCATTGTAATCCCATTTTGTTATTTCAAAAAATTTTCTCCACCATAATATCACAGATGCTCGATACATTTACAGCTGTCAATAATGGATAAGGTTACTATTTGGTACCAAGACCGGACGCACCCCACTTCACATCTCAGAGAGCTATTTTAAAGCGTTCCCGATGGATAGGTACATCCGGAAATTTTATTAAAATTAAAATAATAGCAATATGGCAACAGAACTTATCAACAAAAAAGGAAAATTGGCAATTGTCAATCTAGATTTTCAAGATCTGTTCAATAACAGATACTGCGCACAAAAATAATATAACTTTCGTGAAAAGTCCTGGATCTGTATCATCAATATAGAATATTTTTGAATCTTCCAGATCCGTATGATTTCCGTATGACCATCAGATTAAATCGTTAATTCACCATTAGATAATTTGCAAAAATCTGTCGGTTTTACAAATGGTTGGTATTTGTGAAACAATATTACACTACAACAAACCGTCTATGATCCCAGCAAGGGATTTAAATCCCAGTGACGTGGTGGTAAGATACTGATCTATCACCGTGGAGGTTGCCCTCACTGTCCCAGGTTCAAACCCGAGGGAGAAAGAATACCATCGAGCTTATATTACTGGAGGGAACATCCAGCCGCCGCGACGTCGTCTACATCTAATGCAAGGATACCACGTGATCCGGTGAAAACAAACACGATCTCCCATAGAGATCAATGTTAAAATTGCCGATTTTAACATAGAATTGCGGAAATTTAGTAAGATTTTCCGCCGCATCAATAATTTTAAAATTTGGATTGAATTCTCGATTTTCGAAATATTGAGTTCCCTTAGAGAACTTAGAGATACGAAGCCCAGAAAATTAAATATAAATTAATTAGCCAGACCCACTTTTGAGGTTGATATCCATGCAATGACATTAATTTCAGCTTTTTATTTATATCTCAAGCACGAAAATTAAAATTAATGTCTCCGTATTGTCTTATATTATCCAATTGCATCAATCCGTATAGTTTAGGATGTTTTGAAATTAATTATGGAATTATTTCTTTATTAATTATTATTTCTTTCATTACTTCTGGAGTAATTGCTTTAATCAATTCTGGATTTGTTTCTTTCATTAATTTTGGAATTATATCTCATTAATTTTGGAAGTATCACTTTTTCATTAATGCTGGAATTATTTCTTTCATTAATTCTAGAATTTTTCTTTCATTAATTTTGGAACTATCTTTTACTTTAATTTTGTAATTACCGCTTCAATTAATTTTGGAATTATCACTTCATTAATGCTGAAATTACTTCTTTCATCGATTTTGGAATTATCTCTTCCATTAATTCTATAATTTTTCTTTCATTAATTTTGGAATTATCCCTTTTTCTAAATTCTGGAATTATTTCTTTCATTATTAATACTGAAATTATCGTTTCATTTATTTTGGAACTGAAATTATGTTTCATTAAAACGAATTTTTCTTTCATTAATTCTGGACTCATCTTTCATTAATTCCGAATTATCTTTTATTAATGCTGGAATTATCACTTTCATTTATTTGGAGCTGAAATTATCTCTTTCATTAATTTGGAACTGAAATTATCACTTTCATTAATTTTGGAATTATCACTTTGTTTAATTTTGGAATTATCACTTTCATTTATTTGGAGCTGAAATTACCTCTTTCATTAATTTGGAACTGAAATTATCACTTTCATTAATTTTGGAATTATCACTTTGTTTAATTTTGGAATTATCACTTTGATTAATTCTGGAATTATAACTTTCATTAATTATGTAATTATCGCTCATTAATTCTGGAATTATCACTTCCATTAATTTTGAAATTATCAATTTCGTCAATGTTGAAAGTATCTCTTTCATTAATTCTGGAATTATCTTTAATTACTCTCATGGAAGAAATGCTACATGCGACTCATGAAAGGAACAAATCTAAATGAAAGAAACAGAAATGAATCGATCTGCCTGTTTTTGCTTCAAAAAATGCTTGATTAAAGCTGCGGAATTTAATTTTAAATGGGTCCATAATTAATTTCACATCATCCTAAACTATATGGATTGATACAAGTGCATAATATAAGAAAATACGGAGACATTGATTTTCATTTTCGTGCTTGAGAAGATATAAATAAAAAGCTGAAATATTGATGTTATAATTCCAAAATTAATGAAAGTGATAATTTCATTTCCAAATTAATGAAAGTGATAACTTCAGTTCCAAATTAATGAAAGAGATAATTTCAGCTCCAAATAAATGAAAGTGATAATTCCAGCATTAATGAAAGATAATTCGGAATTAATGAAAGATGAGTCCAGAATTAATGAAAGAAAAATTCGTTTTAATGAAAGATAATTTCAGTTCCAAAATAAATGAAAGCGATAATTTCAGCATTAATAATGAAAGAAATAATTCCAGAATTAAGAAAAAGGGATAATTCCAAAATTAATGAAAGAAGTATTTTCAGCATTAATGAACGAAATAATTTCAGCATTAATGAAGTGATAATTCCAAAATTAAAGTAAAAGATAGTTCCAAAATTAAAGTAAAAGATAGTTCCAAAATTAATGAAAGAAATAATTCCAGCATTAGTAAAAGAAATAATATCAGCGTTAATGAAATATAATTTCAGAAATAATGAAAGAAACAAATCCAGAATTGATTAAAGCAATTACTCCAGAAGTAATGAGAGAAATAATAATTAATAAAGAAATAATTCCATAATTAATTTCAAAACATCCTAAACTATACGGATTGATGCAATTGGATAATATAAGACAATACGGAGACATTAATTTTAATTTTCGTGCTTGAGATATAAATAAAAAGCTGAAATTAATGTCATTGCATGGATATCAACCTCAAAAGTGGGTCTGGCTAATTAATTTATATTTAATTTTCTGGGCTTTGTATCTCTAAGCAAACTCAATATTTCGAAAATTGAGAATGCAATCCAATTTTTAAAATTATTGATGCCTCGGAAAATCTTACTAAATTTCCGCAATTCTATGTTAAAATCGGCAATTTTAACATTGATCTCCATGGGAGATCGTGTTTGTTTTCACCGGATCACGTGGTCTTCCGATGTTGTTCCGTCCAAAGATGTTGGGGGACACCTTTCTCAGCACTGCCAAGGCGGAGACCGCTGACGTCACGCTCCCACCAGTAATATAAGCTCGATGGAGAATACAGGTAAGCTATTTTCCCTATAGAGTTGGATATAGATAGCGCCTTCCTCTCCAACTCATCTTATTTGAAAAGAAAAATGAGGTGATGATCTTTGAGAGATAACAATGACGCACCTGGTGTGTAACATTCAATAATTTCAACGCGTCACTGAAATTTGTTTTCGTGCCTCAAAACACGAACAGGTTTTTTTTGTTCTTTCTCGATGTTCCAATTTATTATCAAAACATTCAAAGTATTTAGCACGTGAAGTATATTTGCGTAGATTTCAGAAGAATACGGTCTTTTCACCGCACTGGATTGCAATGACAACGCAAGTTTGATTTTATGAAGACATAGAAGAGTACCATAGAGTTAGTCAAATAACAAAACAATTGCCAGGTATTCTTCCAAAAAGTTTGGTCCCAATCACCTGATATTTATACAGGGTGCACATAGTTATCAGCACGCACATAATTTCATCGGCTAACCGTTGATTCTAGAGACATACAAAGGGTTGTATAGTTATTAAAATAAAATAAAATAAAAATATTTTTTTATACTGACAGCCTGTGTGTGGCCTGTACTTAAAACTCAATTATAAAGCTGTTGCTCTGTCTCTACTGATGCCAAAAAAAAAAAATTCCTCAGTGAATATTGCACGTTTCTAAGTGAAATATTCACTGAGATAACACACGGAGAAAGATGGGAAAAGCAGTATAAATAAGGGGTAAAACACGTTCTACTCCATGCTATGATGGGTTTTTAGTTTTTTCTTTATCTTTTTTTTTTTTGGTCTCAGTAGAGCCAGGGCAAGAACTTTTTTATTGGGTTTTTGAGTACAGGGTGTCCGTATTGTAAGTAAATCTGTTACGTTAATAACTGTATGACCATTTCAACATGAATGGTGTATCTGAGTTATAAACTTTAATTGGATACTTTTTTAATTCGAAGTATGCTTCTGGGATTAAGGTTCACCAGTGAAATGCGTGCTCAGTTATTCACCATGTATATAGTTGTATGGTGAAACTGTACCGCGAAAATTCGACCCAGGCTATTGTCGACAGTTCACCTATAGTGCAACTTCGAGGTATCACTGAACAATACAATTTTTTTTTTATATTGGGCAATTTATTTATTATACATTTAATATATTATATTGAATATTTCTGTTATATGACAGGTTAATTCATATCGCAGCTGCTTCATTGGCTTCCTGCCACGGGATAGAAGTTTCTGGCTCCTTCCCTGGAAACATTTTTTGCATGTGTGTACGCGTAAAAGAAAATTACAATTGGGATTATCCTTAATTGCATATCAAAACTATCTTCATGGAATGTTATCAATATCTGAGAATGGCTTTTCTTCTGTAGGTGTGAATGCTTTGCTCTCCAGAATCACAGGTACCGCCTGCGTTCCCTTGCAGTCAAGAGTTGCTCATGGTAGAAAGTCCATGGGATGTTCCGTTTGGTGCCTTTCTTCTCCCTACCCTAAAATGGACACACGTGGAGAAAACATTATGGAAAACAGAAAGTTGTGAAATGTTCTTGAATATATACTTCGAAGAAACTATATATCAGAAAGAGTATAGAAGACACGCTTCTCGTGTGGTATTAAAGCTGCCAAATAAGAATTGAGTACGATTGCCAGTTCGTTGATCGAAAGATTGGATAATATATAAATATACATTGCTCACATTTAGCTTCTCGGGGCAGAAATATGTGATCTCATCTGCAAAATTTAAATGAAGATTACAGTTATGTACATGAAGCTGATCCCTGTATTTGCACATTGTGCAAGTCGTTCTTTTTTTTCTGTTAATACCAGACACACTGTAATAATGTGTAAAATGACGGAATGTGTATTGTTGTTGTGTACAGGTTTTTACATGTTTAATAAAATGTTATGTAAAATTTTCTCAAATGAATGGCTTCATAAATGTTTCTAGAAGTTGGTGAATTCAATTTTGAAATCACTAGATACATATCAAATTGGTTACTTCATCGTATGATCAGATAGATTTTCATTACAAATAAATCATTGGGCTGCGGTGAGTAAAACCATAAGAAGAATCTAGTTCTTTGATATGGAACAAAAGTAATATTTTTTATTTTATCCTCTGGGCCGATTTTATCCACATATTGAAAAACGGATATAATTCCAAGAAACACATAATTCCAACCAAGAGTAACATTCAACTCCGGTATAAGAAAAATCAGAAATAATAGGATCATTTAATCGATTAAATTCATGAAACTAGTAATTAATTTAAAACGTAACAACTGAACTAATGAGAATTTTGACTTATTGAAAGTGATAATTCGGCATATATTGTAGATTAGAAATTTATGAAGAATTATAGTAAAAATTAGGGAATAAAATAATGGGAGAATTATATATTTATAAAGAAATGGAAAATGTGCGAATAAAAGAAGCAGTTAACAAAAGAAAAGAAAATAATGAGAGAAATAGTTTCAGAATCGATGAAAATTCAGAAGCCCTTAGCGAGACTCAGAGATCCCAACAGTTGTGTCAGAATGGACTTGCAGTTGGTGCTTAAGCTCCCACAGTATTTTGTAAAACCATTCTGAACTTAGTATTCAGAATTTGAAATCCTCTATGTAAAGGTAGGGCCGAGCGCTCACACGAGAGTATATACACTTGCGATACCTCTTGATCCCAATTAATTTAGTATAAATCGGTGACGTCAAAATTATGCTTACGACTTGCACCGTTTCGCAACTGTTTTTGAGAGTTCCAAAGACATCAAACGCCCGTTTTACCTGTAACGATACGGTATTAGGAATCTAAAATTTTGTATCCACAAACAAATTTAGTAGCTAGTAGTTGGATTTGATATTTAACAGCGTTGTGTTTTACTTCTTTCAAAAGTTTTTTTTTTAGATGCTATAAAATGATGTAACGAAAAAAAAAATTGAGGATAAAATTTACATCATTTTTCGTCTAAAATGATCGAAGTTTCTGAACCCATGAAATTCAGAACTCGTAATCGCATAAACCAGGAGCCACAAGCATGCCTCTAAGAATATTTTATGTAATCTTTTCAGTAAATAAAATTGTTTTGAGAGGTATTTTCAAAACGCCGAAAATTCTTTATTTTCACAAACCAAAATAAATTGTGAAATATGGACTTCAAGCAGAATTAACACATCTGAAACATGAAATTAAAATAATTTCCACATTTTTTTTTTCTAATCCTATGAAACGTATATCTGATCTCATTTTTAATTTTTTTAATCCAAACTAGAAAAATAAAAGACACGTTCTCATGAAAGATAGCATTTTTAAAAATGTCAAATGCTTACATGGGCTTAAAATTTCTCTTGGGATAAGCAGGAGAAAAAAGTTGTGCAATTCAAGTCATGTAATTACATTTTAAGGCCCACACGTGTTTAAAAAAACAGTTACCAAACTGTTTCCTTTTTCTAAAAGAAACTTTAATTTTTATTTCCCCCAAAAAAAACCCAGATAAGTGTAGCAGATTATTTTAATCGTGCATTCCAAAGGCCAAGTTTCAGAAAAGGAGAAAAAAAATCATGAAAAAAAAAAGATGTCGCTTGAGGTAAGCAAAAAAGACAGAATTGGAATGAAAAAAAAGAGGAAAATAATATAAAAGTAAATGCGGCATTCTTCCATTTTTTTGGAAAGTTCTCTTGAATCTTCACCGTCTTTAACGAGTTTTTCATTCTTTTTTAAGATCTACAATTCTTTTTCAAAGAGAAATTTGTATTTTTTTATATTAGTGTGAAAGTGCAAATTTAATTAATAAATGTGTTTTTAGGATCTTGAAGAATTTACTTCAATCAAATTCTTTTCTTCTGTTTTTCTGGAAGGTTTAAGAATGAAATATACGCTTGGTTTTGTGATTCGTCAACATGTTATTGGGGTATTTTAATGGAACAGATTCAGTTTTTGTGTTTACGGGTCTTTTTTCATAATTGTTGTTTTAATGAAATGTAATTTATATGATAATTGATCTTTGTTTCATATTTTTATTTATTTTTTCTTCAAGAAATATGGTAGTTGACGGATACGCCTGTTTATTAGTAAGGGATTATTAATAATTGAAATTAAGTTTTTAAATATGTCGTGTATAATCCTATTTCGAGTAATTATTTTTCTCGAGAAAATATTAAATAAAGGATTACTTCTTTTGTTTGTCGCATAGGTAGGAAAACTACTTTGTTTTAAGTAAAGAGCTAGGAACTAAATAACATGCAATTAAATATCAGAAGTATAATTTCGAATTACTGTAATTTGTGGTGATTATAAATGATTGTGTGATAAAATCAGAACTAGTCTGAAACTACGTATTGCCTTGAAAGACGTGTGTGATCTGTATACAGTCGAATCCCGTTTTAGCGAATACCGTTATAGCGAAAATCGCGTTTTAACGAACCCTTTTATAATCCTCCAGATAAGTTAACATAGGAATAATGCTGAAAACCTGGGATTCCTTTATAACGAAATTTCATTTTAACGAAGTGATTCCTCCGGTCTCTTGGAGTTCGTTATGACGGGATTCGACTGTATAATTCCGTTTCATATCTACACAATCATAAATCATTATTTAATTAAATTATAAGAAATTATAGACGAACGTAAGGATTGAAGAAGTCATTATTAAACATCAAGGATTGTATTTAATCTCTATAAATTCAGAAAAAAGCTATAATAACACCATAGTCAAATATATATCGAAAGTAAGAGGAACTTCATCCCGTTCATTAATTTAAAAATTCCATTTTTTCAAGAATACTTTTTCACAGTTTTGAAACAATTAGAAAACTCGATGAAACAGTTTTTGGGCAATCAGTGTGTAGCAATCAACAATATTCTCAAGAATTCATATGTGTATTTTTTCATTATACGCAAATCCAATATACCTTTCACTATACATACAATTAAAATGCATATCAGCCAAATACAACAGAAATTTCGATCATGCTGTCTAATAATTGCACGTCAAATTTAATCAAAACATAAAATTAAATTAAAAGACTGGGTGGTTCTAATTGGAGTTCCGATTTCACAACGGTCTGAAATTAGAACAACTTACAAGATATACAGAAAACTTTCGGTTTTATGCAGTTATACTGTTTTTTTGGAAAACATTTAATCTCTGCTCTTACCCGGACTCGAACACGGGTACCTTGGAGATAGAATATTGTTATAGAATAATATTTATATTGAGTCCTGGTATAGGGGGGCAGAGTTGAAATCAAATCAGTCAGTTTTCAGTATATCTGATATTAACAAATATGGAGTACATTTTTATCTAAATATGAGAACCACTTGCTAGAGTGCTTCAATTTTTTTGACTACACAAGAGGTAATAGAATTTTGTTAGCTGAAGAACAAAATTTGGTAAAAAATAAACGATGGGAGACAAAATGGTGATTTAACGAAGTGGAAACCAGTATGAAGGTGATATACAGGGTGTTGCCTTGAAGGAGCGACAGACTCAGAGGGGTGATGTTAGTCATCAAGAGGAAAAAAAATTGTCATAAAACATGGCAAAACATATCGCAAACCACGTTTAGTCGGTGAAAATAGCAAAAATACTCGACGTCGAGTGGAACGAAAAGGCCAATAATATTTAGAAAAAAACTTTTATTGGACAACATAATTACAACACAGCCTGTGATGTACAAAATAAAGTACAATAATATGTACAAAATCTCCTGTAATCATTTTTCTTCGTCTAATTTCCCACATTGAACTGTGCTGTATTCTAATCAGAACATGCTGTCAAAGAAAATCGTTTTTGCACCTATTTATTTTAATTTTTTGTATTCATTTCGCACTTATTATTGTACTTTATTTTGTACACCAGAGGCTGTGTTGCTATCTTCTTAAAATAAATGTTTTTTTTCCACTCATTTTAATGACCTGTTTGTCCTACTCGATGTCACACCCTTCATAAGTATTTTTGCGATTTTCACTGACTAAACGGGGTTTGCATAACAAATTTTTGTTCCTCAAGGTGGCTTATAATACCCCACTGAGTTTGTCACCACTTCAAGACAACAGCCTGCATATTTACAAGGGACATAAAAAAAATCTTAATGTGATGTCCTAGACACATTTAAATCCTAAAACATGTACAGTATGTCATAAGGTCTGAGTATTTGTTTTGATAACTGTTATAATGCGTGATGCTAACTTTCGTTGTCGCTAAATATGTAAAGTTCGCAGCAAAGAAAACTTTCTATATATGTCTCCAAAACCATTTTACCGAAAAGTAGCGGATGGTTATTATGTCATTTCCAAACTGCACTGCAAAACAGCCACTCTACTAGTATTGCAAATGATACTTGTAAGCAGTTATAGAGATGCGACTCAATACTTTTTGGGGTAAATGTGCAGTTATAGAGATGCAACTCAATACTTTTTGGGTAAATGTGCGGGAAATTTCCGTGTTAATGGTCGAGACACTCAAATATACATTATTTTGAGATTTCAGCTGTATGACGTCATATTAAATAATTATGTAACATTATTATATAAATACTTATTACTTTCGAATTTCTTCTAACTATAATAAAGAACTGACTGCCATCTGGTATTAATTTATTAAGTTTTTTGATAATAACTATTTTAACGCCAAATTCGAAAACATACTGATCAATATTTTTAATTTTAGACCACTTTGAAATCGGAATAATTCATACTCATCCTATACTATCTTATCTACACTACCTGTACATCCTGTACTAGTACATGGTAATATGAATAACACGTTAAGTATTACAGTGTCTGATGGATGACCAGATTTGAATTGTAGACCGGACAAGTCTACTGATGTTATATGACTTATCTGTTTTTCTGAACAGAAAATAATTTCAAAATTTCGAACCATTGAAAACGGTAGATTTATTGCTCATCGAAAAGTACGACTGAAAAGTAATACGATCATTAACTGAGGATTGACCAAAAGAAAAATTCTTACTGATTTCCACTCTAAAATTTTGACATTTTGACATAATTTCGTATATATATCACTCGAAATAATTCTAGAATCGAAAATGCTAAAAAAAATCAATATTTCAAAAACGAAAGGGAAACCTCTACCGAATTCAACATTTCCTCGCAGCTGCGAGGACCCCTTATTCATTTATCTTTGAATTTCATGTAACCAAATTTAGAATAGGATTTGTAACCCTAATGTAATATAGGAAAGGCGTCATTGAAATTCTTCAAATGTTGCTATTTTTTCCCTCGGTAAAAAAATAGGAAGAGAAATATGAAATTCTGTCAAAGAAAAAAAAACGAGATTCAAGGAAAGAGATTACGCTCATGACATATCATTTACTATGGTATCTAATTTTTTTTTTTTTGCCTCTTCTTCACTCATCTTCTACTCTCGCTCTCTCCAAAAGTTATACTGCTATCGATTCCTATATCGGGACAGGATCAATTCGAACTTCTGCTGTACGAGTATGGTAATCTAAAGGGAAAGGAGAGGCATATAGATGGCTGAAGAATATATGTTTTCTACGGAACTCATTTTCTCCTCCTTTCGCAAAAAATCAGAAAGATTTTTTTTTTTTCATTCCTTCTTCATAGAATATAAAAATAAGTTTTTCCTCATACAATTTTTTCGATTTCCAGAATATATATTTTCCCTATCATTTTTTTTCCCTACTTTCCAGAAAAGAATTCAAATGAATTCAGAATAAAAAAAACACAGAAGGAAGAGTAAACGTACAAGTTCATGTTCACCTGCATATTTTTTTTAATATAGCTACAAAAAAGTAAAAGTCCAGTAAACTGCATAAATCTCTAATGTGAATATATCGTGACAGTTTCCCAGCATAAAATGATATAAATAACTTAATATTTTTCTTTCTAATTTGTTTGAATGATATAAGATTTTTTATGTGAGGTTACGGATCATTATTGATGATTAAAGCAAATATTTAGCGAAAAAAGTAGATATATGTTCTATAATCATTCTAATGAACATTTTCAATTCTTTGAACTTTGTCTTAGACTGTGGTCAATGAATAGGAAATGTCGAAGAAAATGTTAATGAAATTATCATTCATAACTAGGACCAAAAGTCCATCTCTCACGTAAATCTATACGCATAGAGTTTTGATAATATTTTTGATAATACTTCTAGCGTGAGGATGATAGGTCTATTTATTTCTTCCTGCTATCCATTTTTTGGATATGAAAGGGGGAATTGAAATTGTTATAACTTATTTATACATATACTGACATTTGAAACTTAATGTCTTTATGCTGATATTTTCACTAAAAAAATATTTACACAGATTCTAACACAGACACCTAACACCTTCCTAATTAAACACAGAAAATCATTTCATATACTTGCAAACGTTGTTAACCAAATTTTGACTGACGCTGCATTTGCGTAACGCTTTGTTTGAGATATTTTTTTTTCAATTCATTGTCATACAAATTTTTGTAAGAAATTAGCATTTTCGGAAATTAAAAGGTCTTATGACAGAGAGAGATAGAAAGAGAGGGAGTGTCGTAGTATCTTTTCAAAATTTGTTGAAAAGATTTGTTTAAAAGTTTAATTTTTGTCACTTTTAAAATATCGAATTTTTGAAAATTCTACCCTGATTTTTCATCTGGAATTGTTTGTTCTATGACCATGAAAATAGAATAAAAAAGTTTTTTTTCGGTTACATGACACATGAGATTTCTCAAAACTATAATTACTGACTAAATTAAATAAATTCATTTATAATTATTAAAATATTAATTGATTGGAAATTGACAATAATTGTAAAAATGCCAAACTAATGACATTTTTTTAAACATCCCAAATATGTTATTTAAGTAGCTAGTTATATACAAAAACAAAAAAAAAACAATCCGGTAATGAATTGAAGAGCGGTCAAATCTCTGAATTTCCTACTATTTTGCGTAATGCTTTGTCATGTTCACATTAAAATCCTTCTCCAAATGTGTGCATGTGCGTGCGTGAGTGCCCAAAAAAACCTTTTTTGGGGCAATTTGTTGATAAAAGTAAGCCACAGGCAGCCAGGAAATTTTCGAAAGCTAGGACAAGACACGGGCGAATATTTTTAAGATCAGGAAGAGTAACCACTGCACAAAAAGTTTGAAAAACAGCTGCTCTCGGGGTTTAATTATATTAACTAATTTCTCGTACCTTGTAAGAGACAAAAAAAATTTAACAATGTACGTTCTTGACGAAAAAGTCAAGATTACATAATGATTATATTCTGAGAGCATACATCTATTTTTTAAATATAAATTCAACATTCAAGCCACGGCATTTTCAAAAGCAATTGACAATTCAATATTCAAATCGAAATTCGAAGCTCCAACCTTTTTAGCCACTGACTCACAGAAGTAACGCCTAAAGATCGTATCAAATCTTTTTAGTATGTGCTGGAAAAAGCGAAGAAAAATTTCGAGGAGAATATACAAAAGAGCTTATTCGAATTCTCAAGAGTGAAATCAAGAAATCGTGGTATGATTTCTTCTCTGCCGAGTTTTCCAGACTAGCACTACGACTTCTCTCCTAATGAACGGCATCGAGAATGTTTCCTTTGTTCCTTGGCTTAGAGCCAGTTCCAAAGAGGAAAAGCAAAACAAATAAAAACAAAAGATACGAAACGAAACTCACAGTGCTTATGGATAAAAGTTTATATGACAATTTTCCAATTTCCTCTGCTCGTTTTCTCTGTTTCATAAGGATTTTCCGTAGCATTTCTTTTTTCTTCTTTTTCTTCTTTTAGGTAATTTTATACATATAAGGAAAAGAATGTCTTTTGTTTTATTTTTTTTGAATTTCTTGAATAAACGAGGCTCCTTTTATTGAAGGGGGGAAAAACAAATAAGAGAAATCCGAGATTTAGCCACCTGCTGTTTTTAAGATATAGGAATATTTTCCTTTATTTCAGTTCCTGTTGCCACTGCTTTTATTCGATACATTTAGGTTTTAGAAAGTACTTAAGAACAAAGGAGAAAGAAATGAATTTTTTTTTCCTCACCGTGACATACGATTATTTTCATGATTTTGGAAAAATGGGATTGCATTAGAGTAGTTTTTAATATGATGAAGATTAATTAAGAATGAAATATTTATTAGTTTTGTTTTAGAAATTTTTTTTATAATATAAAAAAAATGTTTTGATAATATGAAATATGATAATAATGAGATTGGATTTTAGTTTTAAAATACATACCCACGTATAGAAAGCTAGTACAATAAAAAAATATATATACAAATGCATTTTCCAAGAATAACATGTTATCATAAACTGAAATCCTTTTTAATTTTTATTTCTTAACATAGCAAATCACATTCCCGAATCGATAAAAAATTTGTTATAAGTAATTATTATTCTGAATTATCCAATCATTTGACTTCGCCGGAATAATACGACAGGCACCATTTGCGGCATAATTTAGAAAACTAATTATTAATTACTACAATTGTTCAGTTTTCTTCTACTGATGATTTTGAAAAACAGCTTAGAATGTAATAAACTCAGGTTCATGTCTTCGTAGAAAATTCCAATCGAAAAATACATTTTTTTAGCTTCATGCTTCGGAAAAAGGGGAAAAGAAAAATTAATTGAACAAATGATTCGTAAATCATGGCCGTATACTGAGGTGGATTTCTGTGAATTTTGTTGTCCTTCACTTCAAGTTTTATATTTTTAAAAAATATACTGAGAAATTGAATTTTTTGGATGTTAATGCCGAAACTGATACTGATAAAAGTGATTTGTCTGCTCCGGGAATCGAACCCGGACCCCTTACATACCGGGCAAGTGCACTAACCAATACACCAGAGACACACTTTTCAATTCCTCATAACTCGCATTAGTAGCGTGAAGCGCTGAGTGGAGTCGGAGCAACCTCCCTTAACTACAGCAATTTTCGCCTCAGTTGGCGTTTTGGTATGAAGAGATGGTATTTTTTCGGCCTGAAATATACTGAGAAATTGAATTTTCTGGATGCTAATGCCGAAACTGATATTTTTGAATGTTTCGGCATCCAGAAAATGCAATTTCTCAGTACATTTCAGGCCGAACAAATACAATCTATTTTTAAAAAATGGTTCAGCACTAACAAGAAATAGAGCCATGAAATTCACAGAAACATTTGTTTTGTGAAAAATTTATTTGGAGGAATGTTATTTGGATTTTACACGATAAGTTACATCAGAGAAAATGAATAGTATTTGAACCATTGATTTCTTCGTAGATAGAAGATTGTACATAGAAAATCAAGTCGTTAAAAACATAACATTTTACTTCAGTAAATGTATGGTAATGCTAATATGTGTTTATGCCAACAGAAATACAGTGAATCGTATTCAAGAATATTTACAGAATATTTTTTGTTAATCTAGAAAACTGAATCGTATTTTAGTGGTTTTTTTTTCAAAACGTAGCTACAAACATGCTTTGTCCCGAAATGCGTATACAAATATCTAGATAATAAAGATAGATAAGATATATTAAAGATCTAATCTTAATTTGTTTAAGAATAAATCTTTTAAATGATGATGACTCGAGTTTAATATAATATTTACATCATTAGAGAGAGAGGCTGATTCTAAATGCTCGAAAGTATCTTTCTCAAACACCAAAATCCAGTAAATATACATTTCTGTTGACAATAAAACATCCACGAAACATACGTCGATAACGTGAAAAAAATTAATGCGATCTCCAATTAATTTACATTACATTTCTACTAATTGGTGTAGTTAATGATGCATGCAAACAGCATTTACCAATCTCTTCTTGATTATGCCCAAGGATATCCATGTATGTTATCGGAGGATAGAGATCAATGTTTTCAGGTATGATGTTATTCATGTGGAAAGTTGAATCGATATACTCAAATGGAATAATCTCTGCATCCAAGAAACTCTGTAAAATAATTGCGAGAGTTGTTATAGTTCTGTATAATGATGAATAAGTACCAAGCGGAAACTCAATCTCATTATATAAATGTGTCTGTGTGTATACGTAACATTTCGCAAACAACTTTAGTCGATTAGTTTAGCAAAATACTTACTTCAATATAATTAATAAGAAATATGTTTTTAATTCGAAATCACAAAAGAGTTTTCTCGAGATGTTAGTAACAAAAAATCTCGATGGCCTTTGGTGAATTCGACTTTATTATAGAACTTAGATAATTAATATCTATTCACTGTAAGAACCATCAACATACTCAACTGTTACTATTGTTCATCCAATTATTTATTATATTCCACTTCAAAGAAAGTCAAGAATAATCAATTGAAATTGTATTGTTAAAAGAGAAACTAAAACAATTTTCCTCTCAAAATGAATAATACAAAAATACTGAGGCATTTACTTTCCGTGTGTGTATTCTACGCATTTAAAAAATATAATAAAAGAGCTGGGTCTCTTACTGCCATCAATCAAATAGTAACAAATTGTTTTCAAACCGATTTTTATTTTTCATTTCCATACTGAGCACCGGTTTAAACCATTACCTTCTATAACAGCCTCCGCGCGAAGTATTGACTGATGTCGTCCATTTCATCTTTAGCCATTGGACATAGCAGTTCGATGTCTGGGAAATCTTTTCCTTTTTTGCAATATATTCCTATGACTATAGGTGAATGGGCGACTTAAGTGGTGTCACGAGCTTCGCGCAGAAGCTTTCTGCTATAGAATGTGTTGTTTAAACCAAAATGTTGTTATATCCAAATTTTATCCGCTATTTTGTGTTTGCCACAGAAATTTATACATTCCTTTTAGGTTTGCTGAATCAAGAAAACAGTTCAACGTGAAATTTTAGGGTAATAGAAGATTTTGCGATAAACTATTGTTTTAAATTATTTGTTGATGGTTCTTGTGTAACAACAGTATGCTATATTATATAATATACATGAGAGAAAGAGAATTGAGCTGGGACACCTGCTGCCATCTATGTAATTATATCAAAGTCATTTGCTTATAACACCTCGAGTAAAACTGACTGTTGGTTCAAACCGGTGTGCAGCATGGAAATATGAAACTGCACTAAATCGTATAATATTATGTATCGTATATTTTCATGTTGCATACCGTCAAACCGAAAGATACCCCAGGCATCATCACCACATCGCAATATCGGCTCATTGTCTTCACGTACTGGATACCTCTGGTAATTATTTTATGAAAAACATACATAACACAAAATACATTACAAACATAACAAGTATAAAATCATAATCTAAGTGTAAAATTTTAATCTATGTATAAAATCAGTTGCAGATCACAACCTGCGTATACACTCAGAAATGAAACATATAAATGACATGAATGTCGCTCTCCACTTGTTAATACAAGATATACAGAAGACTGGATGTTGTGAAGATATTTATTATTTGAGATGTTAATTTTTTAAGGAAGGAAAAAACTCATCTCTGCCTCTACCGGGAGTCGAACCCGGGTCCCTCGGTAGCTAAGTGGTCAGAGCACTCTATATACGAGGGATCCGGGTTCGACTCCCGGTAGAGGCAGAGATGAGTTTTTTCTTTCCTTAAAAAATTAACATCTCAAATAATAAATATCTTCACAACATCCAGTCTTCTGTATATCTTGTATTAACAAGTGGAGAGCGACATTCATGTCATATACAGTATATAGCCCTCTGGTGGCTCGTCGTCCATGAGCTATTAGCTGATCGGTTTCACCGTCCATTGCACGGTTCCGTTCGGCATATATACACGCTCTAGCGAAGGAAAATCGCTATCTCCTCTGTAGCTTAGTGGTCAGAGCACTCGTCCGGCAATCGAGGGACCCGGGTTCGACTCCCGGTAGCGGCAGAGATGAGTTTTTTCCTTCCTTAAAAAATTAACATCTCAAATAATAAATATCTTCACAACATCCAGTCTTCTGTATATCTTGTATGAAACATATAACCCTGTATCGCATATTCATATGGCACAACAGTGTAAATATCACTGCGCCGCTATGAGGTTGTATGCTAGACTAGCATCGTGGTAGACTCTCATGGTGAGGATGGAGGTTCGACTCCGTTCATGGGACAATGGCGGTCGGCAGAAGATAATTTTCTGTGGTTTTCCTAGTTCGAGGCAAAAATGTGTGTGAGTTAGTCTCCCATTTAAAAAAGTCTCTGCGCAGAAAGCAGACAGACCTGCAATACAATATTGACATAACGTGAAAATTCAAGAATTTGCAATCTTTACAAATACAAATACAACGCCACAACAAGCAAAATGCACAACGAGGTGGCTGATAAAAAGATTCCCATAAAAATATGGATGTCATATATTTCAAAAATACAGCAACCCAATTAAAAATGCAATTAACACAAATTATAAACAATATATACACATGATAAAATATTATACAACGCCCATAAAGAATATTTATGGTTGTCTTATTCTAAGAATGGATAGCTTCTCGATTTATCCCAACATGTTTATCGTATTTCTTTTTAAACGTGTCAAATGTTTTACAATTTACTACCTCCGAGGGTAATCTATTCCATTTATAAACAACCCTATTGGAGAAAAACTCCCTGCGGCACCATAGCTTTGCATTGTCCCTCACCTATCCATACTTCACCAATACACCATCGATACACACCAATCTATTACTTCAAAATACGGAAGCAATCCCGCCAGTAAGAACACGAAACAAGCACATTTCTGACAACATAAATACGTTAGGGCCACATATACACTCAGAACGCACATTCTGGCATGCACCAATTTGTTAGAAATTATTCAGAGGAATGCGTACGATATGCATGTACGGTTAAGTAGCAGGCAGTAGTGTAAATGCCTCGCAATAACCAGTAAATAAGATCTTTCATGTTTTCCGTAGCATTTCCATTTACTTTTGGAAATGCAGAGCTACAATTTTTTTAAGTAGTTGTACATTCACTGCTTCTTTGTTGGAAAAAAAAATACATACGTTTCTTAAGCGTATTTTTCGATATGCAGTCGATTCCCGTTTCAAGGAATACCGTTATAGCGCAAATCTCGTTTTAACGAAAACTGTCTCGATGCCCCAGATAACTTTACATAGGAAAAATGTAAAAATCTGGAATTCCTTTATAACGAAATGTCGTCGTAATGTGATTTTTACAGTTTCTTGGAATTCGTTATAACGGGATTCGACTGTATAACGATCTGTATTAACTTTTGATTCCTCATTCGTTTTTCTACAGACGCAGCTGAAATGTTTTCCCACATAAACAGAAATTTCAAAAATATCCCTCTCACCCCGCAATCACGTAGAAAAAAAATAGTTTACAGTACAAAGCATCATACCAATTTTTTGTTGCACTTATCAAGTTGTTCAGTGACAATCCATTGTATTTATTAACACACAGTTCACATGGAAAAGAAATAAAAATATACAGACGTTATTATCCTGAACAAAACGGTACAAACCGGAGAAAAACAAAATAAAGCTGCCACAAACTAATTACTGAGATTATTTTTTCTACTCAATCAAGATAGTTAATGCAATTATTTTTTTCTTCTTCCAGGAATAGCTTTAAAACATATCTCTAATTATTCGGTGTCTCGTCCACACTTTAAAAAATATATATTTTTTAATCTTCAATGAACATAGTTTCAGAAATAATTTCGGATGCGTTTCGACATAAAATGGAATGAGATAAAATTCATTATTTGACTCTTTTCAGAACAAAAAAACAGAGATAGAGCAGGAAAGGAAGAAAATGCCATTGAGAAAAGGAAAGCGTAAAATATAAAGAAAATTATCGTAGATATGGAATTGGGTTCTTTTCTTATCTTCACTTTCTTTTTATCAGACGCGATTGACTAAGATTCCTTTACTTTCTTCTTTCATTAGGACATGTATGTATTAAAAATTGCTAATTAAAAGACAAATTATTTTGCAAGTTTCTCTCAAACTTAATGAAGCCATTCGTGAGAGTCTGTTTTGATACCATAATGAGAAAAAAAAATTAAGAATGATGTTAGAAAAATTAGCGAAATTTATTTCAAGAAATCAGAATGAATTCGACTGGAAAAATGCTAATCAAAATAGGACGAATATGTTAGATATGGAATCAACTGTTTCTGAGGGATAATAATAATGACAACAATGCACTTTCACGTGAAAACCACTGAATGAAATTGCCACATGTATTTAGATATGATATCTGGATCAGTTCGTGATATGTGTGTATCTGTCACTGCCAAAGCCCGAAATTGTGCGTGGATTTTACAATTTTGTTGAATATTGGACCAGGCCAATGTCTGAATTTCGGGCTTTGGCGAGGCAGTTGGCGAAGTGGTCGGAGATCCTTGGCCGAAGTTCGATACAGAAAGACAAGATTCGGGTCATCGTGGAAGATGTCATATTTTTCCGTGATAATTATGTCCATGTTAGATATGGCAACCCATCAAATCATAATCACGAATCCCTAACTATTTTTTTTTAATGAAAATTAACAGAAAAACAGAAAAATTAAAGACAGAAAAATTAAAAACAGAAACATTAAAAAACAGAAAAATCTATATGTTTGTCTATATTATTTTATATGAACATTTCTTTCTCAAATTTCTCTGGTTCTCACTCACATGGGGCTGATATAATACTTACACACGGTGCATATCAAACAGAGGGTATGACACTTTATTCGTGAATCGTTGATCCTACAGGTATATTTCCAGTTAGGAAAAATATTCTAAATAACGTGTAGTGCTCAGGTACGCCAGTCATGTTTCAAGGTGTTGTATAGTTATCAAAATAAAAAAAAAATCACTTTTTATATGCAGTTCCCGTGTGCGCCAAAAGCCAATCATAAAGTTGTTGCCCTGTCTTTCCTGATGCCAACAAAAATGATTCATGTTTCTCAGTGCAATATTCCCTGATATATTCGAATTCGAAAAACGGAGGAATGTTGGGGACAAACAGCTCTAAAAATGCGGAAAACCCGTTTTAACGCTGTTTTTCCGTTTTTCGAATTTGAATATTTCAGTGAATATTACACAAAGAAACATCCCCGCACACGGGGACTGCATTAAAAATTATTATTTTTATTATTTAATAACTATACAGCTCATTGAAACATGTATGAAGTATCTGAGTAGGCGTACTACACGTTATTTGGAAACTTTTCTAATTCGAAGTATGCCTCTAGAATCAAAGGTTCGCCAGTAAAATGTCATGCGCTCGTGTTTGCCATGCACCCTGTATGCCCATGTATCTCACGATAGCGATGAAAAAAAATCAATTTAGCGCCTACCGGACCGTCTTACATCAGCACATCGAACTTTGGTCCCGCATCTCCGATCACTACGCGAATTGGCCGAACAAAGATCGAATTATTTCTGAAAATCGGACTTTGGCCCAACCTCTAGGCCATTTCGTGAGTTACCGGGCCATCTCGCGAATTGGCTGCACTTTGGGCTCTGGCAGTAGCGTATTCAGTAATATCCATGAAATAATTTATTTTACTGAAAGGCCTTTCTGGTTTTTTAATCGACGTTCCCATATCGATTTTCAGTTAATTATCTATTCGCATGTGCAATTCTGAAAATTGTTTATGCGAATAGAGAAAAATTAGCAAGACGAAGTGTACAGATTTTAAAATATTATCTCTACTCAAACGTATTAACTGAGATACGTTGATAACTTGAGTCACATACACATGAGCTGCGTTCGAGAGTTTTTCTTGAAATTGAGACATTATTTGCACTTTAAATCTAGAATTTAATCAGACTGAATAACGATTGAGATATTCAAGGTCATGCAAATTCACGTTATTAAGCATCTAAATTACCATGTTGAATGATATGGTTCACATTGTGCATTGACTATGTTTTTCTATGTATTATCATGCCTAGTTTACAATATCAAGTTGAATAAAAAAATTAGATATTATTTTAAAATATTTCAAATAATTATAACGAGAGTGACTGTAATCTGTATTAATAAATAAATTTGCACGAAAGAAAAATGTCATGACCCGAAATTGATTCACTGGGGCTTCCGAGATGGGTCGCACAAATCCATTTACACAGCCTATGATTCTTGAGCTACAAATCAAAATCAAGATCCAATCCGCAGGTGATTTTCCGATATTTGTTTTACAAATCCAATTACAGCCAGTTATTTTTGAGCTATAAGTCACGATCCAAACTTCATTCATCGGGGTTCGGAGGTGGGTCGTGCAACTTCAGTTATAGCCAGGGACTCTTCAGCTCCATAGGTCACAACCGGAACGGGATTCGGATGGGGGAGGGTTACGAGTTTTTCCCCGTCTTCTTATTTTCAGTCGTGTAAATCCATTTGCAGAAAAGTAATATTTAGCATGAGAATCACACACGCATTAACATTCCAACAAGAACTTCTAAGGGGCCGTTCAAGTATTACGTAAGCAAATTTTTAGCCATTTTTGACCCCCTACCTCCTTGTCAGCAAAAGCAAGCCTCTCTGAATCCAACTAATATTTTCTCAAAGGGTGGTTGATGACGTAAGCATTATCTAAACCCCCTCTCCCCCTTGTCATCAAAAGTCAGCAAATCGGAAACCCCCCTCCCCCCATCGATGATGATGCAATACTTGAACGGCCCCTAACGTGAGAGTTCCTGTAACATTATGGAACTTCTAATATGTATAACCTTCAGTTTTGTTGTTCAAACCGAGCACAACTCAGGTCTATTGCCATGGGCAATTTACTACCTAGTAAGTCGTGCCAGAAATGTGTGTGTGCACCTAACAGTCTGAGTGCGCATCTAGTATTGTGTCTGATTTTTCAGTGCTGCACATCTTTACTTCAGAAGTAAGTGAGTGAAGTGTGATGACTGAATATTTGTACTGTTTGTAAGCCTGTTGCTCTCCCTGGCGATACTTCTTAACGGGGAGATCGGGGATTCGCTCCCCGAAGTTGGGGAACACAGAAAACCAACTTCAGACAACCACCACTGTGGTGACGGTGGGGCTCGATGCGAGTCCGTCACTATGACCTCTCACTCTTTCTTTTTTTTTTTCCTTCTTTGAAACCGAGCACAACTCAGGTCTATCACCATTTATGGATGATTTATTACCTAGTGTGGGTTACAATTGAATTACATTTGTGCTATAATGACCACTCGCCCATAAAAAAATCTTTAGCTCAAACTTGATTCACATTGGCTTCCGACATGGTCTTACAAATCCACATACAGCCAAGGATTCTTAGCTATGGCTCACGACACAAACTTTATTCATCGGGCTTCCGAGATTGTGTCATACGGATTCACGTATAGCCAGGGGTTCTTGAACTATGGATCGCAACCCAGACTTGATACATCGGGCTTCTGAGATGCCTCTCACAGAAATCCACTTACATACAGTGAGGGATTTTTGAGCTATGCGCCATGTTCCAAACTTGACTCGCAGCGACTTCCGAGGTGGATCTTATAAATCCACTTATAGCAAGGGATTCTTTAGCTATGTGTAACGACCTAAACTTCACTCATCGGGCTTCCGAGATTGATCGTGCAACTTATAGCCAAGTTAAAGCCAGGGATTCTTTAGCTGTGGGGTCACAATCCAAACTTGATTTGCAGCGGCTTCATAGGTAAGTCGTACGAATCTGCTTACATTCTTGTAATAAATGCACTTACTGCGTCACTGGTACTGGTTTCACTAATTTCGAAAAACAAACAGTTCCATGGATCGTAAAGCTTTTCTTGCTGTGTTGATGCGCATATATGGACTGCACATGACCTCGGGCTGATCTCCATATGAATTATATTACCACTTATACATTAACAAGAAAACATCATAATTATATGTTACTTATTTCTCAGCTTTGATAAGGTGAGTGCATGATAACCTAAGGATGTAAGTAACTCTTCATAGAAAGTAAAATTTTTTTTGTGGGGTTCCTCTGATCTTTTTTTTTCTTTTTATATTACTCCTTCAAGACGAAGAATATCTTATTTTATTTTTCTTCATCTTCTCTGCACGGAAGTCAGAGATATCTTGGGAGAAACCAATACATCTTCAGGGAAAATAGGTTTCTTATGTCGGAGAAGAAGATGTCGACATCAAAGTAGGGAAGATAAGAAAAATGACGCAGTATGGGAGTTTGCTTCAAGAGCGGAGATATATATATATATATAGAAAAAACGGAACTTATTTTTTTGTGTCCGACTAAGAAAGATTTTTCTTATACTTGTGGCTCGAAATGACGGGATATCTTCAAATTTGAAATTGGAATATTCCTCGAAAGAAAATGCTAACAGACATTTTCTTTTGAAATTGTCGGATCTAGACGAACATTGGATTCAGTCGAATGATTATCAGAACTCGGTTACTTTACCTCCCTCTTTGAATAGCACGATTGATTGCTCACTAAAAGAAAGTAGTGTTTAACCAGCAATTTTTCTTTTTCGTTAAGTCCCGTAGATAAATAAATACAAAAATGTACTGGAGTTATCGTGTGAACATATCTGCATATACGTCTCATGATGAATCGGAATGATTTACAATAACTATATAACAATAATTTGTTCTTATCTGTACAATTATTCATTATTCAGTAAAAATAGTGTTTGTTGTGTAATAATTTTATAAATAATTTTACAAACAATATCGTTTAATGTTCGTAAAATTATTGTTGCGATTACACTACTCACAAGTACCGGAATTTCGACCTGCATTATTCAAATATAGTGTGTAAAGGGAGACACGCTTGTTATGTTCAATGAAAGCCCTATCCAAAATTTGAAACTAGTACACTCATGCCCACATTTACAGTTTCTATATGACCTATCCTGGAATATTGTTCGCAAATATGGTGTCCATGCAAAGTGAAAGACATAAAATTCATAGAAAAGGTCCAGAAATCATTCGCCAAGCAGCTCCGTGGTCTGCGACACCGTCCATACGAGGAAAGACTGAGAAGTCTCATTCAAACGGAGTTGCTTTGAGGTCGACACGAATCTGCTTCAAACTTGTACTTAACTCAGTCTGTACGGGTCAGTCATCTCCATTCTTTGAAATCCTTGCGAGACCTTCACTGAGAAGACACCAATTTCATTGATTGCTTGTATTGGGCGCCTAGTGAAGTCAGAGCCCTTTGGCATCTCACTGTTTTGTACACTGAATAAAAAATAAAAAAACAGTGTTCTCAAACCCGTTTTAACTGTTATAGAGCATTTGGGCTGTTGTTTTTTTTCAAATCTAGTGTTACTTTTTCTGGATTTGCTGTAAGTATTTCAGAGAGAGAGAAGATATACATATTCTTTACTATTGGAATGTTAGTCTGTATCTCTATTGAAATAAATTTAATTTTAACTTTCTCTCAAAAACTAGAACAAACTCAATGCCCGAATCAGATTCAGCACCCCGAAATCACTCTAAAATCACTGAAATAGGTTTGCCAATGATTTACTGTATTTCTTTATAACGCAGTTACAATGTGATTATTGTGATGCTCATGCATTACTATTACAATTTGATTTTCACTTTATCTAGGAAAATAGAGCCAATCTGACATAACCGATGTCAGATTCGAATTCAGCGTTCCAGAATGACTCTAAAATCACGGAAATGTCTTTGAGAACAAAATCAGCGTTTAGCAGTGTTATTAATGCTAGATAACTGGGCATAATATTATGAAGCAACATTAATGTACAAATGAAAATACAAATAGAAACAAAATGTCTAACGAGGTGAATGAAGAAAAGATGTCCATAAAAAAACATGGATGTCAACTACATCTAAACTATATCAGAAATACAGCAATTTGATAAGAGCAATGAAAAAAACGTATATAATAACTTATTAATAATATAACTTATTTCTCAGCCACCTCAACAGGACATTTTGCCTGTTGTGGCGTTGTATTTGTATTAATACTAAAACTAATAATAATTTTTAAAAAACTTATATAAATACTGTCCATAAAAAAAGATTATGTTTGTCTTATTCTAAGTATGGATAGTTTCTCAATTTATCCCAATATGTTTATCGTATTTCTTTTTAAATGTGTAGATTTTGTTAGAATTCATGACTCCTGCAAGTGAGCTATTTCATTTATTGACAGCCCTATTGGAGAAAAACTCCCTGCGACACCACAACCTGGAATTGTCCCCGGTACCAATCACCAGTGTATCTTGCATATCTTGCAATTCCGAAACAAAAAACCGGGTTTATTTCAAGTGCATTCCATTCCAAACAATACTGGTGTCCTCTTGTCGAAGCAGTTTATTGTGCGATGTATCAATAACACATGGTCCATTTTATCCATCCCGTTGAAAATGTTAAACACTTCAATCGTATCCCCCCCCCCCTACGACACATGCGTTCCTCTATTATAAATATATTCAAAGAAGGACATTTTATTTGGATTATTGAGAGAAAATTTGCGTTTTTTTATTTTTAGAATTTCAATCAGAGATATTATAAATTCACACACAGTGGAAATCTGAAATACGAGGAAGGGTAAAATATGTTTCGCAATATTCGCAAAAGGCTTTGCATGTATATCGTGATATCACTGAAGCTACTCGTCATTGGAGAGCTGACCGACTATAAAATGCGTACATATAAATAAGTATTAAACTAACCGACTGAGCGTTGTTTTGCTTCATTTAGAATTTCAGGGGCACACGCAATATATGCGGAACCGTAAAATTCTACAAATTTGGCCTCATACGTTTCAACTACTGTATAACGGAATGCTCTTGAAATAAGGTTTTTGTTTCGGAATTGAAAGACGCTGTTGATTGGCACCAGAGAAACATCACTAGAGTCGCAAAAACCTCCAACTAATGGAAACCGAATGGGGCAACACAGGATATCTTAGCATATAGTATGATCTTAATACGGGGATTATCAAACAAACATGACACCTCGGAGTAAAGATGTTGCACAAATTTTATGTTGTTAACCTACATAAAATGTAAAGTACAAAGTAATAAAAAGTAATATTCTTCAACCCTTCTTTTTCATTTATCAAGCGAACAGTTTCACGGATTTGAATAAATATGAAAAATAATTGGTGAGCCGGTGAAAAACAAAATAATCAGATGAAAATTTCCTAACGTTCTAACTTATTATATTTCCCATTTATATTGCATTTTTATGCATGCAAGAGAGATCATAGAGCTTCGATCTCTGCAGCCACCAATTACAAAAAAAATTTACCTCTTCGAAATTTGTTTCTTGTTTTTAACCGGTGTGCAGCATAAAAATGAAAATAAGATATGTTACATTTGATTGTATATTTTGTATGATAAATTGCATATATATATTGAATTTATATTTATTTTTTTATGCTGCACACCGGTGCAAGTTCCATGCACTGAAATACGTGTTACTAGATTTTTCATGTTTGCCGTAGAATTTCAGCAATTATTTTTAGTTTGTCAAATATGAATATACTGTATTTTTTCCGGCGAATAATCCACTGATTATACATTGAATAAACATCGAAATTTCACGTTGCGGACTACATACGAATGAGTTTATCTTTGGTTATTTGATTTTTCTTCTTCTTTTGATAGTAGAATATAAATGACTAGTTTCAATCAAATCAATACTTCTCTTATTAAAAATGTGTGACGAACAATCCTTCTATTCCTTAATTTTTCCCGAATAATGAAATTTCAGTATACGCCGCTGTGAACAATGTACGGCGATGGTGTTTATTTTTTTTTTTTTTTTATATATTATCGTACATTATCTTTAAGTACCAAAATTTGCATCTGCGAATTTCACGTAGAATATTAAGTTAGTTTATACTTCATCTAAGGGCTTTCTTATGTTTTCTTGATTTCGTACTTCACGTTGATTATAAAAAGATGATTGGACATTTACATTTAAATATGATGCACTGAAAATTAATCAGATTAATAATAACATGCAGATATGAGTGGTGCAATTATTATTATTTTAAATATTTTTCCAGTTTAGAAGATCTGATGTTTGAATATCTAAACCACAAGAAATTTTATCTTTAACAGTTTTAACAGAGAAATATATTTCTTTTCCAATCTTTCTCACGTTGTACATACGTTGAAAGGAAATACCGTAAGTCTTAAACAGAGCCGCTTTTAGTATAACACCGCGAACCTTTTTAGACTATCCAATTCGTATCTAGAAGTAGAGATTCCCCCCAAGAGGCAAATCAAAATGCATAGTGCTTCCTGAGTTTGGCAGCACCAGGTTTGGCTAATGATTGCATTTGAAATGTTTTGTTTCCTGGCACTTTTCCAAAATTTTAAGAGAAAGCCGAGAGGCCCCAAAATGCATTTGTACGCCCTGAGAATAGACGCGTTTATAAAAGTCTGATATTTTCTTGCCTTACTTTGAAAATATATGGTAAATAAAAGAGGAAATATTTGAAAACATTTACTGCTCACCATCTTGCCGTCGCAATTTCAGCCTTAGAAAATGATGAAGAAATTTGAAAGTCATTTTAATTTTCTTTCTTTCTTTCTTTTTTTTTTTTTTTTTTTACTTTCTAATTGTAAGTATGAAAAAAAACTGGAAAAGCGCTCTAAAGTCCGTATTTTGAATTTATCGTAAAATTGAGTTGGATTTTAGAATAACCGATATATACCAATTGATCAAACATATAGATTTGAGTATTAATTTTTAATATTTTTCCCCCAATATTTTTGTTTACGCAATCGTACTAAAGGCTGCGATGATCGTAACTAGTTCATATTGATTCGACGCGAAATTTCTTAATTTCTTGATTGGGATAGCTATTACTCTAGTACATATCTAAAAAAGTTTCATTTACCACCAGAAGGGTCGTTCTATACATTATACGTATGAGGGCCACCGGCACTATTAACAAGTGCTTCTTGAAAACATTATATTTAATAACAATAAATTATTACAAGAAAAAAGTAACAAGAGTTGTTCCACATGGTTAATTTATTAATTATGAAATTATTACCTTTTCTTAAGCATGCAGAGTGTCCATAAAATGGCCCTACGACAAGTGTTCGTGCACGCTATGCAAGTCACATTTTTCATCACGGATTTTTTGCATTTTTCTCAAACTTTTGACATTTAGTGTGCAGACCTAGAGCTAACCTTTTCCGCGTGGCAGTCGGGTGGTTAGGGAACTAGCGTCTCACTGTGCAGGTCTGGGTTCGAATCCCGGTCCATTCTGGATGTCTACTAACCTAAAACTAAAAAATTCCCTGGGCGAATCATGCTGATCCCTTGCGAAAATACGTGAAAAAAGATCACGTTATTATTATTATTTCATTACCTTCAAATTTTTGCATTTGAAACTTGACGTTATTCGTTGTATTTATATACAATGAATAACGTCATATATATGGGTTTTTTCTTCAAACTTTCCCCCGTTTTTCTACCTCTCATTATTTTCTAATATCTCAGTGCATACTGCACTTAGGAACGGGGATTTTTTCAGTTGGCATCAGGTGAGGCAAGGCAAAAACTTTCTAATTGGAAGTAAGAGTAGACAGGAACGGTATAAAAAGGCAATTGTTTTTATTTCAATAAATATACAGCCTCTTGCAACACGAATACTCTGTATATCTGAGTATACTCTTTACACATTATTTAATTAGTTTTTCCTAACTGGAAGTATGCCTGCCCTCTAGAACTAACAGTTCGCCAGTAAAACGCCACATGCCCTGTTTGTTACCTATGCACGCTGTAAATCTTGCTGTGTATTATTTCGGCTATTATTTCATTTGCACATGTAGAAAAAATCCAGTGAAAATTCCCCAGCACTTCTTTTTCAGTTTCATTTCACAGTCGCTCCATAGAGAGGGAGCTTCATTACCATATGTAAATGTGAATGCATGTATTTATGTATGTATATATGTTTGCTCATTATACAAATCCACACCGTTTATAGTATCACTCTAATTTTTTTATTTAGGATTCTTCGTGCAAATTTGTGGCAAGAGCCCCGTCAGCATATATTCTCGACAAAAGATATATATATATATATATATATATATATATATTATTTTTTTTTTTTATTGCAGAAATTTCTCGAAAAAAACCCTTTTAACCCATTTTTCCACGCTTTCAATCATTTGCAACAATATTTTCCCAAATTTTTACCACAAATGTTGTATAAACGCTGCTGTGATCAGTTTATTTATTTTTTTAAACAAGCGATTCATTGATCAGTGTATTATATATATATATATATATATATATATATATATATATATTATTCAAAACAATTAATATGACATGAATGTCGCTCTCCACTTGTTAATACAAGATATACAGAAGACTGGATGTTGTGAAGATATTTATTATTTGAGATGTTAATTTTTTAAGGAAGGAAAAAACTCATTTCTGCCTCTACCGGGAGTCGAACCCGGGTCCCTCGATTGCCGGACGAGTGCTCTGACCACTAAGCTACAGAGGAGATTGAGATTTTCCTTCGCTAGAGCGTATATATGCCGAACGGAACCGTGCAATGGACGGTGAAACTGATCAGCTAATAGCTCATGGACGACGAGCCACCAGAGGGCTATATATATGACATGAATGTCAGTCTTCTGTATATCTTGTATTAACAAGTGGAGAGCGACATTCATGTCATATATATAGCCCTCTGGTGGCTCGTCGTCCATGAGCTATTAGCTGATCAGTTTCACCGTCCATTGCACGGTTCCGTTCGGCATATATACGCTCTAGCGAAGGAAAATCTCAATCTCCTCTGTAGCTTAGTGGTCAGAGCACTCGTCCGGCAATCGAGGGACCCGGGTTCGACTCCCGGTAGAGGCAGAAATGAGTTTTTTCCTTCCTTAAAAAATTAACATCTCAAATAATAAATATCTTCACAACATCCAGTCTTCTGTATATCTTGTAAAAACAATTAATAACAAAAATCAGTTTTTGAATTTTCAAATTGTTAAATCTTATTGTCACTTTTGACATTATTGAATCACTTTCTTTCAGAGGAGCCTGGGACATACCATCTAATTGAGCTATTAAATTTACATATGTGGGCTATATAGCTCAGCTATACATATATAATATTATGACACCGGGTGTAATTTTAACATAACATGGAAATTCAGGCATTTCACGTTTTCACTTCATAGACAGATATATCAGCTGCAATATAATGCTGGATAAACATAACTCTTCAACATAAATATGTTGAAGATATGTATATATATGTTACTGCCAAATCCCGAAGTTCCACTTCGCATATATATGTCACTAAGATATCGTTATTGAGATTCCTTTGATCATTAGGGTTGTCATAGCTAACCATAAAGTAAGGTTCCGGGACGAATCGTCAGGGAAGCTGCTAAACGAAGAAGCAAAAGAGGGAAAAACTACCCTGAAAAATATAGCGCGGGAGCCACAGAGAGAAGAAAAGAGAAACGCTCCCCCTGGGGTCTTTTTTCCTGATTATTATTATGATGAGTGTGCTGTTGTAAGGTGTGATGTGCTCGTTGTGTAGCACTTTTCTCTATCCTCCTTAATCAAAATAAATATGATTATTGTTTTGAAAGACGACTCATCAATGAGTACGTGTTCAGTTACTCGACCACGAAGAGGGAGGATCGTTACTGGCGCAGTCGGTAGGATTTAGAACTGAAAAAAAAAATCGGGGGAACATTTTGAAGAATAACACTTATGAAGAAGGGCAAAATGGCCACAGCGTTCCTCCATTGTCAAGCTATGAGAAAGAGAAAGCATGGACTGCTGATGACGGGTGGTTCCTGAGGGCACCATTGCTCTGCAGTTGAAAGGTGAAGAGCATCATTTGCTCCAGAGGCGTATGTAGCGAGCATCAGCTCCAATGGCATATTCAGCGAGCATCAGTTCAAGTGGTGTATTCAACGACCAGCAGCTCCAGAGGCGTAGGTGGCGAGCATCAGCTCCAGTGGCGTATTCAGCGAGCATCATTGCTCCAGAGGCGTAGGTGGCGAGCATCAGCTCCAGTGGCGTATTCAGCGAGCATCATTGCTCCAGAGGCGTAGGTGGCAAGCATCATTGCTCCAGAGGCGTAGGTGGCAAGCATCATTGCTCCAGAGGCGTAGGTGGCGAGCATCAGCTCCAGTGGCGTATTCAGCGAGCATCATTGCTCCAGAGGCGTAGGTGGCGAGCGTCAGCTCCAGTGGCGTATTGAGCGAGCATCAGCTCCAGTGGCATAGTTGACGAGCATCATTGCTCCAGAGGCGTAAGGTGGCGAGCATCAGCTCCAGCGACGTATTCAGCGAGCATCAGCTCCAGTGGCGTATTCAGTGAGCATAAGCTCCAGCGGCATAGTTGACGAGCATTATTGTTCCAGAGACGTAGGTGGCGATCATCAGCTCCAGCAGCGTAGGTGGCGAGCATCAGCTCCAGTGGCGTATTGAGCGAGCATCAGCTCCAGTGGCGCATTGAGCGAGCATCAGCTCCAGTGGTGTATTCAGCGAGCATCAGCTCCAGCGGCATAGTTGACGAGCATCAGCTCCAGTGGCGTATTCAGCGAGCATCAGCTCCAGTGGCGTATTCAGCGAGCATCAGCTCCAGCGGCATAGTTGACGAGCATCATTGCTCCGGCGGTTCGTGTGGCGAGCATCAGTTCTAGTGATATACGTGAGAGCATTATTGCCCTGTTGTGTGTCAAGTGAGAGCATCATTGCTCTGTTGTTTATCAAGTGAGAGCATCATTGCTCTGTTGTTTATCAAGTGAGAGCATCATTGCTCTGTTGTTTATCAAGTGAGAGCATCATTGCTCTGTTGTTTATCAAGTGTGATAGCATCATTGCCCTTTTGTTTATCAAGTGAGAGCATCATTGCTCTGTTGTTTATCAAGTGAGAGCATCATTGCTCTGTTGTTTATCAAGTGTGATAGCATCATTGCCCTTTTGTTTATCAAGTGAGAGCATCATTGCTCTGTTGTTTATCAAGTGAGAACATCATTGCTCTGTTGTTTATCAAGTGTGATAGCATCATTGCCCTTTTGTTTATCAAGTGAGAGCATCATTGCCCTTTTGTTTATCAAGTGAGAGCATCATTGCTCTGTTGTTTATCAAGTGAGAGCATCATTGCTCTGTTGTGTGTTGAAACGGCGGTAATTATGCGAGTACTGATTTTTTTTTTTTTTTTTGAAAAGATACGTCAGTATTATTCGCTCAGAAAATTATATTTTTTTTTGAAACGTCAGTTTATTATTGAGAATGTGATTTTTTTTTTTTTTGAACAGCAGTATTATCGCACATACTAATTTTTTTTTCAATTATCTTTGAATGTACGATTTTATTTATTTTTTTTTTTGGGTTTGTTTGAAATACGTCAGTATTATTGAGCATATATCTATCTATATATGTATATATTTTTTTTTACGAATGATTAGTCATTAACATATGACGGTGGACGTATACACGTAGATTAAGTGTGAACATTTATAAGCGAAAAAAAAACGATATACCAAGCAACATGGCATATCTCGGGCGTGCAAGGAGGGGTGATTTGGTGGTTTTGGCAGAGGAGTTGGGTCTGGTGGTCAAGGACGGGTCGAACATATTGGACTTGAGGAATAGCATCCTCAAATGTGACGGCTATGACGAGGAGTTCATCCGAGAGCAGTTAGCTGTCATCAAGGGAGACAGGGAAGCACGAGAAGAGCGTGACCTAGCTGAAGGGAGGATGCGTGAAGAACGAGAACACCTCTTTCGAATGGAAAAACTCCGCTTGGAGATGGAAAGGACGAACGCGTCCACAAATGGACGACAGAATTTAACCTCATTCAGTACGGAACTGACGAGGCTTGTTCCAAAATTTGACGCCAAGGAGGATGACATCGCCTTATTTCTCATAATATTTGAACGCCAGGCGAATAGAATCGGGGTGGACAAAAGAAACTGGGTGTCAGCTTTGCTGACCTTATTGCCGTCAGATATAACCCAATTAATCGCCCGAGAATCGGAAGAGAAGTTTGATGATTATGAGTACATTAAGGAGATCCTCCTTAGGAAATTCAAATTAAGTGCGGAACATTTCCGGCAAAAATTCACCAAACATCAACGCAACCCGGCGAAATCATGGCGAGAATTTGTCTTCGAAATATCGAATTTCTTCGAAGAGTGGATCCGGGGTCTGGACGTTGGTGACTTCGAGACACTGAAGAGCCTTGTCATTACTGACCAACTAAAACGACGCGTTCCCGGCGATATACGTGGCCATTTCGTGGACGAATGGGCCTCTTTCATATCTCCGTCTATCCTAGCTGACAAGCTAGATGAATACGAAAGTGTGCGGTCAAACTTCAGGAAGGTGGGCTCGGGCAATGATAACGTGAAAGATGAAGCTGGCAAATATGGTAACAGTAGAAGTTTTCCTCCTAAAGCACCGAATTCCAGGCCAGGACTCAAAACCGAAACGCGTAAAACCTTTGTGAAGCCAACTTGCTATTCTTGTGGCTCGGTTGGGCACATATCGAGGGTTTGCAACAATAATGCGAAAGGGCATGCCATTGTGAATGCACAGAGTCAATTAATGACGGTGGAACCAAGTGAAGCCTCGAATATTTTGACGGTGAAGGTTTCGGTTCCTGTGTCTTCTGCGAAGGTCACGGGGAAAATCGATGAACTTAAAATTGCACCCATCAAATGCGGAACGAAAAAATTTAAAGCGATTATTGATAATGGAGCTCAGATATCAGTTCTGAGAGAGGATTTGGTGCCTTCGAACTGCGACGGAGAAGGCACTATACGAATAATATCTGCGTTCGGGGAAACTGAGGTAGCGGCACTGAAAGTTATCCCGATGAGAATCGATGATGGTATGCACAGCGACATTCCTGTAACTTGTGCCGTGTCGAAGAAACTTGTTAACGACATGTTAATATGCTCAACTGCGTACGAGGCGCTGTCGGAAAGTGTGCAGCTCACTGGGTCCATTCGGCATACCGGAGACTCAACGATGTCGGTCGTACAACTCCTGGATTCGAACGTGGAAGGAGGGAACTGCATCCCTGATGCATCACAAGTCCCCGATAAAGGAGACAAGGACTTTATCGGTTTGCTAATTGGAGATGGCGATCTCGAGAAGGGCTGGGACTTCGTACGTCTGGGCCAAAGACCTTATGGCGTAAGGAATGGTGTTCTCACTCACTCCGAGAACGTAAACGGCGAAAATATCGTACAGGTTGTCGTTCCCACCTGCAAACGAATGGAAACGCTTCGGATGGCCCATGAAATACCTTTGGCAGCACATCTAGGGGAGCGCAAAACGAAACAACGCATGAAGTATTCGTCGTACTGGCCTACCATCAAAAAGGATGTTCAGAAGTTTCGTAGGAGTCGTCGAGAATGCCAAGTCAGACGCACCGTCACGTATAGAGATCGCCTACCCATCCAACCAATCGTGAGACCCGAAAACCCATTCGAGGTCTGCTGCGTTGACTACATTGGACCCTTAGAACCCAAGTCAAGCAGAGGCCATACATTGCCAGAGTACAACACGTGGGACTGATATTTGATCAGGACGTAGAATTTGGAGATGTGGACTACGCTCCTGTTCACATAAAAATGAAATCAGTCCAGGACATTCAGAACCACGTAATGGGGTTATCTAATAAGCTGGAAGTTCACAGCAACGGCAATTATTCGAAACCGAAAGAATTTTTAGACGTGTTCAGCAGTCGGGGAATGTATATATTAGGAAAGTACACGGAAAATGTTTGTAAATGTGAATGCATTTCAGTGCATATGTATTACTAATGTGTATTCAGTATGGTATTTTCATTGATCCCACGATGGTAATTGTTGATTTTGTGATTTTTTTTTTGTATGTGTGCTTGAACATGTTTTTCTTTGTTCATTTCTTTTCCTAAATGTGGTAAGCTCAGTTGTCTTGAAAAAAAAAGATAGACAATGAGCTCCCAAGGGGGGACGAGTAAGGTTCCGGGACGAATCGTCAGGGAAGCTGCTAAACGAAGAAGCAAAAGAGGGAAAAACTACCCTGAAAAATATAGCGCGGGAGCCACAGAGAGAAGAAAAGAGAAACGCTCCCCCTGGGGTCTTTTTTCCTGATTATTATTATGATGAGTGTGCTGTTGTAAGGTGTGATGTGCTCGTTGTGTAGCACTTTTCTCTATCCTCCTTAATCAAAATAAATATGATTATTGTTTTGAAAGACGACTCATCAATGAGTACGTGTTCAGTTACTCGACCACGAAGAGGGAGGATCGTTACTCATAATAATTAATGTTAATTATGGCTAATTATAAATAACCATAATTATGACAAAAAATTACGCCAACGCGGCAATAACCGGAATCATAGGGATCGATATGTTGATGTATAGGGATATATAGGGGCAGACTAAAGCTCAAATTTCGGACATTGGCCGGGTCAACTGGTCTGGCCACTTTGCGAAGTGGCCATTTTTGGGCTTTGGCAGCAATATATATCCATAACACGTTCGCGCATATTACGAGGTGGATGCACTAAAATTAAGTAGTGTAGTCTCACCTTACATACGTAACATGAAAATTCCCTCAGCCGCATCTTTCACTCCTTTCATGGAAGGCAGATACCACCACCACCATGGAAGGCAGCACCACCAGAACAAGAAATATGCATAATTCTGACATCATAAACATTAAGGCTACACACAAAAAAAGCCTGAGAAGTGCACCAATTTGTGACAAATCCTGTAGAGCAGTGGTTTCCAAACTTTTCAAAGCGCGAAGCACTTTTTAGGCGAAAAGTTAGTTCATAGTGATGCACTAACGTTAACGCTGGAAGTTACGCTCGTCCTGTGTGCAACTGAGATTTAGGTTCAATATGACCATACGTTCTGATCACAACAAAAATATCTCGTTTTGGAAAGAAATTATTTTATTTATTTATTGTTTTTTAATTTAGTCAAATTGGTTGTTTCCTGAACTCATGACTTTTTTGCGCCAATTTTTATTTCACCGCAATTATTCTACTCACAGGTAGAAAATGATATAAAATTTTGCCCATTCTTTTTCCAAGAGTTGCTACATATCTAAGGGTTTCCGCAATTTATTATTGGAGGAAGTGGACTAGATCGCAGAGGTTCTGGGATGATCCGGAGACCAAGTCTATTGCCATTCATTTAGGATGAAACTTCTGGAATGGATCTGAAGGAGTGAAGAAAAAAATTATGTTTTTTTTTTTTTCTCACCATTGTTCGTTCCCGATCTAACTCTGGAGCAGTTTAAAAAGACAACCCAAGATGAATGCCTATGCTGGGCAGCGGGCAGCGCACCTCATTACGTAATTGCTGACAGCCATAAACCAATTCTACGTGGTGAAGCTAAGGGTATAATTCACCAAGGAGTGGTACCGCTTGATGCCGAGGGGGGGGGGGGGATTCGCACGAGATCTCTTGAGGTTAACCTGGAGAAAGTTGTTCATCATTAATGGCCTTCAGTTGCCACTACAGCAGGTCCAACCTCCCCCCCCCCCCAGATCAGCTCGAATGGGGTAGCAACCAGTATTTTTTTTATTGTCCCCCATCCAAGAAACGTTGCCAAATCATGAAATTGCCGAAGATTTAACTGACAACGATGACGACTCGGACTTTCTCCCACACTCGCTGATCGGCCCGAGGTGCCACACAAGGCATGGGATAGCGAATGGCGGAGTTTCTTAACAATTATGTTCTTGAACTTGCGAGGGCATTTTAACATTTTTGTTTCCATAGCCCCTTTATAATCGTAATTTTCTGTGGCTCCATGCATTTGTTACACACCGTCCCCTGTACGGCTTTCCAGCCGACTACCATTGTGTGGTGAGATTCCAGCACAATGCCCACACGTTCGAATTACTAATTAGTATCTAGAACTGAGCTTATAGCATGCGACAGTGGCAAGTGTATTGTGAGAGTAGATGAAACGTTTGGGAAAACCACAGAACAGCATAATTAGCTTTGGGTGATCGCTATTGGAGATCGCTCAGTTGGATTAGTACGTTATCAAGTTCAGATATTCAAATGAAATTACCACGCAGCTGAATGAGGAATGCAATGTATGTGTGAGTGTGTGTGTAGACACCGTGCAACGCACACTTCACCGTATAGGATTCAGGAACCGAAAACTCATAAGGCCATCTTTGTTGAAAGCAAGACATCTCACTGAACGTTTTTCTGAGCCAGAGCGCATTGTGGAGCACAATGCGCTTAATGAGCGCATTGTGGGAATTTCTATGCGGTCTGGGTAAGAAAACAAAATTGGTGGACTATCGGTAATTAGGAGCAATAGCATGGAATGAGTACAGTAGAATCTCTCGACAACGGACACCTATGGGATCAAAAATTTTGCCTGCCGCAAAAAGAAATAACTGCAGAAATGTTTTGGCCACTGGTCGAATAAAAGCAGGGTTTTGTTCAAAAACTAAACCACTCATGTTTGCTCTGATACATTTTATATCATAAACATTTGCTTTCGTTGATTCAAAAGAAGAGCGCACCCAGCTTTCACCCATTAAACCAAACATGAATCACGTTAATATTCCTATGCATAACTTGCAACGAATAGATTTATGTTTGAATGTGCGTGTACATGTTGTGTAGCTAACATGAGGTGTATTTCTGTGTGACACTTGTTATACATAGTGTTGTCATCTGCCATCAATTTTTCTATCTATGAACGAAGTGTAGTGATCGAAGATTTTACCCGTTGTAGGCCTGTTGATCTCTGCGCAAGACTTTTTACCAGACAAATCTGCTCGCATTCACGCGTCTAAGCTTCAACCTAGTATTTTACGTTTAACCTAGATTCCCAGCTTTAACCCAGTATAAATGTAAGTTTTTGAAAAAAAAAATATTTTCTTATTTTCGGACCTCTTCCCGGAGCGACCAGAAATCCTTGGTGGAACACAGTGTGGGAGTCAAGGTTGTAGAGGAATGGTAACGAGGAGTATGGCGGCAAATGTAAACGTCCCATTTCATATTCTGCCGTATGTTAAAAAATAGCAATACCCCCTCAATGCATTGAATTTTGTTTCCGCAGAATATCACGTTAGGCAGTAAAAACTATCCATAGTGTAAAAAAAAGGGTAAAAAAAAACTGTACTTAGCATCGCACGTATTAGAATCGATTTCTACAAATGCGCTATCTACAACTCCCAATTTGTGAATAAACTATGCTAATGGAATTCCAGATGTTGCCTGAGGAGAAGAAATTAATGCAAACAAGTTAAAGAATGCGGGAGAAAAGAAAAGACGAGTGGAAATAAGTTAATTTGTTATTCACGAATACTTGCCAGGGCTTACGGCGGCAGGAAATAAAAAAGAAATGAATTTCCCGATGCCCTTATAGTTAAAAGATGACATAATAAGGTAAAAGATCTTTCCATGACGTAATAAGCCAAAAAAATCGGTTGTCTTCTTTGTTGTTGTATATTCAGACACTTATTCATAAATCCCCACAATACTAATTTCAATATTTGGCCAAGTATTATCCGTGATTACCGCAGAAAATATTACTGCTATTCAAAAAGAATGGCACAATTCACGCGTAGTATTGAAAGGAATACATAATTTAATTGAAACAGATGAAATAATATTTTTTTTTCATAACGGTTGCTTAATTTGTGAGTGATTGAAAAGTGTTGATCTTGACGGAAGAATATCTTGAAAACTAGAAATATTAAATGAATTGATTGCATCGCGTTCGGGGAGCTGTAAGTGCTTGTGTTCCGAAATTGCATTGGTGTTAGGGTCTATATGAACTCGTTATCAGCAGTTGCATCGAAACACAGCCTGAACATTGAATTGATGAACAAATAAATTTAACCTACACTATTTTGTGGCATGAACGTTAGCACCTCAGAACTGATTCGCGAGTGAAAATGTCCCATGTGCTGAAACGCTTTACACGCCCTTGTGTGTGTATCGATAGCTCTCACAATATTTTCTAAAAAGATGGATTCGTCCAGTTGTTAAATTTTCAGAGTAGTACTGACTAGATATTTAATGCGACGAAAAAAAAATCATTACCACATGGGACGTTCCGTATGCTCAGAAATACTTGCAGCTAAGATGGGCTACAGGCCAGGCGTGTTAATTTCATCAAAATAGGTTGGAGTTGATTATCATCGGGGACAACAGTATCGATCAGCATGGGCAAATTCCAGGTTATGGTGTGGCATAGAAAATTTCTCTAATAGGGCTGTTAATAAATGGAATAGCTTACCACCGGGCGTATTCTAGCACGATTGGCAGGTTTAGAAAGAAGTGCGATAAACATAGGAATGAATCGAGAAGATATATCCGTACGTAGGTATGAAAACCATAAGTGTTATTATCGCCAGTGTTTAATATATTATTAATTATTTTTTAAATATGTATAGGGGCCGTTCAAGTATTCTGATTCCCCCCCCCCCCCGTTACTAAAAGTCAGCAAAACTCTGACCCCCCTCCCTCCCTAGTCAGAAAAATTTCGTTAGCATGCCCCCTACATCCTAACGCATATTGGTGGGATCAGAAACGTACGCGGGAGGGACATAAAGGGCTCCCCCAGAAGAAAAAAATTATGTTTTTAAAAAAAAATTCTTTAATTAAAATTGCGAAAGAAAATACTTTGATATATTATTATAATCAATTTCTGTTAATTCCAATGCTATTTGAAGGGTAAGACTCAAAATTTCTCTTCGAGAAATTCATTGTGACCCACCTTTTTAGCCATATATGGTAAACCCTTTGCCCGCAGACCATTATCTATTATCTGAAGGTTATCTGATGTGGCTCCCCCCCCCCCAAACCTAATTTTGTAAAAATGAACTAAGCGGCGCATTTACAAATCGCTTAAATGACCCGTGGTACAATTCCAGAGTATTTAAGTGTCCCGTGGACCATTTTCAGATCACTGAAGCAGACCTCAAAGATCACTTTTACATTCAAAGATCACTTAAGTAAACCGCGACACAGTTCCAGAACACTTAAACGATCCATGGCGTATTTAGAGATCCCTTCAGTGACATGCTGCACAGTTTTAGAGCACTTAAGCGGTCCCCAGTGAGGTTCTACATCACTCAAGTTGCCCGCGGAACATTCCCAGATTACTTTAGTGATCCGTGGCATAATTACGAATCACTTGAGTGATACGTGTTACGATATACGCACAGTTCCAGATCACTTAAGCGGCCCGGATACATTTCCAGAGCACTTGTAGGATCCGTGAAAGGTTTTTTAACTATCGAAAGGTTTTTTTCCGTTTTTGGCTCACCGAATAAGATGCTATTAAGAGTATTTCATATCTTCATAAAGGGTAGTTGATGACGTAAGCATAAGGGTATTTTATATATTGATATAAAAATATTTCAACATGTGTGTGTATGGAAACTGCTAATTATTGTTTGTAGCCAATTATACAGCGTGTTGCTTTGAACTGGCGACAAATTAAGAGAGGTGATATTAGGGATCGAGAGAGGAATATACGTTGTCAGAGAGCATGACGGTATCGTAAACCACGTTTAGCAAAACTACTTTTGAAGGGTGTGACGTCGAAACGGACAAAAAGGCAATTAATGAGTAGAAAAAACATTCATTTGGTAGCGTTATTACAACACAGCCTGCCTGTGCAGCAGTTCAATATCAGAAAGCAGGATGTGGATGTGTAATCAGGAGTGCCGGGGGTAGTAGCCGAGTGCTCTGTGGATATACAGAACTCAAACTGTGAGAGTAGTTGCGCCGGAGTTGAGGAGTGTGTAGGTGCTCGTCAGCACGACTGGCTAAGGACCCAAAAGCTGTCAATGCACATCCTCAGCAGTGGCGTCAAAGCACGGGTCCAAGCACTCCAGAATTGGTGCACAAATCAATTCACCCTATAGCATTTTGTGATCTGAAGAACAGCATTGTAGAATTATAGATTCGCAAATCAAAATATCCCTCACGAAGCTTGAATTGAGCATCCACAGTGTGAAAGACTTCTGTTGCGAATGTATTATTATTTCTGCCAATATTTTTGGGAAAGCAATGACGAATACATTCAGTTGCTGAATTTCAGGAGCATTTATGGCTAGATTTTATTGCGATGATAAATTGCCACACGGCAAGTACCGTACGCCCTGAAAGACATGGGGTTGTGACGAGTCACAGACCTGTTTTTATCTATCCATTTTCAGTTAATTATCATTCCATATTTTATCTCATTTCACGTGCCTCATTTGACTGCAATTATGCAAGACTTGCATGTTAATTGATGAAACAAATAAACTAGTCAACACTTTAACAACGCAAATAAAAATTTGAGAGAGGAATGCGTTTAAATTAAAATTTCAGTCAGGGGATGTAATGGTTAATTTGGCAACAACACGATGTCGCAACAACGCATTGATTTAAATTCAGGTCGAATGTTGGCTTCGCGTATTTTATTTTTGTCTTCGATGAAGCAACTCGGTCAATTTAAAAGCTGTACCTTGCGCAGCCGCGGTACCGATGGTCTCGTGGTAAATCACAAAATTAGCATGCCATCGCGATTAAAGCCACATGGTACAACGCTTTCCGACGCATCGCATACTCAAAGTAATAATGAAGTTTCTGCGAATAGAATGTTTTCCTTGGTTGCGCGGGGGGAATATGCAAATTTTCTTTAGGTACCCGAAGGGAGTGCGAGAGAGAGAGAAGGGGTGGACAAGAATTCGTGGATATTTAGTTTGTTACGTACGGTAACGTCAGCAGTGTGCTTTAAGAATAAATGTTTTGAGGCAATGGCATTTTCTTCCAGCTTATTCTGTTAAAACACATTTCACTCTCTTTCGTTCCTCCTCCTCATTTGGGTTCTCTCTTCTCTGAAGAAATGTCAGGTGATGGCAGGCAACCCGAACTCATTTCACAAAAGCAGAAAGACATTCCATTTCATCGATGAACGAACAGCGCCACGGCCGACGCTCATTATTCGAAAATAAATGGGGAATCTTTATGAGCTCGTCAAGTGAAGACCTTTCGTGAGGATGCGTTCGTAAACGTAATGGTGGTGGTTCTTGGACTTTTACAGAAAAGTTCTTGCAGCTGAGGCACTTTACAAACAGGAATTCCCAAATCTTTATCAGAGTTTTAATATTGTAAAATGCTGCCGTTTTTCCTCCGAGTTTACTGAAATTTTTGTTGATATATATGGCGGACATTAAAAGTATTTTCTTTTTCGGTCTTCATATGGTGATCCTCATGAGTAAAAAACATGATTTCTTCGAGAAAGCTTGTGTTACATTCAATGCGAGTAGGAATACAGTCATGATATTTTGGAGATATATGACCAAACTAAGGTGTTAATAAAGGGGAGCGAACATCCATTTTCGAACGAAAAACTGGAATGACATGGATAGTCCGGGAAGAAATAACCTTTCAGATCCTACCCAAAGTCAACAAAATACTCCTGAATGATCCAGGGAACAGCTTCTGTTCCTGATGAAACATAGACCATTCCCCACATAAACGTCCCAAACGTGTTATTAAAATAGCCAGTAATCACAGGTACAAATTACGTGAAATTCAGTTAAGTTGAAGGAGCTGTCATAAAAATCTATTGATTCACCTGCCAGAAAAAAATGGTTTTTACTAACGTCCTCTGTTGTCGACTCAAAACATTAATTTTCAAATTATGAATATTATAAGAAAAAAACTTTTTGGGAAAAAAATTATGTTTTGATATTTTTAAATAAAATTTATTACAGATAAACTATAAGATGAATTATAAGAAAATATCATGAAGTGAAATATCAGTTAATATAATTTTTATTTTAGTCGCTGGACAAATAATAATTTTCTTCTGAAGTTGGTGTAAGTTTCGATTTTGTGCGCACCTCAATAAATTAGTTTTGTTTTTTTTAGCGTCATCTATCTTTGACTCTAGTGCTAATAATACTCTCTAGTTCTACACGTATGGATGTTAATCCTATTCTTTCAGATTATATCGATTTTTTTCCGAGAAATCAATTTCCCAATAATTTCTGAAATAATTACTTATTTCGAAACGTTACGCCTACTTATAACATAATCTGATACAGTGAAATATCGGTTTATATGCTGTTTCTGCTGCTGTGTTGAGGCCAAAACTAACGTTGAAAAACTTGAAGACTATTCTAATGTATTTCTAGAGTTTATTGTTTTGAACGTAGGAAACAAGCCCGACATGCCCATAAAATTTCGACCGGGCACACAATTTTTTATATGCTACGTAAATTTTCCATATCTTTTCAATGTAAATTCCCAATCTTTAATGCTGATATTTTTGGACGAGAGACAATAATTTTTACTTGGATGGTTTTCCACAAAGATTTCCTACGCTTTCCTTTCTTGGCATTTGTATACAGTAGAACCCACTTATAAAGATCTCGTTGTACATTTTTCCGCTTAGTACGACTTACTTTCGTGGTCCCAAACTTGATTAGTACGCATCGAAATCTCGTTTAAAACGTTTTATCGCATACAACGTTTTCCCATGATTTTCTTTTTTTTTGGAAAATACTACTGGCCGGATGGGCTGTATTATTTGTCTCGAGATTATCTTCCTTCTCGTGATTAAGAATTAATACCGAATTCTTAATTTCTTGTACCATTTTCAGAGGCATGGAGTTCCTATTTGTCTATATTATTTTTCTATATATGTTTTCTATACGTTTTCTAATTCCACACCAATTATTATAATCTCGCATTCAAAAGCAGATTCAATGGGTGCAATCATTTTTTAAAAGGTTTTTTGGACCCTTAGGGTACCACGCAGCTTTCAGTTATTTTTCTTTTTTCCCCCCATTAATTATAAATCTTTTTAATGTCTATTTTAGATATTTTTAATGCCTCTTTGCCTGCCTATTTTGACCGTTTTTAGTGCCTAAATTTCCGGGCTCTAGTGATAAGTAATATACGATAATATCAGGAAGGGAATTATGCATACGGTTTTTGAACAATTTGTGTTAATGATCAACTTCAAGTGTAGAATCTTTACAAATTGGATGATTCTTTGGAGAAATCAGTCACCTTACTACATTTCCATCTTGCGTGTGCCAAATACATCAAAAAACTAGAAAAAAAACATTTATACAGTATTAAAAAAAAATGAATATCGTTAAAAGCCAATACCGCTGATTCTCACCGAAAAAGTCTTCCGGGACAGCGCACATTTACTTTTTATTTACTCAGGTCTATCACCTTCTATGGGCGATTTACTACCAAGTGAGGTGTGACGGAAGTGTAACTGTGTACCTAACAGTTTGTAGTGTTTGATTTTTCAGTGCTGCCATCTATATTTCAGATGTGAAGTGAATAACGTGTTATGATTGAATCACATTTTTGCTGTTTGTAGATCTGTTGCTCTCTGTGACGAGACTTTTTAAAGGGGATATTACCACGCATTCGCTCCTTGAATTTGGGAACCACAGGAAACCAACTTCATCCGACCACCACTGTGGTGACTTTGGGGTTTAAACGCGAGACCTCACGACGCGAGCCTGTCACTATGACCACTTGACCACTACCGCGGCAAGTTTACTAACTACTACTACTAAAAAATTCATGTATCCCGTCTACATTCCTCTACGAAACATTTTACGAATTGGTGACTGTTGGAATGTGCGTGTACGTGTAGTGAAACCTGACACGAAATATGTTTTTATGTAATGCTTATTATGTGTAGTGCTGCCATCTGCCACACGTTTTTTCTAACTATGAGTAAACTGTAATGATTGAATAATTGTATCGTTGTAGACCTGTTGCTCTCTGTGGAGAGACTTTTCAATGGGGAGATCAGCTCACATTTGCGCGTCGAAGTTGGAACCACAGGAAACTAACTTCAGCCGACCACTACTCGACGGTGGGGTTCGAACCCGAATCCTCGTGATGGGAGTTTGTCACGATGGAGTCGTGCTTTAAAAAGTTGGGAACCATTGCTCTATGCAATTAATGTCTATGTTATCCTCTATGCAATTCTTAATACTAGAAAGGCCGCTGGCAGTCATTTTGACTGCTGCTTCTTTTTAGTGCGATATATTTAATCACACCGAATTTTTACAATAAAAAAATAACAAGCATTATCCCACATGGCTAATTCGTTAATTTTACTGAAATTTACGTTTTCTTTAGCATATAGGATGTCCATAAAATGACTTTCAATTATAAATTGAAAAAATTAGAGGGCAAGTGTGGACAAGGTTTACTATGAAACAAGATAAACATTGCATTTATCTCACATCGTACATTGCTCCATTTTGATCATGTACACATTCGATGGCCGTCATTTGTACATCACAGTCTTTTTTTTACTCACTCTATTTAGTTGTTCGTGCACTCTATGGATAACATTTACTATTATGCCACCGTAAATTTGCACTATTGAGGAAAAATTATGGCGCTTTTAAAACTTCACACTACAAATAAACTTATTAAGAATATGCAATTATAAAAAAAAATAGATGTCTTTTTTTTCATCAGTATTGCCTGATTCAGACCAGTCACTTACGGAATCACTACTTTCTCTTTCGAGTAGATATAGCAGAAAATCATGAATTTTGTAGTTGCATCGTAAGTCTCTTCAGCCTCAGATTTACTGTTCGAAATATCATTCAGCACTTATAAACTTAGGCTATTTTCAATAGCCTAATAGGATGTTCTAATACATTCTTTTTTAAGAGTCATCTCTACACACTGTGAATGAACCTATTTCCTAGGAAGCTTTCAAAGCATATGGTAGCATAAAGAGTTATGAAATGTCAAACCAAAACAAAAACTCAGCTTGACAGCTGAATGTAAAAAGTTTCATCATCTTTTATAACAGAGACTATAGCTCAATAAGATATACGGTTTTGACTGTGGATACAAAAGTATATTGACTATACCTGTCAATAGACTCTCTAAATCACCTAGTAACATGATGCAACGAATAGTATTATTTCATTTATTTTTTCTCATTGATGTTATTTCTCATTGATTGTTACTGGTGAATATATGTTGTGCTGTGTGCGCCATCAGGGAATGTTAGGTAATAAACCTAAAAGCAATGTCCACTACAAGGAGAACACATATAATTTACATATAGGAGTCGAAATGGCTGCTTTTAACCGTTCTAGGTATAAACGTCGATATCTCCCGAACAAAATATCCAATGTATTCAAATTTTTGTACACAGAGACAAGTGTATAAATAATTGAAAGTCACCGAAAATTGACTGTATACGTCAAATACCGTCAAGATTATAGCGTGATCAAAATCAAAAACTGCCGAAGTGACTGCTCCGGCCGTTCAAGTGTTAAGTTATCCTCTGCAATAAAATTCCAATCCAACCTGGGAGACATTTCAACATATTTATCCTATATTAAAGAAAAGGTTCTTGTCTGTCTCTCGATTTATTCTAACTTTGAATCATTTGTATTTGAAAAAAACATTATTTTCAATGGTCATTACATTACCCAAAATAGAAAGGGGGAAAAAAAGTTACATATGGATGAATGTCTTAGCTGTCGTTTTTCTGTCTTCTATAACTTAATGGTGAACGCTAATGCCTAGAGGCATTTCTACAAGTTTAAAAAATATATATATTTTAGATAGAACAAATAGCAAATTCGCGAAACTAATTTCCTATAATAAAACAAAAGCAGATTAACAAAAAAAGCACTCGACGATAAATGGGAAAAAATGTTCAATTGCGAAATCAAATTACTTCACATTGATTCTGTTTCTTTTCAAATGTTTTCTCGAAATAATCTGGTAATTCGATTTCAGAAATTAGTTTTTATTTTCGTTCATTTTGGACAAATAGCATGTAATTAGCTTTGAATCAAACTATCTGAATCGTACGGAAATTTTCAATTTGTTTATAGAAAACTTTCACCTCAGTTGAAAAACGTGTTTTGAGCTTAGTAAATGTTGTTTAATATGCCTACTTGTAGGCTTATACAGGAGAGAATTGGGCATATTATCTGCATAGATAATTGCGTCGTTAGGTTATAAAATTTTGTGTGCGCAGTATGCTCGAGTTCAAAAAGTATATATTTTATTATTTTATAACAAATTAAAAAAATGTGTTTATTACATTTGGAGGGGGCGGGTGGGGGGGGGGCTTGGTAAACACTCTTGAATTTTCAAAATTACAGCTGAACTTCAAAGTTACGTATCCGGAAGAAAGGGAAGAGTAAAATTTTTGGTACGTTTGTCAACAAAAACTTGGAAATTATAACCATATATAGATGGCTTTTTTCTCAGCCACAGATATCAACGAAACAGTAATTTTCCGGATATTATGCTGAGGTGATCTCGGAAAGAAAAGTCATCACGTCTCCGCCGGGACTCGAACCCAGACCCTCTTGCATACCGGGCAAGCATGCTACCATCTACACCACTGGAGACACATGAATCTGCCTTCCAAATTTCACGCACTGTGTCGTGAGGCGCTGAAGTAGAGGCATTAGTAGCCTCTCTTAACTTCAGGAAATGGCCCCCGGGTGGGACGGTTTTAGAGAGATATAGATGGCTTTTTTCTCAGCCAGAGATATCAACGAAACAGTAATTTTCCGGATATTATGCTGAGGTGATCTCGGAAAGAAAAGTCATCACGTCTCCGCCGGGACTCGAACCCAGGCCCTCTTGCATACCGGGCAAGCATGCTACCATCTACACCACTGGAGACACATGAATCTGCCTTCCAAATTTCACGCACTGTGTCGTGAGGGTGTAGATGGTAGCATGCTTGCCCGGTATGCAAGAGGGCCTGGGTTCGAGTCCCGGCGGAGACGTGATGACTTTTCTTTCCGAGATCACCTCAGCATAATATCCGGAAAATTACTGTTTCGTTGATATCTCTGGCTGAGAAAAAAGCCATCTATATCTCTCTAAAACCGTCCCACCCGGGGGCCATTTCCTGAAGTTAAGAGAGGCTACTAATGCCTCTACTTCAGCGCCTCACGACACAGTGCGTGAAATTTGGAAGGCAGATTCATGTGTCTCCAGTGGTGTAGATGGTAGCATGCTTGCCCGGTATGCAAGAGGGCCTGGGTTCGAGTCCCGGCGGAGACGTGATGACTTTTCTTTCCGAGATCACCTCAGCATAATATCCGGAAAATTACTGTTTCGTTTATAACCATATGTTAGATTGATTTTTATACAACAATTCTGTTTATATATTATTTCATCAGTACCACATATTCATGAATGTTAAATCGTTTCCTATTACGATTTTTTTTTCGTTCCTGTTTACGGATCTGCATTTATAAAGATATCTTTGGTCATTTAATTTGATCATTTTTCTTGCACGGTCATTTTCTGCACACGAGGGGTAATTGCAAAGCATCCTACATTTTATTGCCGATTCCGAATGGCAGTCTTTTTATATACTCACCGAGAGGTCGGTGCGCTAAACCCTTGGTATGGGACACCCTTCGGCAACGAGCTTCTTTTGTGTTGTCACCGTTTCGGTTGCATCACTTTGTCAGGAAAGTTTCTGACAGAACCGTGTATCGAACTCTGGACACCTCTAAACATTGTTTAATACTTCAGGCGAGTATCTTATCGACCTGGGCTACCGCGCTCGTATCTTTAATTAATTCTCACAGAAAAAATGCATTCTTTTGCCCTGCATGCTGCATCATTTCAACGATTCATATTTTGCCACAATGTTAGTGCAACATTGGTTGATTTTCATGATTTAAATAAATAAATAATCATAGCTGTGTATTTTTCAGAAGCTCAAATTGTTACACACTTACCTCATTTGATCTACAACATACGCACACACACACACACACACACACACCTACAATATTTAGAATTTTATACTTAAAATTCCTAAATTATTGGCACTCAGTGCTGATCTGCTTTGTGGTTGTTCATACATTCTCACCAAATTGCAATACGTGAAACAGCCTGTCAATTACTTAGTAGAAGAAACAACAATGCTTTTCCTTGATATGATGATAACACTGATAACAAATTGTTTTATAACAAAAGAAAAAATATAATTGACTGAACTAGCTTTTTTTTCCTTTCAAAGACAAAGATTCCAGTCCTGGAACCTTTCACCTGGGACCAATCGCCCAAATATGCTACCGTACCATATTCATGTGAGTAAAGGATTTAACGGAAACAATGGACGAAACTTCGTACAGCAAGTGGTTATGCACTGGACCATACATGCTGGGAGTCATATGATGCGTCCCGCAACAAATAGCGAAACCACTCAAGCGCCCCACCAAAAGATTGTCAAATCATTTTGGTAGCCCGTTGAACATTTCGAGATCATTTAAGTTGGCAACGGGGAAAATATTCTGATCACTTTGCGACCCCAAGCACATTTCCAAATGCCTTTAGCGACAAGCGTAATACCTCCAGTTCACTTACGACGCACGTGTAACATTTGCAGATTACTCAAGTTGCACAGGCATCACATTTCTTCATCAGTCGCGTGACTGCGGCACGTTTCGAGATCACTTGAGTGGCTCTCAGTACACTTACAGATCAGTTAAGCCGCTCGCGACTCATTACAGTAAAAGATTTAGTTTTATAGACCTCTTGATGGATCTTAGCAAATTTCTGGATCACACAAGTTGGCCACGACGTGTTTCCAGATCACTCAAGTGGCCCGCGGCACACTCTCAGACAACCCAAGTGGAGTGAGATATGTACATTTCCAGATAATTCCGGTGACACGTTTCCGAACCAATGAAGTGGTCCCGCATTTCCCAAAAGGTTGAGCTCTCTTACGTTAGGCCCTGGTAATGGTAATGCTTAAACCTGGTAGCCTGGTAATCTAAGTCGATCAGTTAAAAGACGATTTCAATTCAGGTGAAGTTATTATTCACGCCAGTGTGAAATTGCGATATCTGGTGTGAAGTCGAATCCATACCACCAATGCAGATATTTTCTATAAAAATGGGATTATAATGTGGATTTAAAGAAATATTCTGTAATCTGTATGAAGACATCGTATTCAAAATATATTCCCGTACTATCATAATACAGAGATGTCCAGATTTATATTTAATGCTCCCTTTTCTTATTTCGTTTATAGGTCGGAGGAAATAGCGATACGTTAGCTTCAGTCCGACTTTACATCATGAGATTTTTGAGAAAGGATATCAAGAAACACTATTTTTTTTTCTTAATACATTCAGGCATAAAAATGATGAGATTGGGAGACATAAATTTCTGATGCATCTCAGTCGAAATACATTCTCCAACGAATGTTTTCTATCAATGTAATAGTCTTACTTCCATGCGTTCATGGAAACCACTATTTATTTGTTCAAAATATCATGTTCCCTTACCTAAAATAAAAAATCGAAACCATTTTTTATGTATGATATATATATATATATATATATATATGAAACGTCTGTGTTAAACACGTTCGCGAGATTTTATGTTACTGTTAGGAATATTGAGAAATAATGTTTATGAAAAACTGAATCTATACGACATTCAGAATAGCTCTTATATAACACAGTTACATATAGAAACACGTAAGAACTAAATTTGAGTGAATTCAGGCATGTTGACGTCGCATTATGATTACATTCCATACCGAAATATGGTCTATTTTTCTTCAGATTTTTCTGGCCTGTACTATTGTTAACGCTATATGGTTTACCGCTATAAAAACAAATTGGATTTTTTTTTTGACTAAAACGAATGTAACTTGTGGGTATTGCATATTTTTATACGCACAATTGTCCTCAAAGAATGCATGATCTAACATAAAACGCAAAACCGCTAGCGCGTTTCGAAACGGGCGCTCCGCAAACGTTAAAACGGCATTCCTGATGAAATTTATTGCAACTGTAAAATATATGCAACTGTTAGAACAGTTGCACGCTGGAATAACTTCACAGAGCAGGCGTCCGCGCCTTTTATTCATTGTAACGCAGTTTTGCGTACGGTTTTTTTCCTTCCCCAGGTGTCATTTGCATGCATGTTGTTCTGTCGATAAATTTCAACAGGAATGTCTTTTCAACGTTTGCAGAGTGGCTGTTTCGAAACGCGCTACTGCATTTGCGTTTCATGTTAGACCATACATTCTTTGATGATAATCGTTTGGTTTGGTGTATACTATCGCCAATAAAATTTTTCCCATATTTTTTGAATCACACTGTATATCATGTTTTGTATTGAAACAGCACTAAAACATGGAATTTATAAAATACAAAAAAGAGGGGAAAAATTGGTATAATGGATTTTTTGGCCACAAGTGTACTCGATGTTGTATATGAACCACAAGAAATTATTCCAAGTCGAAAATTGTCGGTAGGAAAAAAAAAAAAATCACCCTTTAAAATCCCTCGATAACAGTTCGTCACTACTGAGTGATTGAGCAAGTATGTGAATGTGTGCGTGAGTAACTGAATAAATTGTTGAATGAGCTGGCGAATAAGCTAGTAAATGAGTGACTGACCGTATGACTCACTCGGTATGAGTGACCGTATGAATGACCGTATGGCAGACCAAGTGATAGGGATATTTACTAAGTGAGTGAGTGACCGTATGAGTGACTCTCACCTCTTTCACTTATTCATCTGCTCACACTTGCTACCTACTGTTTTATTCGCTCAATTTCTCACCTGCTCACTCACTTGCTCATCCATTCACTCACATGCTAATTCATTTAGTCACTCCCATGGACAGTACAGAGAAGGCGGCGGTAGGGGCGGCAACCTCCCCATTGGCCAAAAGTGTATGTATAACTAACATAAAGGTAAAATTGAAGGTGTTAAATTCACAACCGCCCCCGTTCACTATTGATCCTCCCCTACCTTCCATTCGAAGAGCCTGTATCCGCTTTTGCTTACTTATACTCTATTGCTTATTAACTATCTTCCTTACTCACTCTCTCACTCACTCATCCACTCACTAACTTCGCCGATGGAATGCCCTGTCGGTGAATTTTCTTCTCGGTGAATCAAGTGACGGTGAATTGTTGTCGGTGAATTTTCCGCAGATGGCACCATGGTTAAATGTTAATCAAATTCATAATATGAAATATTCTTATTGAATATTGCATTGTAATGGGCACTAACATCGTTGTTGAATTATTTGATGCAAGACAAAGCCAATGACGCGAAAATTGCCAAAGTTGTTTTTTTTTTTTCTTTTTCGAACGAATTCAATTTTTAATGTCTTCGTTCTTTGAAAACTAGATAAAAGATTCCGAAAAATAAAGAAATGAAATATAATTACTATCCTGATGAGAAATTTTCTATGAAACTTGCAAAGAAAAGGGAGTTTCCATTAAGAACAAGCTAAGAAATAAAAACACCCTGGAAGATCAAAACAATGGAATGTAAAGGTAAGCGGAGCAGAATAAAAGAACCTCGTATATAGGGGTGAAGGGGAAGAGCAAAAAAAAATGAAGTAACCAAAGGCGGGGCCTACGTATATGGCGTAGAATGATTTATTTTGTCCCACAGGATGATGAAGACTTCAAAAAGAACATATGCGGTCTCTAGAGGGGTCTTCCACAGCCATCTGTGAATGCGAGACTCGGAAATTCTCGTGTTTCCAGATAACGATCAAAAGAAACACACAAGGGTGTTTTGTAAGAACCACCCGAAAATAAAATGGGAAAAATTCCCTTTTAATGGATTTTGTTTTTGGTTTAATGCCAAGTTTTTGAAAGAACATACTAAGAAGATATTTTTAATATCAGACATACTCGAGCCAAGTTTCAAGCATTATAATTTAAACATTGCTTTTACTGATATAACGCAGATAAACGAGAAAGAAAAACGTACTTTTCAAAGAAAGAAAAATAAAATAGGTTATTAAGGATAAAAGGAGAAAATTATTATTTTTTTCACTCTTTTTTGTGATCAGTAATTATATTTTAATTAGTCAATGTACGTTATTTTCACACTTTTGTTGCGAATGAAAGATAGGCGGCAGCACCTGCTAACACATATTTTCGGATATGCATGTTTCTAGTAGGTTAGTCCTGAAACTCACCACTTCAATGATGAAGCGATGGTAACTTGTAGGTTTTTGAAATTCACACGATGTTTTAGTGAGCGTTTCCCAACCTTTGTTCGCCATGACCCACATATAAGAATCTTGTAAAATCCCGATGTCCAACTATAAAAGACACACGGATATGTCGCCTGTGCATCCTCCCCCAAAATGATCGAAAAATTTAAAAAAAAATGTAAAAATGTTGAAATAATGAAAAAAAAAATCTTTAAAAGGGTTGGTGAAAGCTATCTTTCTAAAAATTCATTCTCGAATTTTTCGATTTTCGAATATCATGAAATTTTCTACGTCTGCGCCCAATTTTGTTTTCTACCTGTGCTAAAAATATTTTTAAATTATTTTAATATAAACTAATGACAGGCAATATATGTATATATGCTAGGGTATTAAAATATACCAAAAAAAAAAAAAATTGCTGAGCCCAAATATCCTTGATCCGGAACCTTGCCTAGCAAATACGCGGGGTAAAAAACTAAAAACGGAATAAGTCATCCCTGTTCCCTCGGGCTTATCACGGCCCTTTTCCTATATGGGAAAGGAGACAGGACATGTCGTGCATGATACTACTTCATAACCGTATATGAACCTCGTACATATTCCACTTCGGAATTTATAACGAATCGGCGCATGCCGGAATGTGTGTTCTGAGTGAATGTGTTTCTTAAACATATCTATGGCATAGAATTGCGCTTGTTTCGTGTTCATGCTGTCATATGTTAATTTTCTGGAGTAAAGATGGAAATGCTTGAATTTTCATGTTATGTCAGTATCAGGTTTTAGGTCAGCGTGCTCCCTGCAGAGACTTTTTTAAACGGGAGACCCCGGCTCGCATTCGTGCCTCGAAGCTGTGCATGCTACTATCAGTTCTTGGTATAATGTCACCCCTGGAGTTCGAATAAAATTACATTATAAGCGGGTGACAAAAGAAACAACACTAGCGTGTATATATAAATAAAGAACCGCCTTTTCAAAAACTGAAATTATAAGTTAGGTGACGTTAAAAAGAGGTGACGAGATAAAGGAGTGAAAGAAGTCACTCAACGAGTTTCACGACTTGAGCAAACAAGTTTGTTTTCACCTCGTTCTGCTGATTGTTCCATATATTTTCTTCCTTTTTATATTTTTTAAAAAAGAGCTTTTGTGTGGAGGGATCATCATAATCATATCACACCCTCACATTTCAGACCCCCTCCGGCCATTTCTCTATTCTCCTCTTCCTTTATTATGTGCTGACATCTCTTCCTCCATCCCTATGCGATTTTTTCATCCTAATCGCAACAGAGAAGGTACGAAGAGGTGTGCGCAGCCTAAGAAAATAAGTAGACGGATCAGCCTACCAATTTGCAAATTTACCTCCGTAAACTCTAGTTACATACCTCGTTCTCAAAGAGGACCCGCTCGCATCGAAGACCTCCAGATCGTGACAGTGCCACAAGTAGTACTTCACATGCACCTCGTAAACATTCCTCTGGGGAATTGCTAACGATTTGGTATTACATTTAAAAAAGGTATTAAAATGTGATTATAGCTCGTTAAAAACTAATAACAAATTCAAAGCAAGCGATTAAGCGTCGATTATTGTGTTAATTTACGTAAGCATGGCTGTGTTGCATGAATCATCCCTGTTAAAATTAAGATAAATACGATGTATACGTACACATCTTCTTCAATTCAACCTAAGGTGAAGGCTGTTTTTCATTTCATACATAATATCGTTAACACTTTTTATAGAAATGAATTAACTTTTGGATTAGATAATACAATTGAAAGCCGACGTAGATGAACCCAAAATTGCCAAAGAAGCACCTTCATCTCTTGTTAGTCCGATATAACGAGGTTTTACTGTATTTATGATGCCAGAGGTATGCATGTTTCATGCTCGAATGGTACTGTGATCTGTTTTAAATATTTTGATGTTGAAGTGGCAAATGCTGAGTGTCACAACTGCAGATTATCTTCTAACCGATCGTCAGAAATTCGTTTATTTCCCATTTTGAGGTAAAGGAGCAATGTTCCCAAATTCCTAAGACTTTGGCAACGAATTCCCGAGAACGGGTGGAAAGTAATTCCTGCTGTAAAACTCTATTAAGTGACAGTGAAAGAATGAGATGGACACTATCACCCTCGATCGTGTTAATCCGAAGATACAGTAAAAAAAAGCAATAGGATTTAATTACAATAATTAATATTTAAATTAGAATTAAAATATGTTCTAAATCAATCGATTAATTAATTTTTTTTTAATATAATGCATTTTTAAACTTTAAATAAAGCCACATTAAATAAATATATCAATGAATAAATAAATAAATAATTTACATAAATATATAAATGAAACACATTTTGGGAAAACATATTAAGTAAAAGACTTGTACGAGTTTTGAAACCTCTTAGTATAGCTTAATGATGCTACACGAAACTATGGAGGTATCATAATAAATTATATGGATTAAAAGGAAAAACATGATTTATAGTGGTTTGTTGGTCTAGATTTTATTTATATGAATACACATATAAATGTAAATTAAATAATGATAAATACATTCGCGTATTTCTAATAAAATACGTACATTCCATGTTATAAAAAAAGCGATAACATGTTTTGCACGACGTATGTTTACTAAAGAAATTTCATTTCTATGAATATATATATTTTTTATTTATTTTATTTTTATTCAGCTATTAGAAATACCAAGATTTATTTGGAGATGATGGAAAACACTCATCCCAAAGAAGAGTAAAGAAATGAATACCGTTGTGCAAAATTGAACTATTTCTGAATTATAAATTATTTTCACTGATAATATTATATATGAAGTTTCTTGAGATTTCTCGAAATATATTTTTTTTTCATTTCTCTAGAATTCACTTGTATCCGAAACGTTTAAAGACACGAAATTTTGCTTAAAATATACATACAAATTCGAAAAAATAGAGGATTTATAGAGAATAAATGAAAAAAAAAATGTTGGATAGAAACATTTAAAAAAAACTGGTAATGAATCCGGTATGGCATTGAAAAATTGAAGGATTCTACCTTGTGTTCAGTTATTGAATTCATCATAAAAGATTCAAACCAGCTGCAGCTTTTTTTTAACATCTTTTCATTGAATCCTCTCGTAGGAACTGGAATTCGGTTCCAAACCTAATTAATTAATTCATCCATATTTAAACATAAAATTCAGAAAAATGTGTTAATATGAACTTTTTAGTGATTTAAATTCGGTGCAGTTACTACTCGAAAAATTCATGAAGGTCCGCAAAACATCGCATCAAGTAATGCCAATTTAATGTATAAAAATTAAATGCAATGTGACATGTAACAAACCACGCATTTGGGTTCATGTTTACATACCACGACACGTCTATCCTAGCAAAACATCTTTCTCAAAATCCTATGCAATATATTTTTTTATCTCTTTATAAAATTCATTTAATTATTTATCAAGGTCTGCTTCAAATACATGTGTATATAGTTCTTAAAAGAACTATTTAGGGTGTGGAGAATATCAAATAGCTAAAACCCACAGCCAATTGAGTATTTTACCGCATTTAAAAATAATTGATGTGTAATTTATTTTATATTTCTCTATATGGTACCAGGAAAACGTGAATGAATATCCATGTATAGGCGACAGAGAAAAACATCTGAGCGACTGAGTCCCTGTTTCCGCCTATCAAACTACATAAAACATAACTATTTTCTGCAAGCAAATTTGAATGTTGGTTTTGAACCGTTTTTTAATATGAGCAGTTTATGCAGCATAAAAATGAAAAATATGCAAAGCAAAAATGAAAAATTCCGCCGTGTACATTCATAAATACCCCGGATATAACATACGATTTTGTAATTCCTGAGTTTTGGGTCTCAATCAATTCCACATATGTGTTTACTTCTGTCATCACATAACCCACATAAAACATACACAGCCGAGAGATAACGAAACATTAATCTCAGTCAAGAAAATAATTCGCATATAACATACAGAAAACAAAACCCTGGGGGAAAAAAGCTGAAATGTGACTTATTTGTGAAACATGTATTGTATAGAGAGATATAGATGGCTTTTTTTCTCAGCCAGAGATATCAAGGAAACAGTTATTTTCCGGATATTATGCTGAGGTGAGCTCGGAAAGAAAAGTCATCACGTCTCCGCCGGGACTCGAACCCAGGCCCTCTTGCATACCGGGCAAGCATGCTTGATATCTCTGGCTGAGAAAAAAGCCATCTATATCTCTCTAAACCGTCCCACCCGGGGGCCATTTCCTGAAGTTAAGAGAGGCTACTAATGCCTCTACTTCAGCGCCTCACGACACAGTGCGTGAAAATAGGAAGGCAAATTCATGTGTCTCCAGTGGTGTAGATGGTAGCATGCTTGCCCGGTATGCAAGAGGGCCTGGGTTCGAGTCCCGGCGGAGACGTGATGACTTTTCTTTCCGAGCTCACCTCAGCATAATATCCGGAAAATAACTGTTTCCTTGATATCTCTGGCTGAGAAAAAAGCCATCTATATCTCTCTAAACCGTCCCACCCGGGGGCCATTTCCTGAAGTTAAGAGAGGCTACTAATGCCTCTACTTCAGCGCCTCACGACACAGTGCGTGAAATTAGGAAGGCAGATTCATGTGTCTCCAGTGGTGTAGATGGTCGCATGCTTGCCCGGTATGCAAGAGGGCCTGGGTTCGAGTGCCGGCGGAGACGTGATGACTTTTCTTTCCGAGCTCACCTCAGCATAATATCCGGAAAATAACTGTTTCCATGTATTGTATGTTGGTGATATGATTTTTTTCTCGCACACAAAAAGCCGTGGGAATTCTCATAATTAAGAAATATGTTTTGTCCAAATAATTGCATCAGTCGAGCAGGTAACACTGCAATAATTTACAGCTCTAAAGCACCATCCATCAAAAAAAAACTATTCTAACAGTTGAATTTCATGTATATATAAAAGGATTGCATGCCTTTCTATGAAAACTACATGCAATATGTTTTCAATTTATTTAACGATTGTTGTGATCGGAAAGGGCAGAAATCCGCACTGCTTGGAAACTATGAAGTCGCAGCTACCGGGCAAGCAAAAGATTTTTCTTTCCGAGTTCACCTCCGCGTAATATCCACAAAATGGTTTTTTTTTCCGGTCATAAAATAAGTTTCCCGATATACGAGCCCCTAGCAGTCGCAAAAATCAACAAATGCAAATGGAAGTCGATAAATAGGTGTTAAACAATATGCGCTCGAGAATTAAGAGGAAAAATTTAACTCGCTCTCGCGGATAGGGTTACAGCATTAAAAATCTGGAAAAATATAATTGACAGCACTCACGTTTATGCATTATAAAATGATCGGCTCAGTAGAAAAATTCATGAATGGCTTTAAAATGGTACCTATAGCACCATAAACGTCATCGTAGGACGCAGACAAAGAGAGTTTCGTTTCCCTCTTTATTCTTGAGCGCATATTTTAAAATTTGCCTTTCATTTTCATTCGTTGATTTTTGAGGCCACAAGAGACTCGTACACCGGCAAAGTTGTTTTATGACTACCCTGAATATACATATATGTGTTACTGCCAAAAATCTAAGTGCGGCCAATTTTTGACATAGGGGGCTATTTCGCGAATTATCCGAAAGTTTTGATCAAAGTTCGATTTGCAGAAATGGTTCGGGCTTTAGCAGCCCAATTCACGAAGTGGCTGGATATTCCTGACCAATATTCGATGTGCTGATGTGAGACGGTCCGGTAAGCACCAAAGCCTTTTTTTTTTCAACGCCAACATGTGGTACATGGGTACATATAGCAGCTGTACTGTATTAGCTCCATGTGATGAAATAAAAAATAAGATAAATTATAGAGAAAAACTATTTTATAATACTATTAGACATTATAGATTGTTTCTGTCAAATTATGAAAAATATCATTACCCCATCCTGCCTGCGATATAAATAATGGGTTGCCATAGCTAATGTGGATATAATTATCACGAAAAAAATACCCCCCGATTAACGTCTTTTCTTTCCGGACTTTGGCCATGGATTTCTGTCCACTTCGTGAGCTTTCTATCCAAGGTCCGAAATTCGGACATTGACCGGGGTCACTTTTAAACGAAATTGGCAAGTTTTCGAAATGGTCCATTTCGGGCTTTGGCAGTAACATGCGTCTTAAAGCCTGTTATACTTTTTAGTGATAATTTTATATTCCTGAACTGGATCAAAAACGGAAATTATTTTGAGTGATTTGGAATTTAAAGTTTATCAAAATTTCAAGGTATAGATTATCAACTATATTTCATTACTTGGTGCTTTTTAGCTAAAATTACTCGGATGGTTTCAGCATCTTACGTTTAAATCGTTCGTGACACAACAAGCATTACTCACCAATGAGAACAAAAGGAAAAAAAAAAGACGAAGGAATCCAACTCACGTGAGACTAGAGCTAGATCACTCCGAGTAATTATGCTTGTTAATGTAATAGATGGGAAGGAGAAATCAAGGAATCTATTAGTCGGAATTAAAGTCAACTGGTTCGCCCTCTATAGATCGTTTCATTCTCTTCTCTCCCTCTCCCTGAACTTACTTTTTCTCTTCTATTTTCCGAAATTAAAAGCAGAGAAAAGAGACAAATTAGAACTGAGTCAAAACGAATGTAATCAGAATTTCTGCGGATATATAATGAGGACAGTTCCGAGACGCTTCATTGCAAGTTCCAAATGGAATGGCCATCAGAATGAAAGGAGTTAGAAGAACATTAAACGAAATGAAATCGCCGATAATTTAAACTTGTGTAATGGGAAAAACGGGATTGGAATGACATTTAATTCGGCTCTGATATTTCAATTTCGTTTCAGATTTGTAACTTTTCGGTATTATTTGTACAGCGCAGATAATTGATGACCGAAGTTACATCGATAGTAATTATGAAAATTGTAGTATAATAAAAAATATCGCATAAACGAATATCGAGTCAGCGATAAATACATCCGAGAAATATCTGTATTCCTCTAATAAGTTCAGAAATTTGCACCTTTAGAAAAATTATCAATTATTATTATTTAGAAAAATTAGAAAATATTATCAATAATTTTTATCTTTCCATCAAAAAATAATAATACAATGAAAATGAAACGCCAATTTTATAATATGTACTCAAGAATAAAGAGAAAAACGAAACTATTTGTCTGCGTCCTACGATTAGGCGTTTATGGTGCTTTAGGTACCATTTAAACGCCATTCATGAATTTTTCTACTGAGCCGATCATTTTGCAATGCGTAAACGTGAGTGCAGTGAATTGAATTTTTCAAGATATTTAATGCTATAACCCTAACCGCGAGAGCTAAAGTTAAGTTTTGCCTCTTAATTCTCGAGCGCATATTTTGAAACACCTATTTATTTACTTTCATTTGCATTTGTTGATTTTTACGACTGCTACTGGCTTGTATATCGGGAAACTTATTTTATGACCGGGAAAAACATATTTTGTGGATATTACGCTGAGGTGAACTCGGAAAGAAAAGTATTTTGCTTGTCCGGTAGCTGCGACTTCATAGTTTCCAAGCAGTGCAGATTTCTGCCTTTACCTATCACAACAGTCGCTAAATAAACTGAAAACATATTACATGTAGTTTTCAAAGAAATACATGCGATCCTTTTCTACATAAAATACTTACTAAGTCGAGTCTTCTTTGATCAATGATAATAAAAATATTCAAAACTCCACCTCATACATTGGCGTACGCAAGGGGGGGGGGGAGGGGGCTCTAACCCCCTCAAGCCGAGATTAAAGTGTTATTTTTCATGAAAAAACATAGTAACGCCTCTTTGAGAAGAAAAAAAAATTGAAACCCCTCCCTGAGAAAATTCTGCGTACGGCTACGCTGTCATATGACACTGTATCATGAAAAACTTGACAAACGGTGTATAATAAATTATTATTGAGATTTGATTAACGCAATTTTATAGTCTTATTTAACTCAACTGTACTAAACATAATTTTGCACTGCCTCTGCACAATTTTGTAATGTCGAGTTTTCATGTTACAGCGGTATCTGTGAATAATATTTAAACTACTGTATAATGTGTAAATTTGCTCAAAAAACAAACTCCAAGTGATGATAATTATTTTAGTGTAAACTTCATCTTTTTATGTGACATCGTTGATTTTCTCTTAGTATTTAAAATATGTCCAGGACTTTTCACCCACCCTGTATATTGGACATGTACTGATGGGTTTGTCAATTGTAATATACAATTGACAGCAGTATTACAGATTAAAAAAAACTTTCGTTATAAACTATAATTTCCAAAGAAATAGAATTAGTTAAAATATGGAATCTAATCTGATTTTAGTTTCTGAAGTATGCCGGTATTAAATGCATTCAGACCTCAATGTAATGTTACTCCTGGGAAGCAAATTAAATAAGCCCATGAACGGAATGATTTAATAACGGGTAAGACGAACGCACTAATTACGTAGCAAGGAATTTCCAAAATTTACGTAACCAGTGGAATGACTTCAAAATTGGCAGATATTACAGGAAGGTCTGGCTTAATTTCATAATAAGGGGTTTTTACTAAACGAGTATGCATAGTTATATTTCGCCACCAATAGTATCCCCAATAGCCCAGCTAAATACACACATTGAATCCAAAAACACAAATTAAAAAACAAACGGTACAATTAGCAAACTGTTCAACGATGTGTCTGAAAAAAATGCCCATAAAAATTATGATTACCAAATACATTTGAAAACCTAGTATCAAAAAATATACAATGTTCATGAAAAAAACTGAAACCTGTGAGAAAATTTTAATGAGTTGTGTCCATGATAAAATACGCTTGTTATCATCACGCCCGTCGGGGGGGAGGCGGCCCCCCGGCTTTTGAAAATACACCATAAATGGCATATATATATATTGGTAACATGTTCTTCCCCCTGGAAAAAGTTGAAATGACGACCCTGGTCATCATCTAAGTGTGAATAGCTTCTCGATTTATCCTAATATGTATCGTATTTCTTTTCAAAAACTTGTTAAACTTCGTATAATTCATGACAACCAGAGATAAGCTATTTCATTTCTTTACATCTCTGTGAGAGAAAAATTCTACCATCACCATGACCTGAAGTTGTCTCTTACTATTCGATATCAGTATCCCCTTGTTGGAGCACTCGATTGCTGGTGTATTAATAAAGTATGGTCTCTTTTATTTATCTGGTTTAAAATCTCAAAAGTCTTCATCCATATCCCCTGATATATGCCTTCTTCTAATGTAAACATGCCCAAAAAAAATCAAGTCTTTCATCATACGATATTATTTGGAATACCGACACGTATCAGGATCGCAAGAGCTTTGTCACTCGGAAATACACTGCTAAGAGCATTCTATTTGCTTTTTTGATCTAGGGTAACAATGTGCAGGAAACCTAAGAGAAATTCATAAACATGAAGCCAAATAAAGCGTATGTATATGACGTTAAACATTTACGAAAATAATAACATAAGAGCATTAAAAAATGCCTCGAGATTTTGTTTCACCATTCCACATCCTTATATTTCATCATCTCCTTCCCGCTCCACATTATCTCTTCCACTGTGTAAATAAAACGGTTTGAATGGATCAAAATCAAGAGTCTGAGCGGTCACCTTGTCATTGCCTGTGATTAAAAATTCTTCAACACCGGAGAAATGCGAGAAGATAGGCGAGTGCTTAATTAATTGCTCGGTATTTCACATTCACTGTATTAACGGCAACGGTAAAACTACTCCTAGTCTTGGTGACAAGGTAATTTGACATCAAATCCAATTCAACTCACATAGTGATGTCACATTTTTGCAATAACGAATGTAATTCAACAAAATTAAGTTTTGAAAAAAGTGTATGTACCAACCGATATTGCTTGTAAGGACTCCCATGCGAGAAATGTCGACTCATTTTGATGCACGTGGAATCAATAAAAACGTATTAATGTAAGCAACCATGCAATTATACCTCTAAGTATATGTGTATCCTATATCGAACGATGATATATGAAGGCAGCTCCAAAGCCAGAAAGCTGGCTGCCATTTTCTAACTCCCACCTAAACTATACTATGTTTGCCTGTAGCACCTGATACCAAAATGAATCTCCTAAGGAGACAATTCATCAATCTTCGAATTCTTGTAAAAACAAAAAAAAAACATCCCACTCAAGGTAAGTGCGATATTCTAACTCCGCTTAGAATTTCACGGAGAAGGATTGAACTCCGTCACCTTTTAAAAATTCGCTAATGATACTCATTTAAACCTGTAAACTCTCAAAAAAGTAGCTTCATCGATGCTAACACATAATTACTCATCTTTACCTTTCATTTAGATATAATGGTTTGGGCTATTGAATTAAGATTTATTTATTATTTACCCTGAAAGAACATTCTTCCTCTTTCTGCCAGATTATATATTTTGATTCTACGACAGTATGATTGATTGGACATAATAATACCATCAATTAATAATCTACTCATTTTGGGAAAACAATGTTGTTAGGAAAACCGATGTATTCCGTTTCCTAGGTACAGTGTATGTATTTTTTCTTGTTCTTCAGGTATGCGAGGGAAGTTAGAAAATTCGCTGGATTCTTTACCATTCATCAAACTGAGAGAGAAAGTAATGCAACTTCGTTTTCTGCTAGATTCCCGAATTCTTGTTTCGACTTTGGTGGTAGGGAATTTCCCTTCCATTCTCTACCTCACATGCTATAGTGTCTATTTATTTTTCTTCTCCTCCGAAAGATAACGTTGTCGCACGCAGTACACCCATCCATGATAAACAAAGTCTGTAAGGCGAACAAGCTAACCATGTCTCACAAATACTTGTGTTGTTTTACCCTAAGGCGATTCTTCTCATCTTCTAATGCATTCCCTTGTCATTACCAAAGGATGTTTGGCGAAACCTGAGGCCCGATCAATGGGCGAAGTCTGTAGTGGAAGAGGAAAACGCGGAAAACTTCATGATAATTAAGGAAGCTTGCGGATTCCCGTTCCTCACAAGAAATAATCCTCTTAACAGGTTCCCTCTCTTATACTCTGCCTCCTAACCCCTTTTTAGTTAATGTGCCGAAAAGAATGTTCTCGAATAGATCAAAGAACTTTGCCTGGCTGAGAAATTCTATGAGAGAACAAAAGGATGTTCTAATGCGATTTTTTCATAGTTTTTTTTACCATTAGAGATACAAAAAAGGATAATTTTTGCTAATGTGTAAAGCTCTTATAGTTTATTCCGGACACAAATCACAGAAAATCACGTAGAAAATACGGTGTAACTTAATCACAAAGTCGTATGATGTGTGTTTGAACCTATTGGCAAAGATATACTGTATATACCATGTGATTTTTGTAAACTTGATATTTTATGAGAATTGCATAGAATATATTCTCGATAACATTTTGCCAACAACTCGTTTTTATTTTTCACAAGAGAAATTAAAACTCTAATCTAAGTAGTTTTATATCTTCTGAAAAAAAAAAATGTAATCCTTAGAAACAAGTATTTTATGGTATGCATTTCTGGTTTCCCACACTCTGTGATTTTGTTGTCTGCATGGGATTAGTATAATGAAAAATTTACAGTTTTGCTTTTATTTGTGTAGAGTCAGTTTACTGTAATATTTGTGGTTTATTATATACAGTCAGAGCTCGATAGATCGATTGTGCTTATCCGAAATTCTGATTTCATAATGGGGAAAAGAATGGTTTATTAAAATACCAGCACTATTTTTATACGAATACCGTTGTTCCTTAAACATGCTAAACTACTTTACCAAACACCAACTCTGAGCATATCGCTGTATTCCAATTTACTGCCATTAATGAGTTGGGGTAGACATGAAGGTGCTATCTATTGGCGGTCGCCTTACGTTCATTAGGGAAAATATCTTATCTAGATTCTTCCCCGGTTTTAACTTGGGACCATGCAACACCTCCTACAGATAGAAGGACTCCGCAGTCTGATTGTGACGTCAGTAAGTAGTCCATTTTAACTCAGATTATTCAGAGAAAAAAAATTCCCTGCTCGTGCCAGTATCACCGTTGTGAGGAAAATAAATGATCGGGCTCAGAATTGGCAATTTCTATGCCTCACATCCAATCACTATGCGGTATTTGTGAGGCAATCAGGAAGATTTTACGCCAAAATAAGAAGAAACGAAATAGGATTCTGTGTTTCAAAATGTGGCAAACTTGCTAGGTAGTCTGAATGGCGTTTATGACAAATGGTGCAGAGACCTTCCATCTCTAGGAGGTGCTGGACCATGACTGCAGCCTCCACGGTGGTAGACCAGCATCTTATCACCATGTCAGTCGGGCGCATGCCCAACGATTGGACATGAAATGCGAAATATGTTATTTTAATTTAATCACTTATTTATTGAATATGAGAATATTTAGAAATAAACTACATATACATACTGTGTAATAAAAACGGGCACATAAATGATTCCCGTTTAAATGAAACGAATTATAAATAAAGTATATACAAGTGTATTAATTTGCCGTCAGTCCAATATTATAGTTGAATTGAAACGCATCCAGATAATCAAAATTGAGTTATTTTATCAACACAGTGATGATTTAATTTTAGGGATTTTAAGATTTTAATTTTAGCGATAAGCAAATAGAAAAGACGCCCAGAATGAAATTTAAAAAATAATAACATTACACAATTTACAAAAACTTGAGAAAATTGAAAAAGACATAAAAAATATATATTTTAATTAAACAATAAATAATAAAAAGTAGTCAGAAAAAATCTAGATCTGAAAAACAGCATTAAAATAATTTGTAAACAGTAAAAGCATTATAAATAGTAGAAATTGTTTCAATGAGTAACAATAATAGAAAAAAATAAAAAAGTAATTTCTTAAATAGGGAAAAATATCCAGAAATACTAACAAAATAATTTTGAAGCAGTGGAAGAAAATTTAGGAAAAATTAACAAAATAATTAATGTATAACCGAATGAAAGTAAAAATCAAATGAAAATAATCTGAAAAAGTAAAAGAAAATTAATGCAGAAACAAAATAATTCGAAGAGAAAGGGATTAACATTTTCTTTTTCGAAAATGTTCACAAATTTGGTACGAATAAACACAGATTGCTTAGAACCGCTGGTAACAAATACTTCTTTTAAAAAGTCAATGAAAGAACATTTCTAAACATCGGTCAGTTGAAAGGAGTTTTATTTTCAAACCGGTACCACTGGTGTTGCAGAACATTTGTTGGTCATAATTCATTTTTTTTTTCGAATTTCTTGATGGACTTCAATTCCTTCGTGGGATTTTACGACCGTTTTAAAGTAATATTTTTTATATCGGAAAAAATGTTTGACTCCCTTTCAGATGTAAATCTGAAATTTTTACGTCAAAATGCGTCCATTTGTTATCTCTATTAAATGCCATACATAAATAAGAACATACTTTCCTATATTTCCCTGGTTTCATAAAACTGATAAAAACTCGTGCTGTTAAAAAATATATTCATATCCTTGGAAAAACACCAAGTACTGTAAGCGCATTTGTGGTTTCCAGAGCATCCATTCAAAAAAGAATAGGAAAGGAAAAGTTTGTTTCCTCTTTATTATTTTCTTCCGGCTTTTCTGGTTTCATAATATTCATTTCTCTTTTTCTTTTCCGGTTCCTTCTCTCAAAAGGATACGATGCTACCGTATTTCCGTGATGTTCCATTCCATCTAACGTTTCCTTTCTATACAGGGCGACGAAATTTCAGTGAATCTGGAGTAAAGCGTGGCTTTAAAGAAATCCCTCCGCAGGGAATCCAACACTTTTGTGGATCAGAGGTTACTATTGAAAATGTATTCCGTATAGAAATGCTTTCCATACATTTTTTCGAAGGGATAATAAGAATGTACAGAGGTATTTCTTATTAATACCTGATATCCTTCAATGAGTGAGTCTTTTTCTGTGTGAGAAATAGAATATTTCTGAATTGTGACTATTATTTTTATTAAATTTGTGACCTGGCTTACCATACCCAATAGCGCTTCAAGCATTAAAGTAGAACGTTTCAATATAGTTATACCTTTACCCATGTCTGTTTACACGAGTCCCACTCCATTTTTTTTTATCTTGGCGCTGTCTTAAGCTCTCGCTTGGTTCGCAGTTTATTGTAGCATTTGAAGAGAAGCATGGCAATAATAAGACTAAAAAGTGAAATTGAAGTTTATTAAAGTAATAATTATAATTACGATATAAAATTATAAAGAAAGTTTTCAATCTGGCAGCGTGCTTCAAAATGTGTCCTCGTTGACGCACGTGGTACGTATCAGATCGATTAATCATCATTCCAGTGATAATATGGAAATACAGGATAATAAAAAGTGGTTTTTTTTTGTTTTTTTTTTTATTTTTTTTGCAAATGGAAGACACCTACTTGGATGTATGCCGAGTTTTTTCAATCAAATTCCGTTCTTTGCGCTGTTCAGCTGCTCTGTCTTATTCTAAAATGCGTGTCATCGTTATGGTCCCTGATGAATAGTTCATCACTTACTTTTCCTTGCCTTTTCCCCTATTTTGCTGGTCAAAATACACTTCACTGCCACATTTTGCATCCTTGAGTACTAGCAGTTGCTTCGTAGCCAATCTAGACTTATTTTGGACATCACGTGAAATAATGCAGTTGCGGGACACTGCGGGTTCATTATCTTATCAAAATAATGAGTTAATGACTAAAGTGATAAATTGTTTAGCAATAGCACGAAGATAATGGCGTTAAACTCGGCTACCAATTGAATGAAGAGGGCTTACGTGCGTGGGTTGAGAGGGCGACTCCACTTCATACGAAACATGGTTCGTTGGATATCAGGCATGTACTGCCGGGCTTAAAATAAAACATAAGCTGAACTGTAAAAGCAAAAATACATTTTCATCGGACTGATTTCAGTTGGAAGAACAGTATGTCTGCAGCGCGAGCACAGAACGTGAGAAATTGAAAATTTGAAAGAAACAACGCAAAATGTTGAGCTAATTTGCAGTTCAAGCATTGGAGGAAGGAAGTATTATGATTTTGGAAAAATTTTCTTTCATTGTTTTTTGATTCGAATGTGATCATAGTCTGAATCTGAACTGCGCTCACATCTTACATGAGACCACGTTTACTCAGTTACGTAATTATTTTCGCACACTAGAATGTTCCCTATAAAAAGACTGGACGCTAAAGGTTGGGAAACACCATAGTTACTTGTTGAATTGGACATTCATGTATGGCTGGTCTTTAGTCAATTTGTCGAACTTGAGTTACTCAGTAAATGAGAATCCGTTATAAAAATAGAACTGGAGAACGAAATGCGTAAGATATGGCTCCATACCTGCGGTATAACTTTGTAAAATGGATCGTTTCCAACAAGGAGCAATGAAGCGGTGTTGGCGGCAGAAAGTACACCACTGAATATTGGGTAGGTGTGTATTCTATATAATTAATTAGCCGTCGCATAAAAAATGTGTTAGAAGTGAAGAAAATGACTAAATTTTTAATCAAACTTTCGCCGTGGAACAAAACATTAATTTAAAACCGACGAGAAATCTTCTCAAGCGAAACGTATAAAATTTTAATCAAAATAAAGTTCAAATAACCTGAATTGAGATTAATGTATGCTCAAAAAGACTATTGTATAAACAAGTGCATTTGAATAATAATTCACAAACTGTTTCAAATACGAGTATTGAACATTATTCTCTTCCATGCATGAGAATTATTCCTGAACGAACAAAAGAAAAAAAAATTGCCTTAATTCTGTGCTTAGAAAATTCTCAAGCGATCGGAATTTTATTTGGTATCACCATAAAAATAGAAAACAAACAAAGGAATAGAAAAGACATAAACTTTACGAGACGAATAAGATACCTATTTCTTTTCCTCTCATATCTTTAGGGTATCTTTCTATATATACGTAGATCTATTTATTCTTCTTCTACATAATAACGCTTCCAGCGAAAACTACGGGAAATCGAAAATTTAATTTACCTCAGACAGACAATATAGAAAGAAAATATCTCTTTCAAACATATATTTGTATCCGAAAACAATTCGATGTTTGTATTTGAAAAAGAATAATTTTACAAACTGTTCAATTATTTATTTTTATCTATCCCAATATATATATATATCGAATAACTTGTTTTAACACTTTTTCATTTATTATTTTTCCTCGTTGACTGTATATTTGTGAAACATCTTCATATTTTATTCATTTTGTTTAGAATGCGAGACATTAAAAATATATCAGATTGTAATAGCTGCGAGAGAAGTTTCCTAATTGTATGTCATAAAATATGTTCTCTCAGGTATTACTATTATTGCTGGAAATTTATTCCGCATGAAGATATATTCCATATATAAAATTCGTATAATGCTTGCTATAAAGTTTCTTCTCCAATTGCTTGTTTATGCGATAAATATAATATAATTTGATGCAAATGATTATATATATCCATTACGTTTGCCTAATGTTAGTTTTTATATTTTTATCTTAAGTTAAATTATTACATTCAAAATAATTATAACATTGTAAGATATAAAATACTTTGTGAATATGGAACAAACATTCGCACAACTGAATTATTTACATGGAAACCGTGATAGGAGACATATTATTGAGTTGAATAGGATCGTGGTTAAGGGTAGTTTGCTGATTGCACTAAGTTGAAAAGTGGAGTTTCAAAAGGAAATATATAGGGTGTTGCCTTGAAGTGGTGACAAACTCACAGAGATGATATTTTGCACCAAGTTAAAAAAAAATTGTCATAGAGCATGGCATTGCAAACAACGTTTAGTCGGTAAAAATCGCAAAATTACGGTCCCATCGATTGGGACAAGAAGGCCAGTGATAAGTGGAAAAAAAACATTTATTGGACAGCATGATTACAACACAGCCTGATGTGTAGAAAATAAAGTACAATAATAAGTACAGAATAAGTACAAAAAAGTAAAATAAATAAGTAAAAAAAGTAAAATAAATAAGTAAAAAAAGTAAAATAAATAAGTAAAAAAAGTAAAATAAATAAGTAAAAAAAGTAAAATAAATAAGTAAAAAAAGTAAAATAAATAAGTAAAAAAAGTAAAATAAATAAGTAAAAAAAGTAAAATAAATAAGTAAAAAAAGTAAAATAAATAAGTAAAAAAAGTAAAATAAATAAGTAAAAAAAGTAAAATAAATAAGTAAAAAAAGTAAAATAAATAAGTAAAAAAAGTAAAATAAATAAGTACAAAGAAGTAAAATAAATAAGTACAAAAATCACTTACTTGATAACATGATTACAATACAGCTCAACATAGTTCAATATCAGAAAGTAGACGAAGGAAATGATTGCAGCAGTTGTTCGAAATTGCGGCCGCACAGGTAATTGTACAGCCGACAGCGACGAAGCGTGTTGTAATCATGCTGTCAAACAAATGTTTTCTTTCTACTTATTTTATTGGTATTTTTGTCCCACACGTCACACCCTTCATAAGTATGTTTGCGATTTTCACTTACCAGTTTCACTTCTTCAAAATATGGAAGGCAGATGGCTGCACCACAAGAATACGATACAAGCGAAATCATGACAGTAAAAAGTATCGTCTAGCCTTATTTACCATCATTCATTAAACTCTTCGACAAATGCATTACACTTTCGTTCTGCGAAGATTGCAATAACTGCCTGACGGGGATATGAATGTGGAAAGAAAATTTAACTGTCTCTATGTGGGGAATCGAATGCACGTCCTCTCATATCCCGGTCAATGCATGCGAGCCGTTGGCTGTTAGGTCTGTCTGGCTGTCCATGCAAGTTCTCGTTCAGTGCGTACAAGCTGTAAGACAAAGGTTTTATTGCTTCCATAACGTTGTGGTCTACCGCTCCCACATGACATGTGAGAGGACGCAGGTTCTATTTCCCGCAGAGGGTGCAAACATAATGTGCGTTGGTTTCTGATTCTACGAGTCAGCGCCGTCACGGATAGGCTGTAAAACCTAAAACCTAAGGCTCATATTTTTAACTTGAGTACACTTATTATGGATAGCAGCAGAGAGTAACATCACACGCACGCACGCAACATCTTCAGAACTGTCACACTCTAGATTGAAATTTACATTGCAAGTTATGTCAAAAATATTGGCGGATGAGAATTGTAAATCTTTTTGGGTTCCTCTGGTATTTTCCAGTATGGCTGTCATCATTCTGAGCAATGCTGCTTCTAGGAATAAATTTAGTTTCATGAAGAATTTTTAACTGTGTTGTTCAATTTTTGTGTTCTCTAGTTGATGTATCATACTTTAAACTCGGTACAATTTTATGTACCTGGTGTAATAGAAACTGGACCTAGGGAGAAAACGATAAATTTAAAACTTGACAGTAAAACAAAATATAAAACAAAGAAAAAACCTTCAGGTCCATATTGGACGGGATTTTTTTTTTTTGTTTCAATCGCATAAACCTGGAAGCTAAAGCCATCAAGGAAATAGAAAGGTTGTCTTCTCCTCTCACACAAGATAACCAGATGTCTCTGAAAGCGAAAAACTGTTTAGCTGAATAAGATATTGCTCGATCCATTTCTTTTTGACCTTCTGTGAGTGTTTTTACGACTTTCTTGACTTTTTTTGATGCTGCTGTATAAAAGTTCTTTCCCTCCCGCCCTCTTCCTCTCTAACATCTAATCTTTTCTCCTTGTGTGTCAAAAAATAAATAAAATAATTTTCGTTCCTTAAGAAATCTAAGATAAAGGGCGAGCGGAAAAGTACGAGTGTTGTATATCATCGAGTATTTACAGAAATCATTGAAAAAACAATCAACACTAAAATATGAAAATCGCATGATCGGAAAAAATATTTCATGCGTAAATGAATATGAAATAAATTAAATATCATGTAAGGACAATCCTTTGAGAACTGTTTGCATTGTTTTGCAAAAGTTCCATGGCAGTGACACATGTTTAAACATGACTTTGTCCGAAACAAATGTGGTAGGGCGTCTATTATCTGATCCTTCTATACAAGGAGATCTCCATTTAATGACTCATGGATAATTAATTTTTCTTTTTAACACTTAACAGGTGTGGTGAGTCCACGCATTCCTCATCTGCTACCTCTTGACAAAGAATTGCATCTGTGGACCATCTTATTTTCAGTATATTTCAAGCAAGTTGTTTACACGGTGTTTGACAAATTTATGATGGCATTCTATTTTTCCCTCTTTGTTTCCGTGGTGTCAAAATGACCCGACCTCATCACTTGCGTGAGGCTTTTTTTGTCTGACGGCTTCAGATTGAAATGGCGTTTCGGAAGAGCGCCAGTTTTCTCGATAACAGTTTCATATCAGTCGTGAAACATCAGATTTCCAAAGTGAGTATGATGATATTGTTGTTAGTGAATTGTGCGTAAGATCCGTGTGATAAATTTGTCGTAGTATTGTTTATAAAAGTACTATGTGGCTGACTTAGAGCCTCCGCACACGGAACGATTTCTTGGCGAGCGAGTCAAGACGCGAGACATGACCGATCGCGGCAAAATTCCAACGATATGGGCAATTGTATGATTTATACGATTGGCATCTGGCAATGGGCCGATTATTTCAGCAGCGAACTTTCTGATTTTAGTCTTTCTCCTGTGCTCTTCCTATTTTCCCGCCACCAATTCCATCTGTTCCCTGCCAAAGACGGTATTTTAATTCGTTGTTATTCCGTGTGCGCTACATAATTTTTTTTCACATATTTCAATTATTGAATAAATTCTGTGGGTGCTCGGACCCCTGCCACATAATACCGTGGGTGCTCGAGAACCCAGCTCCGACACTATTGCATGTAAAAACAATGAAACGAAAAAATATTGAAATATCAAAGAGCAATGTTTTGAGAATTTATAGACTTGGCCAATGCACAGGTAATTTGAAAAGTTAATGGTAGTAACAGCACAAGTTTTAGTTGACTTAAATAGGGTTTAGACATCTTTTGTTGAGTTATATAGAAAGGTTTCTTCCCCTCCCAATTTTAGTATTATGCCAACTATGAGAAGGTCATCACAAATTTTGAGTTATCGGGGTAGTCACTTATCGAGGTTCTGCATTTATTTTTAAACATAGTAATAATAAAAGGGCTAGTAACGAGGGAATTTTTAGGTCCTCCTGATTCATTTATTAAATCATTAAAATAAAAAATTACATTTTTAAATTTGAGATTGAAGGCCTCAGTTTTTTTTTCTGACGATTTGGAAGATTCGATTAGGATCGTACTTCTTTCAAATCACTAAGCAATCGTGCCGTTGGTGGCTCTCAACTCATTTACATTACTCATTTCAGTGAGGAAGAGGGAAAGAAGAATTGTTACTCGCTCGTCGAGGAATCGCTCCGTGTGCGGATTCTCTTAGAATAATATTAATTTAGGTGCTTGTGAAAAAATATAGTAAATATTATTTGAATTTGCATATTTTATTTTATGAGTATATTTCAATCATATCTGTTAATTTTTTAAACATGAAAATTGAGTTAAAAAAATAGATATATAATTTGAACGAAATTTCAAAAGACATGTATCCCTCTGTTTGTTTCGAATGTGTGTTTTAAAAAAAGGACATTTTGGGAAAAAAAATATATATATATATTTAAAGAAATTCGAAAAAAATATTTAGAATGAACAAGAGACATATGATTAAGTTATAATTATGACATATGATTAAGTTATAATTATGACATATGATTAAGTTATAATTATGACATAATAATTATGACATATGATTAAGTTATAATTATGACATAATAATTATGACATATGATTAAGTTATAATTATGACATAATAATTATGACATATGATTAAGTCATGCAAAGAAACCCATTGCTTTTATGAAGCCTCTTTTTAATGATTTTTAAAATGCATCAATACTTGCTCTGGTTAAAATGAACCATGACGCCAGTTACGCACAGAATTTTCACAACGACAGTTAAGGGTTATAATGAGAAGAAAACTTACACCGTTATCTGCGCTCGAGGTTGCCCATATGAGAGAGTTTCATTAAACGAGATAACTCGGGATTGACGCTATAAGGGTTAAACTTCAAATATTTCGGTATATATACACATAATAGTTATGCGTTGCGCTATTTGCGAATGCAATTGAAACGATGAAAGTGATGTGTTTCTAAATTCATGATGCCATCTGAGAAGCTGTAAACTGCATCATGTAAAAATATACATTAAAAACACAATCAATTTAATAATTTATGATCGAAAAGTTCTGGTATTAAAATTTTGATTTAATACTAAATCATTCGAAACAAATTGAAATGTCGATTAATAATTGCTCAATTTATAAACATGGTAGAGTTTTCGCGCTCAGGCAATTATCACCAGATAAAGAATGTTCCAAGAGGCTTTGCACATGAAACACCCACCCATAATTGCCAGTCCTAAGGAAGTAAATGAAAAATGCGCGCGATCTTCCGCTGTTCTTAACATCAATACATGTACATTTTTTGAACAAATTTTTTGAAAAATATCCTCCATCGCTTCTAATACATACTTGGATATCTTCCCGATACACATACACACACGCGCACTTACATACATAGAAGCAGCAGCCGTTAAATAAACCATACATTCATTTTATCGACTCGCTCCCCTAATTTAAGGTAACTCGAGCATTAAATTTCGAACAGATGTTATTGCTCTTTTAGAAATAATTCCGTTCATTTGATAAATTTGGAGAATTTCATGAAGCGACGAAAATCTCCTAGGATATGAGTCACGTTATAAGATTTCTCTTCCCCTCTTTTTTAATGTTTCTAATGACATTATTTTTGTGAAATTGAATTTATTCTCCCGAATACAACGCTATGAATGGTATCAGTTGTTTCGAAATCGGATATCTCTTTCGGATGAAATCGGGTGTTCCTTTCTGCGAAGAAAGATTTCGTGCAGGAATTACGTGTATTGCATTTTCCTATCTTCCCGGGTTTTCTTCATTTCTGCCATTCCGAATATTGAATTCACTAATAATATTCGTTGATGAGATTAACGAGAGCTTGGGAGCGGGATATGAAATCTTAGACGAGCATTAGAGTCCCTGCTCTCGACGTATTTGGTAAGATTCATTGTTGTTTGTATACCATCGTAAATCATTGTATGATCTAATAAGGAATCGATGGAACGTATCGGAATTAGTGATGAAAATATTCTATCCGCTGCTCAGATATGTGCTGAAATAGATGCATAGTAATCTGCTGTAATTAATTTTCTCTTGTTAACGAACATTTTTTGGTTAGATCTGTTTCTACTTGATTGCATAGAATTCGAGTTTAGGTATCTCTGTTATCAAAATTTTTATCATAAATATGTTTGCTTACTGAATTCCGATATTTTCAAACACATTTTGTCATTATTAAGAACGAATATAAGTGGTATCAATGATATTTATAATATCGATCGAGTTAAATTTCACCCAGTTTTTGTTTAATTTTATAAATTTGATTCCAATTAAAATTATTTTGTTTTAATTTTTTTTTAGCTGTTAATTTTGTTCTTGGTACCATACTGTTTTATTTTAAAATCCTTGTTCCCTTTTCTCATTATTTTGAAATCTATCAATTTTTTTTTTCAATTTCTAAGAACAGCGAGTTTCTAGACATTGATGTGAAAGGAATGTTGAATTTTTTTTTGACTACGAATTGAACTGCAGTGAATTACGATATTCAAAAGAATTGCATTTCAGTCATTACAATTCATAAATCGAATTTAAATGAAATTATGAATAATTGTAGGGAAAAATGTCTTTCTATATCAGTGTTGTCTTAGTAATAGTGTTTTCGTTCTTCCAATACTTTCGTTAGTAATCTACATTTTGATATTGCTTTTGAAACGCCATATTAGAATGAAGTCGTGATAATCATTTCAATTAAATCAAAGGTATACTGTATTCTCGTCCAATTCAATATTCGTGGGAATTTTGCTGCAAAAAAAATATTCAATTCTGTAATTTTTAAAAACATTCCGTTATATTACTTCTTCGCAATTAAAAATGCAGAAAAATTAGAATTCAGACCTTGAAGCAGTGCTCAGAAAAATACGCAGTTAGAAATGATTATTCAATCAGAATATTTTGGCTCATTCTGGAAATGATATTATCGTCAAACATTCTAATAGCCGAATGGTTCAGAAAAATTCAAAAACGATGTTTCACATTGGATTTAATTTTTTTGCATCTTTATAAAAACAAGAAAATAAATAAGAAAAATAAAAAAAACGATCAATTAAAATGATTAAATTACAAATAATAAATATAAAATCTAACGAACGAATAAGAACACATGAAAATCATGTCCATTGCATTTACGCATGTAAAATTTGCTTCAGAAAATTATAGCTACTTCATGCTCATGGATGGGCATGTAAATATCAATATTTTTAGTATTGTTGTTGTTAAATGTTCAATTATTATTTGATCAAAACTGAAGATTTTATTATTAAATACTGTTATTTATCATTATTGAATCTGTTTTCATCAATCGTTTCAATTTACGCAGATTGACATTTTTATGATAAATTTAGCCCTGCCTAAAACGAAAGTACTACAGACGGAAATACAAGATTAACTCACCTTTTTTGAATGCCTAGATTCTCAGTTAAAAATCGATGTCATATTTTATTGAAAGATAACTAAAGAATTTTTTCCGCCTATAAATTACGGTAAAAGTCTATACACATGCGCAGAAATTTATATACATATGTACAATTCCCGGGAAGCGGTTTTCGATAGAAACGGCAGTTTTGTGACGTAAAAGCAGACGCCGTACAAAAAGTAATCAATAAATTTTCGGAACGAATACCGGAGTTGCTCAGGAGAATCGACATAGCGATTAATCCTCTTCGATTCATATGTTCCAGCATGAGCATTCATCCAGTAGAGGTGGCATCTTTGTTCGTGGGAATAAAAAAAAAAAAATGAAAAGAGACACATTCTCTTCTTTTTCTCTGTTACAAGAAATTGCAACTTTTTTTTCCCCTTCTCCTTTTTTTTCCAGGAAAGACATTGTATTGATGCTGGAAGTTCCTAATTTCTTTTTCAAAGTGAAGACGATGTTATGCTGCTACTCCACCTCCTCTCGCGATACTTTCGTTGAACTTTGTCTTGGTTCTCGATCAGACGCCAGATGTTACGTTTCAAAGAAACCTTAGCCTGCACCTTTATTTTATTTTTTATATCTATATTTGATGGTGAAAGATATTGGTAACATTGAACTCCTCTGTTTTTTTTTTTTTTTTTGACACAGTTTGGCACAATTGTTTTGTTCATTTTCCGACCTTGTAAGGATTATTGTCTCCCTGGTGAGTCCCCAAAAAAGAAATAAAAGTCACTAATTATTTTCCGATTTGATGGCACAAATTTAATCAGGCCCCTTTTCATGTGCGCAAGTAGAAATCTATTAACTACGTTACAATTCTATATTTATTCACATCTATGCAGAATTAGGGACTGAATGAATGAACGCCAGGGTCTCTGCCACCGGACTTATCCCGTTGCCGAGATCTCTTCCAGCCCAGCTTCGTGGCAGAGTCTGGAACAAAGTGAGTGTGTACACCTAACAGTCTGAGTGTGTAGCTAGTGTTGTGTATGATATTTCAGTGCTGCCATCCATACTTCAAATTGTGAGTGAAGTGTAATGATTGAATATTTGTAACGTTGTTGGCCTGTTGCTCTCTGTGGCGAGACTTTTTAACGGGGAGATGGGCTCGCATTCGCGCCTTGAAGTTGGGAACCACAGAAAACCAACTTCAGCCGACCACCACTGTGGGGTTCGAACCCAGATCCTCGCATCGCGAGTCCGTCACTATAACCACTCGACCACCACAGCGGCAGTATTAGGGACTGAGTTCATTATGCAAGCTATTTCAAATAAATTGTCTCAGCGCGACTATTGCCTTCAGAAACTAATTTCTAACCATTGAATGCTTTAAAATGATGTTCGCTTTATTAATGTAGTTAATATTATTATAGGAGGAAAGAAAACGCCCCCTTTGGGCTAAAAATATTTACCTGTCACCGGGCAAGTAAAGAATTAAATTGATTTTTTCTTAATTTTTTTTTCTATTATCTCTCCTGATAATTTAGTTTAGACTTTAGAGCGATGGTTCCCAATAAGTTTTTTGTCATGTCCCACCTACGCATCTGGTGTTTTCCTGTACAAGATACATGGAGGAGAGGTGTAAATAAAGGTTAAAAACTCAAAATTTTCTCGTGTGCTTCCCCGAAGCCTCAAATTAGCCTATGTGCTCCTTTCCTGGAATGTAAGTTCAGCTTACGCCCCTGTCCTTTCCTGGAAAATATGGTTATTATTCTAATATATTTTCTATCCACGTGGAGGAAGGGAAAAATACTATTAAACTAGTCAAAAAAGCAGAGGTTTTCAACCTTTGAGACAGTGCCGATCTGAAAAATATTCAACGAAATCCGAATCATGCTATGGTATCTCGAATCACACCATGGTGCATTAACGGGTGGAGAGGATGTATCAGGGCTCCCGATCATATAAGGAGTCCTACATTATAGAGAATTTTATTTATTGTGAGACCATTTTTTCCCCATTAAATATGAACGTGCACATCAATTGTTATGTTATTAAGTTATTTTCTTTTAAAAAATATGAATTTAAAAAAAAAATCTGAAATGATACATTTTTTTATGAAATATAAATTTTCATTGATACTTGAATTGTTTCCTTATTAGAAATGGATTTTATTTAGTTTATGAATTATTTCTCCTTTGCATATGAATTTTCATTAGTTCTTGAATAATTTTTTCATTAGATATGAATCTTAATCAATTATGATTTTTTCACTGACTATGAATTTCCATCAACTCTAAGAAACATTTTTCATTAAATATGAATTTTCATAAATCCTGATTGCTCCCATTTAAAACCAAATTCTCCTCCTTAAAAACCATATTGCACCCCTGTGGGGCCTCGCTTTGGGGATCACTGGTTTAGAGATACCAATTCATGAAAAAAGATTTCCCATATGTTTTCTGGACCTAACCATGTGCACAGAAACAATATTAAAATTGAAAACAAAAAAAATTATTTCCCCAAAAATGTAACATTGAAAAAAAATTAATTTATGACATGAGTGCTGAAATGAATAAAATCTTTGTTTTGCAAATTTGGAATCTCACATTTTCAGGAGGAAAATCAATTTTCCTCCTTATTAATTAGAAAAGTATTTTGTTCTAATTAATAAAACCAATCGGTTAAAAGGTTAATTGTTAAAATGCAAATCGTTCACTGCGAAGTGATTCGCAAGAAATCATATTTTTAAATGCAATATTCGTCAAGATATTCAACTATCACGTTTATAGCATTTATTCCTTTATTTTAGATGAGGGCATGATTAAAAAATTAACGAAAAATGAAATTAAATTTGTATTTTGTAAAAAAATTTAATGTTAGAAATATAAATAAAACCAAATAAATTGTTGAACATTCATTTTTTTTTTCTGTTTTTGATCTTGAAATATTTCACCAACCTTATAAGAAATGCGAAACAAGTGAGCAATGAAAGTTAAATGAGCGGGTAGCACATTTATTATTTAATTAATTTTCATTTGGAATTCGGAATTTTTATCTTATCAGAGGTCTATGCTTACATAAAACGATAAAAATATATAATTCATGTAAAATAAATTGAAGCAATGAAAATAAACAAATAAAATAAAGTATTATGGATAATAAAAAATCACCAACATAGAGATGATTAAATTATATAAATAGCACACCTAAATAATAATATATATCCAAATACAAAAAAAACAATAAATACATTTTAAATAAGTCGATTTCATTTGTTTCTATACAATCCGTAAATATAGAGATTTTCCAGAGGATATTAACATGTGTCAGCCAAACAATGAAATATTTTTGTCGGAAAAATATCGTCATATTTTCCATGGCAATAATTTCTCGGTGATCATTGCATGTGGAAATATTAAATTTTTTGCAAGCTACTTCTCAATGCAAGAATAAAATTCTCACTAATTAAATAAAATTTCATCACACAGGCTGTGTACAAAAACTTTATCAAACTTTAAGTAAATTACTTATTTTATCTGAAAATATATTTTAATAATGCAACAGTAGTGCAATTTTAATAATGCAAGATAGTCCACTGGAGAAAAAACAATTTGGGACAGTGTCTGTATAGCTCACATGAGTGATAGTCAGCTTTTCCCTACTGTTACTTTACCGTACTCAACCGTGCATACAGGTCCGTCATTTGGGGGGGGGGGGGGGTGGCAGGGTGGGGGGGCGGTGCCCCTCCCTGGCTTTTGAAAATACACTACAAATGGTATATATAAGTATATATACAAATATATATATGCATACCTTTAGTACATGCTCTTTGCCCCCCCCCCCGGAAAAAGTTTAAATGACGGGCCTGCGTACATATACCTCGTACAAATCCGTCTGCGGGATCTCTAACGTATCGGTACATGCAGGAACGTGTTCTCTGTATGTATGCGAGCGGTCATAACATAGTTAAGTTCTTAGAGTTTGGTTTGTTTCGAGTTTTGTTGGTGGTGTCAACTGTTTTGATATTTTAAAGTGAAGATTCTGCTTTTTTTATTCTTAGCCCATATGCTAATTTCAATACCAAAAACGTAATGTGAATGTTATTCTTCCACGAGTCACTAATTTTTCTTATCCTTATCTTTTTCTTCTATTAGGGTCGCTATACGTCCGTATATATGTTGTGAAATCACACAGTATATGCAGTATATATACATATATATAGGGATAATTTATTTTTGACTTAAAAAAGTGAAACCATTTTTTGCCTTGAAAAAGAACGCGCATTATTTTAGGACTTTCAACACCGTTATACTGATTTATTCTATAAACTTCTATTCCATGCCGTTGATGGCAGGCGATGTAATTTTAGTATTCAATAAATCTCTGAATAGGAAGAAGGTACGTAAGTTTCCATAGGAGAATGTGCTTAATGGGTCAATGGGTCACATATCCTTTAACATGGGGAGAAGTTAAAATATCATTAAAATATTATTTAGCCATTGATTTACTTCAAATTTTTTTGAAAATATTTTGATTAAATATACCCTCCTATGCCAGTATAAAATTTTACATAATTCTAATATTTATTTTTTTGAAAATTTTCAAAAAAATACATTAAAATAATATACGCACATGGACATTAAAATGACTTTACTGGAACCATACAATATTGAAGTTAAAATGAAGAATTAAAATTTTGAACAAGTCAATGGAATTTGAATATTTTGATTCATTTTATGAAATGAACCGTTTTTCTCATTTTAGTTTCAATATTGTATGGTTACAATGGTGTCATGCAATTTTATCATGCGCGCAAGCGGTTTAATACATTTATTTTGAAATCAAGTAGAGATATGTAAAATTTTATACTGGTATTAGGATAGCATTTAATTAAAAACTTGGAAATTTTTTGTAATAAATCAATGGGTAAATAGTATTTTTAATTATATTTTAACTTTTCCCCGAATATGTGACCCCCTTTTAAATCACCATGCACGATAGAGCCTGGGTGTCTCTCCGTTCCCCTCGGTTTATTTCATATGCTTGGAACCTATTCACTTCAGGAGCGAAATACGTATTCACATAACAAGAAAAGTCTTAATTTATAACCAAAATCGTTCCATTATAGGAAAATTCAGCTGCGTAATTTTTTTTTCTCGTCTTGAGATATTTTTAAAAATTTATGAAATTTGGGTGATAAACCTTGGCATCAGATTATTGAAATGAGATAAGCAGGATAAGTATAGTGTCGATGAATCAACATAATGGGAACGCCATAAATTGATGCATCCAGGCTTGACTCAAACGTAACATCACTTCAATGTCAATTTGATTCGGACATACATCTCAAAAAATAATATTTTTGATCGTAATAGGTGGGGTGAATGCTTTGATAAGTTGTAATAAAAATGTGTAAGGCGAAAAGATAGGAAAAGTAAATAAAAATATATTTATATGATTTTTTAACGTCTTGGATATACAAAGAATAGGAGTTTTCCCCTCTTGTAAACCAACTTTCGAAAGGTTTCGACCATGTGTCTACATTACTTTCCGAGAGCTCCTGCTCTACGTGACTTCGAGGTTTTATGTTTACCACAGGGCAACAAAACGTTTTGCGATACCTCGAATCGGTGTAAATATAACTGGAAAATTCACTGTGTTATATTGGTGACTTCGCCGGGTACGTACAATTTGAAAAATATTTACAGTCCATTGAATTTGATCATCAATGGACTTACAGATAGATCATATCTGTCCTTTCTCTTTTAAATTAGTAAAAACCAATTAACCTGATATTATTAGAATTTCTGACAACATACGCTAATAATGTTTATAGGGTTTTTTTTTTTATTCTACATAAATAACCGTTTATTTAGGAATATAATGCTAATTTTCTTCAGTGTAATACAAAATGAAAAATAAATATTAAATTTAATAAGATATTAATTAAAACAAATGTTTTTCTATTACGGGCTATACTTGAAAACACAGAGTGCCTTATAAGAGTGCTGCTAACGTCGTTTTTATCTCGTCAACCCTCCATCGTAGAGTTATGATTCCAATTGAAAATAATGCTTAAAAGGAGTGCAAAAATTACCCTGTACAAGTTTTGAGAGTGAGAAACAGTGTGTCACTGAAGTAAAAAAAATAAAATTTTTATACAATCTACTAGTCCTCTAACTTCCACTTAGAAAGTTGTTGCCCTGGCCCCCTTGGGGAAACAAAACAATTCCATGTTTTTAACTGCAATATTCACTGAGATATTTTAATTCAAAATTCGGAAACTAGATATGAACGAACATCAAAAACAAACAGACGACGCTCTTCTCCCTCGTTTATGCTGTCTTTTCATCAACTTTTTTTCTGATTTTAGATCTGATTTAAATATCTCATTGCAGTTAAAAACGCAGGATCTCTTTTTTTGAACTCAGAAAATACTTTTTTACTGGAAGTTGGAGGACAGGTGGACCGTAGAAAAAAAAAATATATTTTGTGACACACTGTATTTTTACCCTCACAACTGGTGCAGGGTAACTTTCTATTTTCAAGTATTACGTCAGCAAATTTTTAGCCATAGTACCCCTCTCAGTTGTCAGCAAAAGTCAGCAAAACTCTAACTCCCTTCCCCCCCCCCGTTGACCCGTGGGCCAAATAATGTGGCCCTAAATGTTATCTGATGTGGCTTTTCCTCCTCAAACTTAATTTTGTAAAAATGAACTATAAGCGGCACATTTACAAATCGTTTAAATGACCCGTGGCACAATTCCAGAGCATTTAAGTGGTCCATGCCACATTTTCGGATCACTGAAGTCGGCCTCAAACATCACTTTCATATTCAAATATCACCTAAGTAACCCGTGACGCGGTTACAGAACACTTGAACGATCCTTGGAACATTTAGAGATCCCTTGAGTGACATGTGGCACAGTTTTGGAGCACTTAAGCGGCCCCCAGTGCGGCTCTACATCCCTTAAGTTACCCGCGGAACATTCCCAGATTACCTAAGTGATCCGTGGAATAACTACGGATCACATGAGTGATACGTGGAACAGTTCCAGAGCACTTAAGCGGCCCGGAAACATCTCCAGAGCACTTGAAGGATTATTCAATTGCTCTGGTGAAGATTTAGAAATGAAACATTTAGAGATCATTAAAGTGGCTCTGTAGGGGACTTATCAATAGGTAGAATGTTAGTTCAGGTGCCCAATAATTATCGAAAGGTTTTTTCCCGTTTTTGGTGCACAGAATAAGATGTCATTAAGAATATTTCATATATTCATAAAGGGTGGTTGATGACGTAAGCATCATCCAAACTCCAAACCCCCCTCCCCTCTTGTCAGCAAATCGGACCCCCCCCCCCCTTCACCATCGATGCTGACGTAATACTCGAATGACCCCTTGTACATATCACAATTCAATACATATCACAGTTTAAATAAAATTATTGAAGTGTTATGACTTCAAATACAAAGGCCACGAGAGACAAAATGCTAACGAGGTGACTGAAAACAAATGCTCACGAAAAATAAGGACGTCGAATATGTATCAACAATATCAAAAATACGACAACCCAATAAAAGGAATAAAAGAATCCAAAATTATGATAAAATACAAATATATTGCCCCTAAAATATTAGATGGTGCAAAAAATATCAATAAAATTGCTGAATTCATAACTAGGAATAGTGATAGGACGAGATTAAACAAATATATATTTTTGAAATCTTAAACAAATGAGACCTCAACACATTGCTGATAATGATAAATTGTTTTATTTCGGATTAGGAAAAAATGCCCTGAATATTAGAGCTGGGCCGTGTTCGGTTTGAAAGAAGGAAAAGGAGAAAGCCATGGTTAATTCTAGCCACTTTATCACTAACGACACCTCATAATCTCCCGATCTGAACCGTTCGAAAGCAGAATAGAGATTTACAAACCGACACTAGGACTAAATGAGGCCTCTTTTGTAATATGCCCTGCAGTGAGGCGGTTATCACTATACATATGTAGATGCACACGATAAACTATAAATCAGAATATGAACGACATACGATATTTACAGTACATCCCTGAATCATTGCCCAAACTTGGAGGGATGTCAGCAAACAATAAACCCATCAGTATTCTATGGAAACTACGGGATTACAAGCACACGGTTCGCAAGTAATGGACTGACACAGAAGTTTCCAGAGTAAAATTTATTGGGAATTAAATCACAACAAATGCTGAATGTTAACGAGCCGGTACATCCCCAATCCGTTCTTCTGTATCAACGTTGTTTGGCATAATTCTCATATGAGTTTTACTCTAGAAACCTTTATGTCAGTCCTTAATTCCAGGACCCTCACTGCATGGAAGGACTATACAGGGTACGTAGCTAACATTTTGCACAGCCAATTACTAGCGAACAGTTGATCTTTAAGGCATACTTCGTAGTCCAAAAGAAGCATCCAGATAACGTGCGAACCTGGGATACTCGATTCATGTTGCAAGAGACTGTTTAGTTATTAAAAAATAAAAAAAATATATATATACGGACACCCTGTGCTCAAAACCCAAATTACAAAGGTGTTGCCCTGTCTCTCCTGAAGCCAAAAAATAGTCCCGTGTCAATATTCTAAGTGCAATATTCGCCGGAATATTTGAATTCAAACAACGGAGAGAAAAGTTGGAAAAGAACATCAAAAACTAACGGAAGATGATTTTTCCTTCATTTAAGCTTTCCGTTTTTGAACGCTGATATTGCAGCAAATATTGCATTTTAGAAACGGATTTTCTTTTTAATTGGTTTGAGGAGAGACAGTGCAACAGTTTTTTTTATTGGATCTTCGTGGACAGGGTGCCCGTAGGAAAAGTTAATTTTTAAATTTCAATAACTATACCAGCCTTTGCAACATCAATGACGTATCTGAGTTATACACATTATTCGGGATCCTTTTTGTAATTGAAAGTATACATCTGGGATCAACGGTTCGCCAAAAATTTTCGGTGCGAGGTATTAGCTATAAATCCTGGATATCCTATGAGAAATATTGGTACATTCGATATAACAACCCATCGATGTGTCTTACCTTCCACCTCATGTGTTCATGCTATTAATCCAGGTCCAACTTTCACTTTTATTGAAGTGAAACTTCTTCAGCCACGCTAGAGTGAATCTATTCATGGAAAATCAGCGTCTCGAAAATTGGAAAGCGTCTATCACTCCATCTATACAAATCTCTGAAAACGAATCGTCGTGGGCACATGGAATGGTGTAGTGGCGTAATCTCCACTTTCGTCGTTATCTGTCCATAATAGTGTGTTCGCAATACATACGCTGGGTGGAAAATCTATTCGCAACGTTTTTCACTGATTCAGAATACGAAATCGCGAGAGGCATAAATCCATCTGAAGGGGGTCTAGACTCTACCTTATAATCGCTGTGGAAAATTAGTTAGCTGGACTTTGTAAGCCGTTCAACCCACATTCGCGCGGTATTTGGAAATTTGCCGAATCTAATATGTTTGCACGTCTTATTTCAAGTACCATAAATGCCAAATTTTTCCAGCATCGCCCAGGTCTTTTTCGACAAGTCGGCTTATATCTGTTTATTTAGTCTCTGAACAGTTCAGCTCGAGACGATTCAGCGCAGTGATCATGTTTTGTAATTATAACCATTCCCTTCCCACTTTTTCCAGACTTAGGACGTTTGGATTGCTTTTTGTTTTTCTGAAACAAAATAATGTCACCATCACCAAATAAATATGTCATCATGTGATAGAAGTAGTTACGCTTGCAGCTAAAAATTATGTGTTATTCCTCGTAGAAATTTATCAATTCCCCTAATTTGGAACTATATCAAAAATTCCTTTTTCAGTGTCCACAGATTTTTTTATGACGGTTAGATTTTCTTGACCGAATATTTAATCTGCTCTTATTCAATTTCTGTTTGCTCCGCGGCTTTCTGCAGAGACGCTATGAATTTCCAAATATTGGGAATTTCAATAGTGAGTGCTACTGAACGAATTATGCGAGACCTCAATATTATTATTCCATTTTGCTAAACCGTCAATAGACATTGAATTGATATCATAGTTCCATAGGAAATTTCTGATTCCCCCCTGCGATTTCAGCTATTAGAAATATTTAGAGATAATAAGTAAGGTTAATGAATTACATTATTATTCTTTTTTTTCCATTTATATCTCCATTATTATTCGAATAACTGGACATGTGATAGGCCTGAAGTGTCTGCGCTGAATCGTGCGCGATGAATTGTCGTAGACTCAGCGGAGGGCCGTGATCTTGTCAGGAGGAGGTGCCACAAATCAATTGTGTGATTTCCAGATCATTCACATAAACATTCTAAGTACACATAGTGCCTTATAAGAGTGCTGCTAACGTCGTTTTTATCTCGTCAACCCTCCATCGTAGAGTTATGATTCCAATTTAAAAGAATGCTTAAAAGGCGTGCAAAAATTACCCTGTACAAGTTTTGAGAGTGAGAATACAGTGTGTCACTGAAGTAAAAAAATTAAAATTTTTATACAATCTACTATTTCTCTAACTTCCACTTAGAAAGTTGTTGCCCTGGCCCCCTTGAGGAAACAAAAAAAATTATATAATATAGAGATATTTTAATTCAAAATTCGGAAACTAGATATGAACGAACATCAAATACAAACAGACGACGCTCTTCTCCCTCGTTAATGCTGTCTTTTCATCAACTTTTTTTCTGCTTTTTAGATTCAAATATCTCATTGCAGTTAAAAACGCAGGATCTCTTTTTTTGAACTCAGAAAAGACTTTCTTACTGGAATTTGGAGGACACGTGGACCGTAGAAGAAAAAATATATATATATTTTGTGACACACTGTATTTTTACCCTCACAACTGGTGCAGGGTAACTTTTGAGCCTAATTTGATCATTTTTTAAACTGAAACCGTACCTCCACGACAAACGGTTGATGAGATAAAAGCCACATTACCACTTAGAGGAGGCCCTGTGTAATAAAAATCTATTATATTTCATAATTAAGTTGTTCATTATAATCCATCGCTATCACATCTCTTGCCTACCTTTCGAATTTCATTAGCAAGTTTACCTTCCACCACTATTTATTTAATTGATCATAATAGTTAGTATGAAAAATGCTAAAGAAATTCCTCTATTGCTGGTCTCGTAGTCATCAATAATTATTAGATAAAACCCACCGAGAAACCGTTTTTCACCCTAAATGTTTCGCAAGAATTGAAATTCATCTATCCGAACGTTAAAATGCCGTAAAATTTCACGGTAATATTCACACGGAAACAGTTTGCATCAGTTATCAGACTTCCGCGTATATAATAATTACCAATGTATACCCTCATACATTCGGAAAACTACCATATTTTCCAATAACATAAAGCGGAAACATCATATATGTATATATTTTGACTATAAAACGACTGCGAAATCAGAATTTTCTCCGTTGATTATGTAATAAAATTCAGTTTATGTTACGGTCATAAACACATTGACTGAATCAAACATTTTGACTCCAGAAATTGCTCGATATTTATCGTACTAACAGCATCGATGCCATGCCATATACGATGGCTGAAACGTAATTGCCCTCACATAATAATAATCTGCCATAAAGCTTTCCGGAAATAAGATACCGATCAGGCCCCAGGAGAGTGACGAGAAACTAGATTACCCGATCCTGTTGAACGCTCTTTCCTCTTCTATCTCCTCCCTTTGATTTTCTAGAATTTCAGAATCCTTTAGCGGAAAATGCTACGGACAGAAACCCCCCCGATGAAAAATTGATTACACGCTCCACGTCAATATTGTAAGGTGATATATCCTGTTACATTTCTCTCTCTCGTTTCGTTTCCGAGCGTAACATTCCATCGTTTAACATCCCCGCGTCCTGGCGCGATCAACATCACACACACACATGGAAAATCTAAATCTGAGAAACGCCGACAAGCGTTGAGGAGAAAGATCGCTTGCTGTGGGAGGAGTACTATGTGTATAGAAACGTTGCGAAAGCTGGCGGAAATTAATAATTTTCTTCCGCCTCTCCGAGTATTTGTTTATTGAACAGCAGATTTCAACGCAACGAGTCTCCGGAGAATGAATTAACTTACCTACGTTATAAATCAATGATTATAATAACGTGAATAAATCAAAACGTTCCACGGGCAATTTGTGCTACCGAGACTCTCCACTGGTAACGACGTGCGAAACTATTTACTCTGCTCCGCTTCTGGGTTGGGGGGGTTTGACGGTTGTTGTTATAGTAGTAGTAGTTGTAATAGGAAACATGATGTAGCCTTGTTCGAAAACCGAGTAACTACACTGCGACTACAACAGTTCCATCCAGTTAATAAACTCCTCGTTAACAGAGGGTATTCCTGTTTTGTAATTCACGGGGCATGTTCCACTCCAGTTAATGTATGAGTCGGAACCTACCGATCCATAAGTACGGTCGGACGTGAGAAAAATTTATAGCGTCTTTATCAATATGCACAACGAAATACTAAGAACCGAGTGAAGAACGTGCACGGCATCCTGGAAGTTTGGGACAGATTCCCACCTATATCTAATTTTTTTTTTCTCCGAGAAAATCACTGAGATTCATTTCCGGAGCGTGACAATTCTCTCGTGGATTTCCGTAGATATAATTGCAAGAATGTGTTTCTCTGTACTTGAAAAATTTGAGAGTTCGATACACAGAGGTAGAGTTATATATGTTTAAGAAACATTTCGGAAATGAGAACATATGAGGTCATCATTCTGTTTCTATGAGTTTTTTTTTCATTGCTATATCGTTCATAATATGCTGGAAATCGTTCATAATATCATCTCCCGCATTTTTCTGTTCTATAAGTGTATTTATCCCATCGGCCGTTTACATTTCTCGTACCATTAAATATGTTATATTTTTTTCCTGTCCATTATTTTTCATCCATTTTCCCCCAAAAGTATCATAATTGGTGTTGCGGGGAGTTTTTCTCTGATAGGTTTGCCAGTAAATGAAATAGCTTACTTCCGAGGTCGTGACTTCTAAACACAACTGGCACATTAAAAAAAGAAGCACAATAACCATATCGGGATAAATGGAGAAACTATCCATTTCTGGATAAGAATACCATAATATGTTATATGGGCAGCGTATTATACATTTATATTATTAACTATTTTCGAGATAGATGCTTTTATGTGGGTTGTTGTATTTTAGTTATATTTGACATCCATATTTTTCATGGACATTTTGTTTCAGCCACTTCGTTGAAAAATTTGTCTGTTGCGGTCATTGTGTTTGTATTTGTAAAATTGTGGCAGATCGTAATCCTTCATCTGTACTTGATAATTTCTTGATAATATACTATCAACTGAGATGCATTTGCATAGTTTTGAAATTTAAATTCAAAATTTTCATTCAACCCGTTGGTTAAAAGTCCAAAATAAAAAATAAAATTGTTATGCTCTGCTAATGATTTTTAGATGTAATGATTTTTATGTAGTTTTTATTTTAATTGCCTACCCTTCTTTTTTATGAAATATAAATAAAACCACGTGGTGGATAAAGTCACCCAGGATGACTTCGTCCACCCACCTCATTTGTGTATATAACACGAATTTGAGTGTATATACGGTACCAACACCCACAGGTTGTGAAGAGGACCGCAATAACAACAAAAATATTGCAAAGCAATGCATTGAAATTGTATTTTTAAGATGTACGATCATTCCTTTCTTATTCACGCTCTGTAGCGAGACGCGCTGAATTAGAGCATAGTGCCCCCCCCCCTTCCCCCTAACTTCAGCAAATGGCCCCCAAGGTGACAGCAGTAGTGAGGGAAATGATTTTTTTATCTTAATATATGAAGGAAAGAGTTTTTTCCCATGGACATTATGCCGAGGTGATCTCGGAAAGTCTACTACTTTTCCCCGGGAATCGAACCCAGTCCTGGGGATATGGATAGCGCGCTTGGTCGGTTTTCCAATAGAACTGGCCCAAAACACCTGGGTGTCCGAACATTAGCTGACTTGGACCAGGACTCCATGTGACGCAAACATGACATCGATTTGTGGTTGTGTGTGTGTACGACTTACACGACTATAACTTGTGATATCCAATGAATGCGGACGGACCGCCACCGACGGAACGTCAATCATCGAGTCCAGATGTGGCAAGGACGCTATAATATCAATTTAGATTTCGATTCTTAGATAAGGGACTTGTTATTCTGTTATATAAAATGTATATATGTGTGTGTGTGTATGTGTATATATATAAAAATTTACAACATTGTTGGGGTAAATCGAGAAGCTATCCATACTTAAGATCCATAATAAGACAAACATAGTATTCTTTATGGGCATTATATAATAATTTATCATGTGTATATATTGTTTATAATATTTGTGATTGTGTTTTTAATTGGGTTACTGTATTTTTGAAATATATGAAATCCATATTTGTTATGGGCATATTTTTCTCAGCCACCTCGTTGGGCATTTTGCCTGTTGTGACGTTGTATTTGTATAATATGAATGATTTTTTTTCTTTTGAATCAAAGGTTTAGTACAACAAAAATGGGATAATTTTCAAATGGGTTCGAAACTCAGGGATTCGCAAGCATTAGCCGTTTGCAGCCATCTGTCGAGTGTACAAAAAACGGTACTCCGTTGTTACAATGGCCGCTCACGATTACAAGAAGGCTCCTAGACGTTAGATTTCGTGCGTTTGTGGTAGATTACATAAAACACAAAAGCTAACATCTAGGGACCTTCGTGCGATCATGATTATAGGAGGGGGATCCTAGAATATACATATCTATCTATCTATCTATATATATTTATTTATTTATTTATTATTATTTTTTTTTTTTACCTTTAACTCTGAGATTCGTTTCCGGAACATGACAATTTTCTCGTAGATTTCCGTGGATATAATTGCGCGAAAATGTTTCTCTGTGCGTCGAAAAAATTGAGAGTTCAATATACAAAGGGTGAGAGACATAAGATACAACTCGGAAATGAGAACATATGAGACTGTCATTCTGTGTTTCCACGAGTCTTTTTCATTCTTAAGATTTTTCTCGGATGGAAGTCGTTCGTAATATTCTCTTCCATATTTTTCTATTGTAGGTCTCTTTATCTCATGGGCCGTTTACTTTTCTTGTTCCATTAACTCCGTTTTCCTTTTTTTTTTCCTTGTTTCATTATATATTTTTATTCGTTCGCCTCTAAATGTATCATGCTTTTGGGAAGTCGTACTGCTTCGTATATGCTTATGTCTTGGTAATGTATTTCCACGAATTGTGCTAGGCATTTTGTACGATGGTTTCATATTAAGATTCCTGATGGGTGATTCCGATCTCGATGTTATAACATTGGGGGAATGATAAAGGTACATGGGCATAACCTTATTATACCTTTAATATTAGAGAAATACCTTATCTATTTTTCTCCTTAATCGCGGAATGATATCAAATTACAACATGAATGATTATTTTTTTCTGAATTTGGTCCAAATTAAAGGTCTGGTTCTGAAAGAACGGGATCATTTCCAATTAAGGTGGGGGAAAAGGAGGGATTCGTAAGATTCGTAAGCGTTAAAAATGACAAAAAATTGAAGTTTTCAACAGAATTATCGCTGTTCGTGGTGGGATGGATCATATCAATATAAAAACGCTGCGATTCTACGTGCGACACTTTGTAAATGATATAACTTTTCAATAAGATAATTACATATCTCTCTCTTTAATGTTCAATCTAATTTTTTAAACATATAAAATGCAATCTCTAGAGATAACAGACAGTCATGGAACTGAAATTTTTTTTCAACAACGGAAATTGTCTGTCAATATATAGGGTATATAGTCTTGTCCTTTTCCAGTCATTATTTCTTGATGAACTGCTGATGATAGAAACACATTCAATTAGGAAAAAAATATCCAAATATCGTGCTCATTATAAATGTGTAATTTTTTCTACAAGAAGCCTTATATGAACTAAGGTACAAAAAATTGGATTTTATACATAGTTTTCCTATCCTCTAACTTCCAATTAGAAGTTGTTTGCTCTGTCTTTTCTGAGCCCAACCAAAACATATAGCATGTTTCAAGTGCAATATTACCCAAGATTTTGAATTCAAAAATCACTGAAAATTAGGGTAAGAACAGCATATCAAAGAAACAGGTATTTATTTGGATTTTGAAACAGAACTTATCTGTTTCCTTGATATTTTGGGTTGAGAGGGAAAACCATCTATCTCTCTGGAAGAATGCATGCTTCCATCACCAACGGTTCAAACATAGAGTGTGTAAAGGCTGCATTACATTATATACATTACATAAAATATATTTTACAAAACTTAAAAAAAAACACACACACATTAATCCTATTGGTTACATTCGCTCGAATGTTACCGATACGCTAATTGTTGCATTTTTCCAGTTTCATAAAAAGCTTTTGTCAAACTTTTATAGTGTAATCCCGGCTAAAGAATGGGACTTTACACCTTGAATAGTGAAACAGGTAAAAGCCCCACCCCACCCCCACCTCGGCGGTCTTCAAAACTGTCCATTAACTGAAGGTGTCCCCCTAACGTTAAGCATAGTTATGTTAAAGGAAGTTACACAATATGAGTGAATTCTACATATTATACTGTATCTATCTATTATACTGTATCTTGTGGACACCACTGCACTGAAGAAAGACATTTTACACAAGTAAACAAATTTTCTTCTGCATTGTTTTTCGAAATTGTTGCAGTAAATGTGTGTTTAAGACGTGGAAATTGTTCCTGAAACGCAAATTCATAAGATTCAATAAGAGATAAATGACAGTGGAAAAAAAGTCATTGTGTCCGAAAGACTGAATACGTTTTGCGTCAAGTTTTGTGAAAATACACGGAAATTCTCTGTCATAGGAACATATGATTAACGAAATTGTGTAATTTGTGTAAAATTGTGTAATTCACTAATTTGTGAAATCTATACAACAGAAAATTGCAAAAAAAAAAATTGCTTAGGGTAATAAGAGAGAATAAGGAAATATCGTAGGACATTTAAATTTTTATTTATTATTATTACTTTTTTATTTATCTATTGAACTATATCCTTATGATATAAACTTATTTTGTTCACATAAAAATACTAAACTCAAAGTATCTTGGGATGAAAATCGCATCCAATCAATTACTAAATATTTTACCAAATTAGCCTATATCTTTCAAGTACTCGAAAAAAGAAAAGGGAAGACTACCTTGTTCTTATACAACTTGCCTTTTATTTAATTTCATTTAAAATAATAATTGAAATTAATTTTAGAGTATCCTGGGGGAAAAATTTAATTACATCTAAAATACACTCTAATAAAAAAAAATCATAAATTAGACACGAATGTATTTGAAAGCTCTCCAACTGAATGCAATATCTTTGAATACATAAAATCATTAATGGGGGAGTGTGGGGTGGGACTTGGGAGTAAATACAATAGATTCGACTGGACCGACTTAATTTGACAAGACCTTGATTGGAAAGCCATTAACGTAATTGCCGATAATGGAGCAACTAAACAATTAGGATAAGGTTCCTTTGTTACTCTCTTGTGCAAATCGTTGGAGAAGTTCAATTAAGCAATGGGCTAATAGTTCTCTAAATTACTCATCACCGCGTACGGGCCAAATGCGCTTCTACATTATATAACTTTCCCAGCGTTCAATTACGGATTTTGTTTTCTTTTTTCTGTCAGAAAGAATTCATTTCGCATGAGTTTTAATTTATTCTTATCGAATCGATAACGTATTTGTCCAATTCACTGAATTCAATATTTTGTTGTTTCTGTAATTAATGTAATTAATACTTCTATAATTTGATTAGTTTTTTTTAGAATTTGATTAGGCAATTTTGTGCCTCCCCCCCCCCCATGGGAATAAATTTCATGCAAGGGCCAGTGATCACCAAACAGAAAATGTTGTGATTGTTCAGTGGAATCGTTAAAAGTTTCTAGGGTTGATGCTAGCTGTGGATGAAAATGGAATTATTGCCGACTGTATGGAGCGCACAAAAAAGTTTTCGAAGTGGCCTCAGGGATAAAGACATTTTGTTTTGTAACTGGAATAACATTAAGAGAAATAAACCTTTCTTTTGGCTCTTAAGTTTCCGCTTTCCTTTTGGTCAACAATTTGAAAGACATGAGATTGTTAAGTTAAATATGCAAAAAAGCAACATATGAATGTTTAAAAAAATGGCCAAAGCAGCCCACACGTTCGTTACATACACATATAATATTAACCAAATGGCGATAAGTAATTTTTTGTTACCCATTGATTACCAGGAACTTAACGTAAAATAAAGTATATGGTAATTCCTTCCTCCGTCTCGTCATCCTTCGTGTTTGAACAAGAAACTAGTTTTCTCGCTCTAAATGACATGGTATCGTTCAAAAAATCCAGGATACGGGAAGAAAGATTGAATGCATGGATAATACTGATCTCTCCCTCCCCCCCCCCCCTCTCTCTCTCTTACTACTCTTAAAGATGTCCCTAGGGTTTCAAGGAGCTGTAGTGGTATCCGAGGTGTCTATATAATCGGGTTAACGCATCGTCACCCATCTCTGAGCCGCAAAATCAGTTTTTTGTTGAAAGTAACGTATAATCATTAACGTCATACTTCGCTCAACGTCATACATCGCTCTGACGTCATACTTCGCTCAAAGATGGTAGATAAGTTAGCTTGGTATGTCCAGGAACACTGGTTGTTCCCATTTGAGTTTAATAATGAACGAATGTGTATTTGCCTTCGCTTCTCCTCCGTTCTGGTAGCATGTCGCTTCCACGCTATGTTCTATTACCAGCTTTGAGGTTATCAGATTATATAGATAAGATTCCATACATAGAAAACAGTTCTTAATTGTTATTATAGTTATATATTATTAATGAAAATATTGTAGTTAAAATAGAGAGAGTAGTCTCATGTTGCCGCAGAGTATCACGCTTCACAGATGCGGTAAGACATAGATGAGAAGATACGTATGAAAAGGTAAGGAAACTTCTTGAAATCAACAATATTTAAAAGGAAAAACTAATTTGATAAAAAAACCATCCTCATCAGTCAACTAGTCCTAGATACATCCGTACATGCGTTAAGAAGTTGACAAATACTTATTAACATTCGTTTGTTGAATAAATAGAGAGTAAGAGACAGTATATATATAGTGAAGGACGATAGTTCGAAAATATGTTATCTAGTACAGAACTCATCGTGCTAACATCTTTTCCGCTATTCGACTAATTGTTGAGAGAGTTAATTGATTATAGCCTAGAGAATAATTACAGCATATGTTTCGGTTGAAAGGCGCTGACGGTGAAAACGAAAATTTACCTTTTACAAACATCTGAAATCATTATGGTGACCAAGGACTCAGTTCAACACGTCATGCATCCGCTGTTTGTCGAGCGCTCGCTCATTAACTACAGTTAATGAGAAGTAATTTGGAAAAATTGATTTCCCGGGGAAAACCTATTTTACAGAGATATACCTTTTACTTAGTGTTGCATAACTGATAAATATGCGAATAAAAGCTGATGTTATTCAATTCTAAGTAAACCCTCCATTCGTTTTAATTACAGTGTTGAATGAGGGAAATTTTCCCTTTTAAAACATGCTTTACTTATTATTAAAATTGTTAGAGATTTTGAGATAATTGGAATCTATCAGGTCCATTATTTTGGCGTAGTCTATGGTAGCCAACCAGCCCCCGCCCTCCTGTATATGATTCTCTTTCGGTTTTTGAAATGGAAAAAAATTAAATTAATATTATTGCTTTGGGTGGGTGATAGAATGACTCAAGAGATGAGTAGAAGCTACGAGTATAGCATAGGGTCCTAAGGATTATAGTATAGACGTACGCTGATGCACAGATTATACAAAAAAGTTGCATTCGACTGAATAGTGTTTTTTTTTTAAACTCAAGCTTTTTGAAGTGCCAAGCGAAACGGCTTCTTTTTCACTGCTGAGGACAAGTAACTTGAGTCCCGAAGCTCTACTCCACTGCTGAGAATGATTGACACGGGCCCGAGGTTCTTCTTCTCTGCCGATCTATTAATCAGGATAAGGGTATTCATTTAAAATAATCCCAACAATTAGCAGGATTCATCAACTACTAACATCTCATAGGATCTAAAGCGTAATGACATTCCACTCGGTACGTGTCTACAGTAGTAAATCGCTTCGGTAATTCCATGGAAATGCTCCCAGAGACACCAACAGGAAATTCCGTATATAGTGCCACAGTTGATATGAATCGGAAAGAGCATTCTCCTGCCCGAAAAACGTATTTGGCGTGTTTAATTTGGAATTATGTTGTTTCCTACGACCCTCACAGATTTAAAATCACTTATATATAATCACTAAAATCACATATATCATTTTCTACATGTAATATTTTCAATACCGCCGTTCCTAAGAACATGTCCGTACGGGAATCGCTTCATGACGGCATGTCTATTAAACATGTCTAATCCACTGCGGATGAGCAACCACCGTTCCCTGCTAAATGCCACTGCTGATGACGAGTGCTAACCCCCACCCGCCTTTACTTCCAATGGCACTGCTGAGGAACTTTTCCTGTAGCCTACTTCAGATCCTTCTCAATCTAAAGCCGATGATTAACACTCTCGGGTCTGAGCTATATCGACTATGTTTGTTTCTGTGGACTGCGGGTTTTGGACACTTTTCATCATTTTTTTTTTTTAAATACATAGAATATACACATCTCCACAGTTTTTTTAGCTGGAAATTTCAAACTCTTTTTTTTCATAATTTTAGCAATTATTTAAAGTACTAATAATTAATATTGAATGAGAAATATTTAATTAAATAAAACATGTTTTCGAGTATTAAAAAAAGTTCCGCATAAGAAAACATCATTTTTTAACATAAACTTTCAAACAATTCTGAATAAAAACTCATACAGACGTTGTACAAATATCTAAAAATGGTTTTTATTTAAAAAAATATTTTCTCATCAACAAACCTTACCTAGGCAGACGAATGTGCTTCAACTATACTTACTTCGACATCATTTCATAAATATACATCCGTTGGCTGCTGCCATCTATAAGTGTGTATATATGTATGTATATATATATATATATATATATATATATATATATTTTTTTTTTTTTTTTGGAACTAGAGGATTTATAGATTATGTTTAATTACGAAATTGTTATCAACAGATATTTTAAATAATCAGTTCATTCTCACAACACACGAGGAATACTCGTCCTTCGAAGAACTCCAGAATCATTTTCTGGTCCCAAGTCTAGTGAAGGAGGCAATGCTCGGTTATTCATGATACATTAGACACGGATTATTGAAATCACGTATAATGTTGTGTAGAACCCCTAGAAATACCAGGCCGACTCATTCACCATCTTTGAGCAAAAGTGTTATGTGAATATTTTTATTGCGGCAATTACTGTTGCCTATCCCGTGATTTTTTTTTCTTTGAACGATTTCCGTCACTTCACTAGGAGCGGCAAACCTTTTCTTTGCTCAAAAAGGGACGTTGAATCCACTATTCTTTATTCTATTCTTTATTCCTCTCAATGTAGGAACATGATTTCATCAATGTTCCTACATTGATGAAATCATTCGATTATTGCTATCACTTCCGCAAATTACAGTCCATGCCAATTTCATATCGTGGTAGCAACTTCGTTTATAGCTGTCAGAAATTTCAGGTTCTATCATCAACTTTTTCCCATCTCCCTCAATCTTTTTGCCGGTATTTTTCATCGCATTTTTAAGCTCTGACTGTTGAACCGGACTAGTTTGTACCTATAAGTTATCATTGTCAACCTGCAAGACTATTGACTGATGCTTTCAAGTTGAACAGATTCTATGTAGTAAGACTAGCTGAAGAGATCTATGGATCGTGCATAAAAAATTACTGTAAATTCCCATTAAACAGTTCAATTCTAGCTAGCAATAGCTGGAAAAAGAGCAATAAGAAGAAAAGAAACAAACATGATCTTAGCTTGAATGAGGAAATAAATTTTTTTTAGAAAACAGTATGAAAAAAAAACAAAAAATGAGTTAATGTTACATTTTTTAAAATTCTGAAACCACTGAACTTACTATTTTTTTTCACACCAACGTCATGTTTATGGGTTTGTCCTTCAGATGTCAGGTTATCAGAAACACCGATGCAATGCCATTAAAGAACGTGCACTCTACTTTCCCAAGCAATAGTAGTGAATAATTTAAGGTGACCGATTGGCACAATGTATCTATTAAAAAAAATATGTATATTTTATCTCAGTCTTTAGTGCGAACAAACTCACACTCTTATACACGTGAACAAACTTTTGTGAGACGTTAGCTGCAAGTTTCGTTCTTCTCGTATTTTATGCGAGCATGTATATATTTTCTCGAAGATTAGAATTCTCCGCACTCTTATTCATCATCTTCGAGGGTTCTTCGATTACCGAAGTAGTCCCGAAGAAATAAGAAGAGATTGAACTCATATCTCCAAAAGATATTTTTGCCTACGCCTTCTGTTGAAATAACATTGCATACCCGCTCACAGAATAAACAAGTCAGATGCATGCTATATCTATGGTAGTACAATAACCATACATCTCTTGAGTTTATTTTCGTATGTATATTCATGTTATTGCCAATAATATATATGTATGCAAGATCCGCGTGCAGTATTTTATCCCTACACGAGCAAAATAGTATATTCAATATATAACATATGCTTTCAATGTCGGCAATGTCTGGATAACGTTTTATTATTATTATTTTCATGTTACAAAATCTAGTATTTCTGTTGAATTTTTCATATTTAATAATCATTCCGACTTAGTTGCTTCCTGGGCCAGATATTGGATTCGGTTGGCATATTTGTGGTTACTAGTTTGTAGGAAATAACAGATTTTCTAGATGAATGGTGTACTCGATATGATTTTTGTCGATTGTTATACATGGCATTGAATATAAAACTTGCGGTATGTATAAATTCCGAAAAATATAAATATGCTTGCATGTATTGTGTTAGAGCACATGCATATACGTATTACTAATACTCGACGGAACATGCAACCCGTGCACATTCCTCTGGAGAATTTCTAACCAATCACCACATGACGGAATAAGTGTCCTGAGAGAGTGTGACGTTTAACGTATATTTGTGTTGTCAGGGTTGTGCTGCCATATTTTGAAAAGAAGATGATAAATTCTATAATTTCGTGATAAAAATTTCAATTGGAATTTCAGTCGTTTAATGACTTTTCAACTGCTGCAATATCAAAAGATATATTCGATGGTTTTGCCGTTACAGTCGCCACCTCTCCCCCCCCCCCCCGTATTCGCGGTTGCGTTTCGGGTAATCGGGTTACGTTCCCGGGTTTCCGCGAATACGGGAAATCTGCTGGAAAAAATATGGTTGCGGGAATAACCGAAACCATAAGGGTTTTTTTTTGTATATCTCGTTTATTGAACATCATGACAATAGAAGGGTGACGAAGAGGTAGAAGGGAATGTAAAAGATGGTGCAGCGATTGTTGGCGATGTTTCCTGAAAGAACATTGTGGTTTCTGTGTTTGCTGTTTCTTCTGTTCTTCAAGTGTGTTGGAGTATGTTGACATGGCTTCCTCTATCAAGTTTTCTACATGTGAAGAGCGTACGTAATACGGAGGGATCCATGTCATGGAAATAATATATTGCTGATTTACACTTGCGAAGCCCTTCCGCTATGTTACTCATGGTGAACTTGGCTTCTACTGCTTTATCTTCATCTTCATCTTCTTCACCTGGTACCGCTTTAGTTTCAGGAGCAATCAGCTGCATTAATTCCTCCTCGGTCAATGCCTGTGAATTGCTATTAATTAGCTGTTCGACTTCTTCTACATTCATATCATTGAACCCTTCTCCACCCACCTGTTTTACTAACGTGTCTTTTTTTATTTCTTGAGTTGGCTCTGTAGTGCCCAAGAGCGCACAATGTGACCAAAGGTTAATCTAATCCGAGGTGGCTGTTTCTCTCGTAAGAGCTGCCACGGCTTTAGTGATGACAGTAATGATATTAGCGAGTCTTCCAAAAATGAGCCATCCATGCACAACTCAAATTTTCTAACCAAAACACATGAATGACGATTTGTGAGTGTTACAACAATTTTTTTTTCCAATAAAGGAAAAAAAAAAACGAATACGGAAACCGTGAATACGGGGAGGGGGGGGGGCTATATTACAAATATTACAAAAAAAACGTTTTCTCAGCAATCTACGAACAGTTATCTTCACCTATTTGGACATTGCGAGAGAAATTCAAAGTTCCTTTGAGCCCGTGAGCCACCATACATAGTTATACTGTGTTATCTAGAATTTCGAGAAAATCCAGATGCCAAATTACTACATACTGTCCTAATGAATAAGCCAACGTGGCTCCAAGTAAAAGCAAGGGGCTCGAAATTGTCGAAGATTTTTTTATCGATATTAAAATAATTTATTTTCCAATTCTGACCCTATCTATTGATTATTTCTTTCCTCAATTTATATTTATTTAAATTTATCTCTAATTATTTTGATATTATTTCTTTCAGGTAATTCTGAGCTCACTCTTTCTGTTGGTTCTGAAATTTCAAGTTTAAATTGTTATATAGCAATTTAGTCTATGGCATAGACCTAAACTGCTATTTTTCCCCTTTTTAGACATAAGTCATAGGAAAATGACTGGTAACCAAAGAAGAACAATTGTATTACTTGGTGTTATAAATAGAATAATATACATAGGTCAAAACAAGGTTATAGCTATTTTTCCTTTACGAAAACGTCTCACCATGTATATAGCAGAGCTTTTATAGTTCAAGTAAATCTCTACGCAGCTTGTCAGTGTTAAGTTTTACGTCATATAAGAAGTGACAGAACCAAACAAGAGAAAAACTCTAACTGCCTCTCGGAATGCCTGATACCATTAAATTTATAACCCCGTTGTGTCTTAGACCCACGACCCCAACTAGATGTCCTTTAATAAACTTACAAAGCCAAACGCACACAGACACGGAAGCCGTATTTTGATCTCTCGCAAGTTACGTATGTGTAACACGGGAGGATATGACTCGTGAATTTCTTACTCGCGACTAGACTTGGCGGTAGGAAAACCACGGCAGAGGTATTAATAAGATATATGGCTGCGCAACAGAAATCCGCTACAAAAGGGTAGAGTAGACATAGATCCTTTTATGAGTGCTCGGTTTCACATGGGAATGAAGGCACAAAGTAAGAGATGTGAGAGCCACAAAGAGAGAGTTACACGTCTCGACGTTATCCTTTATTATTACTCACATGACCAGACGTAAATAAATTAACTTACGATAAACTTCCGCTCCGTAGGATTATGAGTTGGTCTTAGACATGCCGCCATGAAGCGATTCCCGTACGGAAATGCTCTTATGAACGGCGGTATTGAAAATATTTCATGTAGAAAATGACATATTAGTAGTGATCTTAAATCTCTGTGTGTGAGGGTTGTACGAAACAACATAATTCCAAAAGAAACACGCTCAATACGTTTTTTTTTTGGGCAGGGAAATGCTCTTTCCGATTCATACCAACTGCGAAATTGTATTTGGAATTTCCTGTATGTCTTTGGGAACATTTCCTTGGGGATTACTGAAGCGATTTACTACTGTAGATGCGTATCGAATAGAATCTCATCACGATATAGTTCCCATGAGATATTAGTAGTAGATGAATCCTGCTGATTGTCGGGATTATTGTAAATAAATACCCTTGTCCTGATTGATAGATCTGATGAATTATAATGGACTGTTTGCATTAAATGACATTAAATAACGAGCATATATTAATTAGCTTCTAATGACACATGTATATTACGGTTAGTTTGAAATTACGTAAAGGATAAATTTAAGGCTTTTAGCGGACTTGAACATCGGAAGTCGTAATACTCATATGAGATTCATTTTATACGTACTATTAGTTGAAAAAATCATAAATGAACCACTACAATCGATATTTGACTTCATTTCAAGAGATGGTATAATTATCCTTTCCCCAAAAAATTTGCTATTTTAATCTAAATTTCAATAATTATCTGACATTTCAAGGGTAACATATCATTATATCGAATGCGTGAAAACTGAATTCTGAATATTATTTTTACCAAAAAAAAAATAGAAATTAAAAACAACTATCAATAAAAAAGGATTTGGAGGAAAAAAACATATTTTAATCTTAGTAACTTATCCGATCTTAAACACAAAAACGCATGAATTCGTCATTATGAAATGTATATTAACCAGTATGATCAAATTTATAATTTTCTAAATCGTACAACGAATTATCTTTTAGTAAGGTTTTAGGTAGGCGTATCCAACACCATTGTCGCGCGCCGTGATAAACGCGATCATACTAAGTCAAGATAATAGTTGTGCCGCATAAATTTTATTCTTAACTTTTCATATTATATTATTATGTATCAACATCATTATCTCACTCACCCTCACAGACAATATATATAAAAAGAAAATATTAATCACTCACCAGACACCACCTGGAGCGATGGCCTTTTACGCCATTCACCGAGGTATCCCTCTTTGACGGCACCTCACATATTAGTTTCCCTCATCTCACTCCACGCACTGAGCGCATTTTAGCGCTTTAAGAAATTAAAGACACATCTTCACAAAAGCACCCGAAGTACCTAGCACTTCAACACTAAGGACTATTGAACTCACGAGAACGAGCGTGTTCTCTGCTAGAAAACTTGGTGAGCTCTGTCTGTCTCAACAGGCAAAATCAGAATTACTTTAGTTTCAGTTTTCTTTGTTCGCATGAACAACTAATGTGATTGGCTAATAAGGTGCTTTTGCACTCATCACGTATTAAGAAACCAAAGAATGAAAAGGAGAAGGTGTTTTGGATTTCAACTGGTAAAATCCGGATCGTGGCATAGCAATGATTCATAAGATGAAACGTCGCATCTTTTCTAATGCCAGAGATATTTTGAAAAACAAGTATGTTATGGCGTGACGACTTCTATGTCATGATTATGCTTTCATATATTGGCGTCAATGTTGTTGATGGATCCCAGCAAGTTATATCTAATATAAATGAAATGAATGCGCTGCAATTCTCAGCGTGAGAAAGAATCTAGGAAGATGTTAATGAACATGTTAACTTTAAATTAATATTTGAAATGGGATTTTAGATTTTTAGAATGAATACTTTAAAGTGGAAATTGCGATCATGACACCATCTATAGCAGAAGAGGTGGACATTGGAAACACTATGAAAAAGGGGTAAAGATGACACATTCGTCTACCTTCTATATCTAATGGCTATTGGTGAGAGATGACCTTTTTTAGTGGCATCACGAGTTTCGAGCAAACCTTTTGCTGTAGATGGTATTTGTCGAAAAGAAATAGTAAAATGTCACTGTTGGATATATATACACGAGGTTCCGACTTTCTTTTTCTCTTTTATTATTCAGATTATTGAACGAATAGGTAACATTACGACTGGCACTACTTTATCACGCATGCACTTTGTTCGTCTAGGTAATATCTATATGTGGGAATGAATTATGTGTATATAGGGGGGGGGCCCTAACGTATTTATGTTTCAGAACTATACCTGTTCCGTGTCCTGGTGTAATGCTGCCATCTCTCTCTTGGTAAGCGAAAATACCAAATGCGTGAATTTTCATCGTATGCAAGTATTGTGGTGAATGACTGCCTACTGTCGGCGGAGAGAAATTGCAAGCACTGGTAAGCATGTCTCTTCATTAGTGAATAAATGGTTATTTTTGAAATGTGAAACATACATGATGAAAACCATTGTTGTTTAAGTCGATTCGATGTCAAAGCCCTGTTGGATAAATATGCTAAATTTGAAAGTGATTGAAAAAAAATTTGAAGGATAGAAATAAAATCGATTGGATTTGTATCACAACCATTCAGACAAACAAACACATTGATAAAAAAAAATCAAATTTATATAAAACTAGCAACACTATAATTCATTTAAAACTACATAGGCATTAAAGATAAAAAATAACACATAATACATAATAAATAACAGTAAAAATTATTTTAAAAAAACATTGTTACTAGTACTATTTCAGAGCGCAGTTCCAATATTAGATGGGAAAAAAATTGTAAATCAATGTTGACGAAATCGAAAGAAAGTAAAAACATGAATGGAAATATAAAAATCGATGAAAAACAGATCTGAGAACACACAGAGAATTCATTTTATAAATTACAAATAACAGCCTACAAAAAACCACGAGAAAGAAAGACTAATAATATCGAAGATAAGAGAGATTCGATATTTATATTCACGGTGGTTTCAAAAGAGAGAGAGATTGTGTGTGGTGGCCACGAGAAAGCTACATGAAATCCATTAAAAGGAACACACATTTCTATGTAAGACTGGAAAAAATAATACATAAATATTTTATTCAAATATTCCATCTAACCGACATTTAATGTGCCACGGTCCAATGGGGGTGCCCCAGAATATTTTCAATACGAAGTCGGAAACATAAAAAACTACAAAGAAAGAGAAGGGAGGAAAAAACTAAATCTTGAAATAGTGATTCATATTTTACAAAGATTTTTGTAATCAAGGTTTCATGAAACATCAACAACAAAGGAGAAGTAGAATACGGTTGGTAGAAATGAGGAGAAGAAAGAGCCCAGAAAACGAATTGCTAAGAGATGAATCGTTGAGTTGTAGAAGAAAAAGCCAAGAAAATAAATAAATAATGAAAAAAAATTTTTTTTTTAGAATTTATTATTTTACTTCAGTGGAGTAAAATTGAAACAGCAGCGTTTTCATTCCAAATTCTGCTGCGGATGTTTTTTTTTTTTCTGTATTTACTCATTTTCCGTATATATTTGTCTCTGTGTATATATATTTTCTATTTTCCTTCTACATTTCGTTAGCTTCATGAGAAACATTGAATAAACATAAACATAATAGAGAAAAAAGAAATTATTAAAATATTCAGGAAAATTACTAATGGCGGTGAAAAGATTCTTTTCTCAAATGCATTATGCTATTCTCAAAAAAAGGTTTCATAATAAATAATATAACTATTTTTCGGTAAATTACGTTTTTATAACAAATGAAATGAGAGAAGTATTCTTAGACATTTTAGATTTTATAATGAAATTATTTCTTTCATTTTTTTTTCTTTTGCTATTCAAATGAAGAAGAGTCGAAATTCTTTCAATGTAGTATGAAAATGATTTTTCTGTCGCATGGATATCTTGCGTGTTTACATTTATGAGATCATAAATATTATAGTATTATTTTAGAGTATTTTCTTGTGTCTTTAATAGTGAAAGATGTGGTGTTTTTCCTTTCCCAGTTTTATATTGGCATTATATAGATTTCCATTAATTTAATCTTCGAGACGAAAATGTTTTTGCCCATGATTTACTATGTAGTCTTTTTTTAAAAAAACAAGCTGCTAGGAATTGTGATAATGTCAATGTTGAATGTGATTCCAATATTTTCCAAATTTATATATTTTTGTATAAATAGCAAATATCAATGTGTGAAGGGATGTTGATTAATTTTAAAACAAATTTGAACTTCATAACAAATATCATGAGGGTTATTCTCAAATAATTCAGCAATATTCCTCAAATAATCTGGATTTTTAATATAAGATAAACAAGAAACGCATCTTTGACTACAGTACTTTTTTCACTTTCTCACCAAGTATATACATATTATCCAACCAAGTCCATATATATTTTTCTATATACACACACATTTGCGACACGATTCTGAAATCTTGAAAATAGCCTTTCGGTAGGATTCTGTTTTACTTTTTTTGTAGACACCTTCGTCACGCGGCTGACGTGAACATCATCCACACTCTCGTAGTGTTTTCGTCGCATTTGTTCATCAACAGAATTGAAAATGTTGAAATCAGTGGACTTTAATTGAGATTCTTGATGGTTGAACCTGCGTTCAACACCATTCACTATACTCATCGAAGAACCATCTCTTTCAATTCGATATTGATGAATAAGATCATAACTGCTGATATTTTTTTTAAATTCATTGCGATTTACGATAACCCAAATTTTCAATCATTTTCTGCTCTAAACTGTACCGTTGTTGTCAGTAATTGTTAATCATTTAGCTGTAGTTACGAGATGGAAATTAATATATACCTCTTATTATAGCCTCACTGCGTGCTGCAGAAACTGTATGCTTAGATGAAATGACTTGTGTGTGTGTGTGTTTTATTCACATTATTTACATTCCGATTCACACACACACACACACACAAAATGCCGAATAATTCAATCATGACCTATGAAATATACCCACGATTCCAGTAAGAATTTTTCTAGTTACATCTCAAATAATACTGCACATTTTTGACTGTTCGGGCAAGCCGTTCGATTCGACAAAAAAATATATTGGTATTGTCAAAGCATCAACTCATATAAGCACTGTGAGTACAGACAAAACAAAGATTGAGACTGAGACGATACTCTATAGTCAGAAACTAATTAGTTTATCTCGGTACATAAAATGACATGTATGCACATGTCTCTTGTGCATGTATGACAGGATGAATGAACTGGAAACCAAAAAAAAATAGCATTTCTCTTAGAAGAGAATAAAATTTTATTGTCCATAAAAAAATACAGTATAAATATGTATGAGCGAGGTCAACATTGTATTCCGAGAGCTTTCAGAGAAGTATTTGTCTGCCTGTCTCTGTTAAGATATTTTCTTTTGTGAAGTTATAGGTCTCATATTTTTACCCACCACGGATACATTTTTATTTTCCATCCGTTATTTTATTTGTACATTTTACATTTTTTGAAATGTAAAATTTCTAAATCTCTGAAATATATATTAGTATTGGGAGAGTTATTTATCCATTATACAGTCGGACCCGCTTATAACATAGTCGGAAGAAACAGCGACACTGTCCGTTTATACGTGAATTATATCCGTACCGGATTCAAAAATAATGCGTTTAAAACATGATGAAACATTTAATATGCGCAATACGCATTTTTTTTTAGTAATTTGAGCATTCTTAAAATCAATAGATTAAAGTAACATATTTTAATAAAGATGAAAAATTTAATTAGAATTTCACGTCGTTGTATCCATGAAGAAAATGATAAACAAAAAAAAAATGGTATATGTGTCGAACATATATTGACATTAAATATTTTGCGTTTAGATAATTTTTTATCAAACAAGCATGCAAAATGCAATGCCTTCCTTTTAGTAAGAGCATGGAAACAAGAACAGAAACAATAGATAGAAACAATACAAAAACAATACATAGAAACAATTTTTGAAGCAATGAGTAGCATTTTGCCCTTGAACATTCTAAAAATTAATTTGCACGCGATGAAACCCCTATAACCAACATCCGAATCTAGTTTGAGAATGGCAAATGCGCACTACGGAAGTTAGATTCTTGGAAATAAATACCCTCAATCACACCTTGTTGAAAAAAAAAAAGAAGCAATATAGAATTTTGCAGTGTCGGAAATATAGTTCTACTATAGAGCTATTTAATTTTACTACTAGACGTTGTATTTGTTGCAGAAAGGTAAAATTACAGATAAGAAGATTGAGATAAGATTACAAAGAAATTCGGGATAGTTCCATGTTTGAAAATCGGTAGAAAACTAATTATAGTCGTACTCTCTTTGCGGAAATCGGTGTTTATCATAAGCAATACGGAATTCACGAGAAACTGAAAAAACTTTGTTACATGTGAAAATTCCTAATATCCGTTTTCTTTATAAGCGGGTCCGATTCTATAAAAAAAATCACTTAGAGCGAAACTGAAATCTTGAAATAAAACAACTTTGGACATTACTTATTGGAGGTACAATAGAAGAATATATTTCGATGTGATTCAACATCTTAAATCACCCTCTTTCAAATATTTGGTTTCTCATGATATTATTGATTGAGTCTAGAGCTTTTCCCCTCTTTTTTGTATTCACGGAAAAAAATGGTCGGGCTCATTAAACAAGTAAAAAATTTCTAACGACTTGAAATAGAAGAAAAAATTAAATACACTGAAGGAAATTTTCTTTCATTTCACTCGTTATGGCGTAAGAAATGAATGCATTCACCCAGACATTTATCTATCTACCCTGTGAACGAAAAGACATGTCTTTGAAGGTAGCTTTTGTGTTTCACCTTAATGTCTCCCAGAGGAATCTATGCTGCGATGCAAATTACGATCCGGAAACAACAACATAGTTCCCTGTCGTTTTTTTTTTTTTTCTTTCCTTTTTTTTAAGCTTCAAAGCGGGAATAAATATCGATTTACGTTCAGGAACATCGCTCTTTCTTATTGAACACCTTAACTATAACACAATATTCAATAAAAGTTAAAAGTGAATCGATATCAAAAACCATCACCAAGTACTTCAACCGAGACACAAGAAAAAAAATTCTATTACTTTTTATTTTTATTTACTTCAATCATTTTTAACAATTAATGAATTCTTTGTTCCATTAATCAATCCCATTCCAAATGATAGAAATTACCAAATATAATCGAAGAAACACAAACCATACAAAAGGAATTCATTTTCAAACAGTCACGATCGAATTTCTTTTTTTATAGAAATTCATTTTATCTCACTGAAAATATAAAGAATTGAATCTTTAAAAATTTGTTTTCTATACCTTTGAAGAAAAAAATATAATGATGAATTGACAGATAAATTTCTATGTGAACTAAATATGCGTATCCATTTTTCTTACATCCGGAACAAATGGAAGTGTTTTACCAAAGAGTTAATAGAAATAAATAAATAAACAGATCACTATTAATAGGATGAATGGAAAAAATACGGCATGGCTAAAAAAAGATGGAAAAAAGTTGGTTTTCCGTTTTACATTTTCCATCTTCAGAAACTATGATTAAATATCGAATGAAAAATGTTCAGAAAAATTTGAACATATTGAATTCCGAGAACATCCAATACGAAATTTCATGGAACACAAATATATAAACATAAATTTGCATATCCAAGGAATTATATTACATATCCAAGGAGCTCCAAGGAAATATTTAGGTATTCGTTGCCTCTGGATTGAAATTGTCTAGGGCGTTCACCCGGAAAGTGACATAAAAATGTCTCTTACACTGTTGAAACTAGTCAATAGTACAGACATAGAGCAGCACAACCAAATGACTTCAAATTTTTGTTGACTGGAAAAGAATTATTAAGAATGCAAAGACAAGATGCACAAAATTTTGATTTCCAGAAGTTAAAAATTATGATTTTGTTTTTACTGCAGCTTTGGAAGAAGCTGTCCCTAACGGAAAGAAGGACACTGAGAGAGTTTGTTTCATTTGGTTGAATATCAGGTGGTTGCGAGTTGTGAGAGGCTGTCCCTTCAATTTAGAGTTCACAGAAACCCTCAATCGGAGAATCTACCTTCCGAAAATAAATTTTGAATAGCAGGTTCCTGAACGAAAGTTGCTTTCTTTGTCTCATGTAAGTCAAAATTCCGGAAAATTCATGTCCGGAAAATTCACCGCCAGAAATTCACCACCGGAAAATTCACCGCTAGGAAATTTCACCGCCGGAAAATGCACCACTAGGAAAATTCACCGATCAACAATTCACCGCCATGCAATTCACCGCTAGGATATTCTTTCACGTAGAAGCTTCAATTCACAACCATAGTGGACCAAGTCCTCATTTTTAAAGAAAGACTATAAATTTACAACAAAAATACCGATTTATTATTTGTAAAAAAGCAGGACACTAAAAAACTTATATTTTGTAACTAAACTTTGACATATTTAATTCCTTTACATCACTTGAACTGAATTAATTATCTATCAAAACCTTTTAGCCGTTGTTATAATGAAGATAAATGGACTTGGTCTAGTATGCCTGCGAGCCCCTCATATATGTATACACCACCGCCTAGAAAATATGATCATGATGAATATTTACATGCGAAATAATAGTGCTATGCTGATAAGGGAATTTGTGAATTTAAATTAATATATGAATCATTTACAAATCCTTTTATGTCAGCTCTAATGACCGTAATAACACTTTTAGGTCTAGAAAATCTGAGTCTATGTACAAGGACATGTAAGGTAGCGATTTTTCTCGAATGTCGAAATTCTGATTGATCCAATGATTAGTGAAAATTTCTGACAAGTTTTGAGCTTAGTTGTTTCGGTACGTTTTGATGTGGTCTCATTGTTTCGATACGAGTAACATTTCTTATATCTTCATTTCTGATAAACCACGGGCATTCGGAAAGTGAAGGAGTGGATGACATTTTGAAATATTTTTAATTTTTAATAAGATTGGTCTTATATATACTCTTTATACAGCCAGATCGGAACGGCATAGAGCAAAATAGGTCGTATTGTCATTTGTTTTAGGTGAGTTTACTACTTCACCGCATACCGACTCCAGTCATATATCGCCATAAGCCAATTTTCAACCAGTGGAGTTCGGTAGGATATGAAGGTTCCATTCATCGGTGGTCGCCGCAGGATCGGTGAACTTGCTTCTGACATTCTATGCCCGGATTCGAACCCATGGACCTTGATGGTAACCTTCACAGTGGAAGACGAGCATCTTACCACTATATATTCGCAAATTGGGCAGGTGAGTTTACTGGTGATTGTGAGAGAAGATCGAGTATGCGAAATATTGTTCAACACGTGTTTTACTTTTTCAGCTTTGATGATTAACCTCTTCACAAAAATGAGCTGTAAAAGATAAACGCTTCTCCAAAATGACATCAAAATATCTAGTAGTGTTAACTGGTGAGATTTGACTATCATTTATTCCAACTGTAGCGTCAGGAGGCAAGTTCTTTTTGACAGTGATCCTAATGAGGATCGATTTAACAACCGTTAGGGTACTGTTTTCACACCAGTGCAAAACCAACACCACCTATATAAGATGTAGGTGGTGTAAAGGCTGAAACACACTAAACCAGCGTTTCTCAATCTTTCAGTATTTGCGACCCAATTTTCAATCATAATTTTCATCGCCCCCCCCCCACAAGTGCAGTACAGGGGGGCACCCCCACCCACCCATGAAATTTTTGGAACTTTCATATGGAATATTACATTCAAATAATTTGCTGAAAATTACTTTTATCAACTTATTTTAAACGAAAATAAAACGATCTTTCCTCTGAGAAAGTCACGAAAATACTGAATAATATGGGATGTATTCTAATTATTAAATACATTGTGCAGTACTGATAAAGTCCTATTTGAAGTGTATTATATCAGTGTAAATGCGAATTTTATTTTTTATTATCTTATAATGCATTTTGTTTTGCTTTAATTTCAGAGTAAAATAATCATTTTTTTAAATAATACATATTTCTTTCGATGTGCTAGCGCCCCCCCCCCAGGGGGGGGGGGCCCACAGGTTGAGAATCACTGCACTAAACTGATGCGATGTGTTTTCAGGTCGTGTCAGAGACGTTGTAAATTCTGATTCGTGGAAATTCTGTGACGTGGGAATTTCACGTCATACAATTTCAACGTCACAGAATTTCAACAAATCAGAATTCCCAACGTCTCTGACGAGACATGATAATCTCGTCACGTCAGTGTAGTGTGTTTTTGCCTTTAGACCAACTCGGTGAAGAGCTCATTGTAGATTGCTAAGTGCTTTTGTGGGCACCCTGTCTACAGATACCACGAACCAATGATCCCCAAACTTTTTAAGTCACGGAACACTTTTAGGGGAAAAGTTCATCGCGGAGCACTAACGTTCACAGGGACGCCGGGAGTCACACTCCACCTATGTGCAGCTATGTTTAACATTTATATGACATAAATATAGAACTTACGTCCCGATTTCAACGACAATGGAAGGAAATTTGAATAGAAAACATGTCTTTTTTTATTTAATCAAGATAATTTTCTAAGAACTGACAACTTTTTGTTTTCTTGCGCCAGGATTGATAGATAATTTTATTTTTTCTTTTTCGAAGAGTTACTTCATATGTGAGAGTTCCCGAAATTTTTGCGGAAAGACGTAGACAAGGTGGCTGAGATTCGGGGAGGATCTGGCGACCAAAGACAGTGTCATTCCCCTAGTGCTGGCCAGGGTGAATTTGAGACCAGTGGAATAAGCCAGAGAAATAATTCTGGTTTTCTCACACCATTGTCCGACACCGACGTACCTGGACGGTTTAAAAAATAAATCTACGATAAATGAATATGCGGGGCAATGGACAACCCACTCCATTACGAAACTGCTTGATCGCACACAAGCCAATTCCACGTGGTGAAACTTAGGGTAGAATTAATCAAGGAGTGAAACCGCAAGATCGCGAGTGATCGACGATCATCCAAGACATCTGGTATATCTCATGAAATTGTTTGAGAACACCCTGGAGAAAGATCATGATAAACGGCTTCCAATTGCTAGGAGAACAAATCCATCTCCCCCCCCCCCCCCATCAGATTGAATGACGCAGCAACAGGTGCCGAAACGTTTCCAAAACACGAAGATTTCACAGACAACTCGAACTGTCTACCACGGTCCCTGGCAGCCCCGAGTTGTTACACAAGGGCAAAGGGTAGAGAGTGATGGAGTTATTGGACGTGCATGTTCTTAAACTTACATGCGCATTTTTACACTTTTGCGTCCACAGTCTAATCATAGTCGTGTTTTTCCGTGCCCTTATGAATTTGTTATATATCGTCCCTTGTGCAGATTTGCTCTTCCATATGTCTGCACTGTGTTTTCATATTTTATTTTCTGTGGCCATACGTCATTGATTTGCATCTGCATTACATGACTTTGCTTTTTCGTATGTATTCGCGTTACAAAGTTGGAGAACTACAGAAAACCAATTTCAGCCGACTACCATTGTGTCGCAAACGAGGTTCGAACCTGGATCCCCTCCCAAAATGAAAATCAAGCACGATGGCCACACGTTTCAATTACTAATCAGTATCTAGGACTGGGCTTTTTCGTGTGTGACAGTGTATGGTAAGATTGATTGATTGATGACCGCTCTCGCCCAGATCTGTTGTGAAAGACAACTTCCTCTCTCCACCTCCTAGGAGGCAGGGTCGTGTCGGAGATCATCTTCTATTTATTCAACAAATGAAATAATTATATACATTCTATGTGGAAACAATCCATCAGAAAACATTGAGCACGATACAATTAGGATTAACTAAGAGGAAAAAAGAAATAATAATGAAATGTATATATATATATACCAACGAAAAAATATTAAACACGGTAATTTGCACTAATTAGCTATGCACTATTACATACATTCTATGTATATAATTCAGTGTATGGTAACAGTAGATGAAACGAGTGGGAAAACCTCAGAGCAGTACAATTAGCCTTGGGTGATCGAAATCGGAGATCACTCAGCTGCATCATACGCTGTTATCGAGGTCAGATATTTAAATCACCCAACTGAATAATGAATACAATTGGGATAGACTGTACAATGCGCACTTCACCGCATCAGGTTCAGAAGCCGCAAACTCATTGTACCTTTGTTGAAAGCAAGTCATCGCATACACATAATGAGAACTTCCACGAGTTCAATAAACTACCCGCACAGCAAATATCACGTATAGACTAGTCTCATGTTAGGTCTTCTATCTATCTATCGCCATCCTTGGTCTTTTTAGGTACCACAATACGATGGTCGCATTGCATACCCTCCTTATCCGGCCCACACCATCTACTGGTGCTTTGTGCTGTTAAAGCCATGGTGGGTATGTAGATTTATAAAGATTTTTGCTTCCATTTTTAACGAAGCTCACGCCCAAAGGGCTCACAAAGAAATACTATTTTAAGATGCTTTACCACGACACTGTCGGATTAACAACCCATAAAATTATTTTACCAAACATTTGGGGTTTTTACCAAACTCCCAAAAATTTTACCAATGTCATAGAAATAACATAAAACAAATGATATGCCGTATTGATATTTATTGTCCCATCATCATCACTAGTAACTTTAAAGAACTCAAAAACCAGAGGATCATCACAAGGATTGAATTTTTCCCAAGAAAAGCAAAAAGTAAGTAATTATATTCAAAGTAGGAATCTTACCAAGGCCATTTTTTTCTATATTACTTTTTTACATATTACAAATTATATTGTGTATCATAATATTACACTCTGAGAGAAATTGAAATTGGCGAAAAATATACAGCTGACATTTAAAAAGTATGATTATTATAAATTTATATAATTTTTTTAATTATTAAAAGAATCTTTAATATTATCAATATAATATAAAATATTAATATATTATATATCCTCTAAATTATATAGAAATTCTGTTTACACTTATTGTTTACATACTATTCCACAATATTTACATTATTTACAATATAACATTCTAACGATAATTATATAATATAGATATCTTAATAACAGAGTTTTATTATAAAAACTACAATTAACCCATTGATAAAATGTTATATAACAAATGCATAGTCCAAGAATATTTGGTCTAGTCATTGTGAGTATGTGTACTAGATGCATGCACGGTAAAGTAGTAGTAGTAGTAGAGTTAGTCTTGAATTTATAGCTCTGAAATAAATAGAAAGTTATACATATATACACACTGGTGAAACAAATTAAGAGAATTTGCATATTTTATCGAATTTCATGAAAAGAACTGAACTGAATGTAAAACCACTGATTCTAGACAAAAATGCAAATCTTGTACGTCAAATACGTAAGCGTACACGTGTGTGTACGCGGAGCCAGTAGAGAAACAGGCTTTATAATCGCGGGTAAGTTAATTTCCTCGGCGAATTTCTTGGTGTTATTTTGCAGCAATCGGTTAATTTCAAATTGTAACAGTAAAAATGAGTAACCACCAACGTTTAGATGATGGAATAAGGTGGCGAATTGTGGGGAGGCTAGAAGCAGGCCAATCTCAAGTCCAGATTTGTAGAGAGTTCAATTTAACGCCCAGAGTAGTGTGTAACTTATGGAAACAGTTCCAGGATACTGGATCCATCGAGAGAAAGCCTGGGGCAAGGTCGTCCAAGAGCCACGACGGCCAGAGAAGATCGCCATTTGTCGATTATAGTGAGGCGTAACAGGAGTGCTACAGTTTCTCAGCTCTCTTGTGACTTGTATGTAGCCACAGGAACCCGTGTATCAAAGGTGACTGTTTCCAAAAGACTTCATTAGAGAGGGTTAGAAGAGAAGAGCTGCTGTTTGCGTCCCGCTCACTTCTACGGACAGGATAATCCGTTTATCATGGTGCAGAGAGCATAGTGATTGGAGTATGGATCAATGGGCGACCGTTCTCTTCACTAATGAGTCCCGGTTCAGCCTAAGCACCGATTCTCGCCGTACATTCATATGGAGAGAACTAGGGACCCGCTACTTACCCTCCAATGTACGCGAAATCGACCATTATGGCGGAGGAGGTTTAATGGTCTGGGCAGGCATCATGTTGGATGGCCGCACACTTCTCCATATCTTTGAAAGAGGCACTGTGACTGGTGTGAGGTATAGGGATGAGGTCTTGAATGTTCGCCTATGTTCGCCTTTTCAGGGGTGCAGTTGGCCCTGAGCTCATTTTAATGGACGATAACGCGAGGCCACATAGAGCTCTTCTGCTCGACGATTTTCTAGAGAGTGAGGATATTCGCCGGATGGATTGCCAGCCAGATCTCCAGACCTTTACCCTATAGAGCATGTCTGGGACGCTCTGGGGAGCGCAATTACAACTCGCAACCCCCCTCGGAGAACCATCCAGGGAATGAAAACAGCGTTGTTGAACGAATGGGACCAATTGTCACAGGAAATGATAAACTGCCTTATTTCAAGTATGAAATCACGCTGCGAGACCTGTATATCTGTAACAGGGGACCATACCCCCCTATTAACCCATTTTTTTTGTTTATTCTGCAACCGCTGTTTCATACCTTCCGACTCCAACGTGTGTTACGCACGATCATGCGTGTGTATTATAATTATTTAATGGTTATTTGTTTTGTATTGTATCAATGTATGTACATATCGAATTTCATTAAAATCGGTACAGTAGTTCTAGAGATAATCGACCAAGTCTGCAAATTTTCTTAATTTCTTACGCCAGTGTATATATATATATATATATATATATATATATATATATATATATATGCTTTCCCCTAGTCATGTTATAAAAATAATGACGAGGATAAAATTACAAAAGTAATGAATGGCAAATTTACCACAAAAAGCAAATATTGGGTCACTCAGACAAAATTTTCTACTATCTAGTGTTATCGTTAGTTGAGAGATGGCGCTGCAGACAAAACTGCCACAAATTCCATACAGATGAGGCAAATACGGTATAACTAGGGTTATCAGACATTCTTTTTTTAGGAGGCCACATGTTCCTTCTTGATGCCATTCCTTCCGTTCTCCGATGTTTTATAAAAGCAGCCTATTTGTCATTCTATTTATGTTTCTCGAATTATTATCAATATATATTTTTTTTTTTTGTAAGGATTTTTTTTTTTTTTTTGTAAGGATTTTTTTTTTTTTTTGTAAGGATTTTTTTTTTTTTTTGATTCTACTGTATATCCTTTTATTGATATGAGCGTTTGTGCGAATGTGTGCGTTCTTTTTCCCACAGCTGTTTCAACGCTTTGACCAATCACCGTCGAACTTCCCAGAATATAAGCAACCAATTTGCCTACAAGCAGAGCAAATGTTATTGTGACCACGGCCCAGATTGGTCCTACATAATGTAAAAAAGCCAGTCCGAGAAACAGCTCTGGAAAAAGAAATTCGCAGCATTCATTTTGAGAAAACTATTGTTCACTCACCAACAGCTAGTGCCCTGTAATGAAGAGGGGAGGGGAAGTGGAGCTGTTCAGGGTAGGGCTTAACAAGGTTGAGTAGGGTTCAGATTTTTATGTCTTTGCATAATTTTTTACTTTTTTTTCATACTTCGTTAACTGCGTTAACAACAAAATATTGAGGCATATTTTGCATATTTCATAATTCCAAACAAAAAAAATCACTTTCTCCTCCGCTATTCCAATTCCGGTTCAAATTGGTTTTTCCGGTTCCCGCCTGTAACACGAGACCTCTTTCTTCCCATAATCTTTTATTGAAAATCATGCGCAAGCGCAGTAGATGTTAATTTTATCATTTCATGGCTAGGATTTTTATGCACCGTAAAATGAAACGTCGGCACTGATTAGCAGAAAAAAACGGAATTTAAGGTTTGCCAATCAATCAGCGACGGCATTGCACCTCTAGACAATAAAAACCCTAGCTTTTTTTCGACACTGGTGCTTGGCTGTAAATAGATAAATCATCTGGATCAGTGATGGTAACTCGTCAGAAATTATCGGTGTTCGTGAGAAAAATCAGCTGTAATTGGTTCATGCGGGAAATTACTTACCGTTTGAGAAAGATTTTGAATGTTTTATCAAAGAAAATAATTATTTATTATTATTTTTTTGCAATGATTTCTAAAAGACTAAATACAATCACTGCTCGTAGTTCATAAGTGGGAAAAACGTTTAAAGGAACGGTATATTTTTCAGGACAATAAAATTAGTTCGTAAAAACATGCGGTTCGTAAAACCGAGCTTCGCGACTGTACTTTGACAGACATTTTTACGGGCAGATGGCAACAGTTAACTCTGAATTTGCGGAGGAAAATTTTAACTGTTCAAAAGAGGAAAAAAAGTTGTGTCATTGATTCTATAATATTCCTATGGTTAGTAAAATGCAGAATGTTTATTCACGCAACTATAAGTAATTTTTTGAAATAGTCTAAACTGCATCTTCACTTCTCATTATAATATTATTTTGCTAAAACTAATGTCATCTCAGATAAGAATGAAACATTTTTTAGAACGTATTAGCAGTTTTTAAGGGCATAAATGTGTTTTTCTTAAAGCATTCTTTAGAAGTTTTAGGACAAAAATGCTATCCCTAGTTATGAGCTTTCAGAAATGATAATGAATGTAACAGAAGAGAAAAAATACCTCTTGCTTCGCCCTGAGCAAAGCAATAAAATTGGCCAGACGGTGGGAACAACTCATTAAAAAGTGAAGGGAAGATCAAACGTTTTTATTTTTATTTTTTTCCGGTTTTGGTATAGTTGGAAAAAGTTATCGCGCTGGTGGGGTTTTTGTCAGTACAGTGTCGCCATCTGTTGTGAAAGTTGGGAGGAAGGAAATTTGCAACGGCACGTGCGTTATCGTCCTCCTTTCTGAGTTTTCCTAACTCGTAAACCATAGGCATAAATAACATAATTCCCAAAACGTTCTGTATAAAATGAAAATAAATTGCGCGCGCGCAGACACAAAAAATTATCCCAGCAGGATAAAAAGAAGAAAGAAATAGAAAAAAAAAAATGAGGAGTTCGCGAAGAACGAATGCAAACACGTTATATCTTTCAAAACGTTCAATATAAACAAGAGGATGAAGAGTTAACCGTAAAAGCTACCACCAGAATTTGAGGGCAAACAATCAGAAAAAAATAAAATGTTGGAAGGAAAAACGGTTGAGAAGACAAAGAACGTTTTTCCTTTATTCTCTTCTTCATTCTTTTGTTATATATATTTATTCTGTTCCATTCGGCGTTGCTCAGTATTCCTCGCAAACAAATCGTGACACAAGTCACGTTCTGGAGAATGTGTTTTCGGCGATGTAAAGTTCTAATGGCGGAAGATGTTATGGAAGGAAACTGGTAGGAGAGAAAAAAGGGAGGGGATGGGGAGAATAAGAACAGAAGCAGACAGAAGATTCTCTATCTCTCTCACACCATTTGATTTTTCTTATATCTTCATTTCTATCTTCTCCTTTTTTATTATTATTATTATTATTTCTGTACGTTTACAATTTCATTCTTTCAAATTTTTTGTCATCTTGTTGTCCTTAATGAAAATCCTTTAGAGAAGAAATAACCGAAAACAAACGTGAAAGGTATCGTATATTGAACCGAACCCAAACGACTCTTCACTTATTGAAATTTTGAGGATATTGGTTCCGTTGTTTTCTTATTTTCTTTGAATCTTAGTTTATGTAGATGTGAATTCTCATTTTATTATTTTAATGCTATAAAATGTTTATTTTTACATTTTTTTTGCAGATTCTTACTAAGCCCTCTTGTGTTTTCTAATATTTCACAGCCTAAATAACATGAAATTCAAATATTTTACTCCGAAAATATAGTATATTTTGAATCACTAAAGCAGTAAACTATTGTCTAATATGTATTAGGATTTTGTACTTTTATGACGAAAATTTCTGCTGAAACTATCACTAAATGCAAAAAAAAGTAATTGCTTAATTGATACTCTATGAACTCTGGCTTTTGTTTCGTATTTCGAAATTTTGGGGAATCATTGCCATTGAAAAAATAAGTATAAAAACTTTTATCACTTAACTGTATATATAGCAGCTCGTGAACGTTTTTGGTTGTTGCAGGAACGTGTTATTGGCATGTGCATATGTGTGTTCCTAACGCAGATGAATTCATTCTTTTTTGAGTCATGATCACTGCATATGCCATCATGAAATGAGAACAGCCTTATCGCAACTTTGACGTAAATGTGACTGAAATCTATATTATTGTAATCCTTTGATGCAATTTTCACAGAGTGTTTCATTGAAACTTGGATCAAGTACTTGCGAGCATGTATGCTCTTTGCATTTCGGAGATCAGCATGGCGATCGCGAGCATAAAAATAATATATTCATATCCTGTGTCTATATAGTACATAGATTCTGTATAACGATTTAAACATATTAACGTCTAAGCATATTAGTCCAGAAGAAGGGACTATGTTACATTTTGTTGATTTTACACGATTTCAAAAACAAATTGCAATTCATTGAAGTATAGCCATAAGCAGTTGTATTAGCGCGTGCTTTGGCAATACTACTTTTTTAAAATATATGCAATTGAAAATATTTGGTACAAGTGATTTAAGCGAAAACCTGAATGATTCATTTCGTGTAATTTGATGAAGCGAAATATGTATATAAATTCGAAAACAACATCTTAACATATGAAACGAAATTTCAAGAAATCATACGATGAGAAATAAATTGCATCTCCATATTTTCTATGTGGAACATCTGTCTCATTATGGAATTATATCACGATATAATGGTTTGTTCCTATGAACCTTTTGTTCCAATAGTTCAGCTTACAGGATTGCTGAACCAATCTACAAACAGAACATTCGAATAATGTTCACCCACATATATTCATTTTTTACATTTTTTTGCATAAGATACCAGGTCTATATCTGCTTTTCCAGCTGAACTTACATATTCTGGAAATTGCCACTTTAAACGGTCTTTCTGTTTCGAATCGTGCGATTTATCGTGGGTGGCGACGAGGATACCACTCTTCAATTAGCTCGAGCTCGTTTGCATCACACAAATAAACGCTTTCTAAAAATGCGACATTTGCATTTAAATTACAAAAAGAGATTCATTTCCATTTCATTTAGGAACGTTTAGAGATCTAGTTTTCAGGGAGATTAAATGTAATTATAACTAGATCATTACGTAATCATTAAATCTCGAGGATTTACTGCGGAACTAATTAAATGATCCTGAAAAGTATTCAGTATACGTTCTACGCTGACTCAGGATGAAAGTTCATCTATATGTTCACCATCGCACTTTTTTTTATCAGCAGTTGTGAGTAAAAAACAAGCAAAAGAGACCAACCGTACATTTTTAAATGAGAAATTTGAGTGAAATTGTCGAACATATATATACCCTATAGGCCAATATATTCCCTTTAATGAATAATTTTTATTCCAGTGTGTTTGTATTCAGATCATTCGCATTGAGTTTCATGAAACAGCAGCCAAATTATAAGAATAACAATCTCAATAAAAATTTGTATACAGTAAATACCCCAACTTACGGTAACTCGAGTTGCGCGATTTCCAAGTGAAACGATTTTCTGTGAAAAATTCACATTTATCAAATTTAGTCACGGGGTTATTGCTCAGATAACAGATATTATTAAGCGATAATGAAATGACGAATTGCTTTATTCGAATGATATGTGATGAACATGATGTGAATGAACCACGCTGATTTTTGATAGGCTACAGTGTTGAAAAATTAGCCATGATCCAGAAATGGAATCCCAGGGTTTGTATAGTTTTCCATTTTCACTACAGACAAGGTTACAATTTCATACTACAAGTCCAACGTTATAACCAGTCTTAAAAAAAATTCTTAATTGTGATGTTCATTAACAGAAATTCAACTCTGGATCATATTCAAACCACGGGGGAAAGTCGTTTTCTAGCCTCTAAACACTAGCAGCTCATTTGTTCCGATGGATGTAAGTAAAACATAGGTGTAATAAAAACATTGGAAGGGTTCATGCGAACTTTTACTTTCCATGACTTTGACAACCCATGACTTTCGTTCGTATAGATTTTGGAGAATACATACTGGCGCCGATTGTAGCCATGATGCAAGTTAAATTTTATGAAGTCATAGTCAAGTACCGTGTTTCCCCGAAAATAAGAAACGGTCTTATATTAATTTGTGCTTAAAAAAATGCATTAGGGCTTATTTTCGGGGTAGGGCTTATATTAGGCGCATACTCAAAAATCACACATTCTTACTTTTTGGTAGAATAACTAATGTTTCTGAAGACATTTTTTAATGATGGTCACACAAAAATCGACAAACAATTGAAACTTTAAAATAAACTGGAAGTTCGGTTTAGATTTTCAATACCAAACGAGGCGATGTGTCCATGCCCGCTGGAATACCTGTCACTTTATTCGGTCCTCAGCGACGAACTGTACCGGCTGTTTACTTGTGGCCTGTGTATCATACTGTAAAAGTTTGATAAAATATATTTTACAAAACTGGAAAAAATCAACCAATAAGCGTATTGGTTCGCATGTAATCGACACGCTTATTGGTTGCATTTTTCAAGTTTTATCGAAGAGCTTTTACAAAACTTTTATAGCGCAATTACAGCCTATGACAACGACATCCATTGGGTATCCGGAATATGCCATAGGCCGGGATTATGCAATAAAAGTTTCAGAAAAGTTCTTTTATAAAACTTGAGAAATAGCCAACAAGCCTATTTGGTTACATTTGCTCGAATATAATCAATACACTTATTGGTTGAATTTTTCAAGTTTTATAAAATAACTTTTAGTGCAATACCGGACATCTGTTTTTTTTATTTATCATTAGAAACACTGTGAGTGGTAATTTTCTTCGTTTTCTTCGATAAAAGTCAAAGTCGCAAATTTATCTGTTTATGTAGGCGTTCACCTTTCGTTCAAGGAGGCCCGTTTGTGCATTTACGAAAGCTCAGTTTTAGTTTACATCATACGTTATTTCAAGAATAATTTTCAACGGTATCATCTATTTATATTTTTATTTGATAATAAATAATAATAAAAACATAATTTTAAATAGTTCAATCTATCCATCATGTGTGTTGCAACGACATACTAAGCGCGCCTCATTCACGATTTCAGCTAGGGCTTATTTTCAGGGTAGGTCTTATTTCCGTTGGGCCACGGTAAGAAAAAAATAGACAGAAAAGTTCAAACACTTTGCATTATAGGTACTTCCCAAAATTTCGGCCGCCAATTATCTAATATCCATATGCATTTGCATGAAAAATCATACCCCGTCTTACACGAATTCGACTTACGTGCTTATTGTCGGTCCAAACTATCCCTTACTTTTGGGGAGTACACTATTGCATTTCATGTTCATCCCGTGTTGACACTGAATATAGCGATATCTCTCACTCATGGATCGGTACAACGGAACGAGAAAAAAGACGCATAAATGAGAATAGTATTATTTACCTATATCTCAGTCATCTTCATCCTGTAACTACTGAGCCCCATGTGGTACTCCCAGATGCACCAAGGGTGTTCAATGTCATGCCAAGTCTCGTGCTCACGAGGGCTTGATTAACTGCTCAGTTAAATAGCCTGTAAAAATTACATTAAAGAATTTCAATAAATGCAGGTTTCAAGTATACGTATGTATGTAAATGTTTCCGCGAGACATACATACTGAACTAACTCATGGACGGCGGGCCTGATGTGACCCTCGAAATAATATGATGTGCACCAGAACCTCAAACCGGGATTCTGTGAAAATAAACTAAGTGGCACAGTTACAGAGACCACTTCACTTAAGTGACCCACGATGCAGTTCTACATCACTTAAGTGGCCCACTATACATTTCCAGATCACTAAAGTGACCCGCGGCATATTTACAGATGACTTAAGCAACCGGGGGCGCAGTTCCAGATCACACAAGCTCCCCCATGGCATATTTACAGATCACTTGAGTGCCTTGCGGCATATATCCAGATTACTCAAGCAAGAGACAAGCAGCATATTTACAGATCACACAAACGATCCGCAGTACATCTGCATATCACTGAAGCGACCCGAAACCCATATGCAGATCACGTAGCCACCCGGAGTTCATTTACAGATCCGTGACACATTCATAGATCACTTGAGTGGCCCACTGCTCAGTTATAAACCATTTAAGTGACCCGCGACACATTCACAGACCCACCCAAGTAGCTGTCGAGTACTTAAGTAGTCCGCGACACGTTTTCAAAAAACTAAGTGGTCCTAAAGGTCAAGTGAGCACGCAAGCTGTGAGGGGTGCTCTTTTTTTGATGACCAGTATAGGCAGTGCTTACGACTGGGGGAAAGTTTGAAACCCCCAGACCTTGAGCATTGAAGGACCGGACACACCCTGCTTCCCATCTCAAGGAGATATCAAAGCGTTTCCGAAAGATGGGTGCATCCGGAATTTTATTAAATATGTATATGTATATATATCTATATAAATTTGTATAAAAGACTAACAAGTCCAATTACAGGAGTATAAATCAACGGAGTAATTATGATAATTCATGATCTAAGAATCGAAATCTAAATTGATATTATAGCGCCCTTGGCACGTCCGGACTCGATAATCAAATTCCGTTGGTGGCGGTCCGTCCGCGTTTTTTGGATGTCACTAGTCGTGCAGGCCTATAGTTTCGAGTGGTAGCGCAGAAAATCGTCTAGGAATCGTCGTATCTCACACACACTGTTATCAAAATGTAAGAACTATCAAAATATATGACTTAGGCTGAGGTTACACTACAAAAGTTTTCTGAATGTTCTTTTAGAAAATTTGAAAAATTTAGCCAATAAAATTATCGGATGCATTTGCTCGAATAACCTATAAGCTTTATTCGTTGGATTTTTTTTAAGTTTTATAAAAGCGATTTTATCAAACTTTTATAGTATAATACCGGCTTTAGTATTTATTAAGACGGATTAAAACCACTTAGGCTATCTCGGGAATCACATATACAGTATTCTATGAATTCCAAGGAAAAAAAACAAATAACTTTATTTTTAATTGCAAAACAGCACACATAAATACATGAATACAAAATACAAATAATATACAAAATAAAACAAATAAAGACAACAGAACAAAAGACAAAGCATACACTATGCAGCTCTTAGGGACCAATTAATGGTAACGGTAACTTATTGCAATCTATATATTTACATAAATATATTCTCTCCTGTCTTGTCATACCTTCACAGCTTCTAGAATATATTATTAATTATCTCAGAACGTTAATTAATAAGTTATTTATGAATAGATATTTTTGTGTAAATTCACCCTGGGAAAAGAAATAAAATATTTATCCTCAGGAGCTGCTTAAGAGAAATATATCCGTTTTCTTCTTACATTTTCATGACAAGAAATCCCCGAGAAACTTCAGAGAAAATGCGGGCAAAAAGTATTTGGTATCAAAATTCAACAAAAATCGTATGCAGTTGAAGAATAAGAATTTACAGACATTTCCACATCTTCCCACACGACGGCAAAAATCTCCAGAAACTTAACATTATCTGTTATGATTAATTCAGAACGCAAAGAGAAAAAAAAAATGTCAAAAATCCAAATCTTTCGGAAATTTATTTCGAATTTTTATTTAAAAAAAGGAATTAAAAATTCATAATTCATCGCTCATTTCTAAGAGGGTTTGAAACTGTTTTTCAACGTCAAACGTATTTTATTATTCAAATTCTTAGAGGGTATATTTCAACGCTGATTAATAAATCGAAATGAAAAAAAAAACAATAATAATAATAGTTATCGGTCGTTAATCTTCTTTTTTCTTAAAATTTATTTCAAAATGTATATTTTTTATTTTCGATACGAGTTTTCTAAGAATATCAACATTTGTTAACATCCATTGATTCGTGAATTTTATTATTGATAAACTCAAAATTTCGCCATAAAATTCAAATAATAATTGCTAGTTTAAACTGTGTTTTTTTGTACTCAATACCCTTTATTTTAATTGTTAAAAATTCATTGTTTATATATATATATATATATATATATATATATATATATATATAAATTTCCGAAAATATATGTGATGAATTCTTTATTTTTATGTTATAATGTTTACGATTTATGAATTTATGATTAATATAGAGAAGCGTGTTAAACCTGTTTATGATACACTTACTATCCTGATGTTTAAAAAGTACTTTTGAATATGATTACAGTAAATTTGGAAATAAACATTGACGTGTTAAATTTTCTTGAAGAATTTTTTTCTTTTCACAAATACAAACTTATAGGACACCGAATACACTGCATGGTACATGTACATGGTGATTATAATTGAAGTCCCGATTTCCAAACGCTGTATAGGAAGAACCACTTGTCAGGGTGAACTAAGGATGAGAACATAGTGAGTCAATATTTCCGATTCTCGAAACCCGCGACGTCTCCGATTGGTAAAAAAGCTGAATTTCAACTTTTTTAGCTCGAAATTCGGGTTTTTAACCACCGACGCGGGTTTCCAGAATCAAAAATACAGACGCACTATGTTCGCACTCTAACATTTGAGCCGAACATACGTGAAACAAAGGGAATTGGTCTGTAGAAAGGAAAAATTTGTTCGAAATGTTATTAATAGAGGGATCTGTGCTCATCTTAATATGCAAATTGAAAGACGTGGCATGCGCACCGCACATTACACTTGTTTAAGTGCGCGTTGTTCATGCATTCCCCGTTATTCCGTGTCCGAGAACCTCGTCATGACGTGTTAATGAAGGATAAGACCTCTACATTTTGTGAAGCTATTTTACAAGAACGGTGACTGAGCATCTGAAGAATTTCTGGACATTAATGGGTGAACGGAAAAGCTATGGTTCGATGTCTGTCAAGGGTCTGCGGAGGATGATTCACAAATTGGAAGAGACCGGTTCATTTGACGTGAGATCTGGCAGAGGGAGGAAAGCTGTTGCTTAGACGTCACTGGAAGATGTGGGGCTGTAGCATTGTCGGAAGAGACGATCAGTGGGAATATGCTGTGCACGGGGGAATCGCCCGATCTTTAAACGTACCTGTCAGCACTGTTCTTCGTAAAAATTAACGAAACATCCTGCAGTGCTATCCATTTCAAATCACGCACGTTCAGGAGTTTCTTCCTGATGACCTGCCAAAACGACGAACTTTCGCCCTACAACTTCTTGCTCGGACGGAAGTGGACAATGCATGTCCATGGAACATTTTGTGGACAGACGAAGCTTATTTCCATGTCGAAGGTTATGTCTAAGAAGGTCTAAATTCCAGAATATGAGCAACCGTATAGGTTTGCAAACCAACCATGCCTTTTCATTTTTCAAACGTTACACACAACGACGATACGCGAGTCAATTATTAACCGTAGCATTTCACAGATGAAGTGAATTTGAACTAACAGTATATACGGCTCTTCTACATTTATTGTTTTCGAAAATTATTTGGGATATACCATTAATTTGTATATAGTTTAAAAATAATTAACAATTAAACAAAAAGGTATATTTGAATGAGGTGTGCGAGAAAATTATTCTCACACGATGTTTTTTCGGAAAGAAAGAAAAATAAATAAATAGTTAAAATTTTTGTCAATAGTAGCCGCGCGCGCTGCACAAAATAAACCACAGAATCCCATGGAAAACACCTACGTGGGAAGGGTACAACAACATCAATATTGCTTTATTCATCAATAGTCAACATCACAATGAAATCATTACATGAGCGCCAGTAATTGGAAAATTCGGAAAAACAATAAGTCGCACACCCTGCTATGGATATATACTGATTTTATTCCCAGTGATTTGCTTTCGTGCAGCGCCCACGCCATCGACGGAAATTTAAACTGTCTTTTTTTTTTACGTGGAAAAAAAATCTATCGTGGGAATATCGTTTATGCAAACCGCATTCAAATTTACCAATTTCTTTAATTTTCACGATTTTATTTTTCATCTAAATATACATATATAATATAGTATATGATTTGCATTTCAGAGAATGACAAAATCAACTATCAATCATATGATTCATACTGGTTGTTTGTGTGTGTGTGGTATCAAAGATGCATATAAATTATAGAATCTACTTTTCATGTGCGTGTATTAAGTTCACATAATACATATAAAGCATATACAATATAATTTTCACCTGATGTAAATGAATTAACTTCATTAGTATCGTTCGAAATAGAAAAATTCAAACAGTTTTCAACTAAATTAGCATAAAATATTAAAATTTGCATGTGGCAAATTTGGATCAAAAGGAGTGTGCCGGTTTTTCAATAAAATATAATATCAGTTGTTACAATGTTATTACAGAAATTGGCATAAAAATAGATGACAATTAAAGAATAGGATGCCACATACGATATATATATATACTGTATATAAAAATATATAAAATTATATATATATACGATATATATATAAAAAAAATCTTATATATATATATATATATATAAGATTTTTTTTTCAATTTTTTTTTCCCCATTTTGGATTCCAATGGGTAAACTTCTGCATTGCTGGTATGGATTTAAAGCTGAATAATTGAAGTTTTGGCATAACGTATTTTTATTAGGTTTACGATTAACAAAAATGTTGTTTGGTCTTCTGAGATTGATAACATTGCTTTTATTGCACTAAACTCAATTTTTGTGGACGGCAATACAGAAATTTATAAAAATACAGATGCTACGATGAACTGATCGATACGATGTTAAGGTGTATGTTATGTATGTAACAATTTACGGCCCCGTCTTTAATACTAGAATGACGGCCAGAGAGCAGTCATTTTTGATTTTGAAAATTATATTATCCGACGGTATTTAACGTACACACACTAAATTTTTGGTGACTTTCCATTATTTTTGTACTTTTCCTGGTGTACAGAAATTTGAAGACGTAAGTTTTGTTCAGGGGATATCGACATTTATACCTAGAACGGCTAGGTATTCGTTGTATGTTTTTGTCATATTTCCATCATTCGCTGATGGCACACATACAACACTACACATATTCACTAGTAACAAAGAGATAAGGAAAAAATAATAATGATATTTTTTACATCATGTTACTCGACTAGCTAAAAACGCTTTTCACGGTGATAGATGTCCCGCTGTCAACCATTTCTTACCAAAGCGGAGTTAACGCAACAAAACTGTTAGGAATGTTCTTTTATAAAACTACAACAATGCAACCAATAAGCATAGGCTTTTTTTTTCGTTTCGTAAAATATATTTTATCAAGGTTTCATGATGCAATCCCGACCTAATCAAAGTTGATGAAAATTTACTTGTTCCCGATCGATCACCTGGCAAAGTCAGTTTTTTTTAGTCAGACTTTAGATAACTCTTCATGCCACCATCTACTCTGAAAGCATCCTACGAAATCGAGGTTCTTTCACAGACCTTTATTTTGGGTTAAAGGAATCATTCATCGATGATTAAAATTCACTAATGTTTATTCGGTCAAAAAAAAAAACATCCGTGCGTAACAGATCATCATCACGTCGTATCATCATGTGGTCATTCTATCATTCCGTGTTCTGGAAAAACAAGATATACAGAGGGAAGAAATATGACGTCATCTGACGAGTTCAAATTATTTGCATGCGCTTGTACGGTCTCAATACCGACATATTTGAGCAATAATATTTTATCAGTACTAAATGATATATCGTACAATCAGTCTGAGGCTGGGGGAAAATGCAAACACTGACACTGAAAATCATAATTCTCTGCTACATCTCCACTCGAAGGAGATTAAATATTCCTAAAGTGACCGGGTCTCTGAATCAGATAACACTGATGAAAATGAAATACTTGTTCACGCACTTTTTATAAGTTGATTTGCTGAATGAAATTTTGATAGTGCGCTAGCTTTCCCCAATGCACAAATTTATGGTAACATAACACTTGAGAAAAGGTAAATTTCTCCAAAACTCACAAAATAACCCTGTGAAATAATGCTTGATGCTTTTTACTGTAAAAATTTTGTGTGATTAAGTATATTGTATTAATAAAGTAGCAGCAGTCAAACGACAACGTTGCCCTTCTTGGTATAACGTATAGTCCGGCCCTTCTTGTGGGTTAAGCTATACTTTGTTGTTGATCTGCAATTTTTCTCATAATTTCCTTGTAAACTTCCTCGTGCATTCCGACACTGCTGATCTTCGCACGAGCTTGATATATTTTTTCTAGCATGCTCAAAATCCTTCTTGCAAGGAACTGAGTTATTGAGTAATTCATAAAGAATTGGCATTTGTAGAAAAAAATGTAATTTATATATCAAATTTCTGTCAAAACTGAATGCAATATTTCAGTGCTTTTTTAATAATACAGTACTAAAATAAAAAGCATGTACGATGAATATGAATTTTTATACCCCCTCATAAATATACACAATGTTCATATTGTTAAAATTTATTTGATCATTATACGAAACCTAATGAACATTTATTTCACTCATGTAATTATGTATAAGAGACATAAAAATGATCATTGCAAAAATTTAAAACACAAGTGGTAACGGCAATTAAATAAATCGACATAATCAACGCGGTTGAAAAAACTATATTAATTCGAGTAAAAAATTTCACGTTTCAATTTGTATAGTAATAAGTAAAACTAATTTTGAAAATTCCATAAGGTGTATTAACATATCGCCTAATGTGTGAACCTTACGCATTGATATCCTCGAATTTAATCCAAAGAGGAGTAATGAATTCAGTTGTGATATTGTTTAATGCGTGAAACATACTCCGACATCATCACTGATGCGAAGAAGCAAAAACTTTGGAAATAAATATATTTAATTAAAATTCGAAATTTCGGAAATTTGTGTTGGAGATGATAGCACTCTGGGGCACGTAGGAAGGGAATTTGCACTCATCTTCGGGAAACCACTGTTAAAATTGCAATGTGTTTTAATGAACAGATATGTATGCTTTAATCGTAATGAGGTGTGCGAGTTTCTGTGTAAGACTCTCACGGGAGGTAAAGCACTCGACTAAAAAGATGAGATAGGATGGAATAGATTAATACGTTATAACAAGGTTTTCCTCTGGAAATATTCGGAAAAGTGTCTCCGCCAGAATGTTATTATGGAAAATTTTCTTTCCCTAATTGATGGCAAGGAAGAGCAGAATTTTAAATAGTTTCTCCCGTTGAAAGTTTGATAAAGATGGTTTCTCTCCCCCACTAGTAGCATGCTATTCGTCGTTCTAATTCTGTGTCTTTTCATTGATAAGTATGTGTGGAGTGTATTGTTAATTAGGGGTTTCCGTAACTTTAGCTTCGATAATATTTTGTTCAGTGGTTAAAACTACATATGTCTATGTGAATAATACTCTGGGGGTTATCGGAAAATTAAAATATATATATTTTCAATGATTATGGGCGATATAACTTTGAAAATATCTGCGTAGTTATACGATCATTGTTAAAATGAATGATAAAAGTTCAAGCGAATGAGAGAATTATATACTACCTATGTATATATAGGGTGCATTTTACATTAGCGATATTTGCATATTGTAAATATTAATTTATTAATTTTTTCGTTTTGAATATAATTTGAAAGACGGGTATATTTTAAGATTTGTTGAGAATGATACAAAGCACCATTCATTTACGAAAACTTCATAGGTCTGAAAATGGAAAATGTTAGTAATGAAACATCTTAAAATACAAACATTCATGTGGTTTATTTTATTCAAATACAGTATAAGTTGTGTTGTTTACATGTATTACATACCAGTTGTTGACATGTAAGTGGATGTCACAAATAGATAATGTTAAAAACGCATCAACTATTCGGATATAGCGAGTCAAAAATTATAAAGCTTTCGTTATAACCTCAAAAAGAAATTATTCAAAAACGGTTAATTTTCATTTCTTTTCCCTCGAAAAAACTCAGCTAAAAACATGTAAATCGTCATTTAATGTCGTGCGAACTTCTTAGGCCGGGATTACACTGTAAAAGTTTTCCAAAAATTATTTTATAAAACTTCAAAAATACAACCAATAAGCCGATTGATTATATTCGAGCAAATGCAACCGATCTGTATATTGGTTGTATTTTTTAAGTTTTATAAAAGCACGTTTACAAAACTTTTATAGTGTAATCCCGGCCATATAGACATTACTTGAAGATCGTCTGGCAGAAGATCTGCTCAGAAAAAAGCCCTTTTCTTTTACATACCCCTGTTCATATTTTTAGACGTTTTTATTTTAAATAAAGACGTTTCCGTATAAACATGGGATATGAAATGTTTCCATTCGGCCTTTGTCTCTCTCTCTCCCAAAGACTAAGAGACCACGGTCACTGCCAGGGCGTATCTTACAGGACTTGCAGTCTAAAGTCGTTTCCGAACGGCTGAGCAAACCATGCTAAAAAAAAAAAGAGCCACAGAATTGATCGGTGAAAATTACATTTGTTTAGTCAGTTCATTAGATCGTTTTAAGCATACAGAATTTTATGCTAAAACATCTCAGATAATTATTTATTGTGAGACAAAAAATAAATTTCAAGACTGGTGAGAGTTCTGTTCATTTGCTAATAATAGAACGAAATTGCCTAAAAGATTATCATAATGCAAATATAGCTAGAATTTTCTAAAATGTATAACCTGACAGAGCGAAACCCCTTCATAGTCTATGGGGTAAGAATTTCCCACCATTAAAAACCAAAATAGTTGTTGAAATTATTATTTTTTCTTGTGAAGTATGAATTCGGAATGTTGTTCATGAATGAACCACTTAATTCATGAGATTCACATCCTTCAGTGTTTTTTTTTTGTTAGCCGTAAGAGAAGCTGCATGTCATTTTTCTGCGGGAGGTTTGCTGCCAAATTTTCCTTATTAGAAGAGTATTGGCTTATTTAATAATTAATTACCCAGTTTCTTTGTAATTCTATGTATAATTTGTTGTTAAAAATTCTCGATGACAAAAAATATTTTTCACAAAAATATTTTTTTTTAATACAGGGTGTTTCAAATCACCCGATTTGAAATGCGTATATTTAGGAAAATATTAAACACATAGACACTAAAGATTATATTAATTTCATATTACATGGCTAACTATAAAGTTTTTTTAGAAACCAAATTAAAGTTGTTCAATATGTCCACCTTGGGATTCACGGCATATGTCTATACGGTAGTAAGTCCGTCCCAAACTTTTGCGAGCATGTTCGCATCCACTGCGAGTGGATTTCTGTGGACTACGTGCGAAACTCTGTCGGATGCGCTCGACATTTTTGTCTGACATGCAGGGATGGCCAGGGGATTTTGCTTTACACAGAGCCAACCCGTGTCTCGGAATTGTTTATACCATCGTCTAATGCTCTGAGCGGTAGAAAGTTCAACACCAGGATATTGTCGATGAGAATCACGATGAACAATTATTTCAGACTCATACTTCACGAAGCTTAGAACAAAAAACGGTTTCTGTTGTCCGTCACTGTCTTGACAAACACTGAAGTGGCGGCCGAAGGAAGAGCGTTAGTGCTACCTGTCAGCGACTGCGTGACACTTTATTTTATTATCGATATTTCCCTCTTTCTATCTATAGATTATTCGATCAAAACGGACTAAAAGCTGAATAGTTATGGGTTTTTTTTAATCGGACGATTCTTCTTGAAACACCCTGTAGTCAATTTACATTCTACATTCTTAAATTTCCTTTCTGTCAGCAAAGTAATAATTTGAACCTTTTTTGTTTTATGAATTATTTAATGTGTAAGCCTTACAAATTAATGATTTTTTATTGTTAAAATATTATGGCAAAGGTGTCATAAGTATTAATTCCCCTATTCAAGAAACCTGTAGTATTATAACAAAGAAATGTATATCTCACGACGCTTATATATAATAATATTATATATATACTTATATATTTTTTTTTAAGAGCTGTTCACGGTTTGCGCCCCCCTATGAAGATCATTGATCTTGTAATTGATTGTAACTTCCCAATTCTAAGTTTTATCCCATCTGCAACTGGCTGGAAGAGCAGCAAACTGTATGAGGAAATCCGATTTTCCCTCATCCTTCTGATCAATAAATCGATCATCATTTTGTAAAATGATTATATATGCGAAAAAATGTGTGTGTATCTGCAAGTATATGTGTATGCCCCCCCCACTTAGATCAAACTTTGTGAATTTTTTCCCCATTTTTTTTATTCCCGCCCCCCTTTCACGCAAAAACGTTTTTGCATTGTGTGCGCTACCGGTTTTTCTGACATTATAATTAGATATCTGTGTTGCCACTACTATGAATTAATGTTATCGTTATCGATGCATTGCAATACTGTAATGAGCTAATGCTCTAACAGTAAATACTCAATTCGATATTAATACCCCTACAGCTTCATTCAAATTTAGAAAATGAGTGAAATCGAACGGAATTCAACGCAAAATGAATAAGTGCGTTTTCCAGCGAAAAACGTCCTGGTTACGAACTTCCGCGCGCGCATGGATTTTGAAGGAAGAAAAATAATCCTAATGTGAAGATTCTTTTACCCCTAATATGTCTGGTATTGATTAATTTTACGTGAATTCAATTTCGTGCTTTTTTTTGTGTGCTTTCAATATTCTTTAGATTTATTTGTGCGTAGAATTTTTTCACATTTCTTCGAGCATTTAATTGCGTTTATGTTTTATACCAAAAACAAAGTAAGTCACTTCGGCTTTGAATGAAAGTTTGTTACTCTCACTTGATTTTTCCATACACAGTAGAATCTTGCTAATCTTGCACATATCAGACCAGGGTGTGACGGATTATCGGAAGTTACTGAAAAATGTCCGTTTATCTGTAAATGTGTCATTTAGTTCAATTTTACAAAATTAGCTTAGGGATTGCAGGCCGCATCAGGTGACACCGAGGGCCAAATTTGGCCTGCAGGCCATGGGTTGAACCCGCGTTATTTAATAATAGAAACTTCTGCTCACATACATATGCAAAAGTTTGTGCTCTTGCATGTATACATAAATCTTTTCTCACATACTGAAAAGCACATGAATGTTTTACTCTCCTATGCACGAAAAGAATCCTGCCTAAAAACGCTGGATTACTGGATGGGCCGGACTAATTCACAGCCGGATTGTTGAGAGTTTACTGTAGACATAAAATTATTCCCATCACTCACTGGATGATGCGCTAAACGGAGTGTGCGATAATGATTTCCCATTCCCATAATTTGCATAATATCAACGATTTTCTTAATTTATACAATAACGTGACCTTAAATACCTACTAATGTATAACAAGGTGAAAATAAAAATAAAAAATAGGATGGTTATAACGAGTATACCTGAGATCGTGAGCTCCCGTTATTACGGACTTTTAATGTATCACCTATAAATAATGCAACACGCTTTGTTTTAGAACTTAAAGGATAAAAGTAGATATGGTTCTAAAAAAAATGTATAAATATATATATTATATTATATAGTACACCTGTTTCTCTCCGGGTAAGGGAAGTGAAACGGTCTTGATATCCGGAATCTCATGAAACTCTGATCCATTTGGAATTCAAGAAGATATTCGAGGATTCTTAGACTTGACCGGAAAAAAATTCTTACTCCTTCCTTCTTCGTGATCGTTATTGAGTGACAAGAGATTTTGTGTTATAACCATTTCCTATTAAATTTCTCGATATTTTTTTTTCAGACAATTGATAGTGATAACTAGGTATTTATGATTTTTTGCAAAAAATAATAATCTCTACTTCTTACGTGATTCGAACTCAGCTTCCTCATATGCCGTACCAGTGCTCTACCAAAGGTATGGGTTTCCAAGTGGGGTTCCACGTGATCAAACGCCACAGAACCCTTAAGAATTGCGGAACCCGGAGATCTTTCAAAGAGGTAATCTTCCTTGTTACTGATCTCACCAAGCTGTTCTTTATCTGCAATGTTTATAAGAGATAGTTTCTTTAAAAAAAATCAGTCCACTTTGGATGACTAAACAACTTGCAAACAGTATTACATTTTTTCTTCGCATCGCATTTTTTGAATCAGTTGCTCAAGAAGTTCATGAGTATTGTTTTTTGTTTCATCGGAAAATTATGAGTTGGAAAAACGATGTTTATTTGAAGAAAAAAAAAATTATCCGCTAGCCCACTTATCATTTATCGATTTCCTCGATTAAACTACCAAAATTGTCGGTTTCTTCCGAATCATTAAATCGAGGTTCGGCAGTACATTTACATACGGACTTATAGAGTCAAGCCAGAACGTTCCTTTTTATATCTAGAAATATTTAAAAATAATAAAACTCCATGTTTTTCATAAGGTGAAAATTATATTTTACAACTTTTTCTTGACTTAAAATTCTACTTGGATCAAAGGTGACAACTAAATAAATATGTTTCTGTAATTCGAAGTTTTCCTTAAAGCTCCCGTTATAACAATTACCTATTAGGCAACTCAGTGTGTGGGAAAACCAGTACACTTATACAAAAATAATATTTAAAAAAAGGAATATTTGAACGGGAGCGTGAAGAAAAAAAAATAAATTCATCGTCGCGCAAGATTAATAACGTCCCTGATACCACGGCCATTTCAAAGTCTGGGTGCCGAATTGAAACAAGATGAAAATTCTTAAAATATTCTATAGCTTCCCTGTAGAGCATCATATATTTCTTTAATAAATGCAGGGAGATGAAGTGGAGTGAAAAGAAAAGCGACAAGGAAACCAATTCCAGACAATCATTTCCGGGTGCTAGAAAAAAAAAAAGAAAAAAGAAATTGAATCTACACGCTTCTGGGGTAAGGACACTTCATTGCAGGACGACGACGCCATTCTTTCGGAGATGGCTCCTGCTCCGTCTTTCCTTCCAATCATTCCATAAAACACCAAGCAAAAGAGACAGATAGGGCAATGCTTTTTCGAAAGAAAAAAAAAAAATACTTTTGTGCCTATAGTGTGGTGTGTATTCTTCTCAGAGATATAAAAAAAAAAATTTTAAAGCTAAACATGAAATAAGAAAAATATGAAATTCGGTGATGAGAAGAAAGGAGGACGAGGAAAATACTTTCTGCGAAAAGCACCGAGTTATTTTGATCCATAAAGCTCTTAAAGGAAAAGATATTTGCAGAGCACTTCGTTTCTTATTTGAAACGCCAACGATGAATTTTTTATACCAGATCCTAGTATATTGGTTCAAAGATGGGATATTTTGTGATTACCTTTGGCTTATTTTCTTCATACTTCCGAACCTAGAAAGATGGGTGGTAATATTTCTGTTCTCTTCCTGTTCCACTTTCTTATATACATGTGTAGATTGTTAATACAAATTTTGAGCAGAACAAAGTTATGAAGAGATGAGTGAAAGTTTGCAATATATCTCACTCATTATTATAACAGTAAAAAAATCGTTATAATAGTTACAGTTTATAACTAGAATCTCGTCATTACGAGTAGTTCGCAAGTGGTTGTGAAAGAGCTAATGTTAAAGATAAAAACTATTCACTTATAGAGAAATATTTATGAAGGAAAATCATTTCATCATTCCATTCGCTATAACGACGACATAAATTTTCAAAAAGCATGTTTTTATACATCAAATGGACTGGAAAGAGGGACATCCTTTAATATATCTTCACCTTAACCACAGATGTTCATAAATAGGGCATGGCAGTTCCTCTCCAAGAGGACTACATGCTGTATCTTACGTTCTTGTCATCTGTGTAGGAAGTAGCAAAACATGTCATTTTATCTGTAGGTGTGTTGGTTGGGGGAGATGGGCATCACCTCTGGTTTAGATATCGTTGTTACTTTTCTTAGAAAAATCCCCCTCCCTCCTTTCTTGGAATCTTCCAAAACTAGGATACTGGGCAAACAAGTCTTAATCATTTTCCTATATCTTAAATGTTATTGTACACTTTTATACTGCAAACTTCAGTTGCAGAAATTGCTGCATGCATTACATATAAAGTGCAAAATTTAGTTATACAATCACCATTGTTAGCATAAGAAGCTAACTGTAGTATCATATTTCGCAAAAAGTAGTTCAAAATAGAAGGTAAAAGAAAAGTAAATGTATCTAGTTTTTTTTGTATTTATATGTTTCTACAGTGCAAAATACTAAAATTTGTTTTTAACGAAAAGTCGATTTCAACGACAGTTTTCTCTCTGATTGTGTAACCGTTATAACGGACTTATAACACGTTTTTGCTCATAGCGTAAGGGTGGTGGGTGGATGTGGGATTTCGAGCGCTAATCGATGAACTTGTGTCTATGGTAGGTCTCTCGTTCCGAAGGATTTTATCGTTTAAACAGATATTTGTTTATCCGATGAAGCGGGACCAACTGTATTTTCCAAATTCCGTGTAGACGTGGCACGGTTATCTATGAATTTTGGTCTGTACCATGTTATTGTTGTTGCAAATGACGAATATTTTGAATTACCATAGTTTAGCTATTTAGTCTGCAAAAATCCGGAACTAATATTGAAATTGCTGTGAGTGAAAGTTCACTGTTTTCTCAAGCATAATGTAGCAAACGATGCATTTCTGTCGCTTTCCGTTAATTTATTTTCTTCATTTTTTGTATGAGCTTGTCAATTTCCGGAAACCCTACATGTATGTGTGACCTCTATCAAAAAAGTGTAAGACTCCGTCCCGCATTTCATAGTAAAATCACTAGAACCCCCTTAATAATGTCGTATATTTTTCAATGGAGGTTATCTTCATTGGGTTCTTCAAAGGCTTTCTTCATTGAAAAAGGGAGGTGCGTGTATTGCAAAAGTCTTTAAGGAAGATATCATTTTTACTAAATATCTGGACTTTTCAATGCTGATATAAGAGGTTTTTAAGAAGACCAGATATCTCGTCAATGCCGCTAATATGGTCAAATAGAAAATACACAAAAACTTTGTGTATCGCTAGATGACAACTAGATGGGTGAATGAACTCGTTAAAGAATATAGTTAATTGCGAAAGTTTAAATTTACATCATCGAATATATCATTACACTTCACTCATAGTTATAAAAAAAGCTGGTGGTAGATGGCAGTACACTACACAGAACAAACATTACACAGAAACAAACTTCATGTCAGTTTTCACTAAACGTACACAGACATTCCAACATGTACCAAGTCATTAGAGATTCCTCAGAGGAATATTGACGAGGTTCATGTGTGGTTCAGTAGTAGTAGTAGTAACAGCGAATCGAATATATCCGATTTGCTAAAATGGAGGGTTCGGATTATTTTCTGGAAAGACTCAAGTAAAATATTTCATGCTCTACTTTCACCCCCGATACTACAACGCTGAGGAACGATGGAGCCTAGACACATTACCAGTAATCAAAATAATTAGGGAAAGAAATGACATCTCATTTCTTTTTTCTCTACTTATTCCAAAACTTTGGTCTGTGTAAAAGAATGATGCCATTTCAATTCGAAATGAACGTATACACTTCTTTCAGCACTTCTTTGCTAGCTACGATATAACAAGATCGGTAGGATTAATAACCAAAGAGATGTGTGTGTGTGTATATATATATTTGAATAGTTTGACCCTCTTGGATGGGAGCCAAACTATGTCTTAAGGAAATGTTAGGCGCCAGATAAATCACGTTTATGAATGTCAGGGAGAGAGAAAGAGCCGAAATGTGTATGTGTGAGTACGAGAGAAATACTTCACGAAATGATTCCATCTAGCAGCCACCAAAGCTCGGCTGCAAGTATAATGAAGGACCTGCATTACATGAAAATGGCGCGAGAACTCTCCGTAGATATGCCGAGGGAATTTCTCAGTTTTGGGTACTAGTCTCCACTTACGCAGAATACGAACGCGAGGCAAGGAAACAACTATCGTGACAGTTTACTTGGAAAGTGAGGCTGAATGTCACGCGAGCGTAATAAACCCTCTGAGTAATACGTTAAAGCCTTCCAGAGTGTCCATATGTTTAACTCAGTCATACGTTAACGTGAAACAATACAAAAGTTTCCGAATCTATGATTGGTTCTTCCCCATGCAGTTGTTTGAGATCAAAGTCAGTTCGCAAAATATATTCACTACAGTAACTAAAGTTGATTCTATCGGGATCTACAGTTGAAACTGTGACTCCTCGTAAATGCATTATTTTTAAAAAATTAAGGATTTTTCAGATATCTTCGAAATACTTTCACTCTGCAGAATTATGGAGTGTTTTACAGAGTGTATCACAATCGACTGATGATTTTCGAAATAGGAAAGCAAGAAAATGGTAACAGAAATTAGAAAGGCATTCATGCGGAATATATATGTGCGAAATCAGGAATTTCAGATATATATCATTCATGTTTCAAGGGGATATATAGTTATTAAAACGAAAAAAAAAAAACTTTTTACACGGACACCCTGTGTCCAAAAACCCAATTAAAAAGTTGTTGCCTTGTCTCTCCTGATGCCAACAATAAATTTGTACGAACGTTTCAAAGTGCAATATTCGGAGGGATCTTTGTATTCAAAAATCGAAGGAAAGTTGGCGCAGGTGGGGAAGCAAAAACTGACGGACACAACGATTCTTTCCCTCCTTTTCTACTGTATTTGATCCCTGCGAATACTGCACTTCGAAACATGGGAATTTTTTGCTGACGTCAGAAGAGACAGACAGACAACAACTTTCTAATTATTTCTTTTGGGCTGAAGGTGTCCGTATGAAAAATTATTTTTATTTTATTTTAATAACTATACTGTGTCAACTTGCAACATAAATGAAGTATCTTCAATTCCTGACTACGCACATTTATATTCCTTAAGAATGAATTTAATGTCTGTCACTGTTTTCTTGCTATAACCTTTTGAAAATAATATGAGTCAGAATAATCTGAGTGATATCTTCCCTGACGTTAAGTAAAGTATAAGGTGTCCTGCAAGTCCTTTCGCAGCCTTAATCTCATCAACCTCTCGTCGTACAGATATGGTTCAAATTAAAAAAAAAAATTAAAATGTGTTAAAAAATCACTCAGTACCATGTTCGACAGTGTGTTCTATAGTGTGTAACAGAATAAAATTTAAGCTTTTTTTTTATACGGTCCTTCTTTTCTCTAACTTTCAAAAAAATAAAAATAAAAATTTACGCTGTCTCTCCTGAGAGTCCAACAAAAAAAATTCATTCCCGTTTCTAAGTGCTCTGCCTCTCTTGTGAAAAGAAATTTACCAAACAAATTCCCGTTTCCAAGTGCAATATTAGCCAACATATGATATAGGCACAGCGGGAATCAACATATAGGAACAGCGGGAAAGAAATAATTATTACGAGACGAATTCGAGAAAAAAAAATTCGAAACATTATTTTGCAGTTTACTTTATGAACCTCTCAGAGCCGCTCTAAGTATCCAGTACGCACGATTGAATCCCCGTATGCCGCCGTCATATACGTACCCAGTACGTGTAAGTGGCGGCAAAATACATATCTTAATCTATTAATCCATTATATTATTTCACGATGTCTAAATGATTGGTATCATTCGAAAGAGAAGTTTAATTTGGCTTTTTTTTTGTAAATCATATAATTATTACATTATTTTCTTTTATAATATTTTATTGTGAGTGACGATGCGGCTAGGCACGTTGGGTGAAGGATCCACTATATTATTGTAAAGATCATGTTTTACCCCGTGCTCTAAAAAGCCCTGATCGAAACACCCTGAATAATAATAATAATTATCATTATTTAGGAATAAAATTATTGTCAAAAATAACAATAATTTAAAGAACGTACTTAAGCCCCTTTGGGCTAAAATGTCTTGGAACAGGGCGGAGTGCTTTCAGCTTGCATAATTTAGTTACTAGTGCTTCGTTACAGCCAGGAGGCTGTGATATGAATCCAGTTTTCGGCAGCCGTAGAAATGAGAAAGGAATGTTTACCAAAGAAAATATCATAGAAATGTTTAAGTAATGCAATGTAATACTACAATTCAAATAACTTAAATGATTAAGGGGTGCCACGACCCCTTAACTTGAATTTTCAAACATGATTTCAAAAAATACTTCATTCAATCGCAAATAAAACACTAGAAATTTCGTGTCAATCGGTTAATTTGTAAGAAATAATGAATTATAGTGTAAACATATACAAGAAAAAACACTTTGAACGCGATTTTCTCAGAATGCCGTCTCTGATGTCAACCGTAAGATTAAAAAAACTACTGCCTCTGCTGAAATTTTGCAGAAATGTTAGTAAAATGAACCTCGGATTTAGCAATTGACTGGTGGAAAGTACTTTTAAAAAAATGTAGCAAAATGTTTAATGTAAAAAATTTTAAAATTAACCTTTAACTTGAATATCAGACGTTTTCCCGTTAGAATTTCAAAAATCTAAATTCAACATTATTTAAAAAATACTTTCCACCAGTCAATTGCTAAATCCGAGGTTCATTTAACTAACACATATAGAATAGACATTACTACAAAATTTCAGAATTTTTGGGGCAGTAGTTTTTTTTAATCTTACGAATGACATCAGAAACGGCATTCTGAGAAAATCGCGCTCAAAGTGTTTTTTCTTGTATACGTTTTTACACTATAATTCATTATTTCTTTCTTTTAATATGAAATAACAAATTAACCGATTGACACGAAATTTTTAGTATTTTATTCGCGATTGAATGAAGTATTTTTTGAAATCACGTTTGAAAATTCGACTTCAGGGGTCGTGACACCCGCTTAATTTAAACGTTATAACATTTTTATTAAACATCTGTGAAAACCAGTGATTTCATTTAAATCTCCTCTGACTTAGAGATGGGATTCATTCAAATCCCCTCCGGGCTTGATGGGGTTAAAGTCTCCCTAACTTTCAATCACCAATATCTCAGTGTATTTTACAGAAAGAACATGCACAAACAAAAATATTTTCGTTGAGCTCAGGAAAGAGAGGACAACATTTTTTTCCAATTGGGAGTTGGAGGACGGGGAAGGAGATAGTGTAAAAAAATATATTTTGCATCTGCGTACATATATGGCCCCTATTTAAAAATATTACACCTCTAAAATGGGCTATTTAGATACTTTTTCTAGTTGAAAGGTGTTCCTATTACCAATCTGCGAATGACAAAAGGTGTATAACGATATGATTTTAACCGTGTATATGAATTGACTTTGTTAGAGTTTTATGAATTTTATAGTCACTATATATGATGTTTTCTATCACAGCAGGAATTTCAAATCTTCAAGGCCTCAAGAACTTCACGTGGAAATCCATAGAACCTATTTGGGTGTTTTTCTTTTACAGAATCACCAAAGAACTCGCGAAATAAAATTCTACAACACCTTTCGCTTTCATTTCTAATCTGCATATGATTGTATTCAAGGTTTTTGAACTGGAACTGAAAATCTACTTTCCTGTATTTTTATCAAATTTCCGTCTTTTTCGCAATCTTTTCGTAAATTTATTATTCTTTCTTTACTTTCGATCCAAACGAGATTCCCCTCCGCTGCTGTTTTCAGAAACATTTATTGTTGCTTCCAATTTTCCTCCAACAAAAGCACCCTTCACAGAGCATACATTTCTACACACCATTCAAATGCAACAGTGATTTTATGCAACCCGACCACAGACCAAACATCATGCGAATCTTGAAAAATACATGTTCTGTATTATTTTATTTCCCATTTCTATTCGGCGTTCCAGAGACATTTGCTTTTAACATTGAACTTTCAGTTATTGGTACCATGATTTTCTGCCTGCAATCCGTGGTTTATACGTTAAAATGTGGATGCTAGGGCGAGTTACGTACTTATTCGTCCTTATTCTCACAAGATTGAAATTGTCATGTGTGAGTCATACGGAAATGTGTTAATTTTCGAGGAATCTAGGCATGGCAGCCGGATTTTACTGCTATTCTACTATTCACTCCCATATCTGAACTGAATATTCTGTCCAGAGGAATTGACCCTCCTTTGAGGAAGAAAAAGGTACGAGAAACCAGCCGCAGAAGAAGAAAAGAGCTTAACACCGAATGTGAGGAAAAATTTATCATTATAACACTATATTTCAACATGCATGCGCCGTCAGCCAGTCGGAACTAAATCCCTGGTTTCAAACTCCTCGATAGTTTCAAACACAAATACAGATACAAGAGCCACAACAGGCAAATTGCTCAACAAGGTGGCTGAAAAAATTTCCCCATAAAAAATATGTGGATGCCAAATACAACCAAACTACCATTTAATAATATTGTTACGAAAATGATGTAAATAGTCCTATTTCAACATTTACTATGTCATTTTATTCACCGGTTAATACTGTAAATATCATGAGCGTATATTGTAAATAGTCATCATCTTGGGGGTCGTTTAAGTATTACGCCATCATCGATGGGGGAGGGGGTTTCCGATTTTCTAACTTTTGATAACAAGGGGGGGGGGAGGAGGGTTTGGATGATTCTTACGCCATCAACCACCCTTTATGAAAATATGAAATATGTTTAATGACATCTTACTCAGTGCGTCAAAAACGAGAAAAACCTTTCGATAGTTTGTGGGTACTTGAAGTAACATTCCCCAACCCCTATTGGTGTAAGTGCCTTACAGAGCCACTTTAGTGATCTCTAAATGTTTCGTGGATCCAATTGATCTGGAAATGTGCCCGATCCGCTTAAGTGCTCTGGAACTGTGGAACTCTGGAACGCGCGTAGCACAGTTCCAGTGATGCGCATCACTTGAGTGATCCGTAATTATAAGCCGCGGATCACGTAAATAATCTGAGAATGTGCCGCGGGTAACTTGAGTGATGTAGAACCGTACTGGAGGGCCACTTAAATGCACTAAAACTACGTCACATGTCACTCAAAGGATCTCTAAATGTGTCACGGATCGCTCAAGTGTTCTGGAACTGTGTCCCGGGTCATTTAAGATCTGCAATTATGATCTGAAAATGTCCATGGGCCACTTAAATGTTCTGGAATTATACCACGGGACACTTAAGCAATCTGTAAATGTGCCGCTTAGTTCATTTTTACAAAATTAGGTTTGGGGAGGGCAGGTCGCATAAGATAACCCCCAGGGCCATATTTGGTCTGCGGGCCAAGGACCTTTATGCGATTTATCATTATATGGCTTAGGGTGTGTCGCAATGAATTTATTAAAGATAATTTTTTTGAGCTCATAGCCTTCAAATAACATTGAAATTAAGAGAAATTGATTATAATAACATATAAAGGTATTTTCTCCCGAAATTTCAATTAAAAAATATATTTTTTTGCATTAAAAAATAAATTGTTGATCGTGGAAGGGGGGCACAAACCCCCCATGGCCCCCTCCTGTGTACGTCTCTGAACCCAGGTTAGAGTTAGATTTCAGAGGGGCAGAGCTGATGACGAAATTTTGATGACAAGGTGGGGGGAGGGGGGTCAAAAATGGCTAAAAATTTCTTACGTAATACTTTATAACGACCCCTTATGTAAAAATCCTGTAAATCAAGCCAAGTTGGTTACATAGTTAGCGAGTTTGGCGCCATCGATGACGCCAAGGCGCCAAGAGTAATTTGTCGTCGAAGTAAAAGGAAAGAATGGGATCTCACGAGAAACGTAAGAGAAGCTTCTCGGTTTACTTTCCCCTATAAGCACCCAGTGGCCAAACAATTAGGAACACCCTGCTACTCACCAATAATATCGTGTGGGCCCTCCTCTGGATTTGATGACAGCAGACATTTTTTTATGTATGGATTCTAAAAGTTTCTGAAACCGTTGAAGAGGAATATTAGCCCATGCTAACGAAATGGCAGCTCTCAATTCCCTCAGATTAGAAAGCGGTGTCTTGAGAGTTTTTAACAGACCTTTAAATCTCGTCCCACAGATGCTCAATCGGGTTGAGATCGGGTGACTGAGGGGGCAATTAAGAAATTGAAACTCTGAATCATGTCCCTCAAAACAATCTGAGATACATGCAATTCCAGCCCCGTGGGAGGGTGCGTTGTCTGTTGGAAATAGCCATCATCATCAGGAAATATTATGACTATTAAAACGGGTGCACGTGGTCATCAACGATGTAGAGGTAGGCACTGGTATTGACGAATGTTTCCAATAGAAATAACGGACCTTTGTAGACCGGACACAGTCATCTTCCCGGGAAATAACGGACCAAGAGTATACCAAATGCTCCTCACACCGTGATTTCGCCATCACCCGCTTGAACAGTTTTCATGTGGCACGCCGGATCCATGGTTTCATGCCGTTTGCGCCACACACGGATCTTCAAATCAACGTTATGGAGAAGAAATCTTGACTCGCCAGCCCTTCCATTCATCAAGTGTCCGATTTCGGCGTTCTCTAGCCAACAAAAGCCGTTTTCTTTGGTTTTGCAGTGAAATAAAAGGGACTCCAGTTGGTCGCCGGCTATAAAAACTGATTCGTCTTAATATCCATCTTGTAGAGCGTACGGATATGCTTTGTGATGATCCTAAGTTGTGTTGCGTTGCAGGTCTTCAGTTACTGCACACAATGCGTGTTATTCACCTGGCAACTCTTTCGTTCACAACCGATTTTCGCCCACTATTCCGCTTTCTGCTCAAAGTTTTTTTTTCTTAGCTCCATTCTTTGAAGACTCGAGATACAGTTGTACGATAAAAGCCATGAATGTTAGCAACTTTGGAGATACTGGAACTGTACCATTTGTCACCCATATCATGCAGCGTTCAATGCCACTCAAATCTCTTGTTTTTCCCATGAAGAGGCAAATTGCAATGATGGTGGCATGGTGCTTCTGACCAGGAGAAAATTTTTATTAGCAAATCCGATTAATTACGTCAGCGCACGTACTGCCCGGACGAGTGAGGGGTGTTCCTATTTTTTGGCCACTGAGTGCATGTGGAAACGCCAAGCAGAACGTTGTGTGTATTTGATATAAAAGACATAATCTTGTGTACACATGAAAAAGCTGCCTTTTAGAGGCTCTCTGTTTACCGGGTATAATCAAATCTATACTTGCGAATGCGTGTAAATGGCTGTTATAATTCTGTGACACGACGCCACAGATTCATTTTTGTTTCCGACCTTTACTCATTTCAAGGTGTGTTTATACTCATTTCAAATAATCACTCATTCAAGGTGTGAGAGACGCTATCCGGGACAATATTTCTTAAATATCTTTTTAATCATGAGACACAGAAAAAATCACTACCTTTCTGTAACCTACTCTTGCTGCATATAATCATTTTTATTTATTATTTTCTGCTTACTTTCGTAATTAATTATAACACACATTTATGACAAAAAAAAATTTCATTCACAATTACGGAAAGTGCTTATCGATAATAAATTCTCCAGCTATGCAGTTTGTAAGAGAAACATTTCATTAGTTTTAATTCAAGATATGTGATAATAAATATTTAAAAAAAATCAAATATTTATTCAAATTTAATCATACTTTACGGAAACGATTGCTTCCTTTGGATACAGTTTCTTCCAATATAAATTATGAGATGATGAGAAAAAAGAAAGATCGATAAAACGTTATTTTTCGGATTATCTAAAACGAAAATGTTCTTATCAGTTATTTTTAAATTAAAAAAAAAATGTTTAATTATGCTTTAATGGTTCTCCTTTCCAATTCAAAGTTCCCACTGAGTGATTATTCAAAAATTCTAAATAGATTCATTTATTCTCCATTCAAGATTTCATTATAGAAATAAATTTTCATGATCGCCTAACTTCCCGGGATCAAAATACCAATAAAAGACTTTCAGAAAGGAGAAAGAATGTGTGTGTGTGTGTGTGTGTGTGTGTGTGTGTGTGTGTGTGTGTGTGTGTGTGTGTGTGTGTGTGTGTGTGTGTGTGTGTGTGTGTGTGTGTGTGTGTGTGTGTGTGTGTGTGTGTGTGTGTATTAAAAATTTATTACTATAAGAAATATCGATTGAGAAATATTTTTCTTCGTTTTCAGAATATTTCATTACAAAATTTAAACCAAACGGAAATATGAAAACACTGAAAATAACAAACCAGCGCATTTTAAAGTTGCATTTCATGTATGAGATATGCATATATTGTGATATGGTTTCCTTTTGGAATTTAAATAGTGATAGATGGAGAGAAGTTCACATATATCTTTCAGCGAAAACTTCTCGTTTAAAGCTCCAAATACAGCGTAAAATAGCTGTTATTGTTATAACCACAGTGTTTTACTTTACGGTAAATAAATTCTTTCCGGCAATGGAATCGGTTTTCGTGCCATTATAAATTCGATTTTGGATCATAAATCTAGCACGGTTTTAGAAATCAGAACAGTTTGAGTTATTGAATGAGGAGTTTAGGGCCATATTTTAGTACAAAGAAGAGTGTGAGCCAAGCACCTGGTTCCAGAAAGATATTTTGATGTTTAGATCTCTACAGAAACAAATTGTGTTTATTTATTTGGTATTTTATTTACCAAGAGCTTTTAACTTCACTTTAATATTGATTAGACAGATATGACTTCATTTAAAGAATGCGGTTCGGTTGAGCGAATTCATTCCAGATATGATTTCGTGGCGATGTAAGGTTTATATTTCTCTAAAGTTACCAAACTGCGTATGGGACGGTATCAAATAATTGAATGAATTGAATGCGCACGGATGTGCGCTTATCCAAGAGTTCAAATCACAGACATATCTTATAATATGTTTATTTTTTATGGAAGTTTTACTCGTATCATTTTTCTTGCAATGACTGTTTAACTTGTGCTTGTAAAAATAAATAAAAAATTAAAATAAAATAAATAAATAGAAAAAAAATGAATAAATATATTTGTTATACTTATATAACTGGCACGCGCACTATATAAACGCGGCTAATAAATGAATCAGATTTTAGAATTTATGTCGAAATAAATAGAAAATAGAATATGGGAGAAACAGAAAAGGATGTGTTTGACAAAAAATGTTTGTACATATGAAACCATATGAAAAAAGAAGAGGTTTGAAAGTGAAAATAGTGAAAGAAGAAGCGGTGAAAAAAATAAATGAAAGGAAGAAAATTAGAATGTATGTGAGGGAAATTAAAGATGAGAGATATAAGAGAAGGATAGAAAAAAAGAGAAGAGGTAAGATCAAGTCGATGAAGAAGGGAAGGTAAGAAACGAGAGGAGGAAAATAAAGAGGACGCATGAAACGGAAAGAAACAATAAATCATATGATAGGGGGTTCAGGAAAAATATAGAAAAGAAGAAATGTAAGTGAAAAAAAATGGATGAAAAAATATGGGAGAACAGGAAAATCGTTTCACGGCGATTCAGCTCAGTGTTTTGTAAACAACAATTCTCTACCTACTTTTGAGTCTTGATTACAGTTCAGTTTAATATAGTAGGAATCTGTTGCTCTCTTTGTAATGAGGACTACTGGAAGAACTTGCCCACATTTGCATGAATGGGATACAACTGTTGAAATACCCACCGTCGATATAGTAGTGGTAGGCTAAGTTGGTTTTCTGTGGTCCCCAACTTCGAAGAACAAATGCAAGCCGATCACCCCGTTAAAAAAATCTCGTCACAGAGAGCGTAAGGCATTCAACAGTACAATTATTCAATCATTACACTTCACTCATAGTTTTAACAATTTATGGTAGATGACAGCACTACAAATAACAAGCATTGCACAGAAACAAACTTGACGTTAGATTCACAACACGTACACGCACATTCCGGAAGGTGCCAATTGGTTAGAAATTCCGTAGAGGAATGCGTACGAGGTGAATGTACGGTTGTGTAGTCGTAGTAGCTGTTGAAATAATTGTGGTGCAGATTCTGTAACTCTATGAACTGTTCTTCTGCAGCAATGAATTTTCGGAAATTGTAAACAAGATGCAACGGAAAGAGTTGCTGATGAATTATTTTGCGCTGAAATTTCAAGACGCAAAATTTTCTCGTGCTGAATTGTCTGCGCTGATTCGTCGTCGATGAATTGTCTCGCACTGAGTTGTCACAGATTCGCGGAAAACAAATGTTTAGCAGATGCAGCTATTAAAAAGTGTATGAAAGAAGTGCAAAAGAAGAAGGGTTAACTAAAAGAACAAAAAAAATTAAGTAGAGATAAAATGCAGCTTAAGAACACGAAAGAGAGGAACGTAAAAAAGCAAATGAAATATTAGGATGCGAGCAAGTTCGAAACAAATAGGTTTGTAGGTAATAACACGTGAGAAAATTTGTTCGTCTCATGTGAGGGAAAAAAATAATATAGTAACTGAACAATCTTCTTGTATATCATCTCTTGCATATTTAAAATCATGGCAATTAAAACTTGCAGAGGCAATCCCGAAATATTTCGGGTTTTTCAGAACGACAACCCATACGGTTGTAAGTTTTCTTCTCCTAATAACATGTTTCTTCTCCACCCCCCCCCCCCCCGCCCCCGCCCTGTTAATCAACTGCCAGTGGACAGAGTCAACTTTTGTTCAAAATCTGATAACAGAAGGGGGAGAAGAATGATGTTTCTCTTTCTGTTCGAGGTTGTATACAATTATGCTACAGCATGAATAACAGAGAAAATAACAGTTTATTTTTCTCGCTTGTTTTTGTTGTTATTATTATTGTTTTTATTTTGCGAGGGGGAAATTAATTATTTTATCTCCATTTATATCAGCTGACGAGTTTGGAAGAAAAATATTAATCTTGAAAATAGGTGGAAATTTCAAGAAGCCTTATCGATTTCCATTGTGACAGTACAGTGCGGATCAGGAAAAATTCAAAAACCCCTTGAAGGATTGACTAATGAACGATCAAACTATGTGTTTGATATCGTGACTATGTTGCATTATTATTATCATTTCCTTTAGTATAATTGTAATATGTTATTTGCATGCGTCGCTAAGTGTAGTTTTTTATGATATTAGTAATATAATTTCTGTGGAAATATAACGGGGTTTCGTTTTTACAATTTTTATATGTACTTGCTTTAAAAATGTATCTTGGCATACATACTAGCTTAGCACCAAAACGTTTTACGTTTGTTTGATTAAGTGAATAAATAAAATTATCCAATAAATAAAAGTGTGGAAGGAGAAAAAATACAGTAATGGGAGAAAAACAACAGATGAAATACAAATTTTAGAAGAAAGGAAAACGATTGATAGAGAGAGGATAAGAAAAACATCGAAAAAACATGACGTGTGTAAAGGACGTCATATTTCATTACTAGTTATTGAATAGAGGAATTGAAACTTTCATTTCATAATCGGCTGAATATGAATTCTATTCTCCATAATAAAACTTTACCAATACTTATTATTGATCACTAATTATTTTGTATGGAGGATGGAATAATATCGTCCGCACACATTATTGCCACTTGTGAATATTGGCAGAAATTGACTTGAAACGAGAAATTGCGTGCATTATGCAATATTCAAAGCAATGACTGTCTGTCTGTTATCATAGCCAGTTGGAATGCAGGCCCACTTGATATAGTTGATCCAATGATTCCAATTCGTCGCCGTTGTATGGGAATTCTGTCAGATGCAATACTAATATCTCACACCGTGTCAATATCTTCGTGTGATCTCATCCGGGAGTCGCGACGCATTCACGGTGCAATGATAGGCAGGATATCCGGCGGGCTGATAATAAACACAATTAGCAAAATTTATATGTGCTTCGCAATACCAACGTCACGTGTTCGGTGAGAATTCATTCGCGTGAGCACAGGAGCAAAGCAACCATCCAAACAATTATGAAATCCAACACTATTATGTTTAGAATATTCGTCCATTTAAATTTTCGAGATTTTGAATATCTAACTCGACTACTATATTGTTCGAGATCCCTATATTTACTTTATCACACGTACAAAGGAGCGATTAAATTTTACTCGGTAGTAAAATTTAATACAATTTGCACTATAAAAGCACAGTATCTCTCTCATCCCGCAATGTTTGAATTTTAATAGCAGTAGGCAAACCCTTAAACCATTATGCAAATATGTTGGTTTTCATAAGTTTCAAATATGCCAAGTTTACAGGGAAAATAGTGACACTAAGTAAATGAATTAAACGTCTGGCCAGGACAGTCCTAACGAGTTCATGGTCTGCGAATAAAACTATTTTGCGGCCGCTTGAGCACTAAATTTATAAAATTTTTGAATCCAAAGAGACATAATTACCTAAACGAACAACAATGCGAGCAACCAAATTAAGGATATGACTACACTTAACAAACATTAATGAGAATTTCAGAATTAATGAAAGAAATAACTGAAAGAAGTGGAATTAATGAAGGGAAGAATTTGAATAAATGAGGAGAAGAATTTAATGAATTTAAGAGAAGAGGAAAGAAATAATTTAAAAATAGAAAAAAAAATATTTCTGAAATAATGTTTTAAAGTTTGACTCGATATGTTAATTATATTACTGCCTGCATTTCTGCAGCATAAGAGACTTTAACTTTTAAAACGTTAAAGCCCTCTATTGGCTAAACAGAGAACAAAAATAAAATAATTAAATGTATTTATAAAAGACAACTCGAATATTTTCAGGCCATTACCTATTCTCAAATATGTATTTGTCTTTATTTTTTACCTGTAACATAATTTGCAATAATTCAAAAGGTTTTCATTCAATAAAAAACATTATGTGCAGTCGTTGATATGTATTAGCAGTTGATGTGTTAAGAATTGTATTGGATTATTCGATTAAGTGCGTGTGTCCACTTATTCCCATTATACAAATACAAATACAAATACAAATACAACGCCACAACAGGCAAAATGCCCAACGAGGTGGGTAAAATTATTTTTACCATTATTACGCACTACCATTATTTTTCATGGTATATTAAAAATTTTTGATTTCAGTTTTTAAAAGGCGAGATTGTGTTTGTATATCGAGGATAACAGCTTGATCCGAGATGAACAACGTGACTTTAGTAGCGGGCATTCTGGTGCAACACAACTGGTCCGTATTGTAGAATACATACAAGATGCTTTCATCTACAAGGACTATGTAGCATGTTTTGATTCAGACATACAGAAGGCCTTTGATAAGGTTAAGCACTCAACACTGATTGCCATTACGATACTTAGAAGTTTTCCCTCCCACTTTATACATATGGTTCGCAGCTACCTCAGGGATAGGCCATTTCAGGTCCGTATCAAAAACGCCCTCTCTGCTCGAAAACCACTTAAGGCATCTATTTGTCAAGGGTCAGTAATTGGCCCAATACTCGTCGATATTTTTACTAACGATTTTCCTGTTTCACAAAGAATAATGCTAGCTTCTTATGCTGACCGACTCGAAAATCCTGATGACATCTAGGGACCCTCAGCAAGCTCTGAGGAACTTGCAAGAAATGGTCCGAAGGGTCGAGATCTGGTGTCAGCTACATGCAGTGGTCTTAAACGAGAGAAAATGCAGCTTTATATGGTTTGCAAAGTGTAAATAGTTCTAATTCTCTCTTCATTGATTGGGGGCATAGTGCTACATATATACTGAACGCCTACCCATATTTACCGCATTTAATCTTGTATTTGTATTACATTTGTTGTATTTATATGTTGTATATATAAATATATTGTATTTAATCACACACATGAAATTCATTAGAATGAACATATATAATTGTATAAATACTCTGTTGTAACTATTAGGTGCGAGATTCCGCACTTTTTGTCAATTATTTGCTGAGATAATTGACAATTAGATTTTGTAATTGCATATAAAATGCGTTCTTGAATTTTGATACTTCACCTCCTTCGGACATAGCTCTAGAAATTCCAAATCTCTGTTATGAGTAAGCCACAACTCATCGAATTCATATTTTCTAAAATGATCTCAATTAATTTGACATATACTGACACTCTGAGGCTGTAAAATTTTATTATCTTTTTGACACGTCTTTTATACACGTACACTCACACACTCAACTATCCCATACAAACAGTTTCTTAACTTCTTCATCCAGCTTGTACGGAGCAGCACCGAACAGGGAAGCTTATGAGAGTCTCTGAGACTCGGTAAGCCCTGAGAAAATGTATCTCAGTCAGTCAGTCAGATTAAGTGTGGGTACCCGTTATCCAATTAAATAGGACCGGCTGTAATTGTTTAAATTATCGGGGGTTAGGTTTGTTGCTTCTTTTTCCGCCGCGGGTCAGAAACAGTTATATATGGAATGACAATATGACCCATATTTTATGGGATATTCCCGTAAATTTTGGTGTGTGTCCCGACTAGGGTTTATCATTATTATTTTTAACCTCTTTGCTGAGCATATTTCCCTGGAAAAATACGGGAAGTTGGAATTTCAAATATGTGAAGTAAATTTGTCAATTATTGATGAAATGCCATTAAAATCACCAATCACGGGGAATGAAAGTCTACTACAAATCGCAATGGAATGCAATAATAAAAATAACAAAATCTATATGAGACAAACAAGTCAAATGAGTATTTATATTGACAGTCTCATAATTATCAATTTTTATATGTTGGGGGGAAAAGTTTTAATCCTTGATTTCAGTAAAGAATAAAATAAAAATTAATGCAGCCTGTAAATAATACGGGGAATATGGAAGTTTTTTAAAAAAAATAAAAAGTTGGGACGGTCAGAATAACGGGAAAATACGGGTATTCATTCCAAATCACCAATCAATCTTCAATTGGCTCTAAATAATTATTTATCATTTAAATAAGGTATGGGTCATCAGTGAATATATCTATCTACAAATCAGAAATGTATGATGTTTGATGTTTTTTTTCTAAAATTGACAATTGTAAGCACCAAAAAAGAAAAAAAAGAAAATATATAAAACGTGTGAAGATGTTGAATATATAAACTGTCGATTTATTTTTCTTTCATTCTTCAAATCTAATATGAGCTTTCATCGAAACGAATCCGGTGAATACCCACAACGAAAACATTATTCAATTTTCTTAAGTGGGAAATAGGAAATGGAGGTAAGTGCGAAAAAGTATGTCGTACAGCAGAAATGAATGATCAGTTGAACTATTCAGAACGTGGTTAGGACAAGTGGAACTATGTATCACGCAAGTGCTGTATCAGCTCTGAATTGAAAAATAATGCGAACCATATTTTTGGATAGGGTCACCAATTACCGGTGATTGAGATGAAAACTTTTGGGTGTGGTTTCACCAAAATGCCCAAAGTGCGTGTTCTCGTAAATTTTCTGTCCTTATATATCTCTTCTCTCTTTTTTTTCTCTCCCTGCGACTTATTCTAGTCAGGTAGAGTTTCGTCGTCATGTCGTAGAAATTGTTAGCATACGAAATATAAAAAAGCTTAAAAACGTAGCTCTAAGTGGATCTCATTTCTTTTTGTACGCAACCTGCAATTAGAACTGTTGAACTATTTCACAATTTGGGAATGCAGTCATGTTTTGCAATTGCAATTCATGTTTTTTTTAATGTCCAATATTTATAGATGTGCTCTGCATTTGAGTATCAATCAATGGGAAAAATATGATTCTGACAGAAAATATTGAGTAAGTCTTCTTCCAAAATAGGTTCTTAAAGAGGAAAGAGAGAAAAATCCCTCTCCAACTAGACTTAGCTAATCAAAATATACGTTAATATGAGTAACGAGAATTTGGTAGATTAAGGTAGATTATCCAAAATTAACAAATAGTTTTTTTTCCATTTTTTTTCTGAAGAGAAAAGGTGTTATATCCGACTTCTCTATATTTCCAAGCATACACTTTGGCCAAACCTTCTTCTTGAGAAATGCACATTGTATATGACTTTTTTTTCCATCGGCACTTTTTTTCTTTCAAACATAAAACAACGTTTTCCGACCAAGACGGAAAGCCTCGTTAATTTTGAATTATTGTATATTCAAAAATCTGTATTAGCCTGATCACAAATATTAGTTATTTATACTTTTTGAAATGAGAATTCTTTGAGGATGGTACGAATTTTCAGGTACGCTTCAGAAAAAGTGAAATGGAGGAACGGAAATGACGTAACCTTTCTTTTCCCTCAATGATAAAAGTGAAACGGAGGAACGGAAAACACGTATGCTTTCCTTCCCCTTAAAAGCCGGTTTCGTACACTAATTTATGTTGGTTAAGTTGGTGGTGGTGGTGGGGAGAAAAAATTCAGAGTTTGTCTTGCGATGGTCTGAACCATTTTGTGGCTTGTGTCGGGCAAAGACAGTTTACTACCTTTCTCCCCCTCCTCTTGATGCCGCTTTAATCGTAAAATATACCTTTTCAGAGATGATACAGTGCACACAGTTTGGAAGAGAAAAAAGTTGGGTTAGGGTAGAGTGTGAGAAGGATGTGTATGCAAAGTCAGGGTGAAGTGAATTTTTTCCATGCATCACAAAGTTCTCATTTCCCTCAGGCCGGTTTTGCTGACGAAATTACGTTGTCCGAGGATGATTTAACCCTCCACTATCCATGCAAAGATTTTTTAACAGCTGGCTGAAGCGAAGGTATATTTAGGAATCTTCGCAGCAGCCAGATGTTAAAAACCTCCGAAGTTACGTTGGGCTAGTGTTGGTGGGACGTTAGAGATGGTAGAATGGGCGATGCACGCAAGTTTGGAAGTCTCTAGTTATCGTATCCACTATATGAGTTGCAAAATTTATATGCAGGTTTCTTTCACGCGAGATTCTGACCCAAATTTTTTTAACACATCAAACGTTTTCACTACGTACAAAACACTGTAGACTCCCTATAATCTGGCTGTGCGCTAGTCCGGCCCATCCAGTAATACAGCATTTCTAGACCAGCACCCCTCGTATATGGAAGAGGGAACCAGTGAAGGAGACCCCATGTCCAGGGCCCGACTTCGATATTCGGGGGCCCAGTGGAGCCTTGCGACCAAAATCAAACCTGTTTCATTAGTAAATCAATATTTGTTGGTTAACCCCCCCCCCCCCCAAAAAAAAAAAAAAAAAAAAAAAAACCCACATAGGGAGAGAGAGCTTGTGTAAATGTCCCACTTGCCCATTTGAATTTGCTTCTCTCTGTGAGTGTCTATGGACGGAAGTTTACATTGTTTTAATGTGGTTTTTCTTTTGCCTTCAAGTAACCCTAGTCCATAAGGGGATGCAGTATACACACCGTCAGTGACTCACCCTCCCCCTATTCTAGGATTCTGTATCCACTTATAGCCTAGCTTGATTTGTGCCGTATTAGAGTTCACTGTACTGTTATTAATTTTGAGCAATGAAATTTACATCAATTTCAGGTGGTGTCATTCGATTTAAGTGATTTAAATTTTATATTGGTCATGACTTTCACAACATCTATAAACAGCTGGGTAATAATTTATACACTATATACTGGTCATATCACAGATCATATCTCATTAATAAACATGAATATTTGAATTTAATCTAGATTAGTGTATATGAAGAGTTTCGTCAAATGATGACCGTCACTCAGAGAGGGCTCCAAAATAAAATGGAGGTATCATCTGACTTTCCAAACTGAGAAGGAGAGAGAGAGAGAGATACATGTATGACTGTTCAAATGGTAAGCATTTTGAGATGAAATCTGAGTAAATACCACATTTTCTCTCATACGCTCGGAAAGCATGGCAGATTGGAATAATTATTCACTGACATTTCTGGACGTTGATCTTTTCTAACGCTGCTGGATTTTCCGGCTGGCGTCGCATTAATGCCAGAAATTCGATTCATCCACGAATGTACCAGACAGCTGATTCCGATTGAATGATCTTATTTATATCCGAGAAAACTGTTTAACAGGGATTCACTTTTCGGAATAACTATCAGTTACGAAGTAGATATTATATTCCATAGTGATTAAAAATAGAAACTGGGAAGAGTAGCATATTCTTCCCAGTTTTAATTTGCATAATCCTTAGGATTTCTGTTTCACTATAATCGCTTTAGAAATAACTAGATCAATACCATACACCAAGAAACGATACTAATCTTTTGTCTACTTACACATACAGTATGCACGTTTAAGACACATATCCAATCAACATTTGGAGCTGTTCTTATCCCATAAGATACCTATGCAGTTGAGTAAAACCGGTAGTCACATGGATTACTTGATTACCTATTTGGGATAGCTTGATTGCAAAATTAATTTCTTTCAAGAGGCTTCGTAACTGCCGGAGATTGTGAAAGATCATTATTGATCTCATATGTATGTGGGAACTAGTTACGGGACTCAATTTACTGAACGTAATTTGATCTTTAATTAACACATCATTTGAGAAAATTCGATCCCTATATGGATGATATGATTTCCTCTGATTACGGATAAATGCATCATTAAATGTCACTGTACAGTTACTATTAGTTCCGAATAAGAAACGTACAATAAAAGAATACAAATTGAAACTGATTAACCCTCTAACCCAGGGATTCACTAACTGTGCGCCGTCAATCTTTGCTAGAGGCTCCATAGATAGCAACCCTAACAAAGATTTTTTTGTGAAGATTAATTGTTAAACTGCTCTGGGAAGCCACGGAGAAGCGTTGATTAGCGAAGAGGCACCGTGGGTGGAAAAATTTTTGGGAAACCCTGCTCTAACCAGTAAAATTATTTTAATTGATCTGAGTAAAAAAAAAAAAATAGAAGTACTCTGGATATGTACAAGTATATACAGTAAATGTTTAAGAAACCATTTTTTTTCTGATTCGGAACAACCTCAAATCCTGTTTACTTTCAATTCCGATAGCATATTTTTGACCCAGAAGAGAAATTTTCTATCCTTATAGATATCATATGCTACACGATACGTACATTCTATATCTTCCTTGCATAAGACAAAGAAAAGGGAAAAAAAGATCGATACAAGCATCTCATCTCTCTATTTCTTAGTTACCAAAATGTGCAAAAAAAAGATGGTTCCGCCCAATGCCGGTGGGTTCTGACTGGTTACTCAGGAATGAAAAACCATGTTTGACTGACAGGTATGAATTTTATAAAATCTCTAGGATAGAGTCATTGCCAAAGTAAAAGGCTTTGAGAAAGCCAGTTATCTCTGTGTTGCAGAAGAAAGGTCTAAGAAATAATGTAATTATTTTATAATTGCCTTGATATGAGAGAATAATGCTCTTATCTCTTATAATTATTTAATCCTGCGATCATGCAATATAGGAGGCTTTTTATGAAATTTATCTTTTCCGCGTATTCATAATATAAATACAGTATTTTTTTTTCTTCCAAACCAAGCACAACTCTGGTCTGCCGCCATGGTTACTTTGCTACTAATCCAGTGTAAATAACTAACAGTCTGAGTGCATATATAGTGTTTTTGTGTGATTTTTTGTGCTTCCATCTATATTTAAGAAGGGTAGTAGAGAAGTGGTGTCTAATTATCGTCCAGTGAGTTTGACGAGCTCCCTCTCGAAAATTTTGCAAATTATCATCAAAAGGCAGTTTGTGAAGTGGATAGACGAGAATAATGTATAGTCGGATAATCAGCATGGGTTCAGGAAGGGGAAGTCATGTGTAAATAACCTCCTTTGCTTCTATGATTACGTGACTAAGGCTTTGGGTAAGAGCAAAAATGTCGACGTTGTTTACCTTGATTTCCAGAAGGCATTCGATCGGGTCCAACATGGCAAACTCTTGAAGCGTTTACACGAGATTGGAATAGGGGGCAACTTGCTGAATTGGATAGAATCGTGGTTAAGAGATAGGTCGCAACGAGTTATGGTGAACGGGGAATTCTCTGGTTGAACAGACGTCACAAGTGGAGTTCCTCAGGGAAGTGTCCTTGGCCATATACTTTTTTCACTTTTTATCGACAAACTCGATCAGGGTATCGATGGAATTACTAGCAAATTCGCAGATGATGTGAAGCTAATGGGGGTAATCGGAAATGAAAGCGATAGGGAGTTGCTCCAGACCAACTTAAACAAGATTGCAGCATGGGCAAATGAATGGAGCATGACGTTTAGCGTAGATAAGTGCATGGTCGCTCATTTTGGTTCGAACAACCCACGGTTATCTTACGAGTTGAATGGTGTCACTATCCCGGATGCAACTAGAGTCACCGATTTGGGAATTCTCATTGACGAGCGACTTAAGTTTTCTGAACATTGTTCAGCGGTTGTCAAAAAAGCGAATAGAATGCTTGGTCTCATTTTCAAAAAGGTCTCTTCGCGTTCTCCTAAAGTCATTCTTCCGCTTTTTCGAGGCTTAGTTCGTCCTGGACTGGAGTATGCTGTAAGGTTTTGGAGACCATACCTACAGAGGGACATAGACTTGGTTGAAGGGGTGCAGAGAAGAGCTACGCGTGTCCTTATTGGCACACAGGGATTGAGTTATGAAGAAAGACTTCATTTTTTGAATATGTTTACATTGGATGAACGCAGGTGTCGAGGAGATATGATCGAAGTGTTCAAAATTTTCAATGGGATGGATAGGATGGACCATGAACTTTTAGTACACCGCCAATCGACTGCTTTTACAAGGGGACACCAGTATCGATTGGTGAGGGACAATGCAAGGTTATGGTGTCGCAGGGAATTTCTCTCTAATAGGGTTGTTAATAAATGGAATAGCTTACCCCCGGAGGTAGTAAATTGTAACACAATTGACACGTTTAAAAAGAAATACGATAAACATGTTGGGGTAAATCGAGAAGCTATCCATTCTTAGAATAAGACAACCATAAGTATTCTTTATGGGCATTGTATAATATTTTATCATGTGTATATATTGTTTGTAATTTGTGTTAATTGCATTTTTAATTGGGTTGCTGTATTTTTGAAACATATGACAACCATATTTTTATGGGCATCTTTTTATCAGCCACCTCGTTGGGCATTTTGCCTGTTGTGGCGTTGTATTTGTATTTGTATTTGTATTTAAAATTATGAATGAAGTGCAGTGATTAAATAATTGTACGTTGTAGGTTTGTTACTCCCTGTGGCGAGACTTTTTAAGCGGGAGGTAGGTTTGCATTCGCTCCTCGAAGTTGGGAAACACAGAAAACCAACTTCGGCCGATCACTGATCACTCAACCACCACAGTGCGGCTTAATATAAATACTACTATAGTACTATACTCCACTTTGGCCGAATCAATTCACGGCAAACGAAGCTAGAGATCACGTGATTTATCCGTCTGATCCTCGGACATGGCCGACTCCACCAGTTTGGTCGCATATATATACTTTCGGAACTGAACTTCAGAATCTTATTCGTTAGTCATGCATTTCCTAGTTCAGAGAGATAAAGTCACGTGCTCTCGAGCTTCGTTGGCCTTGCATTGAGTCTACGTGAGTCAACCTTGCATACACCTCGCAAACATTCTTGTGTGGGAAATCCTTACGAATTAATTATACGCATAAACGTCTTGCGTTTGCGCATGCGTGGCTCGAACGTATCTATGTTATTAGAGCTATACGTGTTCCGTATTATACTCGTGCTGCTACCTGCCTTCCATATTGTGAAGTGAAAATTGCAAATGCCTGAATTTTCAAGTGCTGAAAGTATCATGTTCAAGATCTGCTTCCTTTCTGTGGAGAGACATTTTCAAAAAGGATTTTTTTTTTTTCAAAAAGAAGAAGACCGACTCGTATTCACGCTTCGAAGATAGAAAACCGAAGTAATGAAAAATTTTTTAATTGAAAGAGTAATAGAGAGAGAAAAGATGAAAGTGAATATTCAATTTATATTATTTTCGTCTTTGCATTTACGGTATCTCTTGGTGTATTTAGACATTTTCGAACGAATAATGAACATTAAATTAAAATATCTCGCAGATTGTTTCATTTATATAAATAATGAGTAAAACATAGTGTGTTTTGACATAATGAAGCGAGAGGGTTTCTTCAATTTTCATTTAGCTCTATAAAAGCCACTTCTTACCTCTCGAAATTTAGGCTAAGAAAAAAACCAATTTACGTTTCGCTTGCTATATATGTCAGCCATTCTCTTTTCCATTCCGAAAAGTTTTTTCTTCAATAAGAACATCAAAAGGTAGAAAGGGGCACGGCGAATATCGATTCTGGATAATATTGCATGTATAACTTTTGAAGAAAACATCTCTGGAATCAAGATAACACAGCAACGAGATCTCATGTCCCGATAGTTTCAAACGTCGATAGGAAATCCCTAAAGAATAGTATTATCGAAAGATATATATATATACACACACACATACATAGTAAGTATTCTTCCTAAGAATAGATGGCACTAGAACCATGCAAGAATAAGTGTTTATCGGATTCTGCAGAGTACGCGTAACTTACGCATCTCGGAACCGATACAGGAATAATACTACTACTACGTACTTGCGAGGATACGTAACGGCGTGCAGTTCATTAGGCTGATAGGAGCACTATTGGATTTCACGGTTAGTGGGTCAGTCTGATTCCTCTCGATCTGAATGGCCCTCGAGTGCTTCTCGCGTGAAGTGGGTGGCCGTATACGTTAGTGATCCGCTCGCTCCTCATGTCAGCTCTTGTGCCAGTAATATGAGTGAGATACTGTAGCGTGCCAATGGGAATCGGTAATAGCCAAGGAATTCTGCGTTCCTATTCTTACCTTCTCCTCCATACCAGTAGTTAACTCTCAATTTTATCTCCGAGGGAATCTTCTAGATCATTTTCCGAATCACCCAATTCGCCATCTATGTTGCAAACTTGAGTGGATTTTTATACGATATTCGAAATGCATGTATGATCTAAAATTGGAATAGAGAGATATTTTGTTCTGCTAAAATATTCTCTCATCTCTCGTTTTCATTTTTGGTGATGATATCCATGTTGATGAAAAAGAAAAATAGTGATCATTTAAAACACGTCCGGGTTGAGAGTGAATGATAATTTATATTTTCTCGGCAATTCATAAAAATAATGTGCAAAATTATTAATAAAATTGAACCTTATAAATCACGGGTTCTTAACCTATGGGTCGCAATGGTTTTCTAAGATGGATCGTGTGCAAATCCAATTAGAGTAATTCTCCAGACTCGGGTCACTACCAAACATTACAGGAGGAGGTGGCTTCCGATATGGGTTTTGCAAATCAACTTAGAACCAGGATTTCTTGAGATATGGGTGACGGCTCAAACTTGATTCACAGGGGCTTCCGAGAAGGGTCGCACGAATCCACTTAAAGGCAAGGGTTTTGAGCCATAGGTTTTGACAAAACTTGATTTGCTAGGGCTTCAGATATTGGTCGTGCAAATTCACATGCAGTGAAGGGTTTTTTGGGCAATGGGTCCCGAAACAAACTTATTTCGCTGGAGCTTCCAAGAGAGGTAGTGCAAATCCCCTTACACATACACAATCTTGAGCTGTGCGTCATGATGCAAAGTAGTTATACAGGGCTTCTGAGATGTATCGTACAAATTAACGCACAGTCAGGGACTTTTGAACTATGGATCACTGACCAAAACCTCATTCGCAGGAGATTCCCAAATGGCTCATGCTCATACAAATCCACTTACAGGCTCGGATTTTCGAGCTACTCGCCACGACCACAACCTGATTCGCAGGGATTTATGAGAAGGTTGATACGATTGTACTTACATGCAGGGTTTTGTGAGCTATCGACCCAAACGTAATTCGCAAGGGACTTCCGCGATGGGTCTTTCAAATCCACTTATAGCCAAGGACTCTTGGATCACCGACACAAATTTGATTCGCAGATGCTTCACAAACGAGCCATAAAAAACGAGCACCATTATAGTACTTAGGCAGGTTTCTAAATTATACTCAATCTCTTGCTAAGTGTTTGATAGTGTTTGGCGTGTCAATAAATCAACCACTGCAGGCAGAACGGTCTGGTTCAAGACGCCAAAAACTCAAAAAAATTGCATCACCGAGTTAAGGATACCACGAGAACGATAGAAAAACGCCTCTTAGTACCCCGTCGGCACCTGAACTCTCAATTTTGCTTATACGCTCCCCACTGTTATTTGATGTGAGTCGACTCCCATTGGGTTTCATACAAGGATAGGCTTCAAAAACGTTGACATCTCAAAATAGCGAATTTTGAGGTGTCGCCGTCTTGAACCAGCCCATTAATATATTGTGTCGTTACATGGCACTACTACTATTGCTAAACTGCACATTCACCTGGTAAATGTTCCTCTGAAAAGCTTCTGACGTATTGGTGCATGCAGAAATGTGCATTGTTTGAGTTGCGTACCTAACGTTAAGATTGTATCGTAGAAATGCCTGCCATATAAACTCCAGAAATGTCATCTATCTTCTGAATTCAAAAGTAAATACAGCAGCATATTTTGTATGCATCACGTACTCTGTTTGGATTTTAAAGGTTTTAGGCCCGATTGTCTCCTTGAAGAAACTTTTTCTTTATATCTACTTGTATTTGCACATTGAAGTTGGAAAACGGGAGAGAACTAACTTCAGCCGACCACGGCGTCTACATTCTGGAGATCAGCTCAACTGCTGCAAAAAGTGTTCTCAAAATAGCTGTCGACAGAGTACCTGCGTATCTTTGGTAGACTTGTTAAGACAAAAAAAAAATGAATAAATAATAATCATGCAGCAATCCCCTATTGATAGCACATGCCTTTCATGACTAAGCATTCGTGGTGTCTATGGATAAGTCTATTAATCTATGCATATTACTTTGGGACTGCTTTAACCTGGTTACCCTATATGTCCAGTAGAGCGATTTCATTAACAACCAGAATGAATTAGCCTTGGGGTTTAGACTTCCAACCCCCGGTTACGGCTAAATTGCAGGTACCTCAAGGATAGGCCAAGTAGGAGATAAGTTCCGCAATGGCAGGAATGTGGAATGCCATTTTTAAACCTTTGTGGTTCAGAGGTTTTTTTTCACTCTCGTACTTTATAACGCCTCCCAATAAATGACAAATGCTCCTGTATTTTCGGGTCTTTGTGTTGTTTTTTTTGTATAGCTTATGGATTCTGCAAAGAAGCAAAAGTCACAGGGCGCCCTTCCTATTATCGCAAAAAGTTAAAATAGATCCTGATCGAATTTAAACCTCCTCGCCAAGGATCTGCGAATGTGGGATTCCAACTACTTTCCTATGTTCTTCAGAATAAAAAAAGTGGTGCATAAATTTTTCTTAAGCATTATTTTGAAGACTTGTTATTCAAATTTATAGGTGGAACAATGTCTAAATTTGTTTATAAACAAAGTAATTTTAAAATTGATCTCTTTTCGTGTAGCATGTTAAAGATATGTATCTGTCTGACACGCAAAAAGATTTAAAAAAATATCTTATAGAAATGTAATTTTTTTTAATGTGCAATTGCTAATCATCTATATCTGATCACTAATTTTAGTATTAAAAAATTCATAATAGGCCGATCATTTGCTCATGAGAGAACTTATCCTGGGATTTCCGGCAAAGTAAATTAACATAAGGTGACACTATATCAATGTAAATGGTTTCAAATACGCTTTGTATCGCTAAAATCAAAAGGGTGGCAATGAAATAAGATTTGTCGTGAGTTCATAGTTATATACGAGTACGTATATGGAATTTTATCCATTAATCATCAGAAAATTAACATTTTTCATTTCATTCAAAATGAGAGATTTTGAATCTAAGAGGAGAATGAATGTGACGTTATCAGTGCCAATCTCAAATTTAATAGGAAAGTTCTCGATAACAGAAATGCGTGTATGTTTCCCCATACTGATGTTACTTTGTTTCACATCGCCTTTAAAGATTCCGTACACTCGTCATTAACGCCTCACTCGGTCTAATGTATGGAAAGGACATATGACTCTCCTTATTGTCTTCAATGAGAATGTATAGAAGCGAAACTCGCGCTTCGAAAACAGCGACGGGACGACGAATTTCATTTCTAACATCCCGCAACCTCCATTATTCATGATTAAGAAGCAGCATCAATACATCAAAACAGTTTAACATTCCATTTATACATGAATTTCGATGGCGTCAGAAAACGTAATTAAATCTCTCGAGCTTCGGCACGTGTTGGTACAAATCTCCATCGACACACGCGGTGTCATCCTAATATCCTGATACAGGTGAATTCAGTTTCATTAGTGCAAAGGAACAACATTTAAACGTATACCGCGCGCACACACATGCGTCTATCTTGTGATTACTCGATGTTGAGAGATCTGTGGATGTTTCACCGATCATAATTATCTCGGACTTCCAAACATATCAAACTGTGTTTACTGATCCCGTCGCTTGATAAACAGCTTGAAACTCACACAAATTTAACTGCAGTTTGTTTCATTACCAAACAAATGGTATCAAACAGTAGAGTATCGGAAAATTCAGTCTGGACAAGCAAATTATTGTGATGGAGTATTTCATAGTCATAATTTTATTCGCATTGCTCATACTTTGATATAGAGTTTTTTTCGAGGGTTTATGCATTTAAAGTTTCTGATATCGAATAAATTTAAGACATTTTTGAATGCCAAAAATTATCAATTTATGTAAAAACGTGTACATTTTAGTTACATATCGCTAGCAGAAGGTTAAATTCATTCTCAATTGAAGATTGCCAGTAAATAACGATCGTGTTAAGGTTTTAACACCTGGATGCGAAGATGAATTCTGAAAAGAAAATTCAACTGCCCCCGTGGGCAATCGAACCGCCATTCATTTGCATGCCGGGTGAATGCGCTAGACCACTGCGCTATAGAAGCAACGAACTTCTTTCCTTATAGCTTATATGCGCTGACGGGAATGTGCACGAGCAGCCAAACCTAACTCAGTTAACAGCTCGTATATACTGACAGTTTTTCATTCCATATGTTGACCTATCTGAAGATAACGTCATTCCTCGTTATACATGCGATGTTTCTAACAGCTCAGGGAGGCAAAGATGAATCCAGGAAACTCACCAACCTTTACGGGTAATCAAACCCACATCCTCTCCTATGCCGGGCGAAAGCATCAGACCACTACGCTACAGAAGGAACGAACTTCTTTTCTTAGAGCTTATATGCACAGACAGGATCGTATAGTCTGTCCGCACGCGCACGATCCCGTTCAGTCCATTTTAACACAAAGGAAAGAAGTCTGTTGCTTATATAGGGTAGTGGTCTAACACACTTGCCTGGCATACGAGTAGATACAAATTAGATTCTCTATGGATGTAGCAGAATTTTCGTTCAAAAAACGTCCGTATAATTAGCGGCGAGTAATATCATCTTCAGAGAAGACGATCCTATTAACATATTCTTTGTTTTCTGATACATTTTTTCAATCAAAAGTCGCCTTTCGGCTCATTTATTAACGTAAAATTTCGCAATATTTATTTCTAATAGTCTCCTCTTATTATATATATATATATATATATATATTAAATGATGTTCCTTATATCTTTATTGACATCAAAGAATCAGGATTATATATTTAATTAAAACATCCAAGAAATTGTAATGCACGTTAAAATGATTTGAGTTTTCTTTTTATTTATTTATTTATATTTTTTTGAAGAATATCGTTGGACATGAGAAATATTCAACGTATTAAAATATGTTTGAATACCCGACGAAAAGGTCCATGTAATTCACAGAATCAGTTGTATTTTTGATGAGCCGATGACATGGACCGAAATAAGAAATCATGAGAGAAATGTATTTTATTTATTGAAAACATCCATTAAGAGAAGCGCTTAGGCTTTTTTGTCATTTTAGGGTAAAAAATATGATATATCTCGGGGCAAAATGGAAAAGAAGATAAAAAAAGACCGTTTGAAATAAATGCGTTTGCTTTTCAAAAAGGGATTACTAAGTGCTTTTAAAATGGTTCAAGATTCCCTTCTATGCCACGTACTTTACATTATTTTGTCGAAACTATTTTTTTTTTCTATCGAATTTCGGTTATTTTGAGCATAAAGTTGTTTCTTTTTTCTATTCTTATAGCAATCAATATCCCCATAAGTTATGGCATTTCTCTTTATTTCAAATAACTCAATGTCGTTGCTAAAATTTATTTATCTATTTAAGAAGACTGTTAGCACCGTATAAAAAACACACACAAATAATCTAATAGTCCATTAGAGATTTTGTTGTTTTTATTGGAAAACACTCCGTTGATGTTTCATTTATTTCATCAGTTTATTTAAATGACCCTGGAAGCATCGTGATAAACTCGATTGTCTTTATATGAATAGTCTTCTCTTTATGAAGTGACTCAAAATGCACTTTGGAATTGTGATGGATTGACTACACTTCTAATGGTCATTTATTGTAAATTGCTCGTATTGTAAACATGCCAACAAAGTGAAATTGGATTACTTTGAAGCCTAAACAGCTGATGGAGCTGAGGTTCAAATAAATTCTTCCAGATTCATTTCGGGATATCCCAATTAATCGATTTATCAGGTCGGTTAATCGATAAGTTTTTAGTCGTTGTAAGACATTTTAGTTGAGTAAATCATCTCGATCAATTCAATTAAAATTTTTATTTTGATAGTTTTTATTATTAATGATAACCATTTAACTTGGTAAATTTGATGAAACCGACGTCTTGGATTATGTTCCAATACATAACATCTAAGAGATACGACCATAATTAAACTTTCTTAAATCGATATTGTGATCAATTTTTCCGACACAAGCAAATACAAGTAGATTCAACGAAAACTGGTCGTGATTTCAGTTTGCGATTGAGATTGATAATTGATTTGGGAGATTGATGAAGCGATTTGAGAGAATGAGAATGACTTTTTATAGAAGGCAAAACCAAATTTTGTTCCCTCTACTGTAAACAACAGTTTTCGTATTCAGGAAACATCAGCTCTCCCACCCCCAAGAACATTTAAATGAAATTTCTGGAAAAACAAATAACTGCATGATCAGTTTCGTGACATCAATGCCTAAACTGAATAAGTAATTTTCTAAAAAATAACAAAAATCAACTTGATTGAATTTCAGGATTTGAAAAAGGTGTTTCGTACATGAAATTGCTTCGAGCTGGCAGCTTTAAAAGTTTCAATCTGTTCTTTTATCTGTTTACATCCAGCGAATAGGTGCATGAAATCAAAATATTTTATACGTAGTATCGATTAATATTATGCAGTCATGAATACTGCGTTTGTTATTATTTTTAGTTATCATTTATGGGCCGATTAATCGATTAATTTTTTTTGATTCACTCGTTAAAAATGGTCATAGATTCCCAGCCATAATCAAAATATCTCTATATCAATGTTTTTATGACTAAGGTCAATAACTTGAGGAATGACTATCAGGATATCGAATTTCCAAATTAGGAAATTATCGCAATGAAATATTAATAGAGTAATTCAGAAGATATTTGTGGAATATCACACTGAATTGTTTACTAGAATATGTTATCAGTAGAGAGAAAATTTATTAGATTAAACTTACATACGTTGATGACATTTAAATTATATATCACGGGAAATTATAACAGCAATACATATAAATATTCAGGTACATTGGGATAATACAGTAGTATTCGGTAATGTATAATCACACATTTTACAAATGAACAATTATAATACTGCAGATCAATAATTATATTTACAAATAGGGTTAAGGTAGTCATTATGGATTAGCGGATGTCTTTCGTACCATATTATGATAATAAAATTTTTATTTATGTGCTGTAGGATCATTCAGTATTTATGAAAATTCTATCATTTTAATTATTTTCATCACATAATTCACATAGCGTACTTATATATCCAAAAACGAATAATAAGTAGTTCTTCTTCTTTTTGAAAACTATAAAACTTTAACTGTTGACTAAAGAAACTTAAAGAAATATCCCAGAACTATAAAATATTCATGACGGAAAAATAGTTCCCAAATACATTCTAAGAAGAATGAGAGAAATAAAATTTCTAAGCCCGTATTTAAAGCAATAAACATTTAAACATTATGAATTTCTGTGCATATAAACTTATTTATGATTATTCTTCCTGGATTCCATTCATAATGTTTGCGAATTTCTGAGAAAATACATTCCTTTATTTGTACAAGATGAGGTAAAAATACCATATCTGAGTTTTATGATGTGATTTCAGCTTGAATAATTCTTCTCCCCGAAAAGCTAACTTTATTCGTCTTATGACCAAAATACCAGCGAAATTTCCATTGTAAAAGTCAGTAAATGCTGCGTTCATGTTCCTCGCAAAAGCAGCTATCACAAGCTTATCTAATGCGAAGGGGAGAAACCTCCTTAAAAGTAATTTACTGGGCCCATAAAGAGTTATCATTGTTTAAATATTCCCTCAAGAACCATTTACAAGGAAAAATTATGTGGTGTTAACCGGAAACAATCATCTCTACATCCATTTCTTATCCTGATAAAATAAAGATTCCTCACGTACCTGATGATGTTTCTAACATTTTTTTACTCGTATAATTAAAGCTTACAACTTCGCATTTTAAGTTAATGTAAATTATTACTTTAGGTGAAAGAACATTTTCAGATAGGTTAGTTTGCATTCATCATTTACATGTTTGCTCTTGAATGGAAAATTATTGAACTCATTTTCCATTTATGATAACATTCTAACATTGTTTCCAATCTAAATACTGTTTTAAAATTATTCTATAAAACTATCAAACGTTATCAAATTCACATTTGATAATTAAATAACTCCAGTAGAAAAGAATAATGTGTAATTTCAATACTAAAAAAATCATTCTTCGAAACATTAACTAGTATAATTTTTTTCTCAGAGGGGAAAACATTCAACTTATTAAGTAAATTTGCTTGATTTCAGAGTAAATATGCTGAAGTATTTTCATTTATTTTTCACTATTTAATGAACTAGTGAAGCATCTTATTTACGATATCGATAATAAATAATAAAACGTTCGCTGTAAATTACTATGGATATATAAAAGCATAATATTAATACCCAGAACACATAATTTGAATATCTGTATTCAGGTTATAAAAATCCAATATTTAAATTATAATTATTATAAAATATGTTTGGGAAATGCCTGGAGAGATATTTTTGATATGGAGGGGAAATGTAATATAAATAAATACAGTCTATTGTATCTTCTAAAAATTAGGAAGGATATAAAGAATCTTTGATGAAACTATCACGTTTAAATAAAATTAAATAGATTTACATAAAAATATTTTCGAACAAACATACTATCTCAAGATTAATCCTTGAATACCACTTCAATTAGATTAAGTTAGTAAATATCTCACGAATACTGAACAAGTACCAAAATCTCTTGGGTGCTTCTTCCCAGTTGCTGCCGAATAACTGGATGTGTATATGTTAACTAATATTTAAAATTACTAATTTTTTCAATGTTGCATATACTGAATATTCAATGACCCAGTTGATACATATATGTAGTAATTTAAATTTGGAGTTCATTAAATGAAGGTCGATATGAGATTATTTGTGTCACATTTGTTAAACGATCAAAATTGTTGTAAGGCATTCCAAATATATGGAAGAATTTTCTTTTAATCATATTTAATGCATATGTTGAATCTACCCGTTTTTATGAATACCAAAATTGTATATCCATATATTAATAATATATTAAGAAATTACAATCTCTTACGTTCAACAACAAAAAGAAGTAGAACTGAGACAACTTGAAAAAAAACCAAGGTCACTTTGATTTTATTTAATGCAAAAAAAAAAGTAAGTTTAAATATTTATATAAATTATATATATATACATCTCACATATAGTAGAAAAATATAATTTTCCCATCTTCTTTATTTTTTATTTAATAATTTTTCTTATATCTATCCTTTTTGTAAATCATAAAATTAACTCTCGTTAAAAAAGAATTTGGTTAAACGTTTTCCATGTAATGTTCCAACCATAAATTGTTACTTTGAAATTTATGCAAATTTTTATTTTTATATATTATCACAAAAAACAAATTGAATATAATCACTTTACGGTGATGAAAATGTTTGTAATAATCCATTCATTTATTTTTCTATAAATGAATGGAATATTAAATACATTTTCATTTTCATTCTATTTTTGTGTTCAAATCAATTAATTTGTAAATGCTGTACCTTTTCCATCTTCTTTTAAATTATTCACTCTATAATAGATGAAATGATTTAGTTTCGATGTTTAATCTCTCTAGTTACCTTTATTTATTATACTAATTAATATTACTACTTTTCCCGATGAATGTTGAAATGATTTGATGTGTACATGCTCATGAAACTAAGAACACGATTTTATTACAAGAAAATAATCAGCAAATAAAAATTGAAAATCTTTTATCGGATAGAAATAGCATATTCAGTTATCTGCAAATTAAATTACATTAATGATTGTGGGTTGATATAACGTATATTTTAATTGAATGAAATACCGAATTCTCCTTGGATATCGGTATATATATTTTTTTTAATATAAATTTAGAGCTTCATAGGCGAATGAGTTTACTTTATTTCATTTTTATTTTGAACGTTTATTTCACAAAAATATCGGAAGAAACATCCACATCACAAAAATATGGGAAATCTGCTGCTTACCTATCAAATTAAAACCAAACTATATTTTTTAAATTTTTAAGCAAATTTAATTTGTTAGTTTTAAATTGGTATGCAGCATGAAAACGAACAAACTGTTACATTGATACTATACATATATTTTTATTTGGTTTTATGCTGCATACCGATGTAAAGTTTCATCCGTCAAAATATCGGTTAATATAGTTAATCTATACATATATAATCACATGTCCTGACTGAATCATCATCACCGAGCCGGAACCACTGAAGCTATGAATATCAAATTTGGTCAATAGTTTTCTTTCATGACGTAAAGGCTCACTGCGAAGGGTATTTTGAAATTCGACCGTTAAGGGGGTCAAAAGAAAGTTCAAAATTAACATAAATCATCCCGAGCCAAAACCACTATAGCTATAATCAGGAAATTTGTTCAGAAGTGTTATTGCATGACGTAAAAAAGCAAAGAAGGGGTTTTTCGACATTTGACCTCTAACAGGTTTGAATTCGGGTCATGTTCGAAAGTTACATGTTGAAATCATGCCGAACAAGAAAAAAAAAACCACTGAGGCTATAGGCATGAAATTTGGGCAGTAGATTCATTTCCTGTAGTAAAGACCCACTATGAAAGGGTTTTTAGAAATTAGACCCGTTAGGGGGACATAAGGGGGTTCAAAGGCTACATAGAGAAATCACGCCGAGCTGAAACCACTAGAGCTATAATTATGCAATTTGGTCATTAGTTTCATTTCATGACGTAGAAATAAACTAAGAAGGAGATTTTTGAAGTTTGACCCCTAAATGGGTCATAAGAGGGTTCAAAGTTTACATAACGAAATTATGCTGAGCTGAAATTGTTGGAGCTATAATTATGAAATTTGGTCAATATAGTTTTGGTTTGTAATGTAAAGGCTTACTAAAAAACTGGGATATTTCAAAATTCAACATCTAAGGGGGTCATATTGTGGGGAGAGGTTTCAAATGTCATATGGCGCAATCGTTGAGTCCAAACGGCAGAACCTATAAATATGAAATTTGCTGAGTATTATATGTATTTTATAATATATATATATATATATACAGACGGAATTTCTGAAAATTCCCCAACCCCAATTCTGAAAAACTCCCAACGCGTGGTGCAAATGTTATATGGGGGAAATCAGTGCATAACAATTTTCAGATGGCCAAATTCACGCGATCGAAGCAGCGGGTGTATATATCTATATATATAAGAAAATTGTCAGTTACAATTCTTTAAATTAGATAATCGTCCGACTTGAATCGATGCGCAGAATGAAAATAAGCATTTACATACATGCAATGAGAAAGTATATATATACAATATACTGACTCATTGTGTGTACATGTGAATTTTCCCTCTGATATACGTTAAACAATTATTTTATTCAAAAAATTGTAACAGGTAACTTTCATTTCATTGAATAGGTGACAGCAGTAGTCCCTCCTTAATGCGATTTATCGTAATTAGAATAGCAAAGTATAAATGTGCAAATGTATAAAACGTGTGTAATGTCTGTATAAAATGTATAAAAAAGGTTGAGAGAAAGAGAAAGATATTACCTTGTCCTTTTTCTGATTTTCATTTAGGGACCGTTCAAGAATTACGTCAGCAAATTATTAGCCATTCTTGACACCCACTTTCGAGCGATCTCAATTTTATATTCTATATTGCAATTGCCATGTTTCTTTTTGTTCTTTTAAGTTTTCATTCCATTCTAAGTCTTACATGTTTTTGTGTTTTAATCTGTCAATTTCTGTTGTTGTTGAAGTTTTGAATTTTCAGAAGGTTTTTATATATTTCAATTTCCAAGTTCTAATGTTTTTGTGTTCTAATTTGTATATTTTTGTATATCCTCCATTTTGCTTTTAATCTTTTGTTAAGCTTTTATTTATTTCAACGGTAATTTTAAGTCTTAATTTTTGTTTTTCACAACAAACATTGTTTTTTGTTTACTTTGAAGTTTTTTTTTGTTTTTGTTGTTAAATTCTTTAAACTCAGTATATTGCCGAGAGAGTTGTTTGCTTTTATCCGTGAAATTATGATCGCTGCGTGGAACCCACCGTGCCGTATGCGTGTAAAATCAGGACGGCCGAGCATATTGATATAACATAGACCCACGCCTGCTTAAGTGTGGTCCCGTACCGTAAATCAGTCATGATTGTATACGCGAGATGATTTGTAACTTGTTGTCTTCTTTTCCGATACTAACAGCGCGAAAAATTATATTTAGCGGTTTGACTAACTTTTGATTTTCAATATAGGGGACCCGATCCCTTTCAAATTGTCGTATTTCTTTCAAAATTTGCGATCCAAAAAATAGAAATTATCACTTTACTTTTGATAATTTTTATGCGATTAAATCAATTTGCTTTTGAAATTGTTTTAAATTGAGTAAATCTATTGATATTTTCCGGCGTGTAAAATATTTATTTGGGCATCTATTATTTCTAGTTACATGCCCGACCTTTAGGCATGTAAACTTTCATCATTTTTTGTTGCACCACGGTCATTTTCTGCACACGGGAGCAAATTGTACCGGGACCTACAATTTATTGCCGATTATCAAACGGCAGACTTTTTTATACTCATCGAGGGATTGGTGCGCTAACCCCTCGATGTGGGACTCCCTGAGGTAGCAATCTTTTTCTGTGGTCATGTCACCGTTTCTATTGTTTCCCCGGGTCAGGAAAGTTTCTGACAAGGACGAACCAGGTATCGAAGTCGCGACACTTCTAAACATTCTTTGGCACTTTAGGCGAGTATCTTATCAACCTGGGCTACCGCGCCTATTTCCGAATACAATCGAGAGGATAAAGGTAAGTGTGTTTCCTCTCGATCATTTTATATCAGTAATTAAAAAATAATTGTACTTTCGGAATGAAATAATGTGACAAATTACTCATTAGATTGCGAATCATAATTTCAGTTTTCAATATAGCATAGTTTTTAAATTGACTTTTTCATTAACTTTGCGATAACTTTGCCTTATTCTTCATTATACTACTACGAAGAATATATCTATATATTGTATACATATACGTTTCTGGTACATCTTTATGTATATTTCAAAAAAGTGAATAATGATAAAATGTCGATGAACTAACATAATAGTAATTATATCTGACTGCACTAACTCATTTACGATATGAATAATGATAGATTTTCTCGTATGAACTTTAGCAACGAATTCACACACACAAGTGTACTAGTTTGATTTAATTAAGGAATCTGATATGTTTTAGACGTACTTAATTTAGATTGTGCATACACACTTGCCAATCAAGGATATTACCCCTTTCGTCTGTCATATACAAAGCGATTATAATTAAAGTTTCGGTACTCTGAGTAGCATTTCTGAAAAAAAAAAGCAGTTTATCCGAATACAGCCAGATTTTTAGGATATCTTACTGAGACCTTGGGAGAGAGATTTAAGGAAAAAGGTTTTTTTTTTTTTTAAATTTTCCATTTTTCCATAGTCCATAAAGCTTATACACAATGTTTCAATGAAATATGCCTACCAGAACGAGCGCTACGCAGATTTGGGTAGGTTCAGTATGCTGACACTGCTCAGACCAATGTAGCTTCCGTCAGTACCTCTGTAGCGCCCGTTCTGGAGGACGTATTCCATTCAAACTCTGTATATATACGCTATATGGGGGGGGGGGTGAGGAAAGGGAAATTAAGAAAAAAACGCCACTTTTTCACCCGGTGGTCGAAAATTAACCTATTTTTTTATTTCATAAATGTATCTTTCATGGTCTCATTAAGATATTTTAAAAATTTGGCTGTGTTCAGATAAGCAGTTTTCGAGGAAAAATACGCCGAGTACGGGAACTAACTATAGTCACCCTGTAGCCTGCCTATATGGCAATTGATTTTCCTAGAAAAGAAAAATCACTAGGTATTCAAGAAACTCATGAAAACATCATGATTTTAATGAATGAATCATGAAAATTCTATGCATCTTTAAGAAATTGTTATTGAATATTTTGAATGAATTTTTATTTAAGCATAAAATTGTTTTATCCAAAGGCTTAGTGACATCAAATAACAAAATTCGTAGCTCTCGATCTTTTTATTTCTACTCACAAACTGCACTTGGGCCAGAAAAAACTATATTTATTCGAGAACGCAGTCGGGTTTTGTAGGTATTCGCGTATGACTTGAAGGAAAGGAAATGCTTGGAAAACTCCAAATGGAACTCGCCATCTGTTCCTCGGCGTCTCTGGTTGCGCATATGATTGCACTTTTCTAAAACAGCTGGGAGAAGTTATGTTGTAATGTATGCAATTTTTTTTTTAAATCTTGGACAAGGTTGATTGATATATCGCAGAAAAAATCACTGTAAAAAATTATTTCATTGTATTCAAGTTCCATATACAGGATGATTCTAACTTCAGGAGTGGTCGAATCACGATAACAAAGGAAGGTGTTTTTAGAGTCTTCAACAGCCCTTCGCCAAAAGTAAGACGGACCTTTCTGACGGGTTAAGTGCAGTCAAAAATTCAAGGGTGCAGGGTATGATAATGTGGTAGGTTTTCTCATGATACAACTGGGTAACGCGTATTCTACCACAAGTCATAACACCGCTTGATCATTGTTTGGCGCAACATAACCTTGATTTTCGTTGCACCAATAAAAAACAAACACCAATCCAATCCATATGCATCCTTGAATGGGTGATAGCACATGTGGCTGCAAATCCATCGGAAAGAATATTTTGTTTTTGGTCAAGTACTGCTGAGCACGCTCTCTAAAAACATCCTTTTACTCCGCCTTTCCTATTGCGATTCAACCGCACATTCTAGGTTCAAAAATGCTTGTTTAGATGTCTTATATTACCTCTTAAAGTTCGTCCCATGAATTCAGAATCACTTTGCATACAGGGTGCATAGCAAACTCAGGGTATGAAATTTTTTTTCGAGAACCGCCGATCCTAGAGATGTATAAGAATGTACTTCCATTTAGGAAAAGTTTCAGAATAACGTGTAGTACTCAGATATGACATTCATGTTTCAAGAGATTGTATAGTTATTAGAATAAAACACCCTGTCCTCAAATGTCCCATTCGGTGAGACATTTGAATTCGAAAAATTCAGATAAATTGGGGAAAACAGCATCAAAATGAGAATAAATACCATTTTCCGTTAGTTTATGTTTTTTCTTCATTTTTGAATACAATACTCTCAGCGAATATTGCATTTCAAGATTTAGAATTTTTTTTATGGCTTCAGGAGAGACAGGGCAATAGTTCCCTACTTGTGTTTTCAAGTACAGAATGTCCGTATAAAGAGTTAGTTTTTTTTTTTTTAAATAACTATACAAACCCTTGTAATATGAATGACGTATCTGATGCCCACGTCATTTGGATACGTTTTCCTATTGAAAGTGTGTTTTTAAGATCAATTGTTTGCCAGTAATTTGCGGTTCGAGGACATAGCTATGCACCCTGTATATATTATGGTTAGCTTAGTAGAATACTATCTATTTCTATATTTGACATACATTTGTAATTGTTTTTTTTTACACGATGTTCAGCATTGATCGATTCAAGTTCTTTGTTTATTCGTTTTTTACTAGGTTCCTTTTTTTATTTCCTTCCATCTATCCTGTGAATTTCTGCTTCATATTTCGCAAAGATATATTTCTCTCACCTCTTCCAACCGTTATGATAATCACTTTTATGTCGTGGTTGATTGGACGAACTTTAGCGATTAGACGTTAGCTCTGGAAACATTAAACCGAAGCAGTCAATTTATATGGTGATGAAATAGATGTAACATATGTTGGTCGTAAATGCAGTTTTACTATTTTTCCTAATCACACAAATTACTTTCATGATTCTGTGCAACAGCTGCCTTAGCTATTGAACCGTTTACTTGAGATACGGTTAGTTATAAACGAGTTTGATCTTAAAATGCTTTATTTTTATTTTATTTTCATCTATTTTTTTTTTTTTTATTGTCTGCTATATTTTAGTTTTGTTTTTAATTTCAGAGGATCTACATCATCTATGCCTAATATTTTGCAAGCAGCTGAAATAATTTCTGAAATCCATGTGGGTGAAAATTTAGGAAAATGATTGATAAAGACTGATGATTTAATGTTATAAGTAATACATATACATTCCAAGAACTGCTTATATTCTTGCTCTCCCAGCTTCAGAAAAGTTATCGATAAGGGAAATGAGTTATTAATGGCTATGAAAATCTCAAAAATGGCTATAAACTCATTCCATGAGACTCCAAGTACTAATGGGATATGCGTAATTAAACGAACATCATTTGAGGATTTTGGGGGTTTGATTTCAGAAGAGTTATATTGAGTATCATTCTAAATATTAACTTTAGATTCGTTGAAATTAATTAATGACCTCATTGTTTTAAAATATTAATCAGGTGATGAAATTTTAACTGTTCATTTTTAATCACAATCAATACGATAGTATCTTCATTCAGGGGAGTTGTGAGTAAAATTAATGAAATTATGACTACAGTATCTTTCAATATATTCGAGATATAGTAGGGAATTCCCCAAATTTGTATTGATAAAACAGATGGTTATCCCGCTTATTTTCTTGATTTTATACTCATAAATAATTCACAGCAGGATATAGTTTTGAGTAAATCTACTGATGATTATCTATTTCGAGATAATTATTTATTGCTAAAAGCTTGTTTACCGGATTTTTCATAATGAAATGTAGTTAACACATTAACACATAGCCATGTAGGGTAACAAATCGAAGTTATACGATAGGTGGGGCTGACGATGAGTGCTGGAGGTACTAGTAGTCAAGAAGCAAAATTTCGCGTACAAATAAATTTACGGAGTGCATAGAAAATAATATTGACATAAAATCAATTCGCGAATGGATAGAGCGCGTACCTAAGCAACTTACAAAATATCTTATCATCTAGGGCTAGCATTTTTATGCTTTAAAACTTTTAAAAAATGGTCTATAAAATATGCATCTACGCTCTTAAAAACAGTGAATATTCCCAGTAAAACGAAAAATATGTTCTAATTTTCTTTTCATTCCTACCTCAAATAAAATTAGTTTTAGCACAATAACATAATATATAAATTAATTACTACTACTTTACCGTACATCAACTCCGGTCATATCGTCAAACAGCAATTTACTACCGATCGAGTTGGGTCAGAAATAAAGCGACTGTCTATGGTGGTAAACTAAGTCTCGGTAAGGAAGGAATTTGCTATCTATATCCTTCAACAGAATATAGACGGACCTGCAGACCTGACGGTCGTCTATATGGTTGCAGTACATCATCTTACCACTGCTCCACCCGAAATTAACTTTTTTGCTGCGCACCAACTCTAATTATATATCACCATACAAAAATTTCCAGTGAATGGAGTTGAGTGGAAAATGAAGGTGCTATCTATCGTGGTCACACCAGTTTCGGTAGCTAAAGAACCTATTTTTGATTTTCCTCCAAAGATTTAAATGCGTAGACGTTGACGGCAACGTTCATGTTGGAAGACGAGCATCCAACCAGTGCAACACTCGCGTGCAGACTCTACTCTGAATGAACTGGCAAAGTTACAATTTTTAGCCGCAGCATATAATATTTTAATCCAAGAAAATACTCCTTAGTTCAATTCTTCTTCATAGATAGATAGATATAACAGCTCACATCCCCAGACTAATGCAAACCAACTTACTTCCATTACCTGAAAAGAGGCAGGGTTCTGTCGGAAAAAGTTAGTAAAGATTTATAGCAGTGGCCCTCTCTTGCCCAGTGCTTGCTCGCAAGTATCGAGTTACTCGCGAAGTTCTCCCCATGAAGACAGCTATGAAGTCGATGTAACATATAAGCCATTTGACTAAAAATGGATAGAGCTGAACCCAATGACCAGGTTGAAAAATTGCACGTGCGCCCAGGAGCACATAAGGGCTGGAGATCGCAGCCTGGGATTTCAAAAGAAGTGTGGAGAAGGCATGTGGGGCAAGTAAGAAGAAGTTGGCATGCTAAAGTAAGAGAGTTTTCACCAGTACTGTGGTGACGCGAGTACTGGTGGATGTCTCGTTATTTTGGAAACATACTTAGTCATGACTCCTGTCAAGCTATTTAATAGAAGAAATAAAAGATAGAGAGAGATCATTTGAGTCGCACCACGGCCATTTTCTGCACACGAGGGCTAATTATAGACTGGGGCTTATAGACCGAACGGCAGGCTTGTTTTTTATACTCATCGGGTAAACCCCTCGATGGGGACTATTTGCGGAAGCAATTTTTTGCTGCGGTTAAGTAACCATTTTTTGTTGTACCCCTGTGTCAGGAAAGGTTTCTGACAAGGACGAACCGGGTATCGAACTTGCGACACCTCTAAACATCCTTTGGTACTTCAGGCGAGCATCTTACCGATCGGGCTACCGCGCCCAGAGCGAGAGATTTTTAGAACATGTTCGGTCGACAGTTGGAGCCAGACTGAACTTCAATACAAGAAGACGCTAGATAATGCCTAGTGGGTGGCATAAAAAACATAATAAAATATAAAAATTGCACAAAGCAAGCAGCGCCACAATCTAAATATCTAAATACACAATATATATACGAAATATATACAGCGACTCCACTGTGAAGGGGAACGAAGAAACAAATTCTTCTTAGATAATCACGTTGACTGGATAACTAATTATTTGCCCTCTACATGACATAAATCCATAACATAATCCTAACCCTAACTTCAGCAATAATCGTGAATCGGTTACAAACTATGCTGGAATTGCATGCCAAGGGTCATTCTCAAAATAGCGTAACCCTGAGTCAACGCTTATGTAGGTGGCTCAATGAGTCATTATGGTCAGGAGGTAAGATGGGAAAATGTCAATGGGAAAAATTTAAAACACTTGCGCAAGAGTATACTGTAATGCAAACTATCGAAAAATTAATCTTTTAAAACAAATTCATAACACACGATTAAATTTATCATCATTCATCATTCGAGAACGAACTTAAACAAACACAAATCAAATTAATATAATACTACGTAAAACAAACATTGACATTCCTCGTATTTTTCTTGGTGAAATTCTAAATAGCATCCTCCAGCAACTTTCATGCCAAGAACTAAATTCAATTACTCATAGGCAATGACATTTGAGAACTTGAAACGTTTTGTATAGATCCATTATCTGTCCGTATTCCCTTTAAAAGTTTTATCGAGTCATGATAATTACCTGGGGCTACAAGATAAAATGGCATTTAATAGAAAATAAATTGGCATGTACAGGGTGATCAGCGAATAAGTCCTTATTTCAAAATTAAATATCTCTACAACAAAGATCAATAGAAATATGCGGTAAACGGTACGTTTATTAGCAAAACTGTAAGAATGTTGTACAGAAATTTCGAAAATTCAGTTTTTTTTTTAATTCTTTAAAATTAAAAAAAAAAACTGGAGATTTTGGGGTTCCGAAAATCCTCATTTTTGTGAAGAGAAACCACTGCATTCGCCTAAAGTTACTGCATGGGCTGCGGTATGCCCCAGAGACATTATCGGCCCCTTCTTCGTGCGAAAAACGAGTATTACTGAACGTTACGTTGCCATTTTGGAACAATTTGTCAGCACACATGGCGCATACCGCAGCCCATGCAGTGACTTTAGGCAAATGCAGTGGCTTCTCTTCACACAAATGAGGATTTTCGCAACCCCAAAATCTCCAGTTTTTTTTTTTTTTAAATTTTAAAAAATTAAAAATAAAATAAATTTTCGAAATTTCTGTACAACATTCTTACAGTTTTACTAATAAACGTACCGTTTACCGCATAATTCTATTGATCTTTGTTGTAGAGATATTTAATTTTGAAATAAGGGCTTATTCGCTGATCACCCAGTATGATACTTGCAAGCAGTAATAAGCTTTATTCCGAGACTTCTGGTACATATAGCGGTGATTTTTTTAAAGGTTCTGATATTCGGAACATATGCGCTGAGTTTAAATTCCCTCATTAAAAATATTTACATATAAAACAAGCTAAAAAAGATGTCGCACAATACATGGGCATCAATGCTGTTTTTTTTACAAAATTAAGAACATATCATTATTTCAGAATATTTAGTTTTTTGAAAATAAACACATTGTGTCAACTTTTATCCTTGTCCATAGGCTATTTTCTGAACCGTTGGGATTCGAGACAACTTTAAATTAGAAAAAAAAATGTTTTAAATGATATCACCCATCGTCTTAAATGGCGCTCAAAGAAAAAAAAAGTTACAAAATTTAAATTTTTGCACCGTCTCCTCATCCTCTAACTTCCCATTAGTACGTCGTTTATTTGCCTCTCCTGAGGTCAACGAAAGATTTCCATGTCCCTATGCGCAATATTCTCTAAGCTATTTGAAGCAAAAAAAAAAAAAAAAACCGGAAGGAATAGCATATAAACTGAAGAGCCAGAAAAACTGGTAAAGGCATGAGTATGCAAATAAAGAGATATGGAACCAATCAGAGTATGGCGTTGCGGTCGGCAACGCCTGTATAACACAACAAGTGTCTGGCGGAGTTGTTAGATCGATTACTGCTGCTACAATGGCAGGTTATCGAGATTTAAGTGAGTTTGAACGTGGTGTTATAGTCGGCGCACGAGAGATGGGACATAGCATCTCCGAGGTAGCGATGAAATTTGGATTTTCACGTACGACCATTTCACGAGTGTAACGGGAATATCGGGAATCCAGTAAAAAATTGAATCTACGACATCGCTGCGGCCGGAAAAAGATCATGCAAGAACGGGACCAACGGCGACTGACGAGAATCATTAAACGTGACAGACGTGCAACCCTTCCGAAAATTGCTGCAGATTTCAATGCTGGGCCATCAATAAGTGTCAGCGTGCGAACCATTCAACGAAACATAATCGATATGGGCTTTCGGAGCCGAAGGCCCTTTCGTGTACCCGTGCACGACACAAAGCTTTACACCTCGCCATGACAACACCAACATTGGACTGTTGAGGACTGGAAACACGTTGCCTGTTCTGACGAGTCTCGGTTCCAATTGCTTCGAGCTGATGGACGTGTACGGGTATGGAGACAACCTCATGAATCCATGGACCCTACATGTCAACAGGGGACTGTTCAAGCTGGTGGAGACTCTGTGATGGTATGGGGCGTGTGCAGTTGGCGTGATATTGGACCCCTGATACGTCTAGATACGACTCTGACAGGTGACAGGTACGTAAGCATCCTGTCTGATCACCTGCACCCATTCATGTCCATTGTGCATTCCGACGGACTTGGACAATTTCAGCAGGACAATGCGACACCACACACGTCCAGAATTGCTACAAAGTGGCTCCAGGAACACTCTTCTGATTTTAGACACTTCCGCTGGATACCAAAATCCCCAGACATGAACATTAATGAACATATTTGGGATGCCTTGCAACGTGCTGTTCAGAAGAGATCTCCAACCCCTCTTATTCCTACGGATTTATGGTCAGCCCTGCAGGATTCATGGTGTCAATTACCTTCGGCACTACTTCAGACATTAGTCGAGTCCATGCCGCGTCGTGTTGCGGCACTTCTGCTTGCTCGCAGGGGCCGTACACGATATTAGGCAGGTATCAGTTTTTTGGCTCCTCAGTGTATATGGACGCTCTTTTACAGCAGATAGAGAACACTGACTAAGTGAGGAGATATAGATGTTTCAGGAAAAGAAAATTCATCTGCCTTAACGGGGACACGAACCCCGGTCTCTCGTTTGCCGGACGAGTTCTCTACTAACTGAGCTATGGAGACAGGTAGAATTCTTTATCCTTGGAGCGTATGTATGAGTTACTTACCCCGACCCGGCGAATGTGATTCGCCATACGGGGGTTCCCCGAAGGAGCGTATGTATATGCTGAATGGCTCCGTGCAATGGACGGTGGCAACTACTAATACCTCGCAAATGACATCAGGGCCACCAAATGGCGGCTAATGCCCCGTGAGGGCAAAGATGAATTTTCCTTTCCTGAAACATCGATATCTCCTCACTTAGCGAGTTTCCTGTAGCTGACGTATTAACAAGGGAGAATGACGTCTTTCGTCATAGAACGCTGTTTTTTTTAATTACGCTGTTCTTTCCCTCTTTTTTTATTATGTTCTTTCTCTCTGATTTTGAATTCACGTATCTCAACAAACGTTGCACTTAGAAACATGAAATTATTTTTCTTGGCCTCAGGAGAGACAGGGCAGCAAGTTTTTTTACTGGAGTTTGAGAACGAGGGGACGTATTAAAATTTAAAGTTTGCGGTATTTTTATTAATTTTTTTTTGTTCGAGAAGCATTTGGAACATTTTTCCTAATTGAAAGTTGTCTCGAAAACCAACAGTTCGGGAAATAGCTACTGGATAACGATAACAGTGAACACCCTTTATATGTTACATAACCGTAATTAGCATATAGCGTCACTGGATTGATGTATATATTTGAATGAACGTATAAAGATTTTAAAAATAACATTTGCCTTTTTTTCTCTTGAATGGAAAAAAAAGTGAAATAAATTAAATTTCAGAATGTTCCTGACCCATTCACTGACTTTTTTCCGAAGTATTTAGTTTTTATGCTTTTTATTTTATCTCTGTTGTATTCCGTAATGGCTTTAATTGGTGGAAACATTTAAATAGAAGCTATACATAAAAAAAAATCAAACGAGACTTTCTAATATTTTAAAACCTCCATAATTTTCTAAAGTCGGGCTGAGCTGATAAGAATTTCAACTGAATTTATAACAGCCGATGCTGTATGTTTTTTTCTATTCTACTTTTTCTTTCATTTCTAGAAGAATGGGATTAGTTTCCTCGAGAAGATTTATTAATGTAAATCACGTAACAGAATTTTTCCATAGCCAAAGAAAAAAAAAACAACATGAAAACGAAGGTAAACCCAATTAAAACTTCGAAAGAAATTCTGTTAAGAGATAATGCAAATGAATGCAAGGCGTGTAATTTCCCAATTTCGAACAATTTGGCCAGAAAGCGAGGCGAGTTCTTTAACGAAGTTTCTTTGGAGTTTTTTTTTTGCTCTCTATACTATTTCCGAGAAGTTCACGTCGCGATTCATGCATGTCTGTTTAAATTTGCTCGAGAAATTCTAATGATAATAAAACTAATAACAGATAACTTTGAAATAAATAACAAAAATATATGAAAAATAAAACAACAACATTAACCTCCACAAAGAAAGAATTTCGTTACAAATGTTTCATTTCTAAATTATTAATAACACTCACGCAACGCAGAATGTAACGCCTACGAACTGGGTATGCAGTAGAAATTACTAAGTTCATGGGATTTCTTTTGTTTTGATGAAAGAAAGAAAAATGATTATTTATATGCGATAAAGAAATGACTTTCAACTGTCACAATATATATAATGTAAATTTATGTCATAATAAACATGTCAAAGCACATTATAATCATTTCCTGATTTGTCATGATAAAAATTTTTGAAGGATTTATTGCTGTGATGTTTTAGTAAAATGTGCCTCAAATATACATTGTTAATGATGGTAGAATCTTTTGTTGTTCGGTTTTCACGATGAAAATTTAGAGATCTCGTATCGTTCTAATGGATTCGATTTTCTACAACCTCCCTTAGACTATAGTTAGGTTTTTGTTGATGCGTATAATCTTAATAACGATTTTGTTCGGGGCGATATCTCCAAATGGAACTAAAATCATGGTAAATAACAGAAATTACGAAATAATAGAAATTCCGAAGTTTGAATGACAGTATTCGAAACATGACTCAAAATATATATTCTCAAACTGCCAAATACAAGGACAGCTCTGCAAACTTTCAACGGCCAACCGGTCCGTGGCCACATCCTTATAAACGCCTATATAGTAAAAGCTGTTTCTCGCTCATTTAAATTTGCTTTTTCCGCCTTCGCTAAGTGGGCTTTGTCTCTGATCAGGTGCGTGGCGTCACTGCTCTAATACTTTCAACTAAAAAACGACCTTGAAGTAACAGGGTAACTGATCTTGAAGTAGCAATTGCAATTAATTGGTCCTGTTAGGGGAGTGATGTCAGCCGTGTATCGGAAGTTTGTTTCTGTGTAATGATTGTTATGTGTTGCGCTGACATCTGCCATCAATTTTTATTACTATGACCGAAGTTTAATGATTGAATAATTGTACCGTTGTAGGGCTGTTGCTTTCTGTGACGAGACTTTTTAGCGGGGAGTTCGCCGATCTCCCGGTTAAAAATTCTCCCCAGAACTTCTTGACTATGGAATGAAAATGAATGGCTCGCAGCAAGAAGGTTAGCTCCATTTTCACCCTATTGAGATAAGTTCACTTTCTTGTTGACAGCAAAAATCTTTCGTTTGTAACTAGACGAAGGTTTAGAAGTCCAGCGATTAATTCATATGTTTAGATAAGCAATAGATAGAAATAACAAAATCATGGTATTGAGGTAAGCCGACTCCTTCGTATAAAAGGAGTATTCTTACGACTGTTACTACTCATTCGTAAAAAGTATAAAATGAAGCTTACCCTTTCCAGTGGCAAACCCTTTAATTTGTATTTCTATTTATAATATTGTGAGTTATATGTATTTGTTTTTGAGGCCTTCAAATGAAATGATCATTGCAATTTTTTTGTGACATTGAAAACCGTTATTTTGACACGCCCCTCCCCTCGAAATGCATATTTCCTGCCTACCACCGCGTAACGTCTATTCAGCAGTCACATCCGCAGACTGCTACTGGATATGGGACGCTGGGTGACCGTCTTAGACAAGTTTCACTGTACTTATGTGACCATGCGGTAATCTTACTGTCGTTTATGGAATGCATAGTGTATTTCAATAATCCAGCAAAATCTTTGAACAATATTTTTGAGACAATATCAAGCACCCCCTTCCCTTCCGTCGAAAATGAACGTTATATCGAGTGGTCGTAGCAGCATCGAAAGTAAATAAAAAAGGATACGTATACTTTCCTTAAAATCATTTGGGACTTATCCTATAGTAATAGATTGGTCGCTATAATGTGAAATCGATATAACGAGCTTCGACTATTTTTAACAATACTGGATGTCGCATGAGATATTTTCAAATATTTTCAGTGCTGTGGATGTCGAAAATTATCTTATCTATGTATTTTCTTATCTTCATGGATGGGTTTATGCTGGTTTACTTTGATTATTCCGAGAATAAAATACAAACTGATGCAACTAAAAACAATTTTGAGACTGAATGTTTACTTTAAAAAAATCACTTATATAATCCTTGGAAAGAAAAACAAAAAAATAAGTAAATACGCAGTATCTAATAAAATTTTGTTTCTTTTGCCGTTTCTTTACAGAATTCGAAAGAACCCCTTCAAAGTGATTCGCTATAATTTTCACAGAGACAAACGATCCAGAAGAAAATATTACTATTCATAAAAAGAAAAAAGAGGCACCATAGAATAGGAATGCAATTACATTATTAATATTATTATTATTATTACTATAATTCATATTTACGATGAGTGAATACGAACGACGAGAAAAGAATTTTGTATCAATTTTCTTTTTAATGTGAATCACATTCGCCGAAATGAGAAAAAAAGAGTTTATCATTGCAATCAATGATTTTAATATTTAATAGTTATGAATCCTTCAATAATCACAGTCACGCAAAACTGCACGTTGTGACATCAAAATTAAACGTATCTAAATATAGATTTCCATATCTCAAACCGAAATTACAGTCGGGAATCCACCGAGATTATATCCAATCAATTCCATTAAATTAGAAAATGTCCCGCAATCCGACATTTGTAATCAATTACTCATAATCCCAAGATTATATGCATTCATCTCAGAATACTTGTCGCAATTGAAAAGGGTTGTATTAAGAAGTGTAATTAAACTCTTATAAATTGTATTTCTAGCCGTAAGCGTCTACGGATATATGAAGCTCCATCGAGAAAAGGGTTCATATGTATCGGTTTGTGATGATAATGAAGAATGATTACAGGTATTGGAACATTCATTTTCTCTCAGAATGTGACGTTTTAATGGAAAGTATATGATCATATTCTCGACCAATGATTGACGTATAGTTTCTCTATGATAGCCTAAGCACTCTCTCACCAAAGGAATCCGCGATATTCTGGGAGACAAAATGTAAGAAACCATAAATTTAAAATTCGGTACAACGAAACTGTGGCATAATCAATTATTACACGTCGTGTGAAGAAGAAAAAACTTCACAAACGTCAGTCTTACTTAATTAGTTATGATACAAAATTCGAAAGAATTTTTCTCCGAACTTTCTGAATAATTTTCGCATTAGTAAATCGCGGGCGTTTAATAGCCTTGATATATATTAATTTTAAAAATTCATAATTAATTAAGGATGAAGCTCTTACTTTTTTCTAAATTATAAGAGATTATTTTATTATCTTCTAGATAGTTATAAGATACGTCTTTAGCTATTTCAAACAATAAATACATCATTTTGGTATTTGCGTATTGCAGGAAAAAAGAAAATTATGTCTTGTATTTCATTTTTGAACGAAATAGAATAATTTATCTGAATTATTCATGTGAATTTTCTTAGCAATAAACATACTGTTTTTTTTAATTTTTGATGCATTTAATACCATTTTTTTGTAAATACCGTGTATATTACTCTGATGCACTTATCTGATCTCTCATACACTAAAATAACTCATCTGATTTTTATTATCTTAAAATGCATATTTACGTTTTCTTATCTCAGCATTAAAATAAAAATTCAATATTGATATATTGTTGATATATTGTCAAGTTGCATCGTTAAATAATTACATTGATACTCGAATTAAAAATAGTTAGCACTGAAAATAATCAAATAGTTCCGCCAGAAATATAATTAGTTCTGCTTTTGTTTGTTATTCTGGATTATTTAAATTGTATTAAATAATGCACCTTTTTTGTGTTATTTCTATTAAATTACATGTAACCTAGTTAATAATAAAAATGCTAGAGATTTAACAATTATAAATTCAATTTTACTATGTTATGAAATGCAATTGAATTAGGTAGAAATTCCAGGAATGCACTTGTAATTTGAATAATTAAAAATTATTTCTAAAAAATAGTGCTGGGAGCTTTAAATCATGTAAATAAACATTACGATTGGTCGAAATTACGATTTGGTTGAAAAGAAAATAAATTTCATACATTCTGTTATTGCTAAATACAGGACGTCCTGTAAATCTCAATTGGCCCTTTATTTCATCAACCGTTCGTCGTAGAGGTAGGGTTTTTGTTTAAACATTGCTCAAAATGTGTTCGGAAATCACTCTGCACCAGTTTTGAGAGTGAAAATACACTGTGCGTCGCAGAATAAAAAAAACTATTAAAGCCCCCTTGATCTCTAATTTCTAGTCAGAAAGTTGTTGATTTTTCTCTCTCGTGGGCAACCAAAAAATCACGTTTCCAAGTGCAATATTAGCTGAGATAGTTCAATTCAAATTTTGGAGAAGTTGAGAAAGAACGGTATAAACGAAGGAAATAAATATTGTCCGTTAGTTTGTGCTGTCCTTTCCCAACATTTCTCTGATTTGAATTCAAATGTCACAGCGAATATTGCATTTGGAAACATTGTATTTTTTTTTGTTAATCTCAGAAGAGACATGGCAACAAATTTCCAACTGGTGTTTGGAGGGCCGTGTAAAAATTCATATTTTTTTGTTGACACACCGTATTTTCACTCTCGAAAAAGAGATGTCCATAAAAATATGGATGTCATATATTTCAAAAATACAGCAACCCAATTAAAAATGCAATTAACATAAATTATAAACAATATATACACCTGATAGAATATTATACAACGCCCATAAAAAGTACTTATGGTTGTCTTATTCTAAGAATGGATAGCTTCTCGATTTACCCCAACACGTTTATCGTATTTCTTTTTAAACGTGTCAATTGTGTTACACTTTACTGCCTCCAGGGGTGAGCTATTCCATTTATTAACAACCCTATTAGAGAAAAATTCCCTGCGACACCATAACCTTGCATTGTCCCTCACCAATCGATACTGGTGTCCCCTTGTAAAAGCAGTCGATTTGCGGTGTACTAAAAGTTCATGGTCCATCCTATCCATCCCATTGAAAATTTTGAACACTTCGATCATATCTACTCGACACCTGCGTTCATGCAATGTAAACATATTCAAAAAATGAAGTCTCTCCTCATAGCTCAAGCCCTGTGTGCCAATAAGTACACGCGTAGCTCTTCTCTGCACCCTTTCAACCAAGTCTATGTCCCTCTGTAGGTATGGTCTCCAAAACCTTACAGCATACTCCAGTGCAGGACGAACTAAGCCTCGAAAAAGCGGAAGAGAATCCAGAAAAATATTTCTCACACATGCATTGGTGACGAAAATAATGAGGGTATATGAATATAAAATGGCCTACACACACTCATTAATTTATTATACTATTGCAGTGAGGATTAGTTCCATAAAGCTGGATAAATCCTTAAGAGGTTGTGTGTTTTCCATTGAAGCATTATAAATGTTGTCTCTTAATGAGAAAATATCGCCATTAAAAAGAAATAATTCTTCCGCAAGATAAATTATGCAAATCAATAGAACATCGTATTCACGTTCTGCATCATTTTTGTGCAACATTCAACAAAGAGAAAATACCATTTTATTTAGAAGAGCGTTTTTTTGACGGCTATTGAATTGCTTTAAGCTCATTTCATTTTAGTGGCGATGGTGACTGATGAATAGTTTTTCTCTCATTTTTATATTCTTTTTCATTCGGAATCTCATTCTCTTAGATTATTATTTTTTCCATAACTTGATATGAAGCTATTGATAAGCAAATTCAATTCGCTGAAATTTCCAAGTGCATATGATTTATGATGATGATGATATAAACAAATATGGAAACAATCTCTTGATGAGGAGTGTTACATAAACTAGGACTTATCAGTACGAACGATTGTGTCAGAGGTATTGGTAAAGATGGCATTTTACCCCTTAATGAATAAAAATTTATCAGAACCAGTGAAAGAAGTTAATAATATTCCCCTCATGGTAGAAGCATGAATGTTAAAATTTCCTATTATTATTATTTTCTTTATTTTTTTTATTTTCACCTGGTTGGTTACCTTATTTTGGTACCTAAAAAAGTTTTGCCTGAAACCGCGCGAAGTTGTAACGTTCAAACACGTTGCAAAAAATTTTAGGAAACTAACTGACACAGTGTCCGATTTCCCCATCGGCAACCCGGACATTTGCCTAAGGCCCCGTGCTTTAAGTGGCCGACCCAACAGTATTTTACTTACGTTTTTATAAATTTTATTTCGTAAAATTTTGGAAAATCAGAGAAACTTTTCTTAAATACCTTATACAGCATGTGGAATGCATATGTTTCAATGTCTTTTGCTCGATTAATCGATTTTATATCCTTTCGAACGTAAAACTATTTATGAAACGTGACAAGAAAGGTTTGCATGTTTGATCAACATGAAATCCTCAAATCTTCGTGAAGATTCTTTATATTTGCAATGCAAAACTTTATGCATCCGATCTTGAAAACATTTTTTCAGACAAAATATAACAACTTCAATTTTTAGTCAAGTTTGGTGACACAATGCCACAGATGTTAAATAACGCTTGAGGATTTGAAGAGAGTTTGTGTATGAATCATCATTCACAACTTCACCAATAACAAACTGTTCTAGAGAAGGAGTATTTTTCTCATTAAAAAGGATAAAATAATCAGTTTGTTAAAGTCTTATACAAGAAAATCTTTCATCTTAGCAAGAGATCGAGAGTAGCATTTAGATCAATGAAGAACATTCCGAATAAGTAAAAAATTGTAAAACACCATGAAAAATTTAGAGAAAGATGGTAAGTGTGTATCGTTAGCTTCGTTGTGTATTGAAGCTGAGATAACTCAATAGTTATTTTTTGACGACAGATTATATCAGTAATTTTGCGTGCTTACAGACAACACGTACAGTATCTGCTGACGTACCAAACCTTTACGAAGAAAAATATCCACACCAAAAACTAGTAGAAAATAAGTAAATGTGAAATTTAAAAAAAATGCTAATTCACAATTTCATTTCATTCTAGAAATGTATCGTTTTTTTGGATATTTCTTAGGCCTATATACGTCGAAACGAATTGAAATCAATCGAGAAAAAATAACCCAAATTGCCACCAAACATTTCAGGAAGCCCATTAAATAAAAACACTATTATTATTAGTCAAGCCACAATCGCTCCGGCAGAAAAGTATCTTCATGGCACTTGCTAATTTTCTTATCAGCGTTTCCTCTTGGGGTTAAAAACATCAGAAGATGTTCAACTTTCATTACTGAATAGCGATTTACTTTGAGTGATTATCTGTGAAAAAGTTGGATGACTGTTGCGAATAAACGTACCAGCTAATTGCTTGAATCATAATTCTCAGAAAAAAACATATTTTGCGTGTTGGAATTTCGCAGAGTAAAAATTTAATTTCATCAAATCTGTTGAGCCGAGGCGGGCTTTCGAGAACAACTTTGGATGATGTATTGTTAAAGTACCTGCAATATCTCAGAAATTGACATTTTATATAGATTTCATTTTTGAAATAAAAATATAAATGGGGAATGTTTTCCTTTCTTTATCACTCGCTCATTCTCTACCATGTATATGTAACTGAAAATGTGATACCAATTAATACTGTTGCATACCCACCAATCGTCTCGGTAAGTTTGATACATTTTTCTACATTTCCCCCTTTATCAATTTGTTTTCGACTGTCTTGAATATGGAGTAATTCCCGCTGTATGCAGTTTTTGCCTTTATGTAATATTTTTACTTTTCTTGGCTACTGAAAAAGGATCTTGAGGCAGATCCGAAACACGTCTAGTTGTTGTTCTCTTCATATTTTGGGTTTATTTAAGTTGTTTCTCATTAGTGCATTTATCACTTGCTGGAGACTGCAGAATTCCCGAATAAGTTCGTAAATATGATAAATATGGAAGAAATCATGCGGAAATATTACTAAAAACTCAACCACTTATCGGTATATCTCGTACATGATGGGTGTATTACACAGATTTTGGCATAAAAATTGAATTGACATTGAATTAAATGAAATGTGTGTTAAAATGTGAAATGCATTACAAACACTACACAAAATCAAACTTCACGGAAGGTTCACTACGCGCACGCACACATTCCAACATGTTCGTTAGAAGCTCCGCAGATGAATATGGACGAGGTGCATGTCTGGTTTAGTAGTAGTAGCATTACATGTTCATACAGTACAACTTCTCGATAACGGACAAACATGGGACCAAAATGTTTGATCGCTAACGTGTCCGGTAAGGGAGAGGTAAGATCTACAAGTGGGACTTCGTACATTTATATGTCTTTTTCGACTTCGGGTGCAATTGGTTCCTAATGAAAGTGTTATAAGGATAAAAACGTTAAGGTTATTATGTTCTGTAATGTTAGCTTTCCATGTGAAACAAAACCGACATTATCCACTGAATTCATCATCCCGAAGTTTGAGCAAAATGCACAGTAAATTCAAGTAATTCGTTGATGATTCATCATATTTACCAATACGGGCTTTCTTTTCTTTCAAACCGAGCGCAACTCACGTCTATCACCATGTATGGGCGATTTATTACCTAGTGAGTTGTGCCGGAAGTGTGACTGTGTGTGTACCTAACAGTATGAGTGCGTATCCAATGTGGTGTGTCATTTTTCAGTGCTGCCATCTAATGCACAGTAAATTCAATTAGTTCGTTGATGATTCGTCATTTCTATATTTCTCACATTCTATATTTCAGAAGTGAAGTGAGTGATGTGTTATGATTGAATTACATTTGTACTGTTTGTAGGTCTGTTGGTCTCTGTGGCGAGACTTTTAATGGGGAGATTGGCTCGAATTCGAGCCTTGATGTTGGCAATCACAGAATACCAACTGTGGAGACGGTGGGGTTCGAAACCGATACCTCGCGACGCGAGTATGTCACTATAACCACTCGACCACCACAGCGGCTGCCAATACGGGCTGGACATCGCACATAATCAACAGCGATACCCCGGATGGTAATCCAACAGCAGTATAGATCAGTGGTTCTGAACCTCTTCTTTTTGTATCCCACACCTGATTTTACTTGATATTTTGATTCAAACACCAGGAACGTCATTGCAACTTTTTCCGGGGGGGGGGGTCGGCAAAGAACATGTGCTCAATGTATGTATATATATATACCATTTTTAGTGTATTTTCAAAAGCCGGGGGGGGGGGCCCGACCCCCCAAAAGACAGCCCTGATTTTGAATCATATCACACTCTCCACGTTTAGTTTTTTATATTCTTAATATATATTAATTATTTTACTATTAATTTATAATAAATTTAAAATTATTCAAAATGACTAAATTAATAAATATTAATTAATAGTAAATTTCCGATGCACCCACCTTTCGGGAACGATTCGATATCTCTCTGAAATGTCAAGTGGGGAGGGATGTTGTACCCGTTTTTCCAATGCCCTATAAAGCTATTTTCTTGTAGTTTCTGATAGGAACATACAAATTGTAATGGATTTTCTAAAGATTTGAAAGAACTCGTAAAAACCGCTATTAGAACTTTTGTATTCGTAAATAGTGATGAATAATTCTCTGAAATGAAAAATTAACCATTTTTCGACTCCTTATTTAGAAAAATACCTGAGTCATTGTTTATTTAAAAAAAATATATTTCAAATAAACAAAACAAAATGAATGTGTTTTTGTTTTTTTTCAAATCACAAGATTAGTATTGATAATTCCATCGGTAAATGAGCTAATTTATTATGTAAATGATGTTCTAACTGCAGATAAAACTATTGAAAAAAAAAAGAAGACAAAAAGCCCGACCGACTTCAAACGCAGACAGTGACGATGATATTCATCACCGGGCTCGAGTTAAATCGGAAAATAATTAAATTCCAGTTTGTGACATGACATCAGCGAGTTCTCACTTATTTCTTTTAAAAAGAAAAAAGAAAAAAAGTCCATATATCGGCACATAGTAAACGATGAGTAAGTAGTTTCTGGCAGTGACAGCGTCATAGTGAAAGGGAAGATAGTTTTCCCGATCAAAAGCAGCGATGACAATGCTAAGCAAATGTAGATTCCGTAACATTATTTACGGCTAACACGTTTACATACATCGCGAAACTTCGTTTGAAAACGGTATACAAAAGACGAAACACAGTGAACTTGTCTGCAGTCCTACGGGATTTGCTTCGAAAGTCATAAATCATTAAGAATCAGTAGACCGAGTCATAATATATACGTAGTAACAGTATATGCTTTCTTGTAATTAGTTTCAATTGTGAACAGAGGAGATGCAAACTCTTCGGAGTATTCTAACGCGAAAACATTTCGGAAATACAAGATATACGAAAGTGATACAAAAAAAAAAGAAACATGCTCCAAATAGAATAGTTCGTGGTTGGGAAGAATAAAATATACTGAACGTGTAGGGAACGGAATTCGGAAGGTGCAGTTGGTTCAAAACGGTTTTCTCGATGTCACACTCCTGGGACTAAACCTAGCCGCGGAGGTGAAGTAATAGAATGTGTTTGAAACTGATTACGGATTCTGGTGTCGCTCTCAAAACACACACGTTGGGAGTTATCGCTGCCGTCGAAATAAGCCGGTGTGAGTACAGTATTTCGAGGATTCACTTTCTTATCTAACTGTATTTTTTTTGTGTCATTGCACTTACTGACAGCCATAATTGAATGGAATAATTCAAAACCCATTAAAATGTTTTATTTAATTTGATTATTTTAACCCTTTATTTGACAATGTTGCTTACTCTCAAGCAACATGGTTTACTTATATTTTTCAAGTAAACACATTTTATATTTTGAGCCCGTTTCGGTATTGATGCTTCTAAGAAACTACTAAATATTCGATTCTTAATTATGAGCTATTCATGAACTTTCCATAATTACGAGCGGAATAGTTTAAAACAGTGGTTCCCAACCAGGGATGCAGGAGAGCCTTTGTGGGGTTGCGAGATGGAAAAAAATTACAGCACTTTGACTGATTATTCAAGCAAATTAAAATAATGATAACAATTGAATTTTTCAATCCATAAAATTGTATGAATCATACCATTATTTTGACGCCTCATTCGTCGGACTTCTGCTCGGAAAAATGTGTCATACGAATTTAGTGTTTTCTTTTAGATTAGCGTTCGTACTTGTTTTTCATTTTGGTTTAGAAAAAATACACCATTATTTACTTAAACAATTTCGTGGTTCGTTTACATTGGCAACACGTGTTATTAGCATGTAGTGCTTAGATTTGATACTGTCGTGCATGATTCAGGAGAGACATCAAAAAATTCAGTCAAGTCTCAAAGAAACATTAATTTACAGTTGTTGTGGCTGGAATCAATAAGTTAAGCTATTCAGTGAATGCTTTTTTTTATCTAAATCTCAAAAAAATGTAAAAAATACCTAGTTTTTTTTAGTATCGTTTTTGAATTAGTTTTCAAAAAAGAAGCCGAAATTAAGTAAGTATTGGTCATAGCCGAAAAGACATTAAACAATAAGTAAAAGAATTCATTGAAATTAATTATTGAATAATTTATGTAACCAATTGCAGGGGAAAAAAACCCGACATTTCCTAACAAAGGGAAAACGTATCATCCAAGAGGGTGTGGGAAGGTAATTCGCATTGCTCTTGAAGTACGGGAATACGTAAGGACAAAACGATTGGGAACCGCTGGTTTAAAGGTACATGTCTCCTACTTATTGACAAGCGAAGCAAGAACGATGCTTGCATTTTGAAGGGAGATACCATGCGTGTGGGAGACAAATTGCTGTGCATTCTTCAAGAATGATAGAAAGTAATTTGGCAAACGATAAATACAATTTTTACACTATTCATATCTATGAAAATCGTATGAATACAGCGTGTTCCCTGAAGTGCAATAGCCCATATATTTTGAAATATTGGCAATATTTTTTTTACCATATAATAAAATTCGAGTTACCTCATTTGTTTAATTTAACCCGTCTATATGTTTCTTCTCTGGATATTTCAATCCTTCCTACCAACTAAAAGGTTAAGTGTTCATTTCCAGTTTGAGAAATTGAAATTTTCACTAGGTTACGTATTTTGCCAAGCCATGAGCTGACGGTTAAGCGGAAATTTTTCCCGTGTATTTCTTCAAATCCCATAATCATGAAGTTATTTTTAATATACCTTATACCTACTAACGTAAGGTTCATGGATTAGTATCACATTAATGTTATTATTTTATCGAACGATGTACCTTATAAACATTAATCTGAGGAAATTCTCACGAATTGGTGCATGCGAGAACGTGCTGTGTGTCTATATGTATGCATGCCTCTAAAGCTGGATTCACATCTGCAGAATTCCACAGTGGAAAGCTGGGTTTTGGAGTGTGGCTACGTAAAATTGATCATTAGCCCCTAGGCTGTGAGGATACTCGAAATTATGCTCTCAAAACGACTGAATGAAAAAAAAAATCCATTTTTTTCAGTTGTCTTTTTGTGACATGTAGATGGTACCATGTTTTGTATCCAACTCATACGTTGCAAATACAGTGATACCACGGCTAACGAACATATTTCGTTCCGGAATCACGTCCGTTAGGCGAAAACTTCGCAGGCCGAAATATCACAGCGTAGTAAAACCTATTTAGGGTGGACACTTTATCAGGCGGAAACCTGTCTTCGACGGGATCAAAAAAATATTCCCTTCATCTATTAATGCATTTATGCGTGTATACACCTTCATAAAATGGAATATTACATCAGTCTCTTGATGTTCCGTTTCGTACAGGTTCCATTGTATAATACAATTGAATATAAAGATGTGATGACAGAGAATCTGGGTTCGAACCCACTGTCACCAACAAAAGAGTGATCGGGGCAGGAAGACACGCTACCACTACTCAACAATGTGCAACCGTCCGACACTCTTCAAACAAACCTGTTAGAAAAAACCTGAAAAAAATTCTAGAATATAAGCGTACGCCATCTATATGTCATTTCAAGAACATGTTAAAACATTTATTTGGGAAAAAAAAAATCCAGATCATCTTGAGATGATGCTGAGCTGATGATCCCCGAATGATGGAGCACACTGTTGGTTAAAGTCACCCACGCTATGCCAGCCAAAGCTAAAATAATCCAGTTTTTGATGAATTTTCGAGTTGCAGAATTCTGCGGATGTGAGCCCAGATAAATGTATTCATATGTCACAGTTGCGCTTGTTTCTTGTTATATTGGTGATATTTGATGCCGTGTACATTTTGAAGTGAAAATTGCAAATGCTCGAGTTTTAACGTTATGTGAACAACAGCATACATCATTACGATGGAAGTTCATTCAGTCCACACGATCACACAACGGCAAATATCTCACGTCACCCAAGCGTGTACTCATTTCTCATTATTTTCGTACTATTATTGCCAGATTGAATCACAATGGGTATAATATCCCCACACTCATGATGCGAATCGTGAATTTATTTTTTTGCTGATGCAGATTCAGATTAATGAAGGGAACATTCAACTACTAAATAACGATGGGAATTGCCCATAAAACGGAGGAATCAACTAGTTATTTATGTTTAAATAAAGACCATCTATCAACATGGCATAAGTACCTGTAGCTCTCGACATAAATGCATTGTATAACCATAACGCAGACGTGAAAATAAATGAATATCGTTCACATGCGGGAATTGTGATATATATACTGCCATGAGATTTGGATGCAATACTGAGAAAGCGCTGATCTGTTTGATCTTGTAGTGCTCCATTCGTGTGGTTAGGATCAGCATGATTAACAGATACGCACAAATGTGTAACCACGTTGAAACAGATCATTATATGATCGAATTTATGCTTTCTAGACCATTTACAGATAGACACATGATGAAATCATCTCGAATCAATACAATTCAAATATTAAACAGATATTATTCAAATATACCGATAACAATTGCAAAATAAACTCCAATACTGCATTTAATTTTATAGGCCAGAAAATAATTTTTTTATTCAAAATAAGCTAAGGTTATAGACTAAGACGGAGCTAATTATTTTAGGCTATTTTACATTTCAGTTATAATAACCGGACCGCAGGAAAATTATGGAAAGGACCAATTAGGACCATGGGAATTATGAATATTGCAGTATAGATGTATGGTTATCTAGAGTATATATCTGTGTAATTTGATATACAGGGTGATTCTACGTTCATGCGACAAACTTTAAGAGGTGATATAAAATTCCTAAACAAAAATTTTTGGTCATAGAATATGTGGTCGATTGCAATAGCAGAAACTTTCCGTGAGTGCACAACAGCACTTCTCCAAAAGCAAATATGGTATTTTCTTGACGGGTTTGCTACAATAATTGCAATCAAACATTAGAGGGTGAAGGCTATTGTAATGCCGTAGGTCTTCTCATGGTGAAGCTTGCTAACCATGGGCGGCCCCAGCACCAAATCGACTGATCTAATGCATATATGTATAGATGAATTGACATCATCATCATCATCGTGCCACCCAGCAATAATGACCATGCCCCCCCCCCAGATTTAGAAGTCTATCTACGCCTATGCTGCTAACGCAAATTTTTCCACAAGTCATTACACCGCTGATCATTGTTTGGCACAGCATAACCTTAATGGTCCTTGCGCCAATAGAAAACAAACACCGATCCGAGCCGGGTGATAGCACATATCGAATCAAAACCGTCGGAAAAATATGATATTTAGTTTTGGTGAAGTGCTGTTGAACACTCTCTAAAAACGCCCCCCCCCCCCCTCCTATCACGTTTGATATTGCGATCCGACCACATTCTATGGTAAACAAATGATTTTTTATGTGTCTTATATCATGTTTGAAAATCTGTCTCGTGAATTTAGAAGCACGCTGCAATTTTTTTTTTTTTTTTCAGTTTAGATATATTTGACATCCATGTATTTTTATGGGAATCTTTTTTCAGCCACCTCGTTGTCCATTTTATCTGTTGTTGCCTTCGTATTCGAATTTTTATTTCTGTTTGCATAATTCGCAGCCTATATTTTTTAGAGCGGGTGAACAGGATACACTCATTAAGAACAAGATTGCACCGCACAACAATGCAATTGCGTACAACATTAAAATATACAATTAATTTTTGACTTGCTGAACATGAATATCACTTTTACAAAGATTTATTGACTCTTGTTTTAGAGATATCACTAAATTAACCCCTTTACGCACAAGGTTTTGACAACAAATTTGAATTATCCCTATTTCGATAAAAGTCTGATAAATATGGAAAAAAATTATATAATCTCTTTCTCATCTTCATTATCTACATTTCCTTATCTTCATCAAACCAATTAATTATTGTTAACCGTACATGATACGTACACTACAAATATTTTGCAATTAAAATAAATTAAAACAAGTGTGACGAAGATAAATACATTCATAAAACATTATCAGTCTTGCAATGTTGGCTTTCTTCACACGTTATCAACAAACAAAAACAACCTTACCATTCGGATTCACCATCCTGGAGATTAGTTATGTTCAGTTAAGGTGACCTTTATTAACTAATTAATTGATGATTTATCGTATTTACTTACTCAATCTTGAGATTTTTTTTTTGGGATTAAACATAATTTTAGTTGGATATGACAAATACTTGGTTTGTGGCCAAAAAATAATGAATTAGAGTTGGGGGGAATAGAGTTTGCCTGATTTTACTGTCCGCTAACATGGAGTGAAATACATTAAAGCTCTATTCTATTGGACTGGGGATCAGAAAAGTATCCGTTAACGGGTGTTTTCCGTTAATGGGGAGTGTCCATTAGGGGAGGCTTCACTGTAAATGTGCAATTTTAGAGAGACAGTAGCCTATCTAGCTTGTTTTATGGTTAAATTCGCGTTCGATACACCGAATTACATAAGAAATCATCACTATTATTGTTTGAGACAAAGAAACCTTGCCAAAATTTATTGTTCCGTGTTATCAAACAATACATATAATTAAACGATGTACATTTAGAATAAAAGTTTATATGGATTTCTAAATACTGTTTATTTATTTATTTCTGTTATGTCATTGAATGAATGGTATTATGAAAACAGATGTATGGAAATTTTATTTAGCATCAATGTCCAAAAAAACAAATATCTTCTCACTTTACTTGGATGATAATATATCAGAAATATATTCTCATATAAGAAGAAAAAAATATTGAACAATCGAGGTATTCATATGCAAATTCCTTTATAGAAATTTAAATTACTTTTCAATGAAAGCCGGTCATTTAATATTTAAATCACCGCTTTTAAATAAAGTGATTTTTTCCCCGAAATATATCTTATTTTTACTGCAAAATAAAAAAAAAGAATATATTCTATTCAGCAATAGAATTATATTCTATTGCAAAATATAATCATGGAATCATATGCATTTTCTTCTTTTATTTCCATCAACGATTCAGTCCCAGTAAATTCAGAAAATTTAATTTACATGGTGAATATATAATTTTTTTATGATATTTTTCCAAATTGGAGTGTAATGCCAACATAAGAAAAATAGTTAAGATTTTGGAGTGACGCTATGGGAAAAACAGCCATTGTATTTTGAAATTCAATTTAAAAGGAGTGCTTTTAACTTTGCTGTCTATAGCACCGTTGTGATAAAATTCAATAGTTCTCTATCTGCTTTTCTAAACGAGACAATTCTGCGTAAATTGAAAAATAAAATTCAATTTTTAATATATATATATTTAATATATGCATTACTTTCAGAGAGATGGAGTAATTTTCAAACGATGGAAGTCAATTCAAAAACTTTGAATTGAATGAAGAGGAACATAAAAATTATTCATTAACCTCAACTACGTTCAAATTTGATCAATCTGCAGAAGAATTCGAGGAAAAACAAAATTCACGTGAATAAATAACTTTGAAATATACGATATTATATAAAGGAGTATGTTGAGCGTCATTGTGGGGGGTTATCATACTCATATTTTCCATATTAATATGCCGTTCATATCTACTCTACTTCATAGCTGCCGCTGCTGTAGACAGCTCACCGGCCCAATTTGTCCCCTTGACCGTTTCAGATCCGAGCATTCATTTTTTTAGAATTTTCAACATGTTTTTTTCATTTTTTTTTCTAAAAAAATGCGTTAAAAACGTGAATGTCCACAATTCTTTTTTTTTTTTTTTTAATTTTTAATTTATTTTATTTTTATTTATTTCGTGTAAAAAACTAGTGCGCAATGCATATGCATTTTTTCAGCCCAGATGATGCAAGTTATATTCATCTTCACAGACAATTTTTTTCCAGAATTTTATTCCTAAATTTTGTGTAATGGACCAGACATTTCCCGGAGGCACTTCTTCCTGAATCTATCTTATAACCTCCAGAAAATTTCAACTTTAATTACTGCCCTTTGATTAAAGCCTCAAAGTTCCTATTCGCCGTATTTCTTACTCAAAACTTATACACTACTCTAAGTGAGGGAAGGCCTGAGGTAAAATAAAAATTCCAAAGTGAGAAAAAGCAACCACCCCATATGTGTATGCAGGATCGAAAACATTAAAGTGAGAACCATTTCTCCAGATCCATCAAGTCTCGATGCAACATGCAAAATCAGAATCAACTTCCACATCATCAATAAAGTATATATTACTATTAACATGTTGCCAACACAGAGCCCGGTCAATCAATCCATCGCAGCCTGCGAAACGTTGCACGACGGAACCACAAGTGGTCACGTGTGATGATAATATTCGTGAAAGGTCATGGACCGTTTCCGGTCAACTTTCATAGGTTCGAATTTATGCACAGTGATAAAAATGCATGGTGAGTCAAACTAGATCTTTCCTGTTTCCCCCATAAACCTGAAAAAAAGGAGCCAAAAAGATTTAAAAAAAAATAAAAATAAAAACAGATTTGGGAAAAACATTGTTCAGAGTATTGTGTTCGCCCAAGTCGAAAATGAGAAACTGATATAGTAGATGGAACATGTTGCAGTTTTCAAGCATAAATATCAAATTAGTGCTGAAGTAGGCAAAATACACGTCAGATTTAACATTATCTCAACATTTTTTAACGTAAATATATATATTTTTTTCACCATTAATTTCGAATAAACTTCGCTGCTGATAGCATTTTATTTATAAAGGAGGTAAAGAAGAAAAAACATTTTTTTTAAATTTTTTGACTGACGTGTATCTTTGTCTAATTCGTGACAATAACTTATATGATTTATTATGCACACAGGGTGCATAGCAAACTGAGGGTGTGATACTTTACTGACGATCCGTTGATCCTAGAGGTATACTTCCAGTAGAAAAAGCTTCCAAACAACGTGTAGTACTCAGATATACAGTTCATGTTTCTTTGGGGTTGTATAGTTATCAAAATAAAAAATTCACTTTTTATTCAAACCCCGTATACCTTAAAATCCAGTTAGAAATTAATTTGTTTTCCTCTATTTTCTGATAGCAACAAAAAAAAAAAATCCACAGGAAGTTGCAAAATGATGCAAAAAAAAATGCATCAGGAGAGACAGGGCAACAGCGTTGCAATTGGATTTCGGGGCACACGAAGACTGCATAAAAACTTAATTTTACTATTTCAATATCGTGACAATAACTCTTACAACCCCTTGAAACATGAGTGACATATCTGTGTACTACACGTTATTTGTAAACTTTGCCTAACTGGATTTATACCTCTAGAATCAAGTGTTCGTCAGTAAAATGCCATACCCCCACCGTTTGCCATGCACTCTGTATAACATAGTAACGTTAGAAGCGTATATGGTACATCAGTTTAATATCAGAGATCCAATTATCATGGCAATACTAACTTGAGAAAGCATAAATAAATTCTATTCAAACTTAAATATTCCAACAAAAATATCGGCATCTAATGCATGCTTAATCAACTAATCAACGAATTATTTATTAGATGCTTGATATAAGAGGAAAAAAGGTTCAGTGTTTTTTATTATATCAGAACAAAATAATTATAATTATAATCTTCCGACATATCTTCGTAGTGAAAAGTAAATGTCACAAAACGAATCTAAAAAAATAGCAAATCGCGATATTAGAAATTTCAAAATTAATTCCATGACATCCACGTGTAATCGTATGACACAAATTACAAAAAAGAAGATACAAAAATCAAGAGAGTTTATATGAAAGAGAAAATGATCATATTCTATATTTAGAATTCTTTCCGTCTCTAAGATTTCTTCCACATTTTCCTTTATGTATATTTTTTTTTTTTGCTTTTTTTAAATTCATCTTACTTTGTTCATATTCAGGCAATTTAATTTTTCTAATACACTCTTCTCCCCTGTTTTATTTCTTTAATGGAAGTAAGTTCCATTAAAGAAAATTTGAAAATTGCCTCTATTAAGCACCAGAATCTGCTTAAATTGTCCCGCCATTCTCCTATCTTCCGGATATTTTATATTTTTTTTCCTTTTTATATGCCTCCCGTACTTTCTTCTAGCGGATCCAGTTTATTAATATGTAAAGCTTTGGGCTGAGATGAGGAGAACTACGGCTAATACAACGCTTCAATTTAGTCCTTCACCCTGTCTCCTCAATTTGCTGTCAGGATGAACGCCGGAGATATAGCCTTCTAGTTTTTTTTTTTGTGAAAGACAATTTTTCCTAATCATTTTTTTTTGTATAATAATTTTTTTATGTGTCTTGCTTAGTTGAGCTATCGATCGGTAATCGACTTTCAGTTGTCATTTCATGACAAGAAAAATCGAAATAATTTCAAAGAGATTCCTTTCATTTGCTTCATCTTGCACAAGCGCGATTAAAAATGATTTCATTTCCTCCTCATAGGAATGAAATTTGGTTTATTAAATATTTTTGATTGAGTCAAATATTTTTTTTTTTTAGTATAAGACAATATCAGTGTATTCTCCCGCATTACCTGCACGCCGAGAAACAGCCAGGAAAACCAGCATGCTAGAAACATTTTCATAGAATTTTTTGATGTGTGACTTCTGTCTTTTATTTTTCTTTTTCAGTGGAAGAGATTTGGCAATGGATTCTTAATGTTTTGTGTTCCACGGAAAATTTGTGCCAGTAAGATAACGTCGCTCCCGAGTGGCGTGGTGGTAACATCCTAGTCTACCACCACCATGAAGGTTGGTGTCACGGTCCCGGGTTCAAACCGTAGCTCCGAATCAGATCCATATACTTATCTGTGAGGTACCCCGTGCTGCTGGAAAATGAAGTCATCCGAATCGGTTTCTAACTGTGGGTAAAGCCTATCTTGACAAAAAATACTGTGCCATTTAGCACTCAATATTTTGTATAAAAAAAGATATGTAAAAAATAAAGTTTCGAATACCAAAAAGCATGAGAAAGCCATCATTCACAGCTTCATGTCCACCTAGAAAGCCACCTCGTTGGGCATTTTGCCTGTTATGGCGTTGTATTTGTATTTGTAAAAAGTAAGCTAATCGCTTACTTGAACTGGTGGTTGTAATTCTATTATATCTGAAAATCTCAATTCCGTCAACACGCTTAGTTTTTGATCAGAGATGCAAAACACATAAAAATGTCTTTCTTCTGTCATTAGGCTGTAAACGACGTTTCTCCTGGCGTTAGGTAACCAGAAGCAACGTTTCATCAAAGGTGAGGAACGGGGTTGGGAGAATAAAGGAAATATAACTTTCATGGCATCCACTGCAGTGGTGTTATCTAAAGACTTTGCTTTGAGACAAATTAGAAATCTATTGTTCCCATAAAATTCAATAAAACCGGAGCGAGAAATAAAAAAAATATTTAAAATGAATAAAAATGCAATTGACAAAAAAAAATTGCTCAGAGTATTAGTGTTTGTCCAATTTTAAAATAAGCTACCAAAATAGATGCACAGTTGTCAAGCATTAATATGAAGTTAATTGCTAAAACAGACAAAATCTTTTGACGATTTGCCTATCTCTTAACATGGTAAAATTTAAATTAACGGTATTTCATTTATTATCATGTAAAGATTTGTTTCGTTTTTTTGGGTTTTTTGGTTGACTTCTCCTTTTTTAAACTTTTTTCCCCCATTTTTTGTCTAATTCCGTGAGATTGGCCCATATTACACATGCTCCGTGCTGACATGCTTCTCAGCTGGGACTCCAACTCGCTTCAACATGGCTCTTTAGACAAGAAGGCAGTCTCACTGTTCCACAAAAGTTTCATGAAGCATTCTAGCAGTTGAATACAATCGTTATTGACCATTAAACCCATCACAATTGTTGAAAACACCTCATCGTATTCATGAGCTTCACAGAATTGGGGGAAAAAAGTGAAAATTTTTGTTAAATGTTATTAAATGAAAAAAGAAAAAAAAAACGTTCCTGGCAGGAAATCAAGAAACTTGCTGTTCTTCCTTCCTTCTTTTGAATCGCCAATCAGACTGAAACTACAACGGATGATGCAACAATTCAGGTGGTTTGACAGTGGCGATACTAGCACTCGGTGCTACTAACTCAGGTGGAATAGAGAAAATTAATGTCAACTTACCTTTTATGCCAACTATTCACGGTTTACCCTATCTAATATAGATTGATATCTATCAATTGTTTCCTGACTGCATCATGCGATCGTCAATGAATCTCGTTTTTTCCATCATGCTTGGAATGGACCCGGCTTCAATATTCAAAAAGTTGTCACCAAATTTTAACGGCATGCCGGCTTTTTAAGGGGAGAAATACAGTATCCTGTTTTTATTAAACATTCCAGGGCCTTATTTTATAATTAATGTTCCCCTTTGAAAGTGGCCGTAAAAGTAAAACTACTGGGCAAAATTTTATCAAACTTGATAATAAGTTACAGGTGGTCATGCGATTCAATTTTACACACAAAAAAAGTTCAAAAACTCACCACCAGCGGGGAATGGCACTGTTTTAAATATTTTTTTTATAAGAAATGAGGCATGAAGACATCGGTTTAATATGGTGTCAATCGTTTGACACCTCAAAATGTGTTACAAAGCATGTGCAGTGTTGCATCCACCATTTTCTGAAAGCAAGTTAAATCACATTACACGCCGCTCATTGCTATCGAATTCATAATAACAATTGGCGAGAAAAGCACGGTCTTGCATGGATACCGACATCGTCGACTCGCTCGAAACAATGAGAGCTCGGACGAGGGGGCTAAATTTTCTATAGCTGAAAAATCAACTGGCGTGTAAAGCGTATTTGTATAATTTATATTATATTAATAATTTATAAATGATAGTAATTTGCGTCTCTCCTGCCGTAAGCCATGTAGTCATTGCGATTTTGCATAACCCCACAAACAGTTTCATTTTGGAAACTATTAACAACATTTTAAACCGATGTCTTCCTGTCTTATTTCGTTTAACAATATCGCATATAGCCATTCTCCGCTTGTGGTGAGTTTTCGATTTTTTTTTTTTTTGCGGAAAATTGAATCCTATGAATCTATGACCTCCTGTAAACAATTGTCAAGTTTGATAACATTTTGTCCAGGGGTTCATCTTGTATGGTCATTTTAAAGTAAAGCATTAATCTAAGGACCCTGTACTAAGAAAAAAAATGTTTTTGTGTAAAAAAAAAAAAATTTTTTTTGAAAAACTAAAAACTTTTTAAAGGGGTTGGTGCACGCGCAAATTTTCCAAAAAACTTATTTTTCAATTTCTAAATAATATGGAACTTTCTGCATCTAACTATGTTCAAGTTTTTGTTCTACCTGTGCTAAAAGTATTTTTAAAATATTTTAATATAGACTATACTTGCAGGCATTACACATAGTAATGTTTTCCCCTAAAATACGTTTTTCTCAAAACTAAGTTATCTGTTAGATAAGGAAATTTTTTTGGAAGACCACTCATTCAAATGTCTTGAAACTTTGTGCGTCTTTCAACACTATGGTGTTAAATACTTTAACACGAGGTTTTATGACTTTAATTGTGCTGGTTATTTTCGATCGCAAAAATCACCGAAATTTACCAATATTTCGTGCCATAAATTTTTGTAAATAATTTAAATAAAAAATCCTCATTTTCTACAAGAACATTGAAGAACTTTCATAGTATGTTTAAAAATTTAAAAATTGGAAATGTGTTTTTTGGAAAAATTGCGTGCACCAACCCCCTTAAAAATTTTTTAGAATGAATTTAGCATTTCGTATCACACATCACAATGTGTTTGAACATATGTGGTTCAAAATAGTTCTATATCTGGTACCTAAGCTATAAAATTGATGCTGTAGATCAAGAGATTTGTCTTGAAATATACGTACGAGATCCGCACTCTTAGTTCCGTACGTGGATGGCCAAATAATTCACGAAGCCGTCCAGACATTTACAAGGCGAATGGACGATAGTCGCATTAACCTAAGCAATTCGTCCTCTTCTTTTTATTTCAGGGAAGAGCTCCTATAAATCTCTTTGTGTAGAATCGTGGAATCTTGAGGCGAGAAGACTACGAGAGATTCCCATAGTTCTCCGATTTTACTTGAACATTGAAGAAGAGAAGAATTTTCCTCGAAACGTAGGTATTTCAGTTATTTCAAAGTGGTATATTGGAAAAGTTCTTGACATGATCGTACATGTTTCAAAAAAGTATTTACAAACAAAAAACCGTGACTTATCGGCATTCTGACAATAAATTTCGACTGGTTTGAAGCATAAAATTGAAGTACGTAATTCAAATAAAATCCAAATGTACGCGTTTTCTGTTCATTGCCAAAATATTGCCACGTATCAAAACAGAATATCAATTATTTCGCTATAGTTAAGATAATTTTTGGTTGTGAAAAACAAATATAAATAAATTGAGAGATCGATAATTTTTATTTCCCTGTGAGATAATTTTGGATCAGAACTACGATAACGTTATTTGTACAACATGGGGCTAGAACAGGGGCTGCTCAATCGTCATCAGACTGCGACTTCATTGGTTTGAAACGTGCACATAGTTAAGTGATCTGGAACAGTGCCACAGGTCACTTTGGTGGTCTATAAATATGCCGCAGGTCTCAAGTGATCTGCTAATGCGCCGCAGGAAATTTAAATGATCTGGAACAGCACCTCAGGTCACTTAAGTGATTTGTAAATGTGTCATGGGTTATTTAAATGATCTGTAAATATGCCCGGGATCACTTAAGTTATCTGTAAATGTTCCACGGGCCACCCAAGTGATGTGGGACCTGTAAATAAGCCAATAAGATCACTTCAATGACCTGTAAATGTGCTGCGGGATGCGTAAGTGATCTGGAATAGCGTTGCGAGTCATTTAATTGATTTTTCCATATGCCGGGGATCACCCAAGTGATGTGGAAATGCATCACAGGTCACTTAAGTGATATGTAAATATTCATCATCCCTTAATATTCATTTTAACAAAATTAGGTTTGGGGAGCGGGCCTGATTGGATCACTCCGAAGGCCCACATATGATCCGCTGGACATGGTTTGAGCGTGTATGGGTGAGCGACTAATGTTCCTCAACCTGGGCCCCCCCCCCCAATAACCTTGTGGTACTGCGATATAAGAGGGTAACTGGTGGATATCAAGTGGGAGGGTGGTCACGTGGCCACTGTAAACGTTCCCCCGTCAAGCCACGGGGGAATGACAGGTTTTTATGAACTTTGCAGAAAATGTCAAATGTAGAGATAAAACGCTTTTGAAAGTACAATATGATTGGGAGAAAGTGTAATTCATTGTAGAATAAAGCAATACTGCGCACATAAAACCAAGGTTATTTTTGGAAAGTCAAAACACGTGGGCTCATTTAGACGTGACCGCAGAGGGGAGGATTCATGTCCGGGGGGCTTACAGGATGAGTTCTAGAATAATAAATTTTAAAGTATGATAGTAGTATGTAAATATGTAAGCCTTTACTTCCAGCCAAGTACGAGACCACAGAACATCTCTGTGCGGGCTCCCATCATTTTAGTATGTGCTATTTGGACATAGAATCACTAGAGATCTGTGAGTTTGAAACTCACTGATCTCTAGCCCCAGGGGTCCAAAGATCAATCTGTTTATAAACGTTTTAAACGTGCTCATTACACATTGGATAGAAGAATCCATTCAAGAATTTTTAAGGGCCCCGTTCGAGGATGAGGAAAGGGCTTCGGATAAATACGGGAGGGTCGGAAACGCCTATATAACACAACCAGTGTCTGGCATAGTTGTTAGATCGGTTACTGCTCTACAATGGCAGGTTATCGAGATTTAAGTGAGTTTGAACGTGGTGTTATAGTCGGCGCACGAGAGACTCTAAGCTATTTGAAGCCAAAAAAAAACAAAAAAAAAAAAAAAACGGAAGGAATAGCATATAAACTGAAGAGCCAGAAAAACTGGTTCAGGCATGCGTATGCAAATAAAGAGATATGGAACCAATCAGAGTACGGCGCTGCGGTCGGCAACGCCTATATAACACAACAAGTGTCTGACATAACAGATCGGTTACTGCTCTACAATGGCAGGTTATCGCGATTTAGGTGAGTTTGAACGTGGTGTTATAGTCGGCGCACGAGAGATGGGACATAGCATCTCCGAGGTAGCGATGAAATTTGGATTTTCACGTACGACCAGTTCACGAGTGTACCGTGAATATCGGGAATCCGGTAAAAAATTAAATCTACGACATCGCTGCGGCCGGAAAAAGATCATGCAAGAACGGGACTGACGAGAAACATCAAACGTGACAGACGTGCAGCCCTTCCGCAAATTGTTGCAGATTTCAATGCTGGGCCATCAACAAGTGTCAGCGTGCGAACCATTCAACGAAACATAATCGATATGGGCTTTCGGAGCCGAAGGCCCTTTCGTGTACCCTTGATAACTGCACGACACAAAGCTTTACGCCTCGCCTGGGCCCAACAACACCGACATTGGACTGTTGAGGACTGGAAACACGTTGCCTGGTCTGACGAGTCTCGGTTCCAATTGCTTCGAGCTGATGGACGTGTACGGGTATGGAGAAAACCTCATGAATCTATGGACCCTACATGTCAACAGGGGAGTGTTCAAGCTGGTGGAGGCTTTGTGATGGTATGGCGCGTGTGCAGTTGGCGTGATATGGTACCCCTGATACGTCTAGATACGGCTCTGACAGGTGACAGGTACGTAAGCATCCTGTCTGATCACCTGCACCCATCCATGTCCATTGTGCATTCCGACGGACTTGGACAATTTCAGCAGGACAATGCGACACCCCACACGTCCAGAATTGCTACAAACTGGCTCCAGGAACACTCTTCTGACTTTACACACTTCCGCTGGCCACTAAAACCCCCAGACATGAACATTATTGAACATATCTGGGATGCCTTGCAACGTGCTGTTCAGAAGAGATCTCCACCCCTTCTTACTCCTACGGATTTATGGACAGCCCTGCAGGATTTATGGTGTCAATTACCTCCAGTACTACTTCAGACATAAGTCGAGTCCATGCCACGTCATGTTGCGGCACTTCTGCGCGCTCGCGGGGCCCTTCACGATATTAGGCATGTGAACCGGTTTTTTTGGCTCTTCGGTGTAATTATTTGGGATCTGGCTAGTAGATTCAAGTGCATTCCACATGCAAGGAAATTAATTTCCAGCGTGGTACCCAAACTCGAGAAATTTTATGTCATTTTAACTGAAATTAAAAAAAAAAATACTAGAAAAACCCCCTAATGTAATTAAATCAAATTAATTGAAGAATTTCGATGAAGTTTCGATCGAGCGGTTGATGTTCTCTCGCTCTTAAAGCCGCCGAAAGCACACGCAGTTAAATTCTGAGCAAATATTTACATGTCAAGTATCAATATTTTTTTTTCTCCTTTTAACAGCTTCGTTCATGACATTTTTCCAACAATATTTCATTATAAGCTGGAAATTAAAGTTATTTCGAGAGAAACTTCGAAGTAAAAATGGAAAAAAAAAACGGCCATTCCATTAATGGGTCAAAAAAGGAAATGTTTTCCGAGTATTCCCAGAAGAATTTGCATTTCGATAACACTTGAAGAGCATGAGAAAATAATAAATGATGGGATTTTTTTTTCCACTGTTCCCACAGATTTTTTTATTAAAAAATATTATTCATTAAATATTTATTTAAAAAAAAAACAACATCAATGGGGAAAAAGTGGTTTGAACGTAATTAACACATATTCATCATTCATTCTGTTTCAACATTAATTGTACTTCATAAATATTCAAGAAAACAAAAATCCGAAAAAAAAGACAAAAATAGAAAATTCGTCTTTTCATTTACGATAAATAAATGAATTTGTTCTTTTCGAGTTAAAATGACACCATTCATATTATTCTATTTTTTTTAATATATATGATTAAGGTGTCAAAACTCAAAACCCCTGTGACGTTTTTGGGCAAAATATACCGAAATAATACAAAATATCATATTTTAGACAAAGTTTTATAATAGTCTAATGAATTAGTTTTTTTTTAAATTTTCCTATCGCGTCTCATGAGAAAACAGTAATTACATTGAAAAGATAAAATGCTGTAAAACAAATTTTATTTGTTATCTAATCTTGAATTTATCGATATCTAGTGTAATGAGTATATGAAACTTTATTTCTTTTGGCATAATTAGCAACCAAAGATGTCAAATTACTTTTCAGAATGTATTGCAACATTGATTATCTCCTTTCCTTCGTTTGTTTTTATTTTTATTTTAAAGTGCAAAGAAGTATAATGGCGACGGTGTGCTCAAGGAAATATTTTCTACGAGACGAAAGTTATCGGACCTCATCGGAAACTGTAAACGAGATTTTAATTGCGCATAACTATCCACACATAAGAGTAAAAAATTATACACTTTGACATGCCGATGCTCACCTCTACTAAATTGATTAGGGTATTTATACGGCTTCATCATTGGAAACTAATTTTCCTCGAATATTCCCTCAACACTCTCCTCAATCACCGCTAACTCGTAAAAAAACATGTAAACCCTGGCAATATCCGATATCGAATACCTTAGATGTGTTTCTATGGTCTGAAAAAAAAAGGATTAGTCCTCTAGAATGATATGAAATGTTAAATTTTCAAATAAAAGATGCTCATATAATCGAAATTATAGTTTGATTGTAATAAAGAATTTAGATATCAATATACATTAAAAAAAACATAATTACTGTCAAACACGGGTATAACGACTTCGATTGCAACGACACTTTGGCTATAACGTCAATAATTTACTGTCCGTGCCGAATGCCACGGAGAACATTATTTACCTTGCTTATAACGTCGATGAAAGCAACCACCTCAGATATAACTACAGATTTTTCGTCACTTTTGTTTCCGTTTGAATGAAGTTTTCCTAAGAAATTTCCAAGAATAGAGTTAATCATATTCAGGGATTGTCCGTCCATTGTTCTACTTACACTAACGTTGAAGAAAAGATTCATTGCATGTTTGACGATCCGACTTGGTTATTGGCACAATTCATAGCATTTTATTACTTTCCCTTTCCCGACCTTTCCTCACAAAAACGTCACATTTTCTCAACGAAGCTCACTTTGATTTGCAATCGTTACGCAAATCAGGAATGAAAGTAATTTGCAAAATTTTAAAATTGTGTTATAATGAACATGACTATAAATATTCATCTCACATATTTGCCAAGTTAATTTTTTTTCCGTGAATACATTTTAATAGATTTTCTGTAACCATTTTTTTTCTCCAAGGGTTATTTATAAACAGTATTTGGTAACTCCGTCAACATTTGGCATTACCTTTCCAAGAATAGGCATATCCCGTATTAATTTTTTACCGATTTCTTATATTTTTCTGGATATAATTGGTCACCCCTTAATCATAAATAAAAACTTCATTGAAAATGTCAACCTTACTTTTAACACACTCCAGCTATGACGACAAAATTTCGTAATAGCTTCGATGTCGTTATCATGGCCCCCACATCCTGGAGCAGGATCCACAGACAGAGATCTTTGGAAGGGGGGGGGGTGGCTTCTATTGCGCATTTCTACTATGAAAACCTAAAAAGATAAAAGCAATTGTCTCGGGCTCCAGGGCTAGAGCTTTGTGAGTCCCGCCCCTGTGGGACATGGCCGTAAGTGAAAGGAATGCGCTTTCTTTAAAAATCGAGACATTTAAACAAACATTTAAAAATTGTGGGTAGATTTTTTTTTTTCATTTTTAGTGGGAAATGTGGTAAGTTTTCAAATTTTGCATGGTAAAAGGTTTCGACGTTAGCAAAATCAAGCACAGGTGGAAATTGTGTTCTTCCTCACGACTGATTTTCACAAGATTAAACGCAGTGCTTAAACATGTTAATTAATTTAACCCAAATTAAGTATTTAACAAGTCCACCAAAATCCCAGCTAATGTATTTTGTGTGTGTGACCAACTAATTGAAAAATAAATAGCATATCTTTGTATTGGTGCATAAATTTTCGTGTTTATTTCTATTACGCAATTCTCAGGAAAACATTTTGTGGAGAGGAAAACGAAGAATGAAATTGAACGTCTACAACACAATAGCACAAAGTATTTTCCTTTATTTATTTTCTCTGTATTCTTCTTCTTTTGCGTTCGGAAGGAAACTTTCGAAAAATAGTTTAGCAGATTCTTCGCCGAAATTCCAAGTCTATTAAGAATAAAGAAGACAAAACCGGGATGTGAGAGGGAAAAAGAGGAATTTTTCGATTAAGTGTTCGAATATTTTATCGGCGCCTTCATATGCGAGGGCAGCTATGCGGAATAGGTATTATGGGCAGAATATATGAAATGAAATACAACCAAGTGAAGAAATATTCTCATTTTTAATATACGTGTTCCCCAGACAAGACGATGGATATGAATCAACACAGTAAAATTGGTTTCTATTGTTTTATAAATTAGTTTTCATTCCCATTTTTATGATTTATTTTTTTTGGATGTCAAAATCAATAGTCGGATATGTAAAAAAGTTTTCAACACCATTTCAATTTACAGAATCAATCGTAAGGATACAAAATATATCAATAATTTTATAATACACTTGATGTCGCCTATTACAATTACGGATGAGTTAGGGTATTGTTATCATTTTTGCAAGGAACGGAATGGATCCAAACCATTATCAGAACGTGGGAAAAATTCGTTTATACTTATCGGGACTTCGGATAATTATTTTTTTTCCCGTCGAAAGTTATTTTTTGAAGCTAAAGTTTAATCAAAATGGATTTTTTTTTCTATAAGTTATCGTTATCTTACTACAAGAACATGTAGGAGATTAGAAGGTGTTCTCCCCCTCCCCCGTTGGCAAATATTTCCGTACTTATGTCGTAATCAGTCCGTAATATTCGCTGTGATGCATATACATGTGGGGCTGCATTTTCAATGGCCTCCCCATAGTGAATAAAAATGTCTGACGAAGAAAACGATTTTTTTTTTATACAAAAATTACCACGTTTCCAAGACAAATAAATTCAATTGGTCGAATGGTCGACACGTTTCGGCTCTTCAATGGAGTAATCAGTTTCGGCTCTTCAATGGAGAGCCGTCATCAGGCCCTCGTGGTCAGAATTCACACGAATGAACGAAGATTTTTCCTTCAGTTCTTGATCAGTATCTTTCAGTTGACCAGATTCGAATTTCTTTTCCCAGACTTTTTCGGTAGGTCACTCTTTCAGTGGTCCACATACTTTCACACCATCTAGGTCAGGTCATTGTTTCCATCTTTCGCTCACCAGATCATTTTTTTGGTCATTCACATTGTTGCACACTCTTTAGGTTAGTCATTCTAGTGGTCTGGATTTTTTTTTGAATGACACTAGCTCGTTAAAATTCTACACAAAAAACTGCTTTGCAAGTGACAGTAACAAGAAAGTTTTCTTCTTTGAAAGCTCTCCAGGTTCCGGGATTTTCAAGGGGTTCCGTGGCGTTTGATTACATGGAACAACCGAAAAGCTTTCACGGAACCCCATGTTTCCGCGGAAAACTAGTTGGAAATCCGTGCCCTAGTCCCATGGGGCGCAGAGTGAATGTACCTTAGTCATGCATTTTTTTTTTTGTATAACTCTGTACCAGTTGTCATGTTTTGGTTGTTGTTGTTTGTTTAATTATAAAAAAAGTAGTGGTAGCTATATATATATATATATAGCGGTGCTCTAACTTTACGATTCTTGGATAATTTTTTTCAGATGACCTTGCACACTGTGTCTAATTATCTCGGAACAGCAAATGCAACTTTATTTACGTGTGGGTGTGTTTATACACATTACTGAGAGAATTGATACAATTATCAGACCACTGATAACTTCTCAATGCATCTCTGGAAATTCCCCGTGAGTCAAATGTACTACGTGTGTATTTTTTTTCATTCTGAAATGAAAATTTGATCACGTTCAACATCTTCCAAGTGATACTATTGCTGGAAAACAAGTACATGGAAGACAATTTTCGCACATCCTCAGAAAACTACTCACTACTATTTTATTTATTTTTTTTCGGTGGCTTTATTCTGTAAAGTGAAAGGAAAAAAAAAGTAAATAAATGTTGAAGGAGAAAGAAATTAAGAAAGAAGAGCAAGTATATAAAGTGGGAGCAAGAACTGTCAGCATCTTTTTCACTTAAAGGTGAAGAAACAACTGTTGTTGCTTAAAAAGAAATGAGAAGAAATGGATAAGTATTCTCTTGCGTGTTGTAAAGAAACGGTGGAATTTTTTTTTTAAGTATGCTTAGTTTAGATACGAACAGAAAAAAACCAAAAAAAAAAATACTTTTCTTCTCTCTCTCTTTAAAAAACATACACTACAAATGAATTAACTAGAAGCTTGTACTCATGTTAAACAAATTTAACTTGGATTTTCAATAAAATTCTGCATGCTGAAACTAATCTCTGGTGACACCGTCGCATTTTCAATTTCATCTAAATTGGAATCAAAAGAAAATGTTATATCTTGGATAAAAAAAAATTACATTTCAAGTAAATTGATATTCGTAATACATAATGATGGTGATCATTAAACCCCCATCATATGACCAGAAAAACGGTATGATATCATTATTATTTCATCTAGATCATGATGATAACGATCACGCACTATATTATTTGGAACATATTTAGTAATGCTTGAAGTAGGAGGATTTAATGAAAATTTTATTTCGTGATCTTTTGATTTGTTGATTTATGCGAATGGATGTTGTTGCTGCATTGCATTCTTTTACGCGAACTTTCACTCATTCATACAGTAGATACAACATGGATGTAAATTTACGGGACATGAATCGGCATTATGCATTTTCTGTAATGAATCTCCTGTCATTTGCTGAAAAAAGGTTTCGGCATTTCTAGCCGTATGCGTATATCAATTGGAATGAGAGAATTTTCTATACATTTCATTTTAATAAACGTTCACATCCCCCGTGTATATAAAATTGAAAATACTGATAATTTTTATATGCATCACGGTAAATGTGATAAATCCGGTGATTATGCATAATTACCAATTATTTCAGTAAGTTTGATAAATTTTGCGAATTGATCATATTTACCGGTGATTATGTGTAATATCAAACTCACATTGATAAACAGGATAAATTGTCAATAAATTACTTAACTCTTTATTTGGAAGAATTGTTGTCAAAAGTAACATGGTTTTCTTATATTTTTCATGTAAAGGAATTTTATATTTTGAGCTTATTTTTCGACATTGAGGCTTCTAAGCAGTTCATGAACATTCGACGTTTATTTGTGAGCTGTTCATGAAAATTTTCCACAAATTACTAGCAGAATTTAGTTCAAAGGCACACGTCTCCTATTTCTTGACAAGCCAAGCAATGACGATTTTTAATCTTTGCGTTATGGAGGGGAAATACCATGTGCGAAAGAGACATATTTCTGTGCATTCGTTCTTCAACAATAATAGAAAAGTATGTTGGCAAAAAATAAATGACATTCTTAAACTGTTCCAATCTATGTAAATCAAATAAATACAGTGTTTCCCTGGAGTGCATCACAATCCATATCTTTTTAAATATTGATAATATTTTTTTCCATGGAATATTATTCAGAGTGCTACCTCATATGCTTAATATCTAGTCTCGCAAAATTTTTTTTCCTCTATGCATTTCAATAATTTCCAATTGAATAGTTAAATTTACTGTGTGTGTGTGTGTTATATCGTGTTTTATCGATGATTATGATTAATTATGATACTTATTGGCACTCATTTTCATTTAATTTAATTTTTATGGCAAGATATGTGGAGTGCAGCGATTGCGTACGTAAGATACTGATTAGTGGTTGAGTTTGAGGAATGCTTTCACATCAATTCTCAGATATTTATCGTACTTATAAACTTCATTCGTAAATTATGCACAATGACTGGTTGAAGTGATAAATACGTATAAGAAAATTGATCGAAGTTGCCGCGACGATTGTAGTGATTATGCATGATAACTGGCAATTATGGACAATCACCGATTTATCGCGTTTACTGTAACAAATTACTCAAGAAATAATCACCAAGCGTCTAACGTCAATTGAAGAGATACATATCTTCAAAGGACATGAGACGCCCTTATAGCCGATGTTCACGATAATCACGATTTATATCACACATCACTTTTTTTAGAATATATTGTATTTTGTATGTAGATTCTTATTTTACCAATTCAAAAAAAATATTACGGTCAAGTAATCACTATCCATATTAATCACGAAATTTCAGGGAAGTGACCGAATTAGTCTGAAATTGTTTCCATCTGTCTGAAGGATAATTCGATATCCCTTCGTGAATCAAGGTATCCTACAAGGAAAGCTTGTATCCAGTTCAACGTATTGGCGTGTGAGACAAAACAGGTGAGTTGCACATATGAATCCGAGTTTCAATTGATCAATCGTCAACAGAGCAAAGAGAAACATGCTATTTTGAGCATCAAATCGTATAAACTCGTTCGGGAGACTGAATAATAGTTGGATACCAAGAATGTGGGAGTACGAAGGTATTGTATAACATAAATTCCAGCAAACTTATGAATTTATAATAACTCATTATTAATCAAAGAATAGTAAATTGTTGAAAAGTAATTATTATTTCATATCCAACACATCACGAATATAGAAAATGATATATGCCGGCGAATATGCATAATGCCCAAGCGACATAATGGGCATTATGCATATTCGCCGGTAAAACTGAAAAGTTTATCAAACTTACTGAAACGATTGGTAAGTACCCATAATAACCGGATTTATCACATTTACCATAACATATATCAGTGCAAGTAAAAAAAAAAAGTGAAATAATATCGATATTTTCTATTTTTTATACCTGGATATCAGAGCACAGTTTATTCATAATATTTGAAATGGTATTTCAAGGGTTATATGGACTTATTTCCGAAAACATTCGATCTCTCTTTCTTTCTATTTTGCTCGCTCCATAATGCAAATCGAATTAGTTGAACAAATACGAAATATTTTTCAGACATATAAAGAAATAATGCAATATATATATACATGTATTTTTCCCATGAAAGTAATCTCACAATTCGCCGAAAAACAAGTTTACATAAAAAGTAATCTCCAAAGAATTATTTTTACAATAATATTTCTTTCAAATATGACACCGATACAGAGTAAATATCATTACAAAATAATTTATATATATATATTGCTAGAATAAATGCACAGAGAAGAAAAAGGGCGCGGTGAAAACTTTTTCGGAGAGAGAAAAAATTAGAAAAACAGAAATAAATATAGCTTTGTTGCAACAAAATGAAAATAAATACAGGATTTTCAATTCAACACTCATATTTACAATATATTTTCTATTCTGTTTGATGTAAGCTAGTGCTGATAGAAGAAAAGTAGAGCTTATAAAAACGTTGAATGTGTATTTTCAGTCTCCTTGCAGCAATTTGCTCGAGTCGACATCGTTCCATAAGAAATACCCATGAATTACTTCGTCATCTAATTTTTATAAAAGTACAGTCCACACCGCTTAGCACTAGAAAGATGGATGGGGTCTGTGTGACCCTGCACGTTCTTTCTGTTCTCATATCTCAAGTAAGAATGTACCAAATTTCGTTACTTTTCTTGAATTATCATGTCCTTATTGTATACCGAAGTTTTTATTTATTATCTTTATTTGATCGGATATACCTAGAAAAACGAAAGGGGGTCACATTCACCCTCACATATATTTTAAAACGCATTATTCATATAATTTCTACCAATGTTGTCGCAATCAATTTTGCAAGGTCAAAATTATTCTGATAGTCTCTTTGTGCATCAAATACGGTGTAATCCCCATTCGTGAGACTTTTTTTTTACGTTCATTCTTATCTGTTGGTGTCGGTCAGAAGGTGTCTCAGCTTGTCAAGTGTTTTTCTCATTTTGTCCAATAAATTGTTTGTTGTGCAAAGTAGAAATATCCACGTGCTTATTGGTTGCTGTAGAAATGGCAAAAAGACGTAGCTTCAAGAAGTATTTCAGAAGTTGGCAAAGATTGCGTGAGACAAACCCAGAAGGAGTGGTGCTGATGATGAGAATGAAAAGTACCGCAGGCAAAACATTCGTGAAGTATTGATGAATGCGTGAATCAGAATGAAACTATTCCTCCAATCCCTCAGCTGACGCAAAATGAAATGCTATTACAAACAGTAAACACAAACCACATTTAAGCCATCAATGAGAACCTTGTCCTACACCCAAACGTCCAATGATTTCCATGAATATCCGAGATTTCAATAATATCCCTTCAATCGGTAAGGAAGAAACTGCTGCAGATGAAATTGTACGAAATGTCGTGGAATTTTCTTCGTCAATAGGACGTCAAGGAATCCAAAATGTTTTCGGAGAGAAACTCATTGCTTATACAGATAGTGATTCCATATCACTGTGTGATTATGTGATTTCTTTTTTCAAATCTAAATCCATAAGCTCGGTTGAAACAATTCGGAAGGATCATTGTCAGGTGCTTTGAACTGCGAAAAAACTAAAGCAAGATCACATTCATTCATCCTATTCAAAACTTATGCCTTTATTTGTGGTCATGTATTACACCCTGGTGTAACTGGTGAATTTGATAAATACGAAAAACTATTTATCAAATATTTCGCACCAACATACAAAAGGTGTTTCGGTAGAACAGTATAAATTCAAACAACATGAGCGATTATAATTCTTTCGTAAAAATATAGCAATGCGGTATTCATACAGGATATGATAGAAGAAATTTAAATGTCAAATAATGTGAAGTTGTCATTTACAGCCAAAAAATACTGCCAAGTGCCAACAAATTTATTATTTACAACTAAAAATTGGTCAAAGACAAGTAAAACTGTCAGTTATAGAAAAAAAAATTGTCTAACATAAGTGAAGTTGTTAATAGTCAGCAGAGAGAGAGAGAGAGAGAGTGCTGAGAGAGAGACTCAGCACCAAAAATTTTCAAATGCAAGTGAAGTTACCAATCATCGCCAAAAATTTCAAATGCAAGAAAAGTTGCTAATTATCGAAAACACATAACTAACGCAAGAATAAATCTTTCAGTTATAGACAAAGATTCTCTAGGGTAAAATAAATTTGTCCATTTTAGCCAAATAAATTGCCAAAGGCAACTAATTCAACAAAAAAAGTATGTTTAATATACGAAATGAATATTATGAATCTTATTAACATATATTACTATACTTAACAATGATTGAGTCATAATTATCATAAGTCCTGAAAATAATCTTAGTTCAAATTCAAGTGAAGCCTCGTTGAAAAAGAAAGGAAAATCGTATATTTGATAAAAAAAAATTTGGGACGGCAGAAATTATACAAAAATGACCCCGGAAATAGGGATCATATGGTCAATCTATAGAACTAGTTTCCGTCCCGCGGACTTAAAAAGTTGTGCACCTCCGTTCTAAAGTGGCTAAAAAAAATAAAGTGATAATCAATTTGGCTTGTTTCATTGCCTCGACAAAAACTAAAATTTCAGTTTACAGTGATTTATGCCACGAGTCTTTCGTTAATTTTCTTTTTATGTCCCCCTAAGAACCATAAATCACGAATTATTAAAACTCTAGAGCTTAGTTTACAATCGATTGACTCTGCATGACTTTTTAAATTAGTTTTGACAATTTTTCTTTTGCTAGGAAATTCCGTTTTTCTTGTAATGCTACTTTTCCGAAAGCTTATCTTTGTGAAGTTATAAGGATGTAAATTGTTTCTTAACACTAGAAAGACAGATGGGATCTGTGTGATCCTGCGCGCTGTTTCTGTATCCCATATCTCGAGAAATAATAAACAAAAGCTTAAAAGTCTGTCGACTTTTCCTGAAAATGTTCTCAAGGTACGCCAGGAATTCCTAACCTATGGGTCGCCGGCGTTTCCGAGATGGTTCGATTAGATAAACTAACGGCCGGGGAACTCGTTTAGGTTATGGGTCCCGATTCAAATTTGATTCGCAGGGGCTTCCGAGATGGGTCGTACAAAGACACTTACGGCCGGTGACTCTTGGGCTTTCTTGTCTTTCTTTCAAACCGAGTACAACTCCGGTTTATTACAGTGGACAATTTACTACCGAGTTACTTGTGCCAGAGTATGATGTCTGCGTGCGTGTGTACTATTGTGTTTCTCATTTTTCAGTGCTACCATCGACTCTTGAGCAATGTGTCTCGAACCAATCAAACTTGTATCGCAGGTGCTTCCGAGATGGGTCATATAAATCCACTTACAGCCAGGAACACTCGAGCTATGGGTCCCGACCTAAATTCGATTCACATGGGCTTCCTATGCGAGTCGTATAAATCCACTTACAGCCAGGGATACTTGAGCCGTTGGTACCGACCCAAACATGATTCGCAGGAGCTTCCGAGATGGGTCGAACAAACCCACTTACAATCACTTTAGAAATGCACATATTGCACAGGTGGTATTACCAATTTCGAAAAATAAATAGCCCTTTGGTTCTCGCGAAGCTGATCTTGTTGTTGATTTTGGGTCGCGGCTGAAAAGGGTTAGGGGTCCCAGAATAGGGGGGAGGAGGGCTCCCCACACCGACCTTCCCATATATTTTGGAATACATTCACCCTATAATACTACCAACCTTATCACAATTGAATTTTGCATGCACAAAACTTTTCCGATAGTCACCTTGTTCATCTGATACGGTATAATCCCACATTCATGAGAATTTTGTTTGCCCTCATTCTTATCTGCAGGTGTCTCAGATTTTGTTTTCAAGTATTTTTGTCATTTTGTACGATAAAGTGCTTGTTTCGCAAAGTAGGAGATATCCACGTATTTATAATCGCTGTAGGAATTGCAAGAATACGCAGATTCGCGCCGAATAGGAAATCTTTTAAAAAATGGCAATGGTTGCATAATAAAATCCCAGAAGCACAGTGGTGCTGATAAAAAATATTCAGAGTTCAGGGGAGAATTAGAAAAACATTGCAACAGTATGATGGATGTGCGCAGAAATGAAATTATACCTCCAAAAAATGCCTCAGCTGATGCAAAATGAAATGCTACTAGAAACAATTAATGCAAACCAATCTGAAGCCACCAATGAACACCTAGAACAACACCAAAACGTCATCTGATTTCCATAAATACAGTCAAACCTCGTTAATGAGTCAGTCTTGGGAGAACAAAAATATGACTTAGTAAGCGGAGTGACTCGTTAAACGGAGTAAGCCCTAGTTGTGCCAATTCCTGCCTGAGGACAATTGGGACTTCCAAAAAGTGACCCGGTAAGCGGAGTGACATGTTAACCGGGTGACGCACTAACGAGGTTTGACTGTATCAGAGATCTCAATGATATCCTGCCTACCTCTTGAGAAGAAACTCTCTCTGCTGCATATTGAAATGCATGGAATATTTGGGGGTGCCTTATTTTCGTCCATGGGCCGTCAATGATTATGAAATATTTTAATACAAACTCATTGCTTATAGATGCTGATTTCACATGTCTAGAATTATGAAACTCTTTGAAAAGATCATCGTTCAACTGCGAGGAGAAATTAATAAAACACGGGCCCACTCATTGATCCTATTCAGAACTTAGTAGCTATTTAACACTTGAATCCAATTGGGGAGAATACAAAAATATATCAGTCCAGAGTTGTCCTCATACTGACGCATTTCAAGAGATGCCGTTCGCGCAGAATGCTTTAAAAACTAAACAATAATAAAAGTAGATAAATACATTGTTTCGATCTTAATTACTTGTGTTATATAATTCTATTCTGTCCTACAACATATCATACTTTGCGTTTAAAAATATAAAAATTTAAAATAATACTGCCGGGAAAAGCTATGGGGTCGCATCCCCGACAGACCAGTGACGACCCAGGCTCTGTCCCTCCAGGGATATAAGCCTTTTACCCTTGCGGGTTGGGTCGCGCTGGGGAGGCAGTCTTTCTAGGTCTAGTCCCCTCGAACTGCCTTTCTCACGTTAATGCAATTCTTGGGAATGTAGTTTTCTGTGTATATGGTTGACATTTTGAATAGAATGGGACTGCTCTGGAACAAGTCAATAGTGAGTGACAACTATATAAGATTAGTTTTTTTTTTTTCCTATCCATAAAAAGCCACATTCGTGTCTCAGCTGCATTCTTTTACATCTTCAGTAGGTGACAGGATCGTGATATACACATTTTATTTTATTTTTTTCTGTATTTTTTTTTTCTTATTTGGGGGGTAGAGAGGTCAAGACGAATCCCTGAATGACATTCACTACTGGAAATTTGAAAATACCAGTGGGAGGAAGGGTGTGTTGAGAGCATTCAAAATACTGGACATTGATTTCCTGTCAGAATGGGGACCTCTACGGCATTGATATTCTTTGCATCCGAGAAAGGAAATGGAAAAAAATATGTATGGCAAGGTCTCAATTTTGAGAATGAATATGGTTTATATCATGTGTTTCTGTGATGTCCATTCTCTTTTATCTCTTCAGTCCTGAACCAAAAATAGCTATTAAGATTTTTTTTTTTTTTTTGGAGTTATCTGTGTGTGTTTACTGAGAATCAAAATGCCTCCCAAAAAATCCGTTCACTCATGCAGTAATTAATTAATTAGTTTAGCACTATATCTTATCTTGAACCATTGGAGTTAGGCACGCACATGTGTACTTTATCCTAACTTAAACAATATGTATATTCGAGAAAATGTAGTATTTTATGAGCTACATGGAAATACAATATACACAGGATTATTACTCAATTCCACTTTCCGCATTTTACTGCCACACTGTTGATCATAGAGGCACACCTCTAATTAGAAAATTATCCGAATAACGTGTAGAACTCAGACATATCATTCATGTGGCAAGGGGTTGTATAGTTATTAAAATTAAAATAAAGACATAACTTACCAAACAAACACCCTGTATTAAAAAAGCATATTAGAAAATTGTTTCCCTGTCTCTCCTGAAGTCAACAAAAGCTATTCCCGTTTCTAAATGCAATATTCGCTGAAATATTCGAATGAAAATATCAGATAAAAGCTTTGAAAGATCGGCATAAATAAGTGAAAGAAGCGTTGCCCGTTAGTTTTTATACTGTTTTCCGAGATTTCCATTTTTCATTTTATTTTATTATTTACGCAAACTGATATGGCGTGTCATATAACAATCCTAATCATAACAATACATGAATGACGTATCTGAGTTCTACACTTTATTTGGATACGTTTTCTAATTTTAAGTATGCCTCTAGGATCATCGATTCGCCAGTAGATTGCGGCAAGGGGAGTCCCTGTGTAGAGAATTAAATACAAGGAAATCCATTAAAAAGACAATGATTTATTCATGATAACATTGAGGAAAGTATTACACAAGAAAATAACTCGAAGAAATACAAAAAAATAACTAAACTTTGTGAAAAATTACAATCTTAATAGTACGATATTTTTCAAAACAATGATTTTTCACACAAATAGATATTGCATTATGTACAAAAACACTAGCTCTTCGATGTGGATTTACGATTTGGATAAAGATGGTTGCACTTTTATCATCCGTGTATCTGCGAAAATGTCCCTGTTTCCTTTCAATGGCCGTTGCAAAAACTTTTCTTTGTTATTTTATTTATTTATTTTATGCCTATAAGAGGTATCTGATGTAAAATTATGTCGATTTCCTCTTGGATCAATCGGCCAAATAATAAATATTTTATGAACACATCCTTCCCATGAGAGATTTTTAAATAATTTCTTCTAATTTCGGGCACAATAAATTGGAAATAATATATTGAAATTATATTCACAATTAAATATAAAAAACAACTGATTTAAATAAATTAGAAATTAAGTTGTTTTTATTTCAAATAAATTGAAACTAAATATCAAATATATATATATATATATATACATATATTATCCGCGACATACGTAAATTTTTAAATAAATTTAAACGCATAAATAAATAGATCGCCGATTAAATATATGACCAAAATTATTAACTATGTGATAAGGACAAATAACCATTTAGGATACACTGACATATGTTACGGCACTCATGGGTGCCGTTATCAAGGTGGAAAAAACAGAGGTTATATTCGAACGAAAAACGTGGTGAGAATCAGGGAGCGTCTGTTGTGATGTGATATCAGAGTTGTTTCATTCACTTCAGTATTTTTATTCTCAGTGTGCACCTCATAGTTGTTGTCATCTGTTGTTAGTGACGTCATATGCTCAATTTTTCACCTTCGAATATCATCCAAACGTGAACCACATAGCTATGGTACCAAACATTATGGACTTATATAGCTATTATGGACTCATGGGCCTCTGGATTTCCAATGTACTTTTCAAGTTCGCTCAAAATCTACTTCAGAAAGCGTTTGGTTTGGCCGATGTAGCCTTGGGAGGCAATATGACGACGGAATATATAAAATGTCATATATTAAATACCTTTTATTGATTACAAATTGAAAATGAATATTCAAGAAAATATTTACCTATATTTAGCTTTAACTACTTTGGTGAAACAGTAGTAAAAAAATATATAAATTATGTTGTCAACAATAAATTTTGAAGGGAAAAAAAGTTCATTGTTTTTTCTCAAAATTTTCTTAGATAGTAACTACATTTGAAAAAGTCTTTAGGACGAACGTACGCATACGTGGACAACGTAAAAACAATCCACAAAGACTGGTAATAATAAAGAAACTTGAAATAATACAACCTTTTCTATTAATAAGAACATAAACTTTTATGTTCACTTCAAATTTAACTATAAATGAGTTAAAAATATTCACGTTTTCTAAAAAGTTGCATTTTCAAAACTCCAACAATAGGCTGCCTCTTGACGAAATTTCGCTCATGCTGCCACTTATTAGTTGATTTTGGAAACATAGTGATCCGTTAGTACACAGTGTGCGGTCACAATTGCACTTTTCTGTGAAATTCATTATTTAAAACCTTTGGTTCGCATATGTGGAATTCTTGGAATTAAGAGATTAAACCCGGGATATATATGTTTTAAGAATGTGAAAAAAAAAAATTAAATCTGTCCGCTTCAATAAAATCAATCCAAGTAGATGAATTATAATCAAAGACATATAATATCAATAATCTGTTGCTTTGAGCCGATTTCGGTGTATAGTACTACGCTGTACAGAACCGAATAAGTACATTGATCGATACGTTTGTTGGCATGCTACGGATCCGTCAAGTATCATCATATTCGAATTGCGTGTTTCCGTATTGCGTTTGAAGTGGTTGTTCGTATTGAGTTTACGTATCTGAAATTTCAAGTGTCTTAGATCATGATAATTGTAGTTACAACATACAAATCCTCAGAAATTGGGATAATGTATCATATTCCAAATATTACGTGTTGGGGTTATTACAGATATTCAATACATGCTCACATATTATGTATAAAACTAAACTGGGTTATATCGGTTTTCACAGAAGAACGGGCAATCTTGTTGTTGTAACTGGGGGTGAGGTAAATATATTTAACGTTTTGTTACTTTAACATGATGCAAACGATGATTACGAATTTTTCGATCCAGGTAAATTAAATGATTGTGGCTGTGTGAAGTGTATTCCTGGAATCTATTAAAACTAGAGACAAGGCGCGAACGGGTAATATTAGCACGGATTAAACAGAGTAAAGGGTTTTGATTCTATGGAACGATTTTTGTGATTTGCTGTGGATACCGAAAAGGAAAAAAATATCAATAGGGATCCACGACTTCTAGAAAATTTGCTAATAGCACTGCGTACAATTAAAGTAACGGGACAATGATCGGCAGTCCACAAAGAATCCTCTCCCATACTCATAAAAAAATTAAATTATAAAATGATTCTGGCAAAAAACATTGAATGCGGCTACAGAGATTTATTTCAAATTCCGTGTGCAAATTTTCAATAGCCTATGCTATGCCACACCAGCGCAATGCTTTCCCTATCCCTAATTTTAATTTGTTATTTTCTTGCAAATTCCAAACACTAAGAAAATAATGAATTTTTCACATCTTTTGCATGCATGATAAAATAGTATAATATGAATGTGATGGAATAGAATTTGATCAAAATGAAGAAAACCTTTCAGTTCATCAAATGAGACAAAATAGTGAAAATTTCATTGACTAAATCGTATTTAATTAAAATTCCAAGATTTGAAAACATCTAATAATGTTGGATGTGTGTGTGTGTATATTTTAATGGATCAAGCATTTATGATTAGATCTCGACTATTTTGGCTCATTCGAGACTGCAATTTTTTTCTTCAGTTTCAATTAGTTTTTATTTAATTATGTTGGTATCGTCATTTTATCATGCTTAACAAAAAAATGAGAATGTATGTACTGTTAGGGCAAATAATTTTGTTGTATAACAAACAAAATAACCCGCAGTGAATTTGAACTCAGAATATCTTGGTTAATATACAAATACACATACAAATACTTAACACAATATCAGCCACTGATGAGGATTACGAATGTTTTATTCGGTCATGTACTCGTTGATCTTTGTAGCTTCTTCTTTTAGCGCTTTGAGACCCAGATATCTAGCCTTTTCTTTTCGTATTTACTTTTGTGACACAATTTTTTTCTTCTATATGTTTTCACGGAACTCTTTGATCACCGTTGGCTGGAAGAATCAATCATATCTCTCTCACCATGAGCATCGTCCTTCTTTGTCGATTTCTTTTCTTATCTTACTTATTCCTCCATCATTTCCCTGGACTTTTCTTCTCCAACATATTCATTTTTCTTTTGTTTCTTATTTTCGTGGTTTTCTCTGCGGTCTTCTAAAGAAATAAAAGAATCCAAAGGAAACACAAGGACCGCACGTATAAAATTTTTGTGTCCCGTCAGAGGATTGGAATTCTCTATTCCTATTGGAGTCTTCTATTCCCCGAAGCACGACTTCAGTTTCGATATCGCAGGTGGTCGATATCGAGTCTTTAATGTTTGAAGAGTCTTCTATTCCTATTTTTTACTCTTATACCTGCGTATTATTATTATTGATATTATACTTTATAAAAGTATGAAGGATAATATTTCAATGATCGCTTTTCATTTAATCGGAAAAATATATTTAAAGACACAGATGATTTCATTTGGATAAAGTTTTTGTCATCTGTAACATTTGCTGGACTACCTGTGTTATCGGATAAGTGTATTTTTATCAATTTTTTTTCAGGTATTTATAATTCTTCTTAGTGTACGCTAACATTTTTATAACATCTTACTATTTTTTTAAACATATTGTCTTCAACAAAAATATTTTTACAGAAAATACATGCAGTAGTTGACTCGCACAATTGTATGGTTTTTTACTGTGTGATTAAAGAAATTAGAATGGGAACGTAATGTCAGGGAAAATAATATATAAACTGATGCGTGTGTGAAACTATTACTATAATAAACAATACTAAATAAACGTAATCAAAATCTAATCAGAATATTGGGTTATTCTAGAATGTGTATCTCGTATTAATAAATATGACTTTAAGATATACATATAGTCGTATGTATGAGTTTTAATATGTATAATAAATACGAAATTCGACTAAATGAATTTACTTCATAACTAAACTATAGTACATGTATGAATAACAAAAAGAAAAAGAAATTGTTTGCATTGAACCGAATAGGTAACATCGTGCGCTGTGCATTTGCTTCACTGTTAATCAAATATCTTATTTGGTAATTCGAACGGTAGTAAAAAAATGAAATTACGTAAAATCTGATAAATCATAACAAATCAGCAGGGCCAAAATTTTATCAGAAGTTGGTAATCTTATTCGCTCGGTTAACGATTTTGAATGAATGAATTAATGAAACTCTTAATGACATTTCTTCACGCTGATAATTTCTTTCATAGTTAATAATACGTACTGTGTGTGAAATTCTGAAAACTCCTTTGAAATAATTTGCAGCACATAGCAAATAGTAATTAACATCAGTGACTAATACAGATAGCAGTAAACCCTAAGAATAGGCAGCGTTTCATGTCTTCCGTTATTCTAAGAAAAACGCCAAACATAAAACAAGTATGAAATCTCACTGGTGTTTTTTCAAAAAAAAAAAAAAGAGTGAAAACATGCAATTTAGGGGTAAAGAAATATTCCCAAAAATATTCCATTTTTATTTTTCCCCCCATGAACTTAGCCCAGAAAATAAAGTCAAGTAATTCACTTAGGGGACATTAAATCTACAGATTCAAGTCAGTCAGTATTTTTCAGAGTTCAAAGCAAGAAAAAGGCGTGTATCTTGAAAAATGTTTTAGGAAAGAAATCTCCAATCTTCGCCAATGTCATGAAATAGAAGTTAAATAAGAAGAAAAAAAAAAAAGATGATAAAGAAGAGAGAGAATCGGTTGTTTTCATGAAAGTTCGTTGCTTGGAAGAATAATGAACAAGAGTTGTGTAAAGGTGCTGAGCTGTTCCTACTTTAACACAAAAAGGGGAAAAAAATCGTTTTTTTTTTCCTATCTGTTCGATCCCCGAAAAAAAATATATAATGATAAATAAAGAAAAAAGTGTCGCTGTTACACGGCTAATAACAAAAGAACAGAAAAGAAGAACTGTTAGATAGAAAAAAATGCTGGACACTACAAGAAGGAAATAGAAACGGATTTCTTTTGTACACCTCAAACAATCCTTTTCAGAAATGAAGCAGATGTTTCAAATAAATAGATTTTTCACTCTCCTCGAGCCATTTCCAATATCATATCCTCAATACTCTATCAATAATGAGAAGAAATATAACAAAAAAAAAGCCGATGGGCCATTGATGTGAAATAATGCTCCTATTGCTAATTAGAAAAGTTGTTTAGTCATTGCTGACGTAATCGATGAAGTCCGGCGTCAGTCGTATTTCCGATTTTGATGATGAAACCTTGTGTGTTGTGCAATCATGATTGGTTTTTTCGTTGGTGTTTTTGATTTCGTTATGAATCGTTTCTATTTTTATCTTTTTACACTTGAGGGTGCTCATCAATGTTATTTTGGAATTTGTTTATATTCTTCATTAAATTTATTTATTTTAATACTCTGTAGTACATTGTCATCTGATGTTGTTAATAATGCTTATTTTTTATCTCCAAATACAAATACATTGGCCACAACAGGAAAAATACCTGAGCAAAAGGTGGCTGAAAATAGATGCCCATAAAACAGATTGATGTCGAATATAGTATATCTAAAAGAGATACATCCTATGTATCCAAATGCACATTAATTTACAACCATTGATGATAATGTGAGGAAACCTAAACATCTTATCTAACTTATCTAAATATCATATCTGACTTATCTAAATAACTTATACAAATGAAATATCATAGTGATTAGTTGTTATAACTTCATGTAATATGTACCTCACCTAGACCTGATGGAAAAATTGCAATTATCCCTACAGCTCACAAAATTATTTTTTTCCCCTCTTTATTGTTTCTCTTTACTGTTTTTTGTCTATATTGTACTGTATTGCTTTGCGTTTTGCGATCATTGTGCTATTTTGTGCTTTGTCTGATTGTGTGTGATGTATTTGAAATGTAAAAAAAATCCCTTTCTTTAAAGTTTTTGCTCGGTCTCTCATTCAAATTAAATGGTAAAGTTTCAGTTCTTCATTCCAACTTCACAGATTACATTTTAATACTCATTTTTATCTTCTCTTTATATCATAACAATTGTGCCAAAAGTGAAATTTAATAATTGTGCAATCCTGCTACTTTTCCTTCTCTTGCCAACTGAAGTAATGAGCTATTTTTTATACTGGGTCATGTCTCAAACAACTGCCTTTTCCTTTTATTAAAAAAAAACTGTTTTTCTTTTTTGATTTTTTTCTTTCCTCATTACAAACTCAATTTGGGAGTGATTCAAATTATTTACATATATTTAATAATTACTGACTTTTCTTCTCTTGTATACACCAGTAAAAACCTATTGCTTGAGGGTTTTTTTCTCCATACTCAAATATGGTTTGCCCAATCAACTTGACAAAAAATCTTTTCGTCTCATAATTCTTGCATAATGTATGAAAAGGGTCTTATATTGGTTCCAGTTATATCAAGTCCCTAATCATTCATATACTTTTTCCATAATTTAATTTTATTCATTTTATTTAATTTTATTTAATACTTCGGTTTCTTTAAATTTGTTTCAATTACTTATTTCCATTTTAAGTTTAGTTTTTTGTATTTATATTTTATCTATTTTTTGAAATTAATTTAATTATTTATATTAATTTCTATTTATTTATTTCTTGAATATTTTTATTCTTTTTTAATTTTTATTAGTTCGTTAATAGTCGATTACTTTTAACTCACCCGGAGAGTACAATATGTAACATTAAGACGCTAAGTCTATCACAAAATATTCTCATCTATAAAGGTCTCTCGTCGATGGTAAATTGATCACAATGACCATCATTAGATAAGAGTATCAGGAAATCCTACTAATGGTCACAAATATCACCAAATAATGTTCTTTTACGACCAGTAGCAAATTACAATTACTATTAGATTACACGATGATCAAACTGGGCATGTGTATCTCTCAGTGATACGTAAAGTTATCAAAAAAATTGAGTGGTCCTGTCATCAACAACGCTAATGGAATAAATGGAGAGATAAAGAGGCAAAAATATTTCATATATTTGAGCTTGTCACGCGTAGAATTTATAACATTTTTATCTTCTCTCACCGGGTTTTAAAAAATTCCACGAAAAATTGGTGGCCAACGAAGATTACTTGTTGGAAGAACACGTTCCTAGTTTCAAAATAGTTTCTAAACCGTGAAAAATATACCCTTTTTATTACTTCTATCACATCATGATGTTTACGTCGAATAGCGGTGCATATCTATTTATACAAATGCAAAGTTCACAACAGTCAAAGTGCCCAACAATGTGGCTGAAAAAAAGATTCCCGCAAAAAATATGGATGTCAGATATATCTAACTCATATTAAAAATACAGCAACCCAAAACGAGCAATAAAAAACAATAATTAAGATAAAATACAATACACTGCCCATTAAAAAATTATTGTTGTCTCATCTATGTATGGATAGGTACTCGATTTATCCAACTATGTTTACCGTACTTCTTTTTTGAACGTGTCAATTGTGTTAGAATACACAACCCCCAGAGATATGTTATTTTATTCATTAATAACCCCCTGTTCAAGGGTGTTCGCAGGATTTTCGCAAGGAGACAAGTTTCAATGGAAACGGGACACCAGTGTGCTTCCAATGTAAAAATATCCAAAAAGTCGTCTCCCTTCACAGCTTAAGCCACGTGTGCCACCAAGAGCCTGCGTAGCTCTTCTCCGCACTCCATCAATCAAGTCTATGTCCCTTTCTGTAAGTATGATCTCCGAAACCTTACTGCATACTCCAATCTATGATGAACTGAGGCTCCGGAAGAGTGAAAGGTTCACTTTAAGGGAACGTGAAGAGACCTTTTCGAGAATGAAACCGAGCATTCTTTTGACCACTGCTGAACAATATTTAGGAAACGTAAGTCGCCGTCAATGAGAATTCCCACATCAGCGATTTTCTAGTTGCATCCTCACCACCATTCAACTCACAAGTGAAACGGGGGTTGTTTAAATTGGAAATTCATGCCGCGAGAACAGTCATGATATAGTAACCATACTTGATTATGCTGCCATTTTTTTGCGCTAGAACTATTCTGTCATTTGAGTAACCTCCGAAGTTTTAACCACAATACCAATACAAAGTTTATTCTCACAGTTTCACCTATACTATTGAACGTATTGTGTTAGTATATATATGTGTGAATTCCTCAATGGGGGTTGGGGGTCTCGGAAACACGATTCTCTTGCAATTCGCTACATATATTCTTTCTAATTTTATTCTTCTTTGACAGGAAAGACTACAGTCTTTGCAATAATCGAATGAGTGTCTAGAAGGAACGTATTACGATTAAAGAAAAGGAAAAACAAAACTAAAAAAGTAGTTTCCAGTCACGCGGGCTCTTGTTACATGCATTTCATCATTCTCATTCGTCAATTATTCTCTCACATTGCGGAGAAAAAAAAACTATTTCACTGGGTTACATAAGAAAGGAAAAGATGGGACTTATTCCTGTTGATGCCCACGAGGGGAATAGAACAATCTCCTTTTCTCACATTCCGGGTGAGTGCATTAGACCTCTATATAAAAAGAAACGCCGATGATTTTTTCTGCGGCTGGCTTATAAAGAGAGAGAGTAGGTAGTAGTAGACCCGCGGTCACACTGTGTTGAGGCTGAAATCTAATGCATGTCACCAGAAGGGAGAATGAATGCCATTGCATTCCATAGCAACACAGAAAGATTCATGCACTCACACAGATTGTTAGAAAAACAGTCGCTGGATTCCCAATGGAAGCGAGCGAAAGACGTTACTTACCCCTTTATTCCCCTTAAGCGGATATCGTTTCTCGATTTACTTATGTTTATGAGATATTTGCGGAATTGTGTGAAGAAACTTTCGTGCAATATTAAACGAAACAGAACGTTACCGCTATGTTTTGTTTACTGCGGAATGAAATATGTAATATATAGTAAGCTCTAGTATATCCTCTTTTCTATGACATTAATAAGGACGCGTTTCAAGCTTATGTTATGCAGGGTGTGCTGTAAGTCATAATTCTGCCTTTTTCTCATGAACTGTACGTCGTTGAGGTAAGGTTCTAATTTAAAATATGTGCTCAAATTGTGTTTAGGAATAACTTTGTACCAGTTTTTAGAGTGTAAATAGTTTCCCATAAAATGAAAAAAAAATCTAAATTTTATACGGTCTCCTAGCTTTCAATCAAAAATTTATTGTCTTATCCCTCATGAGGCCGACAAACAAAGTTCCACGTTATCAATAGCGCCAGCTTAACGTGATGGCATCAGGAGCCATGAGATCCACTGCCCAGAAGAATTGGTGCATTCACGGAGGTGTATGCTTATTCCCTGAATTATTTGCGATTTCTATGAGGCATTTGCGCTGTTTCAGGCTATTTAACTTGGAGTTTAACAGATGTTTTCTGGGAGTGGGGCGCGGGGAGTAGTCTATTCTCCTGAAAAAAGATAAAAAAAATTAATAAAATGTTAAATATATCTATACACATTTAATTGAAATCCCTATAGATACCACTTCAATGAGCTTCTTTCTTGGGATCAGTGGCATTTTCAAAAGTTTCAGGCATATCATTTGCAGTGCTTGCAATTATTCAAATATTAAAATTGTTTGCGGCAAAAATTCTTATCAAATTTGAGGGTACACCAACCTCACATGAGTTTGAAGAGACTCTGACGGGCATGAATTTGTACCTCGAAGTTTTTGAAAACGACCTTCATTATAGTTCTAGTCGGATGCATTGTCTTGTCGCAATCATATTTTATGATGCAACTTTTCTCTGATTTCACTCTAAAGGTGGATGGAGATTGCTTAATAAACGAGTTTTCCCCTTAAAAGTACAGAGGATTAATTTAATCCTGAGTAAAAAATACTTTACACGTACATTTTAGCAAATTTATGAGCAGGTAAATATAGAGAATTGAAAATTTTATCATAGAGACTGCAGGAAAAGCTATTTCAAAAGTCTATGAAGCGTACCGTAAAACATTCGGCTGTACATCAAGTTAATTAAAGGATAATGCTATATGAAGTCTCTGCCTCCTGGAGGCAGTTATTTACGAGATACTTAGCTCTTTATACCCACAGGAAACTAATCACCTTGAACAGAGCTGAAACAGAAATAATTTACTTGTGATGCGGCAGTAAACCGAATTTCTGTATATAACAGGTTCAACGCACAAGTTCTTGGTTGTATCAACAAACATGCTTGGATGCAAAGTTTCTCACGGAAAGTGCACTGACTTCTTCATCTTGCGATTTACACAAACAAAGAGAACGCAGTTATTTTCATTAGGTACTAATCTTTCGAATCGATCTCTCTCTCTCTCTCTCTCTATAGCAAGTGAACTAAGCCATCTGCGAATGAAGCTATTGATTAACGTTATTCACTCTCTCCCTCTTTCTATCTGTGAGTGTATTTATGTATTCTCTGTTAACTGGCGAGTGTTCGTTCTGCCAGAATGTGCGATAGGGCCCCAAAGCTGGATCTCCCATGGGAATACAACAAATGACTCTGATTATTACGTAGAATAAATGATTCCGAATCGTAAATTGACTATCAATATAATTACCTATTTTCTCTTCATTCTTCTAAATTGAGCAATGTTCTAGCAAACGAGATGAGAAATATCTTTGAAATTACAACGCTGTGTATAGTTGTTCAATTACATTTATTGCATTCCTTATCTAATGTAATGGTTTCCATATTTCTTTCTGATGCGGTGACAAAATTAATGGTATGAGCTATTTTCCCGTCCCGTCATATACATTTTATTTGTTTCAACCATATTAAGTTTATAACGTTTTTGTCATACGAACTAAGAACACATTAAGGCAATATGTTTTGTATTTTCAGAACTTTTTTGGTGTTTTCACTAAATTCACATTAACCATCGCTTTACAATTTTATATCATTCATTAAAAATGTAAATATCAGACGCTGTTAATGGACTATTTACAAGTTTATCACTTACTAGCTGTAATACCTGGCGCTGTCTGGGTCTTCCTTATATACCGAGAACATTAGAGAAGTGAAACGCCATTGCATATACATATCTATGTATGAAACGAATTGTTTTAGAACCACGGTAATCAAAGTAAACATTCGGAAAGTTATCGTTGAGGCCCACGAACTAATTGCTGCTTGACTGTTTTTCCGCCATTTTGGGCATTTGAACAGCTCTGATGAACTTTTAAAGTAGCGTATCGTTTAAGTCAGGTTCGCGTAGAATATATGAAATACTAGCTGTTATCCGCGGCTTCGCTAGCGTGGATTTAGTAATCTGAAAATTGCTTGGAGATGATTCCTTCCAATAACATTTGAATCCCTCATGAATCCCTTGGATGTTGCAATTCCAGAAATCCCGTCTTGCCGAGTCTCTATATTATAAAATATAATACTGACCGAATTTCGTATACATAGCTTCCAGTGGTTTGGGCTCAGCGGTGATTGCCCCATATTAACTTTTGAACCCTCTCCCTTATGCGCCTTTCAGTATGAATTTTGAGAAATTCCTCTCGTTAGTGAGTTTTCATATCACAAAATAAAACTATTACTCAAATTTATATATATATATATATATACACTCATGTCCATAAATTAAGGATAATGCCAGCTCCGGCAAATAAAGGTTCAGAAACAAAACAAACATTACTTATTCATAAAGTCCATTTATTAAACAAAAGATAAAGAACAAAAACGATGGAGTATGTATGATACCATTCATAAAAACTACGATTTTTGCTCCCTGGAGCAATTGTAAAAAATATCTCCTTTACAAAAACTTACTATTACATGGTTGGTATGATGGTTAATACATTGTATGTCTCCCATGCGATGAAATACAGTCCGTACAACGCCTAGGCATGCTGAGTATCAAATTATCGATCTGATCTTGGGGAAGATCACTCCACTCAGAAAGCCATGCTCTCCGAAGGTACACATGTAGGAGGTGGTTGACGGGCTGCAACTCGTCGGCCAAGCATGTCCCACACATGCTCTATCGGATTCAAGTCAGGTGAGAATGCTGGCCATTCCATACGAGTTATATCCTCAGATTCAAGGCATTCGTTTACGATGTTTGCTCGGTGAGGACGGGCGTTGTCATCCATAAACACAAATTCTGCGCCCATGGCACCCCTAAACAAACGTACATGTTGTTCCAGAATGATGTCCCGATAAATTTGGGCTTTCATGGTTCCGGTTTGAACATGTAGATCTGTTCTGGAACCCAGTATAATTCCACCCCAAACGAGCAATGCTGCACCACCGTAACGGTGTCGTTCAATGATGTTGTCTTGGTGGTAACGGGTACCTGGCGTTCTCCATATGAAAGTCCGACGTGAATCAGACTGAAAGCTAAACCTGGACTCGTCGGAAAACATTACACAATCCCACTGTGACGATGTCCACATTGCATGTTCTCTACTCCAGGCTAATCGCTGACGACAGTGAGTTGCCCTGAGCGGCAGCGCAGACACATTTGACAGGCCTGCGAGCATATAGACCAATATCTCCCAAACGTCTGTACACGGTTTGCCTTGAAACTGTGGTACCAGTGGCTGCAGATAGCTGACGAGACAGGTCGGATGCTGTGCTCCGTCTGCATCTTTTGGCAGTTACTGCCAAATACCGGTCTTCATTCGGCGTTGTAACTCGGGGGCGACCTGTACTGTAACGTCTACTCACATTTCCGTTATCTTGGAATCGTTGCCAACGCCTAGAGATGACACTTTGGGCAATTCCAAGTTCCTCGGATACTTCCATCTGAGTACGCCCACATTCCAGGCGGCCGATAATTCTACCACGTAAAAAATCATCCACGTGCGTCCTCTGTGTCATAACTAGAGCCCGGATTATATGCAAATGCATATGTGCATATGCTTTTGCAGATTTTGGCCTTTTTTAGCATTAATGCATATAAATGCATAAAATCAAAGAATTTTCAGTATATGCGCATATTTTTCAAGGTTTATTTAAGCTCACTCAATTTTTTTTTATAATTTTTCAAATAAATATTGTTCATATAAACTGTTCATACAAATAATATTGGTCAAATAAATATTTTCATAACATCAATTTTTTTTCTCGCAGGTGAAATTTAGTGAATTAATACATATTTATAAAGTATTTTACGAATATTTAGCGTTTTACTGTAAGGCTATTTCTAGAGATATGTCAAAGTGTTAAATTTTTTTTAGAAATTGTCGAAATTCTTTTGTTATTGGTGTTTTCGTTATTGAGCAGCTACGACAAAGTAAAAATTAAAAAATTCCTGAATAAAAAATATGTAGAAGTTATTTGCATATGCAATATATATATATATATATATATGAGGAAATATTTCTTTATAAATGAATACATACGCACTAAGAAATAGAAAAGATGTATTTTTTGACTTTTTCAAGATTTCTAGTGCATATTCTGGGGTATTTAATGAATATTTTGGGATTTTCAGTTCATATTTTGGCATTTTAAGTGCACATTTTGTATTTTAAGTGCACATTTTGTATTTTAAGTGCACATTTTGTATTTTAAGTGCACATTTTGTATTTTAAGTGCACATTTTGTATTTCAATCGCACATTTTGTATTTCAATCGCACATTTTGTATTTCAAGCGCACATTTTGTATTTTAAGTGGATATTTTTAAATTTTTAAGTGCATATTTTTAGAGCATATTTTGCCACTTTTTTAGTGCATATAATCCGGGCACTAGTCATAACTATTCGCTTATAGCACTGAGTGCCTTACAGAACTCTTGTGAACAATTTCACTTCTTTGCCACCATTCCTTATATACCACCCCCCTCTTACACTCTCGTCATTGTGACGTACTATCGGCATCAATTGGTGGCTTCCTGAAATTTGCATATCATTCTTGCAAATGTGTGTGATAATTCTACAGGTGAAATTTTTACTTTAGATTTCGATTTCCGTGTGATTCTGAATTATCCTTAAATTATGGACATGAGTGTATATAAAAGATATATATATAATATATATATATATATATATATATGGAGAACATATACACACACAGATAGAGAGAGAAAGAAAATAGATTTTTTATATATATCTACTGCCTTTTCCAAAGTATCATGGCAGTACCAGATGTTGCGTGAAATTTGGTATGTGCTTCCCGGGTATAATAACTGCGACATATATGATAACACAAAAGGAATTTATATGTATCACAATATTGAGCGACGTACGATCTATGGAATTTAGGACTTGAAGTAAAGCCCCGGATACTATCATGCAAAATATATGAAGTAAAATTACCATCATAATGTACTTAGCATCAATATACCTTCATAATGAAATAATATGTCATTATATCGGAATGTCAGAAGATTCAATAATCAGTTGGTATATATGAAAATTTCGTATTTGATGATAATATATTGTATATTGAAGATGAACGGAAACAAAATAAGAACAGGCACGCATGATATAACATTGAGTTTCATCAAACATAGTGAAAAGACCAATAAATAATTCCAATAATGTCCAACGAGTTGGTGCTAGAGTACGAGTCCATCTGTTGGTGAAATTTTTCCTCATGATAACAGTTCTTCAACATGCCGGTCGGCTGCTATTCGTTGGCAAACTTGGAGCCATGGCAAGTTATTATGACAATATGACGAGTCAACGTGACCAATCTTGCTGTTCTGATCATTGTATATACACATCTTTTTCAGACGTCACGCCACTGAAATTAGAATGTTGTCTGCCTGTTAGACATTCAAATTAAATCAAATTTATTTGTTTCGAAGAAAAGCAATTGAAATTAATTTTGGAGGAAAAACACTTATTCATCATCTAAAGGCGAATAAATGCCTGCACAGGCAATGAAGAATATAGTTCCGTTTTTTAGATACATCGAATGAAATAAAAATAAGCAGAGCATATGTAAAAACCGTGAAAAAAACTACACATGCAACACAGATAAGTTAAAATTCTCAATGCTGGATAGAAAAGTAAAAATTAAACAAAACCTTAAAAAACACACAAACATACAACACGACAAAAATTGCGGTATTGACATGGAAAAACACATAAGTAACAAAAATCAACTTTTACAGGATGAACCAATGTCTCTAAACTATTTCTTCTAGCGACTTATTGGCTTTACATGCCGATGGCATAGGTTCTTACCATCTTAACCGAAATAAAAAAGAAAAACGATTTTCAGTGTTTTGTGAATTTTTGCCTTTCCATGTCAACTCAAGAATTACAGGAACTATCCGGATAAAATTGTAGTTGTTTGGTTTCAAATAAAATCCTACTTAATATTTGTCTGTTCTCATTCTCTAGAAGTTCATCTGTGATTGGTTATGCCGTGAAATATTTGTTGTGATATCAGTGGAATAATATTTCTTTTAATATTTTTCTATGAATTACATGTTAAATTCACCCCAATATACAAATTCGACATTTTATAACACCATTTATCATTAGAAAGACGGATCGGAGGACTATACATAGAAAGACGGGCAGGGGTCTGTGCGACCCCATAACTGTACACACACATATATTTAATTGTAAAAATAACTCTTCATGTACTCCCTCTTTTTTTTGCACTTTCCGCATAGGGGGAAAAATATCTAGCCAATAGCTCCGTTAACAGTTTCCATTTTTAACGTTAAAGAATGTGAAAAAAAAACAAAAAAACTAATCTTCAACTTCAGTATTTGGCAGGGCTCAAATAAATCTTGTGCCCGTGCATTAAAAATCAATTTGTGTTGCCACTGTCGCTGAACAAAAAATTCAGTAAATGTTAGTATATTGGATATACAATAGTTGTATATACCAAGCATAATTTTGTTGGCGTAGCCGGTCAATTTGTCGCAATCAACTTGTCGCGCTCAACTCGTCGCGCATCAATTTGTCGCAGTGCCAATTCGTCGCGGTACAAATTCGTCGCAGAGCCAATTCGTCGCGATACAAATTCGTCGCGGTACAAATTCGTCGCAGAGCCAATTCGTCGCGGTACAAATTCGTCGCAGAGCCAATTCGTCGCGATACAAATTCGTCGCGGTACAAATTCGTCGCGGTACAAATTCATCGCAGAGCCAATTCGTCGCGGTACAAATTCGTCGCAGAGCCAATTCGTCGCGGTACAAATTCGTCGCAGTGACAATTTGTCGTGTAACCAATTCGTCGGGACGTCAATTTATCGCAGAGTCAACTCGTCACGCGATCTGTATGTAGGTTTTTTGTCTCATATGTGAAAAAATAAACATGAAGAAAAGTTTTTTTCCATCAAGAAATGCACACAGTTTACTAATTTTTTTTTTTGTCATTTCGAAAAAAATCATCGAAATTACATCGAAATTAAAATTACAATTGATATTAATGTTTTATTATTTAATTATTGTAAATGTTAAAAAAATCATTTTTTCTATGATAAAATTTTAAAATTCTGTAAAAAAATGTCGGTGTTTATGATATTCCCCAAATTACAGTACAGCGGAGGCTGTCTTTAAGTGTAAACTTGTATCTGTCCCATGTGGAATCGAGACTCCCACCAACATTAACCACTACAGTATCTCCACAAGAACCTGAAATAATTAATAATTTAATTTAATTAATATTTCATTTTCCCCGGATAAGCCACACTTGTCGCTTTCTCTCGAGATTTCCATTACTCGTAGCGAGGGGAGTTGGGGCGCACACCGAGATGATAAATTGCGATCACATACATTTTCAAAATTTAATTTGCACCGGATAAGTTGCTCAAGTTAAAAACTCAAAAAATCCAACCAATAAAGTTCATAGGTTACATTCGAGCAAATGCAACCGATAATCTTATTGGTTGAATTTTTCAAGTTTTATAAAAGGACTTTTAGAACACTTTCATAGTGTAATGCTAGCCTTAGATATATTGTCGGTAAAAAATTCCTCAAAGATGTATTCCCTACATGGCAGATACATATTCAATAGTGAATTAGGGCCATTCAAGTATTACGTAAGCAGATTTTCAGCCATTTTTGACCCCCTCTCCCTTGTCAGCAAAAATCAGCAAAACACTGACCCCCATCCCCTCCCCCGTCAGCAAAATTTCACCAGCAGCTTAGAATATTTCATATCTTCAAAAAGGGGTGGTTGATGACGTAAGCGACCTTCAACCCCCCCCGCCATCAAAAGTCAACAAATCCGAAACTCCCTCCCCGATCCTGACGTAATACTTGAATGACCCCTTAGGCAAATTGTGCTTTGGGATGGGCATTGATCCTAATTTATCATCTTGGTGTGTTCCCGCAACACCCCTCGCTGCGAGAAATGGAGATCCCGCCAGAAAGCGGGAGTGCGGCTTATACGGTGAAAATTTAATTTTGAAAATTTATTTTATCGTAATTTATCATCTTGGTGTGTTCGCCCAACGCCCCTCGCTGCGAGAAATGGAGATCCCGCCAGAAAGCGGGAAGTGTGGCATGAATACCATGAAAACTGAATTTTGAAAATTTATTTGATCGGCGTACTGACTCTGCGACAAATTTGTACCGCGACGAACTGATTCTGCGACAAATTCGTACCGCGACGAACTGATTCTGCGACAAATTTGTACCGCGACGAACTGACTCTGCGACAAATTTGTACCGCGACGAAATGAGTCTGCGACAAATTTGCACCGCGACGAACTGACTCTGCGACAAATTTGTACCGCGACGAACTGACTCTGCGACAAATTTGTACCGCGACGAGTTTGTAGCACGACGAATTGACGCTGCGACAAATTGATTGCGACGAATTGTCGCGCGACAAGTTGATCGCGACGAATTGACCTAGACCCTTTTGTTGGTCACCGGTCGATTTTCCAAAGGGAAAAATCGTCTTTCTCTGAGGGGAAAATGATTTCTTTTCTTTTTCCCTTTTTCACATCACGTGCTCTCAGGGACTGAGCTTATGAATATTCTTTGGTAATGTTTTTTTCAGATTATTTTTAAAGTCACGCTAATAAACCTATGCTTATAAATCGGATGGAATGAGAATAACCATGGGAGCACAGATAGTACTGTCCTTGCTGACCGGCATCAGATAATGATGAAGGTGAAACAAGTCTCATGAATGGGGATTACACCGTATTAGATGCACAAAGACAATACCAGAAGAAATGTGGCCTAGCAAAATCGTATGGCAACTTAGTAGTATTATATGGTGGATGTGTTCTAAAATATTTCGAGAGAATCAGTATGACCTCCTTCCGTCGCTAAGAATGATAATGAAAAACGCTTCAGTATGCAATAAGAACATTATAATTCAGGGAAGGTCAACAGATTTCTAATTTTGTGGTTCATTCTTACTTGAGATAAGCGAATAGAATGAGAACGTAGGGTCAAACAGACCCCGTCCGTCTTTCTAATGTTATAATCCTGGTATGTCCATGGTCTTTTTATAGATAATTTTTCTTGTGAGGAGGTATTACAGTCTAACTGGAAAAGAAGAGAAAGGAAATAAAGTACATGTGTGTAAGCATGTAAAAATTTTCATTGGTAAAGAAATTTATTTGCGTTGATCGAGGAATATAACTTCATAAGATAGAAGATCGTTTCATATTAAAAATATTTAATGTCTGAGATGACTAATGCCATCTGTAGGACGTTTTTATTTTATTATTTCTCTTACTCTGATTGAAGACGGAAATTAATGTCCCTCACTGAAAAAAGCGATTTCATAATAATGACGATCACGCATCTATGCACAATGAGGATTCCAACAACTTGTGGATTTCATAGGAATTCCTTCGCGTTTGGTGTTCTCTCTAAAGAAATAAATAACTCTCTCTCTCTCTCTTTCTTATCTCTATTCAGCGGTGATAGGAGACAGAGATGAAGAATACTCCCACCGGAACAATCTCATATCTTACGAGAATACTCTATCATTACAGTGTGCATGCTGAACAGTGATCGAGCGTTTTGCAGAGGGAGCAAAAAATCGATATACAGCTAACTTTTCTGAAGTGGCCATCAATCAACGTTTCTGATATTGAAACAGACATTGAGGGTGTTGATCTCTTCATAATAGTGAAGTAAAGATCAGAAAATATTAGATCTCATGCGATCTTATTTTTTTTACAGAAATATATCAGACGGAAATGAAAAAAGAGAAAAATAATAATCGGTATTGGCACTTAATGCCAACATTGTGTTTGGATATTGCCATCGATGTTTTATCAAAGTTAAATAATGTAATTATTATGATTACTGTTTTTCCGAACCGATAACTGATGAGGAAGGCTTAATAATCGGAGCATGAAATTATGATAATTATCAAATTAGTAGAATATTTTCATTGTAGTACTATGTTTGTTTCGAACTCTATGCTAATAATTTTGACACAAGTATAGTATAGTGAAGTAGTAGACTATATATAAACCAGCGATTTTCAACCTTTCTGAACCCATGGTCCAGTAAAATGTCTGAAACAATTTTCCGGACCACTTGTGTCCCGTATACAGAAAATTCATGTGATTTTGTGTGTTCCGATATTATTATTTTTTTGTACATTTGCCCCGTTGTCTCAACGATGCTTTTATTTGAATTTGCAATATTTACTATAGTCGTGAATACACAACGTTTTTATAAATACAGTATATGACTTATTTTATGACAATTATAACAAAAAATATCGTTATTAATTTCACATATTTGTCAGATTCAACGTTTTTTCTGCATTTTTCAGCAGTTGAAATAAAAATTAGCGATTGTGCCTACTTCCGGCTGCATATTTGAAGGCAATATAATTTTAATTGAACCCGTATGAATATACTATAATCAATATTGATATATGTAATATCAATAACGATGGTAGAATAATTTCTCATTCATTGAGAATTAAATCATCAAATCTACCTGCGGACCACTCACGCCGTCGTCACAGACTATGTACTTCTGTTTCGCGGACCATAGGTTCAGAAATACTGTTATAGACCTATACAAGATGATAAATCAATCGTAAGTGAAACTATAAGTGAAAATACGTAGTTAACCTTTTGCTGTCCGCATCAGGAATCAACGCTGCAGCATTGTTATTGCAACTCCTTACGATTAAGGAAGGTCTTGTTCATTCGGTTTCACGGCAGCACTCTTAAAACCCGTAGAAAACCGGTAAAGAAACAAGCACCCAATCCGTCATTGCGGGGGAAGCGCTATAAAGTACGGACTGCACCAACGAAGTGCCGAAAACCCTCTGGGCCGAAAAGGATTAATAAATTCAAATTTGTTAAGGCGATTCGAGGGTACGTTAAACACTTATTCCCCGGAGCAAGACTCACTAACAATCATGATAGGAAATAGTAAGTACAAGGCAATGAAACTGACGTATTTGACGGTCGGTAGTGTATACGAGCGGGGAACATGGAAAATTTATTTATTCCATTTCAATACAGAACACTTCTACGTTTACATGCGGCAAAACTTCGCCCTGAGGTTAGAATCGAACTCTCTACAATGTATTCATCTCTCGGTAAAAGTCACATGTTTCGTGAATAAAATTCGTGCTACTATACGTGCTTCTCAACACAAATACTTTACAGATTACTCTAAGACATTTTTCTACGTCCCGTAATATAGTCATCAATGTGAAGAGAAATTTCGATAAATTTAACGTTTCGCTTAAGCAGGATTTGTATTCGAGGAACAAGATACCTCCTCAAATAATGATTCGTGCTCATATGTCATAATTTTCAATGTCTCCAAGGAGATAAGTAAAATTATTCCATTATCTCTGCCCATAATACAAATATATGTTTCATTTCTGGTACCTGTTCTTTAAAAACTGGAAAAGAAATGAGTATTCCACTTTTCGTTCTATCAAGCTATAGTTTTTCAATACTTCACACACACATACACGAACGCACGCAGACACACGGACACACAATATATATATTCAAGTCGGAGTCATATTCAGGGTCATATATTCAAGTCGAATCTTTTGTGGCATCAAAAATAGAGCAAAAAATAGCAAAAAGTACCTACGACATTGAGAATTTTTACATTTTTGATACTGAATTTCTTGAATTAGGATGGAGGGAGGTGGGGGGGGATGAATCGTTATCGTTATCATTGTTATTATTCTATTGATAAATGTATGACTTATCCATGAACTATTATTATCATTTCCGATTTTTGTGAGATTTTATCCCAAATAATATGTAAAAGTGAGATACGTCATTCATGTTGGATAATATTGTATAGTTGTTAATATGAAGAAAATTTACATTTTAAACGGACCTCCATCTTTTAACTTCCAATCAGAAATTATTGCTTTGTCTCCCCTGAGGCAAACAAAAAATATTCCATGTTTGTAAGTGAATTATTCAAAGAGATATTTAATTTCAAAAATGAGAGGAAAATTAGGAAGTAGCAGCATATAAACTAACAGACAGGCGTCTTGCCCTTATTTACGCTTTTCTTTCCACAATTTCCCCCGCTATTTGAATTCCACAACATTTTTGCGAATATTGCACTTGGAAAGGGGGAGATTTTTTATTCTGGCCTCAAAAGAGACAGGGTAACAACTTTATTATTTGGTTTTTGAGAACAGACTGTTCGTATAAAAAAGTTATTTTTGCATTTTAAAACTTGCAGCATGAATGACGTATCTGAGTTCCACATGTTATTTGTACAACTTTGCCTCTAGGATTAACGGTTAGCCAGTAAATCTCCGCAAGGAATCCGGAATTACCCTGTGTATATAACCATCTGTTATAACATATATAAGAGCAAGTTAATTTTTAATCCCACGGTGAAAACATTAACTTCATTGTCAAAAATGTCAAAATGTGTTTATTAAAAGCGTTGATTAACCCAAAAAAAAACTAATTTGTAAAAACGACCTGGCATAGTACAATTAATGTTTTATTAAATATGTATTGACTCGCCTTTCCTTGTAGGGAAGATTGGAGTTCATACCAGGAGAAAAAAAGTACGAAATTTTCCAAAAAAACACATTTTCGAATTTTTCATTTTTCAAATACTATCAAATTTTCTGTATCTAACTGTACTTAAGTTTTTGTGTTCTACCCTGTACTAGAAATACTTTAAAAATATTTTAAAGTAAACCGCTAGCAAGCATTATATATGTTAATGTTTTCTACTAAAATGCTGTTTTCACAAAGTTTTCTTATCAGATAAGTAAAAATTTTTTTCGAACACCACTCATTCCAATGACTTAACACTTTGTGGCCCTCTCGATACTATGGTGTTACACACTTTAACAAGAGGATTTATGCTAAACAAAACTAATTAAAGTAATTTTAGGGCATGAAATATTGGTAAATATTTGTGATTTCGAAAAAAAAAAGTTGCATGTTGTTGAAGTTAAAATTCTAGAAAAAACCACCAATTAAAATTCAAAATGCTCGTGTTAAATTGTATAAAAGTATCCATAATCTTTGAGAAAAATAAATTTAGTGCCTGAAGTTAATAGAAAAATTTTAAATGTTCCTTAAATTATGGGGACTTTTCCCATAAGAACAAACTTAGAGACAAACTTAGGGTATTGATTTTTTCTTTGTTTTCTGTATAAATAAATATAGCGTATCAAATGAACTAGCTGTTTATTAATGTTTTAGTGATAAAATAAAAAATGCTGTGCCGCATAAACTTCAAGTCAAATCCTGAAACTGAAAACTGCAAACAATAAGCACACTTGATGTAATCCGATGAAACATCGAAATTTTATCAGTTACTAATCCCGATAGAATTATTGGAAATCAATCGATGCCTCATTTAATTCCGATAATTACCGTCCGCTACTTGATAATATCCATTAATTATATGAGAATCAATGATAATTTAAATAAATTCATCTTTGTATTTCCGAATCATTCTATGATTTTTTTCTTAAAAAAAAAGACAAGAATTCCATGTAATTGCATAACTACATCTCTAAAAATTAAAATTTTCGATGATATTAATAAACTTAATTATGTATTGTTTGACTATTCCAAAAATATGACCGATCGCTCAAAAACGTAATATGACCAATGCCTAAAATATGACGGGTCATAAACATCCGGGCTCCATTCATAAACATTGTACGTTGAGAATGGTACACTGTCCTACGAAATCAGGCTCAGTTTCCATGCATAGACGTTTTCACTTTCATATCAATGCAATTGAACTCGGTCATAATGACCTCGGCTCTAACGTCAACTTTGTTATAGCGTCAGTACTTTGTTGTTCTCGCTGATTCCCATAGAGAATGATGTTAAAACACCTTGATCACAACATCGATAAAAACACAACGGTCTTATATAACGACACACCTTTGTTGTCTTTCTGGATTATTTACCATAAACATGGGAATAACACGACAAATATACAGGGCATTTCGTAACTCTGGTTACCTCAACCGTTTTTTAATAAAAATGTACAGTGTTTTCCACGAAGCTTGCTTGTTACTTCAGAATCCTTTCTGAAATCAAAGTTGAAGATAGTTTGCATAAGGTATTAATTATTTTATAGTCATTATAAATATAGATTTTACAAGTTTGCAATGTAAAACAATTTATTTTCCCTAAAAAATTACAGGTTTTCTGTAGCACTGCACTTCGCGCCAAAAGGCATTTTTTATGAGTAATTGCCATCGAGCTTATATTACTGGAGGGAGCCGCTGCGACGGGGTCAACATCGAATGCAAGCAAATCACGTAACACGGTGAAAACCCAGTTCCTGCAATTTTCCTATTGAAATGTGCAGTTCTAAAGATTGCGTTTTAAAGATTAAAAAAAATATTTCTTTTTTTAATTCAGTTTAAATTCAAAAAAATAATAATATAATTAAATTATTTATTAAATGAATACTGAAAGATTTCTTTCAATTCTGGAATTATTTCCTTTATTATTATTTTTTTATTACTTCTGGAATAATTTATTTCATCAATTCTGCATTTGTTTCTTTCATTAATGCTGAAATTATTTTTTTCATCGAAATTATTTCTCATTATATTTATTTCTTTAGTTCTGGATTTATCTCTTTCATTAATTTTGAATTATAACTTGCATCGAGGCTGAAATAATCTCTTTCATTAATTCTAGAATTTTTTCTTTCATTAATTTTGGAATTATCTCTTTCCTTAATTCCGTAATTATTGCTTTCATTAATTTTGGAATTACATTTCATTAATTTTGGAATTACATTTCATTAATTTTGGAATTACATTTCATTAATTTCGGAATTACATTTCATTAATTTTGGAATTACATTTCATTAATTTTGGAATTACATTTCATTAATGCTGAAATTATCTTTTTAATTGATTTTGGAACTATCTCATCGATGCTGGAATTATTTCTTTCGTTTATTGTTTTAAACTCCTATTTATGTCATTAGAAAATAACGGGGCATTGTGGGTGTTTTCACCGAGTCACGTGATCTCCCTACGAATGATGTTGGCGACACCGTTCTCAGCATTGCCAACGCGGAGACGGCTGACGTCATACTCCTTCCAGTAATATAAGCTGGATGGTAATTGCCAATTTTGTCGACAATTGGCAACATTTTTAGCGTGAACTGACGATGCAACGTATTTATGTGTGATAAGAATTTCCCGTAATATTTTCTCAATCAAATATGGTCACGCGAATCATAACGAGGAAATTATTTCATGCATAATATTTGGATGTGAAAGAAATTTTTCTTCAAAATAAATGCTTTTAACCTTATTTGTCACGACAGCTCGGTACTAAAGACGTATGGTGCTGATAATATCCAAACGCTGCACCATCCTGTAACACTTTCATACCTACATGCACAAATGTGTTGGTTGCTTTTCCTCGCTGTACATTTTTTTCAACCTCAGGGAGTTAAGCCCTCATTTAAAAGATTGTGCAAGTTCTTAGTTATAAATATGGTGAATATGAACTTTGGGGGATCTGCTTTCATCAGAAAGCAGTATTCAACTTTTAGGGAATTTCTAAGATTTTAAGATAGCTTCCAAGAGAAAGTACCTCCGGGAAAAGTGTTATTTGTAGCATACAATTTAGCAATAAATTTGTGGAAAAAATTGTATATAAAAATGAATTTACCCTACATCATCTTGGATGCAAAAATTAGAACAAAATGAATTCACAAAACTAAATTGAAATTTTGAAAAAGTAAAGATTTTCCGACATTTATGTTTTTAATGTATTTATTATCAAAAATAAAAATAAAAAGACATTTTATAAATTGCAAAAAAGGAATGCTTTTGTCTGAAAAGTGATAATTTATTGTAAGATTGCATTTTTTTTCAGGTAATAAAGACCGATTCCTAATAATAATAAAATATAAATATGTCTCAAAGTTTTTTCCTCAATGCAATTGACAATGCAAAATAACCATCATTCATCTAGAAAAAAACGAAGCTTCTGACACAGTAAATGCCATAAAATTCAGAATGATTACAAATAAGCTGATCATGCAATTCCTAGAAACTGAACTGGAAAAAGAATGAAAAAAATAAAATAGCCTGGAATCAAAAATAATAAATGACAGAAACAAAGACATGATTGCTAGGAGAAAAATAAGTTATGTATGTATGAGAAAATGGGTTCTGTCAGTCTTAGGAACTGAATATGAATAGCGTTTAATCGTATGGAAATATGGCTTGTCAGGGAATATAGCTTGCATGAGTAAAATATTCATTTCTCATATGGAAAATTGCTGCCACGTGGGGCTTTCAGAAACAAAAGAATTGAACTTTCTTTTTATCCAGAAAATTTGCTTCTTCCATATTTTTTTTTCACTTCTAAATTTATATTTCCTTTCATGGACGCGTAAAAAGTGAGATAATATTTCATGAGATACCGGCAGCTTGTCAATTTATTCCATATTTCGTAGGAAATAAACTTGAACTCAATCTATCCTTGTCATTTCCATACACAAACCTATTTTTTTCCATCGTAAAAGCATGCATAAATGTCTAATAATATATCCAGCTATTTAAAACTTACTCTCCAAACTACAGTTGACACTCTTTATAACGACCCCCTTGTTCCACGGATAACAGACTTTATATTGGAAGGTCGTTATATTGAACATTTTTAATAAAATAATCAAGTTTATCTTCTCTAGAAAATTGTGTATCGTAATGATTTAGAAAGATCATCTGTTTTATTGCAATATTGCAATAGAAATGTGTAAAAGAAAAACAATTTAAATACATAATACAGTATTTACACTCCACTTATCAAAATACTCTATCATGGCCAAAAATCTACATTCATTTTCTATATTGTCCTATTGAAAAATCAAGTGAAATCGTGCATCAATCACATGGGAAGTGTTAGTGATCCACGATATGGTAGAAATAAAACAGAACGGTAAGCATATTTTCCAATGATGGAGCTAGTTAACCACCAGTTTTTTCCTTGTATTTAATCCCTCTGCATTTGATATCCTTTCTTTTCCAGGCATCAAATGTCAAAGTCAAATTCATTCATTGACGAAATTTGTCCATTCGTGTGGGAAAAAAAAGGGGGGGGGTGAGTTTGCCATCCAAGTTCAGTGATTGTAATGGATTGGATTATATATTTATCGGTCGTTATATTGAATAAGAAATACCATGGCTGAAATAAGGAAATACATGGGGGCATGCATTTCTTGAATCGGTCGTTATAATGGATTGGTCCTTCCATACTTTTATCCTTTCTTTTCCATGCTCGTCTAAATATGGCAAAATTCTAGTTCGTAAATCGGAGTAATTTTCATCTATGGAAGAATTAGCACTATATCTCGATTTTAATATCTCATGCTGTGTTTGAAATTGTTTTCACTGAGTGTTGCGTTGTTCAACAGTTTTATTCTACGCACTAAACAGTTAAAAAATAATGAGGCTTTTGAATTGCTTGAGATATTGGAATATTCAGTTTAAGTAATTTTAGATAATTAAAATTCATTTCAAGATATGCTGATGCATATCAAATCAAATAATGTGGTACTTACGATGATTTTAAATGAGATAAACGTGAGGAAAGAAGATTTATTTTAAATAACGTTAATTGAAATTCATCTAGAATGAAAACAAAAATTTGAATGATGGAGAAAGCGGAAATTATGAAATAATCTTGATGTGATGATTGTAAATAAGATGAGTACCTTATTTAATAAAGAATTTATTGAATTAAAGGTAAATATAATTAAGATAAGAGATGCCTATCTTAAACTTCAGATATTTTATTATATTTTTTGCTATTTTCTGATTTCATTATTTTCCAGTTCAGTGTTTCAAGGTAAAAAAATAGTTTCACATATGATAAAGAACTCTTTTTTTTAAACCAAAAAAAATTTACGAAAAATATTTGAAGGATAATACTTCGATACGTCGGTGACGAAGTATAAAATGATACACAATCATAAAAAATTGGAAGAAAAAATTAATATATTTACTCTGTAAATTTTACTGATTGAAATTTTTTATGATGACTAAATATAAATATTAGTTTCTATATTTTCTCTCTCCTTTGGGCGAACTATAGCAGTTCAATTTTCCTCTTTTTTTGTGGATCATTTTTTAATATTCCATTGCAATTATAGAATCAGTTATTTTTCACTTAAAAACCATACCGATTAACATTAAAAATCGTATGAATGAATATTATCTACTTAAAATCCGACAAAAAAATTATTTTTATACTAATGTTTATGAGTATTACCGGGTTCTTATACAGGTGGATGAGTAATATAATATTTGATAGCGAGATGGCTTTTTCTCAGCCCAATACACCATAGAAATAGAGATTTTCTGTATATGATGCCGAGGTGAACTCGGAAAGAAAATACATCTGTTCTCCGCTTGGAATTGGACCGAGGTCATCTTGTGAACCGTGCAAGTGCCCTATCATATACACCACTGAATGCACGACCATTCTTCCCTTATTTGACGGACTGTAGCGTGAGACACTTAAGTAGTCCCATAATTTCAGCAACTAAGGAAGTCAAGATCAAGTCTTTAGTGGCGTATATAGTAGCGCATTTGCTCGGTTTTCCAGAGGACCTGAGTTCGATACCTGAGGGAGACCAGATGACTTTTCTCTTTCCGAGCTCACCTCGGCATAATATCTAGAAACTGTCCATTTCCTTAATATTATATTCTTTTTCTGGATACTCTCTTCGTAAGGCAGGTTGTACATCAAACAGTATCAATTCAAAAAATAAAATAAATTTAGGATTGAGTAACAGAAAAGGAATTGGACAAAATAATGCGATACAGGTATTTAATACTTATTGTCAGGGACTATCAGAAATCAAACAAGGAATTGTGAGTTAACGTCAAGAATTATCTACGATATTCAGGAACACATTTATCGGGATTCTTAGTCAGCCTGAAGAAAAATTTGTGCAATCAATATGTATCATATTATAGAAATATTACATTAATAGCTTTGTGTAGTTACTTACATATGAAAACAGAACTAATCGGATTCATTAAGCTGACAGAATACGATTCGTGTCCAAGTTATGAAGGCTATTTTTAGAGACATCTCAGAAGATGTTTTTCTCATCTACTTATAGATGTGAACATCATTAGCTCCAACGATGAAGAAGAAACATCCCAGCTTATTTCTCAAGATAAGTTAAACCTATCCATAATATTGCCATGTGAAATATAATTAGTTCAACGTGCGATGGAATTCTCTTTTGCCCCCTAATAACAATTCTAATACTTTCCTTCAAAGTTCTAAAATTTGTGAAAAATCGACTGGTAGAGACTATCTCGTTATTCTTCTCCTCGATACCAAGATGTTAAAGATATTTATGATTTGCAGTTTACTGTTTTTATTAAACAGTAAACTGCAAATCATAAATATCTGCCCTGCTAATTTGTTTGGTCCTTTATAGAGTGAGCCAATTCCGTGATGCCATTTTTGTTAAACTATAATTTCTTTCACCATCGTTTAGTCATTGAATAAATTTTAAATTATTTTTGCAATTGAAACGTAAAATAACGAGGAAATTTGTCAATGAATTATTTCTCCTTTTTCTCTGGTTTTTTCAAATACCTAGAACGTTGGTTTCCGACTGGCGCTGGTTCTATGAAGCATTGTCTAGGTATTTAACTCTTTGAAGGGAGGTGGTTTCACTGCGACACAACCTGTTGAAAAATTATTTCTTCAGCCAGACAGTGGTTTAGAGGTGGTCGATTTGAAAAAAAACAAAAACATATGTTTTATAAGACTCAATGAAGCTATTAGATGGCGGCACATAATATCTTCGTTTTATTGACTTTTATGAGAACAAAATGTAGCTCCAGGAAGATTCAAAAAATATATTTTACTCATTTAACCGAAAATATATATATATATATATATATGAGCAATAACCTGGAGAGCCTTTAGAAATGTTTTAGTTGCATACTCTTTTATCTGATAAAATAATAAAACAAACCAAAATACATATATTGGTCACTTAAAAAGATATATAAATATATTTCCAAAACTTTGTGGAAATATATTTACTCGGTGGTTTCATGGGAAACTTACCGCCTACCTACAGCTAAGAAGTCTGCCATTTTCTAGTTGCTAGGTTATAACATGATGTGCTTGGAAGTGGGGAGACTGAATTATGTAGTTTGGGAAGGTTGGTGCCCGTCCAGAAAAAAAAATGTAATATGCCACATACCAGAAACGTGTACATCATAAGGATCTGGCTTCCGTAGTGCCAAAGAGAAGAACCGCAGTATGCAGTACTTATATTATCTGTGTTTTTATCAGAAAGATGTCGGAAGTTTTCAGAAATTCCGTGGTTTGTAAATGTAACTGGGAAGAAATGATTAGTATGAATAAGTTTTGTATACAGATTGTCATTGAGTAACTATAGATAAATCTGTATGCTTTATGATTTTATTTCGCATGTATTTTAATTTCAATTTCAGTATCGGTTGAAACAAAATCGTACGTAAGTCAGAGTAAGTACAAGGGATTTGTCGTTAATGTTAATAATCAAAAAGATTTTGAAAATTTTCATTTTTTAAATCTATATTTATCAATGAAATGATAAGTACTTATCACCATATTTATACATTTGATGTAAAACTAATGTCTTGAAAGTTCATCAATAACATGTTATACGGGGGTATTGGTTACACGCCGCTAAAGGGGCCGCTTTTCAGGGATTAAATAAAAATCCTCACGAATTCACCATATTTCACATTTATGAGTCCCAGGCATATTCATATGACCCGCTATATTTATCAAGGAGTTTCATTAATTACTGTAGAAAATAAAGAGCGTCTCTAAAAGGGTTAAAAGTGAAAACATTTCTTCAAATTTTAAACCTGATTTCATTCAATTTCTCTTTGAAAATGAATGACACATTCGTTACACTTTTTATGACCATAATAAAATGTTTGCCACATGATTATAATAAAATTGTTTTTTTTCTCAAGTTATCAAAATTAACCTATTAATGGAATTCAGTTTTAATCGAGGTACAATTTAAATGTAAAATAATGGTACCTAACGTCACTTCGTTCTTCGTTGTGTGCATTTGGGATTCATGTAGAAGGGTCTAATTAGATATTATGCAAATTATATAGACAGATTTATGTAATCAAGTCAAGTGAATGAAAATGTTACATAATGAAACAAAAGGGTAATTCGAATAACCTGTCACCTCATCGTATGTTCCTCTATTATAAAATTATTTTCCGACCCGATTCTCGGGACTAATTGCTCGAGTGAGAAGTTTGATAATGCCAAAACCTTGTTATCTTTGGCTCCAGTGCTGTTATTAATTCCTGTTTATTGCTTCAGATATGGATAAAAGCAAATCTTTGGAAAAGAGTTAATGGAACCCTCATTACATTTCAAACTGTTATCAAAGTCCCTGGTGATTTTAGCATCATCTAACGAGGGAATATATCCATTATCCGAGAAGCAATGGGTTTTCAGTGCATCGACTCCAGTCACTGCGATTAGTTAATTGCAGTTCGAAGAACGGACAGGAGCACATACACACACGCAGAGTATTTATCTTCGAAATCCTTTGCCGTAGGAAAATGGAGCACAAAATCCTGAAGCTGATAGTATGCGTAATTAGTGAGATCGTTCTATTATATCATATAACTTGGTGGAATTCCGGGTGGAAAGGGGTTTATGGAATATCTCGGAAGCGATAACGAAGAGAGAGAGAGAGAGAGTGATGCTTTGGAAAATTCTTAATAGTATGTAAATTAAAACATGCTGAGTATAGAAAACTGATACGCGTGAGTAAATCATATATTCTGATCGAAGTGTACAGTGTATGTGTTCAAATAATTTAAGCACAACTGCCTTGAAACAATTCAGACGTCTTGTCTCAAGTGTCCGAAAAACAAAACAGTCAATCTCCAACTACTCTTTCAACGTTTTTGAAAAAATCGGATGAAATTGAAATTGCAAATTCAAACAGTGGTTATAGGATCTCCTAGGAAAAAGATCTAACTTTCGAATTTACGAGATGTGGATACAGCTGTCTTTACCTGGTTTCAGGACATTCGTTCCCGAAATGTGCAAGTTACAGGTACACTCAATGACGAAAAAGTTTTGGAATTCACAAGTGCTTTTGGATGCGAAAACTTTCAAGCAAGTGTCGGCTGGCTGGAATCGTTTCAAAGAACGGTATGGTTTGGTAGCAGAACAGATTTGCGGGGAAGCAATTTCAGTTGATAGGAAAAATTTGAGTGAATGGAAAGATGGTGAAATAGTGAAAGTAATAAACTCATATGATTCTTCCGATGTATTCAACGCAGACAAAGCAGGAATCTTTTACCAACTGCTACCAAACAAAACTTTGACATTTAAAAACGACAAGTGCATTGGTGGAAAATGCCTTCCGGACCATTTGTTTGAGCATGCGTATACTTCAGAGGAATTTGTTGTTTCCTTGGCTTCGCAATACTTGTGGAAAAAAAAAATTACGGATTATTTGTCTTTAAAATGTTAATAAGGTAAAACTTATGCAAAAAACTTCCATTCTTAATTGATTTGAGTTGCTTTGTGTTATATTTAAAATTCAACTTCCTCCTTTCTATTTTCTAGAACGTAAGTGAATTTTCCCCCATAGAATCAGATTTGTTACAACGATTTCTTTTTACGCGTGTAAAATATCGGAAATTCTTTTATAACGAAATTTCGATATAACGAAGTGATTTCTTCAGTCCCTTGGAGTTCGTTATAACGAGATTCGACTGTGGTACACAATATACAGTCTGCATCTAATATACATCCTAACCGAACGGTGACCCATTCCATATTCCAAGGAATTTCTAAATGAAAGGTCACCGCCATCATCTAAGTTCTATAGGGTGGTGACTACGAAGGGACGAATTTATTTCGACATGCTGGAATTGGATAACCCAAGTTCCAGCGAAATACGATATTCTGATGATATTTATGAAAGAAAAGGAAATATTCCATAGTGTTTGCATGCAAACGTAAAAATATATGTTTCCCAAAATAATTACATATTATACCGCCCTATTGTACGTTGTGTATAAAGTGCCCAAGAGGAAAATTTTGCAATATTCATTCTAAAAATTGTAAGAAATATGTTTGACGCATTTCTCTTCGACGCGAAACACACCCCACTAACATCCATCAAATGAAAGCTGAAATTACTGTTTAGATTTTTGGTTTCAAACTAGAACCCAGCAAAAAAAATCAAAATGCGTAATAAAACATATATTTTTCATTTTTATGCTGAACACTGGTATAAATTTCATGCTCCGAAATACCGATCAATATGTTTTTATGTTTGTCGCTTAATTACTTTTTTTTAACACCAAAAAAAGTTTGGTAAACGATATTTTTTAAATCACCGAATTCGCACCGGTGGGTATAACAAAAATATAAAAATTATAATTTCTCATCCCATATTCAGTTCACTTTCGTTATCCACATCGTTTTCAAACCAACAACCATTTTATTTTAAGAATTAAGACAGATAATTTGTATTTATTGAGTAAGTGGACCCCAGGGATTTCTTATATTTATAATAGCACAGTATAAATATGAAATATAAAAAAGTCAGAATGTTAGAACAGTTTTCACTTGTTAGTTTTCACTGGTTCGCAAATTATTTCTCTGATTAATCCTGGTTCGTGGAAATTTTCACCAATTTCAAGCTGTCTTCAATGAGAAAAAACTAGGATAACAATGAACAAAATCGTATAAGCCACAGGCTTTTAGTGTAAATAGGTGATTTTTTTCATTGTCTCACGATTCAATACTATAATGCTTTCTGAACATTTTTGTTCAAGATCTCCTGGCTTATATCAGGATTCGTCCCAGTTTCTCAGTCTATCTTTCGACCCTATCCACGACTGCCCAAGTCCGGTCCCGTACCGTAAACGGCTATGGTTCTATAAGCAAGGTAACTTGGTGAGTTTTGTTCCGACGACAGAAGTGGGAAGCATTCCAATCAGCGGTTTGACATGACTTTTAATTGGTGACTACATCCTTTTGAATTTTCGTATTTCTTTCAAAATTCCGACTAATATAAAAATTTATATAAGACTTGATATTTTTTATGCAAATAAATCAATTTATTTTTTACTACCTTTTTTCCAATGATAGTTTTTTTTCAGGCATGTAAAAGTTTGATTCGGTTTGTTTTTTAATTTGCATTCTCGACCGGGCATGGTAATTTTTTGGGGATTCATCCAGACCTGTGGTAGCCCAGTTTAGCATTACTTAAAATATCATGTGGAAGGGCGATTTCAGTTTTGCCACCGTCTCCGTCGTAGTCTGGTTTTTCCGATCGTGCGGTAGATAGATGGCGCCAAAACCACTTGAAAAAAAAATGAAGATTGGTGCAAAGAAGACTGAAAATACTAAGGAAACGATTTCTTGGTTGCTGACATGATATTAACATAAATGAAGCTATAGACTGAAAAAAATAATAAATTAGGGCGAAACAGGAATAGCTGAAGTGTGCTGTCAAAATGGCTTTTGCTCATAGAATGAAAACAACCGGCGTTCGCAAATATGCATCTGGATGCGTGATTCACGCATGGAAATTTGAATTTGACTCCTACAGATTTCATTGAGGAATAAAAATATTCCTTCAAATTGTATGTATAGTTTCAAATTTTCGATGGAGTAATTTTTCTCTGATAAATTACAAAATACTCCTTTTTACAAAAATACTCTTTTTAAATTTTGAAGAGCAGAATATCACTTAACGGATAAAACTGCATAGACCTATCAAACTTACCAACTCATTCGCAATAAATATACTTACCTTGATCTCTAATCACTAAATTTGCGGTCCATACGCCTATATAATGAATAAGTAAATCCACAACTACTATGTCAATGGAACCAAATTTTTCATTTTAATTATTAAAACGTCACTTCGTGTGATAAAAATATTTTTTGTCATATAAATTTCAATGTTTCGAAACGCCACAGTATTTCATCATAAAGGAACATTATCTTCTTCCTCATTGTAGCATCTTATCCCCCCCCCCCATTTCTTTCTTCACAGAAATAGATATATATACGGTAACTGAAATGGTAATTCGTGCTGAAGGGAACTACAAATTGAATTCTATAGAAATTAGCATTTCTATTTTATTCCTTATTTTCTATTATTCCAATTTAAATCTTAAGTTTCACATGTCTGCTAGCTCAGCAGATAAGTTACTTCCATTTAACTAACGTCTTCTTCATTCCTGTACTGTTTTTTTCTTAATTCTTAGTCTGTTCATTTTACTAATTTCCGGTATCTTATATCCTTTTTTCTTCCCCCCTCATACCAATCGGAATTGATTTCTTTTGTGTATGTGAGTGAAGAAGTGAAAAAAAAAAGAGGCAAAAAAGAAATAAATGAATAAAAGTGAGGGGAAAAAAATAAAATAGTGAGTGAGTTCCTGATGGAGAAACTGGAGAACGAGATTAAATTACCTTGAAACGGAAGTGTGTGTTGGGCTGTGAATTGCGGGGTTTCCATGAAAAGAAACGAAAATAGGAAAGTAATTACCTGAAAACAGGATCAGTAAAAGAGAAGCAAAGTTACAATGTAGTTCTTACAAGTCCCCTCTTTTTCGATTTCAGTTTCACGCAGTTTTTGTTCTCGGATTTTCTGCTCACTATTCAAAGGGACAGCGACTAGAAATTAACTCTGTCTTTGATTTGTTTTGCAATGTTGTTTTATAACTTTTTTATTATTATTATTTCCCAATATATATCTTATACCTTTGTTCTTCAAATGAGATCATTTTCGGTATAAGATATCCCCTTTTTTTTAAATTTCCCTTTCTCTTCTCTTGATGGAAAAGGATGCACTTTAATGAAACATGGGAATGTAATTATGCGCGCATAAAATAGAATCATATCGATGCTGCGATGAGAAAATGGTTTTCGCTCCTTTTCGTTTTGTCGATAAAATTGTAAGTATTGCTATTTACAGCGTGAAAGAAATAGGAAATAATGAAATGCATGAGCCTACGTATGTAAACAGAGCTCTCTAATGAATTTTCTAATGACATTTCTTTCTTGTAATAGATATGCTGAGCTCTTACTGGAAGGATTCGGATTTTTTTTTTTTTCGTATACCCTTTTGAATATGGGAGATTACTTTTTGATTTCGTTTAGATGAGGCAATGTGACAAAAAGAAATTTTTAATCAATATTCTTTTGTCCTAAGCAACACGAAAATATTATTCTGGAGAATATAAATACCACTGTATATTTTGGTATAAGTGTCAATTGATCACGTCACACAACGCCTTTTAGGATGAAAATTCATTTTTTATTTCTCAATATACGGAACGACATTTTTTCTTGCAATAGATATTCTTAGCTCATACAGAAATAGTATACTCGTATACTCCTTTTAACACTAGAACGTCCAGAGAAGTGATTTTGACAGTTTTTGATATTGAAAAAGCTATTATCTCGACAGTATGTAGCATATACACTCCGTTTTCGGTGACTTTTCATTATTCCTGTACTTGTGTCTGTGTACACAAATTTGAAAACATTGGAGGTTTTGTTCGGGAAATATCGACGTTTCTACCTAGAACGGCCAAGAACAGTCATTTTGACTGCTATGTGTAAATAGTATATGTTTATCCTTGTGGTGGGCGTTGATGTAAACTTGCCTTTAGGTTTATTCGCTATCATTCCCTGACGGCACATGCAACACAACATATATTCAGGAGTGACATATCAATAAGAAAAAATATATGAAATGATGCTAGTTGTTTTGCATCGTGCTACTGGGCTATCTAAAATGTGTATTAGCAGGGACAGTATGCATCCACAATCAAAACACTGTATACAGTCGAATCCCATTATAACGAACTTCAACAGACCGGAGAAATCACTTCGTTATAACGAAATTTCGTTACAAAGGAATTGCAGGTTTTCATATGTTTGTTCCTATAAAACTATATCTGGAAGGATTATAAAAGTGTTCATTAAAACGAGATTTTCGCTATAATGCTATTTGTTACAACGGGATACGACTGTATTATGAACACTTTTCTTAAGCATACCCCCCTGTATGCTTGAGAAAAGGTAAATATCTTCAAAATTAACAAATTAGCCATGTGGTACATTGCTTGTTGTTTTTTATTGTAAAAAGTTAGTGTGATTAAATAACTTGCACTAAAAATATACAAATACAAATACAACGCCACAACAGGCAAATTGCCCAACGAGGTGGCTGACTTAAGAACATCATGGATCCCCGAGCCATTTTTTGGAGGCCCTACCTACTACTGCTACTCGCATCACAAGACGTCAAAAGCAGCCATGCAGGCCATCGCAGGAGTTCCCCCCACTGAGTCTTCAGACGGAGTATGTGGCCAAAGCAGCCATGGTGACAAGACTCAAGAGGAACATTAGTCTGGGGGAGGCCCAATACCAGTGGAGTGAGCTAGAGCAGAGAAGGATATGCTGGGATGTGCACCCCGCCACCGACATCCAGGAGAGCCAGATCATCACCCTGGAAGAAACGGGCCCTATCTCATACGAAGGAACCACCATATTCACAGACGGTTCTAAAACCCCGGATGGAACGGGTGCTGCCTTCGTGAGATACGAGGATGACGTAGTAACCCAGAAGTGGATGCAGAGGATATTGACAGGGTGCACGATTTTCCAGGCGGAGCTCTTCGCTCTAAGAGAAGCGGTAAGCAGCTTGGAAAACACAACGACCCAGTCCAAAGTATACACAGACAGCCGATCCAGCCTGGAAGCCATAAGAGGCCCCCTCACGAGACACGAGGACGCCAGGACCGTCCGCAGGGCTCTATTAAAAAATCCAAACATCCAATTGAACTGGGTTCGTGGCCATGTCGGAGAAAAAGGGAACGAGGAGGCGGACCGATTGGCCAAGGCAGCAACCTTGAGCCGTACGATCCTCCTGGAAAAGAAGATTCCAGCAGCGACTGCAAAAAGGATAATAAAGATTCACATCCTTGGAGAGTGGCAAAAATTCTGGGACCACCACGCCACACATGGGAAGTTAATCCATAGGGTCCTGCCCAAAATACAGTGGATAGAGAGATCTTGGAGCAGAGAGAAGACGATATTCTTCTCGGGCCACGGGCCGTTCCCCACCCACTTCCTCCGCTTCGGGATCTCAAACAATGACAAGTGCCTGTGTGCAGGAGTCGGAAGCCCATTGCATTACGCAACAGAGTGCGAAAAGACCTCAGAGTTCCACCTGGTTAAGCCGCTCCCTCAGTTGGAGCATGAATGGTTCAAAAGGATGGAGAGAGATGGAAAAGCCCTGGAAAACATCAAGGACCTGGTTAAATTCCTAGAGGCCAACCAGGAACATCTCCACACCAAGAGGGATGAGACCATCCAGACTCCACATGAAACGCAACAACTGAGGAGGAGCGAAAGACTGAGACCAAGGGCAGAAGCTGAAGACAGCGTCGATAGGGTACTCTCCCAGGAAATAGAAGAATTAGAAGACGAAGAATACGACACAGAGGGAGAGCAATCGGAGAGAGTAGAAGCGGTCGAAATATGGGAAGACTCTGACTTCAAATAGGATGATCCAGTGAAAGAGTAATCAAGAAACAAAGTCCCAATGATCAGTGTTTAAACTGTGAAGCACCCAACCAAAAGCTGAGGAGCTTTTGAATAATCGAACAACCCCCTCCCCTCATGTTGAAGGACCTGGCACCTGGTCGGACCAATGTGACACGAAGGGCTCACCCAAGCCAACAAGCCAATGAGGGAAAACATGGTTCAGGACCTGGCGCTTGGCCACAGAGAGGAAGGGGGGCTCGGGCTCAATAAATCTGGAAAGGACATCAGAGGAGCTCATCGGAATAAATTGTATATTGTATAATAGAAATATTTAAATCTGTATATACTTTTTTTTTTTTAATGTGTTTTTATATTCAATGTTCATGTATTTTATATTTTATATGCATAATAAAGCACCCGACATCGCCCAGCCCCTCATCCGGGCAATGGCTAAAATTGACAATGGTCGATAGAGCCTGGGCGGTGCACGGAATGAAATGAAATGCTACTCGCATCGCGAGTCCGTCACTATAGCCACTCGCCCACCACAGCGGCGCAATAAGCAGCAGTCAAAATTACTGTCATCGACCTTTTTAGGTATAAAGCATAGCCCGGCCCTTCTACTGTTAATTTGATATATATTGCCTTTTGATTTTGTTTAGATGAGTCACAGTGAAAAAAAAATATTTTTATAAGTATTATACTGCTGGAAGATTTGATTCGAAAATATCAATCTGGAAAGAATAAATCTTATCGTATTTGTTGGTGGGAGAGCTATCTGTATGCACACAAATCACCATGTCCATATAATTTAAGTACAGTGAATTTGCAGGATGAAAATTCAGTTTCATTTAATTACTATTTATAATAATTATATAATTTTATTAGCATTTCATATTATTTATATATCCTTTTGCAAATACATATCTTCCAGAAAAACACTTTCGTGATTTCTGAACACGTTTTCTGCATTCTCTAAATTGAAACCATACCTCCACGACGAACGGTTCATGAGATAAAGGCGGAATTAGGACTTAAGGAAACCTTGTATAATATGATCGAAAAAAATAAAATAATTATTTTCTAGATTAAGCGATAAAATGGAGAGCCATGCAAATTTAAAACATATATATATATATATATATCAGTTTTCATGAACATTATTTTAATTTGTAGGCATGTGCGAGTGTAATAATTCGTAATTTTTGAAAAAAATATAAATAATCTCAGCATCCTCTCTAGTTTATAAAGCGGTTCTACATGGAACATACTTTTCTTTCTTAAACCTTTTTTTATATTTATCAATTTTAATTAATATAATTAATTACAACTTCATTTGTTTTAGTAATTGATAAAACATTTTTTTTTTAATTTTTATATCTATCCATTTTGAAAGTTTTTCATTTAAGCTTCTGAATTATCATTCATATATATATTCAGAAGAATTCATTACACATCATAATATTATTAAATTGTAAGAAAACCGAATTTTAAATCCGCCAGAAATAGATGGGTTTAAAAATTCACCATATGAATAATATTATATTTTCTTTTTCCAATGTAATTGTTGTGAATGTGAAATGTTTGCTTGTTTGCCTAAAAACATATCTCAAAAATTCAAAGAATTCCCCTTCGGGATTCGAGTGCCAACTACGTGCATTATAATAAAGTTGTTTGCTTTATTGAGCGAACGTCGTTACCGAGTCTGACTAGACGAACATAAATGGCATCATGTAATCAAATAATTTTCTGGAAGACCAGTTAAGAGAACGTGATCTGCATTATACGCATCACCATCACCCCCCCCCCCCCTGTTCATTTGAGAAAAGTACCTATCTCCATACTTTATTACGTATTTTCTGACTAAGAATATATTAATACGTTCGAAAGAAATAAAAACGCTCAGACAGCACTGATGAAGTAGGAAGGCCAACACAATAGCGTCTGGATTTCCTTATGAAACTTTATCATGGCGCAAATGAGTTATAACTAGGGCTGATGTCCCGAGTTCCAGAAGCGAAAGGAGCGAAAAGTAAATTTAATTTACGAGTAAAATATCAAAAGAAGCGTCGACGTGATTCTTGACCTGAAAGCGAAAAGATTTACTTGACAAAAGAAACCAAAAAATTAATAGTCGAGGCTGAACAAACTACATTATCTAAACTATATATAACAGCAGTAAAACTTATTAGACATGGTGGAAATCTGAAGACGCTTGGAAGACAACCACATACGATTCATCAAAACAGGAATGATAATTGTAGGTAATTGTTGTTTTTGTGGCATTATATGGTTATGTCGTGAACGGAAGAAGAGAGAGAGAATTTCTACTTCTTCGAATTTCCATTCTATAGAAATTTCATAGGCCAACTTCAATTGTACTTTTATCTGAGAATAATATATTCTTGGCGCACATTTAATATGCCGCAATCACGTGTTTTGCTAACACCTTAATCGGAATCGCTGCGCTTCGGCAGGTTTCTTTTTCAGACGCGCATCCAGCAAAGCCTAGAAAAGTTCATACTTGGATGGGACATGTCATCGTGGAAGAGATAACCATGTAGATTTTATGCAACGTACAATTCCCATGATACAGTGGAACCTCTCAGAAATGGACCTCCAGAGACTGAAAATTTTACCGCTGACGAGGAGTGTTCATTAATGTATAGTAAAATACATACAGGGCCGTGTGTCGATATAATTCAAAAAAGTGTAAGTTAACGTGAGTTGCTCGTTAACGAAGAGTGTCTCTTATGGGAGGTTCTGCTGTAAGCTTTTCTTCATAATTTGGTCAATCACCTTACTGGTTTCTTACAATGAGCGTCTCTTGGCGAATCAAAAGAGTGTTACGTCTTTTGAGAATCATTGCACCAGTCTCTTAAAATTAGATACCGTATTCTGCTGATTTAAATTTCTAAAACAAACTTCATATTCGAACTGAATAACATTGAAAATTAATTCCGAATTTGAGATATAATTTCCCGAATCGAAGTCCAAAATTTAATTGTAAAATATTTCCATTGTATTTGTATTTCATCGTTCATCTTCAATGACACGGGATGTAATGAATCATTATGGGATTAAGGATATAATCAGGATGTAATAACTATCATTTTATTTGACCATTTCTATCTCACGATGGTAATTTTCTGCATACGAGGGCTAATTACAGTACACCGGGACCTAATATTTATTGTCGATTACAAATGGCAGCGTTCGGCATTCTTACCTTTTCATACTCACCGAGAGGTTGGTGAGCTAACCCTCCGGTGTGGGAGACCTTGCAGTAGCAATCTTTTTCTGTGATCACGCTGGGGCTGTGCTTGGTATTGGTGGTGTGACCACGTGGTCGTCGTTTCTCTTGCACCTCCGCGTCAGGAAAGTTTCTGACAAGGACGAGCCTGGTATCGAACTCGCAATACACCTTAGGTGAGTACCTCATCGACCTAAGATACCACACCCTGCTGTTTTATATCATCACAGTAAATGCCGTGATAAAAACCGATGACTTTAGAAATAAACTAAATTGCAACAAAGCTTTCAAATAACACGTGGTTTCCTAAAATGTCGTAATTTCTTTGACGGGTCGTTTGCATAAAATAAATAAATAAATAAAACATTAACTTTTTCATTTAGTCACCGTGCCCTAAAATGACCAACTATAAAAAAGAAATTGTTGCCCTGTCTCCTCTGAGGCCAACAAAAAATATCAATCTTCCTAAACCGCAATGTTTTTTGATATATATTTGAATTCAAAAATCTGAGAAAAAGTGGGCTCTCTCTCTCTCCCTCTCTCATTATGTTGTTCTTTCTTAATTTTCCAAGACTTTTTGAATTCAAATTATTTCAGCGAATATTGCAGTTAAAAACGTAAAAATATTTTGTGGGCCTCAGGAGACACATGACAGCAACTTTCTCTGACATGGTGACCAACTAAAAAGTTAAATTATTTTATTTTTCTTATTTATACGACCCCTCAAATGAATTGTGACAATTTAAGAGAACGTGTAGCACTTGAAAACTTTGCTGTAACTGGAAGTGCACTGCTGAAGTCAACGGTTGCGGAAATAGCGTTATAGACAGACAATTTTAAAGGCTCTGTATGCTAGAGAAGAACTATCTCAACACGTTCTACCATCACAGTTTAACACATTTGTGATCACTGTACTCATTTCAATACAGCGAGTATCTGAGTTTGCATGATACACTGCTCAAAACAATTAGGGGAGCAAGCAAAAAAGTGAAGAAAACCGTGCGAGACAGCCACGTATTGGCATACAATGGATAGTACACGCGTATCAATGCGCAATACAGAAAAAAGACGTAAAAAAATGCGGAATTAAGCTTTAATTCTTTGAAAATATGGAAAAAAACATGAAAAGATGATTTAGGGCAACAATTTGGTTACATGTAAACGATAAAAAAAAATACTGTTTAGACATGATGCATGAGTTTTAATAGGGCGTGTGGTCTCCTCGAACAGCTAAGACTGCTGCACACCTGTTTGCCATGGATGCGATGAGGTTATCGATCAGACTTTGGGGAATACTGTTCCACTCCTCAAGAAGTGCAATCTGCAAGTCTCGGACAGTTACAGGCGGCCTTGGTCGCGCAGCAATGCGTCGTCCGAGCATGTCCCAAACATGCTTGATTGGATTCATGTCAGGAGAGCGCTGTATTCCATACGCTGTATTGTTTCAACTTCAAGCATGTTCTCCACCAGACGAGCTCTATGCGGTCGGGCATTATCATCCTGGAAAACAAAGGAATCTCCAATGGCTCCAGCGTAAGGGTTGTAAAATAAGAGGTCGCAGTATCTTGACATGAGGTCGCAGTATCTTGACATGAGGTCGCAGTATCTTGTTCGCATACCTTCGGGCCGTCAAAGTGTCATTCCGAATGATATACAGGTCCGTACGTCCGCCTATGCTGATTCCACCTCATACCATCCAACCAGCTCGTCTGTATTGTGACCTTTCACGAACGAATGCGGGGTTATTTCAAGTGCCCTTGTCCCTCCATACCAGAACACGTCGGATGTCACACTCCAGACTGAATCGGGACTCGTCTGTAAACAGCACTTGGCTCCAATCATGTTGCTCCCAATCTCGATGTTCAGCAGACCATATTCTTCGGGCCGCACGGTGGCGTGGGGTCAACGAAATGCAGACCATTGGCCTACGTGCATAGAGCCCTCCCTCATGAAACCGATTACGTACTGTTTGGCTGGACACCCTTCGTCCTGTTGCCAAGAGCAACCGTCTTTGCATCTGCGTAGCATTCTCTGTTCTGTTTCGACGGGCTGTTAAACGTATATACCGGTCATCAGTTGCTGCAGTGGCGCGTGGCCGACCTTACCCTGGTCGACGTCTAACATTTCCTGTTTCTTGGAATCGATTCCACAGCCTTGCAACAACACTTCTGGCGACTCCAACAGCGTACGCGACACTAAGTTGTGTTTGCCCGGATTCCAGTCTGCCTATAACACGCCATGCCATGGATTCCGGTAAATCACGTTGTTGAGACATCCTCAAGTCACCTTGTCTCAAAGAAAAATACTGCGCAATCGAATTTCACAGTTACGTACAGATGAAAACGCTACTCATAGATTGACAAAAAAATTCTCGAGAAGTAATTTTTTGTTTAGAAATGAACTCTTGTGAAGTCGGTGTATTATATTTTCTAGTGGATATTTTTAAACACAAATACAACGCCCCAACAGGCAAAATGCCCAGCATTCCATCTTATAATGTAGATGGATAGATAGAACCGCTCACACTGATAGAACCCCCGGACTGATGCAAAGCACCTTACTTCGGTTACCTCAAAAGAGGCAGAGTTATCTACATCTTATAATGTAGAAATTATAGACATTATTGTTATTTCCATGCAAGTGATTCATCTGTAATTGATTACTTACTTTACAGCTTAATGTAAATAACTGCATAGCATCATTCAATTTCGTTCCACTTCAACTTTTTTTCCTTCAAAATATGTCATCATATATTGCTGTCCTCAGATGGAGACACTTGTCGACCACTATTATACTTCCTGTAGATGTCTCTCGGACATCAACAACTCTTAGAATATATTCTTATATTAAAACAATATGTTGAAAAAATTCTTGATTCTCAACAAAATATCCTAATATCGAAATTGAATACAAAGAGCATCAAGGTGCTCGCATAAACGGGTTAATCATAGAATAACTCATCCATCAAATGAATAATCTAAAAATATATATATATGAACTTTATATTCTATTTCTTCTGTTCATCACATGGTTTTTTAATATTTCATGAGTATATTAAGCTGGGAGTAGCCTACAGTGGTAAATTTTCATTTCGAAAATTCTGTGCATTGCCGTATTGGTGTCAAATAATCATTTGAAAATATCAAGACAATATTACTTGAAATTTGAAGTCATAAAACATACACAATCAATCCTTAAAATTTTCTGATGTGTAATAATTCAGGGACAAAACTGTATTCCTCAATGTAAATGATCGACGTGACAAACTATAGAAAACAAGAAATTCTCGTTAGAAGAAAGTCAGCTTAAAATCCCAAAATGCTGTCGTTGCATCAAAATTAGAGACGGTAATTTTAGTTTTAACCCGAAGCCTACCCCCCATTTACCCTCCCGACTTCGTCTTCGAGTATCACCCGAGAAGCTCGACAATTTTCACTCTCCACTCTATTGCTTTACTGGAAAAGGGTGTGTTTAGCGGCTGCCGCTAGTAATGGTGTTTTCGGCCTCGCAATCATCAGTCAATGACAGCGCTGCGCGAGGAGTGATAAGTTACCGGGTTTAAAATGGCTCACATCTAAAATGGGTTAATGCTTACTCCAAGTCGTTGATCTTTCCCCCGAAAACTTTCTGTCGACAGAAAGTCCAGCCCGAATGAATCAATTTCACGGCGAACATATATAAATTGATATAAACCGAACCTCACTTTAAAGATAAATGCGATGATCGAACTACATACTACGTACACCCCTCTTTTGGAAATAAACGATGACTCTGGACCTCCGATTGATTCGGCCCCGCACTTCATCGTTAGGCGATGAAACATGCGAAAGACTAATTATTTTCTTTGCAGCTAAATGCGGTGAAATACTTTAAAATAATCATTAATCAGCCGAAATTTATACAATCCATGCTTGCCAAATAGTTTGTGTATAATGGAAACTTGAATAATTTTCGAAAATTCGGAAATATTACAAAACACACCGAGTAACATTTGTGACAGAATTTTTAAATATCGTCACCACACACATATCCGTATTTCTGGAGATCTATGTGAAAACGAAATATACCATTTTTCTTGGAAGACCAACAGATCTGACATTTTGTGCACTACGGCTATTTAATGCAAACACTAACTGCTTGTACAGGAATTGTTATTTAGCGTGTTGCTAAATATAAATAAATAATCAAAACATGATAATTTCCTGAAGGAAAGAAGATTGCAATTATCCATTCTTTCACGAACCCAATTGAAATCGTATTTAGTGGAAGTATATTTGTGTATTCCCATATTCACACAAAATTTTTATTTTCATCAAAAGTGTCCGAAATAAATATATAAATTTTGATGTTCATTTTAAAATTAAAATCAAATTAGAAAATATCAGCAAAGACAGCAAAAACTTTTGAGAGGGTTGAAGTCCGTCTGATAAAGTTTATTATTTCAGACAAACGAGAGAGAATGAACATTTTTAAAAGCACGGCCCCTAGAATAAAAATTGCACAATTGGTGAAATTTCTGTTGGCTATTATGCCGGGATAAATCCACGTAACCATTTTATGACAATTCACTGAGATATTTAATGTACATATAATGTTAGAAATACAAATACAGCGTCACAACAGGCAAAATGCCCAACGATGTGGCTGAGAAAAAGATGCCCATAATACAAATACAACATCTCAACAACAAAATGCCCAACGAGGTTATTCATATATTTTCAGGAGCTGAAAATAGCTACTGAAACTAGTGTCATGTTATACAAAAATTTCATAACTTCAAAATGTAACGAAAATCAAAAGTTTCACTCACACTTTAATTTAATTGTTATACGATAAGTTGAAAATTTCGAGGTTTTGAATTTTTTTTCGTAATAGTTTTTAAATGATTCAAATACTGCCACATTATTTGATTTTATTCATTTCTTTACGCATCATTTTTCATATCTTACAAGAATTTCAAAATGATTCGTACACTTTCTGTTCGTTTCAAACACTTTCTATTAATCACCAGCGAGCACATACCTTTAACTCAACTTCTGAGATATGAACAATTCTTATAGTATCATTCATTCAAACTTCGGACATTGATCACAGTATTTTTTTTTTTTTTAGTTTTGGCCTTTTCATTAACAAGATTGGGGCGGTAGCCCATGTCGATGATACTTGTCTAAAATACCAAACATTATTTAGAATTGTTGCGACTTCGATATCCGATTCGTGCTTGTCAGAAACTTTCCTGACCCGGGGAAACAACAGAAAAAGTGGCATGACCACAGAAAAAGATTGCTACCACAGGGAGTCCCACACCGACGGGTTATCGCAACCAACCTCTCGCTGAGTATAAAAAGGCTGCCGGCTTAACTAACCCTCGTGTGCAGAAAAATAACACTTGTGCAACAAAATTAATCAAATAAACATTATCTGTCACTCTAACAAAATACATTGTTAGCTCCATTATGTTTCCCTCTACATACAAGCCATACATTTCCTTCAGAAGTGAATCACCTCGAAACACTTTTTTACTTTCTCTCAGCTCGATATCTAACTACAATATTTTAAAAGAAACCAAAATATATAATTTATGTAGACAAATTTTTCACCAGAAGATCACTCCATCAAAATTATGTTTCTTCTTCATATATTATTTATTTAGAATGAGTGATAAATAATACTAACCTCCATACATATATGAAATTACCAAACACAGTATACGAGCCATACGCATGCAAATACTAACAAATAGTGAAATCAATATGTTCTTCGAATCTACCACAAGGAAGAAAAAGAAAAAGAGTATATCACTAATTCTCACTTTCTTCCCATTAGATCCGAAGAGAAACGTGCTCGCTGTAACCAATTATCGTGGTATCCAACCACGAACAATGTAACAGGATATCTGTATGCATATATAAACTCCGAATCTCTCGATAAATCGCCATCTGAAATACGTACTCTCCATCTGTCCCATTACAGTCACCGGTAGATGACGACGTTCTATGAAATTTCCATGCGTTGCGGAAGAAATCAATTATCCGAGAACGTGGTCGAAACATGATAGAAATTTATTTCCACCAATCTGAATGCAAATGTACGTTTGCCCTTCGGAGAAAGTTACGTGAATTTCCTCGAAACTACATCGATTTCGAGGCCTATATCAAAAGTAACTGAATTCAAATGAGGTATTTATCGACCGGAACAGAAATTGAAATCGTCTTATTTCTTTAGATAGTTTTGGAACTGGATAAAAACCTAAAAAAATAACGAAAAATGTACAAGTGCGTTAGATATTGTAGTTATAATTAATTTATTTCTCGTAAGAGAACATTCCATGTACGAAGTGCAGTGCATAACAATAATAGTAATAAAAGAAACGGTATTTTCTAAAGCTTGCGAAACCCCTCGTCAATAACAATATCAATTACCAAATGTTGTATTGCTAGGATTTACAATGAAGAGAATGTGCTCGATAAATATAACATGTGTTTGATATACAGGGTGTTCCATGAATTCGTAAATAAGTTTAAAAATCGATGTAAAATAATTTGTATATTTGAACGCGGTTTGCGGAAAAGTTATTCTCACGAAGGAGAGTTTTTTTTTGGTACAGGAGCAAAAGTAGTTACATTTTATTTCCATAGATGGTGCTACAAGGAGGATCACCATAGAATTCTAGACCTCAACATTTCTGCAACCCCTTCTTTGTCCGAAACGTCCGTAAAGCTTTAACCAGTGATTTCTGGTTGAGGTAAATAAAAATAACTACCAATAGTTGTTTTGTTCCACCGATGATAAGATCGAAATGATATCCTTATGTAAAGAAAAGGAAATTCAGAACCTAGCTGCAATTCGTACGCATTGCCTTTTATTGGATTATATATTGCATATTTCCAGTGATTTCCTTTTGTGCAGCACCCTCTGTCAACAACAACTAGAATTAAATTTTCTTTCTGTGTCCTTCTATTTCAATGGTTTTTTGAACTATTTACTAATTTATCAAACACCCTATATATGGACGTATCTTCACATTTACATAAATTTCAGGGGCTTTTTTTTTCCAATAAAAAACTGTTTTGAGGACAAATTATTTGTTCTTCTTCAATTTTGGACTGTTTCTTTGATAAATTCCAATTTTGCATTAGCTCTTGAATTACATCTTTCGTTAGTTTTGAATTTTCATCAAATCTGAATTTTTAATTACTCTGGAATGATCTCTCTCTTTAATTTTTGAATATTTCGTTAATCAATTACGAATTTTCGCGCGTTAGTTATCGTTTAGTATATTATTATTTCTTTCATTAAATTAGAATTTTGATTAGTTCTAGAGTTCTTCCATCAGTTTTGAATTTTTATCAATACGAAATTTTCATCACGTTTTTGTTGCAATTGACACACGTGAATTAATCCACGCATTTCCAACTGGTGTTAGCGGAACCCTTGGATTCCGTGACAGTTTTCTTGGGGTTCCGCATGATCAAACACCATGAAACACTTGAAAATTCTCGAAACCGGTGAGCTTTCAGCGAAGAAACCATTCTTTTTGCTGATATTTGCAAAGCTGTTCTTAATTTAATTTTAACGAGATAGTGTCGCGTTGTAAAAAATCCAGACCATTTGGACGATTAACCTATAGACTGTGGAAGCATGTGAGAGACCAAAACAGTGTGCAAGTACGTGAGTGACCAAATGAATGATCTGATGAGCGAGGGACGAAAACAGTGACGTATAGGGTGTGAAAGCACGTGAACAACATAAAGGTAGTGACACAGAGATATATTTATGGTATGGAGGGAGGGGACAAGCAGGCTATAGTCCGGGGTGGATAATTTTGAGAAACCGCATCCAATGGGAGGGGAAGTATTATCTCATCAGAGAGCCTAAAACTATGTGGTCCTTGTCGATTACTCGAACTTCGTGGGAAGATGACGCTGAAGTGAGGAAAACGATCTTGCTGAGCTGAATAAACTATTTTATTTCCATGGTAATAACGATCCTTTTTATTTTCCGGATAGTGCTGATTCTCTCTTTAATTTCACCTGCACAGATCTGTGTTGCTTCTTTGAGCACAGAATTTCGATATCATACTACCTCATACACGGAATAAATTTTATATTCTACGCAGCAGAAACCTATGTACACTGAAGTACTGTCATTCTTAGTTATTCTCAGACTATTTAATTCATATTTCATATATCATGAAAAAATGGTGTCTTTTTAAGTTTTCTCCATATCAAACAAATTGGTAAAAGAAAGAAAATTTTATCAGCAAAATTTCCCGTTTAGAAAATATTTATACGGTACAGGATGTATTATATTCAGAAACATCATTACAAACTAGAACCCCCTTCTGCCACCTATCAAATAAAAAACACAACTATTAATGATCCTTCAAAATAGAAGAACGAAGGAACTTTATTTTATCGTCAGATTACTTCAAAGGTACTTCACAAACTAAATTCTGACCACCTCCCAGTGAAATTATTGAATGATCATAGAATCAAAAGTATCAACGTAATCTTTCAGAGCTTGAAATTCTTCAGTATAATTTCAATCATATTCAGCAAGCAGACAATGCCACAAAAGAATTAACGGAACAAATTCAAAGAGCCATAGATGAGGCAACAATGGAAAGAGAAAAGAATATGCAACCTTTAAACTACCAGAGCTTATAAGGGAAAAAAAGCAGAATCCAAGAGGAAGATGGGTCCTTTTTTGACGTGTATAAAAGAATGTAAGCTAAACCGTAAATTTTACCACCAATTTATAATAGTCAGCATGAAGTAATGAACTATTACATGAAGGCCAAGCAAAAGTAGACGAATTTTTTCAAGAACTTTCGAAAGCCAATCTTTCCCAAATAACAATATACCACAATGGCTGGTAGATGATGTGAATGAGGAAGTGCAAAGATATTTCAACAAGCAAGATTCCAGTATTTTATATCACACAAACGTCAAGGAGCTAGAAGAAATAATAAAATAAAATTAATCCAAAGAAAGCTGCAAGATTTTACGGCTTAACTTCAAAGGCAATAAAAATGCTTACCCCAAGCATGATCATCTCAATTGTTAAATTTTTCTATGGCCTTCTTGATAAAGTGTGCTTTCCAGATTACTGGATAGAATACATTGCTATCGTAACGTATACAAAGTACAGGCCCACCTACAAAAAACCTAATGGGTTTTTGCTAAAAGTCATTTGTCAGTCCAAAAATTTCACTTACATAGTCTTTAGCAAATAAACTTACATACCTTTCTATATATATATAGCCCCGACGTTTTTATTTATTTATTTATTTTCTAAATAGAAGTATTATATCCGAAATATTATTATATTGGTTGTGAAAACCGTGTTTAAAACTATGCTATTTCCTTTGCTCAACATCTGTGTTTGCCACCAACATAGATATTCTGTATAGTTCGCCTTGGTTGGATCGCACTGATTCCTTAGGCATAACAGAAGTGGATCATGTATATTGTGCGTGTATATTCATGTATATTGTGAGTGTATATTCGTGTATGTGCTGTGTTGGAGTTACTCTGTGTATTTATATATAGCATATGTGCGTGTGCGTATGTTAATAAATTCCAGTTTCGGTTTCAACCAACTGAATACAATTTCTCTGCATGAAATAATAGAATGCATAGAAAAGTACAAGCCCGCTTACAAAAAAACCCACTGCGTTATTGCTAGAAAGTGGGTTTTCTTGAAAATAATTTGTTAGCCCACATGTCCCACTTATTTATAGTGGCAAGCAAACTAACAAAACCTTTCTTATATATAGCCTTGGTTTTTTTACAATCTGTATAAGAATCAATGGAGTGAAAAATCCTATATGAGCCTATTCGCATAATAATCATCAACATCCCTTTGAAATATAAGCACCGGATGATTGCCTTAGAAATCAATGTTAAAAAATTGGCTATTTCGCTGTGAAAATATAGGGGAAATATAAGAATTTGGATTTTTTATCCGTCAGTAATTTTGAAAATGTAATTCTTTGTTTTCAAAATCGTCAATTCACTCGAAGCCGAGAAAATTATTTATAAAATTATATGTTGGACCAACTTATTGGTTATACTGTATAACCATTCAATAACATTGATCTCAACTTTTTCTACCAAGTATGGAAATAAATGTTCATGGATTATTTTAATATTCAACTATATCAATCCATATAATTGAAGATTTTAAAAAATTAATAATGGTTCATAGAGATATAATGGTTCAAACTTTCTGTTTAAGATCACTGCCTTTCAATCTCAACCATCAGAACTAACTAACTTTTATTATTAATACATTCACTGTCCAAAACGAGAAAATAATCTTGCTTACAGTGTCTCAGTAACTACACTTGATTTACTGACTGCTCTTATGAACTGTGATGCATGAGATTATTATATTTCATGAACAAATATTATTGCCATTTTGTACGTGATGCAAAAGTATACTATATTGTACACAAACTGTAGTACATTTCGTCCGAATACTCGCGCAAGAAGATTTTTCGGAATGAAACTAGAGAGGTTTCAAGTCTTGATATTCAAAAAATTAAGGTCATTCATTCTGTATTATGATATTTCTGAAGAATGTATTATTATACAATCGTTGGTACATGTGGAAAATCGATGTTGCACGAATAAGACATACATACGTACATACATAATAGTGTTACATCCGACAAGGAAGAGTGAGATTAAAAATTTATTTTCTACCTCGAGGGAAATTTGAATGATGTGAAAGCTGATTATATTGAAGGTGAGGGATATTTGTGATAACCAGAAAAATAATACGGATACCTGAAAATGATTATGATGTTCAGCTGCAAAAACACAATTTATTTCCGATTATGGCATCGGCATTATCGGAACTTTTGGAAGGACGTTTTTCATTACCTTGAATCAGATGGAATTGGGAAAGGAAATACATCTTAGGAATGAAACGGATAAAAATAATTGAATAATTTCGCATGCATGAGATTCCATTCTTCCCAAAAAAGGTCCTATTGTGAAAATTATTTTCATTGGGAGAGAATGGAAATTGGTCATGCACAAAACATATGTAATTCATTCCTTTAGTGATTATGATATTCACGCACATATCACACCGTCTTCATAAGAAATACTCCAAAATATCCTTGATATCAAGTTTTCCGAAATATTTTATTGCGTTCTACTGACAGTTTCAGCTTTCGTTTCAGTTACAGAAAACTAGAAAACTAGTGATGGGGAAAACTACAAACGATTAAGTAAACTGAAAATTCATGAAATTTTCCGTATAATTTTTTAAAGTGGGAAAATGATACAAAAATATTCGAACTGAAACATCTATATAGTAACAAATTATGCATATACGAGATATAATTATCCTTGTGGTACAATTTCCTTATCTTAACGTGCTTTATCTGTTTTGCCCCTCCCCACCCCAGCGTCAATGACAGAGCCGGTGTATGCATACATATAAATCCGCGTCATTATCATCATGCCCAACCCCAAGCTTTCATTATCGTCATCCGCAAGCCAGACTTTCATGTCTATTCCTGCATATGGTCAGATGCTGAATTCTTCTGATACTGATATAACGGATGCAGTCATAATATATACTGAAGATATCTCTGTGCATTTTTTTTTCTTTTTGGTAATGGGAATTTTCATAGATATGTCTTTTTTTTCAATTTCTCAACCCCTTTGTCTACAGGCTTTTGGAAACAAATTTGGAAGGTGTATAGTTGAAGTATCAACGATGCCTCCGAGTAATTGGTTATCTTTATTATGATTTATGGAGTTAAGGAAAAAGATGATATATCATATCCCCCCCCCCGCCTAAGCCTCAATTTCCAGGTATGTAGATCCGAATACTACTACTACTAAAAGTCAAACGCACCTCGTACACATAGCTCTGGGGAATTTCCTACGAATTGGTACATGCCGGAACGTACTCTGAGTGCATGTGTGGTTTTAATGCATTTATGTTGCCAGGATAACATCTGTTTTATGTTCTACTGTTATACTACTTTTTTTTCACGGAAAAAAACAATGAGGGAAAGATATCGAATTCCTGGTTAGTTCAACGAAACGCCGCGATCATGAGAGGGAATGAAATAAAGTTAGTCTATTGCGAGATATGTGTCGTATACGGAAAGAGTAATTATTTTGAACTACGGACTCTCCCTCTCATAAAACTAATGCACTATAAAATAACAGAGTAAAAACAAATACCAGTGTGATTAGTTTGATCTTGACAACTAATGAAATACATAAAATCAGTTGATAATTTAAAGTTTTGAATCAATTGAAAACGTATCAGATAATTTGTCCATCACGGGGGGGGGGGGGATTATAAATAAACGCATTTGCAGATATTCGCATAGTGGAAATCAAAAATAATAAATAATAATCTAAAATAAAAAAATCGTGAGATAAAATAAAGGGAAATATTTAGCCAAAAGTTTCAAAGGCTCTCTTGATACTTCATCAATGCCCAATTTGAACGATTTCATATTCATGATCAGCGTGTATATCACAGTTGCAAGATTCTGTCGTTTTCCCGTGATAAACCGCCTCAAAGCCCAGCTGAAAGAAATAGACGTCATGCTATGTGATTTGATCAGAAAATTCTTTGCTGTTATTCAAGTTTGCATGTCACTTTATCAGCTCGATTTAGTCTGATAAAAATAAATACGCTTTACCGCCTCGTTCGGGAAACGACTAAATAACTCAACGGAATATGCTGTATCAGAGTATCACTGAGAGATAGATATACAGCCGGGTATATTTCCTCTCTGCAATTTGTTTTGGAAGTTCCAATATTAATGGCACCTGTCATCCGAAGGTTTTCCCGGGGGCTTCCGAGCATAAGTGCCATAAATGTACGAGTGGAAAAGTCCCTTCCATCCATCTTGAAATTCGCTACGTGCCGCAGTAGTTCCGAGACACAAAAGTACAGATATATGTGTCTTGTTATTTCGGACTGGCCGTCAATAACGTTTAGTATACGTCACGCTAGCCATTTTACTCCTTTTGAAACATGGTTGAACGTTTACTTCTTGGAATTTTATGGTTAGAAGGCTTGCAAAGGATGTATGCTCATGCCCGTAATATACTGCAGCTAAAAGAGAGATTTTGAAGTTATACGCTTCTTCATTACGATTAAATATACCTGATATGTGACTGATATTTCCGTATTTTTGCGCACCAAATAAAAAAATAATCACCAAAATCAAGTCATTCATTTTGATAAAAAGTACAAATGACAATATGAGAATGTCATTGAAGTATTATCAGTCACATATTTGTTAAGGATAGTCCTATTGCTGACAATGGCTAAGTACACATAACCAGATGGTTGTGACATGATAGCTTTTCGTAAAATAAAATTGGCCAAGCCTCTCCAAACCCATTCTGACCAGAGGAGTTAACCTCGATATTCTGTTAATGTAGTCTTCTTTCCCATTGGCAATTGTGGTCTTGGTCGGGTTTCGTCATCTCAGCTGGATACGAAATCACATCCCCGATAAAAACTAAATATTCACTCCGAACACCATGAATGATGCACAAGTGACCACAGAACACCAAAAAATATTTTTTTCCAAAGTAAATTGAGTCCCGTCCTCCACGTGCTTAGGATCACCAGGGAGTATTAAAGAAATATATACGCGACTTATTTAAACGCCATAGTCTTCCAGCAGATTCGAGAGGCGAGGAGTAAATTTTTCTAGTGTACTGCTACTTTACCACGCACCAACTCCGGCCGTATTCCCATACAGCAATTTACTTCCGATGGAGTGCAGTGGGAAATGAAGGCGCCATCTATCGGTGGTCACCTTAGGCTCAGTAGATACAGTACTTGCTTTCTATGTTCTTCTCCTTGATCGAACTCACGGACCCTGACGTTAACCTTAATGGCTGAAAACGATCTGCGCCATTCGGGCGCTTTTGTAGCGTGATGTATTGGCAAAAATTGGACGCCGCGAGTAGCTGTTTCATCGAAAACGTCGTAACCCATCCAACCACATTATTCGGGAGCTGAAGAAATCACGCAAGAGCAAAGCATAATTTGGTCCCATCTTTTTTAAAGGTGCGCCTACACATGGGTGCAATGCATTCTTGGTGAGGGATTTGCGCGAGTAATGTCAGTGATGGTCCTCCGAAGTTGGTTCCTTGTGTTTTTTCTTTTTTCAACTCTTTGTTAATTGCAGATGATATCCCACTGTAAAGAGAAGAGGGAGATTTCTAACAAGATACTTACTTGAAAACTAACATTCACAGACTTTTGTTCTACTTTCCATATTGTCGACACAGAGAAATGACAGCTCTTCTCAAACACGGAACTCGCATAATTCTGACACCACAAATATCACACATAACTATTCATGCAAAATTTTTTGGTGAACCAATTCGCGTTAGAAATTCACCTGAGGAATGTCAACGAGGTGCATGTACGACATAGTGGTAGTAGTAGTAATAGTAGAAGATACGGTTTAGAATACAAATTCAAATACAAATACATAGGCCACAAGAGGAAAATTCGAAGAACCATGCCCATAAAAAATATGGATGTGAATATAACCAAAATACAGCAACCCAGTACAAAAGCATGTCACCATATAAAAGCATAAAGAAAAACAAAACGGAATCATAATAAAAATAATATAGCAAGTAATGCTATATAAACTGAAGAGCCAAAAACACTGGTTCAGGTATGCTTATGCAAATAAAGAGATATGGAACCAATCACAGTACGGCGCTGCGGTCGGCAACGCCTATATAACACAACAAGTGTCTGGCATAACTGTTAGATCGGTTACTGCTCTACAATGGCAGGTTATCGAGATTTAAGTGAATTTGAACGTGGTGTTATAGTCGGCGCACGAGAGATGGGACATAGCATCTCCGAGGTAGCGATGAAATTTGGATTTTCACGTACGACCATTTCACGAGTGTACCGTGAATATCGGGAATCCGGTAAAAAATTAAATCTACGACATCGCTGCGACCGGAAAAAGATCATGCAAGAACGGGACTGACGAGAATCATCAACGTGACAGACGTGCAACCCTTCCGCAAATTGCTGCAGATTTCAATGCTGGACCATCAACAAGTGTCAGCGTGCGAACCATTCAACGAAACATCATCGATATGGGCTTTCGGAGCCGAAGGCCCTTTCGTGTACCCTTGATGACTGCACGACACAAAGCTTTACGCCTCGCCTGGGCCCAACAACACCGACATTGGACTGTTGGGGACTGGAAACACGTTGCCTGGTCTGACGAGTCTCGGTTCCAATTGCTTCGAGCTGATGGACGTGTACGGGTATGGAGACAACCTCATGAATCTATGGACCCTACATGTCAACAGGGGACTGTTCAAGCTGGTGGAGGCTCTGTGATGGCATGGCGCGTGTGCAGTTGGAGTGATATGGGACCCCTGATACGTCTAGATACGACTCTGACAGGTGACAGGTACGTAAACATCCTGTCTGATCACCTGCACCCATCCATGTCCATTGTTCATTCCGACGGACTTGGACAATTTCAGCAGAACAATGCGACACCCCACACGTCCAGAATTGCTACAAAGTGGCTCCAGGAAAACTCTTCTGACACTTCCGCTGGCCACCTAAATCCCCAGACATGAACATTATTGAACATATCTGGGATGCCTTGCAACGTGCTGTTCAGAAGAGATCTCTACCCCCTCTTACTCCTACGGATTTATGGACAGCCCTGCAGGATTCATGGTGTCAATTACCTCCAGCACTACTTCAGACATTAGTCGAGTCCATGCGTCGTGTTGCGGCACTTCTGCAGGCTCGCGGGGGCCCTACACGATATTAGGCAGGTGGACCAGATTTTTTGGCTCTTCAGTGTATATACACTGCCCATAAAAAAAGATTATGATTGTTTTATCTGGATTATACGGATTGCCTCTCGATTTATCCCACTATGCCGATTGTAGTTCTTTTTAAATGTGTTAGAATTTACGACCCACGGAAGTAAGCTATTCCATTTATTAACAACTCTATCAGAGGGAAAACCCTATGCAAAACCACAACTGGAATTGTCCCTTACTAAACAATACTGGTGGCCGCTTGTCGAAACAGTTTATTGACGGTGTATTAATAGATCATGGTCCATCCCGTTCATCACGTTGAAATTTGAAATAAATCACGATCATATCCCCCTCCGGACACCTGCGTTTCTCTAATGTAAGCATATTAATAATTGGTATAGTAACTGTACAGTAGTGATAATATACTAACTTCATTATAGGTTATTCATACGTGAATACTTACAGAATGTCACAATACCCACAGCTGACAAAGTAGCAGTGTAGATTGTCTATTATATAATCCAAAATATTGTATGATTGCACTTCAAGAGAAGCAAAAGAGCAAATTTCTTCTAATAAGACACGGAATGTCAAGTGTACACGCAGTTTGATTTACTCTCTCCATGATATATGATATTCCATGAGCCATCTCCATCAAGAGAGCATCTAAATCCACTGAGAGCAAACATTTCGGGTAAACCTGAGAATGGAGTGAGAATTGCTGGTAATAATTATGGCATGGCTGTGACAATCGCATTTGACGTTTCGATTTGAGGATGTTTGACTAAAGACATATATAGCTACATATGTCGTTGGCTCGACGGGAGATCAAGATATATATAGGATTACATCCTTGCAGTATCGCATAAATTCAGATTTAAATTGAACTTAAATAAATTTATATGATTTTATAACGGGTTGTGATTTATTTATCACGATTATCATGATCGGTATTTGCTGGAGCGAGTGCGTGTGTATGTACAGTCAAACCTCGTTAATGAGTCACTCTTGGGAGCGCAAAAATATGACTTAGCAAGCGGAGTGACTCGTTAAGCGGAGTAAGACATAGCTGTGTCAATTCCTGCCCGAGGATAATTGGGACTTCCAAAAAATGAACTGGTATGCGGAGTGACGTGTTAACCGGGTGACGCTCTAACGAGGTTTGACTGTATATGCCTGGCACTAACATATTTATGTTGTTAGAGTTGTGCTTGTGTCGTATTTTTGCTTGTGTTCCCAACTGTCTTCCATATTTTGAAGTGAGGATACATTTTCATGTTATCAAAGTATCGCGTTAAAAGGCTGTTTTCTCTATGCGGAGAAACATTTTTTTTTCGGAATGGGAGAAAATGGGGGCTCGCATTCGTTCCTCAAAGTTGAAAAGCCTCGAGGCGCTACTTCTCATTTAAAAAAAAACACAGTCGTGAAATAGGATACATAATGAATAAACTGTATTACAATGGACATTAAAAATCTATTTCCTATTTTGGAATTCAGAAACAATACATACAGATTATATATTCTGATCTACAAGATAAGGTAAAAGAATCATCGGAATTTTTTTTTTGTTTTGCAAAAGAGATGAATTCTAGACTTAACGTTTTAATTAACGGCTAATGTTCCCAATCGGAAATTAATTAGAAAAAAAAGCATTTGATTTTTTTTTTCTTGAATGAGTGAGATTCCGAACTTAATTTACAATCCAAAAATTTCATTAATTTTAGAACTTATGCCATAAAGTTAATTTAAAAAAAAGTTTTGTGGAAATGAAATTTAATTGTTCTGTTTTTAGTTGTATTTATTTTATTTTTTTCCATAGACATGTGTGTGTGGGTGAGTTCATAAAACGCATAGTAAATTGTTTCATTATTTTTTGGTTGAAATTTCTAACCTGGAGAATCAAAGGAGAAATAAATAAATATATATTACATATACATATACTGTATATGTAATAAGAAAATCAATACAAATCTGAACTTTATCTACTGCGTTATGAGAAGTACAATTGGAAGAAAATGGTAATATAAAAATAATGAAAATAATAAATATCTATTACGGGAAATATATATTTGTTAGGTCATTTTATTTATAATTAAAGAAAATAAGTAAGAACTGTTTTCATTAGTACATAAAGAAGTATCTAGCCTGGTACTTTAAAGTACCGGCGGTAGCTGAAGAATTAAAATACACTGTTAAAATCTATTCGCGAAGAAAACCTAAGTAATTTTTAGGAAACTCATATGTATCATATTGTAAACAATTTTTGTCTAAAACTAAAAAAGTAGGTATCATTAAATCTCCCAAACTACGGCCACTAACGGGACAGGCTAAATGTGGCTGTTATTGGGAGGTAACCGTTTGTGAGAGGTTCAGTATTTCTGAAGCATAGAGATAAAATCTTATGTTTACTTGTAAAATTGTGACAACCCATGATATTAATTTGAAGAAGTTGTGTGTGTATGTGTGTGCGTGTGCGTGTGTGTGTAGCTACTTGAATTTTTCACGAAGAACTTTATTTGTGATTTTAATTTCAAAATCACATTTTTATTATTTTTTTCAATTATTTGTTAAAAATTTCATAAAGAAACACGTACGCAGCTGTGCCGTAATCCTTAAATCTTGGGACATTCTTTCTTCAGATCATATTCGTCCTTAGCAATTACCTGACTCTTTAGTCTATGACTTAGCCACTTGCCAGATTCTCACCTTAATTTTTGCTTCGTTCTTTCTGAAACGAGACAAGCTCATCCGTTAATATTTACTTAAGGACCTCTCGACGTCAGCGGAACACATTTCGTGGAAATCACGGATGTAGGAAGGAACCACAAAGCCATTTCTGTGTTCAAAAGGCTCGTGTAAGGAAAAACTATTTCAAAGCAAATCTGTAGGGTGGTTTTTCTTATGTGATAAAATGCATAATTCTTTCATTTTAATTTACAAAATTGGACGTTACTCGGAGGTCAACCTCAATGTTAATCCAATGGGATACCTTCTATTCCAAGAAAATGTGGTCGGTGTTCAGAGGTTATCGTTGTTCGGAGGTTACCGTTATGGAAAGTTTTATTTTATTAGGAAAAAATTGGCTGTATTATTCTCTGTACATACAAAAATTGATGCGAGAACTTATCAGAAATTGAGAGAAATTATTTTAAAATGTCTTTGAAAATTTGAAAATTATCAGATTACATACAAAAATGAAATAAAAATTTTCTTTATCATTGATTTCTATTTGTCTATTATCGTAAACCGCATAGTGGAAGATGAATTTATTTTTTAGTAACATTTAATCAAACATTCTGCTTTTACTTTCTTTCTTAAGCTTTCGAGATAATCACAAACTCTTCGCACAATTCCAAAAAGCAATAACCACAAATGTGTTTCTGTAAGATTCAGAATCCATCGCATTCGTAGAAAAATCAACGTTCGACGAAGTGGATTGAATTGTAAAGAAACTGTTATTCTCTCGTGATCATACGTTATGTTTATTGCCTTGAAAAAAAAAACGTTCATTAAGAGGGAAGGGATCAGTAACCTCCAACGAATAAACAACTACAGCTTCTTTCCGATCTCCAAGACGGAACGAAGATGCAACGACACGGCGAACGCTCTCCGTAAGAAAATATACATTTCTCCCGGTGATTTATGAAGCTTACATTGATTCCACTAAACTTCGAGGGAACTACAATCCTTCAAATATACAAAAAAGGGAAGGGGATGGGGGTCTTTTCTTCTGCAAGAGAAGAGTCACAATGGTTGTCAGCCTCTTCTTGATAAACAAGCGGACCTCCATGACCTCAAGCAATGGGACAACTTAAATCGATAAGTAAGGCTTTGAATTTGTCCTTCTATTTTCTGGCTTTATTCCATGAAATATATGACTTCTTATTCTTTTTTACTGTTTTGGAAACATCACTTTGAGAATTTCTTTCTGTTTTTCTTGTTTTTACCCGACTTTTGTTCCACTTACTCGAAGCCACACAGAGCACTGAAGAGGAAAAATAGTTCCTCGCACAAGAGAATTTCCCAGTGTCATTTGAAAAAAGAAAGGACGATTTCTCGTGAAAGTGCCTCAGTGAAATCTGAGACAAAGAAATTGCTCGTTAGAAAGATACGACATTTTTGCTTGTTTCTCGTGCTTCCGGCCCTTTATTATTTTTTTGTCCATCACTTTTATGCATTGACTTGTTTTTTAACCAGAATTTTACTTTGAAAAAAAAAAGGGTTTTGTTGTTTTGTATTTCAATAGAAAACAACGTAATTCAATTCGTTCACCCATACAGAAAAACGAAAATCATACTCATGCCAATATCTCTTGTCCGAAAAGAAAACGTGCTCATTTTTTAAAAAAAATGTTACTATTCAAATCTTTTGTTACTTTCAAAAAGAAATTTGTACAGACGAAATATGTTTTTTTTATTTGGAAATCTATGAAATGACAAAAGAAAAAAAAAAGAGAAGATTACCAAAAAAGTATCGAATTGGCTTAAGATCGACTGAGGAACAAGATGGAAATTTTAACAAAGTGATGTGTAACACATAATGAGACCACTGTCTATCGATGTGAATGAAAGTTAAAACAATTCTTATTCTAATATTTGTCATATCGTTTAAAGCCATTAGTATTCATGTTTGTTATTTATGGTCAGGGCCGAACTTAAGCAGTACGGTGCGAAGGGTGCGGCCGCTAAATTTTAGGGGCTCTATGCTTCATTTTTATAATTTTATTTTGAACAAACTAATAGCTAGAGCTCTGTCCAAGGGAAAGAACCCTTAACTAGGCTCTTACCAACCATCCTGCTTTAAGAGGACGTGTCCTCCTTTTTAATGTCATTTCAAGCGTCCTCCTGCGTTTTGAAAAATTCATTTTTGGCCGCCTTCTCAGGTTTCTGGAAATATTTTTATTTTTGGGAAATTTTTTTCCACTCTACTTTGAAACACATATTTTTTCATTGATACGAGCGTTTTTGTGGTTTTTCCCTACACGCATTCACTGATATGCGTCGAAATTCCCAGAATTTTTATGTTTCTGCTTCTTTTATCGGTTCTGTTTTAGAGTTGGAAAAGATTATTGTAATGTCGGCTATATATTGTTGATAATAATGGAGCCATCTATTGGAAAAATTTGGATAACTGACGTCACCTTGGGGTGCGTGTGCAGGCCTCCTTCTTTCTCAGTTTGTGGATCTCGTAACCCTACCCTTAACCACTTTACGATCAAGGACGTAATGTTGCATCCAAACGCCAGTGAAATAAATTAAAAAATATTATCTCTGTTTTCTTTCCTTTCTCTTCATCACCGCGAAGCTTTGTTGCAATCCTACGAAAGGATAAACAACAGTTCCTTTTACCTCCGTGATGTATCCTTCTGCTATATACATCTAAGAGCGAAAGAAAATAAGTAGGTGAGGTAATAAGAGAAATCTACTTGTAAATAATCTTATATATAATACTTACAGATAAGAGGGAGGGAGAGATATAATAGTATAATTATATATGTATATATCTTTCTCTTATACTTAAGGATTATACTCTTTTCCTCTTTCATTTGTTTGTTTTTTTTTTCTTACTTTTCTAATTTTTCCTTCTTTATTTTTCTAACATCCAGTTAGGTTAGGACAAGTTTAATATATTTATCACCGATTCGTCAGAGATCACAGAGGAAGGATTCAGATGGATCTGGTGTCTCGGGCGATGAGCGAGAGGGGACGCTAAATTATTCGTCTAACCAACACACTTATTCAAAATTCCGTGAGAGGGGCAAAATCCATGCTTGCTCCGGCTGAAAGAGTGTGATTTAGAGATTTTGGTGCTAAGGAGCATCAAAATCTGGTACGAACAGCGAGCAATCTTGATGCTTCAACGAGCACAATGGTGTTCACGAGGAACAGATTGAAGGTGTTCTATATACGGTACTAAATTGCAAGAGATGTTAAAACACGTCAAGATTCCTTTGTCGTGGGATGCGAAAATTAGACATGAGACGCTATAGGACACAGCTATCACCTGTTTTGTAACATGAGAAAAGGCTACTCTACATATGTCACCAGTCGCTGCTTCAAGAAAGATGATCAAAATTTTAAGAAGTAGTAAAACCCACCAAAGCTACGCATTTCTTTTTTCTTCTTTTTTGTTATGGGGTGCATCGCGAGTTATTCAAGGTGAAGGCGCGAGTGGACTCGGAAAGTTAGCAAAACAGAGGTTTGTTACTCCCACTAACATCTTCAGGATTTATTTCTAACTATGTATCTCGTGAGAAAAAAGGAAATTGCAATGTGAGATCTATACCGCCTACAAAATTTCGGACTATATTTTTCACAACACACTAAATTGCGTTCCACTGCAGATGTGCCTATAGTATTCTGGTATTACATATAACGGCTTATAACATATTACAGTGGAAGCACAGATATCAACCATGAGTGCACCTACAGCACTTACCGAATCCTTAATGCTATCTCGTGCTCTAAAAGCAAGCTATATATATCTACTGTCACTTGAGTATCCGCAGATATGTGATTGAGGTCCATTTACGAAATCGTCAGTCAACAGACATCTAGCAGAGCATATGACAGCTAAATGTAAACGTTAGAATCCAGTTGAAGTAATAAAGGAAAAAAGTTACAATTAAGACAAAAACTTAAGAATTTAATGATGTTTCCAATTGAATTAATAGCCTAAGGATGAATTTCCCGGAGAAATTAAGAAAGAATCAAAAGAGCTTGGCAATATGCATATAATACAATTGTGAAACAACGTAAGTGAGCGCAAAATATGAAGAGAAGAATAGCTAGTTGAACAGTAACTCCCGCTATGTAGAGTTTTGACTTTTTGCTATCTTCCTATATGACCGCTGTGGTGGTCGAGTGGTCATAGTGACGGACTCGCATCGTGGGGACCCGGGTTCGAGCCCCACCGTCGCCACAGTGGTGGTCGGCTGAAGTTGGTTTTCTGTGGGTCCCAACTTCGAGGCGCAAATGTGAGCCACAGAGAGCAACAGACCTACAAACAGTACAAATATTCAGTCACTACACATCACTCACTTCACTTCTGAGATATAGATGGCAGCACTGAAAAATCAGACACAACACTAGATACGCACTCAGACTGTTAGGTACACACACTTACACTTCCGGCACAACTCACTAGGTAGTAAATTGCCTATGGCGATAGACCTGAGTTGTGCTGGGTGTGAAAAAAAAATATCTTCCTATATTTCTTGGCCGCTGAAGAAGAAAAAATTAATTTTATATAGTTCAGAAAGCGTCTAGCGATTGTTCTCTTCATATTTAATGTCCACTTACATTGTTTCACAATTCTATTATCTCTCCCAAAAGGTAATTTATTTCAATATCCATCTGGTCTTGAATCTGTTGAAACTATACCTAAACCTTTCGAAATATCAACCGGTACATTATTTGAAATGAAAAAAAGACAAGAAAACAGTAGTTCAATAGCTAATTTTATTGAACGTACAGTATTTTAAAAGTATCTAATGCACAACTAGTGGAATCCAGTAACTTAACATTAAAAAAAGGATTTTACAGCGAAATGAAATAATTCCCCATTGTTTCAATGCAATTTTCATCATCATCACAAAATACAGTGAATGCTTGATGAACGATGCTTATGAAAACGAATATCCGTTATAACATTTCACCATCTTGTGTAGAAGCGTGACGAATTTTAGCTTCCTCCTGACTTTCGGTTCCACATCCTGAGCAGAAATACCGAGGAATAAATACTCGCATGCGGAACTACTAACTTTGCGCTATCTTTTAGATCTCCGTCGGAGATATTGTATATTTTAGCATAATCACATATCTTGTCATATCATACGGTCAGTTTCCAGATCCCCATATTCAACGAAGTCTCTGGCCTGATTAGTGAGTTGAACTAAATCCTGAGTCTCAGAACTCGAATGCCACGAAGGATACTTATCAATGCACCGTCCCTTCCCTTCAAAACTTAGATCTAACAAAATTTTCGTTTCCACAGGAGCAGTCACATATTGCATCTTTCTCCACTTTTATGCTTTCTTGCGTAGAAGAGACGCGTATGTGTTACTATGAAGACCAGCGTAAAATTTGACTCGCGATTGCTATTCATTTCCATTTCAAGGAAACTCCTCTAACCTGTTCAAAAGATTACAGACGATCCCTGGCGTGGTTCATTAGGTCCCACAACACACGCTCTAGCCCCCGATTTAATTTTTATTTATTTATTATCTTCGTGCAGTCTAGCTATTTTGTATGCAGTGGAAACTCGTTTATACGCCAATCAGTTATGCTGACGACGTTCGGCTTCGGTTGCTATTGATTCCTATACGCTTTAATGTAAAAATAATTCATTTATCCGACGTTTTTACTTTGAGCCTCGAACTCGAAAAAACGTCATTTAGCTCAATAAAATGCGCACAATTTTTGTGTTCATTGAAAACGCGTTGCTGCAACAGTTCTTCTTGCATATTATCACCGACCGCAAAAGTCATAAAGTTTAGGGTGATTGCTGACGTATATGAAAATATTCAGTGAGTTGGCTGATGGCCATTTATAGAGTGGATACTAAAGTGTATTTGTGTGCTGCTTGTTTCTGAGAATATGCAGAGAAGACGGGCTCCAAAGAAAGGAGTTTAAATTGTTTCGACGGTCATATCTCCTCTCAGAATTTTTTGCTCCCAATGTTTTCAGCACTATCCCCAGAGGGTATGAAAATCCCACCACCACACACACAAACAAACAAATAAAAACAAACAGTTTTTAAGCACTTGGAAGGTACAGGTCTGCTTTTAGATATATATATATATGGTAGGCCCTACATACATATAGTAACTCCTTCCGATCATTTTCTGTCGAATATTCTTTCATTGTTATTCTTTGACTGCTAAATGTGTGTCAAATCCGCCGTTCGTAATGTCGATAAAACGAAAAGTGCTTTCTCTAAAAAAAACACACACACTTCAAAATTTTGGAAAAATTCGACAAGAATTTTAAACTAATGATGTTGCAAAACCGTTTAATATTCTTGTGTCAACTTTGGAAATGATTATGAAGCAGATAAACAAAATCAAAACTGAAAAGCTGCTGATTGCAAATCTGCCAAAACAAATCCAAGATGAGAAATTTTTCTAAGTCGAGAAGGTTTTGTGGCAATTTTTATCCATTACGTGTGCCAAAAACGTAATGTGTTCCGCTAAATTTTATTTGTCAAGTGATTTGAAATGTGATCGATTCCAGCCCCCTCCCAAAGTAATTATGATTGAAATGATACTTTTTATAGCAGAATTTTAGATACAATCAAACACATTAAGTTTATATTTTGTATCTCTGTGGGAGGTTTAAAAAAGGTCTCAGTTATTCGACTTACACATTTATACGACGTTTTGACACGGTCTCTTGAATATCGTGTAAATGAGGCTTCGCTGTACACAGAGGCTGTGGCATTTTACTGACGATAATGGTAGTAAAATGCCGTTGATCGTAGTGGTATATTTCCAATTAGAAAAAAAAGTTTCCAAATTTTTCTAATAACTTGTAACACTCAGATATGCCATTCATTTTTCGAGGGGTTGCGTAGTTATTAAAATAAAATAAAAAATAGTTTTTATAAAGTCTTCGCGTGCACGAAAACCCAATTAGAACGACACGGCCGAATAACCCATATGAAGGCACTAAACACTCCGGTGGTTTTGTTGTCCCCCGCCCCACGACAATTATATTTGTTTAAATTTTTTTAGTATAAATATGCACATTGGTAAGCAGGTGTTTTTATAGAGCGGAGGGGGGAGGGAAGGTTCAGAAGAAATCATTTTTCCCGGTGCCTGTCATGCTACGGCTCGTGAGCCTCGAGTGCCGGAAAGGCTTCGTAACAATTTGATGTGGTTAACATTTTAGAGAGAGTGAGTATACAAACTGTGTGGTAGGGGGCCTCAGAAAAACTTATTTTTCCTAAGGGAGAGGGAGCCTATGATGCTTTTAAGACGGCTCTGGGCTTACTTTATGGAAACAGAGCAAAATCTCAATCTTGTTCGAAATTAACTTAGTTTGTCTGCTTTCGTGGCATCCTTAGGGCCCCAACTAGAAATTTACTGCCGACTCGGGTCTGTACCTTCACATCTCTTCCCCATAATTTTTAATGGAAAAAAAGTAAACTCGACGCCCTCGTTGGTCCAGCGCGCGGGGGAACAGACCTTACCCCGGCTCTGTTTTAGTTGCCACCCTGGTGAACTTTGGATAAAAATTTTCAACTGTATAATCGCGTGCTTTTAAAATTCTAGCATTTCTTACTGGATGGTTGTTGCTGGAGGGGAAAAAAATTATATATTAAAAACAATGCACTATTTGATCGTTTTTGTGGTTCCCCCTTTCTCCTGATGCACGTGCTTATTTTGCTTAATGGCTAATCTGGCCCTGTAGAAAGGTGTTGTGCACTGTCTCTCCTGATGCCAACTAAAAACATTCCACGTCTTTAAGTGCAATATTGAATGAGACACTTTTTTAATTCAAATATCGTAGGAAAGTTGGCAAAGATCAGCATTAATAAATACGGGAAAGGGACGTTGTCCGTTACTTTTTGTTGCTCTTCAGCAATTTTTCTCTGATGTTGAATTCAAATATTTCAGCGAATATTGCACTTAACATGATTTTTTTTTGTGTTCGCCTCAGGAGAGACAGGGCAACAACTTTATAATATGGTTTTGTGGGAACGGGGGACTGTATAAAAAGTGTATTTTTATATTTCATTAACTATGAACCCCCTTGAAACATGAATTGCATATCTGAGTACTACTCGTTACTTGGAAACTTTTTTCCAATCGAAAGTATACCTCCAGGATCAATGGTTCGTAAGTAAAATGCCATACACAGTATTTGCTATGCACCCTGTATAGTATATATGTATACTTGTATACATATATTACTTTTTGAATGTCGTATTTAAATGCATATTGTAAAATTGGTTCCGAAATTCCTTTCACATTCTTTTCGAAATTTCGGAATTCTACCTGAATGAACATGACTCGGGGTCCTTCGAGCCCCACGGCAGGGAAGTTTTTTTTTTATATTTTCACTTATTTGTTTTGTACAGTCTCGCACTTTTGTGTAGATATTTATACTTCTAGATGTTACTTTCTGAATCTCGTATTTGAATGAATTTCATCAAATACCAGTCTAGGTACCCTAAAATAGGGGTCCGCGAAATTCTTGAATATCCTGATTCTATTCGTACGTCTGACCTCGCACATGACATGATTTTTTTTGTTACAGTATATGAATGCACGTACATGATTAGGGGGTTCTTCAGGTCTTATGGTAGGGGTCCCAATTATTATTTTTTCTTTATCCTTGTAACTCTGAATTTTCTCCGGCATGACTACTCCCTCCGGGGCAAAGAGCTTACATCGTGTAAGCGACATAGCCTGGTCATGCAACACTAATTACATGCGCGCATCTATGTACCAAATTATCCAATATCAAAAGTGATTATCGAACACAATTTTGCAAATGAAAAACATGAAATTTTCTCATTTCTTAGCAAAAACCAGGTCTGGCAGAGTACTGAATTGGAAAGTTGTATTGGATAGCATGATCTTTTTGGGGGCCATTCTATTGGATGAAAAATATCATCGGGTCAGGAGCGGATCCAGAGTGAGGCGATTGGAGTGATTTCCCCTCTCAATAGTCTAATAATATGGGGAAATTTGCATCTGGTAAAATACGGGAACATCTCACGAATATACACAATGAGTCACCTCTCCCGATACATCACCTTGAATACGTGCCTGCCTCCGCCGCTATTTACCAGTTGAAGATGCCTTCCTCCGTTCCATTTCAAGCCGAAGATGTTTGCCTCAACTTCATTCGAGAAGAGGCCTGCCTCCACTTAATTCGCAGCTGGAAATGTCCGCTTCTGCTTCATTCGCAGTTCAGGATGTCTGCCTTCGCTCATTTGCGGCCTTTCCTGGAACCGCGAATGAGCTCCTTCTTAGAGCAGAATAATATGAGAAACTTTGCCTGCCCCATAAAATATAGGGCTATCCAATGGTGTTTTCCCTCCCGACACATCATCCTGGATGGAGTGAATAGGAAAACAATAGAGACATATCGTACCGGTCATTATAACGAAATGGTCGCAATAACGCATGTTCGCTATAATGAGCTTCAAATATGTTGCCAACTTTTGCATTTGGAAAATCACTTATCTCAATTAATAAGTGCTTGGGGATTCCTAGTTCACATTTGTTTGCTTTTCTCGGTCAAACTGTACATCTCTAACCGTGTTAAGACGTGTAAATAAATAGAAGACAAACTGAATTGACAGAGATATATATACGTAGGACTCATTTTTTTTTTCATTTTCACCGTTCGTATTGTTTCAAAGAAACGTAGATAACACGCACACAAAAAACAAAACTTCCGGCTTTCCGCCGATCAGCCTTATTTTGTGCATTTGCGTGGAAACAACGATTTCCTTCTTTGTACTTCCGCAAGATTCAAGACAATGGTAATCTCCGTGGAAACTAGATGTGAGTGTGAGCCGTAAAAAAGTAACAAAAGAAAAGACAAAAAGTAGTCACAAAAAATGTGTCCAGTATGTAAGTCTGCGTCAGCATCACGTAAAAAAGAAGGCTAGGCATCTGGACGTTTTCGTTATTTTTATTGCTCTCGGTGTTATCTACCTCTTTGGTGATTGGCTTACGTATTATAGTATAGAAGATTATTCCAGTTTGCATGAATACTACAAACTAACAGTATAAGCATTCTTTGCTAATTACATTGATGATTACACTGCTCTAAAAAAACACCTTCATGTTTTCAAAGAAATTTTAATGGTTTTAGGGAGTAAATTGGGGCTGCTGATTCCTAATCTGCAAATAGTTTTCTCAGTTTGGATCTAGTTTTTGAGGTAAAGTGGAAATTATATTTCAACGGTAATACATGAGTAGCGTACAAGTCACATCCAGACTGTGCGTGATAAATAAAAACAGTGAATCATTGGAAACCATATTTAAATGAATTTAGAGTCATTTTGTGGTACTAACTCCGAATTTGGCATTGGTTTTGTCAGATTGACCCTAGTTCTTGAGATAAAGTTAAAATAAAACTTTAATGATAATACATAAGCAGCAAACAAATCACATGGTTGAGAGTATGCATTACCTCAAAACCTAGAGCCATTATGACGAAACGAATGCCAGATTTAGAATCAGCGCACTAAAATCACCCTAAAAAACCACTGAAATATCTTTGCCAATCATTTGAAGTATTTATTTAAAACGCAATTCCAATGTGATTTGTACCCTGCTTATGGTATTACCATTGAAATTTAACCTTTTTATGATCATGTCCAAATGAAAATCCAAATCCAAACCACTGGAATATAGATTCGAACAAGTTCCCTGTATTTTTTTCCTCCTGTCATCACTATTGCGAAGCTTTATAGTAAAACTATCTAGGGAAGTTACTTTTTCATTCCCTCCTTTCTTTATATATTAGAAATCTTCCATTTTTGAATGGAAGATTTCAGAATGGAAAAGCAGCTTAACGTTATGCAAAAAAACATTCGACAGTTAAAAAATCGAAAACGAATACTTCATACTGAAAAAAATTGACGAAATCATTCATACAAGCTTATATATATAGCTCAATAGATAAAGCTATCTCTGGGCTCGTCATCAGGGGGAAACGCCCAAACAAATGAACAAAGATACAAATATGAGATGCAGAAATAAATGATATAGGCCAAAACTGTTGAAACCGAATTTTTTGAAATCGTCCATTTTCATTATATTTTATCACTGTATATTCCGGCTGCCTTTGTCGCTGATATTGGTTTGATATTTGAACTTGTAAATTGTTTTTTTAATTCAGTCAACTAGGTTATATATTTCTACTCGAGTATATATATATATATATATATATACTTATATTCGAGTGTGTGCAGTTAGGTGAGCAGAAGGTTACCAGATATACCGCCGATTCGTCAAATAGAGGTAATAGAAATTTCTTGCGACAACCTTGTACGTGAAGTGGTTAAATTCCACTTTATCTCAAAAGCTAGATGGAATGTACCAAAACCAATGCCAGATTCGGAATCAGCACCCCGAAATCTTCCAAAAACTACTGAGAATAAAGTCCATGTTTAGCAGTGCTATCAACGTTATATCAATGTTAGTCATTAAAATGAAATAGTCAATTTTTTTTGGAAATATGGACATTTCATCTAAATGTTGTGTGTAAGGACTGAGTATTTTTTTGTTTTTTTTTCATTCATCTTGTATTTTTGAGTTACAAGTTATTGACAAGCGGAGTATGGAAATAAGCTGACATCTTTTGTTTTGTTTAAATCTATTGAAAGAAGATAACCAAGTGCAAACGATGAGATAATGAAAACATGTATCTTCGTGTTTTTTGATGACCAGTCACTTGGAGGTGTATATTAAATAACTCACAGATACAAGTGACCCGATGTTACATAATTCAAGTAACTATTTTGAAATTTAGGTGCGTAGTTATTTGGGAAACGAAAAAAAAAAACTCATCTTTGAGAACATTTTCACAAAATTAAGCTCAGGAAACTGGCAATTCGAATAAATACAAGAAACGGAATTCTTGAGATATTCTGTGACAAATAGTATAAATGCATCAAATTAGGTTGTGAGACATTCATTACATATGAGTCATATGTTAGGAATTTTATTGGTCGTATGATATGACCTATAAAAAAATTCCTAACAGAATTCCGTCGGACAGTTTTATCTCAAGATTCCATGTAACATTGATATTACATGATTACATTGATATTACATGATTACATTGATATTACATGATTACATTGATATTACATGATTACATTGATATTACATGATTACATTGATATTACATGATTACATTGATATTACATGATTACATTGATATTACATGATTACAGCATCAACTTAATTTGTAGCATCAGATACAAACTGATCCCCATCACTTATGATATCGAATTTTCCCGCAAGATGGATGCAACTGGAAGTACATGCTCCGTCGATCCGCGTGTTTCACACAAAATTTTCTACACGCCACACAGCAATTTTCTGCACGCGTGTACTGCTGTATTACATACCGCTGATGAAGCGTCAGCGACTTAAAATGATACAATTTATATTGATATGAAATCTAAAATACACGCAAAGATGAAATACTGTAAAATTGAATGCGTTTTCTCACAAAGATCTTGGAGAAAACTTTTCAACGATTTTGATACACGGATTGGTAAAACATAGAAAGTTATGTAGATATGAAAAATCAAATTCATGCGCCTATATTTAAAGAAATGTAGTAGAGTTTGAATAAAAAGAAGTAAAATATTAATTTAATTTAATTAATAGAATATTTATTTGAAAATTGAATTATCAAAAAAAACAAAGCTCGAAAGAATTTTTTTTATCTCCAAGAATGATTTACACATAATTTTAATAGTTACAATAGTTATTTATAATATATATGCCTGTCGGAACTGTGATCATTAATATCTATGCTTATTGAAATTCAAAATATGCGAACTTCCATGCACATTTGATAACCACAACTGAATTTTATTACGTATTCATGCACAGGGGGGATACATAATTCACTTCGCCACATTTTACTGGAAAATTGTTGATCGTTGACCCATATTTCCAATTAGAAAAATATGCAAATGACTTATAGAACTAACGTGTAGATACGTCGTTCATATTCGAAGTGGCAGCTCTAAGGCATGATTTTAAACATCAGACAAAGATATAGGTAGAGAGTTGACAGATCTAAAATAAAATGTAAGTGAGAGAATAAGATATAATTGCTACGTTTTTATTCAATGTTTTTTACAAAATCATTATTATTGAAATTTCATTCAGTAGTCTCATGAGAAAATCCGAAATAAATTTATTACAGGAAAAAAACCTCTATGTATAGAAAAATAGTGTTATAGAAGCTGGTACTGACAGAAGTCATGTACTGACAGAAAAAATTACGAACTTTGAAAAACTTTCACACAGTTGGGATATTCCATTTTATTATCTCATTGACTGGAATATTTAACCATTCGAAACTTCTTCAAAAATGTATTTTAATTTTTTTTGAATATTCAATTTTCCTCGTATTCCTTTTTATTGATTATTTTTGATAGTTGTATTTTAAGATGCCTAGTCCAAAGATTTTTTCATGGTAAAATTTTCTGATCAATGAGGAAAATAACATAACTGCATGATAAATTTATATACAAACTGAATATTTCGAATTTATCAAATATTCATTGTAATGAATTGAAAATTAAAAAAGAAATCATAAATGTTTTTCCTCAATAATGACATAAACTAAATTCGAAAGTTATAAACAGAGAATATATAGATGGCTTCTTTTCTCTAAACCGTCCCACCCGGGGGCCATTTCCTGAAGTTAAGAGAGGCTACTACTGCCTCTACTTCAGCGCCTCACGACACAGTGCGTGAAATTAGGAAGGCAGATTCATGTGTCTCCAGTGGTGTAGATGGTAGCATGCTTGCCCGGTATGCAAGAGGCCTGGGTTCGAGTCCCGGCGGAGACGTGATGACTTTTCTTTCCGAGCTTACCTCAGCATAATATCCGGAAAATAACTGTTTCCTTCAGAGAATATATTATTTTTGTTTTTATTCCTGGGAGATATAAATATAAGGAAATGAATATTTATTTTTCTTATTCGTCTTTTTTTTGAAAACTGATTATGACACTTTGTGCAGTTCAACTACAACAACAAAGGTCACAACAAACAAAATACCCAACGAGGTGGCTGGAGAAAGATGCCCATAAAAAATATAGATGTCAAATATATACTTAAACTATATCAAAAATGCAGCAACCCAATGAGAGCAATAAAAAACAAATAATTATAAAATATAAATATACTGCCCATAAAAAAATATGGTTGTCTTATCTAAGTATGGGCTTCTCGATTAATTCATACATACATATATATATATTTATTTATTTATTTATCCACTATTCATAATATTAGAGTTCATATAATAATTATATTTATATTGGAATAACATTAAACGTTTTTCTATAATCCATGAATAAAATTAGAGACTAAGTATCTTTCCCCAAGTATGGAAAGGCTTTGCAGCAATAACTTCTCACGAATACGTTATTAAATTTTACTCTGAACTTCAATAAAAAATAATAATTGTTTGATTGTTTGAAAAAAAATAAAAGAAACATGCCAAATAAAAAAAAAATTAGGTAAAAATGTTATTGAACATCAGGCTTACACATAAATAATCAAGAAAAAAAAGAATCCTCTGTCATTCTGTGAAGAGTGGATTTCATTATATTTTATTGATCTTCAAACTCAGAATTTTCGATAATACACAATACTATTATGAGATTAAAATAAATCTCATTAAAAGTATTTATCGGTTCAAAGATAATTCTTCCATTAATTCAAAGAATGATGCTTTTGAGTTTGAAAAAAATATTATCAAATACGAGTATTAGTAGAATACGTATTTATTGATTATTTCTTCAAACAACAAGGGAGAAGAAAAGATAACTTACATTTCACAATGATAGTAAATATTTTATTTTGAGAGGATGACGTCAACCTTTTGATAAACAACATTTTTTTTTTCAATTTTACGGAAACTAACAGAAAAAAAGTTCATTTTGGTGAATGCGTTTACTTTAAAAGTTTGCTTTTATCCCACACAAGAAATTTTGGTATAGATGAAATGTGCTTAGTCTTAGCCAAAAAAAGAAGTTTTATAAAAATATGAGACTCAGAACTTTCTTAAAGTCTTAGCTTATGAATGAAGAAAAATGTCTTCGTCAAAATAGTTTTTGCAGCGTTTCATGCTTTATGTATGAGACAAAAACCTATCTGCTTACTAAGCAAACGTTGCTTATTGTTTTTGTCGATGGAAAGGAGGCGAATAAGCTCTTTTATATTCTCTATCTTATGCGCAGACTGTGCATATACGTATATGTACTTAATATTTAATAAACGAAGTTGGCTTCAGCATAATTTTGTACAGCAAACTTATTTTCAAACTCCTAAAAAACTGAACTTTTTTTACCTTTCTTTAGTTATTCGATCATCAATGGGTCTATAATATTTTATTTTATTTCTAAGAAATTTCGCGTTTGCCGCTGCATAATGAGTTCCGCATAACCCTGAATACCTTCCATACTTATGGTATAGTGTATGTTACGGCTCAAGTCCGAAGTGCGGCCAGTTCGTGAATTGGCCGAGTGTTTTGGCCAAAGTGAAATGATTATTTTTTGGTTTTTGCCGGTTGATTCGTGAAGTGGCTGGAGATCCATGGCCAAAGTTCGATGTACTGATAGAAGACGGTCCGGGGCACCACATCTTTTTTTTTTTTTTCCATCTGCAGTTTGGGATGCATGGTCATATATAGTAGCTGTATTGGGTTGGGACCTATGTGACGATAGAAAAATAAGAGAATTTTGAGCGAAAACCTATTTATAAAGTATAACAATAATATAGACTTGGTTTCCTTTCCGTCAATATTCGATGTTGATATTCCGATTCCTTTGATTGCATGGTTTCCATAGCTGGTCATTATTATAAATGGCCCTAATTATCACAAAAAAAATCGACTTGGCGATTATCAAAAAACATACCTTTTCTTTTCGGACTTATGCCAGTGATCTCGAGTCACTGCGTCAATCGGCTAGGAAAAGCCTTAATTTCAGACACTAGCCGGGTCAATTTACAACGAAATTGACCAATTCGTGAACTGACCCTTGGTCGTGACATACGCATACCATCACCAAAATATTTAAAGATTCAAATGATGTGTTAAGCCCGTCTGCTAAAAAGCCTGCCTGAATATATATCTCTTAGTGAAAATGTTTTGTACACACGTATTCGTCGATATGCATCATGTACCCCTATATCGATTATATTTTTCTGGAATATAATATTTCCCCCATTGTTACTTATGTTAATTTTTATTTATTTTTTAATAAAATTTAAACATGAAGAGAAAAATTTTTAGCATATTTATATGGTCAATTACATAAAGATCTAATGGACATAAATTTTATGAATTGAAGCAGGCACTGTTGTACATAGCCAATATTAAATAAAATCTAACATGTTTCGACGATCTAATGGGTGCCGTTGTCAAAAACCAGTAAAGTTCAAACGCCAAGTACCAAATTGTACTGATAGTTTAAATTCGACAATGGCACCTACACTAACCAGCAGAAACGTGTCATGTGATATTCTTTACTTACTTTTCCTGTAACCATATCCATTTATGTTATAAATAATGTAGAAAATTTAGTGACACATTTTCCTGTTAAGGCATCCGACTACGTTCGAGAGCACTTTTGTTTAAAATGGTGCTGGAGTTAACTTTAATAGAAGTTTTTTCGATAGAAATTGTCTCTAAATGATAGAGACAGTAACAAATTTTGGTCTAAAATGTCATTTTTTATGAAAATTTAATTTTTATGTCAAATGTTATACAGGCGATAATATTAATATTATATTAATACACTCAATACATCAGACATAATATTCGAAACACAATTGCAAAGAATTTTGTTAATGAAATGTTTTAGGATTTTTGCAGTACATTTAGAAAGTAGGTCGTAAAACAAAATTTAAAAGATTGCAAAATATGCTCATAAGCTACACCCAAATACGATAATGTATGTGAGGAGTTTTTCAAAATCTAATCCTACATTTCATCTATAAAAGACTGTAATCCAAAAAAAAAAAGATATACGTGATTGACCTTAGATTTTGGTTCATAAACTTAACAATATATAGCAAAATATCAATCATATTAAAATTTCGTAATGCTACAATGAATAGACTTTTAGAAATCATGACACAAACTCAAGTATAACGTCAAAAAATATCATTTTTCATAAAACACGTTTGAAGATTTTTTCACGGATTACTTGCATGTACATACGCAACATTAAAGTGAACGTAACTTAAATTTTGAGCGTCACAAAACAAGGTCTGTTTTGTAATCACAAAGAATAAGGCTTTCATTTGAATAATATAAAAGAAAAAAAATCGAGATTTTCTTCCAAAATGACGTTTTCAACGTAGTCGGTTACCTTAATAAGCATAAATACGCATTTTGTTATTTTGAATAACCAAAATATACTTGTCACTGCCCGGGTTTTCTTCATATAATTTTGAGCATTGAGTCAGTTATATACAGGATGTTCTGTTAATAGACCGACAGACTCAGAGGGTTGTTAGTAGACATCAAGAGGAACAAAATTTGCAATGGAACATGTTATCGCAATCCACGCTGAGAGGGTGAAAATCGCGAAACACGCACGCCGGTTTCGACGTCACGCTGTAACGACAAAAAGTACAATTAATAACTACAAAAAGTACAATTAATAACTACAAAAAGTACAATTAATAACTACAAAAAGTACAATTAATAACTACAAAAAGTACAATTAATAACTACAAAAAGTACAATTAATATCTACAAAAATATTTGTTTGATTAATTATTGCAAGAGTTGTTGGAAGTGACGGCCGCTGACGTCATTGCACAGTTTACAACGAGAATAAAAAGCGATTCCCGGACGCTTTCGAAGATACGAGGTATGCTTTTGATGTCTGCCGCAGCGACGACAATACCCACTATGAGATCCTCTGGTGCGTCCACAGGCGTCGCATAAACGAGTGATTTAAGGTGGCCCCATAGGAAAATGTCACACGGATTGAGAACCGGCCAACGTGGCCAAGCAACGGACCACGTGCGTCTAATGTAGACGCCACGTGTAGCCCCCGAGTGGCGTATTGGTAACATTCTCGTCTGCCGCCTTGAAGGTTGCTGTTACGGTCTCGGGTTCGAGCACGAGGGGATATAAATAAGATATTTTTCCTAACGAACTTGTGGCGACCACCGATAGACAGCGCCTTCATTTCCAACCCATTAATGGCAGTAAATTGCAATGTGGCCAGAGTTGGTGTTTGGTGAAATAGTAGGTAACTGCTACACGTGCTTAATACCGCAGTAGCGCTAATTTGTCCGCAGGGTGTGATCCTATCCCAGTGCATGCGTTTCGCGACGCGTCTTACGCCAGATATGGTGAGCGAACCCACGAACGCATTGAGCGATCAACTACATCAACCTTTTGTCTCCTCCATGCGTGTTTTTCGATTTTCACCCTCTCAACATGGTTTGCGACACCATGTTCCATTGCAATTTTTGTTCCTCTTGATGCCTACTAACAACCCTCTGAGTTTGTCGGTGCGTTAACAGGACACACTCTGTATAAACTATTGCATATTATATACCTATATGGTATATTAAATACCAATAACTATCTTCATAAATATTGAAATGAAGTAATTCACAAGCTAAAATTTAAGGCAAATATTTTTTTTTTACATTTAATCCAGATATTCTCTAAGGATTTCTTCGTCTGAAGTTAAAAATCATGCCTGAAAACTGAATCTTTGATTTCATAACGATAAAATTTCCTAGTATATTCATTGTTCATTGATTTTCCGAGTTAATAAACAATATTAATTAATACGTACTGTTAGAATTTCGTGTTTATTGAATTATATTGATACAAAATAATATAATTACGCAAATTTTTGTTTTCTCTCTCTCGGAACGGAAACATTCACAAGTCGATTCACGATTTAATTAATTGGTAAAACATAATGTTTAATTTGATAATTATTCAATAACGAAGGGGACAAAAAATATCAGGAATTTTCACATACTTTAAACGCATAACACACTCTGTATCAATTCCAACGAAATGATCTTATAATTAACGAGATCAAAAGCTAGATGAAGAAATATTAATCAGTATCATGTTAACAAATTAAATTGAGAAATACAAATGGAATATTGCGAATTCATTATTCGCAATGACTCGTTAAATATGTGATGAAATTAAGATATTGTTTCTAAATTTTTTCATGCATCCAAATCTCATTAACGAGTGATTCAAGATTAAATTTCTAACATATGCTGATTTAATGCGTGCTCACTAATTGGGTAAAATTATTTAATTTCTTTTTGAAAAAAATTGGAATTTTAAAATATCATTTTTGACCACAAATCTGTCTAATAAATACCACACGTGTGGGCGAATTCCTCTTACACACAGTGTGGGTCATTGAGTTCTCTCTCTGCATCGTTAGCTCTAGATATATAGAGGAAGTCTGAAAGTCAAATAAGACACTCAAGCACGTAAAACAACTTCAGGAAGACATGTTGCTACATAGATAAAATGATTAGTATTTCCTGAAAAGTACTTTGTGTATACAAATGAGATGTAGCTGAAAGTGCTGTGCGTGGATTATAAATACTTGGAGAGAAGTTCCACGGAGAGAAATATTTTACGGCCACTTCATTGCACAGAACATGCTTTTCCGATCACATCAGGTTTACTATATTTGTTTCGAAATGTCATTTGTTGGACGCGTTATTTAACGTTGATTGACTTCCATAAAGATAGGTGAAGGAATTTAATTACGCGATGGTGAATAATCACTTTCTGTTATTGCAAAACGCAGAACTTTCTGAGATTACTCGGATAAGAGGGTTTTACGATCAACTAGAGGTTCAATCTCATTATATCCGATCATATCCAAGCGTATGTTTCGACATCGATTCATATCAAGAAACTATTCGAATTTCAATGTATTTTGAACACGGTAATAATGTTCAAACAGACGCTAATGGGATGGCATTTGTGTGTAGGGTGATCATTTAGAATAATGTAACACTGTACTGCACAGTATATGTTTTGTTCGATGGGGGAATATAACCAAACCACGTACCGATTTCGATTTCCAACTTTTTCGTAAGCGTTAACAATGACTTTTGGAACGTTAACTTTGTGGGTTCGTTGTTCCCACACAATGCGTTAAAACATGTTTGTCCCTTGTATGGAACACTGAAGGACCGGACACATACCCCGCATCCCTTTTTATTCCTTTACAATGGTTTGTCACTTTTGCAGCTCTTTTAGCATGCATAAAGAGAACACGGGGAGCGTTATGTATTAAAAAGCTGGTTACAAGTGAATTTTTTATCGACAGAATTCAAAATAAAATAAACGTACAAACTGGAAAATTGTTTTCTCTTTTTCAACAACATTCAGTTTTTCAACTTCAACAAGGTTTATTTTTAGTATATACAGGTACATATGATTTCTTAATTCCCTTGCAGCATTTTACTGGCGAACCGTTGTTAATCCTCGAGGCATAGGGGTCAATTACAAAAGTATTGAAATAACGTGTTCATTTCAGATACGCCATTCATATTTCAAGGGGTTATTTAGTTATTAAAATAGAAAAATAACTTCTATGCGGCACCCTGTCCTCAAAAACCAAATTGAAAGCTGTTGCCCTGTCTCTTTTATGGTCAAAAAAAGGAAATTCCGCGTTTCTATTTGCAGTATTCACTGAGATATTCAAATTCAGAAATCGGAGAAATTTGAGAAACAACAGCATAACTAATGAAAAGAAGCGTATCCCATTTGTTTTTGCTATTCTTTCCCCATTTTCCTAAATTATTAAATTCAAATATCTCAGTGAATATTGCAATTATAATCCTGTAATTTTCTTTGTTGGCATCGTGATAGTGCAACAACTCCTTCAGTCTGTTTTTGAGAACAGGGTGTTCATAAAAATTTGCAGTTTTTTGCAATTGTAGTAACTATACAATCCTTTGCAACACGAATGACGCATCTGAGTTTTACAGGTTTTTTGAACTTTTCTCTAACTGAAAGTATGTCTCCTGAATCAAAAACGTTTCTTCAAAACAATGCGAAAAGAGAAATTACGTAATCATTCCGTATATCTCATATGTGAAAGAATTTTCAGAATAGTTTGGGGATAAAATTTAAAATATATTAATCTGAGTGTATTCAAGTGCCTAACTGCTTGATATTCATAACTTCGTCCCACTGCAGTCCACATTTTTTGAAGTGTTTGGAATTATAGTGTTCGATCTCTGATCAGATTTTTGCCTTACTCATCACTTCCCGTTGTTTTAAAAACTCCAAAAGAAAAAACTCCAAACAGACCAGAAGAAAAATCAGAGATTTTCAAAAAAATAAATCCTATGAATACTTTAGACTGGAGAGTTTTTTAATCTTAATAACGAACTTATTTGATTATTTGGAATAACTGGCTATGTATTTCGTGTGACCAGACATCTTGATATGAATATTTTGAACGCACAGAAATGCATATACGGGGTGATTATAAAAAAACTATCCCGACACATGGGCCCCTAACTATCATACCATTCACAGAAACTGAATGAAATGTTGGCATAAGGTATTTTGAGGTATGCGCTCAAGAATGATATGGAAAACAGCAGTGTCACTCTAACAGTAACGGTTAGAGTGAGAAAATTTCGAAAATATCAAATGGCAACACCAAGTTTTTTGTATTGGAATGCGATCTCCATACTGAAAAACACTAAATAGCGTTGGAATGGCACCTGTAGCACGAAAATCCCCGGAGCTAGGCAAGGAAAAAGTAAAAAGGACTTGCACCAGAGCATTAATGTTCGTTTCATTCGTCACACCGTTTCTTCGGCTGAGATCCCAGCCTGATTAGTCCTCCACAAGGTCATGTGGAAAATTTGTGAAACACAATAAAATGCTTTATTTTAGGCTGCTTCTCCGTCCTTATTGGTTGTCCTCACTTTTAGCCTATTTACCACCGGTGATTTTCATGCTACAGTTGCCGTTCGGAAGCTATTCACAATGGGTTTTTCACAATGGAGATCGCATTCCAATACAAAAAACTTGGTGCTGCCATTTGATATTTCCGAAATTTTCTCACTGTAACCGTAACTGTTAGAGTGACACTGTTGTTTTCCATATCATTCTTGAGCGCATACATCAACATACCTTATGCCAAAATTTCATTCAGTTTCTGTGAATGGTATGATAGTTAGGGGCCCATATGTCGGGATAGTTTTTTTTATAATCACCCTGTATATGGAATCTAACACGTTTTGGTCATCTAATGGCTGACGTTTCAAAAACCAGTACAGTTCAAACGCTGAGTATCATGTTGTACTGATTGTTTACTTTTGACAGTTAGAAGAGTGATTGCGTTGAAGTTTCGCTGTGATTGCGTTGTGTAAATCTTTCTGTAGAATTTTTGTATTTTGCGTAATTTTTTGTAACTTTTTATTTGTCTTTTGTGTACTTTATCATGTTGTCGTTTTTTCTATTCTGTGCTAATTTTTATTTTAGCACTCTGTAATTGGGTTTAAACCTGTAGCTTTCTTTTTTAAAAATATAAATAAAAATAAAAATTAGCTACCCTAACCATCCGAAACACGTCATCTGATATTCCTTATCTACTTTTCCCATAACCATATCCATTTATAAATGATGTGAACAATTTAGTGCCACACCGTCCTATGAATATGACTGTATAAATACGCATTTTTATTATTGACTAGCAAAAATACCTCGCGCTGCAAGGTTTTATTCATATAATTGAGGGCTTTGAAGCAGTTATATATAACCCATTATAAAGGAATAATTATGTGTGAAACGCATTGTTTAGGAATCGCGCAAAACATTAACAACAAAAGTAAAGATTCAAAAATTTATTTTTGAGACCGAAAAATTTGTTGAGGTGAGTTTGCCGCCCATTTCGGGAATTTTCCCAGTTTTGACGAACTTTTAAAGTAGTCTATTATTCCAGTCAAGTTCCGTTTGGTATTTACATATAAAATTTGACGAAAAAAAATCGATCTAAAATTGTAAATTTGTATAGAGAAAACACCTACACACACGCACGGATAATCAATTTTGTATACAGAGATAAACAAGAACATAATACATACTGTTAAATGAGTTTTTGGCTGAAGTCATTATTCATTCAATAAAGCGGAAACGTTAATTATACAGAATTCTCAGAGAAAATCAAAGTCACCAATAAATTAAAAACGATAATCTCACGCTGATTGACATCCATATATTATTAAAACAAGTAACATTTCACAGAACTGTTTTAGTAACAGTCCATAACAGATTCTTCTTAAATCATCCTGAAATGTCTTCGCCAGGGTGAAGCTGGTCTAGACTTTTATTTGTGTATTTTGTCTAAAAACAAACGGACCGTAATGGTATACCCGTGGGTATATGTGACTGTACAGGCAGAAAATTTTCGAGATAAGAAAAACCGGAGACCACTCTTTTTGAAATGGTTTCAATTTTATTCGCTTCTTTCCAGTTTAGTTCAGTTTTCTTTTGCTTGAAAATGGAATCGTAACTGAACATCGGCCGTGAAAGAGAAGAAGGTCATTTGTGGTCTTTTTTCTCCTCCTTTTCAAGATGGAAGTTATTGGTATACTTTGCAATTTACACACACAGAGAGAGAGAGAGAGAGAGAGATATTCTCTCTCTCTCCCTTACTTCATTTCTTCCGCCTTCCTAGTTTGAGAGGTCGATAAACGTAGCTCCTTTTTATCGATTGTGTTGTGGTTTACGGCTCATTTCTGTCCATGTGCTTGATGACGTGGAAGGAGCTCTACTACACAAACACGCAAACACATTGGCTATATAGATATATATTGGCTTTTCACTTCCACATACTGGGATAGTGATGTGAGGGAATGTGAAAAATTCCAGCACGAGTGGGAGTTTTTATTTCAGAAACCACTTTATTAGATTTTTTTTCCTGCCATGAAAACCATATACTCACTTGATGGGATTCTTAAAGTGCCTAATACTTCAAACCTCAAGTCCTGGCGAACTAAACTTTTTTCAGTAAGCTTACACACAGTATATGACATCCATAAGCACGAAAAGCTTCGAGTACGAAGATATAAGATCCGATACAGTATCTGTAGAATAAAAATTTATTGGCATTTCAGTGGGTATTTATTGAGCTCCGAAAACATGTATTTTCTCTCATTTATGGATATCAATAATTTATGGCTCTGGGCATGAAACTAAGTTCAATTTAGTATAATAAAAATCAGTTATTAAATGTTAGAAACAGATTTCATTCATTCATTATTATTCATGTAATTCACCCTTACTAAATTGATATTATGGAAGGAGAAGGGACGTGCTTTATATCTAACCTCCATGTTTTCAAGTAACGTAGGTACTAAAACTTAGTGGTGATTGTCTCAATTTGACTGGTGAATAATTTTTCGATGTAAACTTCAGCCAAAGTATTGAAAATATAAATGCAGTTTAAAAAAGATTTCACGTACGATCATTGCTTTTGTTTCCAAGTTCGATTCAAGTCGTTTTAATGAACTTCTTACGTGATTCACTACTTCAGGTACAAGCTTTGGGCAACAAATTTGGATTACTTGTATTTGACGAATCCAGGATAAATATGGTAACCTTGTGCTAACCTAACTGCACATTAGAAAAAGGAAGGGGGAGAAGAAAGGGACATAAAAGGAACAAGTGTAATAGATAAGGTAGTTATAGGGTTACTTTTAGAGTCTATTTTCATCCTCACCCCCTTGTTCTCTTTTGCCCTTACATGTATATAATAGGAAGATACATTGCATGTGTGGAAAAAAAAATCTATTAGGATTATAAAACAAATGAGAGAAAGGAAAAACAACTTCAATTAATAGGGTAACTATAAAGCTTCGCGATGGTGAAGAGATAAAATTGAAAACACCGAGAACTTGTTTCACTCATGTTTGGACATAATGTTACGTCCGTGGTCTCAAAGGGGTGAATCCGTCTGAAGCGGCCATTTGTTTTCGTGTGTAGATGTAATATCGCCCTTACTAAGCAGTCCAAATACAGCATCTTACAATATTTTTACTTATTATTTTACATTTACTATTTTCCCTATTTTAAGAAATCCAGAAAATTTTAATCATGTAAGTTCATCTTTGCAATTTTTCAATTTGTTTGAATTTGGGTCTAGCTGTAAAGTTTGATCTAAGCGTTTCAAAATGTTTAATTGAGAAATAAAATAATGCATATTAAAATTAATGCATAGAGAGAATTTCTGGAGCAAGCAACCAGAAATTCAAGTAACTAGACTCCCTGCCAAGTTATAAAAACTATTTTTTCAGCTTAATAAGCAACATTCTCCAATTTCCACAAACAGCTGATTCTAACTACGAACATTGAATCAGAAGCATAATTTTTTTACTCTCAATGTGTGCGATATCAGGAAGAATGTTAAACATTTGGTAGTTTCAAGGTTGTTCCACCAGAAAAAATTCAATTTATTTAATTCAGTATCATTATCGGCAAAACACACAAAACCGCATTTGTCTAAGAACATGTCATCAATTATTTTCCCTTTTTTGTGCAATCCAGCAACTTGGTGAAAAAAATCCTCAAAATGGGCGAAGTATTAAGGGGTCTCACGACTCTTTCAGTATGAAAAAAGGAGAAAAATGTTCCCTTACTTTGAGTGGTTTTCTTAAATAGTAAATATCACTCAATCAATTCAAAAACTTTATATGTTCTTAAGAACATTTCATATATTCATAAACATTTTTTATTTGTCACTCTAGTTTGTATACTTTTTAAAAAAAAAAATTTAATTTAAACAAATATTCCAGATTTTTTAAACCGCAGTATCGCACCATCCGTAAGATTGTCAATGAAAAAAATCAGATAAATTAAATTTTGTGGCACGAAATTAAACTAGGTGAATGCCCAAATCGAATAGACCTCTATTGTGGCAATTGACAAAAAGGAACTATTTAAAAAAAAATGTTAAACACAAATTTTCAAAATTTACTATTTTTTTGAAAATGTACAAATTTATAAAAATTCAAAAAATTGTCGGATATCTACAACTGAGGTCTATTCTACTAGTATATGTTATATAAACATTCTTGCAAAATTTCAGCAAATTTAGTCCAATAGTTTTTCTTTTATCTTACGGATAAACTCCAAAAACTACATTCTGAGTAAATCGCGTTTAAAGTTTTTTTAAAGTGTAATTTGCATACTTTTTGTTTTCACTCAATCAAAAGTGCCCCTTTTGATATACCAGACCTTCTTGATCAAGGATATGTTTATTTGCTTCACTTTCATGCATTCGTCTTGCTCTCCTGGCCTCTAATGTGGTCAAGTCAGCACGTCTTTCAGCAACTCGCACACGCTGCTGATCTGCTTTCGTAGCTGCTATATGAAAAAAACAACCAGGCTCCATTCCTAGTGCACTCAGAACCTTTGCCCTAGCAGTTGCTCCCTCATTAAAACTTATTACAGCTTCATTGACTGCAATTTCTGCTATTTTTCGCCCACATCCTGACACTTTAGGGCAAAATTTCCAAATTAAGTTGTTTAGCGACTCATTGTTGTTTTGCGTTTTAGCTCCTAAACATCTCTTTAGAAGCTCAGGTTCTGATAAATGTATAAAAACCTTTTTGATGTGTTTTGCAATTGCTGGAGGAATAGGGTTCCTATGATGATACTGATGTACTTGACCTTTGGGTGACTGTTTATATTTTTGGTACTTACACCAGGAGTCTGAACCTTGAGGACAAAAGAAGTGCATCGGTTCAGCATCAGTTGAACAAGTATGGCAGTAAATTGCCCAGACAGCTTTCCGCATATCTTCTAACGAGCCACTGTTATTTCTTATTGCATTTCCATAATAACATGATAACTTATCGATAAGTTTGTCAGTTAGACGTCCTTTTCCACTGAGCGGTTTCCCATCTTCAAGTTTCACTCCTTTCATTTCGGTTTTTAATTTGCGAAGTCTAGTCCCCATGCGCTTTTGAACATGTCCCACACATTCTATTTTGGCGATTGGCACATCTTTTCCATAGGGGTTACATCGACTCACTTCCAGAAATGTCTTTGCATCACCATCACCAATGTATTGCACATATTTCACACCCCGTCTCTCAATGGATCGTTCGAAAATTCGCCTCATACCGTCAACTTCCATCTTCCCTGCTGATCCCACATGATTCTGAATACATTCATGGGAAGTTGAAGCAGAAAATTCACATTTTTTACAGTAACTTGACATTACTTCGGTGTCTATGGCTTTACCGCTTTGTGCGCCAACCACAGTGCACACACCAATCCGAGAAGTGTGGCCCCTAGTTTTCCAGGTACCGTCTCCACTTACACAAATCTCTGTGGATCCAGTGAGAGAAATTTCATTCTCAGCAGCTTCTTTCATAGAAATTATTGCCACATTTGTAGAAGCGTCTCTAATCTTATTTGTAATTTTATCATACGCATTTTGTGTGACAGGTGAAGGAAGATTCATTGTCGCACAGAATGTTTTTAGACTCGCCAGTCCTTTTCCCAAACAGCGCATAGCATATATGGCTCTTCTGTTTATCTCAGCAATATGATAGTTCTTCCCAATCATTCGAGAAGACCGTATCGGCTTCAAATATTTACACTTACTACAGTTTATGATGAAATTTGATGCTAAGCCTCTGATTTGACCCTCTGTTACATCAATTTCACCATGACAAGTTTTGCAGCACAACAAACTCTTTAAATTTGAAATAAATAGTGATATCTCAATAAGTCTATATCCTTCAATCGAAGACGTTGCAGGGCTTTGTGGAGTCTTGAAGCTAGGAACACTCAAGTTCAGTTTCTTTGCAGATGCACTTGTGGATGCTGTGTCGTCCATCCTTTCCCTCTTGGGAGTATGCTGGTTTCCATAAAAGCTACGCTTTCGTGATCTGTACCCACATTGCTTCAAGTACTTTGAATTCATTATCCACGAATAAAGATAAAACTAATTAATAAAAAGTATATTTCAAAAACTCAATATTAAAAAAAGCAAGATCAAAAATAAAAACGAGATGTGGAAATAGCGTGGTTTCATACGAATGTAAACAAACGATGTTCTGGAGTGGTATAAAGTGCTTATCTTCTTTTTTTCTTCTTTAAAGTAGTCTGTAAGATATATAGATTCAATATCTTCCTTTTCTTGAAAAAAAATCTCCGCTTGCTCTGAAAGAAGTCACGGAAAACAGAGAAATATCTATATTCAAAAGATGGGCGTTTAAAGGGCCATTTAAAAGGACCTTTAAATTTCTTTGTTTACAATTATTTTTTCTTAAATAGCAGAAGAAAGAAATGGCCGATCGACAAGCGGTTTTTTGCATTCGATTCCTGATGAAATGAAGAATTTTTTAAAATTGTTTTTGAAAAATCGATTTTTTTAAGCCTCAAAGAGTAGTGAGACCCCTTAAACACATTTCTCCTATATTATTATCTTAGCTTAGTTGTTATCAAATACAGTATTGCTCTGTTTCACGAGTAACAATAGAATAATTGTCTTGGGTGAATAGATAAAAAAAATTCATTTTCTCAATAAACGCCACATTTCACGTGTCTGAGTAAATAAATATCAGTTCATTTTCGTTTCGAAAATGCAATTTAGCAAATTATAAAAAAAAAATTAATATACCTTGCAGTAAACCTGAGCAAGAATTCTCACAAAACTTACTTTCTAGTATTTTAACCAGGTTTCTTAGTCTCTGTGGCATTGCGATTTCTTTTTACTTTACTTAATCTATATTACTTTTACTTGACCTTCTTTTTTGGCATTTGAGGCTGTTATTTATTCTTTATCAAGACGAACTCTGTTGAACTCTAAGTTACAAACCCTCTAACGTATGAACGACCATTCATTTTATTCCTAAAAGTCGGGCAGTAAATTCCCAAGATTAATTGCATCATTCATTACAATGAGACTTCTGGGTTTTCTTTGCCAAGGATAATGGTACCTTGAAGAATTCCAGTTGAGTGAGTAAAGGAGTTCATGCACCCAAATCAGAGATTTTTACTTTTTTCTCGGAAACTAGAGACACTTTGCAGATTGTAAATAATCTTCAACCGAAGGATAAATTCCAGTACATACACAATACATTTTAAATATATAATAAAGCGATGCAAAAGAATTGACGTATCATGATACTGATCAGTTCATCTTCAAGTATGCGTCCCCTCCCCGCCGAAAATTTATAAGATATCTGTAAATTTTCAAGAAATGTGCAGTGGTTTTTCATCGTTATCACAAAGTCTGTCGATACTCCAGCCTTGCAAGTAAAGTTTTCTCGGGAGAACTTCAGTCCGTGTACATAACAGATATTCCTGGAATTCAAACAAATTGAGATAGGAAATACCCATACGTAGAGCGTAGAATATACCAAATCTCCTTGTATTTTTCATCCAAAATTTTATCGCATTCCCAAAGTCGTTCGTGACTTCCATAAGCTCCACACGCATTTTGGATATTTCTCTTTGCTCTGTTCTTTCTTATGTTATGTTCTTCTCTTTCTTGTTTGTTCGGTTGTACACATCATATATCTTTGCAACTAAAGTTCACCATACAGAATACATCCGTTTTTCTTTTTCCTAACGGAAAAAAAACAAAAAACCTTGATCCGTCGCCCTGTTTCTGGCAGGTTCTGTGAGTATGTGAGAAGTCTTGTTTTGCATATCTGTTCACGTTCTACCAAAGGAGTAAAATAATCCGAAAAAAAACTTACATGACTAAAGAATGACGAACACGGGGGAAAAAAAACTTTTGTTTGTTGTTTTTATAGGATATATTCAAAAATATATTTTCAAACTGTATAGATATGATTTTCTAAAACATGTTACTTTTCTTAGTTTAATCAGGTAATAAAGCCTGGTTAGAGTTTCCAATTGATAATAACTAATATATATTTATATAATTATAAGCAGAATAAATTTAATAATTAACCAATAAATGTGGTTAGATATTCAATTGTTCATTAACCTCATAACAACATGTCAAATTTGACATTACAGCGTTATATTTTAAGCATAAGATTTAGATATTTTAGTCAATCCAAACTGTAATCCTCATTTACTGAAGGTTTATTAAATTACATAGAAACGCGAGATAGAATAGAATGAGCTCAAGAATGTAGTTATAAACTGTAAAGGTTATTTCAACAGCAAACAAGATCTTTAGGCTATCCTAACATATCGCAAAACAAACGGAATTACGAGCATTTGTGATAACGTGAATTAATTGATAACGTTGATTAACTTATTCAATTTGTTATGCCATTCGCAAATATGCTAATTTTGAAAGTAAAAACAAGACAGGCCACATGTATTGTACGTACATTTATAGTGGACGCTGGTCATAACGACCTCACGCGTTCCACAGAAATCGGACGTTAAATTCAGATACGGAAAAAATCATATAAATTGAACTTTTTAACAAAATTACAAATTCCGACAAATAAAATATTATATTATTCGTTTTGCTATTATGTAAGCAGTTGTAATAAAAATGTAAATTCATTACAGAGTCTGTGCATTGTACTCACAGAAATATTGTATTTTTGGAAACCTATACATTTATATTTTATTCAGGGAAAAATTACAAAAATAAGTTCGTGTCTCAAATGTTCTCAAAAACTTGTTTTTTTTCAGTTTCAGAATACTTTAAATATTTTGTTTACTTCTTCGCTAAAAGGATGGTGGGGGAGTTCGGACGTTGAAATGGTTAGAATGATTTTATATTGGATTGCATGGACTGAATAGGCAAACATTCAAAACCTATCGCTCTTATAGTCGTACTGGACTGGTCGCTACAGTACGTATGTCGTTATAACGAGCGTCCTCTGAGCAAAAGTTAGACATGTTTACTGGCGTACGCAAAGAAGGGTTATGGTGCACTCCTTTTGCACTGAAACGAGAGTGACGTCTTCTATTTTTGTAGTAGAAAACGGAAAAAAAAATTCTCTGAAAGGTGAAAAAAAAGTTCTCTCTCAGACAAACCTACGTACTAAAGATGGTGAAGGTTTTTTAACAGCTTTCAGAAACAGCTTCTGAATTCAGAAGAGAAAGAAAATTCAATTGCCCTTGCGGGGAATCGAACCCACGTCCTGCCACTGGTGGGTGAGCGCACTAGAATACAAACTATGAATGTTCTTTCTTTCAATTTGCCAAATCATTTAATGTTGAAAACCCTCGTATAGACAGTGGAAAGTGAGGAGTCGCGAGTTCGATACCCGATTCGTCCTTGTCAGAAACTTTCCTGACGCAATGGAACAACAGAAACTGCGACGTGACCACAGAAAAAGATAGCTACCGCTGGGAATCCCAAATCGAGGGGTTAGCGCACGAACTTCTCGATGAGTATAAAAAAAAGCTGTCGTTCGGAATCGGGAATAAGTTATAGGTTCTGGTCTAATTAGCCCTTGTGTGCAGAATAAGATCATAGAGCGAAAAAAATGATCAAATGAGAGGAGATTCAGAGGAGATGTCATCCTCGGATGTGAGTGGTTAACCTTGTTAACGGCCAATGTTGATAATGTAATTAATATAGTTTACATGCATGAAATCACTTGATTTTTGCTTGTTGAAGGTACGAAATTTCAAAATCAGTACGAAAAACAAAAGTTTCATTAATTTTGAGCACTTATGCTATTATTTTGATTTTCTTTAAAAATACGGTAACGAGAGAGTTGATTTAGTTTTTTTTTTGTTTCGCGTTTTCTATTTTAATGCTTGGAATGAGCAAATCCCGAAAAACATACGACACTTTTTTCCCCTTTTCATTAAATTTTTGTTTATACCTTTAATCTAAAGGATCAGAAAAGATCAGAGAAAAAGGAAGAAATTATGGAAATAAAATTTAATCTGAATCTGGACTCTAGAAGGCCATGCAATACCCGACATACTATAAGATCTGTTTGAAAACAGCTATCAAAATTTTTGCCTAGTATTGTCGGAAAAAAAAGAAGAAATTAAGAAATAAAAGCATTGCTATATCATACAGAAAATTATCTCACAACGTCAACATTTCCATGAGTGAAAGAAAACAATATTTATTAGGATAAAAATTTTCGGAAATTTTATGTGTTTTGTGTGAAATCCAAACAAATTTCAAAAAGTAAAAGTGCAATTTAAAAAATAAAATTGAATCGTCTGGAGTATACGGACTAAAAACAAGATGGACGACGTCTAACGAAAAAAAAAACTTTATTTACAATTTCTACTTGTTCATTGTAAGGAGTCCGAAGCAATATATCGCCATTCTTTCTTTTGGACTTCGCTGAAAATAAAACAGAAACAAATAAAACAAATAGCATTTTCTAAATCTTTTCGTCTACTTTATTTTGCAAAGAACTGAACTTTTTTCTCAACAATTTCCGTGCCGTTTCTTTTCTTTCTCGATTTCTCCGTAGCTTTAAAGTATATATAAAATGACGTCTCCCGCTGAAATTAATCCCATTTCCCAGATGTACGACATATAAAACTGTTCGCTGTTGACTGCAGTTGGGTAAGAAGTTTAATCCATAAGAATGAACATGAAGAATCTCTACAGCATTATATTCATTGAGTTTTTGTACTTTGTTTCTATTCCACCATGTTGGTGCGCAAAACATGAGGTTTCTGATTTATTTTTGATTTTCTTGTTGCATAAGCCAGTTTCTCCCATATATTTTTTTTTATTATAGAATCTCATCTCTTGTTTCTCCCAATACAATTTTTTTTACTCTCTCCTCCATTGCTTCAAGTATATCTTTTTGAATGCAAGGATCACATCAATTGTTGCTTTACTGTATATATTAGTGTTGGATTTTTTTCTGTCTGTCTGTATATTCTCTACAGAAATATAGAATTTTAGACTAAACGTCGCCAAATTTTGCATATATACCAAACGGGACCCGACTTGCACGATAGGCCACATTAAAAGTATCAGAGCTGGGCAAATGCCCGAAATGGGTAAAAACTCTCAGGCAAAAATGGTTCCTGGACCTCGAAAATCACTTAGGAAATGTTTACTTTGGTTTCCGTGGTTCTCAAATAGCAAGTAAAGGCATACGATTTTACAATGGTTTATCCTTCCTTCAATCCTGTACCAGTATATGCATAAAATTTTTCACGTTTCAATGCTCTCAGTAATTAAAGATAACCCGGGCAATTCCGGGTATTATGGCTAGTATATTGTTCTGTTCTGGCAGATACGCCGTTTACGATTCTGTTCAGATTGTGATCCTATCTGTTGTAGTCAGGTGGTTTTTCCTTTATTTTCTTAATATTACAACAACAACATTCTTAAAGATGAAATTCCCTTATTGGACGATACATTTTAAAACATATAAATTACGATCAATTCTCGTATCCATTAATTCGATGATTTTGGTGATCATATAATCAGATTTAGATATTTTGCCTCCATGTACATAAGCTCATTTAATTTTGTGATTAAAAATCACCCATGCTTGAATTCTATCACTTGGTTGGAGATTGGTTGAATGAATCCTTTGATTTTAATGAAATTCATAACATGCCGGTATTGAAGCAATGTGTTCTGTAAATACAACCGCGATGACAAAAAATCTCTCTCTCTCTCTCATATCTCATCTCTCTGAAACTTTACAATGAATTATTTAGAAATATAAAATATACCAAGCTTCACAAAACTCCAGAAAGCTATTTTCAAATAAATTTTATCAATAGACGATATTGATTTTCATATACAATAGCGAAATTGTTCAATATTTTCCTGCCTCCATTTGCCAAAAGTTAATCTCATTCATATCACATATTCTAAATTATTTCAGTGTATATACAGTGAAACCACACTTTAAACGATACTTGTTATAACGATAAATCCATCTAAAATGATATTTTTCGTGTCTAGTTCGGAATTGCCTATTCTCTAATTTTAAACTGCGGTATCTCAATATAACAACAATTTCTCTACAATGATATATTTTCTTGGTCCACGGAGTATCGTTTTATTGAGATTTCATTGTATAATAAATTCATTTGAATGTATTTGTAACTGCATTTTTAATTACGTTTTATGTGTCGTATACAGGTTCTCCCATCAAGATCATCCAAACACTGCACAGCCAGATTGCTCACATGGAATACATAAAAAATGCCCAAAGAACTGTACCTGCACCACCCATAGTTTTCGAGAAAATTGTGAAAGAAAAGTATGACGTCATATCTAGTGCAAGGGGAAAAAACTTTATTAGAAACATGAACATCAGTACTTGCTTAATGAAGCGAGGGTATGAATATGATCATCATATCTGTAGCCCTGTATTACATGATCGTATCTGGGTATATACTGGGTATATGATATATAATCATGTATATGCTACTACCGATATATTCATGTTTCCAGTAAAGTTTTTTCCCCTTGCATTGGATATCACGTTATACTTTTCTTTCGCATTTTTCTCATAAACTATGTGTCGTACAAGTACAGTTCTTTGGGCATTTTTATGTATTCCATACGAGCAATCTGGCTGTGCAGAGTTTGGGCAGTCTTGATGGGGCACCCTGTATATGTATACCACGGCCAAACAAATCACAAGCACCGTCATCGCCACTAAGATATCGGTATTCGCGGCAAAAATTTTCTTTTTGTAGTTACTAAATTGCAAGCTGAGAGCAGCATAAAAGTTTTAGCAGCATATCAGCCAAAATTACAGTCACTATGCCCTGAAGAAAGCCAAAAGAAGCATTATTATGGACTTATTTCACAATGTAAAAATTTCTTTGCACATAGATTGTTTTGGGATTTGTCCAGCCCTGATGCATTGTGCATATATTAATAATTTATATTGTTGTTGTTGGTGTATGAATGCATATTCTTTATTATTTAGCATACATTCACTCTTTCCACTTAGTTTTGTTCGTACAAAATTATATTTACGGTCGATAGTAAAGGCCTTGCCTCTTGACGACTAATACGATATTATAGATAGGATATCGTGATATATTTTGAATTAAAATAAAATTGGGAAATTGTGGAAGAAAGGAGAAAGGAGAACAAATATCTATTCTGAAACGTGTTATTATTTTCCAAATTTTTCTTTCTTTTTGTAATTTGACTAGCAAGTATGAAAATGAGGAGTCAAGTGATTCCTTACATATCGTAAACAGTATTTTCAACAATTCGGACTAATTCAGTGATTAGGCAGTGATCCCATCATCATGATCAATGCATTGTGTTAATTGCATTTTTAATTGGGTTGCTGTATTTTTGAAACATATGACAACCATATTTTTATGGGCATCTTTTCATCAGCCACCTCGTTGGGCATTTTGCCTGTTGTGGCGTTGTATTTGTATTTGTATTTGTATGATAAAAGTGATAACTTTACATTTTCCTCAAAATGATCTATCCAGAGAAACATCACTCATTTTTTATTAGATTTCAAATGCATGTCAATATATTAAAGTATGGTTGTTTTCGTTAGTTAAATTATGGCCGATAAGGTACTGAAATTTGCATAAGATGTTGATGGATTTATTGGTGCATATAAGTGTCACTGACAGAAACTCATTTCTAATTTTTACTCTTACGAATAATCACTAATTTAGTATTGAGCCTGTATTTGTAATGACAAATGCTATGTTTGCCGAATAAAATATGCCGACTCAACTTATCATTTCACTGAAAAATATAGAAAATAATCTCAGTGGCTTAGATCGAGAGTTTTCTGTAAGGATAGGGAAGGTGATTGTGTGCTCAGTAGGTTAAAAATGATGAAATAAAAAAAATATTTTCATCTTTCCTACACGTAAAAACACAAAGCTTATTTTCATCAAAAACATAGACTAATACAATCTGTATTATTTTTATATTTTTATTTTCTATCAAAACATGAGCTGTAAATAAAGTGACTGTTTTATCTAAAATAAGAATATTCAGATTCAAATGAATGGGATCACTGTTCTATTTTAAGTGTAAGCCTATCAGAATATTTTCAGCAGTAACATTTGCAACATCCAATAGGTATTTCTTTTTCCTTTTTGTTACATATATATATATGTGTGTAAGCTTTGGGATTTCTCAATAGGATGAGTAAGAATTGGTATAAAAATACAAGAAATTCAGTAATCCATTCACTAGATCCTTTCTATCCCTACGAAAGTACTCAGAGAAGAATCAATATCGTAAAACTAAACGATTTCCCATCTGAGAAATATTTCAGAATTCCGGTTTTCTCTATCTTTTCCTCGTAAAAGGGAAAAAGGTAACATTTCGACATTTTTATCTTTCTTTATTAAAAAAATAGAATTGAAATATTTTCTATAGAACAGCTATAAATTAATCACATGTATTTCGGTAAAATTACTCACATAATTTCAATATAAATAGCAGTAGGTAAATTATAAATATGTTCTACGAGCATAATTATAACTCAGATACTCTTGACATTGAATATTTTGAAAGGTGTTTTCAAAATCACGCATAAAACAATTTAGAATGTTTACTAAAATTACTGAAACTTTTCTGATCAAATTTTTATTGAAAAATTTAGCTATTCCTATGAACAAGAGAACTAATTATACAACAAAATGTAAAAATTTTTAATTACTTTTTGGAGATTTACTAATTATTAAATAAATTGAAATTGAATTGAATTAGATTGCAATTATTTTCGCGGAGTTTTGACGTGTATAACCGCCAGTTTGAGCTATTATTTTTTTAACAATACAATATAATGTGTAGTACCTTGGTTATAAATTATTTTTTCTCTTTTTTTTAAACATAGTAATATCTTAAGTCACAAAAAATAGTATTTTTAGAATTTTTTCTGCATTTTAAAACATTACTGAGACTTGAAAATACCCGCTGCTTCAGAAAAATAAGAATTTTGCTTATATGTTATGGAAATTTCTGCATTACGTCTTAATAAACAGATGTCAAATACCATAATTAAAATAGCCATCACTGGCAATTTTTCATTTATGTTATACTCACTATCATATGTTCTGAACACAAAAGAAAAAACAATGACAAAATTTCTATACAGCGTTGGTGATACATGGTCATGTTTCGAGACGCCGATTGTCATTCCTTCTCACGTTCTTAGGTTCCGTTCGCAAACATACTCTCATTACATAGTAAAAAGGCAAAACATAAAGATTTACTCACATCTGGTTCTAGCAGATAAGAATAAGCTTTTCCATGCAGGGAAATGCCTATTGCAGCAAAATCGGAAATCCCTAAACTAAATAAATAACTGAAATGATATTTGTTTCACCAAATTACGTTAATTCCTTATGATTTCGAAAATTGTTTCTAATTTAGATGTTTGAACAGGCTATTATGAATTTTCGGGTGAGAAAGCAAAATGTTCGCTGTACTAAAATTTTATATTGTAAATTTTGTTTCAAATATTATTTCGTATTGAAAATCTAAGTATAAAAAAAAAATTTTAAACTATTTTCCAACCAAACAAGTTTCAAAAAAACTAATGAAAATGGTTTAAGAAACTACACGAGAGAAGCTACAGCACATACATTATTATTATTTTTTTAATATAACAAAACGTACAGACATAACATATAAACGTAAGAAACATGCACTCTGTGATCTCAAGGGACCCGAAGGACCTTCCAGCAGATAGGTCTACAGGGTTAGAGTTTCGAATACGTTTCAAGCAATAGCTTAGATAAAGACTAGACACGTCATGTTGTATATTTGTTCACGTACTTACGATTTCAGTATACTGTATACAGTTGGGTATATTGTGAATATCTTATAGTTATGAATTGAATTACCTATTGTGAACATCACTAGAATGCAGTACAAGCATTAACACATATATTTACAACAAATCTCTATAGTTACCCTACCTAATGTCCACATATAGGTTATATGTTACGATAAATAAATTTAATTAATGAAAATTCCATGGGAACTGGATTTTTTTAAACATTATTTTGGGTTATTCATGTTACTCATGGAACTGACATCTAGTATAACAGAACCCCAGCAAATATCGACTTTTAGTGAGTGTATACATGGCCAAGTCGAACAATGGTATCCAGAAGTTTGTTTCGTGTTCTGCTCGGGTTTTGGCCCCGGTCTTCACATATGTAAAAGCGAAGATATTGAATGCTTGAATTTCCATGTCATGTATATAAGTATGGTATTGTCTATCTTCTCTCTTAGGAGAGACTTTGCTTAGAAGAGAATTTTTGCTTCGTACCTCCAAGTTGGAAAACCGCAAAAAAGCATCGTAGCAATGAGAGTCCTGCACGATGGCCACAAGACCGGATAGTGACATTATAGAGGTGCTGCCTCTGTGAGGTGCCTTTATAGAGGTGTCTTCCATATTTCGAAGTGAAAATGCTGTATCCATATCATATAATCCTCAACTGGAGTGGTGGGACCCCGCGCATTCTTCATCTTGCCCCCCCCCCCCACCATCTGGATCATCTTATTTTCAGTGACATGCAAACTAATTGTTTACATGTGTTTGACAAACCTTTGATGTTACTTTGCCTTTTCTTCCCTCTATATCATTGATCAAATTTTCCGTGGGGTCAAAATGACCCATCCTCACCACTTGCTTAAGTGTTTTTTGTTGTTGTTTTTTTTTTGTCTGACGGCAGGAGTGTTCAGATTGAAATGGCGTATCAGAAGAGCACCAGTTTCCTCGATAACGATTTCAAATTATAGTCGCGAAACATCGGATATCCGAAGTGAGCATGAGGGTAGTGTTGTTAGTGAATTGTACGTAAGGTCTCTGTGATCAACATGCCGTAGTGTTGTTTACAGGCACTGTGTTCTCGACATAGAAGAAGAAGAATTTTGGTGCTTGTGAAAATATAGTAAATATTATTTCAATTTGTAAATTTTATTTCCTGAGTATATTTCAATCATATCTGATCGTTTTTTAATCATAAAAGTTGCGTTCGAAAAATAAATTTAATAAATATTTTTTTTTAAACAGGCATTTATCACTCCACTTTTTTTCGAATGTGTATTTTAATAAAATAAAATTTTTGGAAAAATATATAATTAAAGAAATTTGAAAAAAATTGTTTAGTGAGATACAGTAGTTGACGGATGAATGAAGGCATGTAAAAAGGCCATTGCTTTTTTGAAGACTCTTTTGGTTGATTTTTAAAATGCATCAATACTTGCTGGGGTCAAAATGACCCCACGACGCCAGTTATGCACAGAGCCAACGGCCATACCATGCTGAAAACACCGGTTCTCGTCCGATCACCGACGTTAAGCAGCATCGGACGCGGTTAGTACTTGGGAGAGTGACCACCTGGGAACACCGCGTGCTGTTGGCATCACTTTTTGCGCCCGAGTGGTGATAAGATGTTCGTCTACCACCGTGAAGGTTGCTGTCATGGTCCCGGGGTCCAATCCGAGGGAGGATATAGATAAGACATTTTCCCAACGAACTTGAGGCGATCACCGATGAGGCACCCATCTCATTAGTGACAGTAAATTGTAATATAGCGATATGGCCAGAGTTGGTGTTTGGTGAAGTAGTTATGCACAGAATTTTTACAACGCCAGTCAACAGATAAGCTTCGTGTTGATGTTCTGCCTGTTCCCGCGATTTCTGCAACATGCAAATCATTATAACGAATCCGTTAATATCTCCTTCTTCTAAGTTGAAAATCAGAGAATTTTCTCTCTGAGACACAGGAATTGCTTAGAAAACACAATGCATGGAATTTTCCTAGTTGAGCTCCATCGTGATGGCACAGCAATCACCGATTCCAATAGGAATACTTTTTATCACAAAAATGAAATTTGTACTACTTAATTTCTATTTAATACTTTTGTGTAATTCATTCTGTCTATCCACCGTGATCGTAATTTAGACTACCTATATGAAAGAATATATTGGCTGGAGTCAACTGAATGGCAGCAGTATCAGACAATGAGATCGACGGACCGGTACACCCCGCTTCACATCACCAATAGGAGATTTGGAAGCGTTTCCTGGGAGAATGGAGCAGCATCAGACAGAGAGACATAGAAAAATCCAGGCATGCATTTACCAGTGTGTCTGGTAAATGCATGCCTCTAACTGTGGATCGAAACTGGAGGATGATGATGACATAAATTAAACCATGGATATACAGAAAATAAAAAATAGAATACAGAAAATTCATAAATTAAATACGAAATTGAGACTCCAAAGCATCTAATTTCCAGCTGATGTTCTGTGGTTCAGTCGGTCCGCATTTTACCAGTCTTTTTGCACTATTTTATGTACTTCACTAAATCCCAGGGATAAGTTTTTCTTTACAAATGTTGCTGAGTCCACGATTCTATTAATATTTTCATTCTGATTTTTTTTTTCTTACTATACTTTGCCGCTTCTAACTCTATCACGTCTTCATGGCCAACTTAATGTCCATATTTTTCGCATGCAAAGTCAACTTATTTCTCATACTCGTAAGTTTTCACCAATATAAATAAATCCCTCCTTATTCTTAAATCTTAAATATAATCAAAGCACATACAACGAAATCTAGGCACAACGCAATATCTCACTCAAATTATCCATATTTTAAAGGGAAAAATGTTCATCACTTTGAACTGCAATTACTTTTGCCACAAGATGAATGAAACCAATGCAATCAACGTATTGCTCGGCAAATTAAAATCAAATAATGAAATAGAAACCTTACGATCGTTTCGTTACTCTATGGGTTTCGTCATCAAAGGATGAAATTAAATATAAAGGTCTAAGATAAAAAGGAGCCAATATGTGAATCCCGGCATTTTCGGTCCTTTTCATCTTATGCGGAGAGATGGATAGGATGGACTATGACTTACACGTCAATCAACTACTTCTATAAGAGAGAGAGAGAGAGAGAGGGGTCACTAGTGTCATTTAGTAAGGGACAAATCCAGGTTGTGGTGTCGCTGGGAGTTTTTCTTTAATTAGGGCTGTCAATAAATAGTAGATTAGCTTACTTCCGGGAGTCATGAATTCTAACGAAATCCACACATTTAAAAAGAAATACGATAGAGATATTGGGAATTCTATCGAGAAGCTACCCATACCTAGAATAAGACAACTATAATCTTTTCTATGGGCAGTGCATTTTATATCAATTACTTTGGTCATTATTATTTTGTATTGGATTGCTGTATTTTTGTTAAATTAGACAGCCATATTTTTCATGTTCATCTTTTTTCACCCACCTCGTTTGGCAATTTCCCTATTGCAGCCTTTGTGTATGTATTTGCATCTCTACTTTTTCTATGTCGTACATAAAAGCATAATGCATTCATTATGTACAACATAGAAACCTCAAAAAAATTATTTATTAAAGTTTATTACAAGGGCAAACGCCGAAATAAATTTGATTAATTTACTAATAAATTATAATTTTATGTTTCAGATAAATATGCTGAGAAGTGCATTTTCTGGTGTGAAACAATCTCTATTTAGAGAAGATGTCAAAACAACAGCATAAATTTGAACAAGCGTGATAATAATTCTGTCTCTGAATATAAAAGATAATCCCTCTGCGACTTTGTTTTTTGTTTTTCGTTGTCTGCAGCATACCGTTATATAGAGGTTTCACGGCATTTTTTTTTAATGCGAAATATAGAAGCCAATAGAAATATATCGTATTTCTTCTTTGACATGTACATTGAAGCAAACTGGAAATATCATATCTCTAAATGTTGTTTTAATAATTCATTTTGAAAATAAATTCTACTCTTACTCTCGTGTCTGTTTTTGAAGTTATTGTCAACTGTTCCAAAATAAGAAAAACAGTTCATTTTATTTGGCATGGCGTGAATCCAAATATTATCTACTTCCTTGGATCAGACATCGCCACGAAGTTGGAAGATGAGAAATAAAGAGAGAAATCGAAAGCTGTGTGAATTCTAGTATATGTGTGGTATATAAATACACTGGCTTGAATGTTTCAGTGACAAACAGTCGTGACTTCTTTTTTTTTTTTTCTTCTCCAGTAACTTTCTGTGGCACGTGCTTTGACGTTATGTGCGTCACAGTAGAATTTCAATGTATTGTTTGCGTGACTGCGAACAATAAAACACTTCCGAGAAGAGCGTCAGGACCGCCATAGCAAAAAAATATATTTATTCTCGTCTTTTCTTTTGATGAGAAATACCGAGGAAAAAAAAATGAATAAAAGGAATTGTTGATCGTATTTTTGCTGTTTCGTTCTACTTGATATTTACCACGAAACCTTCTTTACGTGAGAGTGTTCGGATAAATCATGATACAAAAGACATCTGTTCGCTTAGACGACGTTCAGAAGAACAAAAGCGAGTAAATTTTGCTTAATATGAAAATGGTATTTATGATTTTTTTTTACCAAAACTGTATATAAATTACGTTTTGGCACATTAACTTATATCAGATTATCGATCTTTGATCATTTCATAAGCAACATTTTTTGTGTAAACATTTTAATATTCATTGCTACTTAAAAATTAACATAGTGATGAAAATACGAATGAAAATCAATTTTAGAAACATACAGTTCAAACTTTGGGTAAACCACTCGAATAATATTCAACGTAAAAAATAAAAACATCACACTCAAATTTTCTCAGCAGTATTAATTAAACACGACATGGCAAAAGAAAAATATTCGGGAGGGAAGTTACCATGAAACATCAGAATTACTGCTAATTTCATCAGGGAATTACATTGTGGTTTTCCAAAATGAGAGGATATTGGCGTACGGGGAGCATCGTGGAAATTAGCCATAGAGGCAGGAGTTGCGAAGACTGTGAAGCTTCACGGATTCGCTTAAGAAGGCAATGAAAATTTTCCCCTGAGAATGGGGTTGGTAATAACATCAAAAATAAATTCGAAACACTTCTGTTTTGTAGGCGGGAAAATAAACGACAGGTGTCACTTCTCAGAAGATATGCAGGTACTTTCCAGCATTCAGGTATTTGTCTTTTTTTACTATAAAAATATGGAAGACAGATGGCAGTACCAGAACATAATAATACAACTCTAATCAATTGAATACGTTACGATGATGGGCTCACAAAAGTACTACAACACGATCCTGCATATAACCAATTCATTGGATTTCCATAGAGGAATATCGGTGAGACGTATGTATGGTTCAGAAGTAGTAGTAGACAGTTTCAGCTTGTGCTTATCTCATGGAACTGAATACTCGTAGAACCATGCCAATTAATTTGCAAGTAATTCATGCTTGTGAATGCTTATAATTAATTAAGGCATAATGATCCTTGGGAAGTGATACGTTGAAATTGTGTATGAATATTCGAAATCAGAGTATTAGAAAACTTAACGTGCTGAGTTGCCTGCTTCCGAATTCATAAGCCAGATGGCAGGACTGCTTCGACACATAACAATGATATCTATGAAACAAACTCCACGTTAGGTTCACTACATATACACGCTCATTCCAACGTGAACTCATTCGTTAGAAATTCCATAGAGGGATGTGGACGAGGTGCATGTGTGGTTTAGTAGTAATACCATATTATTGCAAGGCTGAATAGCATGTAGTGTTGTATGTACGATACCAGATGGTGTTTGCAGTACTCGGCCAACACTTCGTCTTCTTCTTAACCATACATGTACCTCGTGCATATTGCTCCGCGGAATTTCTAACTAATCTGTACATGCCAGAATGTGTTCTGAAATGTGGGGACTCCAAGCTATTTATGATGTCGAAATGCAACACGTCCGCAATTCTGCTTATGAAGCCTTTTAAAAAGCTCAAATGGACATTAAAAATGTGTGCCGCAATTTCTAGCCACCGCTACAAATGTTTCAAACCATTCGTTGCGCATCCGATGGATATAATTATCTACCCTTGTTTAATTAATTAAATTATATCAAATTCGAAACGTTGTAAAAAATGAATGATCTTGCACTTTTAATAGCGAATTAATAAAATAATTCGGAAAATTATGCCTTTTTCCCGAGGAAATAAGTTATATAAGTTCGAATTTTATATAAGAGTGTTCGAATGTACGACGAAAAGCAGTATTAAATAATTAGTCATTCTGATCAACCATCCGATGAGTAAAGCTTTTCTGTCCAGATCCCAAGATATTCTAATTATCCCATAAGATGAGCAGAATTCCAATTAGAGCACTGACCACCGCCACCATGTTGTATGGTTGGATAGGTCATCATACCTTGCATTGTGAACTGTTGGAAATACGGGTTCAGAATTCCAAAGTCGATTCTACTCGGAAGTTTGGGCTCATGGATATCCGTATTCAATGTTGCCCTCAAGGGGGTTTCCAACATTCTCATTAGTCGATTGGTCAACTTCGTTTCAACCACGAAGTCCTTTCGCTTAGAAATAAATACAATACATATTTACAGGAGTATCATGTTTTAGCATACATTCTGATCCACTCTAATGATGACATCTCAGAAATGTAATGGACATAAATCAGAATAATACCGGTTTGATTGTTAGAATAAACTTCGGGAAATTTCACGAATTCTAATATATTCTACACCGAGTTTCCATACGAATTTTCTGGTGCTGACTCAACTGTTTTAGAAATGTACGATTTTGCAATTCATCTCGTCATTTCCCTCTAGGTAATAGATCACCTCAAATATTCTCAATCATTGCGGCTGTAAAGTGATGTAAACAACGTTATTGTTCTCGTTTGTAGTCCGATCATGCTTTGAGTGTGATGACTGAATGTTAAAAATTTAAGTTAATTAGAACATAAATCTCTAGAGAGATATAATTTCACACCATTCGTATTTTAGAAAGTTTTTCTCCTCAAATAGATTTTTCTTTCGAAATACGTGAACATTTGTTCTGATAAAATCGTAAATATTTATGAATCATGATGTTTTTAATGAGGACTGTAGAAAGTCGGTTCGGAGCTAGAAATATAATAAAGAAGAATACCTGCTATCCTCTGAATTTTAAGAATATATGCATATATAGCTCATATATATCGCTTGACTATTCTATTCTACTGTATTCTAAAAGTAAACCTCACACAAACGTAGTTCCCATTTCCTCTTTCATATTGTATGAGAATGGTATGAAAACAAAAGAATCATAAACATAATTGTGTAAATGCAAATGCTGCAGCACATAAAATGGGAACTTTTCTGCGAAATTTCTCACGCGTAACTCAAATTTAGATTGTGTTGGTCTCTCTCTCTCTCTCTCTTTTGTTGCGCCGAAATCTAGAGAAACCATAGAGGTGAAGGGAGAGAGTATTTTGCTTTTACGAGCAACTTTTAACATTTTACCGTTAAAAGATTCAAGATGAGATTCAAAAATTTCAAAACTAATTATAATAAGAAAGGGATAAAAATTCCAGTGGTAAAAAATAATTTTAGAGATTAGACTTTTTCAGACCCCATTAAAATACAATTTTCTTATTCTCTGAAGCACACACAATGAGAAGAAGCACTACCAGGTAATTTACTGAACGCATATCAATGAAAAATTGCAATGTCAACATTTCAGTGATGTTTTGGGTTCATTAAATATACAGTTCATGCTTTTACATGTACCGGGTGGTCATAAAATACTGTCATTCTGTAGCTATATTTCATTAAACAAATGAAACCAAATTGCGTTTTTGAATGCCTGAAAAGATAAAAGGATAAATGGCTGTTATTATAGGTGAATAATGAATTACTTTCTTTTTAATAATAGAATCGGTGTGAAAATGACACACTTTCACCGCGCTCATTTAGTGCCTTTTTTTTTTAATTGAACAATTTTTCGTGACTTTTCCATACGAAGCATAAAAATTCAAACCAATTATTAAATACTGATTTATCTATAACGTCCGATGGTGTCGTTTCGACGAGTTTGGAATGCGTTCTGTTTGTTCCTTTCTACGTATCGCGTTTGCTCACCCTTGTTTTGGTGAAACGTGCCTGTCACACCCATCGTCTCCTAAATAGTTTTGTCCTAGATGGACCCTGTTGTTTTATTAGCTGTTCTGAAATGGCATTTCTTTGCTTCCTTCTTTGCGTTTATCACGAATTAGGATCATTTATAATTCTGCTAGAGCAACAATGTCTCGCAAAAAAGATTGCAGCTTGGAAGAAATAACACATTTTCTGAGAGATTTATCTGAAAATTAATCTGATGCAGGGGTGAATTATTTATCTCAGATGTAGATTCTAATAATGAAGAATTTTTCCAAACCAATGAATCGGACGAAAGTGATATCGATATTGATTATGTCCCAAAGTCAGGTTTATATGGATCTCGTGATGGAAAGAAGTTGATGTGAATTTGAATTCGCATGGTAGAGTTCACGTGAGAAATATTTTACAAGGGAAAAAGTGTACCAAAAAAAGGAAAACACAAAAGAATTCACTTATATTGAGTGCTCTACATTTGTCAGCAATAATGAAAAAGAAATACTCTGAAACCGTTCAGTTTTACTAAAAAATGTAGTGTGTAATGAAACTAAATGTAGTGTGGACATTTTTGATCAAATATTACGAAAATACTCAGTCAAAGCTGGTTCAGACGATAGCCTGTACATACCTTTTTTTAAAAAAATATTTTAGACATTTCCGCCATAAATTCTTGGATTATATACATGTCTGTATGCCGACAACGGATTTTAAGGAAACATTATTTGCAGAATCTGGCAAATGAACTGCGCTCAAGTTACATTGAGCAGAAGAAAAACCCAGTGAAGTTGAAATTTCTCAGCCTAAACTAACGTAGGAGCCTTTCCCAAATAGCAGGAAATGTGAAGTGAAAAAATTCAAAAGAAATGTGACCAATAAAGCCTGTAATTCTTGCAAAAAGGTGTTTTATGGAAAATGTAGTCATGAGATTGACTACTATTGCATGGATTGCAAATATGCAAATATTTTTTGTCAATGTAATCTTTTTTACGCTCTAATACTAGTAAAAACTATTTGATTATTAATAGTTTTGTTTTCATTATTTGTCCTCCCATCGATTCAAATAATCTATGTTTATTATAGTTTTAAAAGTTTTAAAGTACTTTTCAAAGAAAAGATTCACCTTTTTTCCTCACAATTATGTATGTATATTATGCAAATCATCTATCGATCATCATTTTAATTTATTTCATTTCATAAATGACTTTATTTAAAAAAAATGCATTTAAATAATAGAATTAGCGTGATTTCAACTTATAATTTATGTCATTTGTATCCGGAGTCAAAATGACACCAGTAGTTGTTCTAGGGTAACAGAAATGTCGGCTCTTCAAGTGCCAAGTTTATTCACAGTTTTGACCAGTCACGTAGAATTTTCCTCCTTATGAATAAGGAAGATTGCGTGTCAGGTAGGAAATATGCTAATGTGTTGGCGAATATTCACACACAGCATTATACAGCCATACCGCGACTTCTACTACCCCGTGATTTATCAGTTAGGAGTTACGCGATTTCCTAAGAAATGTGGTTAGTTTTTGGAATCAACACAATTCGTAAAAAATTATTGGATTAAAAAAGTGATTGATATACAGTGTGTTTCCGATATGAAATGCATATATTACGAAAAGTATTGAATGTAGACACTGAAGATTAATTTTATATTACATGGCTAATCATAAAGATCCTCGATATGTCCACCTTGGGATGCACGACATATGTCTATACAGTAGTCAAATTCGTCCTGAACTTTTGGGAGCATGTTTGCATCCACTGCGAGTGCATTTCTGTGGACTACATGCGAAACTCTGTCGGATGCGCTCCACATTTTCGTCTGACATGGTGGGATGGCCAGGGGATTTCCCTCTACACAAACAACCCGTGTCTTGGAATTGTTTATACCATCGCCTAATGCTCTCAGCGGTAGGAAGTTCAACACCAGAGTATTGCCGACGAAAAGCACGATGAACAATTACTTCGGACTCACACTTCGCGAAGCTTAAAACAAAAAAGATTTCTGTTGTGCAGTCGCAATCTTGGCAAACACTGAAGTGGCGGCCGAAAGAAGAGCGTTAGCGCTACCTGTCGGAAACCGCGTAAAACTCGATATTTCCCTGTTTCTAGCTATACATTATTCGATCAAAACGGATTAAAAGATGAATAGTCATGATTTTTTAAATCGGATGATTTTTTTTGAAGCACCCTGTATACATAATGTGTCGGGATCGTATAGTTCTTAAAATTTTCAACGGTATATATAGGATGGGGTGTGAGTTATTCGCACACCGTCAATCAACTGCTTTGACAAGGGGATACTAGTATCGATTAGTAAGGAGCAACTCCAGGTTGTCGTGTCGCAAAGCAATTTTTCTCCAACAGTGTCGTGAATAAGCGGAATAGATTACCCTTCGAGAGTCGTGAATTCTACCACAATTGATATGTTTATTGTTGCGTGTAAAAATAAATTCGATGTTTGTGCAATGGGAGGAATCGAGAAGCTATCCATACTTAGAGAGATATAGATGGCTTACATAAGGGAATTACATTTTTTTTATGTGAGCAAAATATTGCCAATATATCGTAATCATTAGTTTTTAGTACTTTTATTTTAATGCATATTTTTTCGTGCTCTTATTTTGGACTTATAAATGCTCTTACTATGGGTTTCTGTATTTTGGTTATTTTCGGCATAGATAAATTTTATGGAGAGTCTTTTTTCAGACATTTGGGATTTGTGTGGTTGGCCTTTGTGTTTTTATTTGTATAAAATATTCCAATTATGATGGAATAATTAAGTAAAGGTGCCTGTAGACTATTCCGCTCGTCAGAATAGTCTATAGGCACCTTAAGAATATATTGTTTAACCCATCATAATACCACATAAAATGAAGCTGAGCTGATATTTTTGGTGCTAAGAATAGACACGTTGAGCAGATGTAAACTTATGAAGAAATTTCTGAATTCAATTTTGATCTTAGCAATTTGGAATTGACAGCTTCCATTTTGACAGAAGGGTTTGGTTACCATTTATTGTGTCTAGTCAAACGTTTCCGTCTCTCTTGAAACAGTTCGTTCAAAATAACACATTATTTAATATTTACTGGCAAAGTACCTGTCACTCAACTGCCACTCTAATTAATTTCAACATTTTTGGGAGTTTGATACTTGACTTTTTACAAAAAAAACAAGAAACTAATAACAAATTCACCTTGCCTGAAACACAAGAAGTTCACTTCCTTCGTGTAACTAAACATCGCACTTCACATGACGTTCGTTTTTACATATTTTGAAGTAGTTTTGAAATTTTAATTTAGTTTTCTAACTATATGTGTGTGTGTGTTTGTAAATCTTCATTTTTCATTGAATTCTTTTCGGGAAATTTTTGAAAACATTGGTTCGAAATGATCAAAAATTTAATGTTGGTCTATTCGATGTAAAGTTGTACCCTGACTTACACTCTTATTCTCGGTCTAACCTATCGTGTAACTTCAGGCTATTACTTTAGTTAAAATATTGTTACGTTGCAACTACAATGCAGATAAGAATCCGCGATTGAAAGTTCACTATTTCTCACTAGTGTAGTCATTTTGGTAAAAACTATGTAAGAAAATAAAGAACTGGACAAATAAAAATGTGTTAGTAAAACTACTTTCCTGAACACGAAATAGTCGCAATAACATGTAGTTTGAGGGAACGGAATAGTTTGATTTTCTGTTCTGGAGTGGTGTTTTTTTATATTCCTTTATATATGTATTATAAGAGAAGCTAAAGCTATAAACACTTTGTCCTAACACCATAAAAATCCGAATAAAATCGTTTCGAGAAAAATCGAGAGCAACTTTTATTGATAATCAATAAGTTTTATAGACTTCCTTAAAAAGAATATCGTTTTTCTATTTTAAGTGGAATCGACTTCTGAGAAAAAAACAAAAGTGCCATTTTATAATTCAATTTTTTTTTTCTTTATTGCTAAGTTACAATGGCTCGAAACATTAAACTTAAGTATATATTTTTTTAGTAAATAAGTTTCCGAGGCTAAAATTTTAAAATTTTAAAGAATGAATTTTTTTTCCTTTATTTAGTGTAAATTAATTCAATTAATGTCCAGAAATTATATAAAGATAATTTTCTAATTTTTCGAATGCGAAAAGATAAACAAGACCAAACAAAAAGAAAAAGAGAAAACTTGTATCTTAGTGCATGAATTAAAAATTTAAGTATTTAAAATCAAACAAATCTCCCGAGAACGTTTTTTTGTTAATTTCAAAAAAAATATCGATTTGAATTTGATGTTTCGTTGGGCTCTGCTCTGAAAAAATGTCTAATTGTCTAATTTTGTTCGTTTTCTACGCAACCTCACCTCACTATGATAATTTGGTTATGACGATTTATTTAGGAACAATGAAAAGAAAATCTGTATCGAAGGGGCTTAAAATCTTTATAATAATACAAAATTTCGTTCTGTTTTCCATCCGAAAGAATATCAATAGATTTTCTAAAATTAGAAAATATAAATGCTAAACATGGGGGAATAATAGATTTGTCAGCAGGGTAAAAAGCTGAACCTTGATAGACTCATGTAAATTCATGTTATAAGGGAAAAAAAAACAAATCAAATATTCATTAGATTGCTGATTAGATTCGTACAACTACTGAGCAATCGCTTACATATCACCAGTTTTTCCATAATGAGTTTTATGTTGCTTTTTCCTTCCTCTTGTATAATGAGCATAGCTTCATTTTTTTAACTACACTTCCAAATATAGGCATGATGCGATAAATCAATGCAATCTTCCGATTTTTCATATCTCTGAAATTCATTATTTAATAAATTTCTTTAAAAAATATTTCAGGAAATATTTAAACCAATGAAAGTTTGACGAAAACTTTATGATGCCCAATTACACATCATAGTACACATAGATAACTTAGATATGCAGCATGGGAAAGAAATAAAATTAAAACATATTTTACATTTTTTCAATGACAATAATTGAACGTTTAATATTTCAAGAAGTTTACATTCATTTGGCTGTTGAATGGTCTTTACTTCTTAACTAGGAGAAGATCCTTCAATTACTTCATTATGAGGACTTTGAAGCAATCGACTAGGAGTAGAGACTTAGGGTATAATCCGCACCTTCTCTCGGTGCAGCCCGTAAGTAGCAATGTTTAATAAGTGCTGAACGGACGCGGATGGAGTACCTCCAACCCGAACTGGCCAGCGTGGAGAATTACGGCCAAAAACCCTCTAAAAATAAATATGAACTCTGTCTGTAAACTGAAGACCTCAGTTCCCAGCAGTCTGATTGTCCCTGGTTACGGCAGTGATAAGCAAGACATGAAGACAGAAAGTGCTGAGAATCTCTGGGTTGAACCCAGGCTGTCATAAGATGATGACCTTGGCTACGTATATAACGGAGATCTCTTTCATCATAAATCGTTTACAGGAGTTGGAAGAGGAACTGGAAAAAAATAATAAATTGGGGCATTTTAGGCATCTGTGAAGTAATAGGAAAATCGAACTTGCCAGTGGACAGCATTTTACTACAAAGAAACAGATAATGGAAGAACTAGTGGAGTAGGATTTCTTGTTCATAAAAAGTGAAAAAATCCCATCGTTGAGTTAGACCGATTTAAATTCCAATTAGAGCAGAAGAACCGATTTGATTTGTTACATAACACCACTTAAGATGGACAAGATGTCACCACGATGAACAAAACTTTAAGCACTACCCTTAAAAGAAGTAGCAAAAGATGTCACTGGCTGGAGAAAAGAAATCAAACCGATGAATAAAATAAAACAAGAAGAGAGAATTTCAAATTAAGAAGAATGATCCTATATCAAAAGTGGAATATGAAGAACTTTGTAAGATGTTACGAAAGGGGATTACAGAAGATGTCAGGAAGTTTATTTGCGATAGTGTAAAGAAAGCAATGGAAGGCAACAGGAGCTTAAAATCAGTAAAACGAAAACTGTGTGTTGGGAGAAAGGAAATTTTTGCACTAATAAAGATGGAACCATAACAAACGATGGAAATGTAATTATTCGTATTGTTGAGGAATTTTCATAATGCTCTAAACAGACATGAAGAAAGGGGGTAAGAACAGAGAAAAGGGAGCAGGAAGAAAAAAAAGTTTCTTCCGTACAAGTAGCACTCGTACTGGAAGAAGAAGTCTACAAAGCTATGAGATACATGAAAAGGGAAGAGAAATGCCCAGGTGAAGATGGATTTCAATAGGCATCGCTAAAGAAGCAGGAGAAGAGTTTGCCCGCATGTTAGCTACTTTGATCACAAATTGTCTCACAAAATCAGATGTTCATGAAGATTGGAATAACGCAATGAGGGTTCTTCTTTAAAAAAGGGCAAAAAAAGGTTATCAAGAATTATAAACGAATTTGAACGAATAGAACGCTATTTGAACGAATATTGATAGAACGAATAGAACGCTATTTTGGATTTAGTTCTTACTAGTTCTGAGGATCTAGTTGAACATGTTTCGGTGGGGGAAGAGTTTTCTTCCAGTGATCATCGTATCGTCAGATTTCTCTGTAACTTTTCCTCGGGTAAGGTTGATAACAAAAGACTGGTTCCTTGTTTTCGGAGAACTAACTTTGATGTTTTGCGAAGAAGGTTAGCGGAAGTTTTCAAAGACCGGTTGGAATCAGTAGGGGTGGTAAGTCAATGGGAAGAATTTAGTACGAAGCTGTCCTCTGTTTTGCACGACGTCATACCCTTTGTTCGAAAAAAGCGTGTTTGTACATCACACCCTCTATGGTTCACGGATAGCGTGCGGAACCTTTATCTTGAAAAGAAAAGAGCATTCAGAGAGTATAAAAGTGGACGAGGTGACCTATCATTGTTTACTGATAAAAGAAGACTGTTGAAGAAAGCGATAAGGGATAGTAAAAAGTAAGTTGAATCTAGGTTGGCAGATAACATTGGCTCTGACCCAAAATCATTTTTTCGATACGTCAATAATGGATGTAAGGGGACAGTTGGCCCCCTCTCGATAGGAGGCTCAAAAGTAGAGAGCAATGCAGGCATGTGTAGTGCTTTCAATGACTTTTTCGCGTCGGTTTTTAATGGAGATAATGATATTCGATATACGGGTGTTGCATGGGGTAATAAAACGCTCAACGATATTCAAGTGGAAGACGTGGAGGTCCTAAATCTTCTAAGAAATGTATGTGCAAGCAAAGCACCAGGACCAGATGATATCTATCCCAGGGTTCTCAGGGAAGGTGCTAATGAATTGTTGGGGCCAGTCGCACAGATATACAGGAGTAGTGTTGCTGAGGGTATCGTCCCGAGAGATTGGAAACTGGCTAACGTTGTTCCGATATTTAAGAAGGGTAGTAGAGAAGTGGTGTCTAATTATCGTCCAGTGAGTTTGACGAGCTCCCTCTCGAAAATTTTGGAAATTATCATCAAAAGGCAGTTTGTGAAGTGGATAGACGAGAATAATGTATTGTCGGATAATCAGCATGGGTTCAGGAAGGGGAAGTCATGTGTAACTAACCTCCTTTGCTTCTATGATTACGTGACTAAGGCTTTGGGTAAGAGCAAAAATGTCGACGTTGTTTACCTTGATTTCCAGAAGGCATTCGATCGGGTCCAACATGGCAAACTCTTGAAGCGTTTACACGAGATTGGAATAGGGGGCAACTTGCTGAATTGGATAGAATCGTGGTTAAGAGACAGGTCGCAACGAGTTATGGTGAACGGGGAATTCTCTGGTTGGACAGACGTCACATGTGGAGTTCCTCAGGGAAGTGTCCTTGGCCCCATACTTTTTTCACTTTTTATCGATAAACTCGATCAGGGTATCGATGGAATTACTAGCAAATTCGCAGATGATGTGAAGCTAATGAGGGTAATCGGGAATGAAAGCGATAGGGAGTTGCTCCAGACCAACTTAAACAAGATTGCAGCATGGGCAAATGAATGGAGCATGACGTTTAGCGTAGATAAGTGCATGGTCGCTCATTTTGGTTCGAACAACCCACGGTTCTCTTACGAGTTGAATGGTGTCACTATCCCGGATGCAACTAGAGTCACCGATTTGGGAATTCTCATTGACGAGCGACTTAAGTTTTCTGAACACTGTTCAGCGGTTGTCAAAAAATCGAATAGAATGCTTGGTCTCATTTTCAAAAAGGTCTCTTCGCGTTCTCCTAAAGTCATTCTTCCGCTTTTTCGAGGCTTAGTTCGTCCTGGACTGGAGTATGCTGTAAGGTTTTGGAGACCATACCTACAGAGGGACATAGACTTGGTTGAAGGGGTGCAGAGAAGAGCTACGCGTGTCCTTATTGGCACACAGGGCTTGAGTTATGAAGAAAGACTTCATTTTTTGAATATGTTTACATTGGATGAACGCAGGTGTCGAGGAGATATGATCGAAGTGTTCAAAATTTTCAATGGGATGGATAGGATGGACCATGAACTTTTAGTACACCGCCAATCGACTGCTTTTACAAGGGGACACCAGTATCGATTGGTGAGGGACAATGCAAGGTTATGGTGTCGCAGGGAATTTTTCTCCAATAGGGTTGTTAATAAATGGAATAGCTTACCCCCGGAGGTAGTAAATTGTAACACAATTGACACGTTTAAAAAGAAATACGATAAACATGTTGGGGTAAATCGAGAAGCTATCCATTCTTAGAATAAGACAACCATAAGTATTCTTTATGGGCATTGTATAATATTTTATCATGTGTATATATTGTTTGTAATTTGTGTTAATTGCATTTTTAATTGGGTTGCTGTATTTTTGAAACATATGACAACCATATTTTTATGGGCATCTTTTTATCAGCCGCCTCGTTGGGCATTTTGCCTGTTGTGGCGTTGTATTTGTATTTGTATTTGTATTAGTTCTCTTACCAGTAATTTATAAAATCTTCACCAAAGTGCTGACATATAGGCATGAATCCTATTGGACGAAGCCCAAGCAAAAATACAGTCTTTCGAAGTGGATTTAGTTCAATGGATCAGATCCAAGCAATCAGGGAACTGATAGAGAGACACAAGGAATACGAATTACCATTGCGTATGGCCTTTATTGATTTTGAGAAAGCTTTTGACTCTGTCTTCACACCTGCTGTTATTAAGGCTCTAGAAGTAATTGGGATAGAGAAGAATACATGAATATCAACGGAATCATCAATGAAATTAATGAATGACAACGGAATCATTAATGAAATTAATGAATGACAACGGAATCATTAATTAAATTAATGAATGACAACGGAATCATTAATGAAATTAATGAATGGCAACGGAATCATTAATGAAATTAATGAATGACAACTGAATCATTAATGAAATAAACAGAAGGACCAGGATTTGATGGAGTACTTTTGGCTAAAACTGTGTAATTCTGAAAAGCCACATGCCATTGTGCCTGAAAAGAAAAGGGTTTAACCAGTGTGTGCTACCAGCACTGACTTATGGAGCTGAAATATGGACACAAAATGCAAGGCGATACAAAGGCTACAGACAACACAAAGAAGCATGGAAAGATGTATGTTAGGCATCTCTTCTTTGTGATATATCTCGTTCCTCGTTCCAACTATTTTGAAAAACCTTGCTTTGAACCAACACCAAATGTATTCTTGTCCATTGAATTATTCGATTTGCCTCAGTGACACTGCTAACATTTTTGATATGCGAGAGCGGGAAATAAGGCATTAAAGGAAGGAAGACGAAAAACAGTGCTATCTGTGGTGAAAAATCTGACCTTTCATTGTTTTTTTTTCATAAAATTCCCATAGGGGTCGAATAGATCCCATTGGTATTGGAAATTACAAGTTTAAATAAGTTTCACTTTGTTGAAAAAAGGAGAAATGCCCATTAGAAAATAATGAAGAATAGAAAAAAGTCAGTGAAGCTTGGCTCTCGGAAACGCACAATTTACTCACAAATTGCGTTTTAATACATGAGGTGGGTCCAATGAACCCCATCGGTAGTCTAAGGGTTAAACGTTGAAAATGTAAATGGGCTGGACATATTTCAAGAAGACAGCACAACAGATGGACCCACAAGTATTCTGGGATACCCCTGTGGTGTTAAAAGTCCGAGAAGGCGTTCCTACACAAGATGGGTCGACGAGATCAGAAAAGTGGCTGGAGTCAACTGGATGGCTAAAGCATCAGACAGAGTAAAATGTTAAAATTTAGAGGAGACCTTCATCCAGCACTGGATTGAGAATGGTTGATGATGATGACATCCATTTATAAAATTCATGCATGTACACTACGAATGTTATAACCTCACTTCTCATTATTATCAAAGCCTTGAGGAAAAATGGTTACTTTTTTTTCAAAATCAGAATTTATTATTCAGATATTGATCATTTCATAGGGCTGAAACGTGAAATTATAGCATCCCTTCACCGATAATTTCACCTATCCAACATGTTCCTTGACTAAATTTTCCTCAATTTCGCTTTTTCTAACTATTTATGAAAATAAAATCCTTCGACAGGAGATAATGAGTTTTCTAAGATGTGTTAATATGAAAATGTGTCAAATGATATAATGGAATTCGAGACAATTTTTTTATTATGTGTGCATCATATAAGCATTTTCTTTCAAGTTTTAACAAAGTATCGCAAATATGCAAGCGTTAATTTCTTCAGAGTTTAACAAAACTCTATCTGCAGCATATAATGCGCGACACAATAAGAGATAATTGGCACCCACTCAGTTAACTAATGGTAATAAAACATCCAGGAAGTTATCGGTTTTATGACAAAGCGCTAATGAGAATATGGTGAATAGGCCCATCAAGAAACGAACAATTCTCTATCGATTTTAGTTTTTAAATGAACAAATTCAACATCTACGTTTTCAAACATGAATGTCAAATATCTCAAATTTTATGAGTTTGTAAAATTCAAGCTGGAATGTGCAATAACTATACTTATATAAGAAGATTTTTCTTGTACCTGTCATATAAATGATTCAATATAAATATGCTAACTTTTATGATTTTAGCAAATATAAGAAATAGCAGAATGCATTTTCATTCTCAAAACCTAGTTCATCGATGTGTGTGTTTTTTTCACGTACCGTATTTTAAAGCAATATGCTATATATACAGTCGAATCCCGTTTTAACGAATACCGTTATAGCGAGAATTTTCGTTTTAACGATCACTTTTCTAATCCCTCAAATACGTTTACATAGGAACAATGCAAACAACCTGAAATTACTTTATAACGAAATTTCGTTATAACGAAGGGACTTCTCCGGTCTCTTGGAGTTCGTTATAACGGGATTTGACTGTATGTAGGATAAAGACTTATACAAGGATGTGAGCTTGGCCTCAGTCTGGCCCGGCCGTCCATTTACGGTTCGTTTCAGTGTACACGAGCTCTAACGAAAGATTGAGAGATTCGGTGTCTCTGTAGTCTAGTGGTCTAGGGCGTTCACCCGGAAAGTGAAAGGACGTGGATTCGATTCCCCGCAGGGGCAGTTGAATTTTCTCTCTTTCCAAAATATATCTTCGCAACAGCCAGTTGTTAAAACCTTCGTATTATAAAGACTTCTGATACTTCAGTGAATGTTTCAAATACACTGATCAAGAAATACAAGTTTTTATTTTTTGTCATTCATAGAAGTTTTATATAGGACAAACATCTTTCTTCTCGCATAAAACTTACATCATGGATAATGTCTGTATAAAATGTAATTTTATACAGACCATATTACCCGACTAATGTCTGTATAAAATATAATTTTATACAGACAAAATTAATAAGATAGTGATTAATCTTAGTGTTAGATTAAGATTACCGTAGAAGGAAAATTGTCATGAACTCAAAAAAAAACAAAAAAAAACGAATGTTGTGGATAGATGTTGTCGTTCACGACTTACTACTAATTGAGGGAATCATTTTTGAAAAATAGCATTAAATATTATCAAAATAGTAATAATAATAGTAATAGATAGTAATAAATAGTAATATTGTTACTCATTCAAGCTTGAACTTTATGTTTCATTAATAAAATTTTAAGTTTCGAAATTCCAGTATACATAGAACGTTTGGGTATTATGGAATAACATTTTAATTTTTTCGATTGTGTTCCAATTTAAAACATAATAGAAACCTGAAACTTGCATTTATATAAAATTTGGTTTCTTGTCTTTGCATAGACGTGTGAAACTTTATTGAAAATACATATTACGTCTATGAAAAAAGGCACTTAAAAAATATTTCGTTGGATTATATGGAATAATGTTTCCGAAATGTGAAGATAATTTGGAATGGTCAAAACAAGATGGCTATGAAAAATGAAAATTTCGTCTTTGATTTTTGTAGTTGATGATATGATGATTGTGCTATAGTCTATTCAAAAGAATCATTGATGCAATCTTCCTATTATGTGCCGAAATCGTCAAGTCCGGCCCACAGACAACAGGTCACACATTATTTCTTCTTCTATACATGTTCTCTTCTATCTTCAAAAACTTTCCGTCTTGAAGGGATATTCTAGCCCAACTCAGTTAATTCTTATAGTGTTCCATATGACCCGACACACCATCTGTGAAAAAATCGCGCCCCATCTAACCGCAGAGAATCACTAGCGAAAATGCAATAAAATATTTTTTTTTTGCGCTAAGGTTTAAATTATCATGGACACGTTCTTACGATTAATAAACACTTCTGAAAACTTGCCTAAATAAATTTCTGGAAGTGGAAAAACTAATATTATCCTATATAGCAGCCGTGATGATGGTGACGACCGAACAACACCATTTCTACAGTATCATAGAGCATTCAAAGTTGTTTATCACTGCTCCACTTACTTATACCTGAAGGTGGTTAGAAACCCAGTATACCATATTACCCGACTATTCCATAATACCCGCTCTTTCTACACATCTGATAAATGTCTTTAAAAGGCTCAAAATTTTAAAATTTTCGACATATCTTGCTGGTTTTTCCATTACAGTATTTATTTATTTTATTTTCATTCCGGTTTGAAATCACGTGTTTGTATGACTGTTCCGATAATATGATTGCCGGTGATCAACTTACTCCAACCATTTTTTTTCTACTTTTGACAAAGGAATTCAAAGTGTGCGTTACAATACAAGTTCCATTCCCATTTCAGGAGACGTCTATCTATTCTCTCAAATAAACCACGAGAGCAAAGCAAATATTTTATATGTTTCAGAAAAATACTCCAGTCAAGAAACTAGAGGAATGGGGAAGAGAGGACGAGGATTTCAAGAGGCTTTGAAAACGTTTGAGAACGTTCGTTGCCTCTGGAATATAAAAGTTTGTTTGCGTCACCGGAAACTTTTGAAACGAATACGTTAGCAAACATTCAAAGTCAATGATAATCCTCGAAGAAGAAGTACCTCGAAGAATTCGAAAGACTTGTTTTTCGAGATTCGAGTCTTATATGGTGACCGAGTCTCCCGAGCAGAATGTTTCGGAAGTCTATATTGATCCTTTAATAGCACCCCATTCTAAGAGACTTCTACAAATACGAGAAGATCATGAATATTTTGTTAAAGTTCATATTTGAGGGTAGAATAAATAGAAAATGTGTATTTTACATCACAATATGTTTACTTTCCTTCTTCTTACTTTATGTGAATGAACATTCTTTTTTCTTGTATTTGAATACAAACTTATGAACAAAAACTGATTGCAAAACGTATGTTGTCTTTCTCATAAGACGAAAACCTCATAATGCGTTTTAATCATTTCATTCAATTCAGATTAATTTAAGTAGCCATTATTATTTGCTAAAAAAACTTTATATGTAATGATGCGGGTTATTAGAATGTTGTTGCTTTGTTTTAGAATCGGTGATGTTTTATCCCTTTCACTACTTGAACTTGAAATACCGGATAGATAACCACGTTAATATTCCTTACGGAATCTCTAATGTAAAGGGTATCTGTTGGAAGAGTAACAGCACCCTCCCATAGCCCATTTATACCTATCAGTCTGTCCTGGCCAAACATGAGAAGAACACTTTTCGAAGCAAAAAAAAAACGAATATATATATAGTGAACACAAGAAATGCAAAATGTAAACATCTGTGATAAGCACAGTGCATGTCAAAGTAAATGAGAGATAGTTTGGGGGGGGGGGAGAGGAAACATTAGTTGTATTACTAAACCCTCTCAGTACCAAGGGGTGGAAAGAGTACTGTTGGTTAAGGTTGAAAAGTACTACCGACTTTTCAATCCCATTAAAATCCCTTACATACGCTGTTCAGTGTTGCAATTTCGAAGTTCGAAGACTGTATAACTCCGTTACGACTAGATGACCGTACAAATGTGTGAGTTGTTGTTATTATTGTATGCGTGCTTTTTAGTAATTAAATATATTATACATGTTATACGTATTTGTTCTGTCATTGTTGTCCTTGGTTCGTATCCTGCTGGTGCTGCCATCTGCTTTCCAAATTTTGAAATGAAGATGTAAAGCAATTCAGGTTTCATGTCATTCTCATGCTGATTGTGCAAGTCTGCCTGCTCTCTGTGGAGAGACTTTTGAAATGGGAGAGTGGCTCGTCATCACGCTTTGAAGTTTAAAAACCGCAGTAGAGACCAATTTCAATCGACCACAACTGGGCCGTCAACAGGGTTCCTGAAACCTGTATCCTCTCGGGCACGTGACAGATACAATGAAGGGGGGGGGGGGGAGTCTCTGAAACCATTGAGATATCTACCCTGATGCCTTATAAAAAACTTCAGGCTAATAAAATAAAGTGCGGCTTCGGTGAAATATAGACGACTTCACTCTTTACACGACGAAACCAATATTTCACTTTTCCTTATTTCAGAATTTTCATTACAATGTTTTCTATAATTGATTGATTGTATATGAACAAAGCATTAGGGCGGATACTGAAGAATCCAATCGGAACCAAAAAGGAAAGAAAAAAATCAATGAGTAATACCGCTGATTCTTTTTCTTTTTTCGCTTTGTGTTCTTTCAAATTAAAAATTCTGTTATAAAAACAAGCAGAAAAAGTTTTCTTTACAGCTTACGGGGATTATTTTCCTTTCTGTTGTATGGTTCTTTCTTTCATTTCTTCCTTCATTTTTTTTTTCTTTGCTGAGAAGTAAAGTTTCAAGTAAAGACTGGTTTAATCTTCTTTTTTTTTTTTAAAGATATATTTTGGTCATATTTATATGTTTCTCGGAGAATTTCTAAAAGTTCAATCCTAACTGAGCAACTGGCAAATCCTTCTGACGTTTTTAAGAACTTTCTCTGCTTGACTTCATTCAAATTAATCCCTTGTGAAAAAAGGAAACTTCCTCTTCGATTATTTTTCTTGTTTCAGAATATATAAATTCAGACGTTCAACTTTAATCAGAACGAGCATTTTTCGTCCGACCAGTATATGAAAAAAAGTTTATAGTAGATTAAAAATGAATTCAATAATATATCCAAATACTTACTTGGAATATTTCAGAGCAATACTTTATTCATTATGTTTTTAAATCTTCTAAGCGATTCTGAATATGAGAAAAATTCATGAAATAAATAAATAAATATTAATTACATTTAATTTCAATTATTCGATATAGTTTTAAAGAAGTTATTAAAAAAAAATCTCTGTTTTTTGCGCATTAACATTACATTTATTTTATCTTACAATGGATACGTTACGGAATATGTGATAAAACGGTTATTATGCATACTTACCGATCGTCTTGGATAGTTTGTTAAATTTGTGATTTTTACCGGTGAATATGCAGAACACCCACATGTGTCGTTGGTAAAATTTGATAAATAGTTTAAATTTATCGCAATTTCAAATAAAAATAAATGACAAATACTGTCGAATCCCGTTATAACGAACTCCAAGAGACTGGAGAAATCACTTCGTTATAAAGGAATTCCAAGTTTTGAATTGTTCATATGTAAACTTTTCTGGGGGGGGGGGAAATAAAAACGTGTTCGTTAAAACGAGATTTTCGCTATAACGGTATTCGTTAAAACGGGATTCGACTGTACAAAGGCTGCAACGATTATTCATACTAACCGGATCTATCACATTTACCGTAACATATATGTTTAATCGAATTATTTGTGAAATGAACTACGATAAATAATTTTTTCACCATATTTTAAAACAAGTGATCTTTAGTTTTTCGAACTAGAAATTAGGAAAATACGAAAAAGAAGTATATTCTGTGTGTGATGACTATTGAGTGTGTATTAGTTATTGATTTATTTTCAACCAATTCAAGCTCATAAGTTGATACACGATGCATGTGAAGTATTAATTAACTTTGCAAGTTTTCTTCACCGACCCAACGAGCTTGGTCTGAGTGTATACGAAGAATGAGAAATTGAGATTGTGTGTTATGATTCATTTCTCTTTGCGATACCGTTCCAATTATGAGATAAATAATTATAATATGACTACATTCACACTGTCAGTAAGAATTAAACTGTTAATAAAATGCAATTACTTCCGTAGATCGTACAGCCGTATTTCCAGATGAAGCACATCATAGGCAAAAGGTCCTTAACCTATGGGTCACGACACGAAATTGGGTTCCAAGATGGGGCGTTCAAATCTACCAGCAGTCAGGGATTCTTGAGCGATGGCTCACGACTTAAATTAGATTCACCGGGGCTTCCTTATACGACTCGTACAAGTCCATTTACCATATTGTTATAAATGTAGTTCTAGCGTCACTGGTATCACTAATTTCGTAAAACAAATAGTCCCAAGCGTAGAGAAGTTGTTCTAGTTGTTGATTTTAGGTCATGGCTGATAAAAGTTAAGAACCCCTGTCATAGGCAAACTGAACTTGGAAAAATTTCGCAGAGCAGGACAAGGTACCGACAAGTAAACAAAAGAAATTCTGACATCACTGTTCGATTCTGTGAAAACACACATACCCACAAAATCCTTTTCAATGATTAGTAATCGTGCTAGGTCTACGACTCTTAGCCCTATATATATATTTTTCTTTACGAAAAACTAATTTAGATATCTCTCTCACCCACAAATCCTTTACAATGTTTCAGTATTACCATCATTGACTTTGCTAAGCTCCAATTATCAATTTTATCAAAGATATATAGGCCTATATGTAATATTTTCGATAATATTATATGTAGGCCTATAATATAGTATTATCGAAATATTATTTTAATATTCCTGCGGGGCACCATAGCCCAGGTCGATAAGGTGCTCGCCTAAAATACAAAACGATGTCTAGAGATGTCGCGAGTTCGATAACCGTTTCGTTCTTGTCAGAAAACTTTCCTGACACAAGGGTAAAACAGAAACGGCGACATGACAGCAGAAAAAATTGCTACCGCAGGAAGTCCCCCACCGAGGGGTAAGCGCACGAACTTCTCGATAAGTATAAAAACAAGCCTACCGTTGGGAATCGGCAATAAATTGTAGGTCCCGGTCTAATTAGCCCCCCGTGTGCAGAAAATGACCACGGTGCGACAAAAATGATCAAATGATCATATTTTCCTACAGAATATATATTCTTCCTTGGTAAAGTTCTATTGAGATTTAGTTAAATAGGTTATTTATCCTTACGGATATTCGAAGTTAGTAACTAATAAACGTTTTGTAAGGCTTTGAAACGCCGTCGTGTTCACCTTAATTTATTTTTTATAAACTAATAATATTAAAATATGCAATAATAAACTTGGGAAAAAAGAGACTTTTTTCATTCTATTTTCCTGAAAGAACTTGGGAAATATTTATCGCGCATTTATTTCGGAATCATTGTTCTCTTCCGGGTATTCAAGAAAAAGGCATAAAAAGTCCACTAACTGGCCGCCGCATAGTTATTATACTTATCCTTTCTTATCTTCCCATTATTTAGCTTCCTTTTTGTCCCTTTATCCTTTCTAAAAATTATTTTCTTTTCTCCATTCACCAGAGTAAATACTCTCTTCTGTTCAGGCTTCAAAAATTTCAGACTTTTCTATAAAGCTTTTACTGGCAGTGATAATACAAGGTGCTAAAAGTTTCCTTTCTTTGATATCTTAGTTAAGAGCCCAGTAATTTCCCAAGGGTGCAAGAACGTGTCCTTCAGATGGTTTCTTGGAGGTCGATAAGGAACTTTTATTTTCTCAGGGAGGGATTTACGCCCGTTTCAGTGATATATCGTGGAATGGACACATGATTAAACCTTTCTCACGCCTTGATGCTTAAACTAATAAAATCGTGATCTTGCATTACCAAAAAATTATCGGGATGACATTTCAAGGGCGCATCGAGGATTATTTCTTATCTCTTGTAAACACGTTCTCTAAATTTCTTCATGTCAGTTTTAATGTTTTAATCTAGTTCAGCGGAATTCACTTGTAAATCTTATTTTGAGATGAATACACATTTATAATGACTCATTTTTATAGTTTTTGAATCATCTGGTGATTTTTAAGAATAATTGTGTTTTCGAAATTTCAGAAAAATGTTATTTCATTCGAAGAAACATTTTTCTTGCAGATTAATGGATCAGAAACATAGTGAATGGATCCCACATTTTTAAATTATAACAATTGAATGTATGGGGAATCAATTATTTGGAATACTTATGGCATTATTGGTTTCTATTAAGCACTATTATTTTAATGAGTGTGATAATGTAATAATTAAATTTGAAAAATTCGATCAGCTTCAAATAAGTAATTCCTAGAAATAAAATGTAATATCCCTTTTTCCAGTCCCGGAAATGCTTTAAATCACCTAAAATCATGTATGGTATATAACAAGCAGAAAAACAATACTCAATACCCATAAAAATTTCATGAAAAATTATTAGATATTATCGGTTATTGTTGGATGTATAACTATTATCAGATTAAACGAGACACGTGTGCATTTCACTCACAACTACATTTAATTTGTGGACTTGCGATATGACAGATTTCATTATGTTATTAAAAATAACTATAACGATTTTTTTATGTACAGAATGAATATATAATTGAATTAATAGAAAGCACAGTAATTAGTAATGAAAAGAGGATAAATTATCAAACGTTTATCACTACTACCTCTACTACCTGATGTGTCGAGCATAAAAATATTTCACTAATTTTTATGATAATATTAAAGAATATAATGCATGTTAATGTTATTAAGGAGTAAAAGCTTCATAGATAAATTAATGGATGTGAAAAATTGTCATTTTGGTGGAGAAAAATTTACATTTTTTTTGCTAAAGAAAAAGGTATTTCATCTATTGTGGTTGAAGGAAAAATTCGGAAGAGAAGGAACAAATACGTATGAAGAGAATAACGAAAAGTGCATAGATGATTATCTATGTTTTCGGATAATTCCCTCATCAATTTATATTTTATTTTTGTGCTCAAAAAAGATGTATATGTCTCTTTCATTCATTAATTATACGCATCAATAGAATAATAAATTATAAAAAAGGCATATGTTTGAACATTTTGTTCTCAGAAAAATAAGACTTATACATAATTCATTAATATTCAGTGAATATACACTGCTGGCCACCCAAATTGCAACACCAAGAAAGACAAGAGATATCGCAACAATATTTATTTTATAGATAACATGTTGACCAAGCATCAAATGATTAAATTTATAGACTTCTGTGAAGTGTGGTTCCTGCCAAAATCAGTAGCCAGAGTAGCCGCCAATGTTGGAGATCACCGCTGCCACACGCCTCGGCATTGATTCAAAGAGACTTTGGATGTGTTCTTGGGGTACAGCAGACCAAGCAGCTTCCACGCGTTGACAAAGTTGATCTGGTGTGGCAGCTGGGGATGTAATCTGGGTCAATCGTTGAGCAACCATGGACCACATGTTTTCTATCAGCGAAAGATCCGGAGAGCGAGCTGGCCAGGGAAGCAATTCAATCTGGCGATTGACGAAGAACCTTTGGACAATGCGTGCCACGTGTGGTCGCGCATTATCCTGTTGAAATATGGCTGTGGGCAAGCCCTGAAGGTAAGGAAGGACAACTGGCTCCAACACCTCGGAGATGTAGCGCTGGCTTTTTAAAGTACCGGCAATGCGTACTAGAGGAGTGCGAGAGTGATATCCAATACCGCCCCATACCATAATATCCGGTGCTGGACCAGTGTGGCGGTGCATAACGCAGCTGTTCAGCATCCTCTCTCCACGGTGTCTCCAGACTCGAATCCGACCATCGTGGTGTTGCAGACAGAAGCGTGACTCGTCAGTAAAGACAATTTCATTCCATTGTGCCGTCCACATTCTTCTTTCATCGCACCATTGGCGGCGGAGACGTCTGTGGTTCTGCGTCAAGGGTAGACGAAGCAATGGACGTCTTGCGGACAGACCACTCTGCTGTAAACGGCGTCGAATGGTACGCGCAGACACTGGATGTTGCGGTACAGACTGAATGTGCTGTGCTATGGTTCGTGATGTGGCTGAGCGATCCGTCACTGCCATACGCACAATACGCCTGTCATCACGTGAAGTGGTGCACTGAGGTGGATGCGATCGAACACGTCGGTCCGTCGTACCCTCCTGCATCCAACGATCACATATCCGCATTACAGTTGTTTGGTTTCGTCCAACACGACTACCGATTTCCCTGAAAGATAATCCACAATCTCGGAAGGCCACTATCCTTCCTCTGTCGAACTCGGATACTTGATCAAAAGATGATCGCTGTTTTTTACGACGCATAATTGATCATTTTTTTGAAAAAACCACAAGAAAAACACAATTGCCGTACTTCAAATCGTCGAAATCTCCAAGCCTTAAATAGCACTTTGAAGTGGCGCCACAGGCGCGCGTGATGTGCGTCTGCGCTGAAATTCTAATCATTTGCATATCTCACCTCCGCTAATGCATGTTGTAAATTTCATATTATTTGCATGCTTCCTTCAGGGTGTTGCATTTACGGTGGCCAGCAGTGTATTTATATAATTATTTTAGTAATCTTTATAAATTAATAACATCAATAGAAACTCAGAAGTCACAACAGGGACATCGCACAAGAAGGTGACTGGAAAAAAATAAAAATAATATTAGGAAACCAGCCCATATTGTTATATATATATTGAAAATATGGTTGTCATATCTCAACCCAATGGTGACGAGTCAGAAAAATAAAAGAAAATACACTCACTGCCTGTAAAAAAATGACTGCTATACCTATAGGCGGTTCTCGATTTACTCATCCACATTGTCATTTTTCCTCTTGAAAGGATCCATCGGAAGAGGGGGAATTCAAGACAATGGAAGGTAAGCTATTCCATGTATTTAAAACCCTTTTTGAAAAAATCTCTGCTACACAAATACAAAGGCCACAACAGGCAAAATGCCCAACGAGGTGGCTAAAAAAAAAAAAAAGATTCCCATAAAAAAGAAATATGGATATCTACAGCACAACAAAGTGAAATGGTCCCTAACCACCAGAAACTGGTGTCATCGAGTCGAAACATCTGAATGACGGCTAACAGTATTTATGAATTAATATTACAATAGAGCCTCGCTACAACGACATGGGATATAACGATAAATACCTATACAACGATATTTTTTTTAATGATATTTAGAATCTACTATTGTGAAATGTTAGACTCCACTCGATACAGTGGTACCCTTTACTACGATTTTTTATGGATTTTGAAACTCCCTCTACAACGATATTTTTTTTAATATTTCGCCATATTCATACATATTTTTGATGCGTTTATGATACAGATGGTGTAAACTCTATCGCGGTTACATCATGAATAATGAATCCCTGCAACTGAGATTAACGTTTGGTTTCTTTCACTAAATATGTATATAATATCGTTTTCTTCTCTACTATAACAAATTTTTCATAAACATTTTTCCTGAAGAAAACAAAATCAATTAGTTTAAACTCATACCGTATACAGTACATACTCCTCATTACAGAATATAATACTCTAGTACAAAAATTGAAATTTCTTCATTTTTCATCTGGGTGACTAGGAAAAGAAAAGAAAAACAGGAAAATTTCTAAATTCTCTCTACAATGTTTCCATATTCAAACTGTAAATAAATTACAAAGTAGCATTCATTTTTGAACAAATGTAAGAAATATTAAATACCGTCTCGAATAATCCAAATATAATATATAATTATTATGTGAATATAATTTATAAATTTCTACACAAAATCTTTCAATATTTATTTCCAATTTTTTTTTCAAAAATATATAATATTCGAAGCTTTTTTCTCGAATTTTTATTCAAATAATGGTCACGTCAATAATTTTATTTTTTATTAAATTTTACAATTAGATTCCAGACTCTAATTTTATGGAAATTATTTGCTTTATTAGTCGAACATTACGGAAATATGAACAAACATAGATTAATGGAATTTTTTCAAGTTTCTGCGTAATGTTTCAGGCAACATCATTTACTTTCCTCCTCTCTGTGAAGGCATTTCTCAATATATCTTCTAGGGTGCCATGACGATGCGAGAAGAAAAGGAAAAATTATTGCTCTGATGAATATATGACTATAAATTTCCCCGAAACTCTCACATATATTTCTTTCTAACTTCTAATGCTGCGTGGAGACACACCATTTCTTTGAATACATGCAAAATATCCTGGAAAGAAATTCAGTAAGCGTGTGCATGCATATCTAATTCAGCATACGTTTATTCCGAACTAAATTTAAATCACATTTATTTATTCTTACACGGTGTTCTGCGGGAATTAAGGGATCAAATATTTTCAATAACGATATGTAAATTTGCGCGAACAAACTGATACCTCGAATTCGAAGTGAAAACTGAAAACTACCTCCATGTTTCAGATACAGATGGTTATTTGCTAATGCATTACGAGATATAGCTGCAAGATTTTACGTTCAGTCAATATTTGATTTATAAAGAAAGAAATTTCTAGCACATGCAAGTAAAGTCAGTCTATTACATCAGTACTGCATTTGAGTGTGTGTACGAACATTATGGAGTATAAATATAAATACAGTCGGCCCTCCTTATTCACGGGGGTAACGTTCCGGAGGTGACCGCGAATACGGAAAATCTGCGTATAACTCAAACCCTTCAATTTTGTTTTTCAGGCATATCATTTTTACAGTGTCTTCTTTTAGCTAGAAGAAGTGGCGGGGTTCCAGTGATTCAAGTCGATGCCTTCTATAAAGGACAACGTAATGTCTGTTGGTCGTTTTTCTTAAATTCCAGTTAATTTGTTGGAGCAAGGTCTCCTTCACCAATTTTTCTACATGTGAAAAACGGGTTATTCTATTTCATATAAACTATGCGCTGCCCATTTATGAACTTTTCTTCTAATTCTCTGAATTTGCAGATTAAATAACGATGGCTATAGTGTGCAAGTTATGCAACACACAGCTTGCGTACGTTTTTTATCGCACCCACAGAAAATCAGCACTTTCTATATGTGGATGTAGAAAGACATGTGGATACACCAGGGCTATATAGTAGCGGGTGTATCTACAGCAACGGCTGATCGAATTTTTTCGTATACGCCTATTCGACTGTATACTCATTGATGCCGTAATAATAAGGAAACCGCAGCAATAAAGCTAACCTTTGCCAATATATTACAAATTTTACTTGCAAGTTTTTTTCGCTTTTAGAAACATGTGTACAACTTACTTTAGTAAATATTTTCAGAAGCACCAGAAATACCTCTAAAAGAAATATTTTAAAACATTTTACACCAACAGCTTAGATTTTGTTCCGATACTAGAATTGTTATCTCAACAGTGTTTTCCAAAAAAAACTGGGATAGAAACATCAAATATGAGAATCACAAATACCGAGGGTTGGCTGTAGTTCGGTTGAAAACGAATCCGTAAATTACTCTGTAATTCAAAATTTTGAAGAATATAATAAATATTATAGCAAAGGAATGTGATATTTAGATTAGAATGTGATGTGTTTTTCCTGCTACAAGGATATTCTACAAGGATCAAACACAACTCGCTTCCCATCTCAAGGAGATATCGAAGCATATTGTCTTACTACAGTGAAACTCGTCTATAACGATACTATAGGAATCTAGAAAAAGTATTGTTATCGACAGTTTATCGTTGTTCACAGTTTGAGAATTTGCACCATTTCCTATTGAATAGGAATTCCGTCAGGACCAAAGGAAATATCGTTAAAGGCAGATTTATCGTCATAGACAGAATCGTTACGCACAGGTTTCACTGTATATTTCCGAAATCAAAGGAATTTTTATTTTATAAAACTTATGTAAAATAAAATATGTCTAACTATTCGCTCATAGAAGACAAGAAAACCTTCATTGATTTCTATGATCAAATAAAATTAACATACCGACCGTCAATAGTGGAATGTAACAGTAATCATGATACAATGCTGAAATTTAAATGTATTTATTCCTCATTCTTTTCATTCCCAGCCTTTTTGTCTTTTACTTTTGACAGCATTTCTTACCGTGACTGTGTAATCACTTTATCCCATAACACGAATGGAATAGCAATTCATTTTATTTAGAGCAATGCCTTCTTAGTACCAAACAATGTCCACAAAATCTTATTGTTCTCCATCCAGCTATTTACAGGATCTGCTCTCACCAACCGTAAATAGATGAACGTGATTCAATATAGTACATTTATTATATTTATGTTCCGTACGTAATAATGCAATGCAATACATCCAGAATAGCCCGAAGTAATCACATTCCAGAATTTGTGGTTATGACAGTCAACGTTGTAGCTGATGACGAATAATGACCGACTATACCCTCTAACTTTCATGAAGGTCCAGTAGTTCTTATATGTGATACTCGCCTATATTTCAGTTATTAAAGTTGTTTTATAAAATAAAATTTTAGTTAGTCATTTAAAAATATGAGATCGTTAAGACTAGTGTGTTCATTTACTGGAAGGAAATTAGTTTAATTAATTCCAATTCAAATAATTTAATAAAAATAACTAATGAAAATGAAGAAAATCACATCTTGGAAGTTTTTACGAAAATATTTCCGCATTTTATTACTGAAATGAAGTAATAAATATTACATTTTTATTTATTTATTGCATATAACGTTGGACAGTAGTAAGACAGAAATGGCATACTAAAAAAACACATTATAACAACATTAATATTTTACAACAATTTATTATTAACACATAATAAATTTATAACAACACATTATTACAGCAATATCTGAACAACATATTCAGTGTACTGCTTGCCGATTGCTTAGGAACAATGTTACCTATATGACGATAAACATCCTGCGAAGAAATGAAACTTGGCACATTTTTAATAGATATCCAGAAGTATCATTATAATGCAAAATGAAACATATGATAATACGGGTGTCGGGGAGACATGATCGAAGTGTTCAAAACTTTTAATGGGATGAATAGGATGGACCATGAATTATTGATACACCGTCAATCGACTGCTTTTACAAGGGGACACCAGTATCGAATGGTAAAGAACAATTCTAAGTTATGGTGTCTCAGCAAGTTTTTCTCTAATAGGGTTGTTAATAAATGGAATAGCTTACTCCCGGGAGTAGCAACTTCTAACACAATTTACATGTTTAAAAAGAAATGCGACATGTTGGGGTAAATCGAGAAACTATCCATACTTAGAATAAGACAACCATAAGTATTCTTCATGGACAATTTTAAATATTTCATCATGTATATATATTGTTTCTACTTTTTGTAATGCATTGGGTTGCTGTATTTTTGAAATATATGGCATCCGTATTTTTGTTATTGGCAACTTTTTCTCAGCCACCTCGTTGGGCATTTTGCTTGTTGTAGTGTTTTATTTGTATTTGTATAGCCTATATCGCCACATGGCGAAAAAAAAGGTAAACGAAAGGAAAAATAATATATGTTCCTTACAGCAATTGTTAGGAAAAGTGTTGTTTTTTGCTGTAAATAAGGACAGATATATGGGTTCATCAGTATGAACTGTGAGCTCCCGGCACATTTGGCATTTGTTGTGCATGCTGTCTACCAAATTGTTTAGGAGTGCTTTGAAGGATTTCATCTCATTCGCCCTTCAAAGCGATTTTGAGTTAATGCATGTTTCGAGGAGGGTTACGTCTTTGATAAATACGCCGTCTAGTGCTCGAAGCCGTCGGAAGATTACCACACTTCAAGAGCGCAAATATGTCAGTATAGTGAAAATAAAAAAAAAACAGAAATGTCACTCTTAGCCAGATAGCTACAAACCTTGATAACGGTACTACTTTACCGCACACAAACTCCGATCATATATCGGCATACAAAAATTTCGAACCAATGGAGTTCGGTGGGAAATGAAGAATCAATCTACCGTCAGTCGCCCTAGGATCGGTAGGTAAAGAACTTGATTCTGATGTTCTTTGGCCACTATTTCAACCCGTGCAGGGTTCCCAGCGACCTGGAAAGTCAGGGAATTGGAAAACGGTCAGGGAAAGTCAGGGAATTAGAAAACGGTCAGGGAAAGTCAGGGAAAATGTTAAATATTTGTCAAAAGTCAGGGAAAATGTTAAATATTTGTCAAAAGTCAGGGAAAATGTTAAATATTTGTCAAAAGTCAGGGAAAATTCTAAATACTTGGGAAAAGTCAGGGAAAATCTGAAGGAGAGAAAAATCAGATTATAAATCTACATTCAAGTAGTTTACCTTCACTTTTTTTCCATGGAAGATTATTTTTCAGATCCTCAGAGGGAGGAAAAAAATCCCTATCAGCATTTTCCACCAGATCAGATCCCCTACTGAGAGAAATGTCTTATCAGTTGAAGGATGGGATTTTACATACTGGAAAACAATGTTGGAAAAGGAACAATCTGTCTAAAGAGGAGCAACTCACCTTTCCATTGTTGAAAACAAAGCCAATACCAGCTCTAACTTCTCTTCTATCTCTTCTGAAAAAACACTTTATCCTCTTGCTTTTTTTTTTCCTGCCTGGGGGTAGAGAACCTTTTTATGTTGAAGAACGATTTGAATTCAATTATATCTCTGTGTGAGATTTCCAAGGAAACTGGTAGTGTGTGCAAGATCATATACACAATTTGATTTGGTGGCTAAATATTAACATTCTGTCTGTAATGTGCTTTTCAATGGTATATTATCACAAAATGTTATACATTCGGCCCTCCCCATATTCGTGATTCCTGTATTTGTGGGTTTTTTTTTCTTTATTGGAATTTTTTTTTTCAGCAATGCTCAGCAATCGCCATTCACATGTTTTGTTTACAAGATTTGAGTTGTGCGTGTTTAGAATTTCTCATTTGTCTAGTGCGCTACTGATAATACTCTTTTTTTTTTTTCAAACCGAGCACAACTCAGGTCTATTGCCATAGGCAATTTACTACCTAGTGAGTTGTGCCGGATATGTAAGTACGTGTACCTAACAGTCTGAGTGCGTATCTAGTGTTGTGTATGATTTTTCAGTGCTGCCATCTATATCTCAGAAGTGAAGTGAGTGATGTGTAGTGACTGAATATTTGCACTGTTTGTAGGACTGTTGCTCTCTGTGGCGAGACTTTTTAACGGGGAGATCGGCTCGCATTTGCGCCTTGAAGTTGGGAACCACAGAACTGATAATACTCTGAAAGGAGGAAAAAAAAGTGAAAACTTTACAAGAAAAATTGAATATATTGGCTATGCTTGGCGAAAGTAAGTCAATTGCTTTACATTCCGCGGCTTTCCATTACGGAATCAACGAATCTACTGTGAGATATGTCAAGGAAAGGGAATCTGAAATTCGGTCAGCCGTGGGTGTAGCTGCACCTGTGGCAGTGAAAACTTTGCATCGCCTATGCAATTCACGTGTTTCTCATACCGAAAATGCAGGGTTTTTTTTGCTAAGAAGTTTAGTAGCAGACTTTCTTTGTAGCAGTCTTCTGCTACAAAGAAGGTAGTCTAATGGATCATAATATCATAATGGGAAATAGCGAAAGGATTAATTTACTCTTCTATAAAGGGAAGGGGTAGTGAAACGTCTCTTTCATCAGAATTTTATGCAAGTAAAAGTTGATTTCATTGGTTTAACAAACGATTTGGATTACAAAATGTAAAAATCATTGGCGATCAAACCACTGCTGACCAGGAGGCAGCTAGAAAATTTCCAAAGACTTTGTAGAAAATTATTGAAGAGAATAGATATTCACCTCAGCAGATGTTTAACGCTGATGAAACTGCACTCTTTTGGAAGAAAAAGCAGCAGAAAACATTTATCACCCATGAAGAAAAGCAAGCCCCTGGTTTTAAGGCAGACTTACGGTAGGTAGTAAAGGTACACTTACTATGTTGTTTGTGCAAATGTGTATGGGTACATGGTAAAGCCCACCATCATTTTTAAATCTATGAATCCGTGAACATTGAAGGGAAAGGGTGAGTCAAATCTCCCGCACAGTATTTTTGATGACCATTAGAAAAGCTTGGACTATGAAAACATTTTTCCTGGATTCGTTTAAACAATGTTTCATTCCAAAAGTCCGGAAGTACCTTGAGAGTGAAGACACGCCATTCAAAGTTCTTTTGATACTGAATAAAACTCTTGGACACCCAGATGTCAATTAGTTCAAAGTTGATGGTGTGGAAGTCTGTTATATGTCTTTTAATACAACATCTATCATTTAGCCCCCTTGATCAGGGGTAATGCGAGCATTCAAGGCTAACTATACATGTCACTCAATGAAGATGATTGTGCATGCAGATGCAGAAAATATCTTGAAGGTATGGAAGAATTACGCTATCACTAATGTCATTACTGTCATTACTAGAACCATGGCAGCTATTAAGAGAGAAACAATCGACTCGGTTGGATTGATCTTTAGCCCCATGTGCACTCCACGACACAACAATTTTTACAGAGCCAACTGAAGAGATTATAAAAGGCATTGTCATGTTAGCGAAACAGGTGGGTGGAGAAGGGTTCAATGATATGGATATAGAAGAAAAGTCGAACAGCTAATTAATAGCAATTCAGAGGCATTGACCGAGGAAGAATCAATGGAGACCGCTCATGAAACAAGCGGTACCAGACGAATCAAAATAAAGAAGTAAAATACAAGTTCACCATGAGTAACATAGGGGAGGGCTTCGCAAGTTGAATAGATTATTTTCCTGATATAGACCCCTCTATGGTACATTCTTCACATGTAGAAAAATTGGTAGAGGAAGTCTTGTCAACACACTCCAACATACTTGATGATATGAAGAAGAAACAACAAACAGAAATCATAATGTTCTTTCAGAAAACATCACCTACAATCAATCGCTGCACCCTCTTTTATATTCCCTTATACTTTTGCGTCATCCTGCTCTTCTCATGATGTTCAAGAAACGAGATAAACAAATAAAACTATGTTTTCGGTTATTCCGCAGATTTCCCGTATTTTTCCCACCCCCGGAATGTAACCCCCCATGAATACAAGGGGGGGGGGGAATGATAATTTAGATTGATATTGGATTGTTTAGAATTATTATGCGCGTTACAGTGTTTGGTCAGGGAAATTTTTGAATTTGGTCAGGGAGAGTCAGGGAAATGATCAAACAGATTTTGCTGGGAACCCTGCCGTGGACCTTGACGGTAGACTTCATAGTGCGAGACGAGCATCTTACCACTGCGCCACTAGGCCACTTGATAACGGTACTGGAACTCGCGAATTTGCGAGAACCATTTCTCGGCGATTTAATAATTCAGGCTTATAACAATTATTCGTTTATATGCAAGAAAGTCTGTAAAATGCATTCCCCCTTCGACATCATCATTGAAGAAGATTATATTGGAGTAATGAGCCTATTCGTTAGGAACAGCAATAGTGGTCCATAGCCATGTTCTCTGACGAAGCGTGCTTCAGCATCAACTGTGATTCTAGACTCCAGCTATTGTGGAGAGAGAGCAAGGAACTAGTTACCATCAGCGAAATGTCCAGGAAATTTGCAAAAAATAATGGTTTGTTCGGGTTTCATGCAAAATGGTAGAACACCGCTTGATATTTTTGATGGAGATACCGGGAAATCAAAGAGACATTACACAAAAATTCTCCTGGGTCCTGTCTGTCATTTCCTAGGTGCAGCTTGTAAAGAATTTCTGCTCAATTGATGACAATTCCCGTCCGCATAAGGCAAATGAAGCATCCGACGCAAATGAAAGTGAAAATATTGAGCACGTCTTGCCCTGCATATTAGCCGGACCTAAATCCCATTTAGCACACCTGGGATGCACTTGACTGAAGTATTACTAGAAGACACAACGCTCCTCTAACCATACAGGAATCGAAATCGCCTTGAAGAACGATTAACACAAGAATCCCTGAAGCCCTTCTCAAAAATATGATACTTACTGACAAACTCATACAAAATGCCCGAAAAGTTTATGGAATTTTTTCATTTCTATATAACTTTTGTAACACGCAGTGTAATGAAATGCAAGTTTTTCACAGAAAAGGAAAATATAATCATTGATATAAAGACCATCTTTTTCATAAAGTAATAAAAAATGTATTTCTAATTATTAATTTGTTAAAATTACGTGTGTCGAAAGTTTATGGAAACTATTGAAAACATGTGTAAATTTCAAACTCGTAATCGTGACGTAAGACTATTCATAAATGTAGTAAGACGGAATAAGATGCAAGAGAATATCTTTTGTTTGCTGGACGGCAAAAGCGACGTTCTAGGGACGAGATTAACAAAATTTTGCTATTACATTACAAAGTGAGCCTATTGATTATTTATTCAAAAGCTTTAAATCGTTGCAAAAGCATAATTCCACGTTTAACCAGAAAGACGCCTTACCATCCAAAATCACGTTCTAGAAGACCTCGATATACGACTTCACACGATGATAGGTTGATAAATAAAGAATGGTATCCACTCCCGTGATGTTTCTTTGTGGAATTTCTCGTGTCGATGGTTCGAATATACTGCCAGTTAAGGCTTTTGGAAGAATTGAAAAACTTGTGTTATAGTGCATGTGGAAAATTGTCCGTCAACTAGTCCACTCAAAGCAACGCATTCACAACGCACCACGTTTGGAGATGCAAGAGCGGACTCAGAAATATGTGGCTTATGCAGAGAAAAATGGATGTAAATGAAGAAAATAAATATAATCTAGATGTCCCGATGCATATACAAGGTATTGTCACCATTCTTAGAGAGAAGCTACGCTCATACTTCAGCAGACATAAGAGTAGAGGCTCTGTGCTGGTATGGCCCACCTCCAAATTCAATGGACATGAATATTTAACAATCCTAGATAAGAGACTAGACGCACAAAAGTACATAGACGCATGGAAATAATTTCATTTTTTTAAATTTAAAATTTAGGAGGGCAGGACATTTTTTCAGCAGGACAATGGACAATGATCCCATGCATATGTTCAGAGTTGTGAAAACCTATTTCTAAATGAAAAATGTGACTCTACTATACTACTACTAAACTACATATGTACCTCGTCCACATTCCTCTATGGAGCTTCCAACGAATTGGTACGTGTTGAAATGTTCGTGTACGTGTAGTGAACCTGAGCGGAAGTTTGTTCTGTGTAATGCTTTATATGTGTAGTGCCGTCATCTGCCATCAGTTTTTCTAACTATGATTGAAGTGTAATGATTGAATAATTGCATCGTTGTGGGCCTATTGCTCTCTGTGGTGAGACTTTTTAACGGGGGCATCGGTCTTCATTTCTGCCTCGGGGTTGGGAACCACAGAAAACAAACTTCAGCCGACCACCACTGCGGCGACAGTAGAACCTGGCCAATCTACTGCAGTAGCCACCGATGAGTCCTGATCTCTAAGCAATATACTTATTAAGTCTACTTCAATGAAAAACAGTTCAGCTCGGCGAACGCCTTGAAACATGTTATAGAAACTGAACAGTATAATATGGACCCACAACTCCTACAAAAATTAGTTGTTTCAATGGAAGATCATTTGTTTGATGTTGTTCAAAATAATGGAGAAATTATCAGTTCTTAATTTATACATGTTTGACAGATATTATAATGCATTTGATTGTCCATAAACTTTTGGACACGTAATTTTAAGAAATTAACGATTACAAATACAATTTTTGTTATTTTGTGAAATATTTCTTTTTGTTATTGAAAAAGTTATTTTCCTTTTTGGTGAAAAAATTGCATTTCATTGCATAATGTGCTAAAATAGTATACCAAAAAAAATACGATTCCATAAACTTTTAGGACATGGTGTACCTGCCCTAATTTCCAGAATAAAAAAGCACTTTTCTTAGCTGTTTACAATTGTCACAATTTTTTTCTTTGGATAATATCTTCGCCGTGTGATCTGTTTCATTCTGCATTATAAAGACACTTCAGGATGTCTATTAACAATACACCAAGTTTCATTTCTTTGAAGGATGTCTATCGTTAGGTATGATGAAATATAATACTCTTACTTAGCACTTATCAAGAAATTTAAAATAATAACTGGTGTGATAAAACATTTGAATAAAACGTCAAAATTGGCTTGTTGAGCATTTTAGAGACTGTATGGACACTTGTGTATAAATTAGGGGTTTCCAAATTGTGAGTCGTTTCCTGGAGAGCCACAGAGTTTTTCTTGGAAATGGAAGAGATTCTCCGATTTTTTAAAGACACTCAAAGATAAGCATTTTTATATAAGGATAACGTGCTATATTGATAAAGAAAGAGTGGTATGGGAAATCCCGGAAAAATTCTGGGAGCTCATGAAGGCTGATTACAGTTTCTGGTGTAGCAGTGTAACAGCTTGAAGGACCCACTATGCTGAAAAGTAATCGGGGGGGGGGAGGGGTTTGAAGCTTCAGGACAGGAAACAACCATCAATAATGATTGTTTGAGATGAGGTTCAGAATGACATGACCATGAATATAACTCAAACTATCCATATTCAAATAATGAATTTTTTGTTAGAAAATTCCGCCAAACTCTTCATACTCCAAGCTTACATACATTCAGGGAGCATGGCAGTGACTGGTTAGTAATTAAGTTAGTTTTACCGCTTTTGACTTATACTTCGAGTGAATTTTTTTTTATATTTACTAAAGCTGATATTATCAAAACTTGTTTGTTTATCCAGAATCTATCCTTAAAATTGTAAACTTTTTTCACGTGGCTCTTAAATTTTTCATGAATACGTCACTGCCGTGAGTCAGTGTCAAGAGAAAATTTCTTGACATCAGACTTTTTTTGAGCACACTCCAGCAGAAAAATTAAATAAAATGTTCTCATTCCACACATGGATATGCTCTTGTAATCATACGTCAAAACGTTTAAACTTGCCTCATAATTTAAAAATCAGCTGTTGGTGCTTGTAAATGTCTATTATAGTTCATCACTGTCTCGGTGCCTTCCATTTATCTTAGAATTTCATGTTTGTAAAGCGATACGTAAGAAAATGCGTAAATAAATAAATGCTTTGTTATAAAGTGCATAGTCGAGTATACGTACGTATAGGTTACAAAATGTTAAAAATTTCACTACCACATTCTTGTTTTTCATCTCTCTCTCTAAATTCCAAAAAATGTATGGATGTATTTTGACCGAGTATTGTAAATGAGCAAACTGATTATGCATGCAATTTTTAGTTCTCCAGAAAGAGAATAAAAACAAAAAAATAATCGAAGAGAAGATAAATAAACCCTACACACTGATTGAAATCGAAAGTAAATTACATCAGAGCTAATTAATCATCTCTGTAAATGAAAATTAATTATTTTCTTTATCTTTCCGTATCACGTATCCGTATAAGAATAGCAAATAAGCAGAATCTCAATTCTTGGAAACATAATTAAAAAAGCATTTACTTGAGTTAAATATTAATTGCAAAATATTTCTAAAACATTCCATTACATAACTTGCGGAAAGTATATTTTCTTTCCTTTCCAGAGAACCAAAAAGTTTTCACAAAAAAAAAATTATATGGTACTCCAATTTCTCAAGAATATGCAGTATTATCGATTGCTATGGTGAAGATTAGCATAACGCAAAAATTTAAGCCTTAATTTTTTTTTATATATATAGTCTTTTTCCACGATGTAGGAAACCCCGTTAACAAATGAGGAAACATAATAATTTTAAGAGGCTAGAATTTCGAAAGAAATAATTGAGGTCGCATCTAACGGAAATTATTAAATACTTGATTTTTTTAATTCCTGACTTTCTATATGGTTATAGTTATGTATAATATGCTTTATGGCTTCAATAACTCACTCTTTATAATTATAAGCTTCAAATATCGAAAACAAATACTGCTTACTGTATATATGCCACGATGATGATTACATAAATGAGCTTATAAATATGCAAATTTTTCAATTATTTCTTTAGTGGGCTCAAAAAATAATTGGTGCGTAAAATATGCGCTGAAAGAAAAAAATAGACGATAAATAATATAAATAAAATCAGTCGTTTCAAAGAATATAGTTCCAAAATGAAGTCATAATCGATGTCTTGTTATGATTTCGAACACTGTGGAAATTAGCTGACGTATCTTTGGCAAGTTATAATTATTAACTTATATGAAATCGACGAATTTTCAAATGTTCATATGTACTCAATGAACTTTATGTGATCTGAGACCATCAAATATTCATTTGCACACACGGGTGCTTCTTGAATTACCATTACCAGTGCAGATGGATGCCAGCCAATGTTTCGAGAAAAGACTCCCTCATTACGAAACAGATGAGTGGCATGAGAGGAATAAACTTTTCGAAAGCACGGCGAAATCCGAAGAAGAGGAAGCCATCAAATCTCGCCGGGAAGGTTCCGAGTTCCGCTCCAACAACACCAACGTCGAGATCTGGAAGCACCAGCATTCGAACTGGCTGCTGGACCAGAGGATCCATGATGTCGCATTCTGGTTGAAAAATTTAAGTGAGACCTTGAAATCTGTTGAAGAATATCTGGTGAAAGTGAGTGAAGTTAAAAATTCCGTCGAGGAAGCGATAAAAAAGAATAAGCTTCTATTCGAAACCACGAAAGATATCATTTCGTTGAGAGATCAGAGAGAGGACACGGATTTGGTGGAAGACGAGCCTTACAAAAAATTGAAAACGGAGAAAAGTCTCCTTGAATCCGCTATTCAAAGACTCGAGTTTGATGCCGATGAAAATTTCAAGCTCATCGATGACCTTGTTGATCGAAAGCAGAAGCTATGTGCCGATATCAGAGACAAGAGACATACGCTGAACACGGAGAATCACATGAGGGACTTGACTCAGTTTGCAATTGACGAAATATCGTTGAAACCTTGGCCGAAAGAAATGCCAGAGGTCAATGTCCATGCTGTGGAATGGATCAATAACACGATGGAGAACATTCGAGTCGCAGTCGAAGTAGTAGAGTTCGCTCACAAGAAAGTTGCCGAGTCTAAGAACTTGATCAGGGATGTAAACAATGATGTCGGCAAATGCCGGGAGACAACCACATACGCTTTGAGTAGGAGACATCAGCAAGAACTGGATGCTAGGGATTCATTAGCGAGCCAGAGGAAAGTTCTAATAGACAGAGCAGCTAGATTACGGGAGGAAAACAGTGATCTTGAAACAGCTCTGGCAGACAACATGAACAACATGAAACTCATCCACACTAAACTCGAGGACAGGAATTTCAGGCAGAAGAGAGAACTCTGCTTTTTCGGATTGAGGAGATATCTCCTGGAAGAAGAGAAGCAAATAAGTGACTCCAAATACGGACTAACGAGAAAAATGGAAGACTACAAAATCTTGAAGAACCAGATAGATAAACAGATACTCGACGTCGAGACGGAACTTCAGCGTAAGGAGAAGACTCTTGCTGTTGCGATGGCAGCTAGAAACTTACATTCGAGACCTGTCAAGTCACCGTATCAGACCGAAATATATTGGATGACACCAGTTGGATACAATGACTTCGTGAGGGGAAGTATCCAACATCATCTCAATGCCAGGGAGTTCGTAAAAATGAATCGTGAGATGCAGTTCCCGGGGTTCATCGATCACAGGATACAGGAGCTGGCTTCCACATTTCCTATCGCGGACGGTAAAGTGTATCATCCGACAGACGTTTCGCGCCTCGTATGTGAACACTGGTGATACATCTTCCATCGTGTGAGAACTGACGATTCATCATTTTATTAAGATTACGGCTCCGAGCCCACTAATTAAATTATGGCCTTTTTTTGTGAGGAAGCAAACAAAAAAAAAATCACCACACTATAGGAATCTGGGACATGACATTCTAATCCCCTTGAGGCTTTTATGAATAATTTTTTTTCTAATAATCTACCTGCATACACAAGCATATATTTTCTATTTTTCTCGATTCTTGGTAACCAAGATGCAATTAAAAAAATAAAAATTGGTTTGAAAAAAAATTGCGTGGATGTTTTCATTGTGCCCAAGGGAATGCATTTTTTTTAAATTTTTTGTAAGCAGAGCTTTTTTTTAACTTCATCCTTCAAATCAACCTGTTTAAGGGCAAAAAATGTTATATTAAAAAAAAAATTCTCCCAAAAAAATACATTTCTCTTCTGTCACTAAGTACCACTTATTTTTTTTGGGAATTCTGCCCGGAATGTAGATGGGTAATTTTTTTTTTTTTTTTTTTTGTATTTGTTAGTGAGGTATTTTAATTAATTAGCTGAACTACACAACTTGAGTGGTTTTTCATTATAACTTCTTTCTTTCGCCTTGGCTCACCTTCAGCGTTGATTAGTCTGAAAGAATGGAAAAATAAAATACATTGTTTTAAAAAATTTCTTTCTCAGGTTTTTACATTGTACATCAACGTAATCTGAAATACCTAAAAGAAAAATGACTTCAAACAAATGACTAACAATGCAACTTTTTTAAGAGATGTATGTCAGATAGTCAATCATGCACGTTTGTATGAAATTTATAATACACGGAGATATTTAATATCCTCGCCGCCACTCTTAAATAAAATGAGAATTGTGTGTGTGTGAAAATAACTGTGGGGCCTGGGTATCTCTATAATTTCGGTGTCCCAAAATTTCGATTTCTGATTGATTTATTTGTTTTTGATTCGGGGTATGGGCATATGAAAATTAATACATCATTGCAGAATATACAGAGAATGCTGAGAAATATCTATTAAAAAATAAACACATAATTAAATAACAACACAAAAATTAATTTTTTGAATTAGTGAAAATTTCAAATTAATGAGAGAAACCATTCCAAACCAATGAAAATCAGGGTCAAGAACTAGTTTAACGAAGATTTGTCATTGATGATAAATGATTTAAATAGTTCCTGAGCACTTATACCAATTCAGAGACAATGAAAGAAATATTTTCAGAACTAATTGAAGTTCATAAATACTGAAATAAATATTTTCAGAACTGATTGAAGTTCATAGATATTGAAATAAATAGCAACACTGATTGAAATTCAGAATTAATGTTTTGATAGCAGCTTTTTCCGACTGTTTCCGCAGCCTAGGGGGTTAAACGTGTGCACTCCAGTGCGACCACACCTTTCGCACATCCGAAAGGGTTGCTCTGTGAATAATCGCAGCAGCATACATAGGTATTTCTGTCGGGACATTTGAAAATTCCATGTGAACTCTACAACCAGTTCCGAGTGCTTAAACCATTGATACACCCCGGAGGGAGCGAGATAGAGAAATGTGTGCTCGTACGAGTACAATTATATCGTGTGCTTTGATGCAAGGGTATTTCTATGGAAACAGAAGCACAGACTATTCCAAGTCCCTTGGGATATGCTGAAAGCTAAGCGTAGTGGAGATAGCGTATGGTATCGATCTCGGCATTGCCTTTATATGCTAATGTGGCCGAGGTTAAAATTTATTGGACGCTAGTGCTCAATAAACATACGCATATGCCTACGGATAGCATGTAGAGCAGTATATAACATATAAAACGGGGAAATCTTAAAATTCAATGGAAACGTATTCGGGTGGTGCCTCTATTTTTTGTGATTATTTTTCAACACATAAATAATCTCTAAAGGTGATTAAAATACGCAATTTGAAAATTCAATATTCTGTGCCGAAAAATAATAACGCTTGAATTTCTGTGAACAGCAAGCTTGTGAAGAGCGAGTTTTTTTGCAATTTTTGACACTTTTTTGCTAAATACGATTCTGGTAATTCTTGTTTCCGCAATATTTAGGGATTCTATAATGCATTCGTCATTTAGTATTTGGTACAAAAACCGATGTTGATTGAAAATCTGGAAATTGGGAGCACACAAATAATTCTTTCATACATTTTTTAGAAATACTTTTAGTTATCTTGGACGATTTTTCTAATTTCAATTTTAATATTCAAGAAAATTAGTTTTTACATTTTTTAAATGTGGATTCTCGTACCAAAGCATTTTTTTGTATAGGTCTTGCACAAATGAATGGCACGATTTCAAAAATTTATAATTTCAAATCATGATTTGTAATGTAATCTGTAATACATAATGTTTTTCAACGTCGCTCAATAGTTGACAACACTTCAATACAACATAGTTATTGAAACTGACTGAACCAATTTTTTGTTCTGATTCAAATTTCTAAATACAGTGCTTGCATATTCGCTAATCGTTTTTAATTTCTGACACTGCGTTCTTCGGAAGTGGTGCCGTCTATTGAGCAAATGTTTTGCAAATCACGTCATTCATTTGTGCAAACCCTGTATAATTGATTGATTTCAGGCCAACTTCATACAACTGCAAAAATCTTTCGGGGTCAAAATGACATTTTAGATCATGGAAATGTCAGGGTTCAATGCATGTATTAATTAACATATAGGCATGGATGGCTGTACTTGGCTATTTCTTTATCAGAACCACATATTTGAATATATGAATGATAATGTCCTTTTTAAGTTAGAGCCCAGCATTGAGAGTGCTCTTCAAATTCTAAACGAAATTCCGGGCAACTTATGTTTCTTCGAAATTTTATGAATCATCCCGTTCTACATAGAAGACTGGTTTTATTGAACGCATGAGTATCCTTCAGCTTCTCAAGAACATTTAACTTCATTGTCACAATGCAACTTGAGAATCCATCATTATCAGAAAACAATGAATTTTCCATACCCTTAAAACCGTAATATGTGAGGGTAAGAATTATGTATCTATAATAATATTTCATGCATATGAAGTGGAAAGAAATCGTGAAAAGAGAGCATAAAAATTTATGATAATCGAATAATTCGAGTACTTGGGGAAGACAATGTCAAGTTCGGAAATTCTTCCCCTAACAATTATAACAGATCATTACCTGAACGGGGAAAAATATCCCTTCAACATATTGAATAATTTTAAATTATTCCTAGTATCGATTTCAAAAAGAAAAAAAAAATAAATTGAGTTCAATTTTTATTTCCTGTATTGATTGGCTTATTTTGATTCGTTTTTTTTTTTATGTTTTCTTTTTTTTTTAAATCACATCATTAAAATTCTATAAAACATTCAAAATTAAAAAAAAACAATGTGAAATAGAAAATAAAAGAAAAACAAATCGAGTTTTCCTGCGATTAATTTGCTGACGAAATAAGCTAATTTGAATTCTCGATTCTTGTTTTCGTTTTGTTCAGTATTGCACTAATTGAACTAATTTGTACTACGCTCTTGTCTATGGAACTTTCTACTCGATGGTTAACTCACGTACATTGTTTACCTTTTCTTCCTCTGTTTACGCATTTTTCTCTTTTTTTTCGATTCTTCTTTATAATTTTCTTTTTTTTTTACTACGGAATCCTAATTGAGTTTGGAAAAGAGCAGTTAATTAGTTCGCTGACGACACGGATATAATTTTAAGTAGTGATCATTGTCAATCGAGTAGGCAAACTAAGCAGGAGAAAAAAAAATCGGTACGGTGAACTGTTTGCAGCAGACTTTTAGGAAATTATTTTGAGAAACATTGTCGTGAACATGACAGAGATAATTATCAAGTTACGAAATGTTCGAAATTAATTAAAATAAATCGAGAAGAAAAAATTAAAATTAAAAATCACCTCTCAGTTTTCTTTTATTGTAAAATTATCATATTAAAATAACCATTTAATTAATATTATGTTTTCTCCTAGTTTTATGCAATAAAATAGCGAAAGAATGGTGAAAAAAACAAGTATATATAGGCTTTGTTCAATGACCAATAAATTTTTACAATAGATAACCATGCATATCCATGAAATTTTATCCTAAACTGTACACTTTTTATTACTGTACTTTGCCCGTATACAAGTTCTGGCTTCTTCTACTAAAGCATAGAGGTGGTATTTTTTGGTTTTCCTAAACTAGAGCTATAGGAATCCGTTTAGTCTAATTCCTTTGGGCTTTTCGTGAAATACCCAAACAGCATGATCTACTTGCTGTGAAATGTTATGTTAAATGATCAGAACTGTTTTAAATTCCCTGCGATATTTATTTTTTATGCATTAACAGGATACTTTATATTCTATATTTTAGCCCATTTCATTTTGATCGATTTGCACAAATTTGGACGTTATAGGCTCGGAATTTGGTCACGTAAGTTGACTGAGAATCACGTAAAGTTGCACTGTCTTAACATGCTTTAAAAAAACACCTCTCACTGGGATACGGATTTTTCCTAACTTGATATCCAAGAGACCCAACACATGCATTCCCATAGCACCACCCAGACCAAGATACTCTAGTATTGGTGACAAAATCTGCGCGACTGGAGACTCGTGGTTCTTCGCTATTCTAATGTCTCGATTCTGAGATATTTCTTGTGAGGGAAAAAGGCCAACTTGAGTCATCCTGTCAGTAGTCTCTAGGCCTCCGGGCTACGCTAGACCGATTTGAGGATCTCCGTGTGAGGATGACGTAATAAATCTATGACATATTACAAAGAGAGATAAATCTCGCCTAATTTTTGTTCCTCAGTTGTTTGTCGTGAAACTCCCCACACACAGCTTCGAAGTGAAGTTAGAAAACAATAATTTTAACTCATGTATTTCTTTTTTTAGTCCTTAGAAAACAGTCCTTAGAAAATAGTAAAGCTTATGGGCTTGATAATACACTGAAGTGCCAAAAGTCATGGGATACCTCTTAATATTGCTGCACTTCGCCAGGTAAAAGGAGGTCCCACACGATGTTATCCCATGACTTCTGGCACTTCAGTGTAAATTTGTCTTTTCTGACAAATACCCAGCTATGTATCTCGGGATCTGGATTCATATCCTAGAACCGGAAAGAGTTGAAACCATCTGCAGAACCGAACAGAAATGAACACAATGATGATTGATATCTATGTGTAGTGATCACGTAGAATTAACTTTTGATCGATTTCATAATGTTTTCTTTCCCCTCCGAGAAATTCGAGTATTGTATGAGTAAAGGGGAAAAAAAATCCGAAATTTATTTTTCTCTTCTTCAAACTGAACTTATCAAGCACTGATTCATCCTCCCAAACGTGTTGAAAATACAAACTTCTCTTAGAATCGCTTCGAAAATCGCATTTTTTTTCTATTTCTTTGATACTCAAGCTCAGACCCAGATCGTGATTTTTTCCGGTATTTCAGGAACTAAAAAGTAATGACAAAATAAATCCAGTTCATTCTATTTCTTCTCTACTTTATTTTCTCGTTGTTTAATCACAGAGGAACTTCGTGTATCTGAAGGAAAACTTCTGAAATTGATGTAAGTACGTTTGGAGGAAAGCCAAAAACAAAACACTCGAAACATATCAAGTAGGGAAATTCAGTTTTAAAAAAAGAACAATAATGAAATGAAGCTGATTTATTCTCTGTAGAAATCATTTTTGTCTGCTGCAGACAGTTGAAGATCGAGACGAAAAAGAACAGGGTAGTATATTTTAAGAAAAACCTCAATGATTTTGTTATCCCATGGCTCCCACTCATCCATTATTTCCGATTATTTACCACATACCATAAATTCCAGCGGTATAGCAGCTCTTACAAAAGATTCTTATTCATGTGCATTCTATTTTTTTTATCACCGACAACGAATTGCCATAAAAAATATATATTCTTCATTCATTCTTAGAATACTTCTGGCACAATCAAATGCAGGAAATGATTAGAGCTTTGGAACTCTACCAAATGTGCTATATGCATTAGGTGGCACCACTCACTTGAATAGTGATTTCATAAAATCACCATACATCACATATATATTAAAATGAAATAAAAAAAGGGAAATAAAACAGTTCAGTATTTACATGAACATTGTATAATAAGTGATCCACATTACTCAGAATATGAAACTCTGGTCCATATATAAGACCCTACAAATTCACTCGAAAAATATTTTTTTTTTCTAAATTAATAAAAAATTATTGATACATTATTGATAATTGTTTCTTGAGTATTCATTAATTTTAAATTAATGATTCATTCTTTACTATTGGTTCGAATAATCTATATAAATTTATTTTCTATGTGTATGTCCTTGATACAAATACACAGTTTTATACTGATCGTCGCCAAACTTTGCATGTACTGTATGTTGACTTGGGCTGGACTTGAACGATAGGCCAATTTAAAAATCGGTCAGTGGCCGGCAAATGCCCGGCGGAAAATCTTCGAGTAACAATGGTTCCCTGGCCTCAGCAACGACTTCGGGAATGTTTACTTGGTTACAGTGGTTTTCAAAAAAAAGTGTTTCAGACATGTTTACTCTTTCACAATGGTTTGTCATTTCTTCAATGCTCACAGTGTATTGAGAAAACTCGGGAAACGCCGGGTATTGTTGCTAATAGTCGAATTACCGTGAAGCCTCGAATAATGTCAGAAATCAAAATACATCAATGTTGAAATGACATTTTTCTTAAACCTAAGAAAAAAAACAAAAAAAACAAGAAACAAAGACTTTTGATTTTGACAGAGCTATTGAATAATATGAGTACATGATGTGTGTATTTTAATCTATAGTAAAATAAAAGAGAGTGATTAATCAGATTCATCTCTAGAACCTGAAAGATGATAAATTTGATGTAGAACCATATTGTAGATTATTATCGGCGAAAATGATTATATCGTTTTTATCTGCATATTGCAAGTGACAATTATATTACCAAATCAAGCATAACAATACAAATGAGTTTAATTGTTCATCTCTTCATTTTCAACGGTGTAGCTCGCAAGCAACAGGGGTTTTCAAGATTTTTCAAATAAATGCATTATATATTTTCAGTTCGCTTCAGTATTAATACTCCTAAGCGTTAGATTTTTAGTTGTGAGCTGTTCATGAAGTTTCTGCAATCGCCAGAAGATGGCTCAGAAATACGCGACGCGCATGTACGCTCCTCATTTTTTTAAATGTAATGTAATGTAATGATATGCAATAGCTTATTTTCTCAATATACTTATCTTAAAATATTTTTTCCTGGATAATGCTTACCAGTTAAAGCATGGGTGCTATGGAAGCTATGTATTTACACTGGAAATTTGAATTAAACGTATATTCATAATTTGTGCATTCATTTCAACTCACGTTTTTTATATTACATATCATTTTAATGAATAGTTTTAACGTACTGATGATCCTTAATATTTTGCTGTTTATATATCCTAAGCATCCTAAGGAAATCCCTTATTTACCGCTCTAGAACCTACACCGGAAAGATTCAATATAGCAATATACTACGACTTACACTAACTATACACTAATCTGAGTTAAGCGATTTTCTATGAAAAATTCGAAGTTCTCAAATTCAGGCATAATCACAGGATTATTTAAGATATAGTAGTGATCATTAAGTAATGACCTAGTAGGGATTGCTTGTACCCGAGTGTCATGGTGGTAAGATGCTCGTCTACCATCGTGAGTGGTTGTTGTCATGGTCCCGGGTTCGAACCCAAAGGAGGGTATAGATAAGATATTTTCCCTAACGGACTCGAGGCGGCCACCGATAGACAGCGCCTTCACTTCCAACCCATCTCACTAATAGCGTATGGCCAGAGTTGGTGTTTGGTGAAGTAGTAGGAATTGCTTGACTCTGATCAGAATAACATGAATAGTGAAACTTTATACCGATCTCCTTAGAGATTAAAGTACGATCCCGGAAATTTTGCCATATATTTTAGAAATGGAATCCAAAGGTCCGTATAACATCTGTTATTTTTCCAGCCTAATAACAATCCCAAGTCCATCGTGATGGTCAGTCTTGGAATAAATTTGACGGATGCTTTGATCATTAATGCCGATTCATCTGGTCTGCAACTCGCAATTAATTTCAAAATTGACAAGTATAAAAGTTGTTTTCTTGCATCCACACACAAGTAGCTCGTTTCTTAAGGTGAATCACGTTGTAATAAAAGCATTAAAAGCGTTCGTTTGCACATTTCAGAAAATACGGACTTTTTTGTAAGGACCTGCTAATGAGACAGGAATAAAGCAAATTGAATTCCCCTGAGGCCATAGAAGAGTACCGCAGAAGTACAGTCATAGAGAAGGAAAAGTTTTTTTTCCCACCTATTCGCGTAACTATAATGTAGAGCTGTACCCAGATCTTTTAAGTTGGAAATTAAAATAATTGTCCAATATTTTTTTAATAAAAATATTCTGAAGCACATGGAATGTCACTTTATCGCTAGACAAATATAATCATATTTATTATATTTGATGCCAATCTCGTGACGATTGAACCAAACCGAATATGACTAAAGAGATGAATCATTACTGTTCCATTAGCATCGGATAGACGATCTGTCAAATATTAATAGAAAAAAAAATCACAAATGATATACCATCCATCATAATCAATCACTCGAAGTAAAAATGTAGACCTTAGTTATTTGAACTTGGGTATTCAGGTTTCAAAGTGGATCTTCATTCTTCTAGATATCGGGAAAATGATTACCATATACGACTGGACTGTCCTACGTGCTCTTCTTAAGAATTTTGCTATTTTTTTAGAATTTAGACACATTTCATAAAGAATGTTATCAATATCTATTTAAAAAAAATAAGGAGTAAGTTGTAGTTGAAATGAAAGTGTAACTACACCGCGGTATATTTGGTAAAAATAGTTATCGTTTAATGAAACCGTACTGTGGAATGAATGAAATTTCACCAATAGTACATATCGCTTGATAAAATAACATGGTTTTCGAGAATTTTCGAATGTTTTGCTTATATTTTTGAAGAATATTTCTCGAGATAACCTGTTTTTATTTCCCGATGGAATAAAAAAAAATGTGAATCTTCAACCAAAAGAAATGGAATATTATGTTAGAAATCACTTCAGGAAAAAAAAAATTCCGAGATAAAAACATACCCAAAGGAACTATATTGAATCATGCATTTCGTTGTCAAAAACATACAGACGTAGAATTGAATTTTCTTCTCTTTTTTTCCCCCCTATTTTATTTTGCTCGTTCCTGTGTACATTTATTTCTGTGTACGGTGTAGTAGGTATCAGTAAAGGGGGGAAAAACCGAAGATGTGTTAGTGCCATTCCTGGGATTTCATCGCAGAACTCATTGCTACAATTTATTCTTCAAACTGGATAACATAATAACATAAAATGATATCACCGAAATGAGAAACAGTGAAAATAATTTTCATACGTAAAATATGTACAAGCTAACTGGATATAATTCGCGGAATCATAGCGTAATCAAAATTTATAATGGATGTTATTTAATTAGGTGTAATGCATATATATGGAAAAATTATAACTCAAAACTCAGAAAGTAGATTATTTTCTGCAAACTATATATTATCATTTTCTCCTTTTGTATGATATATGCTGTCTATTGTACTCCTGAATGTTTCTGAAAGTTGTTTGCTATGTAACGAATGTTTGGACAAATATTGTATATGTGATAATATAACATTGGAAAATTCCGATATAATTGGACAATTTCCGTGATCTGAAATTAAGCAATATCGCTGCCAAATGAATATACATTTTAAGTAGAATATTCCCAAGAAAAGTTGTAATGATACTAAGAAAAAAAACAGAATATTTTCCATAAAAAATAATCAATCTAATTAGAGAAAGGGAGTGCTCGGTGATAAATAATGATAAACAGTACGTGGATAATTTTGAATTGAACAGGGAATCGCAGATGAAACAACGATACTGATTCAAAGATTTTTATTCAAGTATTCCTGTTGGAAAATATTTGGATCATATAAAACAGGACAATGCTTGAAAAATAATGTTGATAATTCTACACGGTGAGGACAAAAAATTACCGATAAAGTAATCGTGAATGAATGAAAACACAGAACTCTGCCACTGAACTTTTCCCGTTGCCGAGATCTCTTCCAGTGAAGTTTCATGACTAATAAAGTAAGCGAATCTTACAACAATAATCAAGAAAACAGGTATTTTTCTCCCGAACTTGAGCTCTTTTCTTGAGCTTTTTCTCCCGAGCATGCTTAGCATCTACACCGCTGAAGACACGATCCTGCCTTCTTTATTTCAGCATTGTGGCGCGAAGCGCGGAACAGCAGAGACATCAGTAGAGTGCAAGAGTGTCTGGATTCGAGTCCCGGCGGAGACCATGCGGCTTCTCTTTCCAAGTTTAGCTCGGCATAATAATCAAAAATATCTGTTTCCTTGATATATTGGGGTGTGAAAAAAAAACCCGTCTAAGAGCTATGGCAAGACATTCATGCAACTCGACTTGCCGCAATCCAATGGTTAGGGTTAGATAAATAATTGAAACTGCTCACAACCCAGGACTGATGCAAAGCAACTTACTTCCTTTACCTGAAAAGAGGCAAAGTGGTTATGGAGCTAGCTTCTTACTGTGCAGGTCATGCTTCGGGCATGGATGTTTACTAACACTAACAAATTCCCTGTACAGATCATACAGGATCTCTTGGGATACGTGAAGATCACGTTATAAGAAAAAAAAAATTGCTGATAAAGCTGCGCAAAGCTTCACTTGATGAGTAATAGTGCTGACTGTGCTGAACAGAATATTACGAGCAGAACAATAACGGTGTACAGAGAACCGAGTTTTGCGAACACAACAGAAATGCTCACAATGCTGACTAGATTATTACCAAAAATAATATTAACGCTGAACACAGTATTAACATCAATAATATCGGAGAAAAAAATAAAATTGTATACAAAACAATCTAGCTGAACATGATATTGCGGACGGAAAAATAATGGCAAACAAGAAAAGAGTTCAGACAACACAAAACAAAAATTTTCGATAATACATCACCAACCCAACAATAATGCCGAACTCTCAAGAAAAAATTAATGCAAGCACGTATATCATGTGTTTGATTAAATATCTCATTGACATAGCAGTTATGGCTGCAAAGTCAAGATCAATATGCAATACATAAATTTAACAGAAAAACACACGTGATTATATATTTTTAAATAAAACCATAAAGTGATTATTATTTGCTTATAATAATTTAATTAAAATTTGAATATTTAAATAAGTACAATACCTTTCAAGATAATGTCATCACATAATTTCTCTATGTAAGTACAGTTTGGAATAATCACTTTCATCATCACGTAAACCACAACAAGAACATTGATGTTACAATAAAATGACACCGTGTGCTTTATACGTACAGGAACAATATGTAATGACATTCATTATTTTATTACTCAGAGGCAGTGATTGGAATCTCCGCTAGCAGTATACGTATCTTGAATATAGCGTTCATATATCTATCCTTATTGCATGGACATGAAACATGCTAACGAGAGAGTCGTTATGATGACTCAGTCGACTCTCGTTCATTGCAAAACGATGCTTGGAGCGTGAGATTTAGCATGAGCAATATTCGTATAGCACACATAATGGTCTTCAGAGAGAGACAGAGAGAGCTAACTATCTGATTGTTCTAACGGCTTCAGAAATTCAGCTGCTACCTTGTTTGACTGTTAAGATGTGTGCGGATATATAACTTCGGAATCTGAATTATTCTTGCTATATTTATATTGCTGCAACAAAACAACTCTCTAAAATAGTGTACATGGATGCGTAACACTCAGAGATCTGTATAATTATTATTTATGTATGAGGAGAATGTCTCTTTTAAAGCACCTCAGCCACCTTGTTGTACAGTTGTATTTGTATTTAGGCAGAATGTCTCCGTAAGTAAAACTCCGTGTCTTCATATATAGGATTATATACAAATTTTTTATATTTTATTCTGAAAATTCATTTTTGCATCTTAACTAAAAACAGAATTTATTTATGCGTTAGGTGTATGTTATCTGCTGCGAAAAATTGCATCTTTCCAAATGGTGAAATTTGTAAATTAACGAATATAAATCTGAAAGAGTTGGCACACGGGTGCACAACCTCTGGCTCATTAGCCAAATACGTCCCAGCAAAGGTTTCCATTCGAGAGGTGTTCCGGTAGAAAGTATCGATGAATATGAAACGTGTATACCTTAGGCTGACCATATTACCTGGAGGAAAAAAAAACAACTTTAAACAAGGATCCTACAAGAAATCGCTAATCGTCATAGAAAAAATTATCAAAGTTAAAGCAAAGTATTAATTAGTCACAAAAAAATCACCAATGGCATGAAGTGAGGCACCATTGAAAATCACAATGGGTTAAAATATTATGAATATGATAATTGTAGTCTTATTTATCATCCTATAATTTATAAGTTGTAAAAATTTATTTACATACAAACCAGCCCTTCACAGCCGTGCATATGCTCAAGACGAAGTTAGAAACTGAAATTTTAATCAATCTCTTTAACGAGTTGACATTGCTCTTAAAGGTATTAGCGATATTATCACTGATTTGGATGTACTATATTCTTCTGCTATGATGATATATTTGCTTTCTTGAAAAACATTTGCTAGTCCAGAAGTTTTGTAAAGCTAATTTCTCAATGCATTTTTTTTTCTTCTTTTTTCACATAACTTTTTGAAAACAATAATAAATCATAAATTTGGGGGAAAATATACTTCTTATTCGTACTCGTAAACATTACTCGGAGGAGATGGACAAAATAAAGAGCAATAGAAGGTTCAGTTATTTCTAGAATACTTTTTCTAATGTGGGACAGTGAAATTAATTTTGAGACGACCACCGATGGATGGTGCCTACCCAACTCATTAATGACAGTAAATTGTAATATAGCGATATGACCAGTGTTGGTGGGTGGTGAAGTAGCGAAATGAAATGTGCTGAGTGAAGGAGTTATGTGTATCTCTTTTTTTGCTATATAATTTATATTAACTCTAAGGAAAAAAATCAGCTCATGGAAACAAATAAATTATCAAAAGCTGAAATACAAAATAGCTATAATGCGTGTTTACAGCTGAGACGTCGTTTCATATTAATTGTGCCACGCCCCATAATGAGTGTTTTTCAAAAATGACTTTAAAACTGTATACATGTTTAACTCAATTGCAAATCGAATTCAACAAATTTTGTGTCAATCGGTTAATTTGTTCTTTCAAAATAAAAAAGAAGTAATAGATTATAGTGTAAATATATTTAATAAAAACACTTTGATTGCGATTATCTCAGATTGCAGTTTTTCAACCCATCCCAGATTAAAACAAAAATCATTGCACCAAAATCTCAGGGTTGGGTAACGCCCCTCAATTTGATTTACCATAAACTATTCGAGGAACGGCGGAGAGAATGCCTCTACTTTTGCAAAACAGCAACAACTCCCAACTCTGCTCATACGCTCTCTGCTCTAATCAAATCTGAGTTGATTCCCATTCACTTTCATACGAAGTAAATCCATAACTTGCAGATGCCTCAAAATTTTATTTAAAATTTTAAAATTAATTTTGAGTTATTACTTTTTTGAACTGGGCCTCGTTGATGTTATAAGATGTATGCCCTCCTCATTGTCATTATGTGGTTACTTCAGATATGCAGAAAAGAAGATAAATATTAATTTTTTTTAAAGAACTGACAATTCGCCATATTAAATCAATCTTCTCAGAAGAATTTTCATCCAAGGATCAATAATAATATTATATTACATCAGGGAATCCCTGATGTGAAATAAAGAAGAAAAAAAACTGTTTTTCAGTGGAAAAATCTCCACATCTTGCCTGTTGTGTAATTTTGGTTTCTTCTAATACTCAGCATAATGATGAGCAAATTGTTAGCAAGTATTTCTCCATCTCAATGAAATTCCGAAATTACAATCGTCAGCTATAATGAAGTGAATGATACCATCAAAAATAGAGGGCAGCACTTGGACGTGTGCTAATATTTCAGAGATATCTTTCAAGTTTTCAATTTGAAAAAAAGGCACGTTGAAATAATGAAAAGATAAGTAATTTTGTCAATTTAAAAAAAGACGGTCTGCGTGAACCTGCGTGTTCTTTCTGGTCCCACATCTCAAGTAAGAATGAACCAAAAGTTTTGAAATTCCTCGACCTTTCCTGAATTATCATGTTCTTAGCTTACGCCAAAGCTGTTTTCATTGTCTTTCTTAGCAATGGAGATAAGGACGGATATACCTAGGAAGACGGAAGGGAGTCACACTAACCCTGCCATGTATTTTACAACACATTCGCTATGTAATACTAACAGCATTGTCGCAATTGATATTGAACGGTCAAAACACTTCTGATAATCCCTTTGTGCATTTAATACGCTATAATCCCCATTCGTGAGACTTTTTTTACCTTCACTCTTATCTGCAGATGTCGGTCAGCAGGTGTCTCGGCTTTTGCTGTCAAGTATTTTTGCAATTTGGTCCAATGAATTCGTTTTTTCTTGAAGGTGGCCTGTAGAAATGACAAAAGATACAGCTTCAGCAAAGATTAAACTTTTTGGGAAATTTGCAACGATTGTGTGTGAAAAAGCAGTAATGCTGATGATGTGAAAACAGGGGAGAGGAAGAATTAAAACAACCCGAAGCAAAACATTTCGGAAGTACGTACATGGATGATAGATTTGCTAATCAGAAGGAAATTATACCTTCAAAATGCTTCAGGGGGTGAGGCTCACAGCGTCAAAGATGGAGTCGACTGATATAATATATGGGCGAGGTAGCCCGGTCGATAAGATGCTCGGCTAAAGTACCGAAGGATATTTAGAGGTGTCGCGAGTTCGATACCCGGTTCGCCCTTGTAAAAAAACTTTCCTGACACAGGGGTACAACAAAAAACGGCGACTTGACAAAAAATTGCTACCGCAGGGAGTCCCCCATCGAGGGGTTAGCACACCAACCTCTCGATGAGTATAAAAACCGTTCGGAATCGGCAATAAATTGTAGGTCCCGGTCTAATTAGCCCTCGTGTGCAGAAAATGACCGTGGTGTGACAAAAATGATAAAAAAAAAAGATATAATATATATGTAGGTATATGAATTAGCATCATCGTTACCATGCCCCAGCGTTAATGACGCGCTTTCTCCCTCCCCCCCCCTTCCAGATTATAGGCGGAGAAATACTTCGTCTATCTCCAGGCCTGTGCTCAGCTGATGCAAAATGAAATCCTACTGGAAACAATAACCCGTTTAACCGTCAATGTTCCCGATTGGGAGCATCGATTTTATTAATTAGAAAATGTATATATATATATATATATATATATATATACACATACTTTTCTTACACGAAAGTGATTGCGAACTTAATTTACGAAACAAAAATTCATTCATTTTAGCACTTTATGTCATATATAAATATAATTATTTTTTTCAAATCATCTTTTTTAAGGAAGAGAATGAAATTTATTTTATTTTTTAATTTCAATGTTGCTTCTATGGACATCGTAAGTCCAGAAAACTTACAATTTTTTTTTTGTTCATGAATTTTGTGGTTGATATTTTGAAACGAAAGAATCCGAATTCCGTTCTAACGAACCCCAAGGGACTGAAAGAATCACTTTGTTATAACGAAATTTCGTTGTAAAGGAATTTTGTGATTTAACGAATTTTAACATTCGTTAAATAATTTAGTTTTATCGTAATTTGATTCCAAGTAAAATATTACTTATTTACGTTAAGAACGAAGTTTAATTTTAAAAGTACACTAGGAACAACTCAAACAAATCTGGTATTGATTTTTTTTTTCGGTTAAATTTTGCTTATTTAATATATTTTTTGGCAAATAATCCTTTTTTTTTACAGGTATATGGTAAGCCGAGGAAACAACAAATTTTTCTAAAGTAAACGCGTGCTCAAATGCGGGAAATGCTTGAAATATTTCGCATTCAAAAATGCAAATTCCGAAGTCTTTTCTCATATGACTGGTAACTGACACATTTTACGAATGAAAATGTCCTGAAACCACGTATATTTCTATAGAATTTCAACTATAACAGTATTTTATACTAAAACGGTACTCGACTGTATAATCTAATATATAATTTTAGTTCGGCTGTCAATAAATAATGTAATGTAATTTAACATAGGCATACGATTATATAGACTTCTTATCCTATTGTCTGGGTTACCAACCCTCTTTTTTTTAAATCTCGCACACCCCACGTGACGAGTTGAATAACAGCAGGAGCATAGTCTTCATAACTGGCTCGCCATCTTGGCACTTGGTGAAATGATTTTTGTAATGTATGAAGGATGAAGAAAATTTAGATTCTTTATTCGTGGCTTTATTGAAAATTAGATAAAACAAATATCAAAAGTCTCGTCCCGTCGCGCGGATCTCTCCAGGGTTATTCGCCGAGGACTTGAAGATGGATAGACACTCCCAGGAACGAGGATTTGAGAGGAAGGAATCGTCTTTATTTACAGAAACTAGAAGTCCTGCTTATACTAGAGAGCAGCCTTCCAAACATACGCACTTCTGTCATCGAATTCTACTGTCCGAGTTCTTTTAGAATCTAGTTCTTCTCTTCTAACGATCGCATGCCACGCGTACCTTGCATGTCTTCACAGCAAGATACACTCCTTCCTCTTCAAATTCTATCCTTCGTAATAATATGTATGGTTAGGTGGCAGAACAGGAGAATCAAGTGCAATAATTTTTCTGTGTCTAACTTTTGATAAGGTTTGGGATTTCTAATCAAAATTTTTGAACAACTATATTTTTAGTTGATAAATTTCTTATTTGCCCTTTTATTCAATGGTTGATTATGCAAGACATCAAAATACAAGATTTTATAATATGATTTTTATTTCATAAAGCGTATTCCTCCTTAGCTCAACAGACATTTTTCATGAAAAACACTCTTACCATATCTCTTATTGAGAATGAAAGCTTAGTTTAGAAATTCCAAGAACAAAAACACTTCCAATAAATAAAAAAATGTTTTCTACTGATGAAGTTTAGTCTAAACTATTTTTGGCCATTAAAAGGCAAGAGACGTACTCTTTTGGGTACTTAATATCAAGCGAAGTGTGCAATGAAGAAATATTTAATTGACTAAAAATCTGTAAATATTCGAGAAAAATGGCAAATTAGGCTTTCATATGAAAAGTATTGCCACCTTTGATAAATCTTTAATTACCTTCATCAATACATTGGTATTTTGTCATTTCCGAAGATTTTTTCAAGTATTCAAGCGATCCACACGAGGAGTGGCCATTGGAATAACAAGGATTTTCTTATTTCCACTCGTAAAATTACCCACTCATCACATGGTTAGGTGCAGGAAACACAGAGCAACCCTTAATGCGCTACATAAGATGTACGAATGAGTTGTAAGCATAAGCATATATGATGTATATATGTTACCGGCAAAGTATGAAATCCAGGTATTCTTAGGCATTCTATACAATGCCTGGTCGTTTCAGGCAAAGTATGAAATACCGGTTTTATTCTATGCTTTGCCTAGGCATTCTAATCTAATTATCTGGGTATTATCTTCAATAAAAACCTTAAATGGAAATCCCATGCTGTTTCTATAAAAAATAAATTAAAGTTTATCAAAATTAGAATCCATACATTAAAAAATATTGTCTCCCCAGTCTTTCTTCGATCAATCTATTTCGCTTGGGTACTGCCAGTTATACAATATGCTATCACAGTTTGGGGTGGCGACTATGAGACTAATGTTAACATGGTTAGAAGCTCTTTGCAAAAAGTAATCAACAATGTATCTCGAAAAATTTTAATGATCCAGGACTGCAATAATGACTATAGATTTAATACTCAGAAACTTTATATTTATAAAACTATTTTGTTTATCCAGAAAAACCCTGCATGGTTCAAATTAAAGCAAACAGTGATAGCAAACAAGGAGAACTGGAACCCAATACGAAGTGATAAAACCAAATAAAACCGTAATACAGAAACAGTTTTTATACATCGCACCTAAAGAATATAATAATCTAAATCATGATATAAAATCTGACATATGTATTAGAAAATTTAAACGATTACTAATTAATGATATCAATCAAATCTCTTGAATAACAAGTAGAATGCAATCTGTCTTTCTCACTCTTATTTTTTGGATATCTTATATTTGACTGTATTTATGTTTTTTGTTGTTGTTTTTTTGTGATCTGATCAATTTTCAATTTCAGTGAGCATGATAAATTTATGGTTGCAAATTAATGATATAGATTTCTCAAAGTGCAAGCACAGCGAATACTAATTTTTATCTACTCAAGTCCAGATACGAGTGCTGTTATTTACCTGATTGGTCTGTTGTCAAGTATTATCATTTGAAGAACCTTGGACGGATCGTACGATCCCTTGGGTTAATATTGTAATGTAATATGCGTTTGTGTATTTGTCTTGATGTGTTAATTAAATTTCAATTTTAATTTCTTAATAAAACCACAATTTCAATGGTCAGCAAACCATTGTTGTTTTCCGAATAGTGGCGCCATCTTTCGTAATTAGAGATAGGTCGGTGTGGCAGAAAGTACATACGTGTTTTGATTTCGTAGTTGAAATATCTGTCTCAACTGTGTTTTCATTAAATAAATAAGATAAATAACAAAGTGTCAAAAAATTACATAATTATAATTTTTTTGTTAAATAATTTTTTTACGAGTATTATCAATTATAATATTTATTATGCCACAGTATCTTAGTGAAAAATATATTAAAATAATTCCTTCGAATTATTTGATTATGGGTTATCATTTGTAGAATTGTTTTGTGAAGTTATAGGTCATCTGATATAGAAATAGGAATCAATTGACAAATAATTGTTTATCCGTGGTTATTTATAAGTACAATCTGTGGCTTTTGCAAAAAATAAAATTGAAATATTAAAGTAATCTATTGACGAAAAATGGGTAGTGTTTCATTATTTTTCATGAAATCGAATCAGGTTCATGATCGAATTCAAAATTAGTCAATGTCGCGGTTATCTGAATAAAATCAATCAGATGCATATGTTGTCTGAATAAAATGCATCTGTTATCATGAGGATGGTCTCTTTGATCACTTAGTGGTCATATCTGTTTTCGTCTTATAATCTGGGAATTATAGTTCAATCTAAGTTAATCCAATTTAAATTGTCAAGAAACAATGGCCTCCCTTTCGTTCAAAATTTTCTATCTGGCTATCCCGGTTCAACTATGTATGTTTTGCACTGAAATATTTTTGATTGCAAATGCCGCAGAAAAAGTACACGTAGAGAAAAAAAAAAAACAAGTCCGGAAACATCATATATATCTAAGGGGCCGTTCAAGTAATACGTAAGCAAGTTTTTAGCCATTTTTGACCCCTTTTCCCCCGTGTCAGCCAAATTTCGTCATCAGCTCTGCCCCTCTGAATCCTAATGCGTATTGTTGTGATCAGAGACGTACAAAGGGGGGCCGGGGCATAGAGGGACTGTTAATTTCAATGTTATTTGAAGTCTATGAAATTTATCTTTAATAAATTCATTGCGACCCACACTCTAAGTCATATAATGATAAATCGCGTAAAAGCCTTTGGCCCGCGGACCAAATATGCCTCTTGGGGGTTATCTGATGCGGCCTGCTCTCCTCAAACCTAATTTTGTAAAAATGAACTATACGGCACATTTACAGATCGCTTAAGTGTGCCGTGGTACCTTTCGTACCACGGCTCTGTAGAGTAAGTGGCTCTGTAGAGCACTTATCAATAGGGGAAATGGTACTTGAAGTGCCCACAAAATATAGAAAGGTTACTCTCGTTTTTGGCGCACCGAGTAAGATGCCAGTAAGAAAATTTCATATTTTCATAAAGGGTGGTTCATTACGTAAGCAATATCCAAACCCCCCCCCCCCCCCGCTGTCATCAAAAGTGAGCAAATCGGAAATCCCCCTCCCATCGATGCTGACGTAATACTTAAATGACCCCTAATATCAATCTGAAAAATATAGACAGAGAGTCGTCTTGTGGCTGGTGACAAACTCAGAGTGGTGATGTTAGACATCAAAAGGAACAAAAACTGCCATAGACAATGGTATCGCAAATCAAAGTTTGTCGATGAAAATTGCAAAAATACTTATGAAATGTGTGACGTCGAGTGGGATAAAAAAGCCAATAGTAAGTAGAAACATTTTCTTTTATTTAACAGCATAATTACAACACAACCTATGGTGTACAAAATGAAGTACAATGATAGGTATGAAATAAGTGCAAAAAAGTAAAATAAATAAGTACAGAAACCATTTACTTGACAGCATAATTACAAGATAAAAAAAATATACAGACCAGACAAATATGCACAACTGGAAGAAAGGTCTTCGACGTAATACCAAAATTCGGTAAAATGAAAGAAGTCATGTCGAGAGAAATAGTAATGTTCCTCACAGAACAGGTCCATTCGGTGAATACATGCAAAGGTTCAAAATCAGCCAGACCAGCACGGGTAGATGCGGCCATCCGGGAAACGATACACTATGTGACACAGTGTGAGTACACAAAGGTAGTTTCTATACTACTATTTGGAAATCTGAGCAGGGCTGGATAGAACGTCTAAGCAGGCCGTAGTAAGCTATTAGGCTGTAGGTATTGTAAACTATTCGGACAACAGATTTTGTTATTTCATAAAATCCTGTCTTTCTGTGCAAAAACTAAATTTCTTGTGTTTTCCGAATTATTGAAATTTTCACGTTTTTCTTTTTTCCTTTTGAGTAAATTTTTCGCACACATATTTAAAAATGTGCTGCCAGCTATCGGCGGTAATATGTAGTACGTTTAGTAAATTTTCAGCTGTATTCATAATTTTAGAGAAAAATTTTTTTTTTTGTTTGTTCGAACTCAAATTTCTTCAAATATCAATAAAATTCCTTCGTAGAAGGGTACGCGCCCAGGAGGCCATAGCAAACTGCGTGGGATTCTTCTTTCCCTCTCCACTGCTACATCCTTACTTAAAGAGCTACTCATACGGAACGAGGCGCTATTTCTCAAGCGCCGAAAGCATGGGCGGAGATGTGGGGGGAGGGGCAGCAATAATGACCGTGCCCCCCCCCCCCAGATTTTCAAGTCTATCGCCGCCAGTTGCCGAAAATGTGAACTGACTTTGCAATTTATTTGCAGCGCTTTTCCTACAAGTTCTAGATAATTCTCCTGCAAATGCAAACCACATTTTGCTTTAGAATATTTTCTTCAATCAAACAATGATGAAACCCATGGGATATATACAGCAGGTGTACAAGTATGAAATGCGACTTCTTTTTCAAAAAAACACGTTAAATTCGGAAGAATGATAAAAAGTGTTTTATTCAAAGTATGCTCTATTGCTTGTTATACATTTCCCCCATCTTTCCTGAAATTTGTGAATACCACGGAAGTAAAAATCTTCCCCTTTTGCTGCGAACCATTCATCGAGCTATTTTTTCACATCTTCGTACGAACCAAAGCGTTGCTCAGAAAGTGCGTGACCCATCAATGCGCAAACAAGTGGTAATCGGAAGGAGTCAAGTCTGGTGAGTAAGCCGCATTGGGTAGAACTTCCAGATGAGTGCTTCCAACGTGCCGCGAACCGCTTTTGCTGTATGTGATGGATCATTGCACATGGATCATTGAACATTGTCAAGGAGCATTTCACGTTGTCATGGGGAATTGCGATTGGAAACAGCTTGTTGACTAACGCCCAATTGCTCTGTGAGTTGTTTTCGTGTTTGTGTAGTATCATCTTCGTCCAACAATGCTTCCAATTCCGCATCTTCTTTTTTTTTTTTGGCGGTTTTCCATGTTCCTTGTCTGCAACATCGAAGTCGCCACTCGATGAACCGAAACCATCATTCACACGTATCTTGCGATGGAGCATGTTCACCATAAGCTTCTCGAAGTAATCGGTATGATTCAGCAGCAGTTTTCTTCAAATGAAAACAAAAAAATTAATGCTGTCCGTGAATGTTCTTTGTTCAGTACAACTTTCGACATATTGAACACAACAATACAACACTATGCACACACTTTATCACTCGTGCGCATCTGACACTTGTTGATGACACAACAAAATGGTGCAGTGTCAAATCTTTATAGCACAAACTGCATTGGTCCACCATCTGTTTTCTGAAATCCGCATTTCATACTTGTACACCTGGTAAATAACACTTTTGAGAAATACAATTAACATTCGGATAACTTGGGGCATCAAACTTAGAAACTCTCTTGGGAGGCACGCGGCTTCATTACGACCCACCCCTGGATTTTTTGAGGAGAAGCTATATTCAGGTAATGAGCAATATTGAGTATTAATTCAGATTTTCATTCATTTTAAGCGTTTTATATTATAAATATCAATCACACTTTGAAAATCTTTATAATGCAACGACGGAAAATACATCCGTGGTCAGTATTTTGCATAAATGCTTTTGTTTTAAGGAAAGGTTGGATTTTTGTTGAAACACGATAAAAGAATGCATTGTGAAAATTTAAAATATTCAATGCGTTTTATTTTTGAAATCAAATTAGATCGATGGAAAGAAAGTGTTGAATTCGAAATTCATGCAGGATTTATCTGATTATTGGTGCTGCCCTCTAGTTTTATAATGTGGAAAATATAATATTTTATCCCCTCACTAGATGGCAGCATCTTTCGTAATTATCCAGTTATACCATACATCCTGTAAAACTCGAGACGGTCCCGCTTCTTTCTGTTTCTCTGGCTCTCTGTCCCGATTTTTCAAGTATTTTCAACAAAGGTAACTTGACATTTTATTCTTCTTTTTATTCATCAAATCAACGAATAAAATAAACTTCCCAACTGAGAAAATATGATAATTACGACAGCAAATTAGAACATTTATGTCGCATATTTGTCATGTTTTTATTTTAATTCACTACAACTTTAAGTGGATAGATAGATAGATAGAACCGCTCACAACCCCGGACTGATGCAAAGCACCTTACTTCCGTTCCCTCAAAAGAGGCAGAGTTGTGTCGGAAAAGTGAACAAAGATTTATAGTGGTGGTTCCCCTTGCCCCGTGCTCGCAAGTTTCGAATTACTCGCGTCGTTCTCCCCAGGAAGACAGCCATCAACCCGATGCAACGTACAAGCCATTTGACAAAAATGGGTGACTGAATCCAATGACTAGGGAGAAAAATTGCACGTGCGCCCAGTGGCACATAAGGGCCGGAGACCGCAGCCTGGGATTCCGAAAGAAATGTGGAAAAGACTTGTGGGCAAGAAAGAAGAGGAAGAAGCTGGCAAGTTGAAGTGGGAGAGCTTTGAGAATGATCAAAATACACAATACACAATGTATACAAATTACATATATACCGCGCCTCGACTGTGACGGGAAACGAAGAAACAAAGCCTCCGTCCACAGTGCTGAGCAGTTTTGCCTGACCTATTGCAGAATATGCAATATACACACACACACACAGAATTCACACAGAGCCTGCACTGCAACGGGAATAATCAAACAGAGCCTCCGTTGATGCTGGGCATTCACATTTGAATTACATGCATATATTATTTACTTTACAAAAATTTCCCTTTTTTATACCATTGGGAATGCACAAAAACATTACTGTATGAAGGTAGTATTGGGTACAAATATCACCATGAACTCATACAAATATATATTCAAGGTTACAAATTACTATCATACTAAAAAGTGCGGCGGGAACAATCAAATACAGCCCCTGTTCACAGTGCTGGGTGGCAGCGATCACATTTGAATTACCCACACATATTTACATAATATACGCTAATTACAAAATATAAATTCCCATTTTTATAATAATTGTTGATACACATAAACATTACTATGTACGTCACATATTCACAACAAATGTCATAATGAGCTCCTACTAATATACAAGGTTACTAAACCACCATCATACTATGAAATTGTATATACAAAAACATTCATAAATTATACAGGGTGTATTACTCAAATGTTATGGTTTAGGAGCCCAAGTGCGCCCCTCTATATGGAACCCGCATCCGTTTCAGATTCCACTTCCGAATCACAAGTGGATTGTTCACTACTTCTAGTTATTATCAAAATAGTTTCTTTATAATTTATCAGATAGCCCAAGACTTGTTGTAGTTTCCTCGTTGCAGATCTTTGTAAAATAATTTTCCGTTTCCACAAGATCTCTCGTCCGTTCGGTGGCGCCTGTAAATGGTATCCCTTTGTGTACTCACACTGTGTCACATAGTGTATCACGCTTCCCGGATGGCCGCATCTACACGTACTGGTCTGGCTGATTTTGAACCTTTGCATGTATTCACCGAATGGACCGTGTTCTGTAGGGGGGGGCATGATGATGATGATGTCAATTCAATACATATATGCATTAGATCAGTCCACTTCACCCTTGCTGCTGGGGAGGGGGGGGGCAACATCCCCACGCCCCCAGCCACAATATAATGGCCATCAAATGACCTGACATCTTTTTTCCAGTTGAGAATTAAATGAAAATGGTAGAATTCTAGAATTGCTTCTTTCTATATAAAAAATGGAAAATTTTCGTGAAAGGAATTATCATTAGCGAAGAGGGGGGGGGGGGTCGGCATGATGCGACTCTTATTTGATGTCTCTCTTCTTGAAGAAAACAATGTATGAGACCATGATTATCAAATCTGCATTAGCTTTTGAAACTGGCTTTTGATTTGTGGTTTTGTGTTAATAGTTGAAATGATGATTATGGATAAAAGTAAACCATAGTATATCTCCACAATTGTGACATCTCAATGCCGGAAAATGTGAGAAGAACAATGATTGATGCAATCAGAGAAAGACATATATCCCTTTTTACAGATGAGGGCGAGGCCACTATAGTTCAAACGAAAGGGTGCCCTCAAGGTTCCTGTAGTGGGCCGATGCTGTGGAACCTTGTCATAAATGACTTACTCACCAAAAACTGGCCTGAAAATATAAAAATTCAAGTGTATGCGGATGATATTGCTATGGTAATTGGTGATTCTACAATCCGCAAGGTCACTGAGCACGCAAAAGCAGCAATGGTATTATTGGATACTTGGCTCACGAAAAATAATTTAGAGATCGAATTCTCCAAATCAAATTACTTGTGGATTTCTCACAAAAAGGGAAGACCAACCATTAGACTGCGAAACAATCCAATACGACACAATATGAACATCAGATATTTAGGAATAATGTTTGATAGAAACCTGACATGGTTCAAACATGTGAATTATCTGATCACGAAAACACAGAAATGCTTACAAAATTTTAAAAGAATGGCTGGTCCTGCATGGGGCATTAATACAAGAATTAGAAATACGCTTTATAAAGTTGTCGCCATCCGCATTATAGCATATGGTGCCATCGCATGGTTCGGCGATCCCAAACAACAGTTAAGAACAAAAGTAGACTCTCTTCAAAGAAAATTCCTGCTATTCATCACTGGAGCCTTTTCCACAACACCAAACAGTGCTTTACAAGTATTAACTAACAATCCCCCACTACATGTACTTTTGGACAACGAAGTACAGAAAGCAAATTTAAGGCTAAAGCGTGAGATTAAAATAAACAATGTAACATATCTTCCTACAGATGTAGAGCATAAACATCCACCATGGACGTATCACCCGGTGAAAGATATTTTGCCGACACAGGTCTTGACCACAGATGCAGAAGAATCAACAAATCGAATTATTTTCACAGATGGTTCAAAGACCGTGGACGGTGTAGGAGCCGCCTACGTCAGTATATACATGGGTGAAGTAACGGACAAATGGAACTGCCGATTGCTCAATAACAACACTGTATTCCAAGCAGAGTTATACGCAATCTGGATGGCGGTCAATTATGCAAAACATTTTGCAGAGAAATCAACTATAAACACAGACAGCATGTCATGTATACAGGCAATACGAGACGTAGAATCCCCTCATAGCCTAGTGCATGACATTAGAAAAATACTGATGGACAACAGGAAGATTACAATACGGTGGGTAAAAGCTCATGTAGGCATTGAGGGGAATGAAATGGCGGATAAATTCGCGAAAGAGGCTACAAAACATCAACTTGAAAACCACCTAATGAAATTGCCGGCATCGTACATTAAAAATCTGCTCTCGAAAGAAGCGTCAGAGAAATGGCAACACCATTGGCAAATATGCACAACTGGAAGAAAGGTCTTCGACGTTATACCAAAAGTGGGTAAAATAAAAGAAGTCATGCCGAGAGAAATAATAATGTTCCTCACAGAACACGGTCCATTCGGTGAATACATGCAAAGGTTCAAAATCAGCCAGACCAGCACGTGTAGATGCGGCCATCCGGGAAGCGTGATACACTATGTGACACAGTGTGAGTACACAAAGGGATACCATTTGGAGGCGCCGCCGAGCGGAAGAGAGATCTTGTGGAAACGGAAAATTATTTTGCAAAGATCTGCAACGAGAAAACTACAACAAGTCTTGGGCTATTTGATGAATAATAAAGAAACTATTTTGATAATAACTGAAAGCAGGGAACAATCCACTAATGATTCGGAAGTAGAATCTGAAGCAGATGCAGATTCAACATAGAGGGGTGCACTTATATACGCTGCTAAACTATAATATTTTAGTAATACACCCTGTATAAATTATGAATGTTTTTGTATATACAATTTCATAGTATGATGGTGGTTTAGTAATTGAATATTTGTATGAGCTCATTATGGCATTTTTTCCAATATATGTGTCGTGCATAGTAATGTTTTTGTGTATCAACAATTATATAAAAATGGAAATTTATACTATGTAAATAGTGTATATTATATAAATATATTATGTAAATATATGTATGGGAAATTCAAATGTGATCGCTGCGACCCAGCACTGTGAACGGGGGCTGTGTTTGATTGTTCCCGCCACACTTTTATAGTATGATAGTAATTTTGTAACCTTGAATATATATTTGTATGAGCTCAGGGTGATATTTGTACCCAATACTACCTTCATAGTAATGTTTATGTGCATTCCCAATAGTATAAAAAAAGGGAAATTTTTGTAAAGTAAATAATGTATGCATGTAATTCAAATGTGAATGCCCAGCACTGTCAACGGAGGCTCTGTTTGATTGTTCCCGTCGCAGTGCGGGCTATGTGTGTATTCTGTGTGTGTATATATTACATGTTCTGTAAGGGGAAGAGCGAGCAGAACACACTGCTCAGCGCTGTGGACGGAGGCTTTGTTTCTTCGTTTCCCGTCACAGTCGAGGCGCTGTATTTATGTAATTTGTATGCATTGTGTATTTTGACCATTCTCAAATCTCTCCCACTTCAACATGCCAGCTTCTTTTTCTTCTTCTTGTCCACAACTCTTTTCCACCCTTCTTTTGAAATCCCAGGCTGCGGTCTCCGGCCCTTATGTGCCACTGGGCGCACGTGCAATTTTTCTCCCTAGTCATTGGATTCAGTCACCCATTTTAGTCAAATGGCTTGTACGTTGCATCGAGTTGATGGCTGCCTTCAGGGGGAGAACGACGCGAGTAATTCGAAACTTGCGAGCACGGGGCAAGGGGAGCCACCACTATAAATCTTTGCTAACTTTTCCGACACAACTCTGCCTCTTTTGAGGTAACGGAAGTAAGGTGCTTTGCATCAGTCCGGGGCTGTGAGCGGTTCTATCTATCTATCTATCCACAATTGTGAACGGGTTCGAAAATGTTCATTGATGTAACACATTACATAACAAGTTTCACACACACACACACCCACACACACCTGCATATATTTTTCAAAGCTATCCTCATACACATTCATTTATTCCATGGTGCTGCCATCTGTTTATTGAATTTGATGTTATAACTGCTCATTCCGCTACTATATACTTAACTTTCATGATCTTATTCAATAAGGAAAATTAATAATGGAATAAAGTCATAATGGAATTTAAAAATTTAAATAAAAATGTTTATATATCAAGAAGATGCGAATTTTTGAACATTTTGTTACTTGGTTATACAAGAAATGAATAATGTTTCCAGAGATAGATGGCAGCACTGAAAGGAATAGAACCCCATTTCGAGAATTTTTTTACGATTTGTTTATTTATTTTCCCGTTATCACAACTGAGCCAATAGTTCATCGCTTTCTCCTACACGCGCACTGTGAAATTGAAGTTAATATTCTCCCCTACGGTCCCAAGTAAGTGTGCATGTTTCGAAAAATGAAAACACATGCGAGCGTAACTGTTAACGATACGAAACTGAACACACGAAGCAGCATTGTGACCATGCGTATGTGTGCTTGAAGTTTTTGTTTAATTCTGCTTGGAGAAAATTGTAGGATGATTGCATTTTTTTACTGCACGTCACTTTATGGGATGCACAGGAGCCAACATTTGTCAAAGAGATATGAAAGTCCTATGATATTCCCAAGGCTATAGGACTGGAGGTGCATGAATATGACATTTCAAAACTAGTTAAAGTGCCCGATCGCCCGAGTGCCCCAGTGGTAAGATGCTTGTCTTCCAATATAAAAATATTGCCGTCAAAATTCACGGGTTACAATCTGGGCAAGAACAACAGAAACTAATTTTTTACCTACTGGACCTGGGATGACCACCACTAGATGGCGCCTTCATTTCCCACCCAACTTCACTGGTTCGAACTATGACCGGAGTTGGTGTGCGGTGACGTAGTGAGAGAACATGGCCGAAAATTGACTGTATAATAAATGTTGGTCCTCCACACACACAGCAGGAATGTATGTACGGTATCTTGTCTGAGGAAGAAAGAACTGAGAAGTCCCTCATTTGAAATGAGAATAGAGAGATGAGTAGAATGTGGGAATCTCTCTGCAAAAGTTTTTCTAGGAAAATGAACCAGCGAAATAAAGCAGTAGCAATGCGAGAAATAAATGTTGTCCAACAATAATGTGTCATTCCCTTCCCATTTCCGAAAAATCCTAAAAAACAGGCAAAATTCAAATAGCATTGTATAGGTTCTTTTTTTCAAAGTCACAGAAAAAGAATAAGTTTGCTAACAACAATAAGAGTCCGTAAATCGTCCCAAACGATAGTCCTCCCCCCCTCTCTCGTCGTTTAGAATATGTTAATCTGTAAATATTTTTTGTATTGTTTATTTTAATGGCGTTATTATATTTTATTGTATTATATATCACATTATTAATGTGTAGTATTATAAATTGAATGCCGCTTTTTATTAGTTATTTATGTGAATGAATAATTGTGAAACGAATTAGTGGAGTTTCTGTTATTTACTATGGGGTAGTTTGATTCGATATACGAGCGATTGCGATAACGAACACGTTGGTGGAACGAATTAAGCTCGTTAATCGAAGTTTCAACTCACTATATATAGCCATAGCTATAATATTTCTTTCGGGGTTTGGCCATTTTTTAAAATTTCCACAGAAAGAAAAACAAAACTTGATGAATTATTCTATAATTTTCGAAATCTCTGGCTGCGGTCTCCAGCCGTTATGTGCCACTGGGCGCACGTGCAATTTTTCTCCCTAGTCAATTGGTTCAGCTGTCCATTTCAGTCAAATGTCTTGTACGTTGCATCGAGTTGGCTGTCTTCATGGAAAGAACGATGCGAGTGATTCGAAACTTGCACGGGGCAAGTTGAGCCACCACTATAAATAATTGCTAACTTTTCCTACACAACTCTGCCTCTTTTGAGGTAACGGAAGTAAGGTGCTTTGCATCAATCCGAGGTTGTGAGCGGTTCTATCTATCTATCTATAACTTCCCAGTGGAAATTTGATCACCAGTGTATTTAAGGAACCAACAAGAAATCAAATAGGAAAATGAGCTGTTTTTTTCATATAGCCTGTATCACAAAAAGCTGCAAATAATTTTAAATATTTACAGAAAATTTGATAACATGCATGAACCGAATATTACACACTGCTGTGATATTTAAAATTAAATAATTTAATATTCTATGAGATATGGAAATTTTTGGAAAATAAGGGTTGATGCAACGAGATCAAAAACAATTTCCGAAGCCGAACAGACAAAAATGATAAGAGTGAGCTGTTTTGTCGAAAATGCATACGTATATTGCACAAAGGAAGTAGTTGATAGTTCGTGAAATATTATACCTCTGATGTGCAGAGGATTTTCGGCACTTCATGTGTACGGTTTACACTTTATAGCACCTCCTCTGCAATAAGGAATGCCCCTGAATGTTTGCCCCTTTACGATTTCTGTGTGACAGCATTTCAGCTGAATTCGATGGGGAGAGGGGGGGGGGGGCTTCTTATCATCATAAGGAGCCGTTATAACAATCACGTACCGTTGTTTCCTGATGTGAAACTATGAACCTCGAATATGGTCACATAAGGTTAAGTATTAGTTAATAGTTTAGTTAACCCTAGTTTCACAAACATTTTGTTCCACACATATCACACCTCGTCAATTTTTTTCCTCCATCGCCTCTTCCCCCCCCCCAACTCAAAGCCAACCCATAGAATCCTATGCTATACGCCTAACTCTTCTATTGTCTCCCTCTCATGAACCATTTTATCGTCCACAGGAAGCGATATTGCCTACTTTGGGAAACACTGGTTTAATCGCAAAGTAATTTTTAAAAATTGTAGATGAGAACATTTTGTGTTTGATAGATTTGATCATTTGAATCGATTGTTGGCGATGTAAAACTAACTTCATCACTAATTAAATAAGAATTTAAGAGATTGCTTGCCAAAAAATGTAGATTATTTACTCAAATCAACACATCAACAAACGCTTAAGAAATAAATTTTTGATAACCAAGTATTTCTATTTATTATATATATATATATATATAATTGAAGAAAACACAAATCTTCAGATAAGAAGAAGAAGTACATAATCCGCACTGAGAAATTCTGATGTTTTTTAATGTATAAAATCCACGGTTTATACACAGAAAAATACGGTATATGCATATATTATCAACATCATATACAACCGCATCTTTTTATTTCACCGATATTATAGATTCCACATCCATTTAATATTAAGAAATATAGGAATCAAGGAATCAAATCTTTAATTCGGAATAATTTGGGAAATTTTAATTTTGTAAAAGAAAAAAAACTTTTAAACTCTGCCTTCCACAAAAATAAAATAAGAGTTATTTGCTTTTCTCGCTGTTTCTCTTATTATTGGTTGTGCTTCTCCGGTTACTTCAATAAAAACAGGAAAAGGAAAGCAAAATTCTCTGTCGCAAAAGAAAAGGTCGAGTTCATTTTCTATAGGAAACATCCCTTTTGTTTCTTTTCATTTCACATTTTCTTCTCGGAAAGCAGAAGCAAAAAGAAAGTGTTCCAAGAATGGAATTGTTGTTTTTTAAACTCGCTTCTTGATATAAATTTTCGGTGATAAAGCTGCATCAAGAAGAAAACGGGAAAGATTGTAAACCAGTTGACACGTAGAATTTGTCGATTCTGAACGTGAGAAAACATCTTTTCTTTATATTGTTGTACGTTCGTAAGTCAAAGGGACTTCTGCGTGATCAATCTGAAGAGAACTTGTTCATTGGGGCATTTCTGATATATCTGGTTTTGATACTTTTTGTCAATTTTTATGTTTTGAGCGATTATTTTCAAAACCTATATCTATCTTTCTAAATCTATTCTTTTGCTTTTTGGTTCTTATACGGAATAAAAGTTCTTTCACCCTAGGTGTGCATGGGTACAAACTAATATATTATGCGTACTTGTTGTAGTAAACAAAATATTTGCTGCTTAAGCGTACATGCACCTCGTACGCTTCCCGCTGTCGAATTTCCAATGAATCGGTGAATTTCGGAACGTGTGTGTATGTACATATACGTAGCACTAACGTATTCATATTGTCAGAGTTGCGCTTATTCCTTGTTCTCCTTCATTTCATTCTCGTTGGTGTCGCCATCTGTCATGTATATTTTGTAGTGATGATTGGATTCTCATTCTATGTAAATATAATGTTGAAGGTCTGCCTGCTCTGTGCAAAGAGATTGTCTCAAGTGGTAGAATGACTCTCATTAGCACATCGAAGTTGAAGAAAGTCGTAAAAAACAATTTCAGCCGACCACCACTCTGCTGCAGCTGAAATCAAACCTGGATCGTGACGATGAGAGTCCAGCACGATGCCTAGATGAGTGCTCAGCATGTAGTACAGTATTTGGTTGTGGGTGACTACAATAATTAGCAATCAGAGCGTCAGTGGAAAGGCAGATAGAAACTACAATGATTATTATTGTCGTTTCCACCACTATGGCTGTTTATTTCATTTCACTAGAGAGAGAGAGAGGCTGATCTTAATTAAACTTTCATTTATTTTTATCGGCTTCCGTAATGTAAGATAGGATTATTATAATCGAATTCCCAGTGTATATATTTATAACTCTGAAAATATTGACTGAAAATTAGGAAAGTTTCATTGGCATGCGTCATTATAAAATTGAAAGAAACCATTCGATTATCGACTGCACTGATCATAGTCCTCTCATCGTCATTTTCACGCTCATTATTATAATTCTTAAATAATTATAATAAGCGTTCGAATGAGTTAATATACGCAATTACCGAAAACCGCCTTTTAAAATTATAGTACAGCAAACACCCTTTTTAACGGTCACCCCCCTGTTTTACGGCCAAATAAAAATTTCCCGGGCAAAAGCCTGTTTAAATAATTTATTTCGAACCACTGCTTAGCGGGCACCGTCAAATGCGGTCGCAGACACCTTTTTCATGATTCGTTTCATTGGACTAAGATCTCTATACGGACAGCAATGACAGTTTTCATTTAAATTATGCTCAATAAATGTGAGAATTGAAGATCATCGTACAAAAATAACCGACATCGTTTAGAAATTGGACATGTGAGAATCATCTCAAGAAGAAAGCGACATGGGAGAAGTAGAGTGTGAGGAGCAAGAAAGCAGTATCAAAGAGTTTCTATTTGGTTTTGAAGTACTGTATATTGGGCGGATTAAATAAGTTTTCCTGTAAAAACAACGGAAAAGCATTTGATCTCGCAGATTAAAAAAGTTTTTGATGGAGTTGGAGAACTTAGCAAAACCCACCAAACAGCGATGGACCAGTTTTTCCAAAGAGATGCAAATTCAGTATGCAAACTTTTTCAAATAACGTGATCTTCAAGCATTTGCAAAAAATGCGTATGATCTTCCCCTCTCCAGGGAATTTGTTAGTGTTAAAATTATTTGAATAATATTCCTTTTGTAATATTAACTGAGTATCATTTCAATAATTATGTACTTTCAAGACTTTAAAAACATCTTATATCGTCTGAATTGCGTTCTAATCAACCATTTTAGTTTTTGTTAATACTGTATTTTACACTTTCAACAGTTTTTTTTTTGTTTTGTTTCATTTCATATTTTTCTGTCAAGTGAGTGTCCACAAAAGAAGGGTTTCACTATACCTTCCTAAGTCAAACGCGCCCCCACGTTAATATTCCTCTAACGTACGGGAGACGCGCTGGACAGCAAAAGAAAAAGGTTTTACTATACTAATCGAAACAGCATTAAAAATTAAAAATTTAATCAACAATTAATTGTTTGGAGATTTCATTTCGTTTCGTATCAAAATAGTTCTTGCGTCTAATCGTAAGACATTTGTTCCGCCACGCTCTTAGATAATCATACCTATTTTCATGTTATCGGAACCAATCTGTCTAATACGATCTCAAACATATTCATGCTACCACGGGCACTTGTTAGTTGACTTTAGAGTTTAATGAGTTTAATGGGAATATCTTGATGATACATTCAAAGGTAATTGAAAATAATGAGCTGATGCTAAATGTGAAACCTGTGGAATTGTTGAGTACATATAAATGGATACATCTGCTTAACTAACATTTCGACTGAGCGCGTAGTCGCATTGAAATACCAACACGATGCTCTATTCTACATGAATTACATTTATACAGCCCAACCACTCATATCACATACGAGTTGGAAACATCTTTCCATCGTGATTAAGGAGAAAACTGTGACCGGGACCCCTGTTTCTAAAAGACATTCTTGACAAGACTTAACCCTTAACTGGCGTTGTGAAAATTCTGTGCGTAACTGGCGTCGTGTGGGTCATTTTGACTCCAGCAAGTATTAATGCATTTTAAAAATCTACAAAAAGAGTCTTCATAAAAGCAATGGATCTTTTACATGCCTTCATTCATCTGTCAATTAATTCACTAAATATATATTTTTTTTAATTTGTGTAAATATTTTCCCAACAATTTTGTTTTATAAAGGCACACATTCGAAGAAAATGGAGGGCTACATGACTTTTGAAGAAAGTTTTAAATTATATATTAAATTTTTGAACGTAATTTCATGATTAAAAATATACTCATAAAATAAAATTCACAAATTAAAATAGTATTTACTACATTTTCACAAGCACCAAAATGAGTCTTATTCTAAGTCGGTAACACAGTACGTGAAAACAACACTGTTACATGTTGATCTTACATACAGTTCACTAACAACACAATCCTCAGCTGCACCTTGGATACCCGATGTTTTACCATCAATTTGAAACCGTTATCGAGAATACTGGCGCCCTTTCGATACGCTATTTCTATCTGAACACTCCGGCCGGCAGACAAACAGACTTACGCAAGTGGTGAGATGGGGTAATTTTGACTCCACGAAAAATTTGATCAATGATATAGAGGGAAGAAAAAGTAGAAAAACTTGATAAATTTATCAAACACGTGTATACAACTAGCTTGAATGTACTGAAAATAAGATGGTCCAGATGAATTTCTTTCTCAATGGGTAGCAAGATGAAAATTGTGTAGGGTCAAAATGACCCCACCACACAAGTTAAGGGTTAACAAGACACTAATCATCCTCTAAGAGCAATGTAAATGTGAAGTCGATATAATAAAAATAATAACTGTGATTTACATGCATATCTATCTAATGTTTCAAGATCGATCATTTTCCTATGCATTATGTTGTCAAAAATAATTCAATACATTATCGTGTCTAAGTAGCTGCAGCATTCCTTATAGACAAAAGTGCGGAAAACATATCTGTTTATGATATCTGATTTCTTTTGGATACATTCTTTGAATGCACTGTAGGTATGTATATATCATATAAATGTAACTGCGGATAAATAGATGGTAGTTCTGTGTCACGTGGGTATTGTTCTCATTATTTTGCAAGAGAACCCGGAGATTACTCGGCATTTGTCTCAGACATACTATCATGTTGTGATTTATTGTGCTTGTCATGTGGAATTTTACGTGGCGAATGCTAGACAGATGTGATTTATGACATGATAGTGAAATCCTTGGTGATTTCTGGGAGCAAAAAAAAAAAGATATATATTGGCTATATGCCAAATTCCAGAGATAGTAGGTCCCATAAGAAATCACTCGTCACTGTTATATATATTTTTTTTTCATCTTCCCTTTGTCTTGATATGAACATTTGTATTTTAAATTTCTTATTATATGAATCGGACTGTGAAGTATGATTTCAAAATTTCTAAAAAATATTAATTATGCCTATTGATAGACGTAATTTTAAATGAAATAAGTTTTTACGACATATTATTTTAATAACCATACAATTAATATTTTGAACTTCTTCGAATAATTCCATAAAATGTGGAAAAATTATTACGTAAAAATTTATTTTAAAGTAATGTTTGTTAATTTTCGAACAAATTTTTCAAAAAGCACAGCTTTTCTCAACTTTCTTACTCTAAATTTAAGAAACATCAATACAGCTAAAATTTAAAAAGTGTGAAGAGATTAAATCTTATCATATTTCTAGTAATCAAGATATCGAACTAAAATTATAGAATAACATTGGATTTATTTTAAACATACATACAATGAAAATGAAAGATGTGTTACAATGTTCGTCTGGTGTTGCATTTCACGGCAACTGTAATGATAAATAGAATAAATCAAAAGTGCTTAGTTGAAAAATAACATAATTAGCATTCTTAAAATAATACTGCGAATAAATGAACAATATGTTTTCATCTCTATGTTATGTACAAAAACATTTTGACTGAATGAGAGGAGAATAATTGAGAATCGTAAATGACATATTTTTTAATTCATTTTGTAAAAAAGTATCGTGATTACAGAAAAAATTACGATTTTATACAATTACATTTCATCAAGATTAAAAACTATTCAAATACTGGTATCTACTTGAGTCCAGAATTAATTCCCATACTTATACTTGGTTGAAAAACTATCTTTTAATGAACTATTCTGATTATTTTGATTATTGCGTAATTTCGGAAAAAGTAACAATTTTTGAAGCGTGTGCGTTCTTTCACAGCATACTGATATTACATCTCTCATGAGGGTTTCATGTGAAAAATTGGGGTTAAATCCTTTGTACATTATAAGTTTCTAAACATTTTTATCAATCACAATATTCTAGTTATTTTTTGTGTATTTTTTTCAATTTGTTGAAAACAATTTTGAGTGTAAAAATATAATTGTTAGATGTACAATACTGCTGCTAAAAATTTACTTGAAGTCTTCATTAAACTATTTTCAGTTTTTTAAACTATTTTTCTTTTCATAGAAGGAAACAATATAGGTATAGGCATCATTTCTCCATCTTATCTCACCTGTAATAACTGTTGATGAGCACATTGTAAAAAAAGATATTATTTTGGAACATTCAAATGCAAATGATCAGCGTTCACACTACACTCTCTTTACGCACCGCTCGTTCTTCTGAATCAACGGATTCCTAAAAATGATAATAATTTTACACTTAGAATGATTAAAAACTCTAAACCATCGACGTGACTTGCCTTAAAACAAACATGTTCCGACTGTAAAACAGATCCATTATTTTTTTTTTACTGTCGGATAGGTTCTATAACAACCGACATGATTATTTCCGCTGGTTATCTCGTGGTGAATTTCGATCTCGTTTGGTAGATCAAAATATATTCATATATTTCCTAACACTTTCAAAAAATCCACTGCACAGTTTCTCACTACTCATTTTTACTGCAGAACTCACTAGAGCGATTTCTGGAGTTTGAAATATTTCAGTTGTCACGTCAATTGATCATAGATAAATAATAGACTTCTAGCCAAAGTATACACAGCCATTTATTTTCGTTTTCAGGGATTTTGAACTTACTTCATCCAAAAAAATGATTAGTTCGTTATATGGAAGAGGATAGTGCATAAGAAAGTGCCTTTATCTTAAAGTTACTCACGAATCGCATATTTGAAAAGTATACTTCCGAAAGTGCGATATTCGATTTCAATTCAAAATCCCTCATGAAATTGATGGAAAGAATAGCATATAAAGCGTAAAATAAGAGTTTCCGTTATAGTTTATGGAATTCATTCCTTCATTTTCTGCAACTTTCTAACCCAAATATCTAAGCCAATATTGCACTTAAAAAACATGGATTTTTTTTTCTTCTCTTTTTATTTTTTGCACAGAAGCGACAGTGCAACAACTTTATATAATTAGGTTTTTTTAATGCTAGGCTAATAAAAACAAATTGTTTAATTTTTTTTATAACCATACAGCCCCCTGCTATATGAATAACGTATCTGATGTCTAAACGCTATTTCAATACTTTCTAATTATAATTATGCTTCAAGGATCAACGGTTCGCGGGTTATTCCAAGAGAAAGAGATTTATATCACCTTGCATTTTTCCGAATATTGCAAGCCATACGTTACAAATTATGATATTCTGCAAAAAAAATTCTAAACACTTAGTAAGCGCGAACACAAAAAAATGTATGTTCAGTACCACTCAAGCAAGAGAAGACAATTGAATAATATCAAATTAAACAAAGGAAATGAACATTTTAAATTGAATTATTCTCGTGGATAAAGAATGTTGAATGTTTCAATCGAGATTGTAAATGCTGAACAAACATCGAATATAATTGTTTTAATTGGAATTAAATAGAATTATTATTTGAAATCAAATTTTAATTCATTCAAATTGTAATTACTTGAAACCTTTGGTCTGATAAATGTATGTTTGTTCTTGCTCCCGGTTGAGAAGTATTCGATTTTATATCTCTTGGTCTGGAACGACCTGAAATGAATTGATTAAATGCATGAATTTATATTAATTGAGAAAAAATACTGATATATATTTCATTAATCCTTTCATTCCTTCCAAAATAAACATAAACAAGAGCACGTCTTAAATCGGTAGAGAAAACTGAGATGAGTAAATTAATGTTCTTGGAAAAAAACAGCGAAAGTGAATCTGGAAATTTAGTAAGTATAAATAATTCAGTTATTTTACAACTAATATATTTCTAAGTAATATTTTTCGCTAGATATAATCTGCAAATGAATTTAAATTTGAACAAAAAACAACTAACGTCGCTTTATTTATTTCTCTCTCACGTTTTAAATTCGCTTACAGTAATTACGGTAATGTGACCAATGATATTAGTTAATACATTTTTGCTCGATATCAGGTCAAGAATTAAGATATTGAGTGTAATTTTGTTCGTATTAATTCACTATATTTCATCTGTTTTATTTCTTAGGACATCCCTTTTTCTTTGTACGATATTCCTGCTATTTCATCCCTTTTTGAACGGATTTAAATTAATGAAATTCAGGTTTTGACTCGAAACGGAAATAAATAAATGCAAATGAGAAGCTTTTGAAACCTCCTTTGAAAAATGAGAACGCATTATATAAGAAATTTTACGGATATCCATTTTTTTTAAATTCATTTTAATATTAGGGATTTGAATTTTTCTATCTTTCTATGATATATTTGTGTACGAACTCACGTGAATATAACTGGTTGCATTCCGATTTACATACAAAACAGTTTTCTTTTAATATATTTTTTTTTGAATTGTGTACATTAATACACAGTAACTAAAACCAGATCACGAAATGCCAACAAACCTAATAGTTGTCTTTTCTTTTCTTTTTTTAAATTTAAGAATTAGCATAATCTATTTATCCAGCTGTATACGCAGAAGATTCCGCTGACTTTTATTGCCCCGTGAGCTTCGAAAACATGTTTTCCTATCTTAGGAAAGATAAAAAAAAACCAGAATACTAATTACTCTGTTAGTTTCTGCGATTAGTATTCCACCACGTAATTGAGGCTTCACTTAATTAAAAGACAACTTCGGGTCGTTATCTAATGCTGAAAGCAACACACACACAACATCACTTTCTTTTCCCCCTACCGGAATTATTTTTGCTATGGTTCTGACAAGTAAAACGTTGCTTTCATGTTCGCTTAAATCTGATGATGTAATGAGTCCCTTCGCGTAAATATGTAATGCGAGCGAAAGGATCGAAAACTTACTTTTTGGGATGAGATCGGGGCTTTCGTTCCTTTCTCTCATTCGTTGCAATTCCGGTTCACTATCGACGAGAAGGGGGAAAAAGTCACAGAAATTATTTTAGTATGAGAATAGAATATTTAAAAAAAAAATATATATATATATAATATTATAAAATTTAAATCAAATATATATATTATTATAGAACTTCAATCGAATATATATATATATTACTATAGAATTCAATAAGACATTTATTAGGAATTTTGCGCACGAAAATTTTGTGATTATCTGAAGAAAATTAATAGATTGACATGTTTTCTACAAGAAATGTATGGTCGACGTTCCTTATAACAACCGTGCTTTATTGCGATGAATCCATAATAATAACGGGACCAAATTTTACCAAATTTAGAAGCGTGAATCACTCATAAAAATTCAATTTTACTTATCCAAATTTTGTTGGAGTGAAAATACTCCTTCAAATTTAAGAAAAATTTTTATAGAGTTATTTCTCTGTTTTTCACAAGATCAAAAAACCTCTTTTGACGGAATTATTCCTTAAAATTCTGGAGAGGTCTGAAAAAAAAATACTCTTCATAATTATTTTTTCGGACAACGTTCATTCTCAGTCACTCTCAGACTCTAAACATACATACGTTGTAATTTTATCTACCACAGAAAAATGGTGGCTTTCTTAGTCAGTTTTGGTCAGTATTGGTCCATAACCAATAAGCGGTTGAAAATGAAAATTTTATCAACCAAAACATGGCTTCTGGAAAATAATTTCACAGTACATTGAGCACTATATTGAGAAACATCGTTAAATGGTACCCCTTCTGCCACCTATCAAATAAAAAACACAACTGTTATGATTCGGATTGGTGGACGATTTTCAATTAATATGCGCCACGAAAAAATAAAATACAGCATGATGTTAGTAAATATTTTATAAAGAATAATACTTACATTACTTGGAATTTTAAGTTTGCTGTGAGATTTTAACAGTTACTATTTGTATTTAGTAAAATAATATGAATAAAAGTTTGGCACAATTATAAAAGTTAAAATAAAATAAGCCTTTCTAATTATACTAATGTTGTTATACTACCTTTGAATTTCGACACTTAAAATTATACATTATTGCTTACAAAGTAATCACTAACATCACACTGTATTGCTTTTTTCATGTCGCACACCAATCAAAAACCAATCACCCATTCCAATAATAACAGTTGAAGTTTTTATTTGATAGGTGGCAGAAGAAGTTCAAGTTTGGCGATGTTTCTCAATATAATACATACTGTACTGTACATTTATTTTCTAGAAGGCGTGTTTTGGCTGATAAAATTTTATTTTTACCTGTTTGTTGGTTATGGAAATTGATTATGAAATGCATCATTTTCTCCAGGGTGAATAAAATTACAAAATATATGCGCATCTATAATTTTTCTTTTGCTGAGTAGAAAATAATTCCCTATATTGTATAAGCTAGCATGTTCTTTTGTCAATCTGCACAGATATCGAAATTCTGTGCGCAGGGAAACAGGTCAGTGAAATAAAAGACAATATGCGCTCATCTGAAAGAAAACAAATTTAGAGGGCGCATTCTTCATGTAGGAATTAAAATTTTCCTTTCCCTGCGAGCATCTCGACGCTTATCAGGCCCTAACCCCAAATCCTGGAGGTAGCCCACCCCTTCCTATACTGAGATGTTTATAGAGGGCCTCTTCTGTATTGAGTTCATAGTGTAAAAAAATAATAATAATGCAATTTGTCCATGGTTTAGTGCAAATGTTAGAATAGTTAGCATTTCTCTACAAACAATTTAATGCACATTAATTGTATACGTACATGACACATTTGAATTTTAGTGATTTGATTTAGATTTTTCATTAGTATTTTATGGTACGCATACACACACATACATAGGCATGACGTAATCTCGAACACAGGCCAAAATTTTCGCTTGGGACCCTTGGGATCCCTGGGACAGGCAAAACAAACGTTGAAGAACCTTTTCAACTGGGGAGAAAATGTCTGGTTTATCAGCAAAAAATTTGAAGCCCCGAATTAATGGGGGGGGGGGGCATATCAAAATTAGGTCTAGCTCGAGCAGTTCCAGCACTTTAAGAGCTTCTGTATTTTTAGTCGGGAAATGAACTTTCTTGGTGTCACTTCTTTTATTTCCCCTGTACCGTTTTGGTACATAAGGAGTTTATGGTCACTTTCGAACATATAGCAATGTTGTTATCAAGTTTTTTCTTCAAAAGAAACCATGAAATCATTTGTTTCAATTTGTTTGATGAAATCATAGTGACGAGTTTACCGAAATTAGTGACGAGTAACCGAGGGTTTAATAGCATTGTTATCTATGGAAGCTGGACGAGACCGAAGAAAAATTACGACTTAACCGGAGTGACAACTTACCGAGGTTATACTGTATTTTTATATTTCCATTTCCAGTTGATTCATCTCAAATTAGATTCATTGATGAACTAACTGTTGAATAAATTTGAATAAAGTTCCATTTCTGGTAAAAAAGGGAGTTAAAATAATGCAGTATTCATATTTTCTTCATATTCTATTGGCAATAATATTTCTCTTGATTTTTCTAAGTTTTCCAGTTATTTTACAGTGTGTGTGTATATATATATATATATATGGTAAAATAACTGGAGAACTTATATATATATATAATTTATTGCATTTCAAATTCCATTCCATTGCATTCTGGAATTTGTGTGTGTCCTTAGATTTCTTCCCACACATGCTGCTATCGTCATATTTTTCTCACATGATTTATTTGATTTTTTTTCACGTTCCCATCAGTCAAAAATTCATAAGCATGTCAGAGTTCCAATTACATAAGTGTTTAAATTTCATTATTTGTCATCACTCATTACTTTATGTGGCTGCAATTTAACATTTAAAATTCAATTATGATGATTGACATTAATTGCATCATGACTGATATGACGAAAATCGAATTACACATTCTAGAAGATTGACGCATCTTAAATTTAAATATATTTCGGAATATCTATATCGACCTTTTTTTCTGCTTAGAATATGTAAGTTTGATCCAGATAAATATCCTAAAAAAGTGTTCGATTTACTGCTTTTCGATACAAAAACATTTACATTATAAAATTACAATAAAATTGTGTTGGCATTTTGAAATATAAAACTTGAGACTTCCTTTTTCTGATTATATAATATTTAAGAGCAGAAATAATATATAATATCAGCTTATTTATATAGAAGAATTTAATAAATACTTATCTAGCATATAAACTATACTCATAATTTTTCGCTAACAACTTTATTCGTAACGAAATAAAAAGTAATAATATGGTGCACTCATGTATGAGCTGAGCTAATACTTAAAGATAATTAATGATATTCACCCGGAATTCGAGGTCATCCTTTCACGTTGACCTAAAAAAAATTGAAAAGAAACCTATTATTTGTACAACGCTAAAAATTCAGGGGAAAAAGTTACATAACTCAGACAAAAAATAGTAATTAGACGATTAATGATGAGAAAAATATTATGAGTTTTTCTAACAGCTATTCTTAATTTTCTGATATAGTATAAAAACATTCAATTTACTATGAATCAAATGCAACCAAGAAATTTAAGAAAGAGATTAAAAAACACAAGAAACAAGCAAACGAACAAAAAATTTTTTACATGCATTCGATTGTTTTAAGTGGTTTATACTTTTTTCATAATGATTTTGAATATTTTCACGCCAGAGTCAAAAATAGTTTCACACGAATAAGAAAACAGTCCAAGTTAAAAATCCTTTTATAGTCCCAGGTGCATTTTTCGATACAAATCAAGTTTTACAAGATTCGAGAAAACGTTTTATCCGCTTATGAAAGTCAAATTTCTCTGTGCAGATAAACGTCAGTCTGAATGTTATATAAATAAATAAATATATATATATACGCACATATATTTCTTTATCTGATCCTTTCGCGAATATATTATCCGAAAAGAGGAACAAGAGGAAAGAATGCTACAGAAATTTACATAATTGTTTCTATTCGCACGATGTTTCGCTGAAACCAGGACAAAAACAACAATATTGTCTGTATCTTGAGAAAAACCCACGCATTACTTTTTTTTTAACTTTCAATTTGACATTTCGAGTGATTGTTTTATTTTTCCTCCTTCGATATGTCTATCGATTTTTGTTTATTTCAATTTATTTGAATGAGTTTAATTTTTATTTTTCAAATTTATTCTTAAGAAAGTGTAATTAATTTCATTTTGTGAATGTTTAAAAAAAACATACATATTTGAAGAGAAATCAATCGCTTATATTTGCACTTGAACGTACGATAAATAAGTCAAAGTATTTTATTTACCTGATATAATTTTACCGCATGAATTCCAATGAAATAAAAGAATTTTAATAACTGCTTTTTATTGAAAATATCGTTTTACGAGATTATGCTAATTTTTTCTACTGTTTGGAACGAATGAAAATAATGCCTGAATGGAGGTCGAAAGGTTAAACTTTATGCAAATGATTTACATCACACATTAGTTCGAAGAATTAATGCAGGCGGTTTGTTGTGAATAACTAGATATTTGGTAGTAGAGAAATGTTCAAACTAAGTTCAGAAAGTAATACGGATACTCATCGAGAGAAAAACATGTAAAAATTCACCTTTATTTGGATGAGCTTTTCGGTTTTTCAAGACGAGGAAAACCACCACAAAAATGAGGACTAGAAAAAACAAAATGCCAACGGCAACGGCGATATATATTTTCAGAAACGAGTCTCCTGAATTGGTGAAAGTAGCTGAAAAAAAGGAAAGAAATTTGTATGCACAGTCAAGTTCAGAAATATGTAATTATTTATCTTCACAAACGAGTGAAATATTCCAAATATTGTACTGTTCCTGTTACATGGCGTACTCGTGATTAGCATCGTAACTGTCTTTATTGGGCGTATGAGAAATGTAGTAGCGAAATGCAATCAAATCCCGCTATAACGAATTTCATTGGAATGATAATTACGTGGGTCCGGAGGTACTACATCCAATGTTATAAGAGAATGTCCAACAGCAGTGTTCTTCAACTGCCCGTCCGCAGACCTTTGCCGGTCCATGGAAACTTTTTTCTGTCAGCCCATGAAACATTTTACGCAATTTTTGTATGTCACTGCATGGTTGGATAGCTGCATTTCTCGGTGTGAACATGTTTTTGAAATTTCTACTCACGTAAAAAAAGTGAAAAAAAAAGGGAGATGCTGCAAAGTTAGGGAGGGTGAGACTTGAGGCCATATGGGCAGGATACAAGTGGCATCCCATGTTTTCTGACACATACGTACTTAACCGGCATACTATTGTCATAACATTGCTTGAAATAGAAGAGCGTTGCACTACGACTCCTACTATTACCTATCAAATATAAATACGGAATTATTTGTTATAATTATTCTGAGAAATAAATATTTCATAGTTGAGTCTCGCTATATATGCAGCTTTTGTAATCTGCGTAGAAGTGAAACTCGGAAACACGTATATTTCGAATGCCAATCTCGGAAGCACGTATATTTCGAATGCCAAACATATACAACCGTTCGGGATAGATGGCAGCAGGGATCCTAGCAAAATGTGCTATTTCTCGTATGTAACAGAATACGAGACATAAGTCAGAAAGATGGCAATTTTCCTACGGTAAATTGTCCTTCCTATGGTTTAATTTTTCTATGGAAATTTCCGGATGGTTTTTATAATTTAACGTTCGCAAATTATTTCTTGCATTCATGCTAGTTCCTAAACTTTCTCAAACAATTCTCTAGGTTTGCAAGTAATAAAAGGTTGAAGAACACTGTCCTATAGGACCAAACTTTCTGATCATTATACCAAGAGGCTCACTGTAAAGTTTGGTTGTTCTTGTGAGGCTCAGCTATAACTGCAGTTTATGAAGAAATAAAAATCCCTTTCCTAACAGAATAAATTAAACAACCAGCGATAAAAAGCCAGTATAATATAAGACGTACTTGCTTAACTCATTCCCCGCGAGATAAATATGTTCATTGGAGTTTTCTGGACTCCGATTTATTTTATAAAACGGGCCAACGATTTTTTGACAGTAGTATTAGTCGGTCTTTTTTATGATGCTTATCAAACAGAGGCTATCCATCTTTGGGTATTTTTCTTTGTGCTGCCCCGGATAATGTCTTTCACAAGCACTCGAGATGACTAAGCACGAAGCAATTTCACAGACAACACATATTTATTTTACAGAATAGTTGTTACACGTATTCGCAAACGGCGATTTTCACGAAACACGCTAAAAACAAAGAGCGGCCGAGAATTAAGATCCCGTCATTCAAATAAAATTCAACTAACTGTTCATAGTTCACCCGCGGCGGCGCCACAGTGCAGCAAATAAACCTTCCTTCCAAAATAATATCTCGACGATTCACGCGTTATTTTTACACTTCTCTTGGCGATATGTCATCGCCCAGATCATTGGAGCTACCGTGCAGATATTCCAGATTCAGTGCAGATATTCCATGTGTAATTAAAATAATTGTAATGACTTAGGTTTAAACATTTTACTAGCACTCAAAGCATGAAAATATTTATTTGATTGCGGTCTACGACCGTCTATCAAACCGAGAAAGTGGCCTACAATAGGTCTCCAAATGGCTCAAATGCTCCACACTCTTCCATATGTCGAGAATTTCTTATATACGGCTTCGTCAGAAGACCTCAAGACAACCTTAGTATTTTGTAGTTTGTAGTTTCACGCTAACTGTTATTATCGTTGGTTGTCTCTGATACTGAGTATTTCATTATATGCACATAAATTAGAATTCCTACAAATTGTATGCATAAGTAGACTGAAGAAATAAGAAATGTAGCTGATCCATTTCATCATTACCACTCCTGGCACAGACTTGGAGAAAGTTCAATGTTATTTAAGTTGATGATCTCTACGGAGAGATCCATATTCTAAGATCATGCCCACAGTTAAGGCATTTAGGGGGCGCATGGGGAAAAACCCACCATGAGATGGTGACAACAAATATATATATACATATACACTTCTACGCACGAAAAAAGGGAACAGACTTAGAGTGAAGTGATAAAACAAGAAAATGATAAGGCGACGACACACACAAAAAAAAAAAAAAAAATGTGCTTACATTTGGCATATTCTTTATCCCTAGCACTTAGTAGGATTAAGTTGCTAAAGTCAACAGTGAGATTAATAGGAGCACTTCTCCCTCGTCCATTAGACGTGTAAAGTAGCAGGAGGAGAACTAACGCAGAAGAAGAAGAGGAGGAGGACTGGTTGATCTTTTCTACATGAAAAACTGGAGAAGAATCCAGAGTGATATTTGCTTGCAGCCTCTTTGATTCCGAATCAAACACTTCGAGATGAAAACGTTGTCTTCCGATTCTGAGCGATTCATTTTGGCAAGTGACAGAAAACGAACTATTGGACGTCAACGTGAAGTTGCAGTCACGAAGTACTCTTGGGGGGTCTACAAAAATGTTAAAAATAATAAGTACAAAGACAAGCTTACAGAGTGGACGAGATCCTGGATATTTTGGACATTAATAAACAAATTGGCATGAAAAGGTGCGGTTTGCACTAGAATATTCGTCAGGACCAAGACATTTATTGACAAACTTCAAATTTCACTCGCAGGTGGTGCTGTAAAACGGAAAAACTCGAAATTACACGTGAAATACAACTCAAATAGAGCATTATTAATTTTTGTGAGAATTTGCGTTACATAAAACTGTCACGTTTCAATATCAGCGACATTTTTTTTTAACTCGGGCTGCATCTAAGTAGGTTGCTCAGGTTTAAATATGGTAATTTTATGTACGGAAATTGTCATAAACATTAATTATGCACTGTTTGTGTTGCATTTTATGCGTTGTGTCGATTTTTCTTGTTTTACAGCCTCACCCGTGAGTGAAATATAATTTTTTTTTTTAATTTTCAAAAAAAAGAAACTCGGCCATGATAAATATTTTAGTGCCAATTGAAATTTTTATGACGATATTGGTTGATTTTTAACTATAATAGAGCAGGATTTTAGACTAACCTAAAACTGCCGTTGGAAGTCAAATTGACCTTCATAAGAAATCCAAACGCTATTTAGAATGTAACTGTTTCTTTTTTACGAACAAATGATGTGAAATAACAATTTATAAGATTTACCTTTTTCATGATGTGTTTTCGTATGAATACCTGAGAGCTCTATATTTTGTAGTCCAGTATTTCCCAACCTGTAGTTCGCGGTATAATAGTCCTTCACTACCATTTAATGACACATTTCAAGGACACATTTAATCGTGTGAAATTTTAATTTGTAACATCATTTTTTATAATATGCAAATTACACAAAAAATACATTTTGGATTTCATCTCCACTGCAGGGGGGTCCGTGCTATGAAAAAGTTTGGGAAACACTGATGTAGTGCATGTAGTACTCAGCATGTGGACTACTACTACTACTGCTACAAAACCGACATGCACCTCATACACATTCCTCTGAGGAATTAATAAAAAATCGGTATATGTCGGAACATGTTGTATATGCATAGCTCTAACATACGTATGTTGACCGACTTTTGCTTGTTTCTTATACTTGTTAGTGCTGTCCTTTTTTTGAAGTAAATATGGTGAATGCTTGAATATTCATATCGTGTCAGTATCGTGTTGTAGGGCTGCCCGCTCCCTGCAGAGAAACTTTTTTAAATGAGGCAGCATATATATATATATAGACTGATACATCTACGCCAAATTTAGTAACATTGTTACAAGTAACAGTATATGACTTTTTGCGCTGTCGTTTGCATACACATTTGTGTGCATGGTTCTAAGAATCATGACATTATTTTTCTCTTGCAGCTGCATACCGTGTCCGTTGTTTCCATTTGTCAGTGCAGCAGATAAATACCGTGTCATTGAAGTTTCATGGCTATAGGAGGTGATTCTTGCTTGTTCAGACGCATTGTCCTTTTGTGGAAAGTTGGTCTGCAGGTTTCGCAGCAGTGAAAAAGTCGCAATTAGTGACATTCTTTCCGGAATTTAGATGCAGATACGGTAATTCCAGCACTATACTCTCTCCTAAAGTTGTATATTGGTTGGCCGCTCACTAATTATTCTTGCCCAAGTACGGATGGCCGTTCAAGAAACATTTTTAACATCAGTTGCTAACCCGAACTTCCTGCCAAACTTTCCCGGCTTGTTTGCCATGCATTGCATAAATCTGCTCAAATACGGTTATTTCTGGTCCAGGACTATGGCGCACATAAAAGTTTTCTATCAGCCTTGTTTTCTGTAACCAAGTGTCTGAAGCACAAGCAAATATGCAAGTTTGCAGGTGCTCAGCTCCGCTGCTTCAGACGTCAAATCTAAGATACCACATGATTTTACGGTACCGACTGTATGGCCTGTGTTTCTTTGAACACAGCTTGTCCGTGATTCTTGTTCCACCAATCATCTACAAATATCAACCTAAAAATCAGTCCTTTCTCTTATGAGGGAGAAAATGACCCCTATTGGGTGTTCTAGGTATTATTTCTATGATTATTTGTTTTGATAATTAATATACAAATATGAAAATTTACCATAATATACCTGGGAGCATTTAAGGAAAAGTCAGAAAATAGCTTCGACGCGTTCTATTATTGTACGTAGATATGAAGGAACATTTGACGATGAAAAAAACTGGTCTCAAGATCACTTCAACGGCACTCCTGATGTTAATATCATTTTTAAAATATGAAATATGCTAAAAAATATTTGAATGTGCAATGCATATTTTCCACATTTCGGTATCCTTTGTGTGTGTGTGTGTGGTGCATGCCCAAACACATTTATCTTTCTATTTTCCACGTTTCACATGCGTGCATACTTCCAGCTGAAGTACGTTTTCAAGCGAGAAAATCAATAAATAACATATGCAAGCAATTCTGATAATGCAGTGAACGTCAGTTGCAAGATTTACGCATACTGTATCTTATTCCAATATACATGGGATACGCAAATAGATCAGCTGGGGATCACGTAAAACTAGAAAAAACGCCTCTATGTAGTTAGATATTGTATGTTTTAATAGGATGTAAATATTCCCAGAGCGTGAGATATCGAGCAATCGTGAGTACTCCCAAATTTTACGGAGGATATGTTAGTGTAGTAAACATTCCACTCTGGCGATGGATGACGCAAAATCGAGTAAAGGATTCGATGATGGAAATAACAGGTAAATATCATGTTAATAGCATTTTACCAAATCGTATTTGATGTAGCACATTCAAAAATTCATGCATATTGTGAAATTCTTTATTAAATATAAATATAGAGACTCTCTGTACCTGACTTGTGAATTGCGCATAGGAATCTAGGAATTGTTACTTTATTTATGAATTCGAGTTCTCAACGGAACAAAATGTATTTATGTGTTGATAGTTTTAGCTGTATTTAATGTGTTAAACTAATTCCAATTTTATAGCCTTTTCCATTCAAAAATTCGAAATAATAGTAGTCCATATCGATATTAAAAGTATTCTCAGACTTTTAGTTACATCTGTTCGAGTATTTACTTCAGTATGTATAGTTTCATTATTATTTAGCTATTTAAATAGCATTTCTTCCATGTATATTTCGACTAGCATAAATTGTATGTGAATAATATTTCAATCTTTCGCTTCTCTATTGCCATTTTCTACTCTATTGACATAGTCTTCATTATTTTGTATATTATTTTAATATGATGTTCAGTAGTCGTTACGCAGGTTTTCTAAGAATGCTTCAAATGAATTCGAATTGTTCATTAAGACAGGGCCTGGACTAGAGGGGGGGAAAGGGGTACAACTGCCCGGGAGGAAAATTTTAGGAGGTAACAAAAATACCCCTAAATAAAATCAAATTCCACGGCGAGGGGAAAAATTAAAATTTTATTCCCCAACTATGGCGTTATATACTCATTGCGTATACGATTTATTTCTTTTCTCCGCAAAATAGCACACGGTCTTTTGAGTTGCTGTAGGTGTAAAAAAAGTGTGATCAATGTTTTCATGTGTATAAAGGTAAATATTAGTTACGCATGACATGTAACTGCAAGTTAAAAGAAAAAAACAGACAGCTTGTCTAGAAAGTTTCAACCCGTTGACAGAGTAATTTATCACAGAAAAGTGCAGTAAATGCGCACCAAAAATATAAATATTTTTTGTTTGTTTGTTTTGTTGTTGTTAATTATATGAAAAGATTTTGAAATAAATAAAGTTGATTATAGGAAAAAAATTCCAATGAAAAGCTAAACTAACTCAGTTAGGGAGAAGAAAACATTTTTTTTTTTTGCAAAATTGTGTTCAGAAATATAATCATCAAATTACAAACAAATTTTTTCTGTTGCCCGAGCTGGACTCGGGCGTCATTGTCAAGAAGTTAACCAGTCCATTGTCTTCTTACCTGTTTCGTTGTCATAGTCGAAGACTTCCGATTGGAAAAATATTTAAAATGAAGTAAATATTCACATTATATGTTTTACATAAACATAAATTAATTTTATTAAAAAGATACGAATTTAAAATCCTATATTTTCTCCATGGATTTATAGTCAAGTATTTAGAAAGTTTTTGGCCTTGCAGTTATATGAATAAAACTGATTAATAAAGCTTTTGAAAAGAGATAATTTATTAAATTGAATTTTTCCCCATAACATGAAATGAGCAGTTCAAATGAATCAATGTAACAGAGACATGTTTGAAACTGATATCGCATTTTAATGCTCAATTTGTGATCGGCTCCTGAATCCATTTATAAATAAATACTTCTGTTAATATTTGTCGTCAATTAAACTTGTATTGTTACATATACAGTATTTCAGAAAAGACTAACTTTTTTTAGAACTGACTTAGACCCCTGGGGAAAAATTAAAAAAAATTGAATTTCGTATTTATTATGGAAAACTATGTTTATATATAGGTACCATAATGTGAATATTTCCCTCATTTAAAAAAAAAATTGCGCAATTCGAAGTTTTCGTCTACGACCGACCAACGGGTGAGAAGGCCAGAATGAGAACTTTCTGGACAAGCTGTATATGCACGTATATTAAAACAATCACCGTTGGGATCCTTGGTTACATCCTCGAGTGAATGTGACATATGCGTACGAAAAAAAATCAACATTAAAATGGAATATCAATGAATATGCAGTCAATTTCTCATTCACATATAAAAAAAAAATCGTTTAAATGGAAATATCCACATACCGTAGTCATTCAGGAACTTATGAAAGAGGAACACTCAACATGAACGGATTGTATTACCTTCTGGAGATATCAGCATGCAGCATGGTGTACGTTGGATCCCTATGGCATTTGTTCCTTGACAGCACATTATCCCGTAATCCTGTTTTGCTTCAATGTGGTACACGATGCTACGGGATGTGAAATTCATTGTGAAATAACCGTATTTGTTCCGTAGAAACCAAGTAAATTCAAATTCACATGGATCAGCATCTACTTGACATTCTATATCTGCAGAATCCTGAATTGACACTGCTATTTCCATATTTGCTGGCTGGACACAAATAGGAGAATCTGCATAAGCAATTGAAAGGAAACAATTCAATGGTAACTGAGAAGTTGCATTGATAAAGTTCCAATGGTAACTTATTTTCAAAAGGAAATATTTTTACAATTACTGAATTCACAGAAGTAAAAAAAAGTTTGTTCTCAGGAATGCGCTGCTTTGCCAAACAATAAAATTATATAACATGTGGTATATAGGAATGGTATATGAATAATTAAATATTGTGTTTCTCTTGATCAACGAGAGGATATCTACATTTGAGTTTTTGAAATGTTGTACTGCATTTTTTGGAATAAGTGGGATTATTTATTTCCGGAGATCGTGAATTCTAACACAATTGATACGTTTAAAAGGAAATGCGACGCTTATAATGAAATGAATCGATAAATTATCCATACTTAGAAAAGAAACAATCATAATCGTTTCTATGAGCAGTGTATAACATATATTTTTTTTATGAGTAGTGTATTGTAATATAATACATATTATTATTGGTTCCCTTTTATTGGGTTGCGGTTTTTTAGTTACATGGGTATCTTTTTTCAGCCATCTGGTTGGGAAATTTGCCTTTTGTCTCTTTTGTGTTTGTCTTTGAAAGAACAACAGTGCAAATGACCGCAATTTTTTTGGTTCCGTTTTGAATGAAAAATGCCAGAAATGAGTGAAAAACGAGAATATATGTTCCCCTTTGGAGGTGCTAAAATATGTTTGTGGTATAAACGGCTGAGTTTTCCATTGTAATTCGTACCAAATGTATTACCGTTAGAATATCCCCTGTTTCATAATCCTACAGAGATCATCGCAAAGGTTCAGAGACCATTAAAAAAAGTGAATTTAAAAAAAACGTGGAAACGCTCTCCTTTGAAAATAAGGTCCTCCAAAAAAAAAAAATATTTTCAGTGTTGTTATTATGGAACAAAATCTTCAATGAAATGATTTTGAAACATAGTAAATATTCTCTCTCTCTCTCTCACACACACATACACACATGCCTGATATATACTCGTTTATCCAGTCTTTTCACGCTGCATGCAGGCTTGCTGTTTCACTGCATTTCAAGCTCGAATATCAACATGTGATGCACACAGACGGTTAAACATGAAGATAACCATTAAAAATTATATTTATGGCTAAAAACATTTTAAATAATTTCGATTAAATTTATAATAATAATAAATCCGATTCATTAAATACTTTCCGATTCAAATTCATTTTTTGGAATTCGCACAATGTTTTTGTATTTTTGGTACTCAAAATATGTATAGAAACATACATATCAACGCAAATCTTTATTTATTTTTTTAATTTTACGATTTTTTTGCAGAATTGTATTGCTAAATAAATTTAATGTATTAAATCACACTTTTCCACAGGAGGCACTTTCTCCTGGAAGCCATCTTAACCCCTCCCCCGAAAGTTCTACTCTAAGTAATGCCCTCTGATGAAAGATAGAGAATGTCCTGGAGTTCATATTCAACATGTTTTAACTCAAAACTTACACAATCCTTCAATTCAGTTCTTGAATCTCTGCGGTCAAAAGAAAAAAGTCTATAATGAGGAAAAATTAACCCTCACATTTGTAGCACCAAGTACTGAAAGTGATAAGTATATTTACTTATTACACCCAACTATATACCGTTTTCAATATTTAATCTAAAAAAAATCTAATATATGACTCATGAATGTACATCAAGTAAGTGAAGAGAACTCGTAATATCTGCTAGAGTTTTGTTTCCCCCTCTCCTCCTTCGTGCTCGTTAGTCCCTGTTTAGGTTGTCAAAATCAGAAACTTTCACGGACGTGTTCGATGTCACTGAGCTGAAATTTGCATTCCTCTGTTCGATGTTCAGGAAAATATACTGGTGTTAACAGCAGCATATATTGTAAAACACCGAATTTAGCGTTTATTTATTTTCGCCGCATTAGCATAATTATGTAACTTCTAAGGTTTAATCTAAATAACTTGGATTCTTTATCGTAGAATGTATCCGAGTTTCTCCTCCCAAAAAAACATTTTGAGACTAGGAAAAGGACGAGATACAGTATGTTTCATTCGCAAAACATCGAAACCCCAAGACTGAAAATGCATTCATGGACAATCTATTAGTGCCGAAACAAATATGAGTTATGATTGCATATGTTTTTCTGACGAATTCTTCAGTTTTTTTGATTTCGCATTCGCAATCAGTAACGTGTGCTTGTGCATTCCCATGGGCTTATAATATATTCTGTTTCATTGAACTGAATGTGAAATGCCTAACCTGAGTCATAAGTTGTTCAGGTAAAGCAGTTGGAAATACGAAGTAACCAAGAACACAGTTGCAGTTTTAGTTGTTTTTTATGATCATCAAGATTTATATACCTGTATATATAAACAAGAACCAGTTTTGATGCTGTAGGTTGTAAAATTTATAGGCCTTTCTTTTACTACCCAAAATATTTCATTATTCTATTTCTCTTCATATTTAATCGTCTGCATTTTTCTACTACAGCAACCCTCAGTTTATTAACGTCTCTGCGAACAATTCGGTTTACGACGAATATACTGTATATATATAAAATTATTCCGTTTACGAACACGCGAAACGACCTCAAGAAAACGGTCGAAAGAAGCATGTCTCAGACGTTTGAGATCACAATTTGTTTTTGGCAGAATTTGGTGAAGGATATCTAATCTCGGTTTAAAATTGTCGCCACATCAAATAAGGCTCCTTTTATCTATCCCAAAATTGGCTGGTTATTTCAAACTATATAAAGCACTGAAGAAAAAAAAAATTTCAATGATGTTTTTGTAATAATACCCGACATAGAACTAACAGTGAATGTATCCTCAGGAAACATTATTTTATCATCACATATATTGCATAATTCTCATTTACAAAGCTTGGCAGCAAGTGTTATACAGAATCATTTTGAGTCAACCCAATTTGGCTTGGAAGGGGGCATGTTTTGTGGCCAAATAGTGTTTCAAGCTATGTTAAAGTAGATGATGTACTATGTCGTTGGGATTTTGATGGTATTGACATTGAAATTGAAATGATACAGTACATATATTCACGAAACCAGACATTGTATTGACACCATTTTCATTCCGTTTGTATTTAATCTCTTTTAGATTATGGTATTTTTTTTTTAATTTGGTTTAATGGTAATGATTGGTTATGCACAACAGCTGTTGCAAAAAATCACACAAGAAATCTACGGAGCCCAGGAACGAATTAATTCATTTTACATTGATAACCAATTCGGCTTACGATTGAACTGCAGAAACGAATTAAGTTCGTAAACCGAGGGTTGAATGTACTTGTGAAGAGAACTGTGAAGATAAAAGACAAAAGAGAACGTTTTACGTATATACTCACGCTTCACTCGTAAGTGTATGGGTTCACTCCATCCGCGTCCGACACTGTTGGAGGCCGTACATTGATAAGGTCCATTATGTCTCCTGGACAAATTCCTTAACACCAGTGTGTAATTCTGAGCAATAATTCCAGCAGATATATTCGTGAAAAGATTTGAACGTCCGAAGTACCATTGAACTTCATTCACGAGTGGAAACGCAAGGACACTGCACTCAAAATATACGTCTATGCCTTCAACAACTTTAGCCAAATCGATATTTTTACCCACGCTTGCATTTAGAACAGGGACATCTGAAAAATAAACGCATCGTAAGCATTACCGATGGTTAAACTATGAGACTTGAAAATAGCTAAATTTCAAATGTGATGCATAGGAGGAAATAACTTATAGCTATCTGTTTGGGGGTAGCATAATGTAAAAATTTGAATATTCTAACCATTAATATAATTTTACGTCAGAAGACTACGAGAAATTGTTGTATTTTGTCTCGTGTCCAGAAAGTCCTTATCCATGTTTATTTAATTCTCAGCCATTGGTCGTAGACAATATCTTGTGCATGGTCGCTCATTTTGGGTCGAACAACCCACGGTTCTCTTACGAGTTGAATGGTGTCACTATCCCGGATGCAACTCAGTCACCGATTTGGGAATTCTCATTGACGAGCGACTTAAGTTTTCTGAACATTGTTCAGCGGTTGTCAAAAAAGCGAATAGAATGCTTGGTCTCATTTTCAAAAAGGTCTCTTCGCGTTCTCCTAAAGTCATTCTTCCGCTTTTTCGAGGCTTAGTTCGTCCTGGACTGGAGTATGCGGTAAGGTTTTGGAGACCATACCTACAGAGGGACATAGACTTGATTGAAGGGGTGCAGAGAAGAGCTACGCGTGTCCTTATTGGCACACAGGGCTTGAGTTATGAAGAGAGACTTCATTTTTTGAATATGTTTACATTGGATGAACGCAGGTGTCGAGGAGATATGATCGAAGTGTTCAAAATTTTCAATGGGATGGATAGGATGGACCATGAACTTTTAGTACACCGCCAATCAACCGCTTTTACAAGGGGACACCAGTATCGATTGGTGAGGGACAATGCAAGGTTATGGTGTCGCAGGGAATTTTTCTCTAATAGGGTTGTTAATAAATGGAATAGCTTACCCCCGGAGGTAGTAAATTGTAACACAATTGACACGTTTAAAAAGAAATACGATAAACATGTTGGGGTAAATCGAGAAGCTATCCATTCTTAGAATAAGACAACCATAAGTATTCTTTATGGGCATTGTATAATATTTTATCATGTGTATATATTGTTTGTAATTTGTGTTAATTGCATTTTTAATTGGGTTGCTGTATTTTTGAAACATATGACAACCATATTTTTATGGGCATCTTTTTATCAGCCACCTCGTTGGGCATTTTGCCTGTTGTGGCGTTGTATTTGTATTTGTATTTGTATTTAATCGCGAAAATGTTTTTTTATGAAGTAAGATAATTCATAAAAACAGTATTTAATGCTCTTATGATAATTATGTTAATTATAATTTAATTAACAATAAATAAATTAATCATTATTTAATACTTCATATTAAATACTCATAATACGTGATACTAACATTAAAAAAAAGTTAAAAACCACAAAACTAAACATTTTATATTTTCTCCGGGGGGGGGGGGCTATAGTCTGATACAGTGTTTAGAAAAAAAGAGGTGCGTTTCATCGCAAGGAATCAAGTTTCATCACCGTACGACAGATACTAATTGAGATACAGTCGACGCCACGAATTAGAATCACAGATAATCATAAAATTCGGGTATTGTTATCACATTTGCAGAGAATGGAATGGACCAATATAATAAAGTATTCAAAATTCGTCTGTAGTTTTCCGAATTTCGGATATTGTTATCTTTTTTTCCGTCGAAAGTTTTTTTTAGCGCATTCTCAAGCTAAGGTTTATCCAAACTTAATTTTTTTTTTCTCCTGCAAGTTTCAAACGGGAATTTTCGGATATAGTTATCATTTCGTTACTCTTATCAGAGATTCTGAGCTCCGATATGATCAAATTAAGAGGCGTAGACTGTATTTGATTTCAAAATCTGAATGTTTGCGATGCTTTCAAGCTAGCTTTTTGACTGTCATTGATGACTCCTTCCGAAAAATATAAACCAGAATAATTAGAGGCTGGTTATTTCTCTCCCTTGATGTCACTTCTGAAATGAATACTTTTTCTATAGGGGCCTAAAAATACGAAAAATTAAATTTTGTAGTTTTTCCAAAATATTTATTTCCCTGAAAGTACAATAATGAGGAAATTTGTCTCATTTGAAATAATTTTTTGAAATTATTGTAGAAAAATTTCCCCATTTCTTTTGATTGAGCAGAAAAACGCCTGGGAAAGGATTTTGGAATATGCACGTGATATACATCGCGTGTATATAGAGAAATTCGGTGCATTATTCTCATTTGAGTATCTTATTATGCGATTCTGTTAATCACGAATTTCAGTGAAAGGGACCGTTCAAGTACGTCATCAATTTATGTCATCATCGATGGGGGGGGGAGGGAGGGGGGGTTGTTGACTTTTGATGAAAAGGGGGGGGGTTTGGATAATGCTTACGTCATCAACCACCCTTTATGAAAATATGAAATATTTTAATGGCATCTTACTAAGTACGCCAAAAACGAGAAAACCTTTCGATAGTTTGTGGACACTTGAAGTAACATCCCCCCCCCCCATTGATAAATGTCCTATAGAACCACTTTAGTGATCTCTAAATGTTTTGCGGATCCAAGTGATCTGGAAATGTGTCCGGGTCGCTAAAGTGCTCTGGAACTGTGCCACTGATCACTCAAGTGATCCGTAATTATATGCCGCGGATCACTTAAATAATCTGAGAATGTGCCGCGGGTAACTTGAGTTATATAGAACCACACTGGGGAGACTTGAGTGCTCTAAAAATACGTCACATGCCAATCAAGGGATCTCTAAATGTGTCACGGATCGCTTAAGTGGTCTGCAACGGTGCCCCGGGTCATTTAATTGATCGGAAAATGTGCTTCGGGCCATTTAAATGTTCTGGAATTGTACCACGGGACACTTAAGCGATCTGTAAATGTGTCGCTTAGTTAAGTTTTACAAAATTAGGTTTGCGGAGGGCAGGATAAGCCCCAGGGCCACACATCAGATAACCCCCAGGGCCATATTCGGTCAGCGCGACAAGGGCCTTACCAAGGGCGATTTATGAACTTAGAGGGTGGGTCACAATGAATTTATTAAACATAAATTTTTAGTTCTTAGCCTTCAAATAACATCGAAATTAACAGAAATTGATTATAATAACATATATGTATAAAGACATTTTCTTCCAAAATTTCAAATTTAAAAAAAAAACTTTTTTTTTCATTAAAAAATAAATTTTTGATCGTCGGAGGGGGCACGAGCCCCCTATGCCCCCCTCCTCCTGTGTACGTCTCTAATCCCACCAATATGCGTTAGGATTCAGAGGTGCAGAACTGATGACTAAATTTTGCTGATAAGAGGGGAGGGGGTCAAATATGGCTAAAAATTTGCTTACATAATACTTGAACGGCCCCAAAGGGATAATTTAATTGAGCAAACATATCAGATAAAATCCATATACGTCAATTTGTAATGATACGGACGCGTTCTTGTTTGATTGGTGACTTGTTTGGTAATGAAACCAGAGAAAGCGAGTGTTTACAAAATACCTTCCATAGTATACAGCCATAACCCATGCATGCTATAAAACAAATTCATGGGACCTTATAATTCTTCGTTCATTTCGGACCTTTTTCCACTCTGATGGCGGTATATTTAATTCGGGTGCTAGAAATTTTTCTGAATTCATGTGTTTCAACTCAAATCTGAGCACGTATGACAGAAAATTTTATTTATCGCTCTAGTTAATCCTAATTCATTAAGTTGATTAATGAATTTATAGTAAGAAGCAAATTACTCACAAAATTATAAATCACAAACACTGGCATATTTAAAAAATATATCACTTTTGATTTCTCTTACAGCATAGAAAAATGGCATAACTAACGGAAGACCACTAGTGTCCTCTGATCCATGAGACTGCTTCTCTTCAATGTTTCATGATGTACTCTGCAAGATAAATTGCGTCGGTGATCTGTCCGATGAGGCGTAAATAACAGTCGGCTAACTGTGGAATTCTCGTAAGTGTTTTGATTTTGGTTCATCAACAACTGTCTTCCACCGAGATGCCATGAAAGTTTTGATGGAGGTCGAGATCCCGAAGTTTCACAAATCAGCTCGTGAGGTTTACCTTCATGTAGGTGGTCTGGAAAGTTGATGAGACGCACTGAAAGCGGCCTCACTATAAGACAAAAAATGGAAAAGATAATGATATCTTCAAATTAAAATCAATCATTTATTTGATACCAATCAAAATTAAATTTTAGTTAGGACGTATTATTTAGCACTTTTGTTTGTTTGTTTTGTTTGAGGCTTTATAATTTCCGATTCGTCTATATAGCTCTCCACTTCACCCTAGGAACAAGAAAATCACAAGAAAGCTTTTATCGGAAAATCCGAAGAAAACAATTTATTGTTTGTTGTTTGGAAATTGTATTGATTATTTGATTGTTTTTAAAAAATAAGTTATTTTTTTCAGAATATTGTGGAAGAGATTTTTAATGCAATACTGATTATATATATTTTTGGAGAGATCATAATTCGTCTCTGCCCCCCCCCCCCCCCCCCCGGGGACTCGAATCCGGGTCTCTCGCTTGCCGGACGAGTGCACTACCAACTAATCTTTGGAAACATAGAGAACACTTCTCCCTTGGAGCGTATATACATGTCCAGAGAATGGACGGCGGCAGCATCAGATAACCCCCAGGGCAATATTCGGTCCGCGGGCCAAGGGCCTTTATGCGATTTATGATTATATGGCTTAGAGGGTGGGTCACAATGAATTTATTAAACATAAATTTTTAGTTCTTAGCCTTCAAATAACATTGAAATTAATAGAAATTGATTATAATAACACGGGGACTCGAACCCCGATCTCTCGCTTGCCGGACGAGTGCTCTACCAACTAAACTTTGGAAACATAGAGAACACTTCTCCCTTGGAGCGTATATACATGTCCAAAGAATGGACGGCTGCAGCAATCAACTATTAGCTCGTGAAGGACATAGACCACCAGATGGTGACATGTATGTTTATTTTTAATGCAGATAATCGCGAACCATAATGGTTCTAGGAATTTTTGAATTAGCTGGGATGTTATGGTAAAAAAATTTAGTTGCGTCAAATAATTAATACTGATATCACAAAGCGTTGATATCTTATGAATCTATATACCGTGTAGCCTCTTCACTTTGGACACCTTTCTTAAATTAAACTGTTTTGCATGGAACAGATCATAATTTTGTATCAAAGCATATCCACGATATCTTGGACACCCTCCGAGTTGCTATTTTGGACAGTTGCAGCTCATTGTCTGCTGATTATCTGCGAAGTGTTGAATACTTGACAGTGTATATGAAGCTGTTTTTGGGAGGGCAGGTTTCCCTGTCTCACAGAAAGTTTAAAAAAACGCTTTATTAAAACAGTTTCATTGTTAACTTGCAAAATAGGGTGTATCAATCAGATCATGGTGTTTTTCTTACAATTTAGCATCTCTTTGCGCGTTTTTTTTTTCCATCCCTCCGCATTTCAAACTTTTATTCTACTTGAATGATATTTTGTATGCGAAGTGTCATTTTTGAATTTCTACCAGAATGCAATAATTTTAAACTTAACATTAGGATAAATGAAAGTTTGTAGAGTTGACCATTTTTTGAAAAGAAAAATAAGTTGTTGACTGTTATGGTGATTTTGGGCGTAATTAACCGGAAATAATTGAAACTTAGTTTGGATAACGACGTAAAATTGGAAGTGAATGGACATTTTTAGAAATCCACAAAACAAAACAATGCTTTTTATAATCAATGTACATTTAAATTTCTTCGTTGTAAAATATTAATAGTAATTAAAGAGAGAGATTTTGTACTCTTACACAAGATTACACAGATATTACACAATTATTCTCTAATACCTATTCAAAATTTAATGTTTTTAATGCTTATAAGTATAATTGGGATTTTCTCATAATATGACATTATTAAAAGGCTTCAACTATTAAAAAGATTATTCTATAATTATCATTATTATAAGTTAAAGTATTCTAATGATGCCATAAAATATTTCTTTGTGCCTCTATATCTCTTGGGCATCTTCTAATATGACCAGATTTTAATGGAACCATAGGTGTCCAACTTAGACAGGTTTTACTATAATATCCAGGGAATCCATGACTTTTATCTTCCTTGGAAACTTGTGCAATATTTTCCGTAACGTGTGTAGTTTTCTTTCTTGTGAAGCTCTGTCCCATATTCTTTCATTAGAAATAAGATTATGGATGTCTTTCAAGTCTTGCGAATATCAATATCTCATGAATCTTCGAAAATTCAATAATATTTATGCGCTGCAGAAATACTTATAATATCGTCTTGAATATTTTCGATGATTTTATTCTCATGCATGTTTTGATCTCCACAATTTCGTGATTTTGTAGTTCGTTATGGCTTTTTTTCCCGGTAATGCAGATCCGGCAAGATGAGATGTTCGGTCACTATCTATACTATTAACTCTATTTGTTACTGTAAAATATCCAATATCGAAATTTTTATATCAAGCATATTATAACAGTTTTCGTAATAGGAAAAACGTAAATGCGGATGGTGGTGGTAAAAATTTGTAACATCCGATAACTTCAATGATACAATCGTTCAACTGTCAACCCATTCGTTTTCTTCATATAATAATTATTATATATAATAACCTATGAATATTTTTGTATTCTATTATTCAAATTTTAAGTTTGCCTAACAAGTATATTTTGATCCCACGCATAAACTGGTTTAAACTGATTTAATTATGTTACAAAACCAACTACAAGAAAAAACTTCATTTTTATTGGCCTTTTATACTCGTGTCCATGACTTCTAAGATTATTTTCAACATCATTCTTGTGTAGAACCATTAAAAACAGATGTTAAAATAATTTTCTTTCGAAAAGTTGATCGTAAAAAAGGTTACTCCCGTCTAAAAAAAATCAAGGAATTCTTGTGAAACATTTTACCCATCATTAATTTTACGAGAGAATATATTAAGTAAGCGAAATTGACTTCTTTTTGTGTTGCCGTTAAAATAAAATTTTAGGTGACAATAGTTTACTGAAAAATTAATAAGTGTGACATTTGTTTCTATCTTTCAAGATAATTATAGAAACATCCTGTAAATAAATATTGTACAGACCAAATAACCATTGGATATTTTCCAAAATGTTCTTGTCATTATTGATGGCTGAATAGGAAATATATCGAGATATCTTGTATATAAAACAATTATAATCATTAATTCATTTCAACCAAATTGTTTCGAACATGAACAAAATAAAACTATGTAATTGAACTATGATTATTAAATAAAAATTACAGCTTAGGGATACTGTTTTTAATTACCATCATCTCTCGAATGTTAATATTATTGTGACGTACATGTACTTACTCCACTATAACCAAGCTGATATCTTTTATAATAGATTAATGTATGAATTTAAAACTTTTTCTTCTTCATTACAGACGTTGAGCTTGTTACACAATGTTTGCATGATATTAAATTATTTTTGCTGTTCTTCTTAAGATATTTATTTGAGCTTACAATCCCATTACACACCACTGTTCATACTATGCATGTTATAATTTATTTCATACCAATCGATATTACTTTATATATCTCTGCATAAATAATGGATTAAAAAACAAACAGATAGATCAATGGTGTGAATGGGAAAATATTAAGTTGCAAAATAATGCGATATAAGTACGTAGATAATTATTATTCGCCCACACAAAAGAAACTCTGAAAGACAGAGAAATCGGAGATTATTTCATACGTCATACTTACGTTGCATATCTATAATGATGGATGAAGATAACGGGATCGACAAGTTAGTGTTGGAAGCAATGCAAGTATATTTGGCACCAAATTCCCTTCTCTGGAGATTTTCAAGCGACAGTTCATTAATCACAGTGCTGTCGTTCATCTGGATATAGCTGTTGTCTACAAGCATCGATTTTTTCCACCACGACAGGATTGGCGGAGGATCACCTGAACTCAAACAAGAAAAAAAATCCATACAGAATAAAAAGGGTGCAAAATATTCGAGAATATGGATCAAAGAGAAAGAAGGTGGAAGAAATAATATAAGAAATTGGACAATTTAAGATGGATACTTCTTCATATATTGAATTCTCAGTTCTCGAAGAAATGACACGATTTTCTATTCAATTCCTTTAACCTGCCATTTTATGGAGATTTATTACTGTCATAATCGATTCCCGAAAGAGAACGCATAGGTTACTGTCGCAAAGGTATGGTGAAATCGAATCGACTCCCACGGTATGAAGATATAGGTTTAAGATTAACCTGAAATGTATTTCAGGTCTAAGAAATTCCAGTGATAGCTTCAATATGTCAGGTTGAATAGTTGGATGCGTGGGAAAAAAGAGCATCCTCCAATGGAAAATAAAATATGTACATATAATATGAATTTTTCTCAGTTGAATAGGAAAGGATATCTAAATAAAGACGGAATTGATGTGTCATTTTCTATCTCTGACGTATGGAACGAATTCTATGACACGTATTATCGGGCCGAAATTTTATTTTAGGACTTTCATTTTTAATAGTGAATTCGATGGGCATTGTAGGATAATAGTACGATAGTACGCTTGCTCTCTTGAATACATAATTTGCAGACCAACTACTGTACTTCCGGATTCGAAGCGAAATTGAAATTTTCATCATTACAATAAACTGCGAGAATTGGCAGTGAATACAATGGCGCTCTGCTCACCATATTTATATCAGGGAAATATTAATTTCGTTTGGATTTATCAAAGGAAGGAACTCAAAACAATGATGGCATCTTCTGAATCATGGATGAAAGACATAATGATAGAAATGTTGGTTTCAAATAATACCACCAGAGAATCAATGGAACTATTTCATTGGGAGATCTTTTCAGAATTCATCCCGTTTAAATTTACATATCTATTTCGCCAAATATTTGCATCGACTGTTGTCTTTAAGACACACCGAGAGTTTGGAACGTCTTATTTAGTTTCTCTCACACTAAATTTTAGATTGACTCATATTTATTGGCGGACATTACTCGAACTTATTTTGAACATTTGTATCCTTTCCACGGAGTTTAGGACCAATATCAATACCTATCAGCATGAATTTATGCCCTGGTAAGTTGAGGAAAGGTCAATCTATTAATAGAAACGATTTGTCATATTCCCTGTAATCCATATGCATTTTGGGAAGATGGAAATTAAATTACACAGGGTGGTAAATTATCGATCGCCCAATAATCTAGCCTAACAAAAGCTTTTTATCAGTCTATATTCATCAAATAGAACGTATTTCGCCAATGGCGCAATTCGAGTGAAAACTTCAGAAAAACAAATTTCAATTTTCTTTTCTTTTTTATACGAGTATGACAAAAAATTAACTAATCATTACTAACCTCCTTTCACTTCGCATTTCAAAATGATATTATCACCCTCTTGGTAAGGGCCAACTTCACCATAAATATGATATCCTTTGTCATCAATTATTCGAAGCTCTTTTGGTAGGACTACAAATATAGATGATACCAATATAAAAAAAATTCAGTACTTCAGTTACAAATGCAAATTTTTCAAATTTCACTCAACAAATTCGACCATTCCTTCTTGAATGGCTATTTTCAAATAGTCATCACTCATAATTATAAGGACCCGTACACGTTTTCTTACTCACAATAATTATTGTATATTTTGAATGTTGTTCCATTGAAATCGCCTATTCACTTTACCTTGTTTGTTTGCGATTTATACATCAAATAATATCCAATACAGAAGCAAGTTCTTTATTTCCCACAGATCACGTAATCAACTGTATTCACATCATTAATCCACAAATAATTGAAATCGGAATGGAAAGATGAAAAATACTCTTGTTTTAATATTTTCCAGTTCAATGAGTTTTTCTGAATCAAAAATTTATATGAATTAATCGCAGGATGTTGCTATCAAAGCGCTCAGAAATGCCACGAGAACGATAAGAGAGAGAGCTCATATATATGGAATATTCCTCATGAGATCATATCAAAAGAATTTTAGTAGTGGGGATAAAGTTATTTATTACCGACAGAATAATTGAAAGCGAAATACCTCGGAGGGAAAGTTATAGCTCTTCCCTTCGATTAAGAAAATACCATGGACCGATATCCGCATGATTCGATACCTAATGAGCTCTTATGACAGCTTTTCTTTGCTTTCTATACATGAGCGGAATTATTTGACTAAAAGACATAAAAGTATGTTTCTCCATGATTATGCTTTAATTTAGTGGCATTAATTTATTCTAAATATCTATCTTGGTTCTCCTAATTCCTGCATATTATGGGGGATTTCCACGAATAATTTTCATGCTCTAATGAATGGAATTTTCAATAAATTTTAAATTAAACGCTAATGAATTGAAAGCAACTCTTCCTGTGTCTTTATTGACCGTGAACGCCGCAAGTTAATGTCATGTTTTCACGTGCTTTCTAAAAGAAGTTCATTAAATCAATTTACCTATGACTTTCAGCCGGACTTCAGAAGTAGTTGTAGGTGATGCCTTGAATTCTGTGCGGCATCTGTACAAGCCTTGTTCTTCCGTCGATACAGATTCAATCATCAGAGACGGGACATCTAAAGATAAATTAAAATGGCTGATAGCTTTGACATTCGATGAAGCGAAATGTTTGGCATTTTCAATCGAATTGTGTCTCATGTCCACGGTGTAGAACGGTGTGGATGAATTTTCCTTGTACATGAGTATCAGACTGATGGTATCGTTTCTGTATATCATAGTTGAACTACAGGGAATAATAGCTTCTTCTTTTTCTATTACGTGTATTTCTGAAATATCTAGAGTAAAGAAAAACAATATGTACAAAATATTAATGAATACAATGTGTTTTCATTCTTCTTTTTTATCGAACAGTACAACGCATTAAACAATTCCCTATGTTACTAATGATGTGGTTTCAGTGGATTGGACATTTGAATATTTCTTTACCCAGAATGTTTGAAAGAAAAGAAGTCATTGATATTTATCTTTTGTCTTGTGATGAAAATTATGTTACACGTGATACAGTAAAGCCGTTCGATAACGGGCACCCATGGGACCATAAGCCCCCCCCCCCTCCGCTAACGGGGAGTGTCCGCTAATAGGGAAGTACTGTGGAACCTCGTTTATATATCATCTTTCACATTTATACGACGTTTGGTTTCAGTCAGAATTGGTTCCTATATATTTTAATGTTAAAATGTATATGTAGTCTCTATAAAAGTGAACACCGGTGCGGTGGTTACGCATATTATGCATAATCACCATTTGTTTCAATAAAGAAAGTTTGATTGAATTTCACTACTATAATTTTTACCTGCTATCATGTATAATTCCAATTCCCAAATAGAAATAAAAAAGTTTGGTGAATATGGGAAAATTTATAACCTTCCTCCCCTTCATGATTGCGAATTTTTCTCCATAAAGTATTCTGAGAGTATTATGACGAGTATTACACTGAAATATAATTCATTCACGCTAAAACCAGTTTTATAATAATGGCATACTCACATAAATTTCTTTTCATTCTATTTTTCTCTTTAATATGATTCTTCGTTTTTCAGACTGAATATTCAAGAATGATTAAGACATTCAAAGAGCTCATTAAACAGGTAGTCTTAATTATCCTGTCATCACGCATGAGGTGAAAAGTCCTTGATGTCCTGACCCAAGTACACGTGCACTTTAAACATCAGGTCTTCGGGTATCAAAAAAAAAATTTTACCTGATCGTGATATTTTTCTCAATTTTCAATGCAGTTTACGCAAACCATAAAAATAATTCTTCTTGACAGGCGATTTGAATAAATATCGAGAAGTCTTTTAACGCCAATAATCACTAAAGCACCAATTCATTCAAAAGGAGATATATAAATCCAAATGCATTATAATGATGAAAAAAAATGAAAAGAGAGAGATAGGGAGAGAGAAAGGTGAATAAAATTATCCAACGAGCGTATAATTATAGAGAAGACTTAAACTTCGGAGTTTTCCATTTCAATCAATTAGCGTTAGTCTCTGAAATAAATTAAATTATTAATTGCAACCTAAGCTCAGACTAGTAATCTTACGAAATTACCTTTCCAAAGAGAGGAGCAGAAAGAAAAAAAACGACTAAGTTCGAGAAAGAAGACCACAAGTATATGAATAAGTTCTAGTAAGACGGGTGTTAGAATTGGAAGAACGAAACTTTCATTATGTGCTGCTACTTTTCCTTTTTACTCATCGCTCCTCCTTTCTTTTTATGTTCTTCTTTCTCTCGAATTTCCTCAGGTTCATGTTTCAAAGAGAAAATCTCTCTAAATCCATCTTTCTTCCTTGAAAAGTCTTTTTGCCCTCTTTCCTGCTATCTCATTTATTCAAACGAGTAGTAAATTGAACAAACCAAGGCGGATAGTCGCGACGGTGAGTTCGAAACCATTAATCACCGAAGATGACGTAGGTAAGAAAAGGGTAGTTCCTTCTACTTCCAGGGCAAGTTCAGAAGCGTTAATAGCCGCCTTACTTTATTACTCGATGGCAAGACCCCGGGTTCATCTTTTATGTTGCTGCAGATCTTTGGGAAGGCAGAAGAAGAAAAAAGTTTTGCGAGGGAAACGTTTTCATAGAATTTCTAATAAACATGATTCGTCAATTTCTCCTCCCGCCATGTTTCTTTTTTTTATATGTACGTCAGATTATTTTCATTTAAGGTATCCGGCAATGCTGAACACGTCATTGTGCAAACTGTGTTTTTTTTATGAAAGCCCCATTAATTGTCATTCCAAAACAGACCTTGTTTTGTTTATACAACGCTCAGAATAAAAGTTATGCATTGCACAAATAATGCTATTTTTGACTATTTACTTGAGTGCAAAACAAGGTTTCTAAAATACTGTTGATTGCATCATTACAAAATTTTAATATGGTATTCTGTCATATATTTTAACGTTTTTAATCAAAATCTACGGTCTATCGTATGTATTTGTCTAACTGCAGTGTATGCGATATACTGAACAAAATTCCAAAATATTCACGCGTACATAAACAGATTTGCGTATCTTATGAACATGGCATAAAATTCTTTGAATTTTAGTTCGTAACGTTCTTCACCACCAGCCGAATTTACTGTGAATAAAAGTGCAGATATCATATAACACTAGTTCGCTCATTGATTTTTGTTTTCTACACCTGGCCACGGCTCAAGTGAAGACGTGGTTACTTTCACTTGAGGAAAGAAGAAATTCTTTATTATTCCAATGGCTAAACGATTGGACACCATGAGTGTTTCGAAAATCACCCAATATGCCGAAATCCTGGCACTTTGGGAAACCCTGCATGCATCAGAAACTCTATGATTAAGGGTAGAGTTTTTGATGCATACTATGTACCTAGTTTACTACAAAATCGAAATGTTTTATGGGATTTCTAAGGATATAGGTTTAATGACATATATCATAAAATAATTATGAAGAATACAGTGATTATGTTGCAATCCTTAATACGAAAACACTGAAAAAAATTCAAAATAACTCAATGTGAATATGAAAACCGACCGTAAATATGAGCAGAACACTTCTATAGCGTGGAAAGGGTGTGGCGAGTTTTTGTCATAGGAGGTAAGAACATCTTAGCCAAAATAGGTTATATAGGCCATGCGGTAAAAATTTATCTCCCCCCCCCCCCCACTTTATGCATGTTTAAGCATTATTGTGCATTTCATTATTATAGAAATAAGAAAGTTTGAAACACAAACTGTATTATAAGAATCAATAAGTTTTTTCGTTGGTGGGTTTTTGTTTTGAAAAAACTGCATTACAAAATGTCCTCACAATAATGGGTTTTTGCCAAGTATTAGATATTTATACTTCTCAGTAATTTGTATCTAGTATCATTTCAGACATAACTTTAAACAAACAAAAATTGTTTCAAACTTACTAACGCTGGCTTAAAAATCATATTGACACGATATGTACAGGGTGCAGAGCAAACAGGAGGTATCACATTTAACTGGCGAACCGATGATCTTAGAGATAATCTTACAGTTGGAAGAAAATTTCTAAATCCAATGCTTTCTAAAATAGACAATTCAGAGCAGTGAAAACTCACCACAACGATACTCGAAATAATATATCCTTCTACAACAATATTAATTTCTTGATCCACAGATTATCATTTTATCGAGATTTAACGTGTAAAACTCAGATAAGTTATTCGTGTTTCAAGCAGTTGTTCAGTTATTAAAATGAAAAAAAAAGTAGTTTCTTATATAGTCCCCATGTGACCCAAAACCCCAATTACAAATTTGCTGCCTTGTCTCTCCTGATGCTAACAAAAAAACATGTGATGTTTCTAAGTGTAATATTCACTGATATATTCGAAATTACATGTCTGAGTACTGAACGTTATTTGAAAACTTTTCTAATTGGAAGTATACCTTTAGAATCAACGATTCGCCAGTGAAATGTCATACATCCTTTTTGCTATGTACTAAGTATGTGCTTATTAATTTTGAATGCACATAAATTATGTTGTACAAAAACGTTTAAAACTTCTAATAGCTTACTGTTAACGCAACTGTTTTCGCAATGAAAGTAGCAAATTTTATTCAAAGAATCAATTCTTTCTAAAATAGACAATTCAGTGCAGTGAAATCTCACCATAACGATACTCGATATAACAATATTTTTTTAAATCCCTCTACAACAATACCCATTTCTTAATCCACAGAGTACCATTATATACAGATTTCACTGCGTTAGGGTTGGCAAGTTTTGTTCTAGTGGTGGAAAAAACCAACAGAGTAAAAAACTGTCGAGGCAAAAATAGATTATTTTCTCATCTATGCATGCGAGACATTTATTTTTATATTTATCATGCAAATGACATAGTTTTGAACTGAAATTTTGGTTCAATGATCAATGTATTTTTTTTTGTTTTTTTTGTCTTTCAAGTTTTTGCCATAGCCGGAAAAAACTGGAGTGAAAGACGAAGGGACAAAAGTAGGTTTTTTTGCGAGGCATAAAACACACACACACAGATCGATAATCCCCACATTTATTTATGTCTCTAGTACCGTTTTCAAAAAAATTAATGCAAAAGAACTGCATATTATTATAACGATCTCCAATCATGTCGGACAACAGGTGGCCGTTGTATCGAAAGGAAAAATATAGGATAGTCTTTATATCAAAACATTAGGAATTTTTTCTACAGGTTGTTGTGAATGATAGCTAAGTGGGGTGATTATAACGAGCATTAACTGTATCTCTATTTATTTTTATTTAAACATATATTTTCCTTATATATATATTTATTTATAGTTATAATTAGATATCCGATACTGTTTACAGTATTTCAATAACCAAGTGTCGTCCAGCAAGTATCATTGCCCTCAAAATGATCCGAAGTTTTCTCTGAGTAAAAGCAGCGAACACGCTTGACATGTAAACACGTGTCGACACATACGGGATTGGTCAGGCTTTGAGCTATTGACATTCCACACGGATTACACGCGGCTACTGAGCCGGAAGGCCTGGATAAGTAAACATGCGGTTGAGACAGAATACATTTTATTCTTCCTTCAAATAGGATAAGTTGAGTAACACAGGTGAATACAAATCACGATATTGTAGGATCCGAGAATGTTGGAATTCACATTTGCTCTAAACAAGCTACTCGTTTTTTAAATATTTTCAAATGCAACGTTTCTTGTTAATGGTTTTAATATTAAGAATGAATACGAATTACTGCTATTCACGAGGACCTTGAGATTTTATACGATATCGTATGGTATGCTTTTTATAGACCGAAGGCTCTTTTAATGTGTAATCTAATATCTTTACATTAACTTTATTAAAAAAATATGTATTAACCCTTTCAGATCCTGGTGCCACAAATGTGTGGGCTTCTTTTTCTCACTGTAGAATATTTTTCTTCTGACCTCAGGGAGTTAAGTTCTGCTTAAAGGATTGTGCAAATTTTGAGTTAGACACATGATGAATAGGAACTTTGGAGCCTTTCATCAGAAGGTTGCACTTAAAGTTGAACTTTCAGGGGGGTTATAAGATAGATTCCAAGAGGAAGTGCCTCCGAAAAAATTGATTTATTATATGAAATTCAGCAATAAAACTCTTTTGTGATGATGAATATACCCTGTATCATCTTGACTGAAAAAAATTTAAACGAAGTGAACTATATATTTCTTCACAGAAAAAAAATAAAATTAAAAAAAATTAACATATTTGAAAATTGAGAATTGAATTGTTATATAAATGAGTTCAAATGAATGTTCAAAAACATTTTGATCATGGAATTAGTTTTTTGGAATGTTCCATTTTTTGGAATGTTCAAAAACATTTTGATCATGGAATTAGTTTTTTGGAATGTTCCATTTTTTGGAATGTTCAAAAACATTTTGAGCATTCCAAAAAAAATTAAGGCTCTGTTCTGAAAGGGTTATGGTGTATAAATGATCGCGAAACTTTTGATTTATCTGCATGTACACTGTGAATGATCGTAAAATGAAGATTTCACAACACTGTGGCGTCCTTTAACAACGGCAATGCCTAAAATTGGAAGAACTTGGTGTAGCCTGAGCCGTGCTCGCTTGTATCGCTTGATAGAAAAGATTGAAAATCGATCGAAAAGACAGCCTGAGAAATTTCCCTAATCAAAATTATCGTCAATATCTCACGTTGTTACAAATGTTGTAAGAAATATTTCTTAGAAATATATAGAAAATACGTAAATTAATACTTATTTTTTCTTTGAGACCATCAAAGAAACTTGAGAGAATTTAAACTCAAATTTCAAATTTCTATGAAGACTTGATAAGCTAATTGAACACAAAATATGGAAAATGCTCATTATTTATATTGCATAAAACATTTTTTTTATTCTTACGTAACTCAACTAGTTAGGAAAAATCCGTACGATATTAATCATTCCGATTTTGGCCGGGCCAAAAACAGAAATGGAATATTATTTAAAGCATCACACAATGCATTTCACCTAGAGTTCAAAAGTTCAAAACTTTTGAAATATAAAGATGAAATTTAAAAAAATCCAAATTAGTATCGAAACATTTTTTTATTTTAATATTACTATAATTCAAATTAATAAATTCTCTAAAGTGGACAATAACCAGTGAGTGAAAACAAGGATAAAAATCAAGAAAATGAATTGAACACACGTAGTTCCAAAATTTACATTAAATTCCCTGATTTGGATACCAAATTAAAAATGTATATATATACATAAAAGTCAAAAGTATACCAATTTCTGAGATTGAATATTTCATCACTTAAAAAACAAATAAAAAATTAAAAAAAATTAACGTACTTTTGTATGGTCCCTTCTAGAACAGTGTTTCCCAAAGCGGGCAGTGTCGAACCCCTGTGGGGGACGGAATTGTCCAGGGGACGGAGAAGCTACGGAAATAAGATCCTAAGGGTTGACTCGAGTTAGGGGCGATGAGAGAAAATATATTCTGAAGAAGGGCGATAGAAAAAAAAGTTTGGGAAACTCTGTTCTAGAGATAGAAAGAGAGCTCATTTTCTTATTTTTCTTAATTATTTAACCACATGTAATATTTCTTTGCATTAAAAAGTTTTGAAAAGCCTATAGTATCACCTACTTGGGTTCGTTGGAAGTAAGAAAGGTGGTGCAGAAAGCAAATACCACATGATATAAGGTACATTCGTGAAATTCGCCGTCGATGTTGCAGTCATATTACGATGGTTAATCTTTCTCCATAATTCTTCGAGTACCTAGAATAAAAATCAGAATTAAGTTTTGCTGTTGCATATCTTGCACGATTGTATATTCGCATTAAATACAATGCAGTTAGAGATACTGTAGTGCCAGACATGACCCAAGCTATGTCACATGGGAGATATAAGAGCATTACCACCAAGCGCATACATTATAAGTTGGACCACGCTGAGTTAGAATTGAAAAAATTATAGAAACTGTGGTATACTATATAGTCCTAAGTCTGTGTCGTTTTTAGGGTTTTGGGCATTTTCTAGAATTTCTAAAAAATAGTGGATGAAACTTCGGTCATGTAAAAACGCTACGTTTGTATTCACAATTTCCAGTGGAAATTTTGTCACGAATGTTTCCGGGAGACCGACAAAAACTTATACCAGAAACAAGGGTTTTGTATCAATCCTATATCAGAAGGAGCTGCAAATCATTTGTAACTTTCACAATATTTACCTGCTATTTACTATAATCGTGAAAATTACGCGTATTTTCACGAAGATATGAATATTTTTTCTGCGCGCGGTAGCCTTGGTCGATAAGATACTCGTCTAAAGTACCGAAGGATGTTTAGAGGTGTCGTGAGTTCGATACCTGGTTCGTCATTGTCAGAAAACTTTCCTGACATAGGGGTACAACACAGAAAAGGCGACATGACCGCAGAAAAAATTGCTACCGCAGGGAGTCCCCCATCGAGGGGTTAGCTCACCAACCTCTCGATGAGCATAAAAAACAAGTCTGTCGTTCGGAATCGGCAATAAATTGTAGGTCCCGGTCTAATTAGCTCTCGTGTACAGAAAATGACCGTGTTGAGACAAAAATGATCAATATTTTGCTTATAAGATGCAGAATTTTCAACAATGTTGTACTAAAACTTACAAAAAGTTTGACAAAGTAAAAATCACACATAATACTGAAGATTGAAATGAAACCGTTTGATATTTCATGAGATAAGGATATTAAAGAAAAAATCATTTGTGAGCAAACATGCGTGAACGATATCAAATTATTTTTTCATAATTTTGTTGCCAATTATAAAGAGCAACTTTTGTGAAAATTACAGTTGAATATCATTAAAATTTAGAAAAATATATCCGGGATATTACGAGCACTTATTTGACCGACCGGCTGAAAGAAGCTAGATGATAAGGAATTTTCCACAAAGTGTTATTTCGATTACTTTCTGTTATTTGATTATAAAAAGCACGGGTTTCCAACTGCTTGAAACGGAACCCTGGGGTGTCGTGCAAATTTTTTTGGAGTTCCGCATGATCAAGCGCCACAGAACATTTAAAAATCCCGGATCGCTTTCAAAGAAGAGATCTTTCTTGTTGGTGCTATTCGCAAAACTGATCTTCGTTTTGAATTTTAGCGAGAGTGTCACGCTTTAAAAAAATCCAGACTATTTGGATGATCAACCTAGTGAATGTGGAAGCATGTGAGAGACGAAAGCATTGCGCAAGTGAAATGAGTGACCAAAAGAATGATCGGGAGAGCAAAGGACGAAAGCAGTGAGTTAGAGGTTGGGAAAGCAGGTGAACGACTGAAAGATAGTGACACACTGGCATATTTTCTTCATTGGGGGGGGGGGGGGAGATAAGTAGGCCATAGACGGGAGTGGCGAATTTGGGAAATAAATAATCAAGTACACTAGAATATAATTGATAAATGAATTGCTCCAAAATTTGCATGGCAAATAGGTCACAAAATAAGAATACCGTATCCGGGGGGGGGGGGGAGTGATTCTCTCATCATGGGAGAGCCTAAAACTATGTGGCCATTGCAATTACTCGAATATCGTGGGAAAATGAAGCAGAAATGAGGAAAACAATTCTGCTGAGCTGAATAAATGTTTTTATTTCGGTGGTACCAAGGATCATTTTATGTTTTTCAGATAGTAGGCACATTTTATTTGATTTCACCTGCTCAAACCCGTTGTTTCCTTGCGCACTGACAGAGAGACAGACATGACCGCTGACCGCCCATAGAGACCATCTTGGGATGGTTTACGTCCTTTCCCGAAGGGATGGACGCTCTCAAAGAGAATGATATCGCACTCAAGAATTTCGATATGTGTGCAAATGAAAAAAAAATCATACTACTTCATTCAATATAGGGAATTTTTTTCTGCGCAGCAGAACCTCTGTCTACACGGAAAAACTCTAATACGCAGTTATTCTCAGACTCTAAACGTCCATATTTTGCAAACTTATTTACCATGAAATAATGATGTCTTTCTTATAGTTACTTTTTTCCATAGCCAACAGACGAGTAAAAAAAAATCATCGGAAAAATACGCCTTTTTGAAAATAACTATACGGTATAGTGTGTATTACATTGATAAACATCAATTCACTGGATCCCCTTCTGCTACCTATAAAATAGAAAACACAACTGTTTGTGATCCTTCAAATTAAAATTGGTGAAGAATAATGTGGGCATAAAAAAACAAATATATAATATGATATTAATAAATAATTTGTAAATAATGATATAAATTATAAATCAATAAGTTTGCTGCAAGTAAAGTAAAATACCATCATCATCATCAACAACAACAACTATTTTCAATCCACTGCTGGATGAAGGTCTCCTCTAAATTTTTCCATTCTGGTCTGTCTGATGCTTAAGCCATCTAGTTGACTCCAGCCACTTTCCTGATCTCGTCAATCCATCTTGCGTGGGGACGCCTTCTCGGACGTTAAACACCACGGGGATACCACTCTAGAATACTTGTGGTGCATCTGTTGTCCTGTCTTCTTTCAATTTCCAGCCCATTTCCATTTCAAACGTTTGATTCTTTCCATGATATCATATACCTTTGTGTGGTTCTTTATCCAAGTGATTCGTTTTCTGTCACTTCTTGTGATGCCTAACATGCATCTTTCCATGCTGCTTTGCATTGTCTGTAGCCTTTGTATCGTCTTACTTGTGAGTGTCCATGTTTCAGCTCCATAAGCCAGTGCCGGTAGCACACACTGGTTAAAAACTTTTCTTTTCAGACATAATGGCATGTGACTCTTCAGAATTACGCAGTTTTTTGCCGAAAGTGCTCCATTCAATCCTGATCCTTCTGTTCATTTCATTAATAATGATTCCGTTGTCCATGGTGATTTCTTGTTCCAGGTATACATAGCTTTCTACTTCTTCTATCTCTGTGTTGTTGAGGAATATTGTCCTCTTCAACGCGAAGGGGTTGAACATAACTTTAGTTTTTTGCAGTTTCATTTTCAAGCTCACCTGAATACTTGCCTTCGCCAATTCAATCATATCATTTCCTCTAGTTCGTCTGGATTACTGCTGATAACAAGAATGTCGTCTGCAAAACGCAAATTTTTGAGAAACTCTCCATTTATTTTAATTCCTTTTTTTCTGAATATTTTCTAAAACAGCGGTAAAGAATTTTGGTGAGACAGCATCACCCTGTCTGACTCCTTTTCCAAGTTAAATTTTTGCTTTTCCTTTATCCAAACGAATCGTTGCAGTTGCTTTTTCATATATTTTCTTCATGATATTGTGTGATGTAAGTCTACTCTACCCCAATTACATCTAGAGCTACAACAACAGATGTGAACAGCAGATGTGATATTACAACAGCAGATGTGAAGACAGAGTCAAACGCTTTCTCAAAATCAATGAAGGTCATACACAATGGTAATTCGTAATCCTTATGTCTCTCTATAAGTTCTCTGATTGTTTGGATGTGATCATTGTACTAAATCCTGCCTGTTCTTTTGGTTGAGCTTGGTCCAATTTGAATTCAAGCCTATATGTCAGCACTTTGGTGAAGATTTTATAAATCACTGATAGGAGACTGAATGGTCGATAGGTCTTGATATCCTCTTTTTCACCCTTTTTATAAAGAAGAACCATCATTGCGTTATTCCAATCTTCAGGCACATCCGATTTTGTAAGACAATTTGTGAACAAGGCAGTTAGCATACTGGCAAATTCTTCTCCTGCTTCTTTAATAATGTCTATTGAAATCCCATCTTCACCTGGGCATTTGCCTTTTTTTATACATCTTATAGCCTTGTAGTATTCCTCTTTCAGCACAGGTGCTACTTGTACAAGTTCGGCTTCATTTTCTTTTCTTTCTGCTCCCTTTCCTCTGAACCGATCCTGTCCTTCATGTTTGTATAGGGTATTATAAAATTCCTCAACAATACTACTGATTTCTTTTCTATCTTTTGTGATGGTTCCATCTATTTTTTCTAGTGCAAAAATTTCCTTTCTCCCAACACACAGTTTTCGTTTCGCTGATTTTAAGCTCCTATTATCTTCCAATGCTTTCTTTACAATATCGCAACTAAACTTCCTGACATCTTCTGTAATCCGCTTTCGTACCGTCTTGCAAAGTTCTGCATATTCCACTTTTGATTTAGGGTCATTCTTCTTAATCTGAAATTCTCTCCGGTCTTCCATCACTTTCATTGTTTCTTCTGTTATTTTCTTCACCGGTTTGATTTCTTTTTCTCCAGTGACTTCTTTTAGGATAGTGGTTAAAGTTTTGTTCATCGTGGTGACATCTTGTCCATCCTCAGTGGTGTTATAAAAATAATATATATATATAAATTGGATATTATGATAAGGCAAAAAATGTGTGTTCCTCTCAAGCCGACCAAAAACTAAAAAGTTGACCAAAACTAAATGCAATACTTCGGTTAAAAAAAATTGTAATATCGAAAGGAAATGTCTTTTATTTGCTATTTTAACAAATTTCTGATAATTTTAATGCTTTTTTTTGAAAGGTCACACTTCAAAATCTCTTCGGAAGACAATTTTTGTGCCCTCCTTAAAGCCAAAGTTCGTTCCTGCCAACGTCTCTGATTACAAAATATCAATTTAACTTTTCCATAATTTGTTCTCGCTAATTATATTAAGCAATATGTGTAATTCCAGTTGGATGTCGAACTGAAGTAGAACTTGGAAAATTCAGAAAGATATTAGAGATATTGTGAGCACTAATTTAGCTAACCTGCTGAAAGGAGCTGAATGATATGGGATTTTCTACAAATTGGTGTACCGATTATTTCTGCCATTCTGGAGGAAAGGCTACTCTCTAAATCAGGAGTTTCAAACAGAGATACCGAGGCTATTTTACGGAACCTAAATAAATTTTTGAATAACTATTCGAAACAAAAATTTATCCCTACTGCTGTCTCAACAGTATGATAGGAAGAGACGGCATGGCAAAATGAAAAATAAAAAAAATATGGCTAATTCACCACAAGCCCTCCCCTCGCCCAAGTTCAAGCATAGGGTTAAAGTGACCGAAATTTACGACCAATTTGTCTGATATTTTTTCTGGAAATTCGCAAAAATTTACAAAATCTTTCGCGAAAAACTTCAAAATGGACTCATATAATGGCTAGACAGTGTCGCATTCAATATCTCTCAATGCAAATAAAAATTTTACGATAATGGTGATTATATTGTCAGAAGAATGTGAGTGCCTAACCAAAAAAGAATGTTGGATATCAATTTTAAGAAAGAAAATTGATAATTTATATAGAATTAAGATCAGAGTTTTAGCAAGATACAATCGCGAACATAGTTATATTCATATTTTCTGGTTCAAAAATTTTTAAAGTGGTAGAGTCCATCCACTAAATATTTTCGATTAATCAACTTCTACTCTAATTTCACTGGCTTTCCGCCAGAAAATCTATATCGTACATTATATTCTCTCAACTGATTTTCAGACATCCACCCTATCTGAGAATGTTGTTTCTCACTATTATACTGAGATTAGAATAGAATCTGAGTCGCACAGGAAAACCATTGATCAATGGGGCCCTGGTGTTTCCAAAGGGGGGGGGGGGGGATAAAATTGATTAATTGTCAGAAGCTTCGATTGTGTCACGTGTGCCTAGATATCCAGTCCTGCATTTCATGATTTTGCTCACACATACTCTCTCTCTAAGCCGAACGTCCAAAAACTAAGCAATTACGATGAGTACGTTGTCCCATGAACAAGTCCGGTCGACCTATACGTGACTCCTCTCACGTTGCCATACCCCCGAGGGATAATTCACATGAACTCGAAGGGGGGGGGGGGTTAACACCTAGAAATTCGACCTGTCATCACTGTATTTAATGACCTTCAACTACGTAATTGTTTCCGACTTGAACCGAAACGTGTGATTTTGAGCTAGTTAATTCCATCTAATGCTTTTCAGGTACGAGATGATTTTGCTTGGCTGTAATTTCACCGTATTCCTTACACAAGCCATTCCCGATCACATTTATCACCTAACAGAGATTCGACGAACACAAAATGATAAAGTATGTCCTAGATGTGTAATTTGTGTCATTTATAATTCTTGAATTATTTAATCGTTAACAAAATACAATTTTGACAGAAGGAAAAAAAAGAAACATAAATTTACAGCTAATTGTGGCTTATATAAATTTTTATTACTAATAAATCATCAGTGAATTAAGTTATCATCGTGCGTTCATATATAATGAATGGGTAAAACTGTAATGATATTTTCCAGCACCTAAAATCGTGCATATCTTAATTATTGGCCAAAAATGGAATTTTGCTACATTTATATACGGCCATTATTATCACTTGTCAAGATATGTTGAAAAAAAAAATCCGAATGCTGCCTTCCGGATTCGGAAATAAACTGTTGGTCCCAATCTAATTAGCCATTGCATGCAAAAAATAACCGCGGTGTTCTAAAAATGGTAAAAAAAAAATCTGGTAATTTTTGTTATCTTTAAGCAATAACATCCTGGTAGATAATTGGAATCCATATCTCAATATAAGGGGTTCAGACCGATGGTGCAGTCATGGTGTTAGCAATATTATTAGGCTAGGAAGTTTGAAAAACATCAACGTTTTCTTAATCTACTCATATTTAACTATATTTAACTACTAATATTTTTTGAGGGTGTCTCGACGCCTTGAAATTGACTTGTAAAAATTAGCTTTAAAAATATATCTCTCATTCAATTGCAAATCAAATGCAAAAACTTTCGTGTCAATCGGCGTTCTTTCACAAAATAAATAAAAAATAATGAATCTCTTGTAAAAATGTATACTTTGAATGCAAATTTCTCTGCAGTTTTTGCGTTCGTCCATAAGATTAATGGAAATAATAGGGGGGGGGGGGTAATATATATAATAATGGTAATACCGCACCAAAACCTTCTGAAATGTTGCTGAAATTATTCCTCGTGTGCAGAAAATGACCGTGGTGCGATAAAAATTATCAAATTATAAGTACCTCCCATTAGTCATTTGCTAAGTTGGAGGTTCCTTTTACTAAGGCCGGTATTACACAGTAAAAGTTTGATAAAATCTCTTTTATAAAACTTGAAAAATCTAACCAATATGGTTATTGGTTACATTCTAGAAAATACAACCGGTGACCTTATTGGCTGTATTTTTCAAGTTTTATAAAAGGACTTTTACCAAACTTTTATAGTGAAATACCGGCCTAATGCATGTTACTAATAATAATAAAATATCTGCAAAATTTCAGAATCTTTGGTGTGTGTCGTAGTGTTTTTCTACTGTTTTTAAGTCATATGGTCAAAAACTGCAATCTGAGAAAATCGCGTCCAATGTGTTTTTTCTAGTATGCATTTACACACGCTATATAATTCGTTTCTCTTTCTATTTATTTTCAAAGAACAGGTTAACCGATTGACAAGAGATTTTTTGCATTTGATTTGCAATGGAATGAAATGTTTTCAAAAGTATACATGTATTTGATAAATCGCCTTCAGGAGTCGTGACACCCCTTAATTGTTGGAGCCATTGCTCTACGTCCACTGACCGAGGTGCCAGGATTCCTAGAATATCTGTTCGGTATACATTATTTAACATTTCAAAAAATTACTTGTGATATTATCAAATTTATTTTACGTCCAAATAGTCCACATACAAGTCCTCAAATCTAGTTGAGAAGAAATTGAAGATCACGGTCGAACTCTCGAATCGAATCAGTTTGAAAACGGACATTTTTATTCATTCAATCTAGGGAAAATCGCAATATCGAAGTTGATTCATTAAATCGAAGAATTCGTATGATCAGAGTTTATTTTATCAAGGTCCGACTGTAAATTCGATTATCGTGCACACAACACTTTATAACGCTCAATATTTCAACTATTTTTTTCTAAACAAATATATTTTTTGATATATTTTTATTTATTTTTCCTGAAAGGTTCGAAATGAATTTATCACTTAATCAACTAATTATATTCAAAAGACAAGGTTTTCAATATTATCATGAAAATAAAAATCCAAACAACGGGAAATTAAATTTTTCTTTGTGCGTATATTAGTCTCCGGGGTATAATAAAAAAGAAGGTATTTTAATTTTCAGAAATATCTCTAATATGCATCACGTATACATTCAAAGAATAAATCACAGTTTTGGTTTTTAAAAATTCAAAACCAAAACTAATATGTGTATATATTATATGTGCATATTGAGCAACGTGGTTGTCATATACGGTGTTTTATTTTCATAAAATTCATAAAATTCGATATATTTTCGTAAATTATATCGGTGATTATACGAAATTCAAATATCACCACAAAATTTGTAAGTTGATTAATTATAGTTTAATAAAACTGCTGTTCTACTATATTACTGAAGTTTACAAAACTATTTATTTCTGAAATAAATTAACTATATACACAGTTGAGCCATTGCCGTGGGAGGGTTATATTAAAACTGATAGTAGATCGTGATATTTCATAATTCAATCTTTCCCATATTGCTTTTTGAAACTAAATTAAAATGTAAACTGAATCTGTTCTGGGATTGCTCAAGAAAATATGATTTATATAACTCTTTTGATCGGTGTTTATTTTTTAAAGCATTCATGTACATTAATCAAGTTGATTACGTAATCCCAATTGTACAATTTCAGTGAGAAAAATGACTACATAGATAATGGCATTCTCAAATTATTTTGAGAATTTCCATAAATAATACATCTTTTATCAATTACTTCTGTTTTCATCTCCATCGTTCATGAAAATATCGTTCGTATAAGTATGAAAAAATTTTATTTATTCAAAAAAATATAATCGGTAATACAATAAAAAATATAGTAAAATCAATTTAAATTCTCAACAATTTTGTATTCAATTAATTAATGTTTATTGTTTCTGATATTTTTATGGATGGCTAATTAAGAAATGAATACCCATATCATTGCAGATAAATCTGGATTATTGGAGATTCAAAGCAGGCTTACATCAAAATTAATTGACAAAAATATCGAATAAATCAGTTCACGGAAGATAATGCATTTAACGATGCCATCCCGATTTTCTTCCGATGAATGATTTTTTTTCCTTCAGTAAAGTTCCCATATTCAATTATCGACAAAATATTTTTTCTCCTAAAAGATGGAAAATAAGTCATTTCAAGGATGTTGTTCATTAAAGCCGTATAAAATTATCTGTTTTACGAAAATGAACCAACCAATCGATTCGCTAGGAACAAAGTTTATAGAATTATCGGATTTTTAATATTGAAATTTGATTTATGTCTTGATATCTAATAATATTTCGAAATCAGTAAATGGAAATTTAAAATTGGAAAAAATATCTCGAATATTTAATATAATCAGAAACAATATTATTAAAGACTTACATGGATAAATATCGATTATTTTCGATTATTCAGAGAATCATAATTGATCATTTTTATAACTGCATGTGTACATAAGAACGAATAAAATTTTATTCCTTTTTTAAATTTTGAATTCGTTTCGTTCTATACAATTCTTTAAAATTAAATAGAGTTCATTAACGAAATCTATTCAATTTTTCAAAGCACAACAATGTAAGCATAGTTCTTAAATCTAATTTAAATTGTAAGAAATAGAAAAAATGTAAAAAGAGATATAGATTAATTTGGTGAAACCGCGATAGGTATTGGGATAAAAAATTAATAAAAAAATATGATACAATAAATAAATATAAATCCAGATCTAAAATGCTGTCATCGTGTGATGACAGCATTTTAATATTCATATTGTTATGACAAATGATATTGATAATGTATGATAAAAATATTTGAGACTCGACAAAGTGTCTTTATATAACGTGACTACTTACCAAACGAATACATCGTATAATGATTCCCACAAAAAGAAAAACGTAGCTTTTTATCAGCATGATAATAATCATTTTTATTGGTAAGAAAAACGTAGAAAGTACAGTTTTGTCTTAAATGGTAACCGCAATTTACTAAGATTATAACACGACTTCGATTATGAGAAGATTATAGCACAATCTACACACAATATAAATAACTAAAGACCTTACCTTAATTTAATTCACCTAATCCAATTTGTCATCCATGTCAAAACAGCACAATTAGATTCACATTAATTGATTTACGTTTCTGTCATCGACGTTTCTCTCTAATATACCAAAGCATGCACCGAGAATATCACAACAAACCAGAATGATCAGTCGCTTTATCTCTCACTCTGTCGCTCGAAACTATATCACGTGCATTGACTAGTTAAATAGATTCAATATTTTAGCGACGACAGAAAATGGAGGGAAAAGAAATTGCTAAATTGCCCTGAAGAGAGGAAAAAGTTGATTGGACAACTGATAACTCGTCCATAGATATGCGCATCAGGTTGGAAGGAGGAGAAAAAAGCTAGAGAGTTCGCTGTGAGGAGGAAAAAAATCCCTAAATGCCCTACCACAATAATTAATAATCGGTTCATGTTACTGAATTCCACAAACTTGCAGCGAAAAACAGCGTAATACAACATATCCTCTTCAAACCTCAGCCAAAGTTATTTATGAAAAAGTTGTTTTTGATTGATTTGCGTTTTTTTTTATTGTATGTGAAAATGTCCATTGAAAATATTAATTAATTTATATTTATTTTGTGTTGATATCTTTGCTAGAAACATTTAAGTAAGGTACCCATACACATAGACTTAACTTGAAAAATAATCATTGAAACCAATTACATCCATTAAAAACCACATATGTGAAAGAAACTATTTTTAATTGAACTACAAACTGATCACTGGGGAATAATGGGAGTAAAATTAGAATGTATAATAAGGGAAGACATAGAAAAATTAATGTGAAAACATTATACTCTGGTTTCCCTATTTTCCTGCGTATAATCGGTGGAGTCTATGTAAATATGGGTCCCCCCGAGAAGGGGGGACCGCTGCGTATTATCTACATGCTTTTTTCTGAGAGGTTGGAAATAGGAATGAAGATTTTTTAATGATTTATTTGTAAAAATAATGTTTCAAACATTTAATAGATAGATAACCTGTCTTTTCCAGACACAAGCAATCATGTTTTGAAATTTTCAAGTCAGTTTTGAATTTTTTATACTCAAAAAGTATTAAAAACGTAAAAATGTCAGAAAATCTTATTTTTGTTTTTTCTGTTCAAATTTTCAGCTTTTTTGTGAAGAAATAATTCACTCCGTTTAATTTTTTTCGCCAGCCAAGATGGTGCGGTATATATTAACATGTACATGCAATTGTTTCCAGAATTGTTTGCTAAATTTCGTGCAATAAATCACGCTTTTTTCGGAAACACATTCTTCTGGAAGGCATCTTAAAAACTACAAAGGAAACATGTGCATTAGATCACAACTCTAACACCATATTTCTGACTCAAAAATTACACAATCCACCAAGTCAGGGCTTAAACTACCTGAGCTCAAAAAAACAGTGAGAAGAACTAATCCACGCATTTGTCCATGCAGGGTCTGAAAGGGGTTTCTCAGATGCGAGTAGTGAAATCAATATTTTTCTACAAAAAACATTCTTTCCATTTCCATTAATATTTCATAAATTTGTGAAATCTGGCTTGATTAGTTATCCATTGTGAATTTTTCAAGAAAGATGACTTTCCTTTTTTTGAATATTTGAATAACAATATGACCACTCGACCACCACAGCGGCTGCTGGAATTACTGCGTGCTGTTCCCGTTTTCGTGTGTGAATTCTTTTATTTTATTGCTATACATATAGAAAAAGTTCGCAGTGTAACTTTGATAACACTGCTTGCAAGAAAAATGGTAGAAGGAATCATCTATGAAAACAAACTGTAGATACGTGATTGGTTACTTAAGAACAGGAAAAACTCGCGTACTGAATTTAATATTTACTGTAAACTAATTAGCACTAAGTATTCTTCACCGACTAAGACTTCAACATTAATCTATATTTATTTTCATCCGAAAATAATAATAACCTGATAACAAAAATGTAAGCTATTACGATTTGTTTGGGACTAAAAGCGTTTTTGATAGGTTTAGTAAAAAAAAAGCCGAAATGGGACATTTTCCATACTTGGCAAATATTTTTTATTGCTAACTTTTTCTTTTAATTTTCACCACATCTCGTACAATCTTAAGAGTTAATTCAATTTGTGTCACAACTTGTTCTGAAATTAAAACGGAATATATAAAAACAACTACGCTTAAGCATTTTTCTATTAGATTTTTTTTATTTGCTTTTGGCTTTCATACAATGTTGAAAACAACCTTAAAATTTATTTTCATTCGAAGACCTATTCTACTACCAATCATTATGTTAACGTTGTGATAAATGGGAATAAGCATAATCACCAATCATCTCTCAACGCTGTTTAAATTACATTTCATTCATCACTTTTACTAGCGACTATGCATAAATCCGCAATGAAGGTGGCAAATTTGATGAATTTGGAAGAAATCATTTATTATTATCACTTTAATTTTACTTAATTATTTTATCAACTTATCCGTTTTGCTCGTACTAGATGGGTGCACTACACGCATTTTGCCGTAAAAATCAAACTGTAATGGGGGTATATTACAGTTTTTTTCACTTGAAGAGCAGGATTTTTTCACCAGTATACTGTTGATGTTATATTTCTTCATATCTATCAACATGTGCAAACATAATAAATATTATGGATTGATTCCACCATCCTAGATCGAATTTTATGCCCGATTGTCGAAAATTTTAAATAATCAATGGACGATTTATTAATATTTACCAGTACTAGCTGGGGATTATACACAATCACCAGTAAATGCGATAAATACGCAAATATTTATCAAACTTACCAAAATGGTCGGTGATTATGCATAATAACCAGTAGTTATGCGTAGTTACTGGATTCACCACATTTACCGTAACAAATGCCTTTCAACTTGAATTTCGAGTTTGAATAGTTGAATGATTTCCCAGTGAGAAGAATCCACGTATTCAGAGTTTCACATTTACCAGTCGTATTTAATTGCGGTTTAAATGGGAGACTCATTTTTGTGGTGAGAACATCTTCAAAAAAAAATGCGTGAACAGTTTCGAAGCTATTTGAAAAGAAAAGAAAAAACAAAAATAAACAAACCCCATACTTGGGAAAATCCCCAGAATTTTAGGGTTATTATTAGGATAGCATAGGAAACAAATCACATCTAATATTTCTTTTTCTTTTCTGATTGGCTAGCTGAAGATCAAAGCCAAGCCCTCTTCAGTGAGTCTTCACTGGCTCCACTGTGGTTCTGAGGTTTTCTTAAAATTGCCTCGAGGCAGTGCCATGTCCTTCACAGCTTAATATGATGGTTAGATCCATGATTACAGGGCATTAGGAACCTTTCCTTTCTTCTCCTCGCTGTCTCGCTCTTTTCATTTACGACCGTGATTTCGTTGCAAATTTCGGTTTTATTCTTTTTTTTTTTCTCTCTTTTCTTAAGAGAAAGGCATATTCTCTTATACTTTGGAAACTTTTTACTGTGTGCGTAGAAAAGTAACGTTTGCTATGTGGATTTCCCAAAAGATAACAAAAACCAGGAAGCTAACAATAAGAAGAAGAAAAAAAAGCCACATAAAAAACAAACAAAACGTGTTCGGTTTCTTTAACATTCAGATATTAGTTCTTGGGTAAACTCAAGTAAATACACGATCCCACAAGGTCAACACTTTCCTGATGAATTTCCTAATATGACCTTCATGTTCACTTTACATTTGTTTTCATTTTTTTTTTCGGAAGGAGATTTTCCTTATCAGAACATGTCATATACATATTACGGTTAGATACAATAGAAGCTTCGCTAATCTTTGTTTTGTTTAATGTGGCAGAACACTGAAGCGAACACATAAAAAAGCGGGTTAGCACACACGATTGTTAAAATGAACACAAATACATTCTTATAGAGTGTCAGAACACAATGGTGTTTAAGGAAAAATATATTTTCTGGATATTATGCTGAAGTGAACTAGCAAAGAAAAGAAATCCAGTCCCCGTCGGGACAAAATGACTTTTATTTCCGATTCACCTCGGCATATTACCTAGGAAATATTTGTTTCCTTCATATTTTAAGCTGAGTATAAAAGCCGTCTATCTCTCCACACTGGTGTTTATTTTGAAAATTGGCGGCATGAACTTCGTTTTGAATATCATTGCTGGATGAAAAAAGCAGTTACTTGAAGGTAGAAAAGGTCTGTAAAGAACGGTTTTGGATGGTCCTCTGTAGCGGCACATTTGACAGTGAAACACCAATAATATACGATCTAGCAATCTGTTGCTTTGCCTAAAAATTTGTTGCAGGATAACTCTACTGCTTCCCATTTATGTCCCTGTAAGGAACTGTAACTTCACCAACTCCGGCCATATCGCTACGCTCTAATTTACTGCCATGAACGAGTTATGTTGGAAATGTGGGCGGCATCTACCGGTCGTCGTCTCGGGTGCTGGAAATACCTTGTTACTTATATTCAGCCCCCGTCTCGAACCTGAGATTTGACGGTAATCCTCACTGTGGTAGACGAGTATATTACCACCACGCCACTCGGCCTTTGGAACTGCTGGACCAAACACATGAGCAGGACAGGGTAGCAAATCTGAGTTATAGGGTGACAGGAGGGGGACAAAACCGAATCATCCGGCGATATAATCTCATGGTCCCGAGAAGAGGGGTCACATCAGAAATATTTGCTGCCGGTGAACCAGTAACATGAAGTAATGATCACTCGAACGTGTTAAAATCAATGCAAGGTGAAACTTAATGCTGCTTTTTTCAATATGCTATGGCAAATTGAATAGTTTAAATACAAATACAAGGCCATAACAGGTAAAATACCAAACGAGGTGACCAAGAAAAAGATGTTCATTACAAATAGGGATGTCATATATTTATAAAACACAGCAACCCTATTAAATGCAATTATAAAAACTAAAAACTATATGAAGGTTTTAACAACTGGCTGTTGCGAAGATATATTATGGAAAGAGAGAAAATTCATCGGCCCCTGCGGGGAATCGAACCCACGTCCTTTCACTTTCCGGGTGAACGCCCTAGACCACTAGACTACAGAGGCACCGAACCTCTCAATCTTTCCTTGGAGCTCGTGTACACTGAAAGGGACCGTACATGGACGGCCGGGCCAGACTCAGGCCAAGCTCACAACTGCTGACGCAGCGTCAGCAGTTGTGAGCGGAGACTGGGTATGTATGGTAGCGGAGAGTGACGTCATCCTTGTGTAAAAACTATATTCATAATAAAATATAATACAATTCCCGTAAAAAATATTTATGGTTGTCTTATCTAAGTACATGGATAGCTTCTCGATTTTTCCCAATGTGTTTATCGTGTTTCTTCTTAAACGAGTCAGTTGTATTACAATTTACTACCTTCGGATGTAAGCTATTTAAATTAGAAAGCAAAAGCTCCCTGCAACACTACAACCCTTAATCAATCAATACTGGTGTCCCCTTGTCGAAGCAGTCAATTGAGGACGTATCAATAATAATTCATGGTCTATCCTATCTTTGAGAATTTTGAAGATAGTTCGATCACATCCCCCGACACCTGCGTTCTTCCAATGACAAAATCTTCAAAAAAAAAATTTCTCTTCATAACTCGAGCCCCATATTTGCCAACAAGGACACGCGTAGCTCCTCTCTGCACTTCCTTTAACCAAGTCTATGTCCTTCTGTAAGAATGGTCTCCAAAACCTTGCAGCCTACTCCAGTCAAATATGACTCGTAAAAGGGCGAATTAGGTCGTCATTCATAAATTATAATCTACATGAATTCAAACTGCCAGTAATAGATACATTAGAATGGAAAAATTATTATTTCGCAGCTTCGTTAGCTTTTGCGAAAGTTGTCAGGTTGGTGATTCATACTGCACTACAGAGTGCCGAGCTCACTCACTTAATAATTTCCATGTGTTGTTTAGGAGCTTTTAGTCTTGATTTTTGGGAGAATTCACACGTTTCTTCACCTTAATTTTAGCTCATTGACAGGTTGTGGTAAGTCATTGATAGTGGACTTGTTTTCATATTCTTGGCGATTTCGCTAGTGTTTTTCCAATCATTTTTGAAACCCTTTGCTTTAAAAAGCTCGATAAACTGCTACTTAAATGGTGCCCCGCAGTTAATATTGTAAAAATGTTAATGGCAAAACATCTACTCGGTATTTAATTTGAAGATCATGAAAAAAAAAAAAGAATAGCCAAGGAATTTTACACAAAAGAATTCCGATGTCCGTTAAAATCGGAATCCGTTGAACAGGGTATTTACTGAATATAAATATAGTGGATAAATTCTCAGAGTGATGACATACTCACCACAAACGATGCGCATAAGTAAATACTGTATTTGAAAACTCACTCTTATATTTCAGATCTTTCTCACCTGAAAGCATATCAGATAATTTTCTTCCAGAGCGGTATGTAGTTAGTCAGTGTTTCAAGATATATCATCTGAGTATAACTTGAAAATAACATTTTCAAGATTACTTACCGTTGCTTTTAGTTAATCTGCTGTTACAGCTGGATGTTTCTCGTTCCCGAACACCACTCGCGCATCAGCGAAATGACATTGGGAACATAATGGGATGCTTTTGAAACCAAGCTTTTAATTCCTTAAACTTGAACCGAAACTGGGTTTTACAATGAAAGACGCTTCTGAAAGAAAACTTAACGCCGGTGTTGATTACAACGGATGCAAAACGTCATGAGAAAGCACGTATTCCACGTTAGATTTAAACTTTCTGTTTTCGGAGGATTTATTTTATGGGACTCTCACATGTAACATGAGACGATATATTTGATGATATTCATGACAATGTCAGTTAATTGAAATTCAATAATTAGTGATATTTTTTTTGTGCGAGAAAAGTTTTGTTTTTCTATTCTGAGTTTGCAATAATGAAGTTTGTAATCTAAGAAACAAGTGAATGAACAAGTCTATTTCCGGTTTTAGGACGTTTTAGTGTTCCATATATATGTTTTTACTGCATTTTATATCTCGTTTCACTGTATCTTGTAACTTCTCGGTTTTAATCCGCACACCATACCTTACTATATCGCAACTTACGTCTTGGAGCGCGTTATGCTTAATTATTTTCCGTATATTAAATGATATAAGATCTTTTCCCGAGGCAAGGGAATAGATCCCACGCGATGTCAGCAAGTATAACTTGAGAGTAGTTTCAGTCTGTGAAGAAGCGTTATCAATCTTCGTGACGAAACCTTAACGCATATTTAATTTACTCTGATCTCATCTGTCCATGAGCACTGTTGTGGAATCTGTGATTAAATAAGTCAGCGGAAAGGCTAATATATGGTAGTGTTCAATCCTCCTCGGAATGGGTATGTTCATATTCATCAACGTGGTCGACGGAAGGCGATTGCAAACCAAGATGAATTGACCAAACTCGAGTGACAACGGCGAGTAATATGCACAGCGAGCCATACCACGCAGATCTTGATCTGTAACTTTAATTCGTTTTGTGATTTCGGACTTGATGATATCCTGAGTCTCACCTACGTGGCTGATCTTAATGAATTTTTATCGACCCTCTCGAAGGCCTACACTTGGTCTGATGAGAGTATTCTGAAATTGGGCGGTTTTCATTTACAAACCGGAACAATAATCTGCAATCGTTAGTTTTGCAAGAATAAATCTTCATCATCTCGACCATGCTTACAAATTTCTAAAGAATCAGTCTTGCAGTTACTCTGGTTTCGCTTTAGAGTAACATATAACACTCTCTGGATTATACTTCACGCCACACGATGTTCAGGATTGTTTTCCTGAAATATACTGAATTATCCCCCTTATGTCCTTTTTAGACAGGAGCACGGTAAGTTAGTACGTACAAAACTGGAACTCATTCCAGGCGAAGATTTACTCGCCGACCATAAGGTTTAAACCTTATCGCTCTGACTTGCGTCGTGCACCCTGTTATGAACTGGGGTACGCGCAGACCCCTAGAAAATTGGATACACATATTTTATACGGTTTACAACACATGGATGTTGATTTTAATCAGTGTGTGATTAAAATTGAATTTTAAATTGAAATTTATTCATTTTACTGAACGGTTTTGATAGCAACTAAGAAATAATTATATGATGCTATGTTAGTTTCATGTTTGTTCATACCATTTTAAATCTCTGCCGATCATAAATCAAAACACCTAGCTGATGTGCGATCATGTGGGCATTGTACTGGTCTCTCATCGCGAGGATACAGGTTCTAACCCTATTCACGGCACAATGGTGGTTGGTTGAAGCTGGTTTTCTGTGAATTTTTTTTTTGTTTAACTTCAAGACACCAATACGAGACGGTCTCCCATTGGACAAACTCTCAAAACATAGAGCAGGCAGACATTGACCACGATACTTACAAAACTTGACAAATCGTCTCGATATCAGTTAGATAAATTACTTACATTTATCACTCTTATCGGTTTTTATTCATAATTCTGTAATGGAGTTGGTAAATATGACGAATATGTGGAAGAAATCATGCGGAAATATTACCTAAACTCAACCACTTATCAGTTTCCTCCCGAACGTGATGGGTGCACTACTCACAATTTGCCATAATATTTAAATCAAATTAAAATAAGTGTTACGAGGATAAAAAAATGTCTTGTCACATTACAATGTTAATAATTTTTATTATGTCTTGTAATATGAGTATAAGTATTCTTTATGGGCATTGTATAATATTTTATCATGTGTATATATTGTTTGCATTTTCAATTGGGTTGCTATATTTTTTAAATATATGACATCCATATTTTTATGGACATCTTTTTATCAGCCACGTTGGGCATTTTGCCTGTTGTGGCATTGCATCTGTATTTGTGAAGTTTTTTCACATTTACCAATATTTCTGAACAGAATCAACATCACCGATTCAATCCATCTTCCTAGACTTAAATTTGAGAATGCCCGTTGAATTCAAGCAATTCATTGACGATTTATCATATTTACCAATACCAGCTGGGGATTACACAAAGTGACCGGTGAATGTGATAACTTCGTAATTTAAATTTATCAAACTTGCCAAAATGGTTTATGGTCATGCGTAATAACCAGCGATTATACATAATCACCGGATATGTATCAGAATCACCGTAATATATATACTAATTATTAGTGTAAAAGACTGTCATTAGCCTAACTTACACTTTTTTACGCTGGCTTTAATTTTAATACCTAAAGCAGTAGTGAGTATAGCGTGTAATAATGGTAGTCACGAAATTCACGAATATTATGACTGATAATTAATTTTCAACATAATATTTACGCGTCTGAAAGAAAAACGGATTTTTTTTTCCCTTCTTATTTAAAAAGTAAACGCCGCTTTTTTTTCTTATCATCTATGATGCATTCTTCTTCTCACGGTCTTTTATCCCTGGTGTTTTTAATATTCACAGTTTTAATAATACTCTGCACAGCTATACTGCTTTTTTGAAATGAAAGGAGAAAGAAGGGGAAAAAAAATACCAGCGTCATTAATCTCCGACAAGACTGTATAATGAACCGTCTCCTAGAAGTACAAAATATAAAAGAAAGGAGAGAAATTTTCATAAAAATAATGGTCTCCTGCCAGCGACGTGATCTCCGAATTGAACACGTTTTTATTTTTTGTAAAATTTTATTTTGAATCTCTATTTTCAAATTTCTATTTGTTGAAGATTTTCTTTGAAAAAGAAATTACAATCATTAATGGCAACAGGCATTTACTGTTATTATTATTGAAAAACTATTGTTAACTTTTTTTTTTCACATCGAGATTTCAAATCGTCAATCTCAGTGTGATGCATGAAGAAGTGATCTCAATAATACATTCCATTTCACGAAAGCACGTTCCATGGAAGTTTATGCTGTAATTGTTTCTGTATTGTTTAATGTTTTCCGTGATATTCAATTCCTCTTTTTTTGAGTTCCTCTTAAATTTCTCGAGAAAAAAAATCAGAATTCACATGAACTATTAGTCTTTCGAGTTGTGAATATGTTGATTCGAATATATTGGAAAATTTACTTACTCCTTTGAATTTTTATTCTGTGATTTGAGCAGTATAGGCGTGTGAATTAGCACATAATATATTTTGTTTTCTCCTACTCCGCAAAATAAACATTGAACATTGAAGGACCGGACGCACTCCGCTTCCCATCTCAAGGAGATATCAAAGCGTTCCCGAAAGATGGGCGCATGCATAACATAATAACAAGTCCAATTACAGGAGTATAACCGCAAAATAAACAACATGCACTCAGTGAAAAATATCTAACTATGGTATATTTTTTTACATAAATCATATCATGGTCATGAACTAAACCTGCTATAATCCAATGAGATTCTACGCATGGATCATTACGTCCAAGTGCATTGCGAAAAAATTACCAGGATTTAATGAAATAATAATGAAGGAACGCATTCATTAAGAAAAATTTCAGTACGCTGTGCGTGTGCATCTGTTTCAAGTGATTGAAATATTATATATGCCTGAAAACCATATTGATTTCTTATCAAAATTTCAAATGAAATATTCTTATTGATTAACATAAAAGATAAGTTAGCTTTTGGAACGATTTTCTCATGTCTGAATTATGTAAAATTCAATTCCTGTGAAATAAAATGTTGAAGACTTCGATGTTTGAAGATTCGTTGAATTTAGAAATTTGGAGTTTTCAAAGACGGAACAACACTTCTTTAAATCTACAAACACATACTTTACTTCTTTACATATATACACTTCTTTAAAACACATATTTTACGAAAAATCCATTAAATGTATAAATTTTTATAATTTATGCGACTTTGATCAATATTAATTGGAAAGAAAAATTCTCTATGTGTGCATGGTATAAATTGAATACTCGATTACTAAAACTTTTCAAACCAGCCGCTTATAAGTAGTATACAGGGTCATCCTGAGGTCCTGATGTACAAATCAATATTTTACCATGCCCGGAAAATATTATCACCGAAATTACTCGAGTAGATATTTCATATTTATATCTTTGTTGTACGAAACTGGAAGCTTCGTAAAGCTATAGGGCTCCTGCTGTCACCTACTGAATAAAACAAAACTATCGGTTATAATCTTGAAATGAATGGTTGTTAGTTTTAAACCAATGTGTAGAATGAAAATAAACAACATCTGATATGAAACTATATATAGGCCTATATATTTTTTAAACTGAATTTTGGTGTACATTTTATGCTCCAAAATAGTGGTTGATATCCTATCAACCAATCGTTTACAAAAAGTAATTATGCGTCAAACATAAAAAAAAAACATATTTACCAGTGTTCTGGCGCATAAAATTTACACCATTACGCGACACATATTTTTGTGATGGATATGTTTTTTCGAGATTTTTGCGTAGATGAAATATGCAGCATAGATATTCTCAACATATTTTCAATCAATCGCGTAATTCCCAACGGTTCTCCCATTTTAATTCAAATATATCAGCGAATATTACACTTGGAATCATGATTTTTTTTTTTTGCCTCACTGAGACACGGCTAGAAATTTCTTGTTAGACATTAGAGAACCGGCGGCATGTAAGAATTTAGATTTTCTTCATTTTATCGCACAATCTTTCAGACCCAACACATCGCCCAGACTATTAACTTTATTCAATTTTAGCCGTTGTGTGCCTTTGTTGAGTGGTGGTAGGACCACGCGTGCGCGCGTGTCAGGGAAAGAAATTAATTAATGCACACTTCAACAGAATTTTACACACATAGAACCACATTCATACAAAATATATGGTATTTTCACTTTCATAACTGGTACAGAGTGATTCCTGAACGGAGACTTTTTACTAAACTAGAATCACACATGCCTTTACGATGAACGGTTGATGAGGTAAAAGCCGAATTAGGACCTAGATATCAGAAAAAAATAGCCTTTAACGTAGGTTGAATCGAAAAAAAGAGGGTCCGTATACACTTCATTGATCTTAATTTTTTCGGGGTCGCGAGCAGTATGAGATATGCAGTACATCCATTTTTCCTTTAAAAAACAACGCAATGGTCGATGTTTAGTCGTTTGCTTGAAAACTCGTCATATAAAAATAAGTAATTATTATTATTATTATTAGAATTTTTAAATAATCGTTATAAGTGACTGTTGTTGTAATAGTGTCCATAGTAAATGAGGTACTACTGTATATGCTGATTTTTTTTTTCATATTTTCTGTCATAAACATAAGGGTATCGGGAAAAGACTGAATTATCTCAAATTATCGGGAACAATAACAATTTTTTTGTATCTTCAATGTGTTCTTCCTTCTCCGCAAGGTGTGCCTGATCCCATTTCCATACTAGCGATAGTACTAGGAGGACAACATTTTTTCCATAGAAATGCGCGATATTAAGATTAGAAATATGGGAAAATACGGGTCATCGCTAATTATCACCATAAATGACGCCAAAATGAACAGAGTAGTCATATATTGCTGAAGTTGGGTTAATCACAATGGCAGGAAATGAAGCATTACTAGGCTGACCATATTCGCTGGAGAAAAATACGTGAAACTGGGCTTCGAAATACGGGAAATAGCCAATTATCGCCAAAAATGATACCAAAAGTAAGAAATGTTGCCAACTCGTGCTGTAATCACGAAAAAGTCGCTAGTCGGGGAAAAATGAAGCACCACATCAAATTCAAATGAATTGGAAATAATATGACAAATATATGAAATATATATATATATTCTTTGTTTTGTAGTCGTCACTATCATAATGAAATTTTTGACTTTGGGAAAGTAATTTAGACAAGTTGGTTGAAAATGCTTGAAAAACAATCATTTTTGGGAAAATACAGTTATTGCTGATTATTAGTTCTCTATTGTGTAAATATCGATGATTTTGCGAATTTTCTATAATCATCCAAATTTCAAATATGAATTAGAATTGCAAATTAATCGTAAGTTTATTTTTCTCCGAAACCATCCTTTATAATGTCATTGTATTGCTATGGATGAGATTCAAAAATCATGGATTATAGTGTCTGATAGTTCTGGAGAATGCATCTTTTTAATGAATTAAACATGAAAACTCCATTTAAACTAACATTTTATCAAAATATTGGCGAATTTCTGCGACGATACAGTGCATGGATAATTTTCAAAGAAATGTGGTATGCTTCTTTGATGGATATCCCTTAACAAAGCAGGTGAATTTCCGAAAATATTCATAAATAATCAGTGAGAACATTAAAAAATGCGAATAAGAAATTTTCGAATGAATTTTTCACATATAATTAATAATTAAAATTCAGTATATGGACTTACTACCTGACTTTCTATTTACATCCCATTAAAGATCTGATTTATATTTCCAGTGAAGTCGAAGCTTCCAGGTAAGTCGGAAGCTCTGGGAAATAAAACACGCCCACTTATATCGGTCCATCAGAAGTATAAAATAACAAGTTCTTGGTTCGAAAAATTTCATTAACGCGTGTTATTGCGTATAATACATATAGTAAAAGATTGATGATCACGCATGCACATTTTTTTCCGGCACCAGAAGATAATATAGTTGTGTTCTCCTTGACCTTCTTTACCCGAAGCTAACGAGGAAAACTCAAGAAATTGATTCTCACGATAATCCAATCAGCTTACTGTGTGTTCGCTGAATTATACTTGAGACGTTACTGATGAAATACGACGTTTGAAGTTCCGGAGGTTGTATTTGATAAATAGCATGAAAAAGTCTTCTGGTTCAAAATAGTATTGTATAATCAAATATAGTTTAGTTTTTAGTAATCAAATGCCACATATATTTTGATATCGCATTGATATAAGTGATATAAAGTGTCTGATAGTAATATGGCCATATTAGTAATATGACAGATTTGATGGTCATATGGCTGTGTAGCTATTTTTTGGACACATGGCATGATTTTTTGTTTTTGTTTTGAGTTGCGTATTTTTGCGCCAGTTCGCCATATCGTCACGAAAGAGTTATTCAGGAAAATTACGTTGTTATTTTCTTACGATACATTTGTATTTCTTCTCAATTTCTATTGTTCAATTTCAATTTCAATCTGTATAAAATTCTGTATGCTATGTAGGTGTCATTAGAATATTTGATAAGTTTGTTTTATGGCCAGGTATGATATATTCCCTGCGTATTCGCGAGTATTAAATTTTTTTGTCAGAACGTACATGTGACCAGGTCCCCTTCCTAGGACTATATAATAACCGCTGTCTCATGAAATTCCGGTGTCGGTACTAGCTGACGCTATTGCCCTGATGGAGCTGGTCAATTTCCGTTGGCTACCCTGGTATTTCAAGGTCGCGCTTTAGTTAAAAATTGTTAGATCAGTGACGTCCGTCGCCTGATCCGAGACCACGTCCACTGAGCCAAGGCGGCAAGAACAACTTCAAAGGGATGAAACAGCCCTTACTATAATGCCCTGCCCCTACCCAAAACGTCTATCCAATAAGAAGAACGAAAACGGATTTATCTGTCCAAAATGTCTCTTACCCAACTAGGAAAAATTTCGAATTTTGATTCATTATTTTAATTTAGTTTATATGCTTACAAAATTTATTTTCTGGACAAACTATATTTCCATTTGTATTTAGTTTCGAATTTAAAGTTTGCTTAGATGAATACATTTTCTAAATAAATGAGCACTTAAGAAAATGTGTGTTTATTTGTTGCGATATGTACGTTGAGGACTTCTCTGGCCACGTTACCTTCACCAAGAATTAAAAAAAAATTCTTCAAACTATTATACTGGATCATTATTTTTTCTTCGTGAAGTATTTTTAACGTTATCTGTTTTTCAGAATTCATAATGCAGGACTCAGAAAAAATCGCTGAATCTCAGCATGGCCGATATGACCAGATACGCCCTCACATTAATATTCCTAATGGAAACTAACGAGTAGAGGGAGCAATACATGGCCATGTTACCCGCACTTACCTTATTATCCATGATCTCAATACCGATTTTAACAGCAGTAGCAGCTGACATAGAAGTGACAAAGAGGGATTAGCAGATGTGATAAATGCAAATGGAAATTTTGTCTTTTATCCATTTCTAAGCCATTACAAAGAATTTTGTTCTCCTTGTGAGGAAAAGTTCAAGAATTCTTTTTTATGATCTAGCACCTTCATGGCCAAAAGTGAAACTATTGTTTCAAGCATCTTTTAAACTAAGAAAACGGAATTAATAGTCTAAAAAATAACACTTATGAGGATTGTCATTTTAGATAACACTAATAAGAAGTTTTCTGGGGGGCCTCAAAGATTGTTCGACCATCAATCTTTGCCAACTGAGAGCAGTTCAGACTACACCATTAAAGGGCACTATCAGCCAGCTCTAGCCAATGTGCAGGGTGTGGACTGTATCGAAAGATTTTTAATACATTTTACATCAGTTGTCCTCCAAGTGTGCGTCACGGCTCCTAGGAACGTCGGCAGCTTTAGGTCAGGAGCGTCGCGAAGTGTTGTATTGAAGCGTATTGATGTTCTTCATCAGTTCATCGAAGTACAGAACAGTCTCGATAACCCGAATCTCAGAACTTCGAGATTCCAGATAATCCAATGTGCTGGAATTTTTCGAAATTTTTTCTCAAAATCTTTGTTTCTCGCCAATAAAGAATTTTGCTTCATTTTGTCCAATTTTTCTCATGATTTCGAGTAATTTTAGTTTGAACTGGTCCTCATTCCTAGACTAGGGCCTTCGGTGGACCCAAAGCCGTCTTAACACATGGGCTCAACCGGGAGTCTTGAAAGTTCAGAAGGATTTCATTAGAGATAGATCTGGAGGCAGCCATTGTGATAGCCAGATCCGATAAATTTAGGAGCTTACATAATTTTCCGGCTCTTAAGAGTGAAGTTGTTTACTCTTTCTTTTCGCGTCTCGATTACAGAAAAATTATTTAAAATTCACGGCTTTTAAAAGTTAAACAGCACAGAAATACCACACACAGTAGGCCTACTATATGCGGGGTATATGTGACTGGTTTATGTCGGCCGTCCACTGAATGCAGGCCCGTCATTTGGGGGGGGGGGGTCAGGTGGGTCGTTGCCTCCCTGTGGCTTCTGAAAATACACTAAAAATGGTATATATGCAAATACTGTATATATATACATTAAGTACATGTTCTTTGCCCCCCACCTGGAAAATGTTTGCCCTCCCCTGGAAAAAGTTGAAATGGCGGCCCTGAGACTGAAAGCTACCAGGAGCGAAGACAAGTAGCGTGTATGTGCAAAATCGCTATATTAGTCTTGTGCATACACGCGACTTGTTTCCGCTTTTAGTAGCTTCCAGGGAACAACCGGTCTAGGACCAGCTAAGGCTGATCATCCACTGGCAGCGACATAAAGTGATAAACAAGTCGCGGGCAGTTGTCTGTATGCGCAAGACTGATCCTCTTGCACAGAAATTAGGGAAACGTCTTCCTCTAGTGTGATGACAGAAGTAGGATGTCCGGCAGATCCGATAGATTTGGGATATTGCGTTATTTGCCACCTCTGCGCAGAGCCAAAGTGCGGTTGTTTACTTATTTTCGCTTCCCTCTCTCAATGCATTTTCTCTATCCTTTTTCCTCTCATTCCATCTCTCTCACTCTCTCGTATTTCCCACGTGAGCATCGAAGCAGAAATTTGATAATTGCCATTTATGGGCTGTGATGATAAGTAGTGATCGATTGTATAAATGATGTTATTTATTTATTCACAATACGAACTCCTTCTCCGAGTTTGTGTGTCAGATGTCTCATTAAGTATGGACATGATAAATACAGGTATTCTGGATCCATTTCTCCAATTTTTTTTTTTCTCTATTTCCTCAAGATTATTATCGAACGCACTCGTCTGAATGGAGTGCAGTCGTGAACTTGGTAGCGTGTAAAGGTTGCTTTCAGTGGACGACGTCAGACGCCTTTAATCGTCTGGCTCAATGACGGCTCTCTCTCTATCTTTGTTGTCGCTCGCGTAGCTTAGCGCGTGTTGTCGCTTCCACTGGACAACCGGCCTAAGAGCCTTGCGCATACACGCAACTTGTTTTAGCTCCTAGTAGCTTCCAGTGTACGACTGGAGCTATACAGTCATCGTGAATAAAAATACCGTGGCACCCTAACGACTCATCGCAACGGTGCTTTCATGTTTGCATTCGTCTGCTACATTATTTGACACAGTATTTGTTTTATACATAGTTGCTAAAGTTGCTATACATATTTCAAAACCTCGATCTGTCATTGGCATTTCTAATTATGTAGTAGTTTACTCCGAAATGCGCATCTTCAGAATGGTGTACTTGCAGTTTCTTCGTATCCAATCAAAATTAAATCACAAAATTTTATAAACATTAAGCACAGAAGGATTTAGCCTATATGCTTTTATGAACACGATAAAAACAGTATGTAGTCTTTGTTTATTATCCTTTGTCGTCGATTTTATAATTCAGTAATTGCTTTAATACTTTTATTCACAGAATTATGAATGCGAAAGTGCATGTCTTATAAGGAATAATTATATTTTCTCGAATAACAAACTCTTCTCATTCCATTTCATATCATTTTCTTCATTTAGCAGTTCTTATTATTTCCAAATTTAAAAAAAAAAACAACAATACCAACCACATGTCTACACAAAAAATGTATAGAACTTAAATATTTTAGTTGTTTTATTTATTACTATTTTAGTACTATTCTAAAACAGTTTTTTGGAACCATCGTGTTGTTGCAAAAAAAACACACACACACACACACACTAAAGTGAATAAATAAAATAAAATTAGAAAAAAAAATTAAATGTTTCAATTAATATTGAGGCTGGAGAAAAAACATTTTAAAAAAAAAAACTGAATAAATAAGGATAAATGTGAAGCGATAAAATTTCCAAAGCACTTGAATTCCCCCAACAAAATTCCAATGAACCGGCTTCCAGATAGATTATAATTTATCGCTCTAATTCTCAATACTTTGAAACGTGAATTCCCTAAAATGGCTCGTGAAACAGTAGATTTTCATGAAGTTAAACTCATTAGACTGAATAGACGCATAAATCAAGTCCCAGTTCTACGCGGATGGTGATCGCAGAGATGGTCTAGTTTCCTAGAAACGCAAAGGTATAAGACTCTCTATTCAGCTAGATCTACTTTGGAATGTTGCCAAATTCACTCATTCTGTTTCATTAACATGCTTTTATAATCCTAATTAGAAACAATTTGGAGATTTTCAATCAGACAGAATGGAAGAAGCATTTGATCAAGTGTTTCTTTTCCATTGCAGAAAAAAATCCCAGGAGTAAAAAAAAGACTACTTATAAAACGACTGGCGCTATCTAATACGAATAAGTAAATGTTTTTCTCTTAAGCATGGAAAAAATTGTAGTCTGACCATGGAAATACGGTACACTCTCTATTATCTGGCACTTATCCTGACCATTCAGTAATCCGGTGTTTTCGCGCGAGTGTAGAATGGGAAAACATGTGAATATGCTCGTCTGTGCGCAGAAGTTTCAACTATTTAGATGGACTTTTTTTCAATAGCCTTGAACAATCTAAGCCCCGGTAATCTGGCACCCCGGTCTGATCTGTGCCGGACTGGCGAGAGTTTACTGTATAGCTAAAGAAAGCGTTCTCATGTTATTCGTGTGGAAGCGGTCATTTTAAAAACAAAATATATGAAATACGATGTACAAAAATTTTAATAAATTATGATGAAATGTGAGCAAAGAGAGTTAAAACGAATCAGTATTTGATTTATCATTTAGCGATCGAAATATTATCGACGTGAAAAAAATTCCCAAACACTTGTGGTTCCATTTCCTGTAATTAGGGATAATAATTACGGGAAAATATTTTAAAAATATATTTTTTTTCACTGCCTGCAATAAAAAAGAAGACATATCAATTAGAAACTCAGTTAGTTCGAATTTTGGATAATTCGACCATTTGTTAACTCCCATTGAGTACCCTGTCTAATTCAATGTTAAAATTTCTTGTTTGATTCGAATATTTTTTCCAATTTTTTCGATAATTCCAAATTGCAGTAAAAATCCGGAGTTTGTATGAGCAAATTGAATTTGAAACACATTCTACAAGCCAGACTGTTTTATTTGACCAAGTTGTAAAACAAAAAAAGTTTTTAAAGACTAATAAAAGTTAAAAAATTCTGTTTTTCTCCACTACTCTTTCTTTGTTTTGGTAATTTGATTTAATGTCCATTTTAACTTTGTCCAGCTGGAGTGCATCGGGAATGTGTACCACTTTATGCCAATTATGTTTTTCAACATACAGATCAAGGTGCAACATTTAAAATCTTAATCTTTTCGTCGATACACTAGATATACATTATAGTGCCGACGAAATAATTTTGCTTTGTGTCTCTACCTATGGAACTTATTTTTCTTTCTAAAAATTTGTGTTTCTCTTGACGAAAGATCTTTTTTGGGCTACGCTGTTGTGTTGCCAATTATATGAGTTCTTCTCATAGAGACATTGGTACAAACACAAGGGCACAACACGCAAAATGCCTTACGAGGTGACTGAGAAAAAGGTGCCCACAAAATTGTTCATGGTTGCGTATGAATAGCTTCTCGATTTACCCCACCATGTTTATCGTATTTATTTTTAAGCGTGTCAATCGTGTTAAGATTCACGATCCCTGAAGATAAGCTTTTCCATTTATTACAACCCTATTAGAAAAAAAAATTATCTGCGACACTAGAACCTAGAATCTTCCCTTACCAATCGATAATTTTTCTTTCTTTCTTTCAAATCAAGCACAACTAAGATCCATCGCCACGGGCAATTTATAGTCAGTTGTGCTAGAATGAAAGTGTGTGTATATAACAGTCTGAGTTCCTATCAAGTTTTCTGTCAGATTTTTCTCACTACTGCAATCTATATTTCAGAAACGAGATGTAATGATTGAAGATGAAATTTGGTGAGACTTTTTAAGGAGGAGATCGGTTCAAATTCGCTCCTTGAAGTCGCAAACCACAGAAAAACAGCTGACCACCACTTTAGCGCCAGTGATTTTCGATCCCGAGACCTTGCGATGCGAGTACGTCACTATGACCACTCGACCACCACGGTGGCAAACCAGTCAATACTAGTGTCTCTTCTCAAAGTAATCGATTGACGGCGTATTAATAATTCATTGTCCATCATATCCATCGCGTTGAAATTTTGAACACTTCGTTCATATCCACACCCCCCCTCCCCCCGGCACTTGAGTTCTTCCAATGCTCTTCTTCTCAAGCTCCGTCAACAACTACACGCGTAGCTCTTCTCTTCACCCCTTAAACCAAGTATATGTCCCTCTGTAGGTATGGTCTGTAAAACTTTACAGCATATTCCAGTCCAGGATGAACTAGGCCTTGGAAAAGCGGAAGAGATATTTTAGGAGAACGCGAAGAGACCTTTTTGGAAATGAAATCGATTATTCTATTCGATTTTCTTACCATCCTGAACAATGTTCAAAAAAACTGAGAAGGCATTCTACAATGAAAATTCCCAAATCGATGACCCTAGTTGCATCCGGGATAGTAGTATCATTGAACTCGTAAGTAAAACGTGGGTTGTTTGAACCAAAATGAGCGACTATGCACTTATCAACACTAAAGGTAATGCTACATTCATTAGCCCATGGTGCAATCATATTGAAGTTGATATCCCTATCGCTTGGACTCCCGACTACCCTCATTAGCTTCGCGTCATCTGTGAATTTGCTAACAACCCCATCAATATAATGATCAAGTTTATCAATAAAAAGTGAAAAAAAAGAATGTTTTAGCAGGTGATCGAAGATCTGCGGCATGCTGGAAGCTGTGAATATATGTGCTGTGAGTCTAACATGAAGGCTTTTTCTGTGTAATGCTTAGTACGCGTAGTTTTGCCATGTGCCGTCAATTTTCTAACTATGAGTGAAGTGTAATGATTGAATAATTGTATCGTTGTGTAGGACTGTTGCTCTCTGTGGCGAGACTCAACGGGGAGATCGGCTCGCATTCGCGCCTTCAAGTTAGGAACTACAGAACTTCAGCCTACCACCACTGCTGCAACGGTGGGGTTTGAATCCGGGTCCTTCACAACATACATTATTTAACTAAGAAGTCCCATTGAGTCTCATAAAACAGCAAAATTCTCGGTAGCATTTCAGGTGCGGGGGATCCTGAGGGAAGGAAACACCAATACCGTAGTATTAGATGCTGTCAGCCCCTTGTGATATACCCCAATTTCTTGACCCAGGATTTGTGTGGTCTATATCAGTGTTTCTCAACCGCCCGGCCGCGACCCGGCACCGAGTCCTGATATCAGTCAAACTGCGCCGGTCAAACTGTTGTTAACGGATATAGCTTGCTAAGTAAATCAACTTTACTCGGTAAGTGTTAATTACAGAGAAATATCGTGCATATACATTTTGCGGTGATTATTAATAATGCTGAGAAATGATTTTTTTATTAGGAAGAAGCAAAAAAAAAAATCACCGTAAAAGCATCATCTACATTTCACGACCATTAAGAAAAGTGGCCATTGGATTTTGCTTACAGAGAAATCTCGAACAAAAAATTAGGTTTTTCCTCAAACTACCAGGTGCAGCTCTCTAAGTAGACTGCTGCAGGTTGGAATATTTTCCGATTGTAATGGTGGGTTCGATTACTATGATTGCTCTGATGAAACCCGATCTCAAACTCATGTAAGTGTGTGTGTGTGTGTGTGTGTGTGTGTGTGTGTCTTGGCTGTTTCCTTTTCCTTTCAACACTAAAACTCACTCACCTCGAATAGAAAACTCCTTATAATCAATTTTCTTTACCCCTCTTGTTATACAATGTGAAACGAAGCAGGTTTCTCTTTCACGGAAGTTATGCAACCAAATACAGTAATCACAAAAAAATTCATAAATTTAATGGTTCTTTCTCAGTGCATGGTATTGTAATTATACAAGGATTCGTGTGTGATATTCAGCGTTGAATTATCCATCTGCCCCTTCCACCACCATAAAAGTGCATGCCACTTTTATGCCCTTAGACATGCAATACTGAGTTCGAATCTAAAGAGTGAGCCAGACATGATGCGCGACTCTCCGATCTAACTTTACATGTCTTTCTGCCCAACGGATGAAGGATAAGAATGAGCATTATCATCCATCTAAAGCAATTCAGGGCCCATTGCGCTCATGAAATGACAGACACATTGCTGCACGATAATGTCACAGTACACTGGTCCTCTGATGAATCCCCTCTCAAACACATAGAGAGGGTTGCTTGAACCCACCAGTATGTCTTTCTGCTAAAGAATTCCAGGAGAGCTGAAACGGTCAGATTCAATAATGTGATATATAAACGGTATGATATGTAAAGTATATGTAATGCGATATAATAATATATGTGATCACGAGTCCCCCATGGTATGTAAATAAACATCTGACATGAAATACTTGTAGGGAAAGAGCCAGAATCCATCCGCCAAAAAAGAACAAACAAAAACATATCCCAATTCAAACTTATTCTGACATTTATTTTATTAGGTCCAATGATTCTTTAGGGATATTCAGTTCGGCGATGGCACGTTTCTTCAACTGTCCATTCGTTGGTCAACATTGAAAGAGTGGATATGACAGAAATATCTCTCTCATCTATCTGCAGTAATACTCTCATGGCAATTAAAAACACGCACCAGTTTTGATCTAGGGAGATCCGTAACTTCGGGAGAAGAATTGGCCCTAAGGGATGGGTTCGTCGGGCTGTGGTCCAAAGTGGGCTCGGCTCTGCAGCGAGTGAGCGAAGGCCGTCCCATGCTGTGCCGGGTGGGTACTAGAGATCGCCCCCCCCTACCCCCGAGGCTTCAGTGGGTGGCCAACAGAGAACTGTCACGGACAGAGGGAATCCGACTGTTTAATACGCTCTCAGACTGTTAGGTACACACACTTACACTTCCGGCACAACTGACTAGGTAGGAAATTGACCATGGCGATAGATCTGAGACGTGCTCTGTTTGAAAGAAAGAAAAGAAATTCTAGTATGTGTGATTAATATAGTCGGGCCCCGATATAATGCTAGAAAATTTTACGATTTTACACAGATATAATGATACAATACATGAATGAACTCTCATGTATAGTATATCATATAGTACGATTTATCATGCTTAATAATGTCGGGACTATGCAGAATTACCGTAAAAAATGGTGAATTGACGGAAATTTATCAAACTTACCAAAATACTCAGCGATTATGCCTAGTAACCAGATTTATCTCATTTACCGTAACATATATATCATATGTGTATTGATATTTTTCTACCGGGACACGTTTCGCATCCGGATAGGAACACTTGGCAAGCTGCATTTAGCCCGTGGAGAGGAGATTGCGTATCCCTGGCATATGGTTTGGGTATTTTTAATGAAAAATAACCAATATTGAATGAATTTATATACTTGTATCTATTTTATTCCCATTGCCCTAAGCTTCTGAAATACGCATTCACGGTGTGGTCTTATCTGATGTCCGAAATCGTCGGAAAGGGTAGTCAAAATTATTATCTTATTCACAAGAAGCGGCAGAAATTCACTCTCTCTCTCTCTCTCTCTCGTTTTGATGCAGCTTCTCTTTGATACTCTGTCCATTTATATATAGCATGATTTATGTCTTTCTGGCGAACTGCAGAGATAATCGTGACCCGCCTTTAATGCTCACCGTTTGTGATATAAGTAGGTCACAAAATAGTAGTGATAGCAGTCGATAGAGTTGGCTTCAATCCGTCTTGTGTCCGGGGTAATGCGAGATATAGGCCCAAAAAGAATGAACATAAAAAAACTGTGCTCTACCAGTAAAAGTAGTATATATGATAGAAAAAAATACAGACCAAAGTACTAACTGCAGTTTCATGATTTCTTTCCATCTAAAAGGAAAAAAAAAAAATACGAAATAACCTGGCAACGTTTCCTGCGAAGACAGTTCAGTCCATCATCTTTGCGATTTTTTTCTCCTGATTTCTTTTCTGACCGATAGTCGGTGCTTGGAAAGAAAATACGTGAAAGAAATCGAAAAAAAAAGAAAGAAAAAGATATGATTGAACATGCTCTAAATCATGGCTATAGGCCCCAAAAAACAAGCTGTTGGTAAAAGGGGGAAAAAAATTGCGGGAAACCATTTTGTTTTCAGGTCACTTTTCTATGAATATATTTTCAAATGCTTACTGCGTGATTCGAATGTGAAAAATGTATTCCTATTGATATGTCTGCTGTACCGTTGTTAAATGACTCTACAAATCGATAGTTTAATCTGTTCTTGTTTAACATGAAAGCTGGTGTACGGAATGTTTCACAAAGACTGTCTGAAATAGCGAAAAATTCCACGGTGCAGTCTTAAATCAAAATTAAAAATGAAAAAGTTTTGATTCGGAGAGAAAAATTTATCTCACGTAAAATAGTAATTTGGAAATAATTTTTTTATGGGCCCTAATCCAAAAATAGTCGAAAATTGCACCTTTATATTTTGACGTAATGAATTTATCCCGTAATATTTGAAAGAAAATTCATGGAAAAATATTGATGATTCAAGTTCATGGTTTATGTGACGGATTATATGAACATAAACATTTTCGAAACACGATTTAAAAATATGCAAATATGCACTTAAAAATGCCAAAATATTCTCTTGAAAATGCAAAATTATGCTCTAAAAATATGCAAAATTATGCTCTAAAAATATGCAAATATATGCTCTAAAAATATGCAAATATATGCTGAAAATACTGAAAAAGTTGAGAATTTCCAAGTCTGTACTACAATTAAGAAAATCTGCTTTAAAAAAATTACCGAGCAAAAAAAAAAGTTTTTAAAATACATATTTTTATGCAAACAACTTCTACATATTTTTTATCACAGATTTTTAATTCCTACTTTCTTGTGGCTGCGCAGTTATGAAAAATATCAGTAACAAAAGAATTTCGCCACTATTTTCACGTATCTGTCACTATATCCACACTTTTGACGTAACTTTAAAAAGTTGTTCGATCGGTTACCGCTACAATGGCAGGTTATCGAGATTTAAGTGAGTTTGAACGCTGTGTTATAGTCGGCGCACGAGAGATGGGACATAGCATCTCCGAGGAAGCGATGAAATTTGGATTTTCACGTACGACCATTTCACGAGTGTACCGTGAATATCGGGAATCCGGTAAAAAATGAAATCTACGACATCGCTGCGGCCGGAAAAAGATCATGCAAGAACGGGACCAACGACGACTGACGAGAATCATTAAACGTGACAGACGTGCAACCCTTCCGCAAATTGCTGCAGATTTCAATGCTGGGCCATCAACAAGTGTCAGCGTGCGAACCATTCAACGAAACATCATCGATATGGGCTTTCGGAGCCGAAGGTACCCTTGATGACTGCAAGACACAAAGCTTTACGCCTCGCCTGGCCCCGACAACACCGACATTGGACTGTTGAGGACTGGAAACACGTTGCCTGGTCTGACGAGTCTCGGTTCCAATTGCTTCGAGCTGATGGATGTGTACGGGTATGGCGGCAACCTCATGAATCCATGGACCCTACATGTCTACAGGGGACTGTTCAAGCTGGTGGAGGCTCTCTGATGGTATGGGGCGTGTGCAGTTGGCGTGATATGGGACCCCTGATACGTCTAGATACGACTCTGACAGGTGACAGGAACGTAAGCATCCTGTCTGATCACCTGCACCCATCTATGTCCATTGTGCATTCCGACGGACTTGGACAATTTCAGCAGGACAATGCGACACCCCACACGTCCAGAATCGTTACAAAGTGGTTCCAGGAACACTCTTCTGACTTTAGACACTTCCGCTGGCCACCAAAATCCCCAGACATGAACATTATTGAACATATCTGGGATGCCTTGCAACGTGCTGTTCAGAAGAGATCTCCAACCCCTCTTACTCCTACGGATTTATGGACAGCCCTGCAGGATTCATGGTGTCAATTAACTCCAGCACTACTTCAGACATTAGTCCAGCCCATGCCACGTCGTGTTGCGGCACTTCTGCGGGCTCGCGGGAGCCCTACACGATATTAGGCAGGTCTACCAGTTTTTTTGGCTCTTCAGTGTAAATTTCAGAAGTGAAGTGAGTGAAGTGTAATGATTGAATATATTTTGTACCATTACAGAGGCCTGTTGCTCTCTGTGGCGAGACTTTTTAAGTTGAATCACCGAAAATCAAATTCAGTCGACCACTCATATAACTGATTGCTGTAGCATTTCATTGCCAAACATAATGTACAGAGGAGAAACATCTCCCAAAGTGCATTGATTAGATTTTTTTGACGGTGAAATGTGAAGTTTATAATGAGAAAATCACCTGGAAAATTTGTTGGTATCAGATACTTAGGCAAAGTGTTTTCTACCGGGCAAAATAACTTCCGAACTAGCAAAAAACTAATGAATTAAACTATCAATATTTCGGTGATTTTGCTTTTCAGTTGAAAAAAAAGAGTTGCATAATTTCCGTGTATGAATTTTACTGTGTGAATTTTGTATTTACCCGATTTTCATTCCGCAGGCGTAAAACACTATCATATAGCTTCATTGTCTTCTACTGATATTATCTTATATTTTGATCCAATTGTAAAATCAACCGTAGAATCTCCATTCATTTCTGATACTGGATAATGACATCATATTTTCCAATACTTGTTTTAATCACTTAAGTAGTGTTTTAAACAAACTCATTAAATGAATGAGATAGAATAATTAAATCTCGGTACACGTGAGCATTGTTTCATTAATTAAAATGAAGCAACATGGAGAAAACGAAGACGAGTCCCACGCAATCGAATAAATAAATGTTTTTTACATTATTTTTTATTACGTCCGAATTCAAAAACAAATTCAAATGAAGTGTCAAAAATTGACATTCCCAATTATTTTTCAAATAAATTCCTTCGAATTATTTTTATTCCATCATTAAAAAAAATATTGATAATTTTTTACTTGCTTTTTAATTCACAAATTATATTTCTAAATTCGGAATTGTTTTTTATTGAGTTTTTCATTTGCAAATATTTGCTGTTTTGATGGGTTTTTTTTTTTCTTTTTTTGAGCATTATTTTTACATCCAACATTCTAAATTTTTTTCATCGTCATTGAAATTACCATTCTCATTAATTAGAACAGGGTTTTTTCAGATATGAAATGACAAAAATTGAGAATATCAATAATATTTGAGTATTTTCAAATATGCTGTACGCAGTGAATGTAAGTTTTTATTTAGTGAATGATAAGAATTTTAAATCAGGTTTTGGTGATTGAAATCAATAGGCTTTTATTTTTGTCTGAATCAAGCTTTTTCTGTTACGAGACTCAGTTTTACTCAATTCTTGTTATTGTTGCTTAGAAAATTTTGTAAAAAAAAATTATGAAGCTGTTTTTAACGTACGCATGAAAAAATCCAGCGCACACACGCGCCGTGAAAAAAAAATGAAGTTACTTAACGAGATTAATTTCCAAACAAAAACAAATTCCCTTTCAGGATAAAATATTCATTAATTTTTTTTTTAATTTGAAGAGATGCCTGGGATTCACATTAAAAGAAAAACACTTATTATGAGCGTGGGTGAGTGTAAATATGTATAATAAATTATATAGTTATAAAAGATGAATTTGTAGAATTTTCAGGTATTTTTATTGGAATTATTGTGAGATTTCTATAGAAATCTGAACGAGCACATTTCGTATTTGAAAAATACGAAAAAAATTTCGTATTTGAAATATAATTTCAATTACGAATTCTGTCGTATATAATATACTATTCTTTTCATATAATTTTGAAAAGAAATATTAATCCAAAAATTCTCATATTTTTCACGTAAACATCGGTGAAACACAAATGCGCATGCGTTGAGACTGATCTAATTATTATCGAAAAAATCTTTAGCCCAGTGTTAATAATATGAATCCATATGGAAGACTCAATGAATTTCAATCAATTACACAGGTCTGCGATGGAAATATGTTATTGAAACTAATTAGTGTTTTTTATAGTTTTAGAATTCTAATACTGGAAAAATAATCAAAAAACTCATCACATTGAAACTGTGGGGTATGAATGAACATATTAAATCACTGCCAAATATATTTTATTGATTTCAGGATGATATCATTATAATGGAAAAACTACGATATAAATGTGAAGTACAATGGTGAAATAAATTAAGAGAATTTGCATATTTTATCGAATTTCATGAAAAGAACTGAACTGAATTTAAAACCACTGCTTCTAGACAAAAATGCAAATCTTGCACGTCAAATACGTAAGCGTACACGTGTGTGTAGGCGGAGCCAGTAGAGAAACAGGCTTCATAAGCGCGTGTACATTAAGACGCATTTCGTTCGCTAGCACGCCTCGGTGAATTTCTTGGTGTTATTTTGCAGCATCGGTTAATTTCAAATTGCAACAGTAAAAATGAGTAACGTTTAGATGATGGAATGAGGTGGCGAATTGTGGGGAGGCTAGAAGCAGGCCAATCTCAAGTCCAGATTTGTAGAGAGTTCAATTTAACGCCCAGCGTCGTGTGTAACTTATGGAAACAGTTCCAGGATACCGGATCCATCGAGAGAAAGCCTGTGCAAGGTCGTGCAAGAGCCACGACATCCAGAGAAGATCGCCATTTGTCGATTATAGCGAGGCGTAACAAGAGTGCTACAGCTTCTCAGCTCTCTCGTGACTTGTATGCAGCCACAGGAACCCGTGTATCAAGGGTGACTGTTTCCAAAAGACTTCATGAGAGAGGGTTGTTTGCAAGAAGAACTGCTGTTTGCGTCCCGCTCACTTCTACAGACAGGAGAATCCGTTTATCATGGTGCAGAGAGATTGGAGTATGGATCAATGGGCAACCGTTCTCTTCACTGATGAGTCCCGGTTCAGCCTAAGCACCGATTCTCGCCGTACGTACATATCGAGAGAACCAGGGACCCGCTACCTACCCTCCAATGTCCGCGAAATCGACCATTATGGCGGAGGAGGTTTAATGGTCTGGGCAGGCATCATGTTGGATGGCCGCACACCTCTCCATGTCTTTGAAAGAGGCACTGTGACTAGTGTGAGGTATAGGGATGAGGTCTTGGAGCCCTATGTTCGCCTTTTCAGGGGTGCAGTTGGCCCTGAGTTCATTTTAATGGACGGTAACGCGAGGCCGCATAGAGCTCTTCTGCTCGACGATTTTCTAGAGAGTGAGGATATTCGCCGGATATATTGGCCAGCCAGATCTCCAGACCTTAACCCTATAGAGCATGTCTGGGACGCTCTGGGGAGGGCAATTGCAACTCGCGACCCCCCTCCGGGAACCATCCAGGGAATTAATACAGCGTTTCTGAACGAGTGGGACCAATTGCCACAGGAAATGATAAACTGCCTTATTTCAAGTATGAAATCACGCTCCGAGACCTGTATATCTGTAAGAGGGGACCATAGCCCCTATTAACTCATCTATTAACCCATTTTTTTGTTTATTCTGCAACCGCTGTTTCATACCTTCCGACTCCAACGAGTGCTACGCACGATCATGCGTGTGTATATTACAATTATTGAATGGTTATTTGTTTTGTATTGTAACAATGTATGTACGTATCAAATTTCATTGAAATCGGTACAGTAATTCCAGAGATAATCGACCAAGTCTTCAAATTCTCTTCATTTCTTACACCAGTGTATGTACAGTATTTATCAGGTGATAAAATATAATAATAGAAATGTGAAAATATTTTTGAGTTATTCCCCCCTAATGTGAAATCGCTTTGTGAAAAAAAAAAAAACTTCACGTAATAGAAAAAAATGGATTCCATTTTTAGATTCTGCACTGAAAACAATTTAAAAATCAGTGATCAAAACTGAAACAATTTTTTAAAAAGTATTTTGTGTTGTAGGCCTGTGTTATTAGTCATTTTAAATAGCAAATGGGGTCGGCGTTCATTTCAAGGTCCCTTCTCATTCACAGAAGAACACACGTTATATTGAAAGTTTATATTAGCTTCTTGGGAGAATTCAGAATCAGACGGAATAAAAAAAAAATATTATTATTCCTTTTATTACAATACAAGCAGTTAGTTAGTTAAATTGTAATAATTGATCATGAACGCACACCTGTATATACCGAATTCTTCACTATTAAGGCTTAAGGCCAAACACAATTTTGGCAAACGAAAACATGGATTTTGTATATTTCTTTGTAAAAGAAATGATGTAGAGCCGAGTTCGACGTTATATTAGATCGAATGATTTCGTCGGCGCGTTTTATGGAATGAACGGGAAAATATTGAGTCCAATCTCTCCTACTGGCGGTTATAATGGAACGATTGCAGTAGCGTATGGTCGTTATAACGATCGTTGACTTTAATAGCTTGATAACTGAGTACAACTCCGGCTCTATCAACACGGGCAATTTACTACTGAATGAATTGTGCCGGAAGTGTTTGTTTGTGTATCTAACAGTTTGAGTGCGTATCTAGTGTTTTGCGTGACTTTTTTTAGTTCTGCCATGTATTTTTCAAACTACGAGTGAACTGTAATGATTGGATATTTATACCGTTTAGGCCTGTTGCCAGAACATTAAACGTAGCGATCGGCTCGCATTCGCATCTCGAAGGTGGGAAACACAAGCATCTCTAGCCGATCACCGACTGTGTTGCAGGTGAGGTTTGAACCGGGGTCATAGTGCTGACAACTAGCTAATTGAGCTATGCAATTTCTAATATTGCTTATTCAGCTATGTAGCTTCTCCGAAGCACTCTAATTTTCTGTATCATGCTACACCCACAATGCATTTTGTGTTCTTCATTGTATCAGTAATATACTACTTTGCTATTTTCGTTTGCAATAAGTACTCCATCATACTACTTTGTGTCTTTTTGCATCTTACGTTCTATCGCATTGCCAAAATTTAATGTCTTCAGCATCATGTCAATTTCTGTGGTTATCACATACCACAGTATTCTCGATATTTTCGGTACCAAGTTTCGTCACATGAATATGTCATATTTGCACAGGCTTTCGTAACTCGTGTATAGCGTTTTGTCCTGAATCATGTAACACGTTATATTGTGCACTTCTATACTTCTTTGCATCTGCTCGTTACATGCATAGTGCTTTCCGGGATATGCCATTTTTTCTAGTCGTATATTTTATATCTCTCTGCACTGTCATAGCGTTTTTGTTCTGCAGTTGTGCCTCTTTTCAAATTGTTGCACACAATACACGTGTACAGTTTTCGCGGGCTCCCTCCAACGCCTGTTGGTGATATGCGTAACTTGATAAGCACCTGTCCAATGTGACCTGAATTTTGTGCCTTCTTGCCCGCTGGTGGTCTTTGGATGCTTCGCGCTACGGCTCTTCCACCAGTTTCGTTCAAACACTATGAGTAACCAACCTATACCCATATGGAGACAGAGCAGGGAGGGGGGTGTCATGGTAAGTTTCAGGTCCTCGCGATGCGAGTACGTCACTATAACCACACGGCTGCACAGCACCAACTGTTACTAGCTAGAATTAGCTTTCGTTGACATAAAGTAACCGTTTAGATATAAGCTTGTATAGAGTTGACGATTCAAAAAAAAATCCCACCTTTTTAGGTCCGTTAGGAAGTTTTCTGATAGTTATGGAAATGCTGCGCATCCGCATCCACTCCTTAATGATAAGTTGGACTGCTGCGTGACTTGGTAAAATTATATTTTCTCAGTTGACGTCATACGAGTATCAAAAAGAAAGCCTTCATTAGATCAATATATGAAATATATATATATGTCCACGAATCTCACCGCCTTCGAATTTTAGAAATATAAAGAAAGCGTGTGGAAAACTAACAAACGAAGCGTGTGCATGTCCTTACATGTATTTATTTATTTTTATGTTTTGTTTTGTTTGTTTCTTCTCACATCAAACATGTTTTAATGAAAATTTCTGTGAAAGAAAAGGGATATAAGATGTATATATGTGTGCATATATACTAGCAATGTGCAACGTAATAACCCAGTGTCCACTAGATGATGGATCACAGCAGAGGTATCTCGAGACAATCTGTCTCAATTCATTTTCTAGTTTTTTCTTCTCACTAACTGACATGACGTTTCATGACCCTCCCCATTCAGAATCAGACAGGTTGTTATTAAGTGACCTTCGACTTGTATTCACATTTGCGTCGGTATAGATCTTAGCCAATGTTTTTTTGAATGGCGTTATGATGATGAACTTTAACCCTTCGTTTCTTCCATTCCGGATCTCAGTCAAGGTTCATCATTGGTTGGACACGTCTTGAAGCATTCGTGATAATGATGGAAATGAGAGAACGCTTTCGAAATTGATGTAATGAATATTTTTGAATGTCATTCTGTTGGAAACATATTAGCAGTTGGTGAAAGAATACATTATACAGCAAGGATGCTAAATATTTAGGAGGGAGCGGGGGCACTTCATTAGCTAGCAAATAACTCGCGGGCAACTTCATTCGTTCTCAAACGTGTCGCAGGTCACTTCATTCGTTCGAAAACGAGTAGCGGGCCACTTGAGTTATCTGTAAATGTGTTGCGAGCAACTTAAATGACGTGAAACTGCACTGTGTGGGTAACTAAAATGATTTGAAAATAGGCCGCGGGTCACTTGAGTGGTCGGGAAATGTGTCGTGTGTCACTCAAGTGAGCTGTAAATATGCCGTGAGTCACTTGACCAGTCTGGAAATGTGCCGTAAGAGAATTAAGTGATCTATAAATGTTCCGAGGACCACTTGCCATCTGTAAATGTGCCGCGGGTCACTAAAGTGATCTGTAGATTGTCTCTGTGTTCATTTTCGCAAAATCCAGTTAGAGCTCGCGGACCACATCAGATGTCTCCGAGCGCCTTATCTGGCACACGGGCTATGGGTTAAAGCATGCATGTTATACTGCGTGTACAGTTACTCCTTGTTACTCAAAACCTTTTCCTCTCAAACGTCGGTCGTAGATAAAACTTTTGAATTTCAAAAGTTTTTCTCTCCAAATGCTTTGAATGAAAAAAATTCCCATATTATGCTTGTTTTTTTTCATAAAAGAATAATTTAAAAAAATGAATTAAACATTTTTATATATTTTTCTCAGAGTCCTATGGCTAAAAAAAATTTCCTCTTTGCAGTAGTCTGACAATCAAATCAAGTTGCATTAACGTGAGACGAGATATTTAATATCAAAAATTAAGATTATTTTATTTTTTTTTTGTTTATGGAAGAAATTAATTTGTTGTCAATGAAGGGGGTCGGTGTAAAAATATATAGATTGGAATAATCAGAAATTGGTCCTGTGTTATTCATTTATGATTCAAAAGTAAATACAATTTTCTAATAGTCCCGCTACATATTTCTTGTGCCGTCATTAACGAATATAATAAACTTATTGCGTGTTATAAAACAGAAATTTTTTTTTGGAGAATTTCATCATTTTTTATCAAAACAGAAACAGTAGATTATCAATTATAATCACTCAATATATTAAAGTCAGAGAACTGTTTGAGCCCGATATATCTAATTATTTCATTTTCCAGATAATTTTCCGGAAAATTTGCTTGTCGCGGCTTCAAATTTTGCATTTGCATTTTTTTCCATTTTTTTTTAAATTTATGAACTATGTTTCTTAATTTGTGAATGGTCCCCTCCCCTAAATATCCAAAATTTAATATATCTGTAAACCCTTTATAGTTCACTCCAATAAAAACATGTTGAATATCATTATTGTAAATAATTTTTGCAAATATACATTTATATCCGGATAGAAATGGGTGCTATTAGCTTATTTTTATTTTTATTTAATTTTTTAATTAATTATAATTTTTAATTTTTTAATTACAAACACTATGCATCAACGCATCAGTTTAATTAACTAGAGTGAATAATTTGATTAGTTACGATATAGTCGGTTAAATGTAAAATATAATTTTAATCTTGATTTTACTGTTATTCAGAAGGAGATGCAATCTGGCTTAGCAAAATAGAATAGTTGATCCCTCGGGTTTCATCTATAATTCCCTCAGTTTCGCGCACTTCATAAATCTCTGAGCACGTAAATTTCAGCAGCTCTCAAAAAATGACACCGGCAAAGAATCAACTCATTTAGATTTAAAAAATGAAAAGGTACTGTACTTTTTACAGGGTGAATCCAACGTATTCTGCCGAACGAAAGGGGGTGATGAAACACTCACCACCATCCCTATCCTATCTCATCTCGAACCGTTTTCGAATTATGGTGGATAATCTATTAAGGGAAAAAGATGCGTGTCTTTAAAAACCAGAATTAGTGAAATTTCCGAAAGACAACAACAAACTAAGCAACATTTGGAAAGAGCAAAAAAAAAAAAAGAAATGCAATAAGATGTCACCCCAATTTCATCGAAATATCTGGTTTCAATGGCGAGCTGCAAGCGCTGAGAGATCGGTGAAGTGAAAAATCGAATTGTCGCCAAAACATACTAAAATTACTTCGACGAACGCAGATTTTAGTGATGTATTGCAAACAAACGACTCTCTTCTAGCTCTCGTCTCTTCTGGGCTCTTTCGAAAACTGCTGGATAAGTTTTTCGCAAATTTGACCTATATAGCTAGAAGGGTGTTTGCAGAATTGGCGATTAAATTTTTTTCGACAATGCGATTTTGAACATTGCCAATCTTTCAGCGTTTGTAGCTCGCCAATAAAATCAAATATTTCGATGAGATTAGTGTTACCATAAAAACTTTTTTTTGCTCTTTCCAAATGTGTGCTTAGTTTGCGTATAGGCATTTCAGAAACTTCACAAATTCTTGTTTTTTTAGTCTTGGCGCATTTTTCCCCATAAACCATTATCCACCATAACTCGATAATGGTTAGGGATAGGACAGGCTTACTAGGGTTTTTCATGATCCACTTGAGCTCGTCTATCGCCCCCTTTTGTTTGGCAGAATAGGTCGGATTCACGCTTTATAATCCGTACTTTGTACTGAAATGGCATTGGAGGATGTTCTTTCTAAAATACCGAAAACAAATACTGAGAAAAAAATAGAAAAGCCTTTAATAGTTTTTTTTTTGGTCGTGTGCTTTCCTTGTATATTAAAGTTTACATCAAACAATAGAGGATTAACACTAGATTTACCGACAAGAAGTTATTCCGGCCGCTTTTCATCCTTTTTATCGCCCTGTACATCTTTATTTTTTAAAATTTAACAATTTCGCTAATTTCCCTAATTGGTCAAAATGAATCTTTAAGCGAAAAAAAAAGAATATATATATATATACATATATATATACATATATATATATATATATATATATATATATATATATATATATATATATAATCAATTTTTATATAAGAATAAAAAAAAATATATATTATGTGATTGAAAGCAAAAAATCGAAATTTCAAATGGTAAAAATATAGAATTCAAAAAAAATTAAAAAATTAAAAAAAGGTGTAACCAATGTCTTCTGAGAGCATATCCTGGCATTCATAGCCTAAATAGATGATCCATCCCCCGACGTTCTGCTAAAGTACATTTGAATTCAAAAAACAAAGCCAAAAACAATTTTTTTTGTCAAATTTATGATATAGCCAAGTGGCAATCAATATAACAATATATAAAATATAAAAATAGATGCAGAAGCTGCAAGTACATACCATGCGCTAGTCCTAGTTTTATCGGGTTGTGTTCAAAGTGAACAGTAATATTTATTGGTATGAGGAGGAAGTAATTCCAAGTCCTCCTTACAATTTTAACTTACTTCCTCCTCACACCTCAAGTTTTTCACACCTTTTCGCAATTACCCTGTATATATAAGCCATTCCGTTGATTTCTTTAAATTACTTTAACCTAGAATTAGCGAGCGGTCTTTGTGACCGCAGTTGAAAATTTCATTGCTTAACCAGATTTAAACATACAATTATTGCATTTTTAGAAAATAAATTACATTCTCTCTTTTAAAAATAGGGTGCAGAATCGTTCGTTTCGTTACATTAAGGCGCACATACAAGGTGTTCCAAAAAAAGATGGGCTCATTTCTATAAAAAAATTAGAATGCAGTGAAATAGTCTATTTTTTTATACAACAGTTCATACGTTTTGTTCTACTATGTCATATTCCAGGATTTCTTGAAGCAGATACCCCCATATCGTATGGAGTTACAGAGCCCCGTGACTCCAAAAACCCACATATGAAAATATTACAAGACAGTCAATCCAATTTCTTATGATATTTGTTTTAATCTAAAAATAAATCAACATTCACAGGTGTATCATTTATTTTTACAGCAGCAGTCATTTTTACCACGCGTTAATTTTTTTTAAGGATGGAAGTTCCGGTAATTGTAATGTAAATATTTATCGCAATGCAATGAAACTTCCTTCCGTTTTACAAATATTTGAAAAGATAAAATTTTTCCTCGAAATGACTATTGATTTGTGTATTTCCAAGTTGTACAATATTAATATTTTTTATTTAAAACATATTTGTAATTTTAATAATTAGTTTTTATCTACGACAAATATTTGAGAAGAAATATTCCTGCATAAGCTGTTTCTGGACACGCTTTGTAAAGGATTATAATAGTTTGAAATACCGCGGTGGCTATTATCAACACAACTTGAGAATCATGTTAAATGCAGTTGCATTTCCTAAACGCTACAGGAATCCGATGTACATACTTATAAGGCCTTCCTGTCATGAAAGCTTCTCCAGGAATGTCCTGGGCGAGAATTTTAATGAATGTTGAGAACACTTATCGATTTCATTGATACCACCTATACACATACTATGTACTTGAATGCACGTCCATCGCAGATGGGGAAATTCTTTGAACATCTGAATAGAATCTTGAATACATTGTTAGTGAAGCTTAATAATTTGTATACGAAATAAATTCCGTTTATAGAATGTTATTCCACGAACAAGATATACGCGTATTATTCCTCCAGTTTTGTATCATGTGCAGCGTGTGATAGAACCACGGATCTATAACTTTCCACACAATTTAAAGGATATGATTGCTTATTGTAAATCAGAGTAAAGTTTGGAACTAATAATTACCATCCCATTAATATCGCTATGCAATTATTATTATCAGCATTTCTGTGGATGTATCTAATACGGTGTTATACAATTCGTAGTAAGTAAACCTGCATTTATGTAGTTCGAATTGCAAAATAAATTTTAATTATTAACCGTTTAAGTGGTATTTAAAATTTCCCCGATCCGCTTTGTCACTGAAGCAGCAGAAGATTCTCTAAGCCCTTCTGCATAATGCCGAACACTTTTAACAATATTTTTCCTCGGTTTTGTGCATATGATAGCGCTGTCTTCCTAACTCCTAAAACTAAAGAAAACAACGGAAGAAAAGAAATGCTCTTGGCTTTTTCTATTATTTTTACTGCACACATATTCCTATACTGCCCCGAAATGAAGAAAAACAAAAAAACTATCTCTCTCTCTCTCTCTCTCTCTCTCTCTCTCCTCCTTTCTATAATTTTAAAGAAAAGCTGATTGACACTTCCAACTGGCAGTTTATATGACATGTAATGGGAATAGGAAATATGGTTAAGAGAAATCTTTCTTGGTACAACATCTGGACTCGGCATTGTCGAAATAAGCGAGTTTAAAGGATGGGGGGGGGGATATATATCGTAATTGCGGAAATACAAGGCATCAAGTTAGGCCAGATATCTCGTCAATGCCGCTGTAAGGATTAAGACATAGTGTCCAAAACTTTTTGTTCCATCGCCCCCATTTTCAGACTTTTTTTTCTCTCATCGCCCCTAACTCTAGCGTACCCATAGGATCCTATGTTATACTCCTAGCTTCTATTTCCCCCCCCCCCTCCCTCTGGACAATTTCATCCACCACTTTGGGAAACAGTGGGTTAAACGATTCAGATCCGTATTGAACTTCCATCGACAAATTTACAACGATTTACGTCTGAAGGAATAATTACGTTTTTCTGATGTCTCATCTGCTTTATGAATTGGAGGTGAGAAATTGATAAAAAATGGTGTTTTTTTTAATACAGCCAACGCCACTTATTATAATCACGGACAATGTTATGTATTTTTGTCGTCGTTATGCCATGGGAAAAATTCATTCATAGTTATCGAAAATTTGGATAATGTGTTATCTTTTGTTTTCATCGAAAGATTTTTTTGTGCATTCTCTGAACCTAAACCATACTTTTTTTTTCTTTTGTGTTATCGTTATCAGGCTGCAAGACTATGTGAGGGGTAGAAAATGATCGCTTCCCCTACCTTTTTGACAAAAATGTCCGTACTCGTCGTAATCAGTCCGTAGTATTCGCTGTGAATTATGTACGCGTGAAGCTGCTTTTGCAATGGCGATTACCTATAGCGAAGGCAATGTGCACGAAGCTTCTCAGCTTCTTTCAGTTGACCAGATTTAAATTTCTTTTCCCGAAAGACTTTCTCAAGGTATCTATGGAACGCATTGTACAGTAATATTACTATCGTAATTCCTGATTAACATTAGAATAATGTTTCCTACACTTTTAAATGTCGCGGAACCCCCGTAGTGGAAGTCAATTTGCTGCGGATCCCTTGTAAAATAGATCAATGCTGCGTGGACCCCCCTATAGCGTCAGAAGTTGAATTTCAACACCGCTCTCCCATAAAATGCATATCGTAAAAACTGAATAAATTACAATTACACAATTTAAAATGTGACATTCATTGCAATGGCAGTGAATGAAAAAAAGAAAGAAAAAATCCGATGGACCCCCCCCCATGCAAAGTACTCACGGGAACCCCCCCCCCCCGAGTCTGCAGATCGCAGGTTGGAAACGCCATATTAAACAGTCTTATTCTAATGCCTCCCAATGGCTGAATAACGGAAATGCTGGATTATTTTTAATTCGAATTTATAATTATATATAAAGAAAAAGTCTCGTTTTAGAATAGTATAAAAAAAAATTGAACGATTGAATATTTTGCACATAATTTAATTATGTGAGAAAGAAAATCAGGGTTGTCCCGTTTTACAAATACCCGTTTAAAATACGATCCGTTCCAACAAACGGGTTGTGTGGTCACCGTACTTTCATACGGGATTTTATTCTTATTCGGATTAGTAATCATTCGGTTATCGTTATCAGAAATCCTTTCACATGAAGGCGCGTGGTCAACTATCCAGTCTACTGGACGTAAATAAAACCCAATAAGTTTTATTTATTGATTTTTTATTGATAAAAAGTCATAAAGGAATTGGTTCTTCTCCGAAGTACCTTTTCTTAAGGTACAAAACAACACTGTTTACAATAAATTATGTAAAACCTTCAAAGTTTCATGCCCGCCCCTCCTCCTCCATTATGAAATACGCGAAATAATCTTATGAAATACAACCCAAGCTTTTCATCCTGCCGATATCTGTATCATAAATATAACAATGTTTCAATAAATTCACTGCAGAAAAAGCTTCTTTCTTTCTCGTTTGCGCAGCATATGAGAAATGTGTTTAGTTTCCTACCGCAGTTTCGTATGTAGCGTACATATATTTCCATGTCTCTCAATCGGAAACTGCGGCTGCAGTTTTTCTTAGCGATGAGAAAAGAATGTTTGTTGCATTTATTTTTTATTTTTTCTCGAGTAGCACACTCGAGTTGTTTTGCCGCATTATATCATTTTTATAACACAATCTGTTACTATATCTAACGGAACCATATATGTATTGTCTTTCTTATTACCAGATAATATATTTTATGAAGGACATGACAGTGAATGGATTCTGTGAGTTCGAATTGTTTTTGAATGATGCGATATTGAATACTTTAATTTATTAAAACAAAATACGTACATGTAGTTTGAAAAAAAAACCACTATATTTACGGATAGATTGAGAATGAAACTGTCACCTACATTTAGTTTTTTTGTGGCAAGCATTTTGAATTCGATTTTTAGGAGTTTTGGAGGCTTCGTTATTTCTTTTTCTCTGTTTTTCTCTCAAAAAATAATAATGGCAATAATAATTAAATAATAATGGCCATAATAATTAAATAATAATGACCATAATAATTATAGTATTAATGTAATAACGGATGGTAATTAGGTTGGGAAATAAGTGCAATTTACTGTTATAGATATGTTTATGTTATGAGAAAATTACGTATCATGCACAAAAATTAATTTTTCTATTTTTCTCCTGGAAAAAAAATATGATTTTGAAATATACTGGTTAGTAAGGAAAGTTCTCTCTCTCCTAGGCCACATTTTACTGTCTAACTGTTGATCCTAGAGGTATACTTCCAATTAGAAGGAAATATTCAAATAACGTGCAGACCAAAGATATGTCATTCATTTGCAAAGAGTTCTAAGTTATTGAAATATAATTTGAAAAAGAACTAACTTTTTATATGGACACCTTGTCGTCCAAAAATCAATTGGAAATTTGTTTCCCTGTCGCTGTTCTTTCTTAATTTTGCTGCAATGTTTAAATCCAAAAAAATATATCAATGTCAATATTGCACTGGAAACGCGGATTTGTTTTTCTCCTCAGGAGACCAAACCCTTCACAGGGAAACAATTTTCTAATTTGGTTTTTAGGACAGGGTGTCCGTATAAAAAGTTAGTTTTTGTATTTTAGTAACTGCACAACACTTTGCAATATGAATGACGTATCGAAAGTCTACATGTTATTTGGATACTTTTTCTTATTGGAAGTATGATTCTATGATCATTGTTCACCAGTAAAATTTGGCCTAGGGAATTTCCTTACTACCCTGTATGTCATTGTATACACTACAACCTCGTATAATCAATGTGTAAGAATCTGTTTCATCAATAATAAAACCATAAGGGCTCGGATTTTTCTGCCCTAAAGATGAAACGTCATTTCTGATAGGTTAAAAAAACTTGAATTTACCGATCAGCAACAACGTTTCATCTTTAGGGACATATAATTCCGAACTCTTAAACTAAACATAAAAATGAAAACTCTTCAAGACGTTTTCATGGGTCCTCGGAGAACAAACCATTCAGAGGAGTTAATAGAAGTAATTAATATAACAGTACGGAGAAAAATTTCGGCCTTGGAATGTTGGTCTTTTAAACAAGTTGGCCCTTTAAGAATGCTTTGATGTATTCCTGAATAATATGATTTGTTTCAGAATTTTTCTATTCTCAATTCACGATCTCTAAAAAAGCCCAAAACAGTACAGGAAATAAGCACTACATATGCACTCAAGGATATTACACTTCAATATCCCCACACTTTAAGGAAATAATTGTAAATGAATGTGAACACATTACAATTTGAGAATACTGTACCTATGGATTATTCGATTGATACATTTGTCGAAGAAGGGATCATTCACAAGCATATAAATTGCAATCTAAAATTATAATAAAAAATACACAAAATGTGAATTATATAAAGGGTGTTCTGTTAATGGACTGACAAAGATGGTTGTTAGTAGACATCAAGAAGAACAAATATTGCAATAGAGCATGTTGCCGCAAACCACACTGAGAGGGTGGAAATCGCGAAAAAATTTAAGCAGGTTTCGATGTCACGCTGAAACAGATGAAAAGTACGATAATAATTACAAAACGATTTATTTGATTAATTATTACAAGAGTTGTTGGAAGTGGCGGAATTGCACAGCCTACAACGACGTAAAAACGATTCCCGGACAGCTTTTCATGTCTGCCGCAGCAACGGCAATGCACGCTATGAGATCCTACGGTGTGTCCACAGGCATCGCATTAATGATGGTAACGCCAGATACGGTGAGCAAACTCTCGAAGTCATCCACCTTTCGGTTCCTCTGGACTCAGAGCCTGCATGCGATTTTCACCCTCTCAACGTGGTTTGCGACACCATGCTCCATTGCAACTTTTGTTTCTCTTGATGCCTGATAACAACCCTCTGAGTTTGTCAGTCCATTAACAGAACACCTTGTATTTTTTTTTTTCGAATATGTAATTAAAGGACTCATACACACACTCATGACGAAAGAACAACGCATCTAATCAACGAAAATTACTTTTACCAATTCGTATAAAAATTCGTTCTTCAAATATATGCGAACTATTTATGTATTTATTACGACATCGATTCATTTACGCTTTTTCTTTGATGAATCGTAAAAAATCGAAGGAGGAAGTCATTAAAATGCATTATTAACGGGAATAACTTCACCAGAGTCTAATAAAAAAGTTATTTCTAAATAACATCTTTTTCCATCTCACTGACGTACTCCTCGTATTCTTGATGTTGCGTTCGCAATTACATTCATTTAATTGAGACGATATATTTTAACATTAACAAACACATTTAATTACATCGGCTATTATTTATTCAAAAGATAATAGTAACAATCATCTGGCACATTTCAGTTTTGCAATGAAGTACGCAATCAACGAAAATGAATAATTGACAAGATCATATTACACCGAAAAATCATTAAAATGTAAGAAAAGAAAATGTTAATTTGATATATTTATCAAAAGCAAATATAAGTAAATTGCTTGGTAGTTAATTAGAGCTGTAAATTGCATTATGATGAAATATATTGATTTATTTTTCTTTTAATTTGATAATACATTCTATATTTGCTCTTTGAAATTTTAATATCGCATCCGTGTTAATCTCAATAAACTTGCGAATGAATGAAATGAAATTAGAATACGGAAAAACTATATCTTTTGTAGTAATCGAAGGTTACACGGTCATGTTACGGTTATTTTTTCTGAAGTCATCTTGGTACATTGAAATTCAAATAAAGTTTGATGGTGAAAAAATATTTTCGAATGTTTTTAGAATTAAAAAAAAGGTTAATTTGGAAAAAAAATTCATACATTAATTAATAAATGGATAATTATCTCAATCATAATAAAAATAATGATGTTGATAGTAACGTTCCGGGACGAATCGTCAGGGAAGCTGCTAAACGAAGAAGCAAAAGAGGGAAGAACTACCCTGAAAAATATAGCGCGGGAGCCTATCAGAGAGAAGAAAAGAAAAACGTTCCCCCCCCCCCCCCCGAGGATTCTTCTTTTTTTTTAAATATTATTATTAGTGTGGTGTTGTAAGGTGTGATGTGTTCGTTATGTAGCATTTTTCTCTATCCTCCTTAATCAAAATAAATATGATTATTGTTTTGAAAGAGCAACGACTCATCAATGAGTACGTGTTCACTTACTCGGCCACGAAGAGGAGGATCGTTACTTCGATATTGTCAGTTTACCTATATTTTTAACGTACTAATTTTGACATATTAACCAAATTTTATTCTTAAAAATTTACAGTATAATAGAGAAAACTCAAAGTTTAACTTCTTGAAATTAAAGCTATAATTAAAGAATTGAAAAATATTTATATATAATTTTTAATTAGTTAGAGAACACACTGTGAAAAAATATAATTTCGTTAGTTTTGACAGCAATATGAAAGGATAAAAAAGAGCGAACTCCTTGTCGCATGCATTTTAGATTGAAACGAAAAAAAAACAAAAACGAAACCATCAACACATTCTACCCCATAAAACTCAGCAAATTGCTATGCAGCTGAAGAACATAGACTGAAAACTTTAAAAAAAGTTCTAGATGTAACAGAATAGCAGCACGGTAACGACATATCAGAAGAATACGGCGAACCAAATCAGTCCCATCCCCCCCCCCAAAAAAAAAGAAACTAATAACATTGTTGTTTCATTGCATTTCCAACCATATAACTGCAAAGAATACCGTCCGTTCAATATAGTCAAATTAGTCATATTATAATTGGGCATCCCATTGAACAATTTAGGTAATTAGAGTATTCTTTCATGTATCCTTAGTTCGAAAAATTTATTGTCTTAAAATTGATCATGGCCTTGGAACTTGTTAACTCAAATTGAAAAGTAGATCTTTATGTATAATACTGCAAAAATACCTCTATTATTGTTTTCAAGTCTGAAACCCATATCAGAATAACTATGCACTTATAGAAAAAAATAAGAAAAATACGCATAGTACTCATACATGAGGAGGAAAAAAAATCGCATGTATAGCAATTATTTTCTCCTCAGGCACGCCTTTCTAAAACGAACTCCCGAGACCACCCAGTATAAGCCAATTAAATATAATATACAATCGTTTCATATTGTTTCAGCAGCACTAGATGAAAATTATGAATCGACATGATGATAGCATCAGAGACTTTTATTGGTATAATTTTTTATTCTTTTATCTTCGGGGCAATCCAAAAAATTACTAGTATTGGGGAGGAGATTGAGACCCATAAAGTAATATATATGATTGCTACGGGGTATAAATGGAAGCTTAAAGTAACAGGCTCATAAGATAAGAGAAACTTTTATTTTTAGCAGGCAAAAAAAAAACATTCTACCTGTATTGTATGTATAAAATATATTAATTTATTTTTCATTATTTTTTATCCATATCAATTCGTTGTGGCATTGCAGGAGACCACACACACATTTATTTCAGGCTCGTGACTTTGTTTACAAGAATGAATGACTGATTACGTCTCTCTCCGAACACATCAAGAATATATTCGTGGCATTAATATTTATTTATTGTAATGGATTTCTGGTTCGATAGCCTGCGTGGCTATTTTGCTTGGCCTTTGAAGTATTACTGCAGTGGAATGTCAATTATTATTCAAATTGGGCTCAAACATGTATACGTAATTTGAATGAATTTTAAAGTATAATAATAATCGATAGGTTGTTTTGTTTTCCTTTTCCTTTATTCACTCTCATGCGCAATGTGAATAGCAAAAGTTGATGAAAAATGTAGTTCCTTGTATTTTTTATTTACTTGTTTATTTTTGTATGACATGATGTCACTCTCCACTTGTTAGTGTAAGATATACAGAAAACTGGATGTTGTGAAGATTTTTATTTTTTGAGATGTTGATTTTTTAAGGAAAGAGGCAGAGATGAGTTTTTCCTTCCTTAAAAAATCAACATCTCAAAAAATAAATATCTTCACAACATCCAGTTTTCTGTATATCTTGCATTATTTATTTTTATCCACAAAAGGCTGGTTGCACTTACATTGCGGGGGAAGAAAAAGGAGAAACGCTCGATAAAAACCAAAAGAAAAAGATCAAATAATTACATACTGTACATGCATGGGGGAGGGACATTAAATTAAAACAAGGTATCTAATCAAGCGACTCGAAAATGCCTATCAATCATGGAAGCAGTATCTATACATTCTGAGCTAGGCATGTATGTAGACAAGAGCCTTTCAATGTTCAGTTGTATAAGAAAAATCGTGGACAAAAGCAACTCCGTTGCTTACATGATAAGATAGTGTGCTATTTGAAGTGTGATAATGCGACTCTGTACGTGCCTTCAACACTTTTGTTTGGACCGATTTTCGAACACGCATCGCCAGTGTTGAACCCACATTAGATTGGTGATGGCGAAAAAATTAAAAAAAATCCCAAAAGTGTTTCACATAGTGCCTGCCAAGTCTCCGGGAACTGCCAGATTCTGAACGACTACAATTCTTATAGCAAAATTCTCTGTAATGGCGTAGAACTGATCAACGACATAAGGCTGCTGTATAAAATTGTCTATGGCTCAACTATATACATCTACTCTTTCATTCAACACAATGTTCATGAACACTCGCGCTAGAAGTCATCAGCTGTTCATACATGCGTATTCCATTTGCGAGAAGCAACCGATTATAGTAGTCATTTTTATGTTGTGCTGGCAGGGTTTGGAATGGACTTCTATCCGATCTCATTTCTACGCCGACGTACGCGTTAATTTGCAAACGACTATCAAGCATGGAAGCAGTACCTGTACACTCTGAGCTAGGCATCTATATAGACCAGAGCCTTTCAATGTTCAGTTTGGTCGGCTGAAGTTGGTTTTCTGTGGTTCCCAACTTCAAGGCGCAAATGCGAGCCGATCTCCCCGTTAAAAAGTCTCGCCACAGAGAGCAACAGTCCTACAACGGTAAATCATTCAACCATAACACTTCACTCATAGTCAGTAAAACTGGGGGCAGATGACAGCACTACACATAACAAGCATTACACAGAAACAAAAAAAACTTCACGTCAGGTTCCACTACACGTACACGCACATTCCCGCATGTACCGATTCGTTGGGGGGTTCCACGGGGAGGGGGTGCATGTGTGGTGTAGCAGTAGTAGGTAGGGGCTTGGGGATCCATGATGTTCTTAAGTCAGCCACCTCGTTGGGCAATTTGCCTGTTGTGGCGTTGTATTTGTATTTGTATTTGTATAAGAAAAATAGCTCAGAGTGTATATGTATTGCTTCCATTACATGATTATTTAGAAAATACCGACATTCAGGATTGTTGATCCCTATGTTTAACACAAACGTCAGATCAGTATCCGTGAGTAATGCTCACGGTCACTGATTGCTTACGAGTTCCTCGTAAAATATTTTGGAATCCTTGGCGTCCTTCATCGGGGGATATACCCAAGTTACTTTGCAATAAAGGCTGAGACACATGTTGACCGATACCCACAGATAAAAATGAAGGGGAAAAAGGCTCACGAGAGAGAGAGAATGGCACGTATTAGATGCGAAAATAGACAATCAGAATAATTTTGACCTTACAAAATCAGTGACCCCCACTTCCGTCTTTATAGGTATATCTGTTCGTATCTCCGTTGTTAAGAAAGATAAAAAGTTTCATGTATACAATAAAAACATGGTAATTCAAGAAAAAGTCGAGGAATTTTAAAGCTTTTGGTTCATTCTTACTTGAGATATGGGAGCACAAAGAGCGCGTAGGATCAAACAGACCCATAGAGCAATAATAGTGTGTGTGTATATATATATATATGCAATATTATACACAGACCCCGTTGGTCTTTTTAGCGTTCAAGTGCGATCTAAAAGAGTTTTTCGTTTCCTCCCATCGTGAGCAAAAAGTTTTTTACTTCTTCAATACGGCCCAGAAAAACAAAAAAGGTGGAGTGCTCCACTATGAGACCTGCCCGTTTCCTAGACAATGATCAGAAATGAAAATACGTTCTTCATTTAGATGACATCCTATGACATTTGTCCTCACATTTAACAACTGTTTTCCGAATTAAATATTTTTTAAATTAACCGACAAAACACTTAATTTTCGCAAAAATAATGCATATCGGATTATGGTTCAGGAGGAATTCCATTAAATGAGCGAAATCAACTGGTTCTTAATAAAGTTTAACATATTTAGTTTATAAAAACTTTCCATATTCTTAGAAAAAGATGGTAAAGGATTTTTTTGGAATTTTTTATTTTGATCAACGGTCCAATTTTCTTAATCTTGGATGTTAAGAAATATGAGACAGCATGTATATATATATATATTTGTCTTAATATTAAAAGAAAATGTTTTATTACTTTTTAATGTAGCTTTATACCTCTCTTCATCCTTTCATGAAACAGGAATCTACTTTCTTTTTGTCTTGATTTCCTCTTTTTTTTTTGGAATCCGTCTTACACCACATCCAACATCTCTATTCAGAGAGATGGACACCAACTTCAGACGCTTTTCCTTCCTGTCCTTTCGTGCAAGAAAAGGTGGAAAAAAATAGTAATAGCAAGTATCTAAAAAATTCTGAATCAAAATAATGTGACGGAAAAACAATTTTTCTCCCCTTTGAGAAATTTCTGTGTTTTCTGTTTCACTGAATCTTCTGAAAGCATTTTGAAAGACTAGAAAACGCAGTGCGTTTCCGTTTCTGATAATGGTTTGAAAAATGACAAAAAAAGGGGAAAATTTAAAAAAAAAAAATTAGTCATCTTCTATTAGCTAAAAATTATTCCTTAACATAGAATCTCTCTTTTTTTGGGTATAGAAATGAATCCTTGCCTTTTTGATATTTTAGTAAATTGAGTTTTAGTGGTTAGTATATTGTGTTTCGATATATTGCACTATGGGATTTCGTATTTTTGGCGTACTCCATTTCAGTATTTTAGTATATTGCAATTCGGTATTTGTTTTTTCATATTTTACCAACCAGCCCAACAACATAATAATTCAATTACAGTTGGGACGCATAATAAACAAAACGAAACAAAATAACAAACACATTAAAAAAAAAAAAAGTACTATAAAACAGCGTTTCTTAACCTTTTTCAGCTCATGGCCCCCCCCCATGGATCAGATTTTTTCTCGCGGCCCCCCCCTCCTGTCCTATCCAGGGCCCCCTCTACCCTCATCCAAGAGTGAGATACTTTCTATTTTTTTATTATGAATGCAATTTTAATAAATCAGGACAATCTCTAGAATCCTGGCTAGGCGCGGATTCAAATGATGGATTATCATCTCCCAGGAGTTTAATTATATGGTAAAAAAGGGTCTGTGTAAAATAATAGACGATCCAATGAGCATGCACGATAAATCGACTCTCCCAACACATCAACCGTTGCTCTGGGGGCCCTCCATACTTAGCTGGAAGTAACAGCTTACATATGAAAATCATAGTCCCCCCCTCCCTCCATTATAGACATGAAGACCCGGGTCATGTCCACATAGACTCAAGGGTTAAGATGCCCCTAGTTCTATGGACGGATCTGATGAATTCTGAAAGTAGTAATATTTTTCAACCATGTTTCACTTTTAAAGTTTTTCTTTTCACAGCTATGACTCCCTTCACCACCTGTCGTGGATCACCTTTCTTCTGATTTTCTCCCGTGGCCCCCCTAGAATATCCCAGGACCGCAAGGGGGCCATATGGCCCCAGGTTGAGAAACACTGCTATAAAACATACTTCAAATGAATATGTGTATATACAATTTTAATACAATTAAAATGTATAGCCGTTTCAGATCTAGGTGATACAGATGTGTGGGTTGCTTTTTCTCACTGTAAAATGTTTTCTTTTGACCTCAGGGAATTAAGTTTGTTTTTTGACTTGAAAAATTTTGTAAGTTTTGAGTTACGAATATGGTGAATATATGGACTTCGGGGGCTTTCATCAGAATGCAGCACGTAAGTTGAACGATCAGAGGGTTTTTTAAGATGGCTTAAAGGAGAAAGTGCTTTTGGGAAAAGTGTGATTTATAACATAAAAATTAGTGAAGATTAACCTTCATCATACTGACTAAAAAAATTCCAATGAAGTGAATCATTTCTTCCCAAAAAATAAAAATTGAAAATTCAATTAAAAAAGTTAGAAACAATTTCTAGCATTTTTTATGTTTTTAACGAGTATAAAAAATGCAAAAATTTTAAAAATTAAAAACAAATGAATAATTGGCTAAGAAAGAGGTAATGTAAATCAACATTTTTCCAAGGGGGCCAAAACCGAAAGGGGGCAGTTTTGCCCCCCTTTCTTTATTTCGAAATATTGGAGGCCGATTTTTTCCCCCGAAGACGGAGGCCGATTTTTTTTCGAAATCGCATATTTGTACAACATCAATTTCATTTACATTATCAAGATAATACCTTTCAGTCACGTTCTATACATGGATTCAGTAGAATTAACGATTTAAAAGGTTATTTGTTAAAATATGTATGATCATATGCATTATTTGGGATCCAAATGTGTAATATTTCTTTCACAAAGTTGATAAATATAAATTAAAAATTTGGTTTGAGCTAGTGTGGGGTGGACCAAGTGCCAGGTTTATAGCTATTCAATATGCAGAGTGGATAGCTAAATCCCGTGTACGCATTTTACTGGTGAACCGTTGATCCTAGAGGAATGCTTCCAATCAGAAGTACCAAATAATGTGTAAACCTTGGATATGTCATTCATATCGCACAAAGTTGAATGGTTATCTAAATAAATAAAAAAATACCGACTTTTCGCACAGTCCCCTCGTGCTGATGATCCAATTAGAAAGTTGTTGCCCTGTTTCTCTCGAGTCTAATAAAAGAAATTCTATTTTTATAAGTGCAATATTGACTGAGATGTTTGACTTCAAAAACCTAACCTTTTTTTGCTCCTGGAAGGTAGAGGGCATGGTTTCTTTCAGAGTTCTACACACACGCACGCGCATACACTGGCTTTCGCCTTTTTGTTGTGGAGTTTCCTGCTGGAGTTATACCAGATCTTGGGTGACTTTATTAGCTACTGCAAATAGCAGATGCATATGCTACTGCTTAGGTATTACGAAAGTGTGGGTGTGGTAATCAACTTCTCTACAAACGTATAAAAGCTGCAGCGCTGTAATCTCAGTCACTTGTCTGGTAAGAATGTTTTAGACATTCGTGCTTTCCTATAGCATTATTGTCATTTATATTGAATTATCAATGTCGCTTAGAAATATTTTCCACCATATATCCAAACGATATCCATTCACTCGTTCAACGCTATCAAATGTTGATTTAAGGATGCGGTTGAAAAGTAGAAAATAAAATAGGATTAAATTTTCTCATGAAAAGGACGGAAACGAATCTAAGAAAGCAAGAGAGAGGTTCCTATTACTTGTAGAATTTACGGTACAATACGCATCTAGATGCGGGATTCACGCATCAAAATTCAATTTCCCTACTTCCAATTTTAGATATTTTTTTTTATTAGAGTTATTTCATATTTCTTCATAAAAAATAGTAATTTTTCTACAAAACTATCCCTACATATTTCGGGGAGGAGTGAAATTACTCTTCAAATTTATGGTTTTGGATACCGCTAGAGACATGGCTGTTGAAGTTCGGAAATCACAATCTATAAATCAACCTAAAGATTTTGTAAAGTGCTCAAGAGCATGCAGAAGAAAACAAGTGGAAATTACAAGTTTACCAATGAAATATTTTTCGTCATCATTTACGTTTTATACGAACACTAATTTCAGCCACGGGGAAATGAGAATAGTATAAGTGAATAGCATTCAATAAATTTTTATATAATCATTAAGAGTCTTTGTGAAAGTCTAGTTATATGGATGAATTGCATAGTTCCAATTTTGGATAATTCGAAGTTTTTTGCTGTGCTCATGAGATTCCAATTAACCAAGTTTGAGTGTACATATTTTATAATCACTGTTTCTCGCGTCGTATCCAAGGGAAAAGGCACCTGGTATATAATTGAAGAGGAAACATTATTTCAAGGACAAAATGAATTCAGATTGAATAATATTGCAGGATGCTAATGAAACTGTTATCTCGTTTATTCAGGTCGACCGAAAGACGCAGAGAAAGAGAGGCGACCTGGTAAATGCAAGCACATGGGAGAATCGTTTACTGTATCTCGTATTCGAGCCAGTTTAGATAAAAGCGGGGAAAAACACGTTCAGCTAACTGCAATCAACAATGACATTAACATTGAAGTGATCCTGAAGTCGTGTTGGAAGAAAAGTCGAAGAAGTGAAAGGCTAATCAGGGATCTTTTCTTGGATCTGACCTCCTGTAATTCTTTGATGTATTCCCCAAATAGCTTTCTTTTCTCCATTCCAACACACTCATTTCACTGAAAAAGAGCGAACATTTAGGACTTTGTTATTGTATCCAACACACAGACTTTTAGACTTTCGCGACAGGTCATTTCGTTCCCGAAAAATTACTTGATTTCTTTCGCAACATAGTATTATATCTACAATATTAAATCTTGGAAATGTATGAATCCTGTTCCAAATCGTATGAGTGAAGTTGATGAAGTGTTAGAATGGAGTTAATAAAGCGTATTAACCATTAAAGCACATTTTCTTTCGAGGTTATAATATATTTTTTCATAGATAAAGACACGTATTGAAAAAAAGGAAAATCATTTGAAAAGATCTATTTCGGACTATACTGCTTATACAGGAACTTATTGAAGACGTGCAATTCCTCAAATATAATAATTAAATAAATATATAAAATGAGCGCATTAAATAAATAAATTATATATTCTAAAAATAAATTCCATAATTACTTTTTAAATGTATAAATGCATTCCTTGTGGTTCAAAGTATAATAAGAAAAAAAAATTCAGGCTGCCAATTTCAAGGTGGAAAAAAAAAATAAAAAAAAAACATTAGAATAAATTAGCGAAATCACAGTCATACAGATGCTTTGCCACAATCAAGGAGTTGTTATCGTTAATTGGAATGTCTACCAGCAAATTCAAAATATAAATTGGAAGGAATATAGCCTCTTTTTATGTGTAAAGGTGATTCTGAATTTTCTTCTTCAAACTGGCTGCAGTAATGAAGGTTTAACACTAGAAGGGCTGGCATATATGTTATACCTACAAGGGCCACCCAGTAGCTGTCATTTTGACTGTTGCTTCTTTTCAGCACAATATAATTAATCACATTAATTTTTCAAAATAAAAAACACGAAAAAAACACTGACTGAATTTACTAACGCATTCAAGTTAGGCCAAATGTAACAGTTCGGTTAATTTTAGAATTAATAGTTTTGATCATTTTAAAATTAATAGTTTTAATCATTTTAAAATTAATAGTTTTAATCATTTTAAAATTAATAGTTTTAATCATTTTAAAATTAATAGTTTTAATCATTTTAAAATTAATAGTTTTAATCATTTTAAAATTAATAGTTTTAATCATTTTAAAATTAATAGTTTTAATCATTTTAAAATTAATAGTTTTAATCATTTTGAAATTAATAGTTTTAATCATTTTAAAATTAATATTTTTAATAATTATATAGCCAAAGTGAGAAATTAGATAATTCGCGACGGGGCCGGCCACTTTGGGAATTGGCCAATTTCGTTAAATACTGACTCGACCAATGTCCAAAATTCAGGGTAAACAGTAATCCTTCACATGATCGCTGCAAACACATTCTGGCATCGCAATGTCCCTGAACATCGCAGCATAAGCACCCATCATCTGTCGAACACATCCGCTTTCAATATTGAACTCAGTATATTTCATGAATTGTTAATTTGTAGTTGTGTGCAGTGATGCGTACCACCTAGGTTCGAGGACTTGGGTTCGATTTCCGGCGGGGGCCAAATGACCTTTCTTTCCGATTTCACCTCTGCATAATGTCCAGAAAATTGTCCAATTCCTTGATGTGTTGAGCTGAGCAAAAGCCGTCTCAATCTCTCTATTCATTTATAATTGGAGAAAACTAACTATAAAGTAAATATCAAATATTTACCAATAAACTAAATATTGTAAATGCACTAAATAAATATATAAACAAATTAAATTACAAAACACTAAAGTAAAAAAAAAAGAGAATCAATTATCCGTCTTTCCTTTTTCTTCCGAAAGGTATTTTCATCAGCATTTGCTAATTACTTGCATAAAACTTCAAATATCAAAAGTGATAAATTATATTCTCTAAAGCGTAATTGCAGCCGATTACAAGCATGAGTTATTATATAATGATTTGTTCTCATATTATTCTAATATTTAATACATATATTTACACTTATATTTACATAATAACGCATTAAATTTAAAATTCTTAGACTTTCAAAGAATCAGATTACTTATATTTGAAATATATGAACAAAGGATAAAACTCAATTAAAAAGTTTTTACATTATAATTTGATGTATTGCCAATTAGGAGATGATATTTCTTTCATAAATGATATCAACAAATGAAGGGTGATTTATCTTTTGTGGCATTTTTTCTTTAAATATGCATAATACAAAACTATTAATGGTAATTCATCCAATTTTTAGCACCATCATTAAATATCCGACGGAGAGAAAAATTAATGCAATTATAAATATTCTAGAGCAAAGAAACCCCATTTTTTTCCCCTTTGACAATTAGTGGCGCCATAAACTGATCTGAGGATTACGAAGACAAGTCCAATTTTCTCATGTGTGTGTGTATTCGTGGTCAATAAAATTCTAGTTTCCGCAATTTAACAGCTACTAAAAATTACCTTTTTTCCCCTTTTTTTGACACGCTAATTATCCGTCCAGGTTAAATTATACACCTTTCTCCCTCCTTTGTCTTCTACTTCTTTCCCCTATTCGTGCTCCTGAAGCTTCATTAACCTTATCCGAGATCATTTAATTTGCTCTCTGGTGGCAACTGTAATTGATGTTCTTCCTCCCCAATCAGATTAATTCATTTTCACTTTAGATCCTTAAAACACTTTCCCAACTTTTAATTCGTTAACGACCTTCCTTTAGACTCTTAGTTTAGTAAATCGCGCAGTATTTTCTCCCTAATGTGTCTGCTAAATACGTAGAGAACAGCCTGTAGTAATGGAGATATGAAGAACAGAGATCACTTGCTCTTCCAATTGATGGCCGTGATATTCCAGAAATAACGCTTTGAAGAACATACGAACAGGTTATGTAAATATCCTCATTCTGGTAAAAGATGTTCTTAGCGGCTCTTCTCTGATAAACAAATCTCAAAAATAAGGTATGTAAGCATGCGGTTGAGTACCGAATTCCAGCTAGAAATTTAGTTATTTACTCTCCCCGGTTCGTTACGAAAAGATTGTTTGTCCGATGGGCACTTTTGTTTGCCCAAGAGAATCAAGTGGAATACTGAAAACAAAACATACCCCATATAGTCGTTTTAAGTAAATAAAAGGACTTCAAAAACGCTATATATTTCGTATCGTATGTCAATTATGTATAGTTGCGGAATGAAGTAAATCACCGAAAGTTATTGGGATTATTTAATTAAACAGTAAAACCATCCAACAACGTCCACTAACGGGACAGTGAAAATGTGGTCGCTATGCGGAGGTGGCCGTTATTAGGGAGTGGCTATTTTGTTTCTGAAAACAAAATTTCAATTTGCGATCTATATAACATGTAAAGTGATAATATACATTCTTTAATTGATTACGCTATAAACATATAATTGATTATATTCTAATAGATACTCTAATATATGATTATATTCTATTAGATACTCTAATATATGATTATACTCTAATAGATATTCTAATATATGATTATATTCTAATAGATACTCTAATATAAGATTATATTCTAATAGATACTCGAATATATGATTATGTGAATAGTATAATAATTGATTGACTATTAGTTAACTTGACTTTCCTCTATATAATTGGACGAACTAAAGTTACTGAGGTGTAAATCAAATTCTCAGCAATTCTGACCCATATGGTTTTTTTAAGGGTATTTATGGAAAAATAATTAAAAAAATTCCATTAAAAAGTAGCCAAAGATGCGGACGAATTCGCTCCGCATCCGCATCGTGTGAATAGCTACGAGTAAACCTATTGTCAAAACTTCTATGTGCGGATGCGGAGCCCGCACTTAGGTTTTGACACATGAGGACGACGTCCGGACCCGCATGAACATTTCCTAGGTGCGGAGATATTTGGGCTCGTGTGAAAGGCTCAGTATATTCCAATTGTTAAGACTTCTTCCGGAAACCGCGTCCGCATCCGCTCCGTGTGAAAGGCCTCTAAGGCTACATTGCTCAGCCTTTGTGAATTCAAGGACCAGTAAAATGTCTGAAACAATTCAACGGTCCACAAAATTACTTGATTGTGTCCCGTATTTTACGGGACTGTCGGGACAGCTAGATTTGTGAATGTTTTATTTTAGACTGTTTTAAACTACAGCAAAACCTCTCTTTTGCGGACGACACGACGATGGAAAAAATTATCCGTAAAATAGGTGTGACCGTTAGTCAGTATTTGAAATTAAAACTGTTTTTTTTATAAGAGAGAATTATTATTTGACCCTAAAAGAGGGATGATGGTATCTGAGGTGTGTCCGTTAAGAGGAGTTTTTCTGAATTTCATGCATTCGTTCCGGTTTTTTCAATGAATCATATATGCATTTGGAACGCTTACTAAACTCATGAACAAAGACATTCCTGGTGTTTTATATCTTAGGCCGGCATTACAATACAAAAGTTTTAGAAAATTTCTTTTATGAAACTTGAAAAATGCAACCGATAAGATTATTGCTGCATTTTTCGAGTTTTCATATTATATTTTTATAAAATTTTTATAGTGTAATCCCAGCCTAAGTATGGCTGTAGAACTACATTTCAGTTCACTCTGTGGTCTCCAGTAGTCCCTTATTTCCTAAGCATTTCCCTCCCTAAATTTTTCAGAAGTTTTAGCAACAACTGTTGATTTTGCCGATTTATGGCCAAGTTTTTGGTTACAATTGATCATGTCCCATATTTTGCCGTATTTATGATCCTTCCCGTATTTTACTGGATGAAATATAATCATCACGTCAGACGAATTTTTTTTCTCCAGAATTACATCTTTGTTTATCAATTTTTACAAATATTAGCAAATTCATCACAATTTTTTTTTACTACAATTATTGATACCTCATACTTACCAATTGCAGCAATATTGAAAATTTTTTTGCAATTGATTTGGAAGTAAATTATAGAGTCTGCCTGCTGACCACCTCTGTCATCGTCGAGGACCACCTTTGGCCCGTGGAACATAAGTTGAGAAACGCTGGACCAGGGTATTTATAGCGACCAATGACGAATAGATGGCAAAACTAAATAAACCTCCGGTAATTGGGTCTAATAAATAATGAAACATTTATACAGGCATTTTCTTTAAGGTTAAATAATTTCTAGGAAGAAAAAAGTATGTTTCTTTTATTCTATTAAAACTCCGTTTTACGTCATTAAAATATGAATACCTATACATACATTAATTGTTATTCATTGGAATTCCCAAACTAATGAATAAAAACGATAAAACTAAAAAAAGGAACTTGAGCAATTTATATGAATGAACTTTCTTTCTTTCCGTTCTTAATCGTGATTTCTGTTCAAGGAAATACAAAAGCAATAGAAATAAAAGACATGGATTTCTACTTAAAAAAAGACTTAAAACATACATAACAAACACATGAAAAAAGAAACGAATTCTTTTGTTGAAAGAGTTTGTATTCCTTTAAGCTTCTGTATTCGGGATGTCCTTCCTCCATTAATAATTATTTCTTCCGGGGAAAAAGTTCGGCTTTCTATCAAAGGTCAGTTGAATACGTTGATCCGCTTATCCCCAGCTTTCACAAAATTCTATTGTTAATGCAACTTGAAATTTCTTCGTGTTTTCACAAATTTCTGCTCTTAGACAAGAGAACAAGAGAAAATAAAATATATATATATATAGAATATACTGTATAAAAAATAAATAGCTTTTAAATCACGGAAACAAGAGTTTCTTATTGAAAAGGAATTTCAGTATGTTATAGATAAAACATGATGTCGGTGGAGGGACATATATATATATAACATTAAAAAAATAAATATTAAAAAAAAATGGCTGTCGTAAGCTGTCTCAAGGATTTTATACGCTGTGGCTTTACTTAAAGACGTCAGGACAGGGAGAAAAATCTTGGTATGAACCACAGTACGAAAATAATAATAATAAAACAAAATTACTACTACGAACAATTAGTTGTACTTAGAGCGTTGCGGGTGAGCTGTCTGTCAAGGTCTTTTCTTGATTATTTTTCTTTATACTTACTTTCTTATCCTTACAAAGTATATACTTTATTTACTTTAGCTTTTTTTCTTCATACTTCCATGCCATTCACTCTGACGCAAGCGTCATTACGCGGTGTACCGTAGGAAATGGGGGAAAAAAATGCTACTTAAATGTCAACCTAAGGGAGGTATAACATAAGAAAAGGATTGAGGAAGGTAGTGTGTGGTGTAAGGGGGATTGGAAATAGCTCGACTGGCTACTTCTTTATTTCTTTTATGGCTACTTCATTCGATGACTTCCCTATTTTATAGTTTTTATCCTCTTCGTTTCATTCTACTGGTTTGTTGTTGTTGTTTTTTTTCCATGTGCAGTCGAACATTGGAGAAAAAAGGTTAATTACATTCTGGATTGTATTATGATATATTAAGATCGATTGAAGAACCATCGTGAAATTATTTCCTAAAATTATTTCTTTCATCAATTCCCGAATATAGTTTTTCAACTTTTTCAACCATTTCTGAAAATGGTCGGCGAGCCACAACAAAAGCTGCGACGCCCAAATGTGGCCCGGCGCGTTGAAGACTCCTTTCTCAACGTTTCAAAACGATTAAATGCTCAGAAAGAAAAAAATAGTGAGTAAAATTGAATTTTTAGTTAATTGATATCCAAGTACTTTACGATAATATTAATATTCTATTTTAGGGATTTTGTTTTTTTTTTTTAATTAAAAAATCAGTCGCCGCTTCCATGGGGCATCAAAATTTTTGTTTTAAGAACAAAAGTGCTGAATTATTGCAGTGGTACTTGTGAAAACATAAAGTCACGCCTCTTAAATGTTTGAAAATGAGTTTTAATTACGTTCAAACTCTAAGTGATGGTTTTTAAAGTTTTAATGATTAATTTGAGTATTTGATATTTGAGGAAATGTTTTAATTTTACTTCAATCAACGTTAACATTCATTTATGATTTTTCTTATTTTTCCTGAAGAAATTCAAGAAATATAATCTAACTAAGTTTTATATAACTCAAAAGTTCAGTGAAAAACAGCATGTAATAACTTTAAAACACAATAATGATTCTGATGAGTCAACATTACATAAAGTTCACGGTTTTGCAATTTTAATACATATGACATTATTAAGTGGCAGTGTTATCCAAAAAGAAGTATTTTTCAAGAGTAATTTCAATGCTCTCTGAAATTTTATAGGGCGTTAGTGTTGATATTGTCGTGTTTATGTTGCTCACCGAATAAGGCGATAAGCGAGATGCTACGGGTGATTCTCCAAATTCTATATATTTCCCCCACATAATATTTTCATTCTGTATAGTTTCATCAGCGGATAGAGTGAACTCAACCGCATAAAACGGATATGCTTGTCTTCTAACTCAGAAGTTTATCAAACTCATTTACTCACCAACAAGGTGTTAAGCGATATGACTCGCGCCAATAGATATTTTATATTATACAATAAGATTTTCGTTTTCGTCGTCTGTTATCACCACATAATTTGTTAATGGCGACAGTACCAAAATTGTCCGGAAAAAATACGTAAAAATTCAGTATGTTCGTTACTATTTTTTTCTTTTTTGACTCAAATAAAAGTGTTCCTGACTCTGCCGCGAAACTGGGCTGGAAGAGATCTCGGAAACGGGATAAGTCCAGTGGCAAATTTCTTTCGTTCACTCATTCATTGGGCAATTGTGTGAAAGGAGAGAGGTATTTTTTTAATGAAAAACAAAGAAATAACTGAAATAAAACCCCTAAAATTAGAATTAATGTTTCACTCCTCAACGAAACCTGGAGGATCATAATTGAATTTTCATGCGTGAATTTCGCATTTAAATGCGTATTGGCGTAGTGTTAAGGCCTATAGTAAATTATGCCGATCCAAAAACATTCAAAACATATCTACAGATCCACTAACTGTTTCACAAATGATATTTCAACCAATAAGTTCTCACAGACGAAATAATATAATAAAAAAACTGTTGTTATTTATTCACTATTTTGCTGTAATATATCAGAAAAAACTTCAATTATAAGAAAAAAATTAATTTTAGGAGAAAATCAAAATCCACACACAATTTACGGAAATCGTGTTTTTTATTGATTATGATTTTTTCAAGGTATGATGATAAATTTCCTATTAACTTTTTTATGTATATATTCGTTTTATGTCTTGTATTTATTGAGTTTCATGATCATGATGATCCTCTACTTCATGACATCTCGAACTTCATAGTTCCAGTTGAATTCCTCACTTATTTATAATAATTATATTCTGAGAAATTACTCTACTGGAAAAGAAGCATCAAAAAAGGAAGAAAAATATCTTGAAAACTTTTCTAAAATCTAACGGATCAATGAATATCAATGACTACTTTAAAACTTGCTGGTGCGGCAAATTACTTGACAACGTCACTTCTCGTTTATTATGTAAGGAGAGGAAAATGACAAGACTTGTGATTGGATACTACGCATCAGATGTCATTGTTGTTATGATCAATGCCATTTTTTCAAGGATGCTCAGAGAAATAATTCGAAATCCAATAGATGATAGAAATTCATTTGATAAAAACTTTTGTGTCATTAATAAGAGGGAAAAAATGATATTAAAAAAGAAATACTATACGTTACCCTCAATAGAGTGTAGTATTCCGAAAGGAAAAAAAAATAAGTAAAAGCATAGCTTCTGGTGCTCATTAGGGAAGTGAGAAAACCACTCGGGGCAATTCATTACAGATGTGCCACGAGAATCATTTGAATATGAATCGAATCTTTAGAAATTAATTACGATATTTTTTTTCACTGTTTGTTTCTTTCCTGCCTAAAAAAAAGAAATGGAGTTTGGAGTTTGGATGGGATTATTAATGATGATTACACATTGTAACTCTTCCACTGTAATATTTCCAAGAATCATGATGGTATTTCGGTGATGAATTAAATTGTGAATGCGTTAATGCGTGTTTTGAAGTTAACCCTTTCAGGTCCGAGCACTGGTTTTTCGAATTTTAAAGATGTTTTTACATTATTGATACTCAAAAAGTATATTAAAAGCTGAAGTTTCAGCAAATCTCCTTTTTTTTTTTAAAATAATAATCATAAGTAAAGAAATAAAAGAAGTCAATCAATGATTTTCAGCCAAGATGATGCAAGGTACATTTATATTCACATACCAGTTTTTTGTTACGGAATTTTACTGCTAAATTTTATGTGATATGTCGCACCTACACCGAAGCACTTTCTCTTGGAAGCCATCTTGAAGAAACATAAATTAATATTCTTCATATATATATATATTCCATCAATCCAATATACGATTTTCTGGAGAAGCTTAATCATCGTTTTTTCAACGTTCGATACAACGACATCTCAATATAATGTCCATTTTCCGTGGAACGAATGCAGGTTTTTACAACTAGCGTATACTGCATTTGTTAAAGTCAATAGAACCGTATGCCGAACATGTACACAGTATTTAATGTGTATAAGGAACCCTCGTATTTTTGGCCCCTTCGTATAAGGAGGCCTCTGGTTTTTTGGATTTAAAATTTAGGGAAAAAGAAAGTTGAAAAGATATATCTATAATATCTATCCATGTATAACAAATACCTCTTATTTTTGCTACCTAACTTTTGGCAGAAAGGGGTTCTTTTTACACGTTAAAATACGATAGAATGTTTATCTGAATGTACTGAATATAAAAATAGTTGTGGAAATTAATTCATATATATATATATATATATATAATCAGATTAGATTAATGATTAAGTAATCCTTCCCCGAGGAAATAAGTATTGGAAAAGAAAATTGCGTGTGTAAATAAATTTAGTGAATGAAAAATATGTTATTTTTATAGTCATTACACACAATATTTTATACAATGTATTTAAACTCAAATTGGATGTAATACTTTGGCGTAATGGTAGCATTTATACAACTGCTCCATTACTAAATAGTTAAGTTCTACAGAAAAAATAAAACCAAAAAATCAAGTGGTGTCACAAAGAAATTTATGATTCACGTGAACTTTAAATTACCGTGGGAAAGATTTCCCATAATTGGATCGTCAATTTTGAGGAAAATTTCATCAAAAATTTGAAATTATTGAAATTAGTAGAATAACAATTTATATAAGTAAAACTTAAAAAAAAAACTAATAAAGAGTTGATGTGACCATGTAGATGCATCCTAAGATCTGTAGATATTCCCTTACGAATTCAGTTATTGCTGTTAGGAAATCAGCTTTAATTTCCCGTGAAAGAAATAATCTCAAAATACGATGTCTTCTGTAAGTGCCCGTGTTCTGTTCCATTCTATTGTACTCTTTCGTTTCACCAATCTTTTTCACATTTATTTCATTGGAAACTGAAATGTATCAGCCCCTTGTACAAAGAAAAATCCTGAGGTCTCATAAATCACATACTAGAACAATTAACGCCCACCCGCAGATGCATTTGATGGCTCCCCGGTGACCATTGTCGCTAGGAAAGTAATTATTATCGGTGGCCTAGATGTTCTCTTCCTTTTAGAGATATTGGAGGTCTTTCACGCTGATGATATATATAAAATTTGTGATAAAAAAAAATGCGATAGATAAGATAAATAAATAAATAAAAACCGAGAAAAAACATAAATCATAAAACTGTTAAGTAAAGCGCGTTTTTTTACGCCATATATTTTAAGATAAATGTATATATAATCCTTTTTCCTCAAGTGTTAATACGCCCTGAAACACCAAAATGTAATAATGTTTCGTGTTAATCAGTGTTAGAAAGTGGAAAATTTTCAGTGAAGAAAAGTCTCTCAGAAATAATTTATTGGCATATTATGAGAAACTATTAGGGTTAGATAACTATTTTCAATTATAAACTGCTATTCGTAGTATATTTGTTGTATCAGGAAACGTTCTTTATGAATAATGTGAAGGGGTATCAGATGTTATCTGTACCGGAATCGGTATCGCTGTTCGAAGCCAGCGATTAATAAAACATCCTATACAGGTAATTGAACAGAAGGGAGTGAAAATGATATTTACGACGCCTCCTCTATCTCTGTGTTTTCAAACTCTTCCCCGAGTCTACAACTAGATAGAAAACAACATAGTTTAATTAGCTTTGCTATATATATGCTTACAAGTTGAGCAGAATAACCGATCCTGTCCGGTGTGAGCAAGCTTGTTAGCTGTAATGCATCACGATAATGGGATTACCAAACGGGAATCGACTTAATGACTCTAACTCGGAACTTTGGGAACAACCATTTTAGAGCGTTTCGAGCTACTGGAGATCATTTCAGGGCAAAATGTGGCTGCTATAAAACATTTTTCAGTCGTTTTTATATAATGAGGAAGAGTTTGGGTATTTTAACTATGTTGGCACACAGACAGAAATTTTCATTCTATTTTCAAGTTGATTGAAATAATTCCGAAAAAAACTTTTGTTGTTGTTTTTTTTGTCTTCCTAATGGATTCTTTAAATTTTCATTTTACACATCATGTGTGTTTACTTTTAGTATAATAGTAGGATGGTATTGAAAAAAATCAAAATGTAACATCACAAATTCGATTTATTATGTCGTATTTTGCTGTGAATTACTTGCACTGTACATAGATAACGCTCATATTAACTATTGTCACAAATTCTTCGTATCAGTTGACAACCAAGAAATATTTTCAGACTCGCGTAATACGAATACAAAATAATATAAAGGCACGAACAGACGAAACGCCTAACAAAGTTAATATAGCAAATCATTGCCAAAGATAATTCAACGATATAGGGTGCTGATTCCGAATCTGGCATTGGTTTTGTCAGATGCGTTCTAGATTTTGAGATGAAGCGAAAATCAAATTCCAATGATAATAAATAAGCAGCATACAAATCGCATCGAAATGTGAATTATGAATAAATAATATAGTAAATCATAAAGGTATTTAATTGATTTTAGGGTGGTTTTGGGGCTTATCATTATGGTCTTAGAGATATAAATGTGAAATTTGCATTTATGAGGTGATAAAATAAAAATAAATATTCAAAAATATTTGGATTTGAGTTATTTCCCCCCAAAATATGAAATTGTTTTGTGAAAAAATCTTGTGATAGAAAAAAAAAATGGATTTGTGGAATGCATTTTTAGAATCGGCACTGAATCAGTTATATCAAAAGTAAAAGAACTTCCAATAATTTTTTTTCATATATCTGTGTAATTTTTGTACAAGAAAGTATTGATGACTTTTTTATAAATATATGTAATTATACGCATGTTTAATTATGGATATTAATACACGCAACGATTAAGCATCGTGTAATATTACTAAGTAATTAATTAATAAAAATGATTTGCTTGAACGTTATAAATAGATTGTATATTTTTCTATGGGAAATCTATCAGAAAACTCATTATAGAGATGGTAATATGCAGTTGTTTGGCTAGTATATTTAGAATTATGATCAAGTTTAAATTTATCACTATGAAATTGATATTCATACTCATTCAATACACTCATTTTATCCTGATATTAAGCAGACGTTAATGGATATGAATTTCAAACTGAAATGAATATTTTAAATTCAAATATTCAACGTTTGAACAATGATGATATATTTCATATATTTTTGATAGAAAACCATATGTGTTGCGTCGTATCAATATCTTGTAACGTCATTTACAAATCTGGATTTTCATAACATTAATGCATACCGATATTTCGCAGGTGTCGCGTACTACGATTTATGCGCACTCGAATCTCGAATCGGTAATATGATTATCGATCCATTATCAAATGAAGTGACACATCTTGTTCCAACGATCAACGTTACAACGGTCATATGTGAGTGTGAAGTATGAGGCAAACACGTAAACTTGACGTTTCAGTTATTATGAAGATCACTTCATGATATGGTTGAGCTTCACAAACTTCACCTTTCACTGATCACCTATGCTTCAGAAGGGGGATTACGTGATGGCGAAAACGGATTTCTGAAAGTGCTAACAACATGCGTGCATCATTAAAGCTTAAGAGCTGATTCAAATACAGTGGGGTTTGCCATATTTCAAAAAGTATTCTCACGGTAAACAGATCACTCAAGCTCCTTGTTTGGATTTATTATAGGAATTATATTCCGATATACGGTATATATCGAAAGGGAAGTTTATCCAAACACCTGTCAAAGCGATTTGTGCTTTATTGAACTTCGAATAATCCATGAGAAACGAAAAAAAAAATTCCACAGACAAGATTCATATCAATCTGACTTGAAAATATTTGAAAGCAATCTTGAACTCGAGAAGTATTTTCATATTACTTAGAAAGCAGAAAATAATGTTGTGCACACATTAAACCGAAATACAAAGACAAGACCAATTCGTTTTTACAGTCATTTGTTTCTTTTCATTTTTGTTTTTTTCCTTCATAACTTTTATAAAAGATTATGGCCCATAAAAAAATTTGGTTCGGCATTTCGTCTGTTGTGGCTTTTGTTTTTGCATATGTTATAACTGTAAATGTGATGAATGTGACTAGTATACATAATAGACCAGTTATTATGTATAATCACCTGAGATTTTAGTAATTTTGATAAATTCCCTAAATTTATCACTTCGATTATGGATAGTACCCAAGCGTCGTTGGTAAATGTAATAAGTACTGAAAAAAATACAAATTTTACCAGCCATTATGCATAGCTCCCACGCGTCGCGTTGTTGGTTCACATGACAAACGTACTATCCGATATAATATACATGGTAATTCATACATGTATTGTGTGAGTATATCGGCATACAATGTGATTATAAATACAAATACAAATACAAATACAACGCTACAACAGGCAAATTGCCCACCGAGGTGGCTGACTTAAGAACATCATGGATCCCCGAACCCTTTTTTACCCTACCTACGAGCCCTACCTACTACTGCTACACCACACATGCAACCCGCCCGCACCCCCCCGCGGAACCCCCAATGAATCGGTACATGCGGGAATGTGCGTGTACGTGTAGTGAAACCTGACGTGAAGTTTTTTTTAACGACATCGGGGTCGTACTATATTCATCTCACATACTATGCTCGAATCGAATTTTTCGCATATTTATAAAATTTTCCAATTACACTAGCGTATTATACATAATCACAGATGAAAACGATCAATTTTAAGTATTTATTAAACTTACCAACGACACTTGTTTATGCATAATCGGCGGAAAAACTGATAATTTTTTAGTATTCACCAAATTTACCAACGGCGCTTGTGTATTATGGATATTCGCCAGTAAAAGTGATAAATTTATCAAACTCACCAAGGCAATGGGTAAATCTGCATAATAACCGGTTATTTTGTATAACAACCGTACCATATGCATACATATTTTCCTTTCAATCTTGGGACTTACTTCATCATAATCTTAAAAACTATTTTTTTTTCCAACTATCAGTTGGAACATACTTTTAGCACTCATATAAAATTAATGGAAATTATATTATATTGATTTATTTGTGTTATTTTCATACATATTGAGGTTTTTGTCATTTGTGGAAATTAATGAAATAAAAATTGATTCAAAGCAATAATTTTTGTTACAATTTTTTTAAATCTGTTTTTGAGTTTGTTTCTAGTTTCTTTAGTTAAATACGTTAAAGTGATTAAATTAGTTACAATCATATTTATAAAATCATACTAATTCATAAATTAGTATTTTTTTCTTACCTAATGAAGATTGACTGTCTAAAACTCATTTTATTTTCATGATAAGTTTGTCAGTCTAAAAACATCTGAAAAAGTAATGGGATCAAAATGGTCTTATCTTTGGCTTTTATGGGCTTCCACAATGTTCGGCTGTCAAAGTCAAATGAAGACCTAACAATTTACTAATATGTTACCCACGTATATGTTTCATTCTCCTCATTTTTAACCGCTGAAATCTTAGGATAATGGAACTTTGAAGAACCCTGAACCACATGATAGCATATTATCTAACATTGTATAACCACAGTCTACATAAAAACGTCATTCAATAATCACATCAGCGAATAAAGAGATTTCCGTCATCGGAAGTGTTTTTTGAAAGAATTTCAGTGATTAGTGAAAACGAAAATTAATTCCATTCCGGAACTCCTCTCAAACGTTAATAAAATTGATCTTTAATATGAAGATTATACGCCACAAGATGTTTAATCTCTACATCAATTTTTTTTTTTCAGAATAAAATTTTAGTGTGTCATTATTAATTTTATCTTTTCATTATAGTTTGATGAAGATTTTTCAGTGCAAAAAGACAAAAATTTTCTGAATTCCTTATATTTCCATAGTTTTCACTTACGAAATATTTCGAAACTATTTTATTTTATACTGGATCCTCCAAGCCAAAGCCCTCCTAGTTTATTACGACGTAATTCATTGGAAAAATTGTGTAATTGTGTATATTTACTTAATCTGGTTCCGAAACTTATTTTTTTTTTCAAATTATAAGTTAGATTTATGTTTATTTCATATGTTCTGCATCATAAAACACATAGGTTCGTTAAATATTTCGTTCTCATCATTTTCTTACTCCCATGAGAGCAATAATAGATCGTACTTTGAAAGGACTGATGATTTTAGGTTTAGTTTTGGCTGCTTTCAACGTGGTAACTTACTGGGTTCCCCCCTTCAATTACCAATTTTAACTTAATAGGACAACTGTAGTTATTGCAGTAATGTCGCCGCACTGCTCTCAACGGTACATAAATTTCAATTCCTTTTCTCCCATCCCCAAAACTCAGTATAACCGATTTCGGGTGGAAAATCTGTCTGTATAAGGTAAAAAGTATCTAAAATCTGTTTTTATCCTCCCACCTAATAAGAAAATAACAAGAACGTAATCTATTTAGTACGGAAATAATATACATATATTCTTTTTTTTCGACTGAACATGCCGTGGATTTTTTCAAGATAAATTTTTTTTTGCAGACAAAATTATAGCTGAAGCTAAAAGTAAAATAAGCTAGCCAAAAAATAAATTAATTAAAATATTTTAACCTGTTGGAAAAGCAGCGTGCGAGAAATTTTATTCAGCTTGGTAGGAATTTCCATAGATATACATATATTCAGATTTTTCTTCTACTATTACGCTGTGAATATAGATATAATTCTGTATATGCAGTAGATAAATTACTCATCGAAGCAATGTAATTTTATGTGCTTTATATAAAGTACATAAATATGGTTTTTATCAATTTTACTTATTTATTATATCGATTGTAATTGACTCATAGCTACCTATATAGTCAGATTTTGATTTTCTACCATTGTGTTGTTTTATTGCGAATGTGATTCAGTTTTTTGTTTTGATATTTTATATTCAATGAAACATCTAATGCGGACATTATTTTGTGGAAGTAATTAATTTCTTTATTTTTATTTATTGTTTTGTTTCCAATTTTTCTTTCCTGGCATGTAATTATTCCAAGTGATTATACAACATATTTATTTCCATTACTCAAAATACGAGTCAACTAATAACTGATTACATTTGTGACATTCGAATAATCCATTAAAAATATTAAAATTCAAACATTTATATTATGTGTGCATATGATTCAGAATAAATAAATAAATAAATGTATATATATATATATATATTTTCAATTCCAAACAAAAAAATTCATGGAAAGAAACCCTTAAGTATATTTTATCTAAATAAATTATATTGAAATTTAATTTTTAATATAAATAATGAAAAAAATCAAAATATAATTAATTGAAAATGTAGTTTTTGCAACAAACACGATCTTTTTTCAAAGGGAATTGAAGGAAAATGGAAGAAAAAAATTTCCTATCGCCCTTTTCTTATGATATGATAGAAATTGATTATGATATGAATAAAATTAAGTTTTTTTTCTTAATTTACATTCCGAGTATATATTTTATACTTCATGATAATAAATCATTTGATATTTATCTTCGTCTGAAACATTTTCGACATTATGAATCGGCATTTATTTCGGAACAAACGCAAACATTATTTTCTCTAAACATTTTTTTTTTCCCAACATTATTTTTGTAATATAACCCTTTCAGACCCGATCATTAATTTCTTGGAATTTTCAAAATGTTTTGGCATTTTTGATACTCAAAAAATGCATTAAAAGCATAAATGTCAGCAAATCTTTATTTTTTCAATTTTTTTTGTAGTTTATATATACAGGGTGTTCTGACAGACAAAATCAGAGGGTTGTTAGTAGACATCAAGAGGGACAAAAAATTGCAATGAAACATGGTGTCGAAAATCTTGTTAGGAGGGTGAAAGTCGTTAAAAACGTATGCAGTCACATGAGTCCAGACGAGATGAAAGGTGGATGCCAGTTGACCGCTGAATGCGTTCGTTGGTTCACTCACCATATCTGACGTAAGCAGCGTCGCGAAACGCATGCGCTGGGGTAGCATCACGCGCTGCGGCACACCGGAGGATCTCATTGCGCGGATTGTCGTCGCTACGGCAGTCATCAAAAGCATGCCTGGTATCTTCGAGCGCTTCCGAGAATCGTTTTTACGTCGTTGTCATTGCTGCATTTTATATAATAAATTACACTTTTCCTAGAGGCACGTTTTTTCCTGAAAACCCCCTGGAAGTCATCTTGAAAACAATCTGAAAGCTCAATCTTAAATTCTGCCCTCTGATGAAAGCTCCAGAGATCCTATTCCTCATATCTGAAACTCAAAACTTACAGAAGCCTTTAATAGTTAAGGCCCAACTTCCTGAGGTCAAGAGAATAAATTATACAGTGAGGAAAAAAAGCAACCCACATATTTTTGGCAGAAGGATCTGAAAGGGGTAACGCAAGGTTAAAAATTTGATGGCATTCTAATATACTACTACGCTGTAAATCTAGTACGGTGCGAATGCAGACTGAATGCCGAGATCCTTTAAGCATCATTCTCTACGGTACAGGTATGTCGTTCTGCGATTAACCATTAGTAGACACTGAAAGAACAAGGGATTCTCAGAGCAAGGCGCATCCCAACCACGAAACCAATCCTAAACAACCTATTGTCACTATCTAAGTAATTAAATCTCAAGACTGAATACTGCTTCAAGCACGTATTGTTTTCTCTGGAATTGTTAAAAAGTCTCGCAATCCCTGAATGGTACTTGGAATTTCCAATTATGTCTTCATGCGGAAATTATCTCAAACACACACACAAGCAATCAGAGAAACGCTCTATCTCATGTCCGACTAATTTCCCTGCTGTTTCTTAATGATTCTTTCTGAGATCCCTTTCGAAGTTTCTCTGAAATTTCGGAACAAAAATTATCTAGCGTAAGACAAAGAATTGTATTTTACATTTTCCCGGAGCAAGTCCGTATATAAAAAAAATCTCGCAAGAGCCGAACAGTTACATTGAGGCCATGTTGATAACAACTCAGGCAAAACTAAAGTTGATAGCCTATGCAAAGTTGACGTTCGTTATAATGACTATACGTTATAGCGATTGTTCCATTATAACGACCAGTACGATGTGTCCAATTTTATTTTCTATTCATATCATGTTATTTTTTTGTTATCCAACATAACGACATGTAAACAACATTCATTACAGTACAACGTTCGGACTCAGCTCTGTCAGCCTCATTTTTTGCAAAGATATGTACAAATTTCTATTTTTATTCCTAATTTCAGCTTTACAATTGAATACATATTATAGAATTTTAATGGCAACCAAGGAGACGATGCCCCATACTAATTGTTACAATAATTGGGTTTATAAATATAGTAAATAGGAAATATATATAAATATAGTAAATAGGAAATATATATAAATATAGTAAATAGGAAATATATATAAATATAGTAAATAGGAAATATATATAAATATAGTAAATAGGAAATATATATAAATATAGTAAATAGGAAATATATATAAATATAGTAAATAGGAAATATATATAAATATAGTAAATAGGAAATATATATAAATATAGTAAATAGGAAATAATACAAAAGAGAAAGATAGGAGTTAAAAATAGAATGAATATAAAAAATAAATGAAAAATAAAAATTTTAGTGGAAAAAAATCTGTGTTTTTTGTTTGTCAAAATTGTGTTCGACCTCAAACCTTGATATTGGAAAGTTCGATAAATATGTGCTTAAATGTGTAAATAACACTGGGGAACTAAACTTTTGTTGCATTTATACAAGCATTTGATCTTGCCTAATTCGAGTATTCTGATTTCAAATCTGAATCTAGTTTTTCGTGTAAGCTGTAGATTTTTTTTACAAAATAACATTTCTTGCGTTTCTGGACATCACGGGAGAAATCCCGTTTGGTGTTCCAGCAGTAGTCCACCTTCCTATTTTTGTCCCAGTGGCCTTAGGAGCGCTCTCCCATCGTCTTGAAATCTTGATGAAAGCGCTCTCCCTGTTTATAACTTATAACCACAAGGTTCTTGGGGGAACTGATCAGATTGACTAACAGGAAATATAGTTTTACACTCATGTTGCACCAGAGCTCACAAAAAGCCAACAATATTGTAGTAATCAGAATCTCATAATTACCTGCATTTCTGTTACCAAGAAAATTTTGTATAACTGCTTTAAAAGACAGCCACACACACACGTTGACTCCTTTTCATTCCTCTTCGTGACAAATTAAGGACCACCCAATAGGGCACGAATCTGAGGTCCATCGAACACACTTGCTTTAATCTTCTCGGAAGACAAACCCGGACAAAAGAAGAAACTATATATTCGAAGCATTCACTATCAACGTTCAATGCCTTGACAAACTGCTTAACCAACACAAGTTGAAGTGGAGGAAAAACGATCATCTCTCAGCTGACTATTGGATCACTTAAAATGTTTGGCGTGCCTGCTACCAGAGTTTCATGGACAGGCCACTCATTCTGGGTCCAGTGTTTGTCTCGAGCTCGGCCACACATGCAAAGAAAGCATGAGGATTTTGTGAATCCTTTCTGTTTGCCAAGTAGGATGTTTACCATTTTTTGGTACAAGTGATCTAATTATGTACAACTAGTCTGCAAGAACCAAGATAGTGTAAGTCGTTAACCGATAACCTTTGTGGATGTATTAGTATATAGGGTTTAAAGCAGCGATTCTCAACCTGTAGGGCGCTGAACTGAAAGGGGGGCGCTAGCATATCGAAAAAAATATGTATTGTTTAAAAAAATATATTATTTTACTCTGAAAGGAAAGCAAAACAAAATGCATTATAAGATAATAAAAAATAAAATTCACATTTACACTGATATAATACACTTCAAATAGGACTTTATCAGTACTGCACAATGTATTTAATAATTAGAATACCAATATAAATTAAAAACAAGTTCAATTATTTTTAGTGACTCCCTTGTGCTTGTCTTGAAGAGCAAAGTTTTTCGAAGGAAGGTTTAATATTAGAAATGGACACTCTGAGTTCTTTTTCTATATTTAGTCGAGATCTATATTTTGTCTTCAAAGCAGCCGCTGCAGAAAATCCGGTTTCGCAAAGGTAGGATGTTGGAAATGGTAATAGTATACGAAATGCTCTTTCTTTCAGTGCAGAAAACTCATCATCCACCCCTGCCCAAAATTCAAAGAGTGATTTATTACTAAATTGTCTTTTTATTTCGCCACGTGAAGTCTACGAAGATTTCTTCTTCAGCAGTTGAGAGACCATGGGGGAGTATTTCGAAATGGATCCCTAACCCACTCGTAACTTGCTACCAAGTTGTCGTCAGCAAGAAAATACTTTTTGAAATTCTTTGCCAGCATGGATAAATGATTTTCAATGGTTAGAAAAACCACTTTCACATGTTGTTCTTCAGCTTTTTAAGTTTTAACACATTCATCCACATTTGCAAACATTTCTAAGTTTTTTTGCTTTAAATTTCTGCTCCACAATTCTAATTTTCTACAAACAGCATTAACTTTATCACTGTATCCAACATATGTGTATTTGCTCCTTGGAGTTGAAGATTCAATTTATTTAATTTATCAAATATGTCTACCAATAGCTCAATTTCATCACAAATAAACGATCTCGAAACATCTCGGCTTCCGGTCGGTTTTCCTCTTCTAGAAAAATTGCGATTTCATGTCTTAATTCATAAACACGTTGCAAAAATTTCCCACGTGATAACCATCGCGACTCGCAATAAAATAGTAACGCTGAATGTACTGCACTCATATCTTTACAAAGTGCAGAAAAAATTCTTGATTTTAGGGGTCTCATTTTTATATAATTTACTACAGTAACAACTGTTGTTAACACGTTATTAAGACCAGGACTCATTTCTTTGGAAGCCAAAGCTTCTCTATGGATCATGCAATGTGTCCAGACACACTGTGGGGATTTTTGTTTCACAATTTTCCAGACATTGAACGAGCACCATCGGTGCATATTCCAACGCAATTTTTCCACTCTATGTTTGCGTCGTTTATGAAATCATTTAAGATAGCAAATAATGAGAGTGCTGTTGCTTTGAGTTCTATTTGTTTGCAGAAAAGTAGTTCTTCTACTGCTGACGTACCATCACAAAATCGAACATAAGCAATGAGATGAACATCTTTATTGCTATTTATTGCCTCATCAAGCTGAATTGAAAACAATTTGTCACGTAACTTCTCGAAAAGCTGAGGCTGTACATCTTCACCTATATCACCAATTCGACGGGCAACAGTATCATTTGATAGAAGTATGGACTGTAATTGTTTGGCAAAATTATACCTAAACATAGTTTCTACAATCTCGATTGCAGCTGCCAAAATAAGCTCTTCACCTATGGTGTGAGGCTTTTTACATCTGGCTATTTTATATGAAACTTTGTAAGAGGCAAGTAAAGCTTTTTCATTCACAGACAAAGTTCTTATAAAAAATGATTTTTGCTTTTCATGCGATTTTAATTTCAATTCGAAGAATTTTTGGTCGGGGTTTGTTAACGTACTCACCATGAAGCGTTTCCAAATGCCGTTTAAGTTTATTAGGTTTCATGCTGTCTGCTGCCAAAATTTTTGAGCAAATCACACATAAATGTTTTTCTTCTTCATTTACTTCAGTGCTGGTAAAACCGAAATTTAAGTATTCTTGAGAATATTTTCTTGATTTCATTTTTGGAACCACGCTACTCTGTGCACTTGTCGATGCTTCGTCTACTGCTCGCTTGCGCCCACTTAAAAATTTATCCATGTTTCTGTACAAATCTACTGCGGTAATATGTATTTAATACCGTTGTAAACCTCCTCTAGAATAAAATCACTTGAAATTCATTGTTTTTTTTTCTTTTAATTTTAAGTAATTTAATATTAACTTGAATACGACAGCGCAAAAAAAAAAAAAAAAAAAAAAAAAAAAAACTATTTCCCATCAAACATACACGCAAACTCTTTCTCCCGTGATCTCGTCTCCACAAGCATCTCCCTTCTCTTCTTTACTCCTTTTTTTTGCTTTCCGCAGTCCCCCCCCCCCATCCGAATGTCGTTAACTCCCACGAATAAAGGGGTCCTCTGCTGCAGTTTTTTTTGGTCTCGATCAGCTAACACGCAGAACATACACATTCACGATAGATTCGATAGCGATAGGGAACGGGGGGGATACAGAGCTCCCTGTTGGGAGGGATGATTTTTCTAATTGTTGTGAATGGGTTGACATACATCCCATATTGTTCAGTATTTTCGTGACTTTCTCAGAGGAAAGATTGTTTTATTTTCGTTTAAAATAAGTTGATAAAAGTAATTTTCAGCAAATTATTTGAATGTAATATTCCATATGAAAGTTCAAAAAATTTCATGGGTGGGGGGTGCCCCCCTGTACTGCACTGGTGGGGGGGGCGCGATGAAAATTATGATTGAAAATTGGGTCGCAAATACTAAAAGATTGAGAAACGCTGGTTTGAAGTCCTTAGACACCCTTTACCTTTTGAACCGTTGATTATAGAAGCATACTTTCAGTAAGAAATTACGTGACAAAATCAATTATAGAAAAATTTTATTCCGTCTAAATATGAATTATCTTAAAAGGATTTTTTTTTAATTTTCCGATATAACCACCTACTAATGCAGTTGATGCCCGTTATGACGACCCAACGTTATAGCGATCATCCCATCTTAACGACCGGTACGATAATTTCCAAATTTTTTTGATATAAGGACTGAGTATCCAATATGTTTATGTTTTTCCTTTTGATATAACGTCCCTTTTCGACGGAACGTCGTGAGTAATTGCAACGAGCTTCAACTGTATAGAGTCCATTTGACTTGGAACGAGGGCACTCGTTATAACGAACATTGACTGTAAATGGTAAAGGAGTTGTGTTTCCCACAGCACCGAGAAATTATGAAATATTTTACATATTCCCTAATCTACCAAAATATTTATACTTAAAAATATATATTTTTTAAATTTTTATATCATTCAAATCGATGATGATTTTGGAAATCGCTGATTATTACTGGTTGTGAAGTTCTAATAATGATGATAAATTTTAAAGACTTTATACACAGTAGTCGTGGTCAAGATCCATCAACCATATCCAAAATTTCGATTAAGGAATCTCATTGATATTCCATCGACGGTTTTGAGTGAACGGTTCCCTTAGAAAATTGAAAAAAAATTATATTCCGATTTTCTTTTTCGCAAATAACATACATTACAAATATCAAACGAAAAGAACTTATATTTTGTACTTCTTTTCGATCAACAGATATATTATGGATGATTTTTGGTCGGACAGCCCTGTATTTTTTATGACATATATGAATAATGCTTTCATAAATCTAAATTATATTCCGCCCGTATTCCTTCATTTATAACATAATTCAAAAAATGAAAAAAAAGACACAATTTCCTATTGGAGCCAAATAAATTCAAATGTCTGCATACATACTATAAATTTCTTTCATAAATTCTATTCAAAAACGATAATATTTTCTAGAAAAAAAATATCTTGTTGCTTAGACGAATGACACTTTTTTGCTTTATTTATTATTTTCATATTTATATCTATATTTATTTTCCCAACAAATAAAACTAACACATAGAAATATGATGTAAGAATGGGAACTTGTTACTCCCGAAAACTCCTGTTACGATTCCTAATGATCTCCAGACTCGAAAAGGCACAGCGAGAGAGAGATAGATATATATGGAGAGAGAAAGAGAGTACTCTCAGGGAGTAAAGAGTGTTCATTTCCCGGCACATCAAATATCTCCTATACGCTAGAGCTGGTACCTTGCCAAAAACAATCTTCAAATTCGGCTAATGTGAATGATGACAGATTTTGGCATCTTTTCAATTACAAAGATTGATAGTCTCGATGCAGTGACCGAAAACTAAGAATCGGTGTCTCTTACATTTTTACGGTCTCCCTTTTTTATTTCAAGAATCAAATATATAAAAATATCTGTCGAAATAAGAAAAACATGACTGGAATATCTCCAGCGAAGTTCCTTTTGAACCATCATTATCGAAACGTATCCGGTGGAACATTAAGAATGGTATCGGTTAACGATCGATTATCAGCAACGTAACTTTCAATATCGTACGAAGTGATTTATTTTTTATGATGTATTTGTTATATACCGCTAATTTTTTATCGATTACCCCAAATGCACAAAACGTCTTAAGCCTAAGTATAAACAAAAAGATAAAACCCCTCCGATAATTTACACAGTCGGGTCTTACGTCCCAGCTGGTAAGAGCGTCGCCAACTTTTGTCAGAGTGGTACATACGACGAATTTAGGAGGGAAAAATATTTTCTCGAAAACTAATGGATATTTTTGGAAAATTATTTTTGCTTCACATCAAAAATAATAGATATACACATAGTCCAAGAAGTATAATTAAATGATAATAGCTCCCGATAATTTGAAAATTATTTTACCGTGATTATCAAGCTTTCTAATGTTTTTTTTCCTGCTATTCTTTTCACTTTAATGCCATAATAACTTATTTATAAATAATATCTTCAGCATTTATTGATGTTTCCTACTTCTTCGATTGGCTGTACTCAAAATATCAACGTATCACTGATATTTAGAATAAATAATATTGAAAAAGAACCGATTATGCAAAAGTTCATTTCAAACAAAATATCATCGTGGAAATTTATTTTTTTGGAAAGGAAACACTTAATTGAATTTTTACATGCAGAAATAATATTTCTTACTTGAAGAAAAAGAAATACATTTCTTATACCTCAACACTTGCGATCAACACTTCAAATAAACGATGCAAGTAGCGAAAATTTAGTATTTGTGGGTTTGATCACGAATTGAAAATTTCGAATTAGAGAATTAAAACCAATTCCGCTGATCATTAAAAAATTACAAATTTATACTCACACTACTGCAAACACGTAAAAAATATATTTGTTTCTTGGAATTAATTCATATTTATGTGCAGTTATAGTATAATACTAATTAGAAAATTACCAAAAAACGCGCCCACCTTATGCGTAGTGTCAATCACTGTAAGATACTGAGGTTGATGTAAGACTGGCTTGCGTTGCATAGCACAATTCGCTAGTGATGTGCTCTTCCAAGAGATTTTCTACTTTTGTCTTCTTGGTCCTCAGCCAAGTATCTTGGAAATTTTTTGAGGTTTGCCCCTATCTTTCTGGGCAAATTTAGATGACATAGTCATTTTCCCTTGTAACCATGCTGAATTTCATTCGAGGAAACGTGTAAGAGTATAGTTACAACATTTCCACTTTTTTGAAAAGACACCGAGGAAACAAATTGATTTTCAGAAAAAAAACTTACTACTCTTAATTTCAAGGGTGTGTGAAATTTTGACTTGATTTATGTATTCAATTAACAGGCCTGCAGACTTTCTAAAAGGTAAGCTCAACCAACCTTTAGCGCTAATAACTTCAAACAATTCTGGGTGAGTTACACGTAAGGCCAACTCAAAATTTGTTTACGTAAAAAGGGGGGACAAGCCCCCTATGCCCCTCTCCCCCGTGTACGTCTTTGATCCCGCCAATATGCGTTAGGATTCAGAGTGGCAGAGCTGATGACGAAATTTTTCTGACAAGGGGGGGGGCTCAAAAATGGCTAAAAATTTGCTTACGTAATACTTGAACGGCCCCCTTATCAGTGAATTGTACGTGAGATATGTGTAATCAACATGTCATAGTGTTGTTTACAAGTGCTGCGTTACCGACTTAGAATAAGACTAATTTTGGTGCTTGTGAAAATATAGTAAATAATATTTTAATTTGTAAAATATATTTTCTGAGAATATTTCAATTACATCTGTTAATTTTTTAATCATGAAAGTTGCTTTTAAAAATTTAATAAATAATTTTTTAAACAAATCCAAAAGCCATGTGTCCATCCATTTTTTTCGAACGTCTGTCTTAATAAAATCATTTTTTTCGAAAAATAATTATTATTAAAATTAGAAAAAAAATATTTGGTGAATTAATTGATAGATTAATTAAGTCATGTAAAAACCCCATTGCTTTGATGAAAATTTCTTTTGTTGTTTTCTAAAATTCATTAATACTTAGTTCTGAAAATTTCTATCTTGATTATCATTGAAAAAATATCTGAATTTCTAAACAACATACGCAAATAATTTTTTTCTAATATTTTGATGATTAAAATATATAATTACTATATGTATTTTATTTTTTTAAATGAAAACACTCAAAATACGTTTTTTGTTTTTTTCTAATAAATATTTTCATTTTCAAGATAAATCTTCACAAAAGTTCTATTCTCTTCATGGAGGAAGTAATCACAATTTGACTGAGGAAATTATTATATCATTAATAAAGTATAATTGGTTTAATATGATGCATTTATGATTTTTTTCTGCCTGATAATAAATTTCAATTCATCACTGACGCTTTTACTCCTATTTTCCAGCAATTGCACTTAGATCTAATTACCATAATTAGAAGTTGCTGTTTGATATTTGTTACTATTTTTTGTTCATTATTTATTATCCATTATATATTAAAAATGAAATCAATCGAAATATCATCTTTGTTTTTCCAATAAATGTATTACTTTTGAATAAAATCTTTAAAAATTATTTCTTGAATTTTCGAATTTTGCCGAAAATATTATTATACAGTCCACGCCACTTAATGTGATCAAATCGGAACTCGGAGTTAAAAAAATTGAAATGAGATGAAAAATTTGCAAATTTGAGCTACGAAAACAGGTTTATATTTTTTATTCACTAATGGCCACTTATAATACAAAATGCACGCTACAGTTCATTGATATATGTCTACAAGCAAAATAAAAACAAGTGATGGTTTTTCAATCAAATTTCAGACGCAGGGGAAAAAAAATGACTAAAAACGACTGTTCTAATATGATTGATTGATTGATGACCGCTCACGCCCAGAGCTGTTGTGCAAGACAACTTCCTCTCCTCACCTCCTAGGAGGCTGGGTCGTGTCGGAGAGCATCTTCTATTTATTCAAAAAATGAAAAGTTATAATATACATTCTATGGAAACAATCCATCAGAAGACATTGAGAATACATACAATCAAGATTAACAAAGAGAGAAATGAAAAAAAAAATACAAAAACCAGCGAAAACAGACTAAATACACGCTTATTTGCACTAATTAGCTAAGCACTATTATATAGTACATTCTGTGGAAACAATCCATCAGAAAGCTTTGAGCACAATTCAATCAATATTAACAAAAAGAAAAAAACAATTAAGTACCAAAGAAAAACAGGCAGATTTACACAAATTGGCTAGGCACCATTATATACATTCTATGGAAATAATCCATCAGAAAACATTGAGCACAATACAATCATAAGATTATCATAGCAGAAAAATGAAAAAAAAAAATATATATATATATGTACCAAAGAAAATAGGACAAAACGCACGCTAATTTACACTAAATAGCTCTATGCACTGTTATATACATTCAAGGTAAACAATCCATTAGAAAACATTGAGCGCAATACAATCAAGATAAACATAATATAAAAATGAAATAATAATGAAATATATATATACACCAAAGAAAACGCTTAAAGACACGCTAATTTACACTGACTGACAATGTGCATTTACATGTGGATGCTGAAATTGGGATGTGGAGGGTATCTCCGAGGGAGGAAGGGCTGCCTGGATTGATCTTTCTTTACTCCTGTTGTAATATGATGCATTTATGATGTTTTTAGCTTGATAATAAAACTTCAGTCATGGTATACGATTTTAATTCGCAGGTATCAGAACGATATCTAAAAACAGCCCCATCTTTGACAAATAATGATTAATACTTTAAACATCAATTATTATTCGATTGAAAATACTCTTCAATGCAATCTATATTGATGGTATTATAGCATAGCGATAAAATATGTGCATATCTCAAACATAAAATATTCTATATCTCCGGGAGAATTTTTGAACCGAGTACATGTCAAGTCAAAGTAATATTACTCTTTGAGTTTGATTGATGATTTTAAAATTCCTCTCATATTGTGTAATCAAAATGTATGTATTCATAAAAATAAATTTTTTCATGTCCCCCCCCCCCCATCTTTTCCATATTATATGTACTATATCTAGTTTTGATCGTATAAAATACATATGATTTAAGTCTCATGATTTATTTTTTAAGGTAGCATGTTTTTCTCACTCTGTGAATGGAAGAAAAGGATAAGTATTTTAAAGGTGAACGTGTTGATATCTCTTATATAGTTACTGATCTTTTGGTTGTTGTGACACTATATTTCTCGGTATTCGAATTGTATTTCTTGAAAACGCTTCAATAACAAACCATTAAAACGAGGAAAAATAAACTTAATAATTCATTGTAGTTTTACTTTAAAAAAATATAAACTTTCATCAGTTCAAAGTACAATATAATATATGATTCATGGATCAGCTAGGACATATTCTTTTCTATAGAAATGTCCACGCTTACCGTCAAGGGCATATGTTCATGAAGTAAACGAGAACCATCATCAGACCTGAGTTTCAAGTTCTTTTTATGAATAATTCTGATTGATCATAAAATGCTTCTGTTCATATTGATAGCGCAAAGAGCTCGGTAGTAGAACTAACTATACGTTTCATAAAGTGCCCGTATTTAAATGCTCAGAGAATAGTTCTGAGAAACAATATGGATGAAAGCCATCGTGTTGGAAGTTGAATGTGTTTTTCATTCAAGCTTCTGAGCAATATTTTAAACTCCGAACATGAAATAAAGAGAAACGTCAAGCACAGGAAGTGCATCGTAGACTATGTATAGAGAACTTTTGTGTAACGAAGTACTTCAACAAAACATTCATTATTCCGTAAATTTCCGTGTCTCTGCACTGACAACTATTTATTCATAAACAACTGTTTCTATATAATTTATTTTTTGATATGATTTCTGAATGACTTCATTGTATGGAGAATCGACTGCATTTTATTCTCAACTGATATTGTAATTACGTGTTTGGAAGTTTTTTTGGATGTGTTTGGGTTCCGTGACATAACCGGAATCAAAAACGTTCCTCCATATTGTACATGTATAAGCTAGCATGATATATATACAAAAAAAAATTGAATTTTATGAGACTGAAATAGAACCTATGCAGTGGGTCTTCATCAGGGGGAACCCCATGCATGGTTCGAAAAGTGTAGACGTTTCTAAAGGGTGGCTATGCCTGAATGCATTAAAAATGCCAACCCCTGTTCCCCGACGCCTGCCTTTTCAAAAACATGTTGGACGAAAAAAGACAATGAAAAAATTTTGAAAATACAATATTCAAAAAAGTATATATACAGAGCTTCATAGATTGAGCTCAAGGAAGCAGGAGAAAAAATATATATACAAAGTTACAGGAAAAAGCACTCCTCAGCCTTTTCAAAACTGGATCTGGCAACAGTATTCCAACCGCCTTCTTCAACGACATTTCCAGAAAAATAAACAAAAAACGGTCTCTCCAATCTTTAGTTATGTTCGGTGATTTATTTACTATTTTTTTTACTTTTCAATTTATTTTTGATAATCCTTGTGAAATATCCACTGTAGTTACATTTTTGAATGACACTCTTTGTTAAATTTCAAAACAAAGAACAACTATGCATATAACAGTAACAAGAAAGTTTCCTTCTTGAAAGCTCTCCATGTTCAAGGGTTTTTAACGAGATCCTGGTGTTTGATCATGTCGAACCCTAAAAAATCTGTCATGGAACACCAGACAAACCTGTGGCATAAGCTAAAGGTGGCGCAGGAGCCCAGGTCGATAAGATTCTCGCCTAAAGTACCATTACGTTTGGAAGTGTCGCGAGTTCGATACCCGGTTTGTCCTTGTCAGAAAAACTTTCCTGACGCAGGGATACAACGAAAACGGTGACATGACCGCAGAAAAAGTTGCTAACGCAGGGAGTCCCCGATCGAGGGGTTACAGCACCAATGTCTCGATGGGTGTAAAAAAAACAAGCCTGCTGTTCGGAATCGGCAAAAAATTGAAGGTCCCGGTCTAATTAGCCCTATTGTGTAGAAAATGACCGCGGTGCAACAAAAATGACCTTAAATACGCTAAAGAACACTTAACTTCACCACTTCTTTACCTCATTTATGTTTTGCTTTTACAACGGGGATTTTAAAATTCCAAAGCTTTTCTTACCAACTTTTCTCCAATTTTTGTTTTCAAATAATTTTGCATATTGTATTTAGAAACGTCAGTTTTTTGGTTGGCCTCAGAAGAGAAAGAACAAAAAACTTCCCATCTATGGGTTTTTGAGAGCATTGTGTCAATATCAAAAGTTTTTATTTTATTTTAGTAACTGTTTTTATTTTATTTTAGTAACCTAGCAATATGAATGACGTATCTGAGGTCTACACGTTATTTGGATACTTTTCTAATCGGAAGTATGCCTCTAGGATAAACGGTTCACTAGTAATTTGCTGTGCGAAAAGTTAGTCATGCACCCTGTATAATGAGAAAATAGATAACACATAAGTGATTATTTTTTGAGCAACTCTTTTTTTTAATCGTTTATCAAACATCACACACATTAATTACAAAGTTTGATGACATCGCACGGTCTGTAAACTGAAGCAGATAGATTTACTGAACCAGTATCAAATTGCGACATTCGTATCATTTTTTTGATCACGATGATTAAATTAAAATTTATATGAATTTACAATATCCTCTCATATGCATGCACGCATTTTTGAAAATAATAATTACTCACATCACAAAATTTAAACATAAAAAAATAGATATCAATTCAAACACATAAAAACTCGCATTCAACACATTCTGAGTTCAAACCACTGACGTGTATTAAAAATATAAATACTTCTGATTTATAAACCACTGCAGCACCGCAATCATGTATAATTAACATTTTCTCTCGAAAAAAAAATCGCTACACTTTATATTAACATCAGGAGAGGGAGAGATAAAAGAACAAACCTCTAATTGAAATGTTATAAAAAATGAATATAATGACGAAACTACCGAATCCGAAGCATTGATTTTCTCGTCTCGGTTTTCAACCGTATTCTCTGACACAAATTACTCTAATTGAAGGTCTTCGCCATAAATTACCCGAATGCATGAAATTAAAGGAATGAGTAAAAAAAATGGCGGAAAATGACTTTTTTTTTCGGTTTCTCGCTATGAAAGAAGACGTAATGACACTTTGTCATTTCTATTTTGAAATATTTGCTTTTGTTCTTGTTCGGCGTTGAATTTGCATTTGTACATCAATTCAACCGTGGGAGTGAAGAAATACGTAAACATACGTTATGCGCATAAATAAAATTGGAATTGGAAGAGTTATTTTTTTCTCCCTGAAATAGCAAATCATAAATTATCTTGATGTTTGGTATTTTAATTTAACAGATGTTCCCTGTTATTGGTTCGCATTCATTTAACGGAATCAACATTTCTTTTTTGTCAACCTCTTTCTCGTTTGATGCTAAGAAATAAATCCAATTTGAAATAATTTAATCTATGAAATACAAAGATGCTCTTTCGAAGTAAATTTTCGTAGAAGTTTTCTATCAAAATTACAAATAATTTATAAGAAATGCGACTCTCTGTATGTTTTTGAGACTCGTGCTCTTAAAATTATCAGGTCCTGTGCCTGATATCGAATAAGCCCAAGACATCCTCGAAATTACCGAAAATTCACCTTTCCTTTCTCCCCTTCAAAATTGTTTCCCATGTTCATTGATAATGCTCAAGTGATAATAAAGTTTTTTGATCGCACTTCAGCAATTTAGAAATTATGCTCCCAATGGAATAGCTTTTATTTCCATCCGAATAGCAAATTGTATTTCTTGTGGTAGGATTTGAAAATGACGGAAAAGCTTATTTATAATTCATATAATAAAATACTACGCATTCTCATAATACATTAATTTTTTTTCTGACGTTGCAGCGCCATCTATTGAACATAGAGTCTATCAAGGACACCTATATTTCACTGTAATATAGAAAGATTGATTAAAAAATATATATGTTACATACTGTCTTTGTTTTCAATTCCTTTCATGATTTTTATCTTACGGTCTCACAGATCAGAAAGTCAATCCCACTAAATTGAAATAATAGGAAATTATTTACATTTAAAAATAACAACATTTTTCAATATTATCTTAATTAAATATAATGCTCGCAAGCGTCTGAGAAAGAGAAGCATAATTATTGATTGATCGTAATTCTATAATAACTATACTTCATCTAATGTATATATAATCTATTACTACAGTATATATGAATTTTTATTTAACAGATAAATGCCCCTGTATGAATGAATATTTTTATTCTATTTCAAATGCATCCAAAAAATTTCAAATATTTCTTCAGATAAATATTTATTCATATAATATTCTCTATCGCTCGAAACTCGCGAGACTATAAAATCGTCCATATTTCACAAAATCATCAGCAGTGAACAAAATTCTAGATGCTATTTCAAAAATAATAGCTAAACTCTTTGTTTTCTTTCACGTGAATCTACTGAAAAACGAAACCGAGTAATAATAGGGAAAGTTGAGATATTTATATGGTTGAAACATACCATTTAGATATTACATTTATGTGGAGCCATAAAATGCCGAACGTACGTTCGAATATATCTCAATTATATGAAAATATCAATAAAAATCTTAGAAATATCCTTTTTTGATCAATGATTTCAAATATGGAAAGAAACGGGATGCTTCACTCATGATCGAAGCTTTCGTAATTTAGGGAGAAGATGGAAAAAAACGTGGAAAAGCTTAAGAAAATGGTCGTGAAACACAAACAACATTTTGCTTTATGTTTGAATAAAATACATTATAAAGAAACATATTCTACATAATACTGTTTTTTTTTTACTTGTGTTCTCTTTCTTCCGTAATGTGACTTCGAATGACGGAGGTATTCAGTAACACTACTAGTGACATTGGTACTTCAAGCGAAAATAATGTTTCTCTGAGTTTGATTTTGAGAAAAGCGGGGGACATAAAATTTCTGCCCGATTTACCGACCTTTCTCTAACATATCCGGGAGAAGCTTCTAGAATTCTATTCATTTTTCTTACTTCAAGAACCGGGGAGGAACTAGGAGTTTCCGAATCATACTGGTATAAACGAAACAGCGGACTCCATTTTTCACAGTTACGAACATGTTTGTTCGAGGAAGAAGCCAATTTTGCGGAAATTGGTTTACAGAACTTTCTCTTATTCTTACATTGTTTTCTTCGCTACTGCTCTTTTTTTATTATCATTGTTATTTCCGTTTCCGCATGAAATTCTCGAAAAACGCCATAAAATGGTATTTCTTGTACCAATAATGTAGTATATAACGACAAAATTAAATACTCGATATTTCTCATTTCTATACTTACCTGATAAAAATATACATGTTACTGCCAAAGCTCGAAGTGCGGTGAATTCGTGAAATGGCCGGTGACTTCGCGGATTGCAGTGGCCAAACTCCGATTTTTAGAAATAATTCGGACTTTTGCCGGCCAATTCACGCAATGACTAGAGATCCCTTGCCAATGTTTGATGTGTTATATTATTTACTGCTATGTAGATATACAGTACTTTTCAAATCTTCTATTGTTATTTTTACAATCAAGACATCGAAGAAAGAGGGAAAAAAGTTAAGTGGAACTTAACTTTCTTTGGTTTATGAGAAAAAATTTCTAACATATTCTGATTCAACATACGAGCTATGATTGAAATCGGGAGCAAAAAATGTGAGCTTTGTTTATTTAAAATATGTGTGTATCTACAATTGGTTCCATTTAAAATTATATAGTCCTGCGGTATTTGCATCATAAATTCCGACTTACCAGTAAATTTTTTTTCCAGTTCAGACGTAATGACTTAGAGCAATGGTATGGACCAATTAATGTGTTTTGTATTTTCTGTATATCTTCGATTTCAAAGAATCAGTCATATTGTGGATAAATTGAGATATGGGTGCTAATCTAGTAATGAAAGTGACGAACTCGCACCACAAGAACCCGCGATCGAACCCCTCTGACGAAATAGCGGTGGTCGGATAAAATTGGTTTTCTGTGGATCCCAACTTCAAGCCGCGAATATCAGCTGATCTACAACAATAGAATTATTCAATCATTACCCTTCACTCATGGTTACAAAAATTGATGACAGATGACAGCACACTCTAACAAGCATTGCACATTTTCCAGCATGTCTCGGGTCTTCTTCGACCATATGCTTATATCTGTTTATTCATACAGAGCGGTGGGCAATGATCTGGTTCCTTAACATCAACTACGAGTACTGAATAATAGTTTTATACCTAATTAGTCACGCGTGTATAAAGGGGGAATGCAGTAGATGTGCGAATCTCTTGTATAGCGTAATTTGATTTTTTTTCAAAATTATTCAAACTCGAACGAATAAGTTTCATTGATTTGTTAACGAACACTTTTGAATCAAATTAATTGGTTCAAGCAATCCTGATTTTCTACGTGTCATCGAAACGTTTTTCCCTTACGCAATCAAAATAAACAGTCATTAGTTTTATTCAATATCTATCAATTAGCATATGCCTACTTTAATATATCCTCCAGAGAATGTGATTCATTCTGAATGATTCGATCTTTGCTGCATGTCTATACACAACTGATTACACCGTAATGGAAAACACATCACTGTCCAAAAAATTCTATAGCACTACACATTCACATTCCCGACATTCGTGGAAATTCAACAATAGCAGCTACATTCGTATGTTGAGTAAGTTTAGACACCTTTCAATGATCTCCTCGCATGTTTCGACCATTTCTCAAATTCTCGAAGAATCTTTCGGTTCCCATGTTTCCTCAAAAGAAGGTACTTTAAAACCTAAGGTTCCCTAAATTTAATTATCCGAACCACAAATTGATTTATTGAGTGAGAGAGAAGGTAGAGAAGGCGCTATCAGTGTAAGGAGACTCCCTTACCCTCCACGGGTTCGTTAAAGTGCTTCTTTTTAGTTCGCTTTCTGTAGAGTAGCAGCAGTGCAAAAGGAAAATGAATTACGTCTCCTGACTCGTTAGAAAGTGAATCGATCTTCGAAGGAAACTCATTATAAATATTGCACAAAAGAGCCCAATTCCCATTTCCCCCCATCACTACTGCTACTTCTCTTGCTGTTGTTAACAAGTAGTAGTTGAAGCCGCTGTGGTATCGGTACTTCAATTTTGATCGAAAGTGGGAATCGGTTGCTCTGAAATGAATATAATTTTGGTAAAAGTTTAAAGTTAACACATACCCGTACGTTTTCTTTCTTTCTTTCTTTTTTTATCCCTCGTCTTTCGAACGCATTTTGTAAAAATCGGGAGAAACGTGACTTTCTTCGAACTTTTTCTCCCGCTGCCACGAATGTCTCGGAAACTTATTTTCGTTTTCATATTCAGGCAGTGGAGAAAGTCAATGTTTATTTTCAAGAAGCAATTTTTTCCCTCTAAATCAGTATCCAGTAAAGTTTGAGATCCGTATTCCTTCTAGTTTGAAAGATTAGAAAAGAGAAAAAAATATATATTTATAATATATTTTTATCTTGCCGTAGGAATATTTTTGCTATGATATTTGAATGCTTGTTGCTTTATTTACATAATGAAAAAGCAGAAATCCTGACATTTAAAAATTTGATAGAAAATTGTATACTTTATTTTTGCTGATTTCAATTTTTATAAGTAATATACTAGTACGTAGGAATTTTTCAAATTTGAAACAAATAGGTTTTTTTTTGTCTTTGCATGTATGAAGTATAATGAAATTCATGAAACCTGCTGGAAACAATGTTTTATTGATCCCAGATATTGCTACCGAAGACGATATGACTTGTGGATGATATTGGTTTTGTTTTTCTTCGAAATGAAATATGTATACATAAATTTTGAAAATACCAAGCAGATACCAACATCAAAAATGATTATAGTATACGAATTGCAACCCACTTTCCAGCCTCACATATTTTCATTGACTAAATATTCTTCGTAATTTATGTTGAGTATTCCAACTTTTTCTGTCTTAAATATATAAAGAATACATAACATATATTTAAAAATGGTACCGAATTTTTTTTTTTTTTTTTTTACATGAAAATCTGAACTATGCTAGAACTTTTCTTTCTAGATCCGAGTGTAAAAGTAAATCTGTCAAAAGATTTATTATTTAATTTCGATGTGGAACAATTTTCAGATATTGGCTTCCATTGATACAAAAAGACGAAAAAACTCATAAAGATGGATTCCGAATTATATCCAAATTCCATCAAATCAATAGATTTTCTAGGAATTATGCCAATGTGAACATTGGAAAAAAAAAGTTCCGTTTCCCTACCGGGAGTCAAACCCAGGATCTCTTGCAAATCGGGCAAGCATACTCGCCAGTATACCACAGAGACGAGATCTTTCTCCCTTCTTATAATTACTTTTCTCTCTTTCTTATTAGCAGTGTGTTTGCCCGGTGGGCAAAAGTGAGCATACTGGTTCAATACCCGGTAGAGACAATGGACCTTTTTCCCAAGTTCACCTCGGCATAATTTCCATAAAGTCTATTGATTTGATTTATCGTGGGCCAAAAGAAATATCATTGTCCATCTCTATTTGCAGTTTTTTTTCAAATACACCTTGCAGTCATATGCCAGTCCCAAAATCGATTTCATAGATAAAAAAAAAAAATAAGGCTCGTTAGATGACTTTCAATATGTAGTTCTGATATTTTGAGCACCCTGAATAGTTTTCTTGTTGTTTTTAGCTGCCAGCTGGAACATTCCTATCAAGTTTCACTGTCAAAAAAACTGAGATTTTCATTCCAAAAAAAAAATCGAATGATTCTGAAGAAAAATCCCCCCTAAAAGCATGATAAATATTTGCCAAGAACAGAATTATTGATATATCGGTAAAAGAATAGGGGGTTTTGCACAAGACACTTCAACACCGTAACCATAAACTCTTATCAGAATAGGGAATCGATACATACCGCATGCGTCTATTTTTGCATAAAATATGCACACAGGCACCACACACATTTTTAATGGTAAAGGGATCGTTGATCTACTCGAGAGTTATTACTTTCTGTTATACGTATATTCTAGAAGCCGGAAGGGGCTTTTCATCTTGATAATTTGATGCATAACCGTATATACCTATGTGACTACGTGTCATAGAACCTTCAAAAATCGATTTATAATATATCGAAGCGGGAATTCGATGAAAGTATAATTTCCGAGGAAAGAATCTCATCACGGAATTCCATAATAAAGTAACGTGATTTATGTTATGTGATATAGGCAGGTTAAGAAGAGAGGTTCGTCACAAAGACCACTGTCATACAACATAAATGTGTTGCATAATTTCTGAGAGAAGTTACACATTTGAAGGATACCTAATATTGAATTTTTTTTGGTACCCAATGTTACATGAGCATTCACGACGTAAAGTAAATTTCTTCTTTAAATGTTTGTAAAATCAATTAACATGAGTGCTGAGCGCGCGCGTTGGTCCATACCGTTAATTATTTTAGTACCTTCTATAATAATTATGAAATTCGAGAAAAAAAAGATGGACAATACTGGCTATATGATATGAATTAATTCGGCATACTTGAAATGCACTCACAGTTGTACATAATGATTATAGTCGTAAATAATTTTGAAAACCTATTTTTATGAAACAAAATTTCTTAATGTTTACCATAATGGCAAGCACCGCAAACCTACTTTCAAATAAGTGAGCACTGAGTATTTTGTGAAAAAGAAGAAAAAAAATACGACGTGCAATCGACCCCGCTTAAACGGATATCAACGGTTCCAGCACGAAGTAATCGATTTAGAGGGTTATTCGATTGTGCGGGGAACAATCCAATTGATGTCTAACATCGTTAGTATGCCTTGTATATTGAAAACCCTGATAGAAGATAAATAATAATAAAACTTCTGAAATAAATCGGGCGTCAACATGAAATGAAAATTATATTGGATTACAGCGATGGATTTTCACTTTTCATTGTGAGAGCTGGCGTCCTCTATTTGCTCAAGAGAGAATAAAAATAGCATAATTATAAGTGCGTACTGAAGACATTTTAGATACGTCAAGGGGCTAGTACAAACTCTCAAGTCTAGGTTTTTCCGCGACTAAACTCTTGGTTAACATATTTAACATCAATTTCAAATCTTTTATCCAATAAAAATTTGATATGCGTGGTGGTTGACATGTATTAGTAGTTGGCGCGTGAATCAAAGTATTTGATCAAGCGAACGAAAGTTAACATTGTTTCTATGAAAAAAATTTTGGTTCTAGAGGATATCATATTCATTTAAGCCGGGTGTCCGCGGCGTCTATCTGTTTTGCGACTAAGTGGACACAATATAAAACATTTATGATAAATTCATTCATATATTCACAGACACAAATATACTTGTATTGTACAAATTACTCAAGTACAAATAATTGTACTTGAGTATATTCGTGTCTCTGTACCTGATAGTAATAAATCTGCAAGAGAGAGAGAGAAAGAGGGAGTAATGATACCCTCTTTTGCAAGAAAAAAAATATGATAAAAATATTTCCTCGAGAGCCCATTGGATAAATGAAAGATGACATTAGATAAAGAAGATGTGGAAAAATTTTCTAATTTATTTAAAAAAATTTCAAATAAATAAAACTAAAGAACACAAAATGTTGCAGTGATAGGAATGAGCTGAATGGTAAAATTAAAGGGTAAATAAAATATATATTAAGATGCATCTATAGTTATTTTGCGATTTGTTTTTGAACAATATTTTCTTTTTGACCTATGACAATCAACTTAACTCCATGAAAATCATACCATATATTACCTACAGTTCTTATTTTACATTTAGAGCATCCTAAACACGAAATATGAGTATTGTTGCCATCGTGAAGAAACAATATTTTTATTCATTCTGTCTTCAAAGGATATGAAACCTGATTTTAGCAACTATTTCGAATTCCGATGAATTTGATATAATAAAAACGTCGAAAGCAGAAAGATCGTATTCTTAGAATTTACATACTTGCATATGTATATAAAAATGAGTACCTATACTTTGTTATGTAGCATTTCGTACGTTATTCTCGTGAAACGGAATTTAAATTTCCTCAGTTTCCTGGATGTGTCATCAAGAAAATCGAGAGGTTGTTAAGATCCTGGTACAAATTGTACAGACTCCCCTTAACGGATCCCAGGGATGAATTTAATAACAGACAAGAGGAAACAAATGCACCGGCAAATAAGTTTGGGTAAGAATTGATCCACTTTATTAAAATCGCTTGCGAAGGTTAGTATTAGTTCTGTTTTACGTGAAGATCAAAGAACTATTTCTCGAAACTCTCAAAAGAAACAAGGAAAGTTCGTAAAAGAGGAACTATGTCGAATTTCTGGGAGTGTTATTCGAAAAGAGGGTGAAGAAGGGAAAAGCAAACAAAGAGAGAAGTTTTACTCTCTCTCTAACCATAGGAAATTTCGCTCCGATGCTCCGAAATAAGTAATTGCAGATCAGGCACTCTGTGGCAGTGTATATGTATATGAATGGGATTATAAGAGAAACCTGACCTCAAAATATTTCTTTTTTTATTATCATTATTATTATTACAACTTTTTCTTGTTTTCCGTCGGTTTCCATCATTTTGGGAAGAATATTCGAAGCGATGGAAAAAATAAATAAAAATTAGGCCTTCTTTCCGATAACTTATGAAAACAACACCGTTTCTTCGCTCATAAATCGGGAAAGTATTTAGTTTCTAGAGAATCTTTAGATTCCTCTCTCTCTCTCTCTCTCTCTCTCTCTCTCTCTCTCTCTCTCGGTGTGTGTGTGTGTGTATGTGTGCTCAAACATATGTAAGTTATTGACTGAAGCAATTCGAGGGGAAACTTCGAAAATGATTTTTCTCCAACAACATCTACATTATTGAGGAAGTTTCTTATTCTTTTTTGCCTTTCTTTTTTTTCCGTCTCCAATATTGCTTTTAAAAGGAACTGTTTTTAAGAAATTGAAATCTCCGAGAAAATGTTTGGAGTTTTATCTGACTTTAGTTGTAAATACATAGTTTTAGATACTCCAGGCGAGACGGTATTCGGTTTTACTTGACAGCTAAGAGATTGATCAGTTGCACTGTTAACGTACTTAACTGAACATTTTTGTCCGGATGAAAATAGTTATGGAGTTCTTTATTTGACAGTCAAAAATTCCGAAATACAGTTTTCTTGTTCAATTAGCTGAGTACAGTGAAATATCCGTATTAGACTCTGGTCTGTTACTATTACTTTATACAGGGTCGTAGTGAAAATCCCTAGGCTACGTTTTAATGGCGGATTGTTGATAATAGAAGCATATTTCCCATGAAAACAATATCCAGATTTCGTGTGGACTTCCGATACGTCATTGGGTTGTACAATTATTGAAATACAGAAACTAACTTCTTATATGTCTTCGCACTGTCCTCGAAACATATAAGACAGTTGTTACCCTGTCTTTCCTGAGGCCAACAAAGAAAAAAAAACTTTCTGAGTGCACCATTCACTGAGTTATTTGAATTTAAAATTGTTAGAAATGTTTTTGACAAAAGGGCAAAAACTAACGGGAAACGCTTATTTATGCTGTTGTTAACCAGATTTTCAACCAGTTTTTCAATTCATATATCTCAGCGAATATTGCCTTTAGATACATGACAGTTTCTTGTTGGCCTCTGGAAAAACAGGGTCACAAGTTTCTCTTTGGGTGTATGAGAACACGGTGTCCGTATAAAAAGATATTTTTTGCATTTAAATAATTATACAACCCTCTGCAATATGAATTACGTATCTGAGGTCCACACGTTCTTGGTCTACTTCGAAACATGTCTGTAGGATCAACAGTTTGGCAGTAAAATATGGCCTAGGGACTTTCCTTAATAATTAGTTTCCTTACTAATAGTGTTAATCTATCCTATCCCCCGCGATATTTTTTCTATAACGATAAGTTTTTCTTTGTTCCTTTGAGTATCGTTATATAAGTGTTTGATTGTACAATGTGTGGTAAATGCACCATGTGTGGTAAATACACGATCAAACTCGATTACAATCACCGTAATTGTGCTATATCGGTCTCAATGGTTGATGGTTCTGCTCTGGTAAAGACATTTTATTCCATTGTTCTTTTATTATTTCAAAGACATACGCATGCGTAGACAAAAGTACAAAAGTAGACGACAACGTACAAAACAATACAATATAAACTATGCGGAAAACAGAAGGGAAAAAAAACAGCACTTTTTCAACCTGTAGGGATTTTACAAAATGCATGCATAAGAATAATACTTTACATAATATTATGACAATAATACTACACAGTATTTTTCTGATAATTTTTTCATAAAAAAAAGTTTTATGTTCCTACGAATAATGGGTTATGATTACATTTTTATTTTTGATTTCACATCCACGGTAATCCGTCTATGACACGAATCGGATCTTTAACTTTGTAATGATTTCTAAGGTCTAAAGTATTTACAAATTCCCAAGATTGAGTTATTTTGACATCAGTTCTTAGTTTTCAGGCTATTTTCTTATTAGTAATAGCACTATAAGGAAATGCTAGTAAATAAAAATATTCACATTCGCTAGAAATATTAAACTTTTTTGAATATTTAGTCTACCGTAAGTGATTATGCGTTTAAAAAACATCAGGATTTTTTGTTGTTGATTATGTGCTGTGTTTTATTTGCAGCATTTTTCACGAGATGTTGAAGCAGAATTAAATATTTGCAAAAAAAATTTACTTGTTAAAAATTACTGTTTAAAGATTGGTAGATGACGTATATTTGCGAATAGAAAAATGGATAAAACAACACTTTCCATTGCTTAAGATTTGATTACTGACCACTAAAATTTTCACATGTGGATCTTAAGCTGCTTCGGACTATACGAAAGTATTTTCTTTTTTTTTAAAGCAGTGGAATTTCAACAGATTGTACTCAGAAAAGAAATGCAATCAAAATTATAATGAAACCAATTAATTACACTAAAACACAAAAAAATATACTGAAAAATCACCTCAAAATGATTTTTCAGAGAATCAATATCTGCTTTTATATTCATTTGCGCATGATGAAAGCTACAATGTGTATGGAGATACTGTTAATAAACGATAAAAGTGATGGGATATCATTTCATCACGTTGGCATGAAAATGCTCGACTAAAAACGAAGTTATGACGCAAAATATTGTCCAAAAAATAATTCTCTGTTATTTTATGCATACATCCAATGGCTACATACTCATTAACAAATTGAGTTTCGATTCACAAACAGATAGCTATCTTTTAAAATGATAATGGGGAGAAAAGAATAAATTAAAACAGGAAAAGTGTGGTGACACTGACAAATCACATTGGAGCCATTAGTGACAATGAAATGTTTCAGGATTGAGAAAAAACGAATAAGACAATCTCGTGATACCGGTAGGAAAAGAAAAAGATGCATGTGTAGGTATGTGCGTGCACACACACACACACACACACACATATATATATATATATATTTTTTTTTTTTTTGCGAAACGATGTACCAGCAACTGAACCATAAATTTCTATAAGAAAACATATTTATCCTTTCCTTGTTCTCCGGAAACGTTACGGGTCAGTTGGACTGTTTTCGAGATCTAAGATATAAAGATCAATCATGACTTCCACATAGATCACGGAAAAAAATAAATAAATAATACATTCTCAGTATAAAATACAGTATACCGATTCTATACTGAGATACTAGTACTATTCGTATGCAACCTCGTTCGTGTATAAGCCGACTCCACAACTTGAGGACTACCAAAACGAAAATTGGAAACCCGTGTATAAGCTGATTCTAATAAATTTGACAGATGTTGGAGGAAAAAACGTATATTTCTGAGATCTTTAAAACCTTTTTACCAAGAACAATGATTGAAACCTTCGAAATATTTTCCCCCCTCCTATTTACTCATTCTTCACTACACTTTATGAGGCAACATTAAAATATTTTCCATCTTATGAATGGGTACAGCATGGACAAAAAGGCATAGCTGCGGAAAATGTTGTGTGCTGGCTAGATAGACGAGATGACTACCGTTCGTAGCCCAGAACTGTTGTAATTATCATGCTGCATGAATTGATATGCTTTTGTTTCTGGCAATCCCTTTGATGTAGGGTCGTTTTATATGTGGGTTCACCTAGGCAATGCTTGGGGGCCTCTTATGTAGGGAGCCTTAGATGATCTTGCATAACAATTACCATAAATTGTGTAGGGAGTCTCAGTGCACTTCTATGCTAGACTAGAGAGCCGCTCCCTCCTTCCTTCTAAAACATGGCTTTGTTTTCGTTGGCCGAGTTGAACTTTCTTTGCGGCAGAAACATTGCACTTCGCTATAGGGGGAGGGAGAGATATAACTCGGGCAGATAAAAATTGGCACTTCTGTACTTTACATGCCGACCCGAATACTACTGAATGAATGAATGAACGCCAGAACTTTGCCACTGGACTTATCCCGTTGCCGAGATCTCTTCCAGCCCAGCTTCGTGGCAGAGTCTGGAACACTTTATTTAGTGTAAAAAAAAAACAAAAAAAAACGTACAAAATTTTTTACAACATATTTTCCCCGGACAATTGGGTACTGTCACGATTAACAAATTTTGTGGTGATTACAGACGAGATGGGATTAGGAGTTGGAGAAGTTTCTGGGTTTAGTTAAGATGAATGTACACATATTAGGATGGAGGTATGCTTTAAAAGCAATTGAGCCCCCCCCCCCCCAGCCATCTCATCTGTTATCTTACACTTACCATATTATATACACAGGATACAAAAAGAAAGAGAAATGAGAATCTTATTGTGAAATAATATATATATATATCCATCGGAGCGAGTCATCTCGCTTAACACCTTATTGGTGAGCAAATGGGTTTGATAACTTGCGGACTAGAAGACAGCATCAGTTTTATTGGGTTGAGTTCACTCGCTCCGGTGGTTTTGATGAAAATATACAAAATAGAAGTATTGTGTGGGGGAATATATACAATTAGGGAGCACCCGTGGCATCTCGCTTAGCACCTTATTCGGTGAGCAACATGAATCCGACAATATGAGTACGCACGTGTGTTGTGCCTACATTTCATTTATGGACAACTTGAATGGAGGAAAGAGAAATACACACATTTATATACATATATATATAACTGCCAGGTCGAGTCGTCCCGTCCTAAACCTATTTTGGTGAGCAATGTGGGCTTGATTTAAATGGGGGATTGTATGGAGAGAGCCTTAGCTAAGGATCAGCTTCGGTCTTGGTGTTTTGGTTGACTCGATCTGGCTGGTTATATTTATATTTAAAAAAATAATAATAATATATATATATATATATATATAATATAAACTACATGTGTAATGGTTATTATGAAACCATTCGTGTCGTCCCGCCTAGCACCCTAGCTAGAATAGCGGCATGAAGGACACTTGTGGTTATCACATTTACATCATTGTAATGGGAATGTCATAAAAATTCTTGTTCGGGTCCCGTTAGTACATGCTATATCATGTATTAGTAGTGGCAGTCATGTGAATATGATTTTTGTTGTTGTTTTTATCCATTTCTGTTTTTTCTCCCACCTATTTTTGTAATATTTAAAACATTATTTTATAAATCTGGTGGACAGAACCCGAATACTACTGTACACTACATGTAAAGTGCAAGATATAAATATTCTATTAAGCACATGTATTCATACGCTTGGCATTTTTTTTTTTTTGGTAGAAAACTTTGTGAATTTATCTTATTAATTAAATTATCATTCTGAGTATTTATTGTGTTTACGGCATTCTTTTATGGTATTTGTTCCTTTATATATATATATATATATATATGGGTTTAATAACTTGTTGGAATGGGGGAGGAAAATTGTTGTCTATTAAGATTTTTTAGAGATTACTTTCAGAGAAAACCTATTAGCTGATATTAGAATAGTAGTTAGTGAAAAAATTGGCTTTGAAATAAAAGTATTTTTTTTTTGTCGTGAATACAAGTTAACACCATATCGTTCGCAATATTTATTTTTAGGTCAAGGAAATCGCGGCATGATTACTATCGTGATTGGTTCCTTTAAGATTTTTTGTGCTAGGATAAACTTGTTGACTGATTTCGTGAAAGTTTTTGTAGGTGAAGATTATTAAATCATCAATGTATCTGAAACCTGTAATATTGTGAGAAATGAAATTTTTGTTTTCGAAGTAATGTAAGAAAATATTTGCGAAAGCATTTGAAAAGCTGGTACCCACAGGAATTCCGGGGTTGTTTGTTTACATGAACCAATACCATTGAATAAATAGTTCTAAAAAATACAGAATTTTGCAAGATTCATCCAGTCGTTTTGTTTTTTTTCCCCATTTTTATGCATTGCTCAAAGTTAATGTATGGATATTCACAGATGTTTACAATTCCATTATGTGGAATTTTAGTGAAAATATTTTCAAAATCAAGTCTCAATGGATTTGATATGATCAGTTTGTAGAAGATTGAAAACTTTAACATTGTTATTAATGAGGAAACTAGATTTTTGCTGTTATCAATTTTGAGAATTCTGCAAAGCATATTGAAGAATTTTAAACCAACTCTATGGTAATAGCTGTTGGTATTGCATGGCACAAATCCAAATTTAATTGGATTTTTGTGAAATTTGACTGCAGCAAATAGATATGAAAATTTAAGATAATGAATTTGCTTTTTTTCAGTTTTTTAAAATTTTTCCAAGTTTCTTTTATAGATTTCTTTGTCTGTAAATTTTACTATATGTGTTGTTAAGAGAATATTCATTGATGAGAAGCTCTTTATGAAACACTTTGCAAATAACAGGAAAATTGTTTGCAGCTTTATCCACAACCAAAATTCTAAACTTTTCTTTGAGTTTCTCAATTTATTGTAGAAATTGTTTATCCTCGATGCGATTGCCTCATGAAATTTTGCGATTATTCGATAAGATATATATATATATATATATATATATATATGTTATGGTCATATATATATATATATATACTATTACCGCCCCCCCCCTAGTTCCTGTAAGTGTAATGAATCGGTTGTTATACATATTAACCGGTTAATATGCATACTTAGCAATCGCCTTGGTAAGTTTGATGAATTTCTCGCTTTTATCGGCGAATATGCATAATGCCCAAGCACCGTTAGTAAGTTTGATAAATACTTGGCATTTATTACCTTTATCTGTGATTTCGCATAATACCATGGAGTAATTGGTGAATTTGATAAATACGAAAAAAAAAAAGAATCCAAATGAGTCCAGTATGTCAGATGAAAATAGCCGGACCCCAAGTAAACAAGTGTACAGTAACAAGTTTTGCGATCGTACCCCCGATATAATGACACAGTACATGTATGGATCATCATGTGCGGTGTATCATATAGTAAGATTTATGTGATGCTTGGGTATCATGCATAATCACTGTCAATAGCGATAAATTTAAAGTAATTCATCGAATTTGGGGATGGATTGGATTGGATTTTGAATTTATTGGCGCAAGGACCAATTTGGTCAAACTGCGCCAAAGCAAGACATAAAAATAAGAAAGATGTCCTTTTGTCATGTCAAAAAACTAAAACATAAAAAGGAACGTGAAACGTAAAACAATGACGTAAATTGTAAAAACTATAATTTGTCATATAAACCAATGGCTTTGATGAATTTAAAAATGCGAGATGCATCGCTATTGTCATTTGAAATGTCATGAAGTGAAAGATGACTATGACCAAAAGCGGTCGTAAAATGATGACGATGATGTGAACAAGTAAAAGCATGAACAATGGTCAATGGACTTTGACAATGAGGGCACTCTGGTTGACTCTCTCGTAATAATAAATATGATTGTGTGAGGCGACTGTGTCCTATGCGTAACCGGGCATTTAATTCGAATTTACCACAATGCTTGTCAAGTATGCATAATAACTGCATTTATCATATTTACCGCAACACACACACACACACACACACACACACAACAACAACAACTGCCAATATATGAAATATACAACAGTTAGATTTTCGTCATAATTATCGCGATGTTCCATGAGGAATAACAATTTCATGCATATTTTACATATCTGTAATTTAGCAAAAGAATGACATCCTGGCATCCTCTGGAAAAAAATGCATCTTCATTAATGCACTCACAAATAACTGCATTGTACTTGCGAGAATCTTTTCCTAGATATTCTATCGAATGAAAATAAATATGCATATATCCCTGAAAAATAACACTGCCGTCCGTTAACCATGTACTTTTCCTCCTTGAAGTGCGGCACATAAATATTCATAATTATGCACATATATTCATACACGTGCTTTTTTTTCGGTAGAAAACTTCGGAAAGGATCTCTTTTTTGATTAAATTATTGTTCGGAATATTTAGTGTGTTTATGGCATTATTTTATAAATTATTTTTTTTTTACCTTTCTTAATATATATAACGTTATATACATATACATACAAGCGAAAAAGAAATACGAATGGATTATACTAAATCTGCAATTCAAATTTGGTTTTAAGTTCTACTTTGTTGATCTAAAACTTTTAAAGACCCCCCTGTTTGTTTTCTTCTATGGTAAAGTTCGGAGTATATGGACGAGGTTTTACGCTAGATATTGAAATAAGAAAGATTTTATTAGTTTTGCAAGTATTTGATTTTCTTTGATATGGGCGATAATAAAATGAATATTTACTTCTTTGAATTCCATACAGTTATTTGATTTATACCGTATCCAATGATTTTGTTTTTTAACATTGATACGATGAATTAAAATTTGAAGACTTACAAGAGAGAGTAACATGTGAAGAGAATCATATTTTCAAGTGTCAAACTGGTATTATATAGCAAAATGTATATAAATATTCGCATATAAACTAATATATAGAAAAATGAGAAATTTGTATGTTACAGAGGTATTACACTAAACACATTTTAAATTCAGATTTATTTGTGAAAATGCTATTCTACGTCATTAGCAGAGACACGTAAATTTAACAAATGAAAATTTCGAAATCGACAATTTCGCATTCATTTGTAAAAGTAAAATAATGAAAATTTTAAAGTTAAGATAATTTTTCATTCATTCACAAATGCAATTTTTGAATAAGAATTCTGTATTCATTCTCAAAAAAAAGTAATCCAAATCGAAAATTTTGAATTCAATAAAAAATATTTTTCAAATAAAACATTGTTTCATTCGCAAAAACAATTTCTGAATCCAAAATTTTGAATTCGCTTGAAAAAAAAGTTTTTTTTTTGAATCCAATTAAGAGAAATTACTTTATCAAAAATTTTACAATCACTTGAAATAATATTTTTCAATTAAAAGATTTCGCATTAGTCACAAATCTCTTTTTTCCAAATGAAAAATTTAGCATTCATTTACTAAAACAAAGTAAACTGACACGACACAATTTTTGTATGGGTCAATTACGAGGCAAAGTATTAAATTACTGGATGCTTAGTTAGATGTTCTAGAACTTACCCGTGCTCAGCAAAATACTTACATACGTTTTACATGCTTTATTATCAAGATTTTCGGGAAAGTAGAAAAAAGAAAGTTTTCACATTTAATCATCAAAAATGGCAGAATTCGGATTTATAGCATCTATTTTGTAAAGACAAAAATTACGTATCCGTAGTCAATAGGTAAAATATTATGTGAGATTTTACCAATGATATTCGATTTTCTGTCTCGTGGGTATATAATAATAGTTCGCAACTGAACAATCTTTGAATTTATACCTGCGGGTTTCGCTATATTGGAACACCCTGAATTATTTACTATCTGATCACTCAAGCAAACAGCAGATGGAAGAATACTGTACGATTGAGAGTAGTTTGAACACAAACTGACACATTTAAATGATCTCCAATTCGTTCAATTAAGAGAAATTACTTTTGGGTACGAGGGATAGCGAAGTTAATCGTTCGTCGTCATGTCAAGTCTGCGAGGAAAATACGAATATCAGAGTCTCTGGAGGGATTTCGGTATTTATAGGGCAAACGATCTGGCAATGTCATTTCAGCAACGCAATCGATGAAGTCGTCTTTGTGAAGTATTTTTCCTCATGGGGGACTAATTTCATTGCGGATGATGAAGTCGAACATCTTGTGATAACGTGCATCACAGGCAAAGATTCCTCCTTCAATTCTTCATTGACAAAATGCATAAACTTCTTACTTGATGAAGGACAGTTATGCATCTCGTGAGAAAATCTAGTAAAATAATGGAACGTGTCAATTTGTTGCTAAAATCTGCAACTCTGAGTGTCAGCTTCTTCGATTTATTCAACAAGCTTAAGATAAATATATTTAGATGTCAGGAAACAAATATTTTGAGAATATTACGCCTAAAGTGACCTCGGAAAAAGAAGTCATCTTGTCTCCACCGGGACGCGAACCCAAGCCCTCTTACACACCGATTATGACAATATGACTTTTCTTTCCGAGTCACCTCAGCATAATACCCAGAAAATATTTGTTTCCTTGATATCTTGGGCTGAGCAAAAAGCCGGCTATATCTCTCTATAGTTAGATGTTTTTATCAAGCTGTTTTCAAATACACTAGAGTATTTTCGATGAGTTTTTCTAGCAAAAGGAATAAATTGGTGACCAAGGTAGTCGAAAGAGAAGGGTTCAACCAGTGATACTAATCACAATAGAACCAAAAATAAATAAATAAACCACAAAAATAACAGAAAAGTGGACACACAGCCTCTTCATGCTTGAAGATTCTGAAATCTATGTCCCTGCGCCACAAAAGATGAAAGATAAACATACCATTCTAACTCCTACTACAGAACGCTTTGAGGAAGAACAAAGTAGACCCGACATGAGAGTTGGGGGATTTATTTTAGTCACATATAAAGGAAGAAAAACCCAGGTTAGATTACTGAAGTTCTTGATTATGAATATCATGTAAATGTCATGAAAAAACGGTAAATACTGGAAGTCAGAGCCGAAATATGAGATTTGATATTCATCTGACTCTGTCATAATTTTTCTTTTGCGAGGTCTACAGCCGTAACTTTTCATAAATAAGCTATGCAATTTCGAGACTGTCTCAGTGAACACATGGGTAAAATTTTTCACCATTTTCGTACAGAAGTATTACCAGCAAGTTATGTAAACGTTTACATCACAATTATTAATGAAGACGACACATGACGGGCCTTTATCAACATTCGCGTGTCCTTCATTAATAATTGTGGCTTAAATTTTTACATAACTTGATATTGACTGTTGATAAAGACAGCCATGTAATGAAAATGACACCTAAGGTAATAGGATAGATATGGATGGGTCTGCTGTAGATATTAATGAACAACAGAATGAGAGAGAAAGAGAGAGAGAGAGAGAGAGGCAGACAGCCATATGAGCCTAGAACACATCACACTTAATGGGACTTATCATGGCAAAATTTAGCATATACTCTATAATGTGCAAGGGATATGGAAACATCCTGTATTGATGATGTTACGTCATCCGTTCTTTAAAACATCCCAGCAGAGTTTTCTGCTGAATATTAACCGCTGTAAATAGCTCAAAAAGAGGTAAAATTAGTTATAATACAAACACAAAGGTCACAACAGGCAATTGAACAATGAAGTAGCTGTAAAATGATGTTCATAAAAATATCGATTTCAAATATAACCAAAAAATATTTATTCTCTGAACAGTCTCTGTCTTTTCCATTTCAATTTCAAATAATGATAATTTTAAACTAACACGATAAAAAAAACCATTCAATTCAAAATTAAACGAACGAATTGTCATCGGTTATTCAGTTTAATATTCAGTTGCAGAACCCGACTATAAATTAATAGTTCGTTCTTGAATATAATGGGTTAGGAATGTTCAACTTTAAATTCCACATACCGTATATGATGTTTGGATATCGGAAAACCCATTCCATATAACATATAAGTTTGTATTACGTTATCTATAAATATTTAAGACGGGTCTTGCATTAATGATAATGTTTTCCTGCTCTTCGTAGAATATTCCACACACAACGCGTGTAGTTTTCAACGTAACTACAGCGTCAATTTCTGGAACAATTAACGCCCACCCGCAGACAACGTTGATAGCTCTCCGGGGATGCCGCAGACTAAAGAAATTGGGAAATACGGCCCATATATACATGAAGGCACGAAGAGCTGGGCGAAATAAAAGAAAAGTAGGGAAGAAAAGAAATTTATTATTTATCACCGCAAAAGGAGCTATTGATTTTCACTTCGACACATGACTGTATTTTCACCTTTCTCTAGGTTTGTAGTTGAAGAGGAAAGAAAGTTTTGGTAAAACTTCGCAACCATGAAAAACTAACAACATGAATCAGTAGTATGTTGTGCTGGCATTTTGTGGTATTCGATCTCCAAGTATGTTTTTTTTTTTTTTTTTAATACGTCTTTTAAATCATCTGGCCGATACTGGGTGCATTCGTAAAAGGCTGCCTGATGAAATGTTCGAAATGGTTATATCTCAAGACGTGTTCAGAATGCATCACTATTTTTGATGTGTGCGGGTAAATGTCATAATGAGAAATCCAATAATACCACTCCTGTATTAAAACCTTTTCCTGTCAAGGCACAAGGCTGACGGCTCGCTTTCGTAACGAAATTGTTTCACGCTATATATCGAAGTATTCGTAATACAAATAGAAGCCAATGGTGCCGCATGATATGCATTAATTCAGTAAAATCCAATGATGCCACTCTCACTTTAATACCTCCTCCGGTCTGGTCACTAGACTCGTGGCACGCTTTCGTAACGAAATAGTTTTATGCTGTATCTTTAGCGATTCACAACACAAATTACAGCAAATGGTATCATCTGATAGGCATTTATTTTTAAGACAAATCTGATGATACCGATTTCATTATGTAGTTACTACATTTCAGTACTTACCACGGAAAAGTAGACGAAACATAAAATAGAGAACATATTCACGTCAAAATTTGCAGCCGTGCCTATGACAGAGCCTACCCCGACCAGTTGGTGGGCACAGTGGTAATCATATGAAATTGGTTTTCTGTGATTTTTTTTCATTTGCAGAGAGATGATGAAGTTTCGACACGATTCCTGCATAAAACATGAAAATTCAAAAAAATTTAACCATGGAATTCTTCCCTTTTCACATTGAAGTATGGAAAAAGGATGAAAGCGAGTAAAAGCTATAAAACGAATCACGTATAACACTTTGTCAACATAAATACGTAAAAATTACCCATACACTTATAACACTCAGGCTCCTGCATGCCCCCGATTCCCACAGCTTCAAGATTTATGTATGGTTCAGTAGTCGAATAACAGTACCGATATGGACACATATCCTGAAGACGATAGTTCGATCCTCTCTGGAGCAGATTGGTGGTCAGCTAGAATTGGTATTCTGTGGATTTCCCACACGTCGCGATGCAAATGGGACCATGATATACATTTCTAAAGAGTCGCTCAACAAAGAAAGAAAATGGTCAACAACATTTCAAATCTAAGTACAGGCGAAATGTTCTTTCGCGTTGTTGCTTCCAAATTTGTAAGTCAGATGGCGACCCATAAATGCAGAGATTATCTCCCATTTTTTATTTTTAATGAGGAAGATTATGATATCAATTCGATCTCATATCATTCACAATTCAGCCTGATGGGATGGGCGTTTATTCTAGGCATCTCCTACAGTCCTTGCGCAAACAATATTCATAGATAAATACCTCTCTGGCATGCTTCACAATGTCAAGCTCAATGGTTATGAGGTCCTCAAGAGATCACGAAGATCATGTGCGTTTCAGTAGAAATATCAGTTTTGGCGTTCGTGAAATTCGACCACTAATGGTATGAATAGAATTTCTCCATCCAACAATCACAGGGTAATGTTGGATTTCTCTTTCAACTTCATTCCAAGAGGAGAACTACGACAGACTCTCCGAAACACCAGATATCTTGCTAAGGTGATTTCAGTGGGCAATTGCTCTTCTCGGATTCAACTGCTACAATATACGTCCGTCGGGATTATGAGACCGTCTTTACGCATAGTTTGTTGACGATTCATGAATTTAATGAATACCACTATCAGCCATGAAATACGCGTTATTCCACCGGATATGTGGAGACGCAACATGGATGTCCTCTTCTCCCTTAGCCTTTGGCTACATCAAACCGCAAGAAGGGCGGACATTATTTTCAAAGTGAACAGATGTTGCTGATATACTACATTGTATAAATTTCTTATGTAGGCTATGTATAGTTATTTTCAAGGTAATTTTGTTTATTACACTCATTTCAAGTGGTGTGAGTTTCATTTACATTTATTTACATTTTATAAATTTTTACTCAGATTTCTAGTATTTTTTTCCTATAAAGGTTAGAAGAGTTCGTGGGTTCAATGCATGTCACCACGCACTTTCCCACTTTAGTCGAACTTTGTCAAATTTTGTCTTATTGCCACCACATGCTCTGTCTTTGGTGACAGTCTACAGGATGATTACTTTATTCCCCATGTCGCATTTCACTTGCGAACCGTCGATTCTAGAGGAATACTTTCAATTAGAAAAATTATAATATATCCTATTTTAATTCAAATATATCTGCGAATATTGAACCTATAGAAGGTGGAAGTTTTTTGTTGGTCTCACAAAAGACAGGGCAACAACTTTCTACCTAGGTTTTTGAGAATAGGGTGTCCGAAAAAAGAAAAAAAAAGTTCTACACGTTATTTGTATACTTCTTGTAATTGGACTTATGCCTCTAGAACCAACGGTTCTCCAGTAAATTTCGGAAAGGGAATTAAGTAATATGACCCTATATTTTGGATTTTTACAGGACTTAAAAAGTACCGAAAAGAATGCTCAGCATCGACGATGTCCGGACTTTTTTCCTGGTAAATTTTTCGAATATTTTTTAAACCAATGATCTGGCTCACTCGTAGAAGGGAAGGTCAAAATGCGGGCTATGGTCAAAATATGGGCTAGCGGGTTGAACGAACTAGTAGAAAATGTGGTGACGAAGGGCATGAAAGTATCGCATTCAGGTAAGGATGAAAGTATTGAATAATTTAGTCATCACTGTCGTGTGAAGCAAATGCCATTCTTCATTTAAATCACGTAGGTTCATGTCTCAACATCTTTAAAGGTAAATAAATCTTTAAATTACCTTTAAAATTTAATTAATTATTGAATTTTTCGTTATTGCCATTCCTAAACGTACTTTATCTTTTATATCCTACGTATACTTTGCGTCAATAATATGGCGACCACGGAGCGTCCTGTGCAAAGGAAATGGATGTTCATAAAAGGAGGGGGGTCATCTTCCCTGTGCTAATAAAACGGTGACTATGTTTCCCTGCGTTAATAGGAAAGGGGACAACAACACTTTCGGCCAACATAATGTACGCCATGGGCTATTTTACAAAATATTATCCAATGCATCGTAATGTAAAAACAATAACAATACATAGATTGTTTGCTTTCTCATCCGTGCTCACAGACCCATTAACAGAATGATGTTCTGCACATAGTAGGGTAAAAACAATAAGTTAATTTATGAAAGATAAAAAAAATAATTAAAAGTCAATTTATGCGTTAATTATTTGTTTATCCAAGTTGACAGACCTACCCTCCTCCTGAAATGATCGCAAGGGCTTTTGGACTGTGGCAAATTTCTCTAAGAAAGTTTCATCAGATGAAAAAATGTGAGAAAGCGGCCAAAGGAATATCCACAGAAGCACTCTTTTCATGTGAATCTTTGATTTCCGTGTGTGTGTGTGTGTAACAGAAAAATCTATTATGTAACACAGACCTGAGGTGAGTCTATTCTATCCTGTCCGGTGTGCGCTAACATTATGAGAACCAGATCCGCCATTTCATTTTCTTTTGCATTCTAGCCAGTGGGAATAGTAAAGCCAATAAAGATAATGTATCGGGTGAATATGAACAAAAACGAATGAATAAATGAAAATAAAAAAATAGTTCCGTCGGAGTCGAGGAAAAAGGAAAATAAATAAATAAATACGAATAAAATAGAATTGAAGAATGTATTGCAAGTTTATCTCAGAGTATTCGTGAAACAACTTGTAATAGAAACCGATTCTATGGTTTTTGAATAGAACGATTGAGATTGAACGTATTTCGTAGGGAATGGCGTGATAAAATCTCAAAAACTTTTAATTTATTTAGGTCTGTATGTGCCTATAGATAAGGTTTAAGCTCATGTATTTTTCGTATTTTTCTAGACTCGGGAGGAATCCAAAACTTATAAAGGTCAGAAAACTTGAAAATTTTGCTTTCGTTTCGCTCACTAGAACACGAATACGTTCATTTTTTCTATACCTTATAACTTGTGTAGGTTAATATCTGTTGAAATACACCGGAGATCGACGATACTTGATTCCTATTGGAGTTTTGTAGCTAGGTGTAGTTGGATAAATATAGTTATTTTGGTTCCAGATATGCACAATGATTTATGCGTGTAATGCGTCTTAACCCATTCGACAGGTCCGAAATGTGTCTCTCTCTGCCTCCTACTAATACTATATTTATACATTTTGTCTCTCTTCACATGATAATATGAAATCAAAGATGAGAAGACGTACTATTGGCAAATGTCATGTCGGAAATGACACTCATTGGTGGCCTCTTCCCCCCCCCCCAAGCCCCCCTGAATCGACCAAAACTTTATTAAAAAAATATTTTCATAAAATATCCAAGTGCCGATAGAAAAAACCTCTTTTATGCTATTTCCATGGTATATTGCAGTCAATTTAACACCTTGAGTGCTTTTTAAAATCTCTCTAACACACAACTGCCACAATGAAAATCACTAAACTCTCGGCAAAATGTCACACATTCTTTTTCAGGAAAAATAATTTGTTCCCGATTTTGTTGCAGGTGATATGCAGAGCTTTTCTAACATCGATAATGATAATAAAACAATGAAGAGAAATCTGTTTATTTTTATAATTTATACTGCACGCATATTCCTGTAGAATCAAGGAGAAAAATATCCTGTCTGTTTCCTTCTTTTAGGGGCCGTTCAAGTAAGCAAAATTTTTGCCATTTTTGACCCCCTCCCCTCTTGTCAGCAAAAGTCAGCAAAACTCTGTCCCCACCTCGCCAGCAAAATTTCGTCCTCAGCTTTGCTACTCTGAATCCTAACGCATATTGGTGTAATCAGAGACGTACATGGGGGGGGGGGGTGCATAGGGGGCTCGTGCTCCCTCCCACGATCAAAAATTTATTTTTTAATGCAAAAAAATATTTTTTAATTTAAATTTCAGAAGAAAATTTCTTTATATGTTATTAAAATCAATTTTTTTCTGTTAATTTCAATGTTATTGGAAGGATATGAACGGAAAATTTATCTTTAATAAATTCATTGCGAACTGCCCTCTAAGCCATACAATGATAAAGGCCCTCGATCCGCGGACCAAATATGACCCCGGGGGTTATCTGATGCGGTCTGCCCTTCTCAAACCTAATTTTGTAAAAAAAATGAACTAAGCGGAACATCTACAGATCGCATAAGTGTCCTGTGGTAAAATTCCAGAACATTTAAGCGGCCCGTGGCACATTTTCAGACTACTTACATGACCTGTTTTAGAACACTTAAGCGATCTGTGACACATTTAGAGATTGCTTGAGTGACATGTGACGTAGTTTTAGAGCACTTAAGTGGCCCCCCAGTGCGGTTCTACATCACTCATGTTACCCGCGACACATTCTCAGATTATCCAAGTGATCCACGGCATCTAATTACGGAGCACTTGAGTGATGCGTGGCATAGTTGCAGAGCACTTAAGCGGCCCGGACACATTTACAGATCATTTGGATCCGCGAAAAATTTAGAGATCACTAAAGTGGCTCCGTTTTTGGGAAATTTCTTTTCCATAAAGATCCATGTATGTAAAATAATTAAAATCATCTTTTATTTTCTGTAGTTCTTAGAAACATACGTTTAAATGCCTAAAACAATCTTAAATTCTCTTCATAACTGCTAATGTATTCAAAATTAGTGAATCCTGTGTGAATAATTGAGTGATGAATTCTTAACCATTTCGGGAATAAATCGCTTAAATAAATAAAAAATAAATCTCTGACGGAACTTCTCTTATCTTAACATTTGTTTTTTTCAAAACACGTTTTTTTTTTCAGCCTTCGACAGTTTTTTTGTTTACCTTTACGACAATAACTAAAATTGCTGATGCTGTTGTTAATTTAGTTGAAAACAAAATTCAAGTTGCACAGCATTACGGAAAATCGTATATTTATATACCGTATTCTTAAAATATGAAACGACATTACCAGTTCGTCATTGTCACTTGATATAATAAAATATTGCAGGAGATACATAATGAATTACATACATCATGAGTACATAGTTGAGAAATGAGATTATTTTCTTTTATTCAAACACTTCGATATAATACAACATTTTTTTTTCCTAAGTAAATAACGGGAGTAGTTTCTATGGATTTTTCCATCAACGAGCGAGTTTCATATAAATGTATAAATATGTTACTGTAAATGTGATACATCCGGTTGTTATACATATTAAACCAGTTATTATGCACAATAGCCGAGCATTTTGGTTAGTTTGATGAATTTTCTTAATTTTATCACTTTTACCTGCGATTACTGATTATTTGTGGAGATGAAGATTAAAAGGCCCCCACGAGGAATCAAACCCCGGTCCTACAGAGACCACCGCCGTCCATAATCTCCAGTAAAATGCTATTTTTTGTATGCATCAAATTTATCAACGACGCTGGGTCATTATGCACATTCGCTGATAAAAGTGATAAATTTATCAAACTTCTAAGACTATTGGTAAGTATGCATAATAACCGGATTATATATATAACGAATTCTTGCAAGACTTTCTTATTCTTAAGAAATGAGTAGCTTATTTTCTGTATAATCCTAATTAAACATTATAAAACCGTTAGTTATAAGAATTTTTCTTCTCGAACGATTCAAATATTTACTGTTTAGCTAAATAATTAAAAACACGTTTAGTCACAGTAGCGTTTGGAAATATAAGCGCAAATCCCGAGAACAATCTTAATTTGTTTTTTTTTAACTAATATAAAATTCTGTTCAGAAGAAAAACTGAATATTCTAATTCCCATATGAATAATTCAGTGATGAATTTTTAAGATTTTTCGAAATAAGTTGCTCTTGCAAAATAAGATGCTAAAAAAGGCCTTTTAACATAGTGAAAACTATGCTGCAGTAGAAATATCATTAAAAATATTATTTAATAATCCATTCATTTTAAATTTGGTACACATTTTTCTGATTTTACATCCTATCCTCTCTCTCTATGCCAATACAATATATTACATATATCAAATGCTTAAGTTTTTTTTGGGAATTTCAGAAGAATGCATTATCAACACCGTACATGCATGATAGAATAGCAATGAAATCAATAAAATTGAATAGAAGTTGATTAAAAATTAAAAACCATATATTCAGTTCATAAAATGACGAAAAATATTTCAGAAATGCCTCAATAAATACTTTGGTTATAAAACAAAATATTAATTTTTGTTTTATTTTAAAATTTTAAAATTTAATTTTAAATAAGATTATGTGAAAGTAACCTCAATATTTTTCATTATATTATGGACTGAGCAGTTTTATATATTTTGAATTGGTTTTTATCCAATTACACTGGCATCATAATGCATTAGTATAAGCGTTAAAGTATTAACAGTACTTTATTTAAAAATTTGTAAAAAATGATATGAATAATTGAAATTTTGCACTAACGTAGGTAGCGTATAAAATCAAATGCGTGTCTTTTTGGGTATCTTTTCTCAGCCAACCTCGTAGTGCATTTTGTCTGTTGCGGCTTTTGTTATAAACTTGAATTTTTTTTATTTGTATAAACTTGGTAACTGTATAAATTGGTATTTGTACGAACTTGAAATAAATATATGGTAAAATAATATTTTAATGATTTTAAACTAGAGCATAGTTCTTTGCTCATGTTAAAACGTATAAGAACCCTGAAGTCTGAATATTCATGGGGTTTTATTTTTTAAATACATAACTGAAATGTCTACATTGTTGTTAGTTTTGAATCAACGCATTCAAGTTGCACAACATCACAGAAACAATATTTAAATTTTATATCCGCGATCACGAGATGTCTCGTGTTTGTAAAACCCTATCGTTTCGGCAATCACGAGCTCTGCTAGTTCTGTACAGGGCGCTTTCGCTGGTAATGTAATTTCCTCCCACTTTCCTGTCTATCAATTTCCAGTTGGCGGAGTCAGCATTTGTTCAAAGTCTGATAACAGATGTGGATGTTTTTCCTTCCGCTTCGATGTAGTATATGGTTATGAAATACAGCATAAATAACAGAAAATATTATTTTACACAAAAATTGCCACGTTTTTAAGACAAATGTGATTTATTTGTCTTAAAAACGTGGCAATTTTTGTGTAAATTAAAACCAGGCAAAGTTACTCATTTTTTTTTTTTGTGATAAGAAAATATTATATTTTACCCTTCATTATTTTATTATTATTATCATCTTCGTTTTGTGTAAACAAAACAACCGACAGCTCACGCAATCGGAAAAAAAAAATATTCTTCTTAAAGACAGGTGGCAACTTCTGGAAAGTTTGGTCATTTCCACTGTGTCAGATTTAAAGTGAATCAGGAAATTTTAAAATCGTTTTAAAATCCACTGAAAGGGTTAAAAGTTTTCTTGGAATATATCTGAAATAATATCGCTAATCAGTCGTTATCACTTGATATAAGGAAAACGTTGTAAGCAGGAAAACGATTTAAACGGGAAATCTTAATGAAAATTAATGAGTTGGAACCACAACAATAAGTCGTACTAAGCGGGAAAAAAATGTCTAAGTTGGAACAGTAAAAAAAAAAGAAGCGAGATCGACTGCATATGATGCAAGATAAGTCATTATGTGCTGTTGACAATAATTACATTTTCCGTAATAACAGTAGTTCCATTTCTTTTCCTTTTGTCATTTTGGGTGTGTTTCTGTCATTACTGTCTGTTAAAATGCGACAAACCGAATGCCAGGACCAGATACTGAATTCTAGGTTGAGCGAATACTTTTCTAGTTCACGCACTGCTGTCCGTAATATATTTCCGATTAGCGGATAAGTTATTTCGTACGACATTTTCGGTGAAATCAAGAACGCAATAGAGCAAAACAATTTTCCGTAATTACCCCTAACTAATATTGTGCCATTATAATATAACTATAGTATCTATCTGTTTTTATTTTTATATATATTCACCGCAGAACGCACGATCTCCCTCACGTAATATATACACATGGTCTAACATGAAACGCAAACACGCTAACGCGTTTTGAAACGACCGCTCCGCAAACGTTTAAACGACATTCCTGTTGAAATTTATCGGGAGAAAAAGAACACCATGCATGAAAATATAACCCGCAGAAGAAGTAGAAATCGTATGCATCCGTCCTGGCAGTCTTTTCACGACCTGGGAGACTGGGAATCAAGAAAAGATCCCGTTCCGCACAGCTGCTGATGCAAGCGCGCAAATGTTTTCGTATTGGCCAACCGCCACTGCGGAACCGTACATTCGTGCTGCCGCTGCGGTACTTTTGCAGCTCCGTAAATGAAATGCACGTCTGCTTTCTGAGTATTACTCGAGTGCCGCTATGGTGGTCGAGTGGTCATAGTGACGGACTCGCATCGCGGGGACCCGAGTTTGAGCCCCACCGTCACCACAGTGGTGGTCGGCTGAAGTTGGTTTTCTGTGGTTCCCAACTTCGAGGCGCAAATGCGAGCCGATCTCCCCGTTAAAAAGTCTCGCCACAGAGAGCAACAGACCTACAAACAGTACAAATATTCAGTCACGACACATCACTCACTTCACTTCTGGGATATAGATGTCAGCACTGAAAAATCATACACAACACTAGATACGCACTCAGACTGTTAGGTACGCACAGTTACACTTCCGGCACAACTCAGTAGGTAGAAAATTGCCTATGGCGATAGACCTGAGTTGTGCTCGGTTAAAAAAAAAAAAAAAAAAAAAAAGTATTACTCAAGTGTGCCATTATTTATCTTGATAAGAACACCATGCATCCAAATGTAACCTAGGGAAGAATAAGAAACAGTATGTAAATCTGCGTCACAGTGAATAAAAGGCGCGGACTCCGTATGATTAAGTGTGTCAGTATGCCGTACGTTATAACTGTTATAACGGTTGCACGTTGAAATAACTTCATAGGGCTGGCCTTTAGTCACTGTGACGCAGATTTGCGTACGGTTTCTTCTTCTTCCCCACGTTACATTCACATGCATGGCGATCTTTTTCTCCCGATAAATTTCAACAGGAATGTCGTTTTAACGTTTGCGGAGCTGCCGTTTCGAAACGCGCTAGCACGTTTTCGCTTCATGTAGACCATGCATTCTTTGATGTGAATTGCTTGTATTGCTGTGTACTATCGCCTCTTAAAATTTTCCCCATCGTTTCTGAGTCACCCTGTATAAATTTTACATTCACGATGCAGGATCGACATTTCGTCAAAAAAAATGTTATATTCAAGTCTATTTTTACAGATTTTCTTGGTGATAAACCTGCGGGAACCATCGACTCTACTCTACTGTACACTTCTGGGAGGAAAAAATACTCGTCATGCCGTCTCTGGGTTTTTCTCCGCCATCTCCTCCCGATACAAGAGCCGTATGACGTCACCATTCGATTCGGAACGTAGCCGCCAAACCACCCCTCCCCAAGAATGGTCTCGTCTCGCAGCCGTCTCTGGGTTTTTCTCCGCCATCTCCTCCCGATACAAGAGCCGTATGACGTCACCATTCGATTCGGAACGTAGCCGCCAAACCACCCCTCCCCGACAGTGGTCTCGTCTCGCAACTACTGCTGCCACCTGGATTTCGCTGTCGAAGTGGGCGTTTCACCGCTTGTATTTAAGTGTCGCTACCCATGGACTTTCACGATGCAGGATCGACATTTCGTCAAAAAAAATGTTATATTCAAGTCTATTTTTACAGGTTAGTTCGCTTCACATTTTCATACCAACTTATTTAATCTTTATAAATTTAATATTCTTTGTGTCGATCCTGCATCCGACGTTTAAAATTATTATGTACTGTGTGTTTCTATTTTTTGCTCAACCATCAATTTTTTACTTAAAATATATGTGTGCTTTAAAGAAAAACCCTTTTCGCTCCTGTCCTTGTTACCACCATTCGAAATTGCTCCATTCAAAACCTCTTCCCTTTTTCCCTCTTGTCCTTTTTACCCACTTGGCTAGCTTGCTTCTACTGGCGGGAGATATCGAATCCAACCCTGGGCCTAGGGTCAGCCACTCCCCAACACGCTCTCAAAATAGATCAAATCCTTCGTCTGAATCTTCGACTCTTTCGGATAACTCATCCATTCTCCGTAATATTCAAGACACCCAAGTAGCCATTCTTGACAAACTTACCCTCCTCACCCAAAAACAGGACTCATTCAGTCATCAGCTAAGTGATCTATCCCACCGTCTTAGTGCAGTTGAGGAAAAACTTTCCCCAGTAGAGGAACTCCAAAGCCAAGTCTACGACCTCTCCTCTAATCTCTCTGAACTCCAATCCTCCCTTACCAATAAAGTCATCGATCTTGAGGATCGTTCTCGACGGGATAACTTGATTTTCCGAAACATTCCTGAAGAATCTGACTTCGAGTCCTCCTCCACCCTCGAATCCAAAATCATCCAATGCTGTTCTGATCACCTTGACGTAAATATTACACCTAGTGAGATAGACCGCTGTCACAGATTAGGTTCCAAAAAGACCCACGGATCCAGACTTACCATAATAAAATTCAACAAATTTAAAATAAAAAGTGAGATTCTAAAAAATGCCTCGAAACTTAAAAACAGCAACATATCTATCTCAGAAGATTTCTCTTTCGATACACACAAGCTTCGTGGTCAGATTTGGAGAGCCAGTCAAAAATACCGTGACGAAGGCATTAAAGTAAAACTTATCCACAATTTTGCACTCATAAATAATACCAAATATGTCTGGGATCCCGATATTAATGATATCCGCCCCATCTTCCCCGCTCATACTGCTTCGAACCTTTCTATGCCCTCCCTCTCCTCCCATATTTCCTCGGTACCCCCTTTAGGCTACTCCCCCCGAGCAACCCTTCCGTCTACACAACCTCCAAATTAAAAAATACCTACCAGTTGGGAACTATTAACACTCGCAGCCTGAAAAACAAAACTGATTTTCTAGAATCATTCTTACTCATCCATAATCCCCATTTTCTTGGTGTTACAGAGTCATGGCTAAATAATACAATCTCTAATTCCGAAATTTTGCCACCCGATTACAATGCTTTTCGAAAGGATAGAAACTCTCGGGGGGGGGGGGGCGTGTTCTTACTTATTTTCAAAAAATCTATCCCTTTAACTGAAATTCTATTAGATTCCGAACTCGAAATTGTTGGAGCCGAATGGCTTCAACCCAACTGTCCCCCACTTGCCATCTTTTCTGTCTATTTCCCTCCCTCTCCTGATTTCCACCTTTTTGAACAACTGGAAATTATTCTTGAAAAATTTTATAAAACACATTCTATTCTTATCTCCGGAGACTGGAATCTTCCCGGCATTGACTGGAAAAATATGGAATCCCTGTCCGGCAATCACGGAATTAATAACAAAGTCCTAGATATCTTCCTTAAATTTAACTTGGTCCAATCCATTTTTGAACCCACAAGAACCACCCTCTACTCCAGCTCTACCTTAGATCTCATTGCTACCTCCAATCGAATTTCAGTCCTTTCCACCTCCATCTTTGAGGGTTGCTCCGACCATAATATCCCAGTCATTAACTTTTCCCTCCGCCACTCTATCCCATCCTACAAACTCGCCCCTAAACGTAATTTCAACAAGGCAAATTATCCACTTATGCAAAATATTTTTCGCTCTCACTTCAATGATTTCTTATCCATATCCTCTTCTAACAATATCCACACCCTCTGGACCTCTTTTAAATGTATTATAGACAAATGCTTAACTACAGTTCCAATTAAAAATGTTTCTCCTAAGTCTTTTTTTAATCCATGGATCACCAGAGATATTATTCATTTAAAGAGGAAAATCCGCCGAATCGCCTTCAAATATAAAACTAACAAATCCAATTCACTCAAATCCATAATTTCAGCCTCCACCCGAGACCTCAGAAACCTCATTTCCGTCCAAAAGTCCAGATACCTCTCTCATTCTCTACCCCATTACTTAAAAACCAATCCAACAAAATTCTGGAGTTACCTTAGACCTAAATCTGTTGGTCCCACTTACCTGAGAAGTTCAAATAAATATACATTTTCTCCTTCAGAGATGGCTACCGAATTCAATTTAGCTTTCTGCTCGGTTTTCTCAATAGACCCCTCTCCTCCCCAATACTCTTTTTTTGATTATATCCACAACTCACCCCCTATATCCTTCTCCAAACAAGGTATCCTAAAACTTTTGAAAAAACTGAAACCCCATTCTGTTGGCCCTGACGACATCCCAAATTCTATTCTTAAATTCTGTGCTGATGAAGTCGCCGACTATCTTTTAATCCTGTTCAATGTTTCACTAAATTCTGCTACCCTCCCGAACGACTGGAAAATCAATAAAATTATTCCTATCCACAAAACGGGTTCACTTTCCAATCCCCTTAACTTCAGGCCAATAGCAATCACTTCCTCCTGCTGTAAAATCTTCGAGCATATTGTAGCAAAAGAAATCCGTATCCACTTAGACTCCATCAGCTTCTTTTTCTCCAACCAACACGGCTTTAGACAATCTCTCTCTACTACCTCTCAACTGGCCCTCTTCATCCACGACCTCTCTGAAGCCATTGATAAAAACCTACAAACTGATGTCGTATTCCTAGATTTCTCTAAAGCCTTTGATAAAGTTCCCCACGATAAACTTCTTCTCAAACTCTCCCGCCTTGGCCTTAACGTTCAATTACTTAATTGGGTGGAGGCTTTCCTAAAACACCGTAAACAGTTTGTTCATTTTAATGATCATAAGTCTGGGACCCCTCAAGGATCGGTCCTCTCCCCGTTACTTTTCCTAATTTATATCAATGACCTTACTCAATCCCTCAACTGCACCACTAGACTTTTTGCTGATGACTGTGTAATTTACCGTATCATTCACCATCAATCTGATCAAGAACTTCTCCAACATAACCTGGCTTCCATCGCCGACTGGTGTTCCCTATGGCAAATGCCAATGAATATCTCAAAAACGGTTCACATGAAAGTTACCCGTAAACTTCTTCCTCTTGAATACTCCTACTCCATCAATCATTTACCGTTATCCCAAGTTTCACATATCAAATACCTTGGTGTCATTATTTCAGCCGACCTACGTTGGAACAAACACATCGACTACATTTACCAGAAGTGTCTTAACAAACTTTTCTTCCTCCGTCGCAATCTTAAACACTCTACTCGGGATATCAGACTTACCAAACTTATATATCCCCCGTCCTCTCCTACGCCGCTGAAATCTGGGACCCTTACACCTCCAGTAATATAGACAAACTTGAATCTATTCAAAATAAATCCGCCCGATTTGTTCACGACTGCTGGTCATCTTTCATTTCTGTGTCCGAACTTAAAAATGAACTTCATCTCCTCCCTCTTTCTACTCTTCGTTTCATCTCTCGATTAACATTGCTTTATAAAATTTTCCATGGTCAGTTCAACATGGATATTTCTGGTCATCTTAGCAAAACCATCCTACACATCTCTAGAAGACTCGACCATTCCCTTAAAATAAAACCTATTTTTGCTTCCACTGACTGCTTTAAATACAGCTTCTTTCCTCATACCATTGGTGAATGGAACAAACTCCCAAGCTCTATTGTTGAATCTTCCTCTATCACTAGTTTTTTATCCAACATCAAACAATATCTTTGTCATTCTCAATCGCATCCTCTTGTATAGGCCCAAGGGCCAACAATATTGTATAAATAAATAAATAAATAAAAGGGGGGGAAATCGTTCTAGCACGTATGTATGGGATACATATAATTTAGTGGTGCTCGCGTGATCCTAAATCCTATGAATTGTAAATATTCCCTTGTTGTGAATAGTCTAATCAATTCTGCGAGAATATGCCTAACGCACATTATAATGCGAAACGATTATTTTTTTTACGGTTAATTAATTCCTTCTTTTATGCAAGATAAAGGATTACAATGCTTAATTGCTCTGAGTATTCCCAAGTATAATTAGGTTATGAGGAATCTACAAATCCCCGAGTAATGTATGTTAATTTTTTTCTCTCGGTAATTCGAGTGATTATGTTATGAAAAAAAAAATAAGAATAGTAATTTATACACGTCACTTTGAATTGAACAGCGTTTTTATCATATAAGATAAATCTATCAAACTGTGTTTCTGAATGAAAATCTATATTAGAGTCCCAAATATTTGAGAATAAAAAGATAGCTAATATTTTGTTCGAACTAATGTTTAATTTGATGTAAATTGAATACCATTATTTGTGAAAAACCGGTCAAAATTTTTTATTTCAGTTTGACATTTACACATTTCAATGAAATTGTATAGGGTAGTTTCCAGGGGAACAAACTCAATAAAATTTTCATAAGTGTTCAGAAGATTTTGAATCAAGAATTAGTTGTTTCTGGTAAGAACTTTTTATGTTTGCATGCAATCACAGCATGATACCTGTTAGATATTTTTTGGAGTATGGCGGAAGGTTTACTCCTGTCCCAAAAAGGCATTCCCAGGCTATCCCAATTTATTTCCAAACCGGATATCTCTGCAACCGTTAACTTTGGAAACATAATTTGTATTACAAAAAGTTTAATTCAAAATGTCTTAAATTTCCCAAGGGCTCGTATACTTTAAAAAAAGAGAAAAAGTACCCTTTCTAAGTAGAGCATGTGAGCTAAAACTTTCAATTAGTATTATGTAAATATGAGAACACATTTATACAAATAATGTATATTTTTTGCAATATTATCACCGATATTTGACTCTTAAGTTTCCACCATTTAAAATTTCAGTTTTACCGTTAAATGATTGAAGGTATAGTTCACAAATTTCAAAAAGTAAATTAAGTTCAAAGTTGTAAAAGTTCTGTAATGTTTAACAGCGATTTCTCAAATTCAAACATCACAGTTAATATTGCATTAAAAAACCATTAATTGTTTTGTTGGGCTGAGGAGAGAGACAAAGCAACAACTTTTTAATTTGGTTCTTCAGGACAGGGTGACCATTATTTTCTAGCGATGATTATAAATAATGATTACTTTGTAAGAGTAAGAGAAAATGGCTCGTTCAGTGTTCGGGAAGATTTTCGAGACTTCTAAGTTTATTTCATTATGTTTACAATATTTGCATACCTTTATTTTCCATTTTTTAAAATGTCAAATACTTTGCTTCAATCTACTGACGAAGAAGTTCGAACTACGTTATATAACTATGCATGTTACTAAATAATTACATTAATTCAGTCATTTCAATCAATGGCTCGAAGATTTGTTTTCTTTCATTTGTTTGATATTCTGTTCAAGTTCTTCCCTAGTTGCTAAAGCAGATGTGGCATCGGAGGATCGTGAATGCCAGTGGCAAAACAAAAAACAAAAACTTTTCGGACAATACTATTACTATTTTTTTATGAATATTTTCCTGACTTCAAAGAATTTTATATGGAATTTTTACGAAGTGGAAAAACTATAAATCTTATCTCTCCAAATGCAGTTTTCATGTTATAACATGTAGACTTCACCTGCTTATATACATAATTTCTTTTCTTTATACGTCAGATATTTATTTATCTTTAGAAATATTGGATGAATCCTTTCGATAGGGAAGGAAAATATTTTTGATCTAAAGAAATAGTCAATCCCTAAAAAAAAATTCAGTTTTTTTTTCTATAAAATTTTTTTTGTTGCTTATTTTCTGGGTCCTTCTAAAAGCATATACGGACAGAAGAAAATGCATAAAAATAACTAAATAAATGTACGGTAACATCCATCTTCCTTTTATGTTCGAGGTAGCTAAATATTTGTTGAACCTCATTTCTAAAAATAAATTCCAATCTCTGTGATTATATTCCTGCTCCTCGCGAGTGTTTTCGAAATCTCTTATTTTCTTGCAACGGAAATAAGTCACGACATTTTCTCTGAATATTACTTTTTTAAATTTTTTCAGTTGTTTTATGAAAAAAATCAAATCCATACAAATTCATCTGCTTTATTGGTATAGGGCTCCATTCTTATTGTCTTTTTTCTTCTCTTTGCTCGATGCTTCCCCGCATTTTCCCGGAGTATTTTCTTTCCCAATTTAGTTTCATATCCATGCGCTCTTCGTTCTCAGAAGAAAGTTCATACGTCAAACACATCATGGACGGATTTAGTTCGAGGAAAATATAATGGTATATGAATATAATAAACATAAATGAATTATAAGATATTGATTTTTATTGAAACTAACACTAAATATTCGGATTCAGTGCTGAACTTTTTTTTTCTTAAAAATTATCAAACCAACTAATTTTGACAACTGGTTTTCTTCAGACAACGCACAGTCAACGAACTATTATAACATCATGAGAAAAAAATTATCACTTTTTCCAAGAACTTTTACTTTTAAAACAACCACATTTTCTGTTTTTCACATGATATGGATTTACTTATAGTTCACAGTCTCACGCCTGAATCGAGACGAAGTATTTGTGTGTGCAAATGTGAAGTCTAGCTCAGTGCAGTGTTAAGAATCCGGAATATTTATAATAGTAAAATAAATCGCTGCAGAAAGGAAGAGGGGATGGAATATTTTTCCCAACTTGAAAATGGTGTGATAAATATTTCTGAATGTAAAATGGGGTTTTTGTAGTGTCCAATTGTGATATTAGGTCTATGTGAATTTCGTTCCAGAGTTCTGGACTGTACTGAACCATAGGCGGAGATAGACATGAAAGCTTTGGGGAGGAAGGCCAGCATGATGATGATGGTGATGCCAATTCATACATTTGTATAAACATTAGATCAGTCGACTCCGTCATTGACGCTGGAAAGGCCATAACCCATATCTTCGGCTGAACTTCACGTGACGTTTATAACCCTTCCTTGTTGTCAATAATTCACTCCAGAACCGAAACAGCTCATCTCAGTTATCTAAGTTTTAACCTCTTCAAACTTGAGCCATAATTTTTTTTTTGATTTATTTCCTCTAAATGTATATCAAAATCTCATTAAAAAAAACTTTGGGCGATATCTTTAATATGAACATTAGAGTTAAGTCAAAATATATGTACTCCAGGTCTTAACTTTGATAAAATACCATTAAAAACCTTTTAAAATCGCAATCGTGAAAAATGTAGGGCCCGTTTGTCTATCTCCGAAACAAAGAGATTGAAGTTTTTACTGCATTTTGGATAATAATTTATAATAATAGCAAGTTTGAACATTTAGTTCCACACCCGCAAAACCGGATTCATTTACTTACTGACGAGAAGATAGGATACATATATATATTCATCACTTTGATTCCTGCCAATATGACATCATATCTACGCAAATATGTTTCATACGAACAACTCGAATAAAGGAATGCAGTTGCGATGCATTTTCCGAGTCGATAAAGAGATATCAGAATACGATGACAATGGCATCGGAAATCGAATCTCACCCACATGCAGATATTGTAAAATTCTTTTTTTTCCCTCCGTTTATGGAAATGATTTAAATTTTACGTATAACTATATATATGTAAAAAACTAGTAAGCTATATAAGATTGAATAATGAATATCGATACATGATGGGAAGGACGAGTATTTGGCGTTTGTGGAGAACGTATGAACTATAGAATTGATCTAGTTGATGAATATAGATAGATTGCGGTAGAACGCTTCATGTGACTCCCTTCCATTTGTTGATTTATGGGAAGCTAAGCATTTGTTTCTACATGCCTCGTTATTCATTTTGCTTGTTCTTCTGCTAGCTGTTTTATGTGAAGGTTATTGTACTTGGTCTAACTCACATGACTGAGAGCTTCACTAGACTAGTCGTGTGGGCCTCGATAGCAGCGTATCATATTTCTGTGATTCGTTATATCATACCAAGTGATAAATATATCGTATGGGAATGTACTCTTGTATATCATTTGTATCGCAAAAACTATTATAACAACTATATTCACATACCTACGAAATATAGGCTATCACCATTCATCAAAATAACTATTCTCGACTACTTCGCCTGCTTAGTCATAGTTACTCTTGCAGAGTGATCTTCGTCATTCTAGAGGAATGTCATTTTTCATCCAAACCATTTATATTGTGCCAACTGCATTAGAGAACATGTTCAGCATGTGCGAATCACTTCTTGAATTATTAGACCAATTTTTCTGGAACATGCTTGTAGTCAATATTTTTTTTCGTATTTAAAGAGTTCGGATTCCGTATCTGTAAATTCAAATTTTATTGTTTTAGTGGATAATGTATTAGTGGATATTAATTCAAACCCTTTGTAATAAAAACGTATTTTTCGGAATGTGGTGGAGAGTAATGTATACACGCGTACAAAACAGCAGACGCATTACGTTTCGAAATTTCAAAGGATACACAGCGATGAAAAAAAAAATGCATAGTATTTTTATAAAAATATTCATTAAATGCATGCATTATTCTTCGAAAATTATTTTCACAAATTAAGTATTCCAATACATACAAGGCATTTTTTCAAGTTCTATCTCAAAATATATTTTCAAAGCATCCTAAAGAAATCCCTGATACTCATGTCTAACATCCTATAAACGAGTTAGAAATTCATTAGAGAAATAATTTTGTTTCATCAAAACCGTAATCTAACACAATGCAATTATTTTCATTAATTTCATTTAAGTTGGAATTAAATTTGACAATGTTCACCCTTTACAATTCGGGTAGTTGAAAGCTTTTTAATAAGTTAGAACAGAGAAAACTAAGCCGATTTATAAAATTGTGAGTGATCCCTACATCTTCTTAATGCGTATCTTTTCTATCGCTTAAAAAGTTTTGTTTTAGATTAAGTTCTGTGTTATCGTACTGAAAAATGCTTACTAATTTTCTCGGATCGTGTTTGAGAAAATAACGTATAACTGCTTCAAGCGTAATAATTTCAGTTTCTGCCTTGAGGTCTACGAAGAAATAATGCCTGTACAGCATCCGAAAAATTTCGCAGTGATCAAATGTATAAAAGACTTCAGATTTCGATTTTTTCACTATTATTCATAATGACAGAAACTATTAATTTCAGTCATTTTAAAACACGTAGACATATTTTTTGGGTACAAAAAACTATTTGACATGACTAGATTTACGAATTTTCGAAAATTTATTATTGTTGTAAATATGCCAATTTAATATAAATTATGTCAGATAAAGTTTGAAAAGTCATCAAAAACAGCTTGCACGTATGATAAAATGACGCGACATCAATGTAAGGGAAGGAAAATTTATTCAAAATAAAAGTTGCGTTTATGACAGCGCAGCCAATTAGGAGCTGAAACTGTGATTTCACAAAACACGTTTGCGTGCGAAACATACTCTCGTGTGGTCAGAGGGGATACAGCGTCATAGGGAATAGGGAAAGGCATTAAACTGTTTTGTCAGACACAAACATCCAAACCGACCCGCTTCCCCCGAACTTTATTTCTTTGAAGCGCCGAACATCCATCGACATACACCACCACCACTACAACCCCCATCTGCTTCTCGGACCTTCATCACACAATAAGTTATAGGGAAAAAGAAAGATGAGTTTTGAGGGGAAAACAGAGCGTTTCAGTTTTTATGATGAATTTCCTTTCTCCTCACTCAAATTTACTCTTACGTCGCTTTCACTGCTATGTGAAGTAGCCATAGAAGCTTCACGTCAAAAAAAAAAAAATAAAAAAAAAATAAAAAATAAATAATAAAAAAAAAAATATATATATATATATATATACAACTATACAAAAGAAAAATTTAAAAAAAAATTGAATTTTTTTAACATACTGTTTTTTATACAAAAGGAAAAGGGGGAAAACTGATTTTAATAATTATTAATTGTCAGATTATTGCTTCATACAAGAAATATTTATCTCTCTATCATAAATTCAGTATTCATTATTTATTCCTCAACTACGGCATACCAAAATTGATTTATCAATTGTTTTATGCCAATATACATTAACACTCAGCTCATTCTCATTAAGTTATTACGTATTCCGTATTTAATACCAGTAATAATGAGCTAATTATTCAATAGTAATAGTTTGCAACTCAATATTCAATACCAGTAATTATAAGTTCATTATCCAGTGTTAATACTATCAGCCGCTGTAGTAATCGAGTGGTCATTGTGAGAACTCGCTTAGCGACGATCCGGGTTCGAATCAGACCGGCGCCGCAGGTGTTCAGCTGAACTTGGCTTTCTGTGTTTCCCAACTTCGAGGCTCGAATGTGAGCCGATGTCCCCATTAAAAAGATCCCGCCACAGAGAACTACAGACCTTCAATGTGAAAATCTTCAATTATTACACTTCACTCATGATTCGAAAGTCATACGGCAGTACTATAACAAGCATTACACAGAAAATACGTCATGTTAGATTCACGTACATTCCAACATGCACCAATTCGTTGGAACTTCAGCAGAAAAATATGGTCGATTAGCATGTTTGGTTCAGTAATAGTATTAGTATTACTATTCAACTCAATATACTAAATAGCTAATAATAAATTGAATATCCTGTATTCAGTAACCATGAAATGAATATCGTATATTCCAGTAGAATTGGTAACCCCCGGCCCACCCGGGGGCGCCGTAAATTTTTGATGCCCGAGTGGCATGGTGGTAAGATGCTCGTCTACCATCGTGAAGGTTGTTGTCTGGGTCCCGGGTTCGAACCCAAGGGAGGATATAGATAAGGTATTTTCGCTAACGAACTCGAGGCGACCACCGATAGACAGCGCCTTCTCTTCCAACACATCTCACTAACGGCAGTAAATTGCAATATAGTGATATGGCCAGAGTTGGTGTTTGGTGAAGTAGTATGATTGATAACGAAATGCTTAATATTTAGTAATTATGCACCTGATTTTAAATTTCTATTGATCGTCGGCCCAATTCCCGATTTTCATTAATAATCATGTCATTAATCACTACTCAGTAACCATAAACTCAATACGTATCCAATATTCAGTGATCATAAACTCAATACGTATCCAATATTCAGTGATCATAAACTCAATACGTATCCAATATTCAGTGATCATAAACTCAATACGTATCCAATATTCAGTGATCATAAACTCAATACGTATCCAATATTCAGTGATCATAAACTCAATACGTATCCAATATTCAGTGATCATAAACTCAATATCCAATATTCAGTGATCATAAACTCAATATCCAATATTCAGTGATCATAAACTCAATATCCAATATTCAGTGATCATAAACTCAATATCCAATATTCAGTGATCATAAACTCAATATCCAATATTCAGTGATCATAACCTCAATATCCAATGTTTCCTTAGATTGTCATTTACTAATAGTGCAAAACTTATACGACAATAGATAATATTTGCGTTTTTATCTATAAAATCAGTCTGATTCCCTTAGGGTTGAAGTTTTCTTTCTAACCAATTTTCTTCATTGTTGGAACCATACTTCGAAATGAAAAAAAAAAACAGAAGTCCTTTTTTCTATATAAAATTATAGTAGATCGTTTCTCCAAGTGGCCGTTGGCGTCTTACTCACTCTCGCCAAGCTCGCTCAGCGAGGGAAAATCTGTTTTTGAAGCAGCTTGCTCGGAACAACTTTTTATCTCTTCGGTCTTCTGGTTCTGGCTGCTATTGAGCGAGGACTGTATCATCTCGGTTCCCGTAATCTTAATCATGCCTACATTAATTACAATATAACCAAGAAAAGATTAATATGAGATAACGAAGCCCCCGTTTGATATGCCGTAAGTTCCGGGACGAAGAATTCTGTCCACAAATGTTGCGGATGCTCTTGGATCAACGAACCTGAGAAAACGACGCTGTATCTGATGCACTATGATCCAGGACCTCTGAGAGCAAGAATGGCCGACTTCATCCCTGGACGATGGACACGACATCTGGATTCGGCTTCATCTCGGCTAGACCTGGCACTACCATCATGCGCTTCAGTGATCCCTCACAGTGCGACGGATCTTCCTGATATAAGAATAATTTTCTGATGTAACGAGCTTTCTTCATATAGGTTAGAACTTTAATTATTGATAGATTACCAGTTCATCCGGCCGGTCGGGTATGTAATTTAATTATGAAAAAGCTCTCTTAAGCTAAATTAATAACAGTAATTAACTAGCTCTATGTAACAAAACGTATTACTTACATGATGTGTCAGAATATAACGTAAGTCAGCTTTCGTCCTCTCGACTTTTCTTGAATACGTTTTCCGTTCGTGAGTGTTTTTAATTGAGTTTGTTAAGTGTATTTTGTCCTATACGATGACGAGCCCCCAACACCCTTAACCCTCCACAATAAAATCCATCATGAGATTTAAATTAGAATTTTCAATCAGGTAAGTAACATATATACTCTAAAATGTATTAATATTACTTATAAAGACGTATTTAATCATGTTCTTATTTGGCTGATAATTTTGCAACGGAGATTAACGAAAGGAAAAAACAAAATGTCCTGTTTTTTAAAACAAATAAAAATAAAGAAAGAATACCTTGTCCAGGAAAATGGAATAGAAAAAAGTCTCAATGAATGGAGAGGAAATTGGATAAAACGTCATTATTTGTTTGAATGGACGGCGGCAAGAAAATCGAACCGAGGAAGTAATTAATTTCCTAATTGAATGGTTTCCTCTTCACGATAATTAGCAACATCATTCTTTTCTTAGTCTGTTTAAAAGCAAATGAAAATAATGCGTTTTCGGGAACATTACTTATTTTTTGCTTTGTCTCTCTCTGTATTCCAAATACTGTACATTCCCATAAAAAATTACTCGGAAGCATAAAAAAAAAAGATGTTTGATGTATTAGCATCTTCCGTGTGGATTTGTATTAAAGTAGTCATGTTTGCATGTTATTTACAATTTGAAACGTGGTGCGTGTTTAGTAGTAAGTTTAATATGATTTGTGTGTGTATTTTTTTGAATGTTCAAAAATATTTCCGTTTTATCTTTCAACAGTTATTTGAATTTAGAAAAGTATAAATTTACCGTTAATTTATTTTTTTTCACGAAATTAGTTGTAATTTTTTAAAGGGATTTGCAGTGGCGTGCAATCTAAATGATTATGTGAGGAAAGGGTGTTGATGTTTTTTCATGATATTTCTTATGAATTTTAATATCCATTTATATTTTGAGGAAAAATGTTCATTAAGGATCAAGGAATTTCACCTCCAACTTTTCCACGAACATTTCGCTACTGACATTTCGCCTGCCCTGACCGTATGAGTGAGCAAGTAAGTGACATGAATGTGCGAGCGACCAAGTGATTGAGCGAGTGACTGTATGGATGAGTTAGTGACCCTACGAGTGATCAAGTTCGCGACAGCATGAATGATCAAGTTAGTGACCATATAAGTGACCACACTCACTTATGGTCGCATACTGTCAATCATTCATAGGACACAACACCTCACTTGATCATCCATAGGACACCACACCTCACTTGATCATCCATATAACACCACACCTCACTTGATCATCCATAGGACACCACACCTCACTTGATCATCCATAGGACACCACACCTCACTTGATCATCCATATGGCCACACACTTGATCACTCATACGGCCACTCACCCACTCACTTTGTCAGTCGTATCATTCACTCATACGTCACTCACACAGTGAGGGCAAGTGAAATGTCAGGGGTGAAATGTACTGGGGACGAAATGTGCCAGGGGCGAAAAATTTCCGTAAACTCATTAGACTAAAGATATTATTTAGTCTGCGTGACAAATAATTTTTATTCATCTCTGTTCTTTGAATATGTTATCTTTTGATGTGCGTAGGTGTCGGGAAGATAAGATTTTCATTGGAATTGATATGAATGACCAAGACATATATTACGCCGGCAATAAAATGCTCTGACTAACTGTTCTACAGGTTCGTTTAATTCCAGAACAATTCTAAACTGTGGCGTCGCAGGGAGTATTTTTTCTTCCTAAATTGTTGTGAATGCATGGGAAAAATGGCCTTCAGTTGTCGTGAATGAATTCCATCGCGATTGAAACCTTTAACATTAAACATGATACCAATGGCGAAAACAATCGAGAAGCTATTGTATGGCCATACTGAGTTGGCCTCTGCCCTTGACGCGCGATGAGAGGGTTCATTATCCAAGGGCGAGAAACAGGGGGGGGGGGAAAGAAAAGACTCGCTAAAATAGCACAAAAGACGCCAACGAAAATACCAACCTGCTACTTTTCCCAGCGACATTTTTACCGAAAGAAGATAAATGGCATCGCCCATCGCGTGACGTTTCATGACGTCGCCAGAGGCCAACTCAGCGTGGGTATGCACGCTGAACATCCATACTAAAATGAATGACAATCAGTGGCGTACGCAAGACAGGGTCGAGCCGATATTGCAGTGTTATCTTGAAGGGGAAAAAAAACAACCCTATCCAACGCTACCATGAAGAAGACTATTTCACCTATATAGCAGGCCGACGCATGTGAAAGTTTTACCTTTTTTTGCAGTATATCCAATGGCAATAGGAGCAATGGCCTTCATTGACGTCACAAGCTTCGTACGGATGCCTTGTTCTATAGGTAGTGTTGCCTTATCCCATCAGGAAAGAAAAACACGAAACCCCCCACCCCTATCCGACAAAACCCTCCTTACGCCTATGATGACATCCGTATTATGGTATTTATGGAAAGTGTGATTAATGTCTTTAAGAGTTGTGGTGTTTATTTTTCTCTGAATAACTTGTGACTTTCATTTGTAATAAATATTAATTAACCAAAATATATAGAGTTCTTGACACAAAGTAAGTTATTTATAAGTGTCAAGTATCATTTTTGTATCATCAGAAAATTTATTTTTCTTCTTTGAACTAATCCTTTTTGATATTTAGGTCTTTTTTATGCGTAATTATTTATGTTATGCCACGCTCGACAGGTTGAGACAGGGTCACAGGTGTACAAATTAAATTTTCTGCTTTGACGGAAGTGAAGGCTTTATTAGTTTGAACAAGTGAATGATCATGTCAGTCTGTATGTATTAGTATATGTATGTTAGTATGTAGTTAGTTTATCATTCAGTTGATCCATACAAGTCATAATCACAAGATGATCAATTTTATCTTACAAACATCATAACCAAAAAGAGCGATCAATATAAAAATCATAGTCGACAATATAATTGATCAGTTTAGAGGAACATAACGAGAAATCATCGATTACGTTACGAAAGCCATAACAAAAAACAATCGATTAAATACATAAACAAATAAATAATAGAAGTAATAGATCAATGAAAAATGTGTGATCAACTATGATAAACAAAATCGTAACGAGAAATCTGTAAAAACAAAAATCTTAACCATAGATTAATCAATTCAAAAAAGATTCCATGCTATGTATTATCTCTTTCTAGAAGATTCTAATCAATAATATGCATACATTTACAGTAAACCCACGCACAACAACATAATATTTTTCATCTCGCAATCGTCGATTGATCCGAAAAATCGTTAGAAGACATATTTTCGTAGTAATAAAATGGATATCGATTTTTGCATCGATTTAGCATTTCTTATCCTTAGTGGTGCTGGGAAATATTGCGATTGAGCATCTTTACTCTTTGGCGACAACATAGAAGAAAACGAGCAGTCAGCTATTTCTTTCCTCTGACGAGGTATTTGACGGTCCTCCAAGTCTTTGCGATGCAAAAAAATAAGGAAAAGACACGCAATGAATCTAGTAATGGCATAAAGTTTCCTCCGTGTCTCTTTATGTAAGTGTCAATACGAAAGACAGATAGCCACAAATACAGACGGAAAATCGTCACTTACGAGATAGGAGATAAAAACATTCCAGCAGACGTGAATGGTTAAGTGAGGTATTAGATGTGTTTTTTGTGTCCTTTTTTTTTTCGTTTACTACTTTACCGTGATTTTCTGTGAAATGCTTCTCCAGTCTTGTTAAGTTGGGATTTCCTTTGTTGTTTTCCAGGATACGTTTGCGTTTTTTCCTCGTTACGTTTAGTACGTATTTACGATTTGCTTTGGCGAAACATTTATCGAATCTCTTGTTGTTCATCATTCTTTTCCGTGGTGAATGATGCACTGCTTTTAGGCCTCACGGGCCTCCCTACAACAGGATAAGAAAAATAAAGAAACAGAGGAAGTTGGAAAAGAGGAACGAAACAAAACAAAAAGAAAAAAAATGTTACATTTCCGTAAAAGTAGGTTAGCAAGAGTTGATGATCTAGAATGATCGATACGGTGGAGAAGAGACTGGGAAAAGATTTCTTTTCTGTATCGAAAAATCTCTCTTTCTAGATTTTTGTTTTCATTTCTTTTACAGATTAAGGGAAGTTGCTTGTTGTTGTGTGATGGATGAAATAATATACCATGAGCCATTTTGTAGTTTATCGGATATTGTTAAGTAGTTGCACGTATTATGGAAAAACCAGCCAACAGTACGGGTTTTTACTATCAATTGAATTCGTCCATTTAGATGATTTATAGTTCCAATACACTTCAGTTTATAGAGGGTGTCCCACAGATGACTCCCTAATTTTCAAATGAAGTTATATACTGGGAAGCGATTATCGATATGAAAATGAAATAACTTTTCTATATTTGTTTTGAAATCCGTAAACATATGATGCAGAAGCTTGAAAATTAGATACAAATGTTGTCGACAGGTGGTGCTGTACGCTGCAGTAGCGTTATGATATCCGAGAAATCGGTTGAACTGGAGAAACAAAGCACGACCAGACTCTGTCACATTAGCGATGTAAGCTCAAGCCCCGGAAGGCGTAGTCTCGCCGGATAAAGCTCCAGTCGGTAATCCGGCAGAGTAATCAAGGGAGCAGAAAAAAAGATAGAAAAGAAAAGAGGGAAAGAAGGAAAAAAAGTAACAAAAATGAGAGAGAGATAAAAAAATAAACTATGTACAAAAAAAAATCTTAAAGCTCTGCGAGGTTTAGTTCAAAATTATATCAGTAATGTGGGAGGAGGGGGACGTGGGCACACAATATGGGGGAAGAAGATGTACCCAAGACAATATCACTTTTGTAGGTTGACCCCAGCGAAGGTTCACATTTCAAGGGGTCAAAATGAATTGTGCACTGGAATCCAGCAACATCGAGTTCACGACTAAATGTTCATAGTCCGTTGAATGTCCTCTGCAAGCAGTCGTCCTTTGCAATCACATCAAAATATATTCAAAATATGCACTTTTGGAAGCACAGAGAGGGCGCAAACAAGGAATGAAATTCTTAGCACCCTCTGTTACCTTCCGCAGGAAGGATGTACACGGCTCCCAGATCAAATCTTGAAGTTCGTCCAGTGTTGCAGGATTGTTCTGGAAAACGGTGTCCTTCAATTTTCCCCCACAGAAAAGAGTCGCACTGGGTAAGATCGAGTGATTATGGAAGTTAATTCATGTGATATGATTTAATGCAATGACTATTGTCAAACTGCTCCTCAAGAAAGGCAAAAACCAGTGTGGTACCCCCAACCAAGTTGGGCATCCATCTTGCATGAACCAGGAAATGTCTCTTCGATCCTACAGCCATTGTAAGGCGACAAATTGTTCCAAAACCGCAAAAAGCCTTTCACTAGTGATCGTTTGCGCCACCTCTGTGCTGCGAAAAGTGAACTTTTTTGAATCGATTGTTATGTGATTGCAACGACTGCCTGCAAAGTACAGTTTTACGCTATTACTCAGACTCCAAACTGCGACTTCAGTGTGCAGCGCTTTCTATCGGCAGCATTTGTAACTAATTTTGAAATGTATGTGTCCGATTTTTATACGGCTTTCCAACAAACATACAACTTGGTTAATTCATACTACATTTAAGCTTCATACATACTTTTAATTCGTAACTACATACATAATTGGTTTGTAATAATATGCTAATGTGATAATATGCTTATGTTTTTCTTTTATGCAAAATACTTATTGTAAGCCCCAGGTTCACCAAATTGCTGCTCGCGAGATGCTAATGGTACTCCCTGGGGTAGAGTGTACATATGTTTTTCTTTTTCTTTTTACATTGAGAAAACAAATGCTACCTCAGTAAACCCCCGTATGGCGAATCACATTCGCAGGGCCATGAACTGATATCACTTGTTTTATTCTTCTATCCATCACTGCTTCCGAGTAATTTCATTTTAAAATCAGGGAGTCCTTTGTGAGACACCCTGTATAAGAAAATAAATGAAATGTTGATATATTCTAAATTATATGTATAAATGTCTTAAAAGAAAGAGTACCGTGATTTCTCATTTTAGATTCGTAGCTTATACACCTTCAAAGGGTTATTTTCAGCTATTGAAGCTAATTATAAGCTTCAGCCTATTGAGCTAAATCGTGCGTCCCCGTTCAGGAACACGGTCTAGATCTGGGATAACTACGGACTCGAATTGGAGTGGCTAGGAAAAGCTATTGGCGCTATAAGTGGAGGCACAGAAATGTGTATCCTAATAATCGTTAATAACTCAAGCAGATCTAGATTGGGACTATGATATATGGGAAATTTGTATCATAATTATGATTCCTGACTGGATTTGATTTCTAAACAATCACCGACAATTCATATAGATGATATAAATTTAATTTTAAATAGCAATCAGCAATTCAATCATCATGACAAGCTATCATGGACGTTTGGTTAGTACGTAGTATTTAGATACTTAACGTGGTTTTAATAATGCTTTATTTTACAATTGTTAATGTTGTTACTGTTACCATCTCACGTAATTTTAACGATTTAGTGGTTATATTTGAATATTTCTTAAATACATGGTGTTCCAGAGGTACCCACGTCCGTAAAGGCAATGATCAATGTTGCTGTAAGGTGATTTGGTCTGAGTGCGTCCAATGCCAGGGGGATATATTTATTTTATTTATACGGACTGATTGGAAAAGATTCAATTATTTTTAAAATGTTTTTTATCAAGTTCTTTTTAGTTTAGCCAACAATTTAATTTTCACTGAATATTAATGGAGATGTTTGATGAGTAATATTGTGAAAATCCAAAAGAAATACTGGAAAAATAAGTTAGATGCAAACGATTTTTCATTTATGTATCAGATGGAGGAATAATGTTTTCCTGCGCGTTTATAAATGCATTTGGGGAAGCTCAATTTTTCCAGTTCCCCCTTGAAAACAGTTTTTCTAGCATTTAATTGAGGCCGCCTTCGAAGCTCCACTCCTCATCTTTTTCACCCAGTGATTTCTTTTGGTGCCTCTGGGAAATTATTCATATACAAATTGCGAAGTAGTGGGCCAACGATATTTGAGCACAGTTTTCAGAAAGTATTAAAAAGTAAACTTTTCAGAAAGTATCAAATACAAATACAACGCCACAACAGGCAAAATGCCCAACGAGGTGGATGAGAAAAAGATGTGCATAAAAATATGGATGTCATATATTTCAAAAATATAGCAACCCAATTAAAAATGCAATTAACAAAAATTTTAAACAATATATACACAATATATACACAATGTTTAATATTTTCTAAAAAAAGCAATTGCTTTTAAAAAATAATAAACATTTTTATAAAACTTTAACTTATAATTATAGTATTATTTAAAGCACTTCTTGCACGAAACATTTTTATTTAGTGTATTAATATATTTGAATACGTACATTACATCACTTTCTTTTGTCCGTTTCGTCTTTTTTGTCGATTGGTCATTTTAAGCTGAAAGGGTTTTTCTTCGAAATGGTTAAAGTTTACGCTCTAACTGCTTGTTGTGGTGGCCCTGTGATTAGACCGTAACCTATATTTGACGCACGACAAGAAGGGTGGACTATGAAAGAAGCAGGATGAATTTCAGCCTTTCAAACCACTGAACCAGGGAGATTGCACAACTTGCAGCCACGTAGGGGCACTGAAAATTGACGTATTCGCCATTGATATGACATTCAATAGCGAACTTCTATTGGAGAAGTAATAAAAGCTTAAACATATGAACGTGGTGAAACAATGTCATCCATAATCAATCTAACCAGCCGAGTTAGCTTCGGGTATGACGAAATTCTCCTATTTGCCCAGGAGAGAATTAAGATGTAGGTGTTATGATCGAATTCATAATATACTTTATGTAAATTATATTATTATTGTTTTGGATGGCTATATTGTACATAAGGTGTATACGTTTTTTTTTTCTCGGTTGGTGAGGGGAAGGTTTTTTTCAGTGGTGAAGGGGAATTATCTCACGGATCGAGAACGGAAGTTTGCCCACATGGCCCCCTCGGACATTACTTAGATGGACGAAGTCCACTTCCACTTTGAATGGATCGGGTGGTATAAGTTCCAGGAAACTTTCGTGACGTAAATCTCATCCAACACGTTGATTGGCTCAACGTCCCACTCTAGGAGTACTATCTTGTGAGTTTCGCTTCCTTCGGGCCGATTCTTGATGAATATGTCGAAGTGTTAAGAAGTAAAAAATTAATGCTCAAGCAGGACTACGATGTCCGTTCTTGTGTTGTGTGTTAAATGTAACGAAGTAGTTGAAAGACACATCGGGAAAGATAGGATATCGTTGCAATCTTTTGTTCTCTTATATACATACATATATACACTCATTTAATAAAAATCCAGATGCACCCATCTTTCGGAAACGCTTCGATATCTCCTTGAGATGGGAGCGGGGTGTGTCGAGTCCTTCAATGTTAAATGGTCCTGTGATTGTATGTGTGATTATCTCTTCGCACTAAGAAAAACCAAAGAAGCACTATTCGGGTAGGATTTCCAATGTATGTGACGTTTAAATGTTCTTAGGAAAAAAAAACAAATATCGTATCGACATGAGCTTTCTATCCTCAAGTTCCTTGTTATACACCATAAAGGAAAAATAAAGCGTATATAAAATTTGTAAATATATATTCATTATACACTGGTTCCATTAACTACAATGATAAACAATAGTAAACTTCGGTCTTACAGGGCTTAAAATCCAAGAAATGGTGTTGCAGGACGATCACCGAAAAAATAAGTTATATTGCGTATCAAGAGAAGACTGATTATCGGAATAAGTACAAAAGAGACAGCTATTCACTGACTAATAGCTATTCTTCCTCAATTTAAAGCTGTACACATTATAAAAGGAAATGAACTTGCGTGATGAAAGAGCCCGAATTGCTATATTCAATTAACTAGTAATCGATTTCTTTAATGGATGGGTATTGTTTAATTGTTATTGTCAAAACGTAAGTTATTGGCGAGAGCAGGGAATAGATTGCTAATGGAAAGAATTTGGATAGGGATTGATCGATTTCACGATTGCATACTAATGCGATGTGTAACTCAGACTAACATTGAATTGCTTCCGAGCTCTCTTCACAACTACAAAACCATGTAGAGTGTGTACATGGTTAAATTTAATCTGTTCAGGACCTTATACAAATCTTAGTATCAATATTAAAATTTTTTAAGGACTTCTCAATAAAAGTATGAGGTTTTTTTTTTTTCAATTTCCGCCAATTTTCAGTGCGGGATCATGGAATCATAGTGCCGGAGAGAGAGAGAGAGAGAAGCATAGTTCGTAGAAGTTTCTCCAGTTAAGTAAATTCGACACTTTAGTGAGAAAATGTAATTTGAAATTGTTCTGCTGCGGAGATATTTAGATTCCAATGGCGTGAAGCTTTAGCAGTTTTTTAGTGTACTGCTATATATATTTTTTTCATATGTTTACAAAAAACCGGAATGTACAAATTTGCATAGAAAACATTCTCTACTATGAAACTGCACATTCGGGTGGAACAACAAACGCGGAAAAAAAAAAAAAAAAACTTTTTTTTTTCTTGAAATTATATTTCCTGAGTCATTAAACGGTTCCGAACTGGCGGGAACAAATTGTCGCCAAAATATTGCCAACTTGAGGTTTTGGACCTCAAGTTGATATTATTAACTATGTCCCCCCTATCTTTTAACATCCTGAAAAAACTGTGTTTTTGTGGAAATACAGTATCATTTGAATTTTATTTAATTAACTATATTTATAATTTTTTTTTTTAAACTTTTTTTTAATATTATTTTTTTAAACTATATTTTAACTATAACTTATTTAATAAAAATATTATTTAACCATTAATTTATTTCAGATTCGGTACATACATTTTTGCTTGCATGTGCCGACCTATATCAGTGCGAAAGATACATATAAAAATTTACACTACTTGATTTTTCACAAATTTTTAAAAAAATTCCATTTTTAACACGTGCGTGCATGATATCAACGCAATTGAATAAAAATTAATTCAATGTTAAGAAAACTGTTAAATTTATAAAAGGATGAAGAAAATTGAGATTTCATTGACTCCATCTTATTAATAACTGGATTTTAATTTTTAAAATTTAAAAAACGTATATATATATATATATATACATATGTGTATATATATTTTTTTATTATTATAACCCAAGCAATTCGGAAACAGACGGATTGGTTGTTTTGTGCTTGTGTGATGTTGTTTTGATTGTGTGACAGACAGCAACAGGCCTGCAACGGTACAAATATTCACTCATCACACTTCACTCTCCCCACACCAGATACGCACTCAGACTGTGTGTAGGTTATTTTTTGGTTGTGGAAAAAAATTAAAATTCCTCGATAGCCACTTCGTACATGATACTCTCCTTCAAAAAGAACAAAAAAACATGTGGATCAAATAAATTCACGTTCTCACCAAAATATCCCTTTTTCCTTGGATATTTTCAACTTTTTGGAATTTCTTAGTGGTATTGTCTTGTATAATACATGAACTATCAAGTTGAAGTGTTCTTTGGAACAAGTAGTTTGTGAAATATGCATATTGTATGTACGTTGGCCATATATATATATATATAAGTATGAGATACAAGCATGGTAAAAAATGTTTCGTTCAACATTTTTAGGAACATTTTTATCGTTTTCCATGTAGTAGAACGAATTGATTTGCTCTTACAGCTGAGTACTAAAAAAAGTTATCGTCCAAGGTAAAAGCAAGAAAAAGAGCTTCAGCACCTTTCCACCATGTTACTTTAATCGGTTCAGCGGTCTTTTAAACTTTCCTGCACCAGTTAAATTTTTCTTTTCTTTCCAGGTTGGGCTCTGGAAACACTGTTGAATTTAATGCCTCTCAAGAGCAAATGCTTTTTATAACATGAAGGGGGGAAAAAAACGTTTAAATTTTACAAAGCTGTGGTTTGACAGTGAAATATTTATAGAATATTTACGATGCACTCTAAAAGGTTTTACGTAAATCTCTGCAAGCACGTGTAACCACATAAGCCACCTCATCCTACAGATGGCTATTTGACTTGCTAATGCCGTCTTTCTCTTCGTAAATATGCTTTCTTAAGAGTTTCCGTTTTCTTTAAAGTTTAAGACTACAACTTTAAAAGTTCATTTTTGTATAACAAACTCTTTATGAGAAAAACTTATTTTCTTTTTCTCAAAACTAAGCATCACAATAGCTATAATATTGATGATGTGAAAAAAATTGAATGGGATCAAAAAATTCACAATACTTGGTTGCTATACTGCTCCCAACAAAATGTATCGAATGGGACTGGTATGGACTTCGCAACTGAATAATTCAGTTGGAACAGGATAAAACTTACATGTGAATTTCCAAAAGCATTATTTGTTAGTGTAGCTAATGGATATTCCAAAACATATATTCTGAATGAACTTCCAAAAGCATCATTTGTTAGTGCAGCTAATGGATATTCCGACCATAGTTGGGCGTATTCTTCTATCTAAAAATATGGGATAAATGAAGTCTGGTTGCGCAACAAAAGAACTTTTACCGTCGATCTTTTATGTATAAACCATTTTAAACATCTGTTCACCTATAGCGCATCGCGTAAAAGCAAATGTAGATGTTATACAAATTTGGTTTACCATAGTAAACAGTTTACCGTAACCTTATGAATTGAAAATATTTATTGTTATTAGTAGTATAATGTTTTATACAAGCTGTACTTATCGTGTATGTCCTACTCTTTCTCTCTGCGGCCTTTATCACATTAACAGTTCTTTGCAGATGCATGGTTCCACTTTAAAAAATGGTCAAAATGGTTCCAGAAATCACTCTGCACCAGTTTCGAAAGTGAAAATACGATGTGTCACAAATTAAAAAAAAATTATAATAAATTTTATACTGTCCCCCCGTCCTCTATATTCAATCATAAAGCTGTTGATCTGTCACTATTGAGGTGAGTAAAAAAGAAAACAATCACAATTCCAAGTGTGATATTGGTTGAGATATTCAAATTCAAAAAACGGAGAAAAGTTAGAAAATAACAGCATAAATGAGGGGAAAAGAGACGTTTTCCCTTACTTTACGCTGTTGTTTCCCAACTTTTCTCCGATTTTTGCATTCAAATATGTCAAAAAATACTGCACTAAAAAACGTGAAATAATTTTTGTTGGATTCAAGAGAGACGCAGTTTACGCGTGTGGAAAGTGTTACGTATAACATTTCCACGGTGAATGCATGATGAAATTGCAAGCTTCGTTTTTTGCCGTTTTATCTTAATGCATGAAAGTAATCAATCAAAAACTAATCTTTCACATATTTTCTTTATGGGCTACGTAAATAGAAGAGGAAAAAATTTTACTGTTATATATAGGACATTAAAAAATAAATAAATAAATCGTATCAAAGTATAGGAAAAGAGTTATTCCATTTTACCTGAAGCAAAGAAATCATTTCGATGCGTGGGCATGGTATTTATATTTACGAAATTTACGAAAAAAAATATTGAAAAATCACTTTCTGCCTCATATTTCCATAAATATTGCAACTATCTACTGCTCACATAGATATAGGAGCACTATTTTTTTCTCCTTGTTATTATATATACATTTTTTAAGGTTGCGGAAGTGAAGCCTATCGATATTCACAGAAAAAGGTGAAAGAGAAATATTTTAAAGGAAACGCAAGAAAGAAAAATTTCGATACCACACCTTCAAAAAAAAAATGCAGGGATGAAAAATTGCTTGAAAGCGTGGCATTCGGTTTTTGACGTCATCATTCTCAATGACAGTCAAATGTAAAATGATAATAAAATAAATAAATATACGTAACCTGCTGTGCGCGCATATGTATATCAAGCCAAGCATGAATTTGGAATTCGGTGACGTATTATCACGCTTTTATTCTGAAAGGCCAACAATTTTTCACCGCTGTGATAGCTAAATTCTTATACGAATCTTGATTTCTGAATGCTAAAGTTCGAGCTATTCATCCATCATTTTGAAAAAAATAATATTTCTATGTGTATCTGTTATCTGCTTAAGCCCTCACACCGCCACCCCCGGACGTCGCAAGCTGTCTCGGTTATCCTGTATGTGATAGGCGAGTGCAGATTTCAGGGCAAGCAAAAAGCTTTTCTTCAGCCTCAATCGAAAGTCTTTCTTCACAATCATGTGCAACAATATCGATGAACATGATGTCACAGAAATGGGTGAATGAAAGCGTCAGTAGTTTTGTATTCTTTTGATCAGGAGTGTCAGATTCAATTGGAATTTCTGTCATTTTCTATAAAATTGTATCGTAATTGCTATAGCCAGCAATCATAATTTTTATTCATTTATTTTTGCATCTAAATAAAATATCTGCATTCAACTTTAATCGAAGTAAAATGGAAGAAACCTAATAAGTTAAACCACACATAAACCACTAATTTAACCAATGATTAAATGTCTAGTTCTGATCAAAATCAAATTCGTGAAATCCTACAGTATATGACAACAACAGATATAACTGCTGCAGCTTTAGTTTTTTAATATTTTTTTGTAAATTTTACACCTTTTATCATTACCAAAACATGAAAGCATACGACACTTGCATTGTGGCAAAAATATTGAAATTTTTTTTTTCTTCATCCATGAAATGTACTGCTATTTTTCAAACACGAGAATAGCTGGATGAAGTTGAGAGCATAATAATTAAGAATTATAACTTTGCTGAAGTTGCAATTTTTCTTTTCTCAGCATGTCAGGCTATTTATTGTGCGTGTTTTAAGGGCAATGCGCTTGCCTAGTTTCCAAGAAGTCCCTGGGTTCGTTTATTGGTGCAGCCGTCGACAATTTATTTCTAGTGCATCTCGGCATAATATCCAGAAAATCTAGTGATTTGCCGGGAATAGTTGTTTACAGTTCAGACGGTTTTTGCTTCAAAAATTTCGTATCAGAATATTTCTGATCAAATATGTAATTGTAAATTGGTGAAATGTACTTAAAAGTAAATATACAGGAGAGTCGAAACAAGAGCCAAAACATTCGAAATTCCAACCTTCTGATATTAGAAGTCAATCATTTTGTGAAAATTAATTCATGTTGAAGAAAAATAGAAATATTTCCTATTTAGAAAAAAAGAACGGACCTGTGAAAAGCCTGGATTATTGTTTTTACTGTTGAAAAGCATTCGATTTCTTTCTGTAACCTTTTCTATTTCGGGAATAGAAGATATAACGTTAATTTTTAGCGATCGATTTTTGACAAATAAGAAATTGATTGAAAATATTTTTTCCAAATTTCTTTTTGACAAATCCAATTCGCATCCAAAATTTTCTAGTTCCTCATATATGTATGTTATTAGTTTGTCATTCTCTTAAAGTTTTATATTGAAACAATTTAAATGTCCTGTAATATCAATTACGAATGATAAATTTTGCATCCAGATGCCTCATTATTAAGCATTTATTTGTTAGGCCCTTAGTTTGGATCAATATAACCCGTAAATAACCTGTTATAAGTAGTGAGACGTAAAAAAGTTTTATTGTTGTTAGTTTGTGCATATAATATGTTAGTTGTTATCTAATTATCACACCAACTCATGAGTTGGACCTGAACCTGAAAGTCCAAGGGGATACCACAGTCATTATCCCACATTTTGTCGAGGTTCCGTTTTGCATGTGCTCGAGATATAAACCATAGACAAATATTAATATGATTCAGCTAATGAAGATGTATGCATTCTACAATTTGTATTTTCTATTCATTAATGTGATAAGTTTTTGATTATTTCGATGGGGAAAAAAAGCAGTGGAATCCAGTAGAAGCTCGAGAAGTTGGAATTCCGCAAGAAAAGGAGCCTGCGTGTCACTGAATTATTCTGCGGCTGATTAATTTCATTTTGAAGAGTACAAATTGCGACCCCCTTAATCATCATTTCCATCATCGGCCTATGAATGACGGGCCCATAGCGAAAAGAACTCGCCCTCAGCCATAAATCATTTGTGAAAACAACTAACGCCCACAGCGCAGGAGTTTCTGATAGGTCCCTGATGACCAAAACCGCGAAAATCAATCACCGATACCCGAATGTGCCTGTTCAAGCACACAACCAAGTTCTCCGTAAGAAGACAAAAGAAAAACCACAAGCAAGGGAAATAAAAAAGGCTCGCCATATTTACACTCATTTACATCGCAATGAGTCTTGAATGCATTAATAACGCATGAGCTATAGGCCATAGCAAAATAGATAAAAAATATTTATTTCATACTGCGCATGTCTCTGTATTCATGGATATTCGTACATGTATTTATAAATACAATTCAGGGAGTTAAATATCGATAAATAGCTTTATAAATTTAATTTTTCAAGTAACACCAATGGCAACGAATGAGATTATCTCTTTATCATATCTCCCTATCACGTAACTTCTATTGTGATTTCATTTAACTGTTTCGCTTGCAAAGTACTGGCGAGAAATTCGGGTTTTCTGTATTTGACGAATAGGCGAAAAATTTGGTAAGCTCGACCTAAACTAATCGCACGTTTCAGAGGAAGGTAAAGAAGATGAAGGAAAAAGAAACAAATGAAAGGAAAACAATCTAATACATAAATACAGCTAAGAGATAGAGATAATAGAGTGTACTTATACGAAGTATATTTCTCTTTTCACCCTCACCCAACCAGTTTCTCTTTTGTTCTTACACGTATATGGTAGAAGAGTACATCATATGTGGGGAAAAAGTCATTAATGTTTGTATACAAATAAAAGGCAGGTACAAAAAGAACAACTTCGTAGGGTTACAACATAGCCTCATGGTGATAAGAGGAAAGGAAACACAGAGAGAGCTTGTTTGACTTTATTCCAAAAGCTTTTGGGCGCACACAAATATCATGTCCTTGATCGTGGTTAAGGTCCCTTTCACACGGAGTGGATGCGGACGCGGATCCGCATACCCTTTCACACGAGCACTAAAGATGCGGACGAATCGCCCGCATCTTTAGTTTGAAATTCGTGCAAAAAAACTATTTTTTTGCAATTTTTGTAATTAATTTTCTCCTTTACCCCTGATTCAGTGCCCATAGGCAGCCTAGAGCCATTCTTTGGTGGTTTAATCTAGAGCCACATAGAATATGGGAATAAAGATGTCTTCATTCCGATCCTCACAAGTAGTCGATGGGAGAAAATGTCTTCAAATATTTTCAAAAGATTTTGGAAATAAAATCTGTCTTTTCGGAAAAATATCAAAGAAAAATTCCAAAAACATCCAATGTTCGAAAAATCCTATCCAAAAACATCCAAAACATTCGATGTTCCAAAAAAAAAAAAAAAAAAAATTCGGGAGATATCAAAGAATTTGCAAGTAGAAAAAAAAGGGAGGGGGTGGAGACTTTCAAAATGCCTGTGCTTAGAAATATTCACATCACAATTTTGTCTTAGGCCGGATTACAGTATAAAAGTTTGATAAAAGTTCGTTTATAAAACGTGAAAAATTCAACCAATAAGATCACCGGTTGCATTTGCTTGAATGAATGATGCTACCGGCACTCACTAAACTTCTTTACACTTGAGACAAAACCAATTATTAAAAAAAATGTTTTTGGTTGATTTGCGCTTATTGTGCACGCAACAAAATGTACTTTAAAAGGGAAAAGAATAACGATATATTTGATACACAATGGTCGATATCTTCACTAAGAACATTTGAGTCAAGTGATACCTCGCTACAACGATACTCGATATAACGATTAATCCCTCTGTAACGATATTTTTGGGAAAATTGTAAAACTGCTACAACGATAATTTTTATGTTTCACTCAAAATCACCTTCAATATGCTTTTAAATTCCTAACCAGTTTTTGTTCTTTCAAGGATGATTTTTAATATCATGGGTATTTTTACAAGATCTGCCTTCCGAAAAGTGTTAACGAAGTTCTCGTGAAGCTACATTCTGTATAGTACACGAAAGTACAGTAAGGAAGCTACTTTACAGGTTGAAACAACAGACTGAAATTTATTCATCAATTAATTTATTAGAATTTTTTGCTGCCGAAATAAATGCTAAGAAATGTATTTTATGGTGCTCCTAACAACACCGATTCAGATGAGATGGCAACAACAGCATAAATTTGGCGAAGCCTAGTGATAATGTTACCTCTCGATATAACAATAATCCCTCTACAACGGTGTTTGCCTTGTTCCGCAGAATAACATTGAAGTTTCACTGTCAATGTGTGTCTCCGGTCTATACTTAAAAAAAAAAAATTAAAAACCATTTAAAGCACTTAAAGAGCGAAGATGTTATAAAGCTAAAACATGAACACTTACAAACAAAACGATAAAAAGACTAGAAAGCACAAGGAGCGTGGGAATATTATGTCCTTGTAATGCTAACAAAGGCATTACAAGGAAGGATCAAAATCAAACTACTTGGATAAGAAGTCAAACGTAGGTGTATAATGTTATGAAAAGATTCAAAAGTTTGCACTAGAAACTCTGGTGCTCACTGCGAGAAGACAAAACATCAGATTGGCATAATATTTTGAATTGCTACCCCCGTTATGTTAAACGTGCAAGAAAGCGCCTCTAGGCGAGATGGAGCGATGAGATTAAAAAAATTGGAAGGAGGAAACTGGACGATAAAAACATCAGAAAAAAATCATCTAGACAGAGAAAAGGGGAAAAAGTGTAAACTAGACACATATTTCAATCATCGTGTATGATAATGAAGTACAGGAATGAATAGGTCATGCCGATATTTACGACACTTAATAATGAGAAAGTGCTTGAAATGTCTGTGTGTAATAGTTTAGGAAAACTTTCAATATGGAGTTGTAAAATACAGGGTGGGCAGAAAGTGCGTAGAAACTTTAAAAATTCATAAAAACAGGAAAAATAATCGAATAAAAAACGGTTTGCAGGGTTAGCATCGCTAGGTCGCGGGATATTTTTTAAGACAAGAAAAAAATTAACTAAAAACAAGACGATAGATGACGCTCGCGTACACAAGTCTAAGAAAAGATATGCGAATAACGAACAGAATGCCTCTAAATCGTTCATTGCAGCAGTATATGTTCTCCACATGATCACCACCAAAGAGGATAACGCATTGCAGGCGAGTCACAAATACAGCAACGGCAGATTGCAGCAGGTCCACATGCACGGTTTACAACGGTGAACTGCTTGTGGATTAGGAGCGCAAGTTCAAATAACAGTCTCATTTGCATATTTCCACTGAAATCGCTCGTACCAGGCCACCTATTGGCTGTTTTTGAGTTTATTGTTTTCCTGTCTTAAAACATGTCCATGACCTAGCGATGCTAACCCGGCAATTCGGTTTTTTTTCCGGTTTTTATTCATTTTTAAAGTTTCTACGGACTCTTTTCCCACCCTGTATATAATTTATGTTCCTCTCTAAATCATTTATACAGCTTTCTGTCCATGTTCCTGACACTATAGATACGCGAGTAAAAGTTTTCTCATGATTATATATGTGTTTTCATTATTTAATCCATTAACAATGAGTTTCTGGAACTTTACCAACATTCAGATTAAAGCATTTGATTTGTAGCCTTTGAATAAAGATTCGGCCGTTCTCAATAGGGTATATTCACTGCCCGAATAAATATATCTATGTAAATTTTCAATGCATGAACTTGAGTTTACCATATTTAATATATTTATGCAGTTTAACATTACTGTTTTTACCAGTATGGTACAAAAATTTTGTTTTCTCTTTATAGGAATATACTCGAGTCGAGACGTGCGGATATATATATTTTCTATTATAATTTCCTGCCGGCTGTTTCTGTCACAAGATTCTATTTATTAACTCCGAGCCATTATCGGATGAACCAAGCTGTTCTGGAGCAATTGCACTCTGTATCTCTCGTACAAATATGGAAATAGAAATCTAAACGAAGCTGAGAAAATACTGATAAGAAACACAAACACAGAGTGTGTTTTTCTATTTTTTTTCCCCGGTACATTATGCGTCGTTATGTCGGTAAATGGTGTTATTAATGCACCGCGGCTACTGAATATTAACAAAAGAATACGAGGATTCCAATTCCCTTTGAGCAAACTTATACATAATTACAGCATCCATTCTGTTCATTTAGATCTGGCGTTACACAAAGCAGATGATAAATTACTACCACCAAAACTGGACGAAGAACAGGCCAGCTATTGGGTATCCGCTGACTTTTCGTCGCCGAAATGATGCCTTTGATCGTCTCTTCTGGACTTATCCGCAATGTTATTTTCCTATTTGTTGTTTCCTTTTTTTCCCCCGTCTCTTTATTCTTATCTTTCTTAGCAAGCACATCAAGAAACGAATTCCATGTACCCCGGGGACGTCGATGGAAAAAAAAAAGGAAGGAGAGCCGAGTCCTCTCACAGACGGACATTGAGACCAGACTATAGACATCATTAGGTTGATTCTATTTCCTACTTGCTGATTCAAGCTAATACGAAGATGTCCATCGTCCATGTAGCTGAGTGAAACGGACTTGCCGAGGCATTCACATTTATAAATACTATATGTAGGGGGAATGTAACCGGGTTACATAATACTTCTATTTTATTGGACATTTTATGTCTAATAATTTATGCCACAATAAAAATAACTGTCCATAGAATTTCTACATTGTCTATCGGATTAACACAACACGGACTATTATGTTTTTTCTGCTTTGCTGGAATAATTGGATACTGGATCGTCATGTCCTGGGCTTTCTTCTAAGATTTTTTGCTCAGGGAAAATGTATAAAACGTAACCTCTATTCTTTGGAATATAGTCCATTTTTCTCACTCCTTTTCAGCTGCATCCGGGACACTTTTGAGTGTCCATATTTTTAGAATTTAGCAGGTTTTAAGACAAAAAAAAAAGAACCATCAATACCGGTGTTCTTCCACAAATGGATTATGGACCGGTGATTCGTAAACGAACAATCAATTTCATTTCTAGAATTATAGCAGGAAGTTTTTTTTTTTATAGTAGTGGCAGCAGTGGACCCAGAGTGAAACGGTGTTCATTATAGAGCACAATATTGGGCTGTCGGCTAAAAAAATATCTTACCACCCGTGAGCTTTATAATCAACTTATTTATATTCAGCTCACGAAAAATTACTGAGATTCTGCGACAAACATGAAAACCATGCGACGCATAAAATTTACGCTATCATAGCCAACAGTGTATTTATAGTCCATTTCCATGCCATACGCTGGTTTTAAACTAACAACCACTGCTAATTCAATAACTACCACAGATAGTTTTATATTTGTTTAATAGGTGACAGCGGGAGTCCCAACTCAACACTGGTTTGCCGCATGTGCAGGGTGGTTATAAATAAACTGACACTAGTCAGACGTATGTAGCGCCCATTATGATGGAGACATTTTTGATGAAACTTGGAATATTATACACCAAGTATACATATCCTATATGCATGTAGTAATGTATAATATAACATGTATAATAATATGGGAAAAATCTTTCTTTTTCTCACATAGTTAATCTTGAATTATATATGTATAGGACATATGGACCATTGGAGGGGGAAGAAAGATTTATTAAAAGTAGTTCAATTTTTGATCACCTGGGGAAAAAGTGGCGCTCTTTATATATATAACAATTATCTTTTCCATATTTTCCAAATAACGTAAATATAGCACGTTTCAATGAAATACGTCCAACACAACGGATAGAGGTCGGAGTAAAGTTGCAGAAAAAGAAAAAGGAAAGCATTATTTTTGGACCGTGGAAAAAATATAGTTGAGATAACAGCGCCACTTTCTCTCCTGATGGTCAAAGATTGAACTATTTCATTTATTGAATCTTGATTTTTTTCCCTATGGTCCACATGTATTCTATACAGGGTAACTCTGAACTCAAGGGTCAAACTTTAAGGGAAAGGGAAATACACATAACAAATCATGTTTTTGTATAGCAATGTGGAGTCGGAAATGAAAACAGTTGGCAGAAAAACACGAAATGCTGAGTAAATTAAAAAAAAAACGTTTCATTTATTTTAACAATTAAATTAAGTTCTGAAATGTGCCACCACCACCAACATCGATACAGGCCTGGCAGCGTCTAGCAAGTGCTTGGCGTACACTTTCGAAGATGTACCATTTTTAGCAAGACTTTCACACAAATGATGTAAATGAACTTTTTTTTTCCCCTTAGCATTTCGTGTTTTTCTGCGAACACATTTCATTTCCGACCCCACATTGCTATACAAAAAGGCTGCTTTATGCATATTTTACCTTCCCTTAAAGTTTAGCCCATGAGCTCAGAGACATTGTATGCCAAGTTTCATCAAAATACCTTCATCAGAATGGATGCTGTCTGAGCACTATAATCAGTTTATTTATTACCAGCCTGTAAAATAGAGTAGAGAATAATAGTGTAAAATAGAGTATAAATATGGAAATAAAATAAGTCGAATGATTAGCAAATTTTCCTCCTATTATTATTATTATATATTTCTTTTTACTTTTTTGCCAGTTCGGAAACTATTTCTTCTCTGGTCCACGAAATTGATTCACTTAATTTCACCAGTTCACATGCATAAGAAAGTTAAAGAACACTTACCTACTTGACAACAAAAGCGGATGAATTTTCATCAAACCGTTTTACTAAAAAATAGTTATGCAACATATGTTTGAGTACGGTGGATATATAGTGACCATCACAACTTGTCACTTACTCATAGTTTGCTCAACGTTACTTTCACTTCTTATTTTGAAAAACTAATAACATTTATATTCCCTAAAATTCAATTTTTGATCAGCCATTTGTACAAACCCTATCAATAAAAGAAAGACCAGACATCGCAGTAGGCGCCCGGGTGACGCAGTGGTAGGATGTTCGTCTTCCACTACGAAGGTTGCCGACAATGTCCGTGGGTTCCAATCCAGCCAAAAGAGTATCCGAGAAAGTTCTTCACCTATCGAGCCTGCGGCGACCACCTATAGATAACGCCTTCATTTCCCATCCAACTCCATCGGTTTGAAATTGTCATACGGCGATATATGGCTGGACGTGCCGTAAAGTAGACATATCAGTGAATTTTTCATCTTCCTCACGATACCGTAAATTATTTACAATTTATATAATGGGGAAAAACTTATAAGCTGAGACATGTCTCCGCTTTAAAAAAAAAGTCGCTTAGAACATCCACATAATTAATTTTCAGCTTCGCGCCGGATTCTACATATCAGGGAGAAGTGTAATCTGAAATATCCATTATCACATATTTTCTCGTTTTTAATGAAGTTTCTTCTTTAGTGAGTAAAAGTTCTTGATATTCAAAGGTGTCATTGAGTACTAAACTGGGAAAAGTTATGAGCATTTTCAAAATTTTCCTCCGACTGTCATTCTGGAATGTCATTTATAGCTGCAAAATAGTTTTTTTTTCCCCTCTGAACTATTTTCGTATTGTTTAGAAGTCGAAACTAATAAGCAAAAATTTCAGACCAGCTGCATTTAATGCCTCATATGTGCATGGCATGGATGTCACCAACACACTGACATTAATTCAATCGAAGTATTGGATGGGTATTCTGAAGAAAAAAATTGAATTCAAATTTTTAGTTATGAAGCTCACAAATATAATCAAACGATGACGAAATATCGATAATGGCTAGGGTAACATTCAAAGCGATCGACTGTCAAATTCTTATCGAAAAAGTGCCACGTAGAACGAAAGCCGTTTGTTCGAAATGAGAGAAATATTTGCGAAATATCGACTTTTCACATAAAATTTTCTTTAAAGTGTTTCGTGTACACAAACTTGAAAAAAAGTGATATTTTGACTTATATTTTAATATTTCATTCTTTCAACAAAGGAAATGCAAATGCACTTTAATTTTTTCAAATGCCTATAATAAAATAAGCATATGAGTAGCATAAATGTCATCTCAGTATACTTTTCAACTTGCTCATGATGCCGTAAAATATTTATAATTAATATAATGGAAAAAAATATACACAAAGAGTACTGGCATACATACGAACTTGGCTAATTCGAACTTGCTTCAATGGAAACTTTTTATAATTTGAATTTTAAGAATCCCCTTTGAATGTGTTATTCAATTTAATGTTGAAATTATTTGTTAAATTCAATTTTCCTCCTCATGTTTTGGGTAATTCGGAGTTTGATTCAGATATGCTGTGGGGCTCTCAAAACTTTTCCACCCGCGGCACCCCTTTACCTAATAAACGCTCATCCTCGACTCCCTAGACAGTTTAACAGATAACTCATTGAAAGAAAAAACACGTTTGTCAGTCCTTATGCCAATTCAAAAAGTTGGAAAAAATCAGGATGGGGGTTATAAAACAAAAATTTCCACCATTTTTGAATTCAACTATCTCATCGGATATTGCTTTTAGAAACGTGGAACTGTTCTGTTGGCCACAGGAGAGGCAGGAAAACAACTTTCTACTTCGGTTTTGGACACGGGGTGTCCATATAAACGTTATTTTTTTAAAATTTTGATACATTTTACAACCTCTTGTCCTCGAGTCCACACGTTATTTGGATAATTTTCTAATTGAAAGTATGCCTCCAGGATCAACGGTTCGCGAGTAATTTGCTTTGAGTGCTGTTAGCTATGCATCCAGTATAAAAAATGTTAATACATAAATATATTTTTTCTTTAGTAAATCCCCCTTCTGCAATTTTATATATCTTTTAGTTTTATACGCGTATTAACTGAGCTACATAAGTACACCTGCGCATAAAATTATGCAAACATCAGTCTTCCTCAATAAAAGGGAAAAGAAATGAATAGAGCTTCTCTCCGCGTATCATCTTCGTGTGATTTTAGCGTATTTCCCTATCGATCTGATTGACATTGTCTTAGGGACTCTTCACTCGAAAGACGTGGGAAAAGTAGTTCAGTCTAAAGATATATTTGCGATTGAGATTAATTTCTAAAGATCTGTTTATCTTTTGGATGAATTGAAAAATCTTTAGATTTTGAGATTATGCCTTTTCAGAAAATCCCTGAGTGTTCTAATTTATGAAGTTCACATCTGAAATGAGTGACGTATAAATCGCGATTCATTTTAATCCTAACAAAGTTTTGTCACTTTATATCCTGGAAGTTGTTGGATATTTACGCAAAAGTTTAGAGCTTAGGGAGAAAAAATGTTCCATATATATTGATTTAAAGTTGCAAGTCTAGAAATGTTTATGCACTCAAATGGTTAAATCTTGATGTGTATGGTGAAACTGCTATGATTCTGGCAGGCAAAAAGTTCCTGTGACTCTGTGTTTGTTGATATTCCATGATACAATCTAAGGAAATTAATTTGATTCTTATACGTATATTTGAATTGTGTTTTTATTCTCCATTATTTGCGTTGGGTTGCTTGCACCCGCTGAGTATTGCCATATGTTTAATGCTTTTTAGAGTTTATCACTTGCCAACTGTAAAGACAATAACTTATACAGAATGCAAATAAGGTTGGCTATCCACAGTATGTTGTAGGGTGCACAAACAGAGAGCCTTGCTCTATATTTATTTTTTGGGCCTGTTTTGTGACCTTTATGAGATAGATACCTTCGAAGTGATGTTATCGCAAAAGCGAAAGCTACAATGTTGGTAGACTGCGGCAGTAATATTGTTATGATTTGACAAAAATTAATCTTGTGGCGACAGCTCTCGATGATGGTATAAAACATTGTTTTTGTTCGCATAACTGAACACTGTTTAGTTTTGTTATCACATCCCAATTACTTGTTCAATTGTTCTCTATTGTTTGAGATTATTCTCGCTGGCAGATAACTGTAATTTCTGCTCCTATAAATGACATTCCATGACACCCACCAAGATTTCCTGAGGCTCCACGTCTGAAAGTATTTGGGAACTGCTGCTAGACAATGAGAAGTCATAGTAGGAAAAGAGAAAATTACTATTTGAAAATATTAAAGAATGAATATTAATATTTAGGTATTCAACATGAACCATTGTTCCAATTTTTACAATAGATGAAAATACCATTCCAAATTAGTGCGCGCTATTTTTTTACTAAATAATTGTCACTTTTAATTAAAACTGAAAACTACCACTTATTTTAATTCATAATTTTCCACTTAGACGGTAATTGAAAGTGGTAAATCTCGGTGTGTTTTTTTTCCTCTTTCCCCACTGAATGCAAATTTTCATTTTCCTCCAAAACATATTCCCCCGTTATAGCATATTTACATCTTCCTAAGCACTGGCGTATAACAACTTTTACCAACATTCACAAATTAATGTTTTTTACTTTCTTTTTCGTCCGTTTTGAATCTCATTCCCGTAGGTTATCTGTATTTACTAAATTGAGAACGTGTGAATCATGATAATAAATATGGAAATATGCTGAATTAGCATACGGAAATTTATCATTTATACATACTCGTATATGCATTGCGCGGGTTATAACTATGGAGTGAAAATTAAATTTTCGAAGGCGAATAGTAAAGAAAAAATAATTCCCGTTCAAAATCTAATATCGCTAAGATTTATATTCGGTCAAAAAAGGGCGAACCATTTCCGTTCTATGAAATTTAATTAGTGATTCGATAATTTCTCGGTGTACGTTTGTGAAGTAGTAATTAAAAATTTCTCAAAATATAATTACAGATTTCCGTTTTTAATCCTATTACTCATTCAGGTATTTCATCTAAAATATTTCAAAGATAATTTTTAGTACTTATTTCTGTTATAAACACAAACTTATTTTTCTTTTGGTAAAATTCTCTTGGCTCTCTGCGTTTGATGAAACTTAGATATCTTGTTCCCTCACCTAATGGGTAACAAAATCTATATCCCATCACAGAGCTTAATGAAGATTCCAGTGTTTGTGTGTGTAATCTTTGTCACCTCAATCGTACACCTCCCCCCCCCCCCCGAAAATTCAAATATCATTTATTACTTCGGAGATCATTTTTTTTAAAATTGTATTTCGTTCCATATCAAAAGGTCTATATAAGTTCTAAAACCCCGGATTAATAGAGAAAGAATTTAAACTCATAGAATTGATAGGAAAAATAGTCATAAAATTGACGTAGAAAATAATCATGAAATTGACACAGAAAATAACCATAAAATTTGCACAGAAAATTGTCATAGAATGTGCACAGAAAATAATAATATAATTTTCACAGAAATAGTCAATTCATATAGAGATTAGTCATAGATTTCTCATAGACAATACTCATAATATTCTCATATAGAGAATAGTCATAAAATTCTCATAGATAATATTCATAGAATTCTCATAGAGAATAGTCATAGAAGTATATCTAGAATTAGCATAGAGAATAGCCATGGAAAATAGCCACAGAATTAATTACATATATAATTAGCATAGAGAGGATAATAGTTATAGAAATACATTTTGAATTGACAGAATAACGATGGAAATTCTTATGAAATAGGTACAGGAAGTAGTCATAGAACTACTCATAGAATTGACGTAGGTAATAGTCATAACACTAATTACATATGGAATTTACATAAAGAGCAGTCATACCATTAATTAGATATATAATTGACAAGGGAATAGTCATACCATTAATTAGATATATAATTGACAAGGGAATAGTCATAACACTAATTACATATGGAATTTACATAAAGAGCAGTCATAGCATTAATTAGATATATAATTGACAAGGGAATAGTCATTGAATAACTGAGAGAATATTTGTAGAATTACTAATGTAATTGGTATAGACAGCAATCATAGCATTTCAAAGGCATCAGTTACAGAATTGCAAAGGCATCAGTTACAGAATTGCAAAGACATCAGTTACAGAATTGCAAAGGGACCAGTCATTTGATTTACATACAGTATAGACATTGGTTTACATACAGAATAGACATTGGTTTACATACAGAATAGACATTGATTTACATACAGAATAGACATTGGTTTACATACAGAATAGACATTGATTTACATACAGAGTAGACATTGATTTACATACAGAATAGACATTGATTTACATACAGAATAGACATTGATTTACATACAGAATATACATTGATTTACATAGAGAAATGTCACAGAATTGCGTAAAGAGTAGACATGAAGTTACATAGAGAAATGTCACAGAATTACGTAAAGAAATGTCACAGAATTACGTAGAGAAATGCCACAGAATTACGTAGAGAGTAGACATGAAGTTACATATAGAATTGACATAGAAAACAGTCACAGAAATCCTTCACATAGAATTACATAGGTCAAAGCAAAGCGTCGGAAAGGGAATAGAAGAGACCCGTGGGAATGCACATTCTCTCCATATGGACAGTTGGTAACAACTTCGGGTTTATTCTTATCTGAAGCAGATTCGGAAAGAATATTCATCGATCGTCAATCTGGACTCCAATCAAGAAAGTTGTCCGATTCCAATGAAGCTATTCGAGAGAATACAATGACTGACACTTCTTACTGAATAGAATTACTTTTCTTGGAGGTGCCATGAAGTTTTTTATTTATTTACTTTTTTTTCCTTTCCAACCATCATTATTACATGCTGTATTTCCCCAAAAATTAGGATTTGCGCAACATGATAATGAATCTTTTTGAATTTAAAAATTTATATATATATATTATTCCTCATTCACACCAAGAACCTGCATCAATTAAAAAATAAATAAACCGTGCAAATTAAATTAGTTGTTCATGACATATATGAAATGTTTTCTGACCGCTAAAATATTATAATTTTGATGAAGATCGTGTTCTCCACACAAGCTCAGCCCATAGCCCGCGGGCCAGATGCAACTGTCGGAGACATCTGATGTGGTCAGCGACCTCAAAGATATTTTTGTAAAAATAAACTAGGCGACACGTTTCTCACATCACTTAAGCTGCCTGCAGCATATTTCCAGGTCGCTCAAGTGTATCTCACGGCAAAATTTAATATCATTCGAGTGGCCTGCGGCACATTCCCTGATCAATAAGGTGACCCGCGGTACATTTTCAGATCACTTAAGTCTCCTGGGGCACTGTTCCAGATCAACCAAGTTATTCGTGGCACATTTCGAAAACACAAAATTGAACGACGGTGATTTCCAGATCACACAATTGAACAACGGAACATTTTCAGATCACCCAAGTGTGACCTGCGGCAAATTTCCAGATCACTCAATTGAACAGCGGTATATTTCCAGATCACTCAAGTGACCTGTGGCACACTTCCAGATCAGTTACGTGTCCCGTGACACGTTTCCAACCCGATGGAATAGCCCGCACACTTCAGAGGCTTAAGCACCTTTAGTGTACTTGGTAATCCTTTAATCAATGCTGTATTCACGCAGAAAAAAAAATTTTTAGAGCATGATCTGATCCTCATCTCTCTCTCTCTCTCTCTGCAGCGTATATTTAATTTATTCTTTTACCAAAATTTAATATTTTTTTCGTTTATAAAAGCCTTTGTCATCCTATGACGCAAATTACTTGCAGTATGAATTCTGAAAAAATACCGAAAAACCAAAAAAAAACAGGTATTGGATTATTTTTCCCCTTAATTTGTTTTTAAAAAGTTATGAACATTCTCACGTAATTAAAAATAATCTTGCTAATATTTAAATAATTGGATAGAGAACTTGAGCTTTATGCGATGTATAATCTATACAAACTGGATAAAAAAATATTGAAAACAAAGGTTTAGTTTTAATACAAAACAAATTCGGGAAAGCATTAAGGAAAATATTTATTAAAGTATTCATCATCAACCGAGGTTTTGATTTAATTTCCTTTAAACAGAATCCTTGTCATGTTCATTTAAATTTATCTAGAAAAAAATATATTATCCATGTTTTTTTTTCCATAATAATAGAGAAAAAAGTTTTAGATTGAATTACCATCGAAATATTTACCTAAAACAAAAACAAATTGCAGATTATGATACTTTAAATAAGGATGTAACATTGCTGATATATAGTGACCCCGAGGGATAAAGTATTAAATTTTCTCTTATTTAGCTTTTGTATTGAAAAAAATATATATGCATATTAGAACTACACAACTTAACAACAGTGAAGAATAAATAAAGAGATGTGTGTAATGATAGGATGGGAGATGAAGAGGAAAATAAATAGATATCTACTTTCATGTTTAATAAAATACAGAAACTCAATTATCGTTTCCGTAGAATCAAATTACAAGAAAGGATTACAAACGAAAGATAACAGATAAAAATTCCGATAACAAGTATATATGTATTTATATGTATTACCATTTTCTTTTTTGTCGAGTAACGTGAATTAAATTGCGCTTTGAATTCCAGGAATCCTGGCTCCAAACACGTTTGTATATTTTTTTCTCTACATCATCAGGGATCCCAATTAATAATTAACGATGCATATATACATATATATATGCCATAATCGCAGTAAATAAATCTCACGTGTGATAATCAAATAATATACAGGGTGAACGTGGCCTGTTCTGTCGAATGAAAGGAGGTGATGGTGATAGGCGAGCATGAGTGTGGAACATGAAACACCCTTTCAACCCTGTCTATCTCGAACAGTTTTCGAGTTATAGTGGGGAGAATTCGATTATATGGAAAAGACATGCGTCAAGTCTGAAAATATCCAAGGTTGTGAAGTTTCTGAGAAGCCTACGTGCAAAATAAGTTCGTATTTGGAAAGACCAGTATAAGTCTTACAAGGTGACACCATTTCCATCAGAATGTCCGGATTTAATGACGAGTTATAAGAGCTGAAGGATTGGCGAAGTTCAAAATCGAATCACGCCAAAATTTGTATATAATCGCAAGTTCCCCAAATACTCTTCTAGCTACAACAGTCAAATTGACCAAAAACTTGTATATTCTATCAGCTATCGAATGAGCCTACAATGAACCATTCAGAAAAAAAATGAGTTTTTTATAGTTCACAAATGTATCACCGAAATCGGCGTCCGTCGAAATAGATATTCAACGAAAATTCGGAATTGGAGGATTTTACCGATTTTGGCAACAATTTTATCTTGCAGAAAAAATCTTATTAGATATCAACCGCACCCCATCAGGATATCTGGATTAAATGCCGAGCTGCAAGCACTAAAACATTAACCCTTCCTTCGGCAATCCTGAGATAACTCTTCAAACTTGATCTGATTTATTTCAGCCACATCCCGAAATATCTCGGCTTGCAAAAAACGCGTTTTGAAGTTTTTTTTTAAGTGAAACACACACACGCACATGTTTTCCACCCCCTCCCCCAATCAATAAACTGCCAGTGGGCGGAGTCAGCTCTTCGTCAAGGAAGTATCGAACATGCGATAAAAATAGATTGTGTGTGTGCCCCCCCCCCCGCTTCTTTCAGCCCGAAGATTTCAGTTATGTATTGCAAACAAAACGCTAAATTTCTCTTGAACTAGATAATCGATATAGTTTATTGCAGGCTCTATCAAAACCTTATGTAATGTACACCAGTTTTTTTTGGTTTGTTTTGTTTTGGTAAATTTGACCGGTTGTAGCTAGAAGGGTATCTTTTTAGCGCTTGTATAGCTCTTCATTGATCTAGATATTCTGATAAAAATGGTTTTACTTTATAGGGTTTTTTGGTCTTTATAAATACGTGCTTAGTTTGTGCCTCAGATTTTGAACAAACTTCATAAATCTGGAGTTTTTTTCAGAATTTCCATATCGAATTATCCATTTCCATAATCAAATTATCCAATATAACTCGAAAACGGCTCGAGATAGGGCACGGTTGGTCGGGTGTTTCATATTTCACACTTGGGCTCGTCTATCCCCCCTTTTCGTTCAGCAGAAAAGGTCATGCTCACTCTGTATATATATCTATACGATGTCGCTTTTAGGATTTGTCTAAATATAGTGACACCTCGGCTAACGAACGCCTCGACGCTTGGGAACAAGCATAATAGCTGGTAAAATTAATTAATTTAGGGACATTTATAAAATTTCTCAAACATGCTTGGGTACTCTGTATAATCGCCGGAGAAAAAGTTATAAATTTACGGATATGTATGCAACTTGCCAAAATGCTCGATGAATTATGCATAATAACAACCAGATTTCTCTCATTCATCGTAACATATAATTACATAAATTTATTATAGATATATATTATATCATGTAAAATGCATTAGTATTAATGGTGCAATGTTTCACTCCCTAACCGTTATGACAATACAAATTTTTCTCAATATCGGAACAAATATTTCTAATAATTATGAACGTTGAAGAGTATATAAGAAGATGTAGAAGCATTCGAGTTAGGATTTTTTTTGAAAATCAAAATATTTATGCCTCGGGAATCCGCGTCACAAATCCAAACAGTAATGTATAAAAAAGTAAAATCCGAAGTTGCATTAAATGTTGAACCAGTTGTAGGTATGATTATGGTACATAGAGTACCATTATGGTTGTTAGATTATGGTACAACTTTAGCAACATCCAATAATCATATTGAAAATTTTTTTATATGACACCCAACTAATGAAATCAATGATTTTTAAGTTTTTATTAATTGCTTATGGCGTATTATTCAAAAATGGTGGTCAGAAATTAAATAAAATATTTTCATTAGACATTTTTTTTCTTATTCATAAAATGATTATCGAAATTCTTGTGAAATTCCGTTAGTTATAATTCTGTATTACCTCACATGAGATAAAAGAACTATCTATTATATACCATTCTTTTGTGTCATAATCAATTGATCCTCAATGCATTGCGTCACTGGAGACACGCTATTCATAATGTCGAGTTGCATATGAAATTCTGATTATCACGAGATGGTATTCAATTTTATGCTGCATTGGAATAAAAAACTATAAACAATAATATTATCTGATACAATACGCATATGCATATCTCAACTTTCTATTTAATTCAACTTTGAGGAGGAAGTTTCATCTAAAAATAAAAGAATCGCGCATCATTCGATCGTATTTAAATCAAATTCCTCAATTCTTTTCCTCCCATCGTTTGTTAGGAGAAAAAAAAATGTGCAGATTTATTTATCGACTTATTTGAAGAATGTGGAAGAAAGATTTTTCTAGAAGAAAATGAATCGGATTTTTTTTCTTTCAATTCTCTCGTTCTTTGGGTCAAGATTTCAATGGAACAAAACGGGAACAAATACCTTGGTCATTGAAATGGTTATTGTTCGAAAACTTTTCCATCGCAATTTCATTATTCGAGTTATATTTTTTCCCTTCCTTTATTTTACAGATAATAAAAGATCCTCTGTCTTTTAATTAATTCATATCTGGTATCTACTCTGCAGGAAATTTCTATTCTTCACGTTTATCGCTCGAAATAGAATCGGCATATCAATGAAAGAACAGGATGAGATTAACCATAACGAAATTTTCCCATTGAAGGCCGTTCTTTTCTTTTTTACAAGGGTGATAAGCGTTGATATGCTAATGTCTGAGAAAAATCGTATTTTGTCTAGGAAATTTGGAGACAGAGATAAATTAAACGGTATGGGTAGTATAAATGAACGAAGTTATGGAGAAGAATTTTTTTATGTAAAATTGCATTGGTTTAGATTAAATTTTCGAATTATTTGATGTGAAAGGCGTACTCTTTGTGTTATATGTATGATAAATGTGCTGATTAGGTAATTATGCCGTAATCGTCAATCGTCTCGCAATCGTCGTCGTTGGTGAATTTGATAAATAATAAAAAAATATCACTTTTACGCATAGCAATACAACGCCACAACACGCAAAATGCCCAACGAGGTCGTTGTACTGAGGTGGTTTTATTGGCGATTATTCATAATACCCGAGCGTCATTGGAAAATTTGAGGAACATTGAACTATTTGTAAATTTTACCGGTGATTATAAATAATGCTCAAGTTTCGTTGGTAATTTTTGTAAGTGGTAAGATATTATACGTAATGATAATTTGATAAAATGCTGGCAAATGTAATATTGGGTATGATTCCTCCGAATAATTATTCGTTACATTATTTAGATTTTTTTAACATATTCTTTGTCAAAATGTAGCTACCTCGTTTTATTATTGAAATTTTTTTCATGTTTTTATTGTTTTATTTGTTTATTTTTTTAACTTTTTACGTGAATACAAGATAAGACCCATACTGGATGATACATTGCAAGTTTATAATGAATAATAAGGAACACAGTTGCTTATTAGTGAACAATATCAACAAACTAAAACGGAAAAACGAAATGTGAGAAAAAACACACACGCAGTTTTACGAAAGGTGTGGAGGGGGGGTTAGTGGTAAAAATCAAATATCAAAACAAAACGTTTGCATAATTTGTAATATTTTTGGCCATAGCAAGGAGTGCAATTATATGAAATACACATTGCATGATTTTCAGATAAGTACAAAAATCAATATAATGTTGCAATGCGCAAGATCAAATAGATTGATAATTAAACTGATTGAGGAGCATCGGGCAAATCAAAAGAAACTCTCGATGTCACTGATTGATGTCACAAAAGATATTGCTTCATGTGTCTTTTGAAAGGTAATAAATTAGTAATGTTAAGCATATCAGTTGGTAAAGAGTTGCAAAATTTCGGGATGAGGTAAGTAAAATGCTTCTTCAGAAGAGTTTTGTGGATAAGTGGTAGAGAGTATATATTGTTCAATCTATTTGAGAAACTGGAACTGTTCAAAGGTAAAGCAAATTGTCGTTAAAAAATAATTATTGTAGATTTGTATAAATAAAGCTGACGTAGGTGAAGGATTCCAAGACTGAGATAAAGCTGTTTTTTTTGAAGTCGTCAAATAGTCACTTGTTATGAGTCTTATTGCTCTTTTTTGGAGTTCCATTATTGGTGTAAGATTTGAAATGAAGTCGCCACCGCAGATAGCCAAACCATATAACAGAAGGGAATGAAATAATGAGTAATAAAGTATTAACATGAACGAGTGATCTATATATATGGTTTTAGGTAATATAGTTTGTAAATTACATAACGAAGTTTATTTTGCAAATGTTTTTTACATGAGTTTTTCCATCTGAGGTTATGATCAATACGAATACTTAGGTATTTAATCGTGAAAACCTGTTCGAGATTTTGTTCTGTTTTGTTTTATAAAAAAAGAAGCAGAATCACGTAGGAATGTATGACCGGAAACCCCAACTTGATCAATTGAAATATAAACGAAGATGCAGAAATGACAAGCCAATAATGGACAAAAAAACTCTTTATTTAGCGATACTTTTATACGATGACAGTACGTGTGTAACTGTTACCGGTTTCTAATTTTTATTACTAGATACGCGGGGCCGCATCGCACACCCCTAAGGACGGCCTTGCACAAGTGGCCCGGGGCATATTTATAGATCGCTTAAGTGCCCCGGGGCCTATATCCAGATTACTGAAGCAAGGGACCCGTGGTATATTTAAGAATCACTTAGTATATCGCAGCGCATTTGCAGATCACTCAAGCGACTCACAAAATATTTATGGATCACTCAAGTGACCCCAGCAAATTTGCAGACTACTTAAGTGAACCCGCAGTACATCTGCAGATCACTCAAGTGACTCCCAACATTTTAGCGGTATGGAGTTCATTTGCAGATCTTTGGAGCGCGCTACTGTGAGTATCTTTATAGATATTAGAAAATTTTCTACTGCATTGCAGATACTGTATCAACATTTAATCACCTATGCTTGAAGTTAAATCGTAATGAAATATGCGTCATCATATTCATTGTATAATTAGTTTATATCTAGTATCTAGTAGTTAGAGACATTTGTAAAATCAAATATACATTAATTATAATATTCTATTCATATACTTCAGAGAAAGCTCATAGCTTATGAGCATTCGCAGTAGCATCGATCACAATGAAGAGGATTCATCAAACTATTCCATGTAATGAGAATCAATAAATTTTACATTACAAGTATTTCATCCTTCAGATATATATGACTACATGCTGATGTATGACGATAGGAAAATGTGCCGATATCCGTCCCATGCCATATATTCAACCCCCTCTCTAATTCGCATATACAGAGCTGCTATCCTGCGAAAGTGCCAGGAATCTCTTCAGAACCGTTCAGTTGACTACTTGCAGTGACGCAATTGCTTTGCTCTCTTCATCTACGCATTAATTTTTGAAAATTAGTTTTCGTAATAACTTATTACGGTTTCGAAATCAACTTTGAACAGTTGCATTTACGCAATATTCAATTATAGATCACTAATTGAATATTGCGTTGCATATTCGTCATAGTCGTGTAGCTGTAGTCATTCAGTCTGGAGCAGTCACAATTTTTGCTATTAAATCTGCCCCCTCTAAAATTTTACGGGGTAAAACAACGAAAAAACAATGCGATTCCTCCAGGGCCCCCAAAATGAAACCTGTCAACTTCTACATGCTCCCCTCCCCGACCTGAAAGCTTGTCTGACATCCTCTCTGTGAGTGAAACAAAAAATTTTCATTTGTATTCATTTTAACAAATAATAAATTAAATGGCTCCCAATCAAGGACCCGGGACCTAATTCGCAGAATTTTAGCGGAGCCCAGACTGATATAATGAGCTAACTACATAGTAATTGACCGAGTGAGCTGGTGAGTGAGTGAGTGATAGCTCACTGACACAGGCTGGTTCCGGTCATTCATTCGATCAATTGCTCATCGATCATTTATTCACTCGTACATTCACTCATGTCGAACTGATGTCGGTGAGTTTTCCGAGCGATGAATTTACCATTCGGTGAATTGTTGGTCGGTGAATTTTCTTAGCGGTAAATTTCATGGCGGTAAATTTTCCGTAAACCCATTCACATAAGTGTGAATTAGTTTCAGTTTTTTAATTTCCAAATATGAAATTTAAAAAAACCAATCAGTTGAAGTAGAAAATAAATAGGAATAGACATATTTAATTGCTATTGTTTTATGTACGATATTTCAGTGAACCTGAAAATGATTAAGGAGCTTCGGATAACTGAGAGAAACATTGATATTTTTCATTGCTCTTCTTGCTCATACGGTAACCTAGAAGTATGTCCACCAACTTTATGAATGATAGATGGCGACTGATTTACTCAGCCGTGGATACGGCCTTTTAGTGCGTACAAACAGCGTCAAAGTAAAAGGAACATGTATGGATCAGCCATGTGCCGCTCTGCCAGCCATGAAACGATCAATATAATGCTTTTCCATCATTCATACATCACCGAAAAATAGCACGAAGGATAAAGAAATAGCTTTATATGAAAACTTAATAAATGTTATGAAACAATCAGAAACATATACCTCAACATTACTCAGTTCCCAGAAAAGTCATATTTCCATTTTTGCTATTATTTGCCGATTTACTAAAAAATGTTTCCATTTTCGTTTCTGACTTAATCAAATGCTGTTCACGTGCATCGATAAGACAATAATAACGGCCTCGCGAAACTGTAACCAGCTATATTTTACTGATTCAATAAAAAATGCTTTCATTTTTCGTTAATGAACGTTGAAATTCAGTTTCACTCAAAACTCCGCCTCTCGTGACGTCTTGTTAGCTGTTATGCTCGCAGTAACCAATCACAGTCATGCTAATGCTTCCTGTGTTACTAAGAAAGTAGGGATTGTTATTACGCGTCCGGGCTATCTTCAATTACTAAGAGAATTGAAAAAAAATTACAAGCCAATTACAAGCAATTGTAAAGGCATACTTATATTTGAGATGCAAGGAGCCGTGGTAGACAAATTAAACATTTTACAGGTCATTCTTGTGGCTCAGAAACCATTTTGTTGTCAGACAGATATTTTCTCATTTTGCGCTTTTGCCCATCTTTAATGAACTTTTAAAAAAGCCTATCTTCGGGGCCCTCAAATCGGGCCCTGTTTACTACATATGCAAAATTTTGCGACGATTGGTCTAAAATTGTGGATTTGTATAGAGAACACACACACATAACAACAAAGCATATCCTGCCTGACTGACTCGTTCATCATCGCCGAGCCGAAACCGCTGAAGCTGTAAATGAAAAATGATGCTGTAAATATGAAATTTTATCAGTTCATAACGCCTTATTAAAAAGTGTTTTTTTCTTCAAAATTCGATACCTAAGGTGATAATAAAGGTATTAAAAGTTATATCCACGCTGAGCCGAATTCGCTGAAACTCTCAATATGAAATACTGTTGCTAATTTTTCTTTTAATGCCGAGGCTCACTAAGGAAGGTTTTTTATTCAAAATTCAACCTCGAAGATTGGGTCATAAGCGGGGGGGGGGGTAGGTTGGATGATTATATGGGGTAATCATCGTTGAGCCCAAACCATTGAAGCTATAAATATGAAATTCGTTCAATATTATATTATAGATACTCTCTATGACGGGTTTTCTGGAAACTCTCAATACCCAAGAGTGTAATGAGGGGGTTCACATGTCATATGGGGGAAATCCCCACCCAACAATTTTCAGATTACCCAATCCAAAGCTGCGGGTAACAGCTAGTACAATATAAATTGAGTCAGACGTACTTAACTAGCATTACGGGATTCAAGTAATATGATAGTACACTACCAGCTTTACGGGAAATAATTTTTACAGACATATTCCTTTTCGTCAGTATTTATTTTTTGTCATACCTTAATTAGTATTCCTCGGTTATTATCGGAAGTAAATACTAAAATTAATTTTTTTTTTTTTAGCTCTAAGCAGTTTTAAAGTACTAAAATTATTTTCTTTCATTATAAATTAATCTCAGATTCTTTCATTTTAATTTTGTGGAATTTTTTCCACTTTTATTTTAATTTGAAGCTTCAACTTTTTTTCCCCGATTTTCTTTGCATTTCAAATATTTTCTTATTTTAATCCCAATTTCAGAGTCACCCACGTGGTATTTTTTCTTTCTTTCTTATAATTGCTGGAGAGAGAACTAGAATATTATCTATTCAATACTTTTTAATGAGAAGGAATTACTTCAGGTGCTATCAATATTTATAAATTTCTTACCTTAATATTTAAGCCGAAAATTTTGATATTTTGAAGAGAAAATGCCTTAAGATATATATTATTTTCTTTGTTTAATTTTAAACAAGTAATTAACTTATTAAAGAAGACTGTTTTAGAATTAATCTTTGAAACTTTCTTTCGCGAGAAAAATAATATCTTCATTTAACCAAACCGAGATAAGTCACCAAAAAGATGGAGGCGCCGTGATAAAGTGAGTTCATGAATGGTCGTGCTAGTGAGCAATGCTCGAATGAGTGATGAAATGATTGATTGAGTGACTGTATAAATGACCAAGTGATTGATTGAATGACCGTATAAGATATATAAGTGACATGAGTATAAGTGACCAAGTGATTGATTGAATGACCGTATAAGATATATAAGGGACATAAGTATAAGTGACCAAGTCAGTGCCTGATTGACCACACGAGTGACCATATCAGTGACTTATTGACCACACGAGTGACCAAGTCAGTGCATGAGTGACCACATGAGTGAGCAGCTCAGTGCTTGAATGATCAAGTTAATGACCACATGAGTGAGCAGCTCAGTGCTTGAATGATCAAGTTAATGACCACATGAGTGAGCAGCTCAGTGCATGAGTGACCACATGAGTGAGCAGCTCAGTGGTTGAATGATCAAGTTAATGACCACATGAGTGAGCAGCTCAGTGCTTGAATGATCAAGTTAATGACCACATTAGTGAGCAGCTCAGTGCTTGAATGATCAAGTTAATGACCACATGAGTGAGCAGCTCAGTGCTTGAATGATCAAGTTAATGACCACATGAGTGAGCAGCTCAGTGCTTGAATGATCAAGTTAATGACCACATGAGTGAGCAGCTCAGTGCTTGAATGATCAAGTTAATGACCACATGAGTGACCAAGTCAGTGCATGAGTGACCAAGTCAGTGCATGAGTGGCCACATGAGTTAGCAGCTCAGTTCTTGAATGATCAAGTTAATGACCACATGAGTGACCAAGTAAGTGCTCGTATGATTGACCAAGTGAATGTATGATTAACCGTATGATTGGCCAAGTGAATGTATGATTGACCAAGTGAATGTATGATTAACCGTATGATTGGCCAAGTGAATGTATGATTGACCAAGTGAATGTATGATTAACCGTATGATTGGCCAAGTGAATGTATGATTGACCAAGTGAATGTATGATTAACCGTATGATTGGCCAAGTGAATGTATGATTAACCGTATGATTGGCCAAGTGAATGTATGATTAACCGTATGATTGGCCAAGTGATTGGGTGAGTATGATTGACCAAGTGATTGGGTGAGTGTATGATTGACCAAGTGATTGGGTGAGTATGATTGACCAAGTGATTGGGTGAGTGTATGATTGACCAAGTGATTGGGTGAGTATGATTGACCAAGTGATTGGGTGAGTATGATTGACCAAGTGATTGGGTGAGTGTATGATTGACCAAGTGATTGGGTGAGTATGATTGACCAAGTGATTGGGTGAGTGTATGATTGACCAAGTGATTGAGTGAGTGTATGATTGACCAAGTGATTGGGTGAGTGTATGATTGACCAAGTGATTGGGTGAGTGTATGATTGACCAAGTGATTGGGTGAGTGTATGATTGACCAAGTGATTGGGTGAGTGTATGATTGACCGTATGATTGTCTAAGTGAGTGTATGACTGCCTGTATGATTGACCATGTGATTGAGTGAGTGAACTTGTGAATGAGGCTTTCATACTCACTCAGTCGCTTACTCATTCGATGTCTCACTCTTTACCCTGGTTGTGCAATCAGGTACTCGGTCTTTCGTACAGTCATTCATTCACTCACTTGACCACTCATACGGTCAATTACCCACTCTCTTGTCCCGGTCCCAGGTGATATGTCATGAGGAAATATGTCCAGGGCGAAGCACGCTAATGTCGAAATATCGAAGGCCAAGTTTCCCGTGAACCACCTGAACTGTAGACATTAATTCGACTTAAAAAAAAACCGAACCATTAGGCATTATACAAATAGGTCAAAACTGATGAGCCTTAAATTTAGATTTACTGACATTTTTCCCTAATTATCAGCTACATCATTAGGCTTAACGCCTTTGTATTTTTACATAGGCTAAATTGATTCTACTGTTTATCTATTGGAAAGCGATATAATATGGAAAAACACTTCATGAAAATTCTAAGCAAATGATAAATAATCCAGTCACGAAATTAAAATGAATTAAAAAAAATATTCGAATCCATATTTAGTCAAGACTAAATAAAAATTTACTTGAAACTGATACATTTCGGATATTTCATCGATATACCTTAAATCTCTTCACGGCACGATTGGTCTACACGCATATACGAGGCATCACTATTTCCAATCACCTTTTAAAGAAAATTCAATAGTTTCATTACTACATTTTTGTTCCATTATGAATCCTAATTTCCTATCAGAAATTCGATAGAAAAGTCTGCTCGTATAAAACCTCATTTTTTGGTATTAATTTACTGAGCGAATTTTTCGGGAAACGGGAGGAGAAAAGATAACGTTTAGAAGAAATTTGTTCTCGTTGATGGACTTTCAGGATGTTTATATCCTCGTAAAAATATTCACGTTGCTCATAAATTCAAGTGCAGTATGGAATTGAATGCTGCAATTTTCGGTGATGGTGGGAGAGAAGAAGAAGTTAAACCATAAATTTAGTGATTATATATTTTTTTTAATGTTTCAAGACAGATGATTTAGTGCATTTTTGTTTCATTTCTAAGATGAAACATTAAGTTTCTCTATTTAACACACAATTTATCAGAAAATAAACCGCATTTTTACCTTTTTTACTCAAGATTCTGAGTTGCAACATTCTAAAGTGCAGCGTTGGTTCCGTTTCTTTTCATTTCTCCTTGGTTTCTCGTTTCCTTTTCATTTTTGTTTCCCACAGTTGCATTTCTACTTTGCTAATGGGCATATTCTACCAGCCGGAAAATTTAAATCCCCAAGTATTTTTTCATTAAGTTTCAAATAAGAAATGGAAGTTGAAAAAAAAAAGAGATATATATTTTTTAAAATACCAAAATAAGAGGAACAAGAATCCTAGGTAGGTGCACATTCGCGCTCTGACGCTCAATTTCCGAAATTCTGTGCTTTAGGGTTACTTTCACCTTTTCTACTCACCATAATAAACCTTCCTTCTTATTCCATAAGAAAAGCCAAAAGTTTCTCATCCGTGAAAGTTCGCTGTTCCTCCAGCTCGAGTCTTAAGGGAGAAATTCAATCTTCTTGGTCGATTTGAAAGGAGAGGAGAGAGAATCTCTCAACCAAACGAAGAGCTCCATCATTTCTACTCTATAATTACTTTCACCGAATAAACACCGCAGCGATACCTGCTTTCTTATAGATGGACAGAGCGAGAAAGAGGGACTACTGTATACCGTATACCGTATATTTATATATATTTTGGATATGATCCGAGAAAGGAATGCAAGACGGAATTCCAGAAAACTCCTAGGAGTCCTCCAGTTTTGTTATACGTATATATTCAATGACTTTTTGCGGTATTTCTGAAAATTAACATGTACGTATGTGAAAGTTTTGAACTTTTGAATATGCCGTATTTAATTCCAGTACTATTGGAAAAGGGGGAAAAACTATATATGCATGCTGTTGGAGTCGATTCAATCCCTTTGCTCTACTTTACTTCAAAGTAAATACAAACTTCTTGAAATGAGTAGTATTATGCTGAAAATAACACTCAAATAATTTGTATTTCTCGAAAATGAAGAAAAAAACTGAATTATATCATTCAGACTAGATTATTAAATTAATATTTAGAAAAAAATATTTAAAATATCGTACAAATCCGGAGTGGATCTAGAACGATGTGACAGGAGAGGCGAATCGTGTATGTCCGTTTGATTGACCCGTATTTTACGGGACAGGAAAATTTTCCCACATCATTCGGCTGTTGGCCGTCCTTTCCTTGCGTATTCCCTGTGAATAAGCGCCTGAGCGAAGGCAGACATTGTCAGCTACGAAAGGATCTCCGGCAGGCATATTCAGCCGCGAATGGAATGGAGGAAGGTATCTTCAACTGTGGGTGGAATGGAGGCAGGTATCTTCAGCTGCGAAAAAAACGAAGGTACGCATCTTTAGTTGTGGTTGGAGCGGAGGCAGACATCTTCAACTATGAATGGGGCGGAAGCTGAAGGATCCAGGGCAATGTATCGGAGAAGCGAGTTATGAAGTAGATGCATATTCCGTATTCTATGTACCAGAAAATAATTTCCCCATATATTATTAGGTTCTTGCGAGAAGCGATCGCCCTGTTTGGATCTACGTTTCATGCACACACATTTTTGTAAGTGTTTGAGCGAAGTAAAGTTATTTTCAAAGGATAAAATAAGCCTCTGCGTTGCTGAAAAGCTATAATTTTAATTATAACTCAATCGGAATATTTATTTTAGATTTCCTTCCAGACCAACAGTGAAAACAGAATTTTTTTTCAATTTTTGTCATACACTCCGGGGAAACTACTGTTTAATTTCAAGTTTCTTGTCGCTCCAAACCAGAAATACATACAATTATATTATTTTATATTTCTCTGAACTAAGTGAAAATGCACGTGAATTTCTGAACGTTTGAATGTGTCGTATTTAATTCAAAGACTATCAGAAAATGGGAGGATCTATACTTGCTATTGGTGTCCATACCAAATGTGGGAGCGCTTTTCTGTAATTTACTTCAAAGTAAATCGCACTTCTCTGAATACATAAGATTACATTCAAAATAGCACAAAATCAATTACGAAGATTTCCGTAAAAGTAGATAAACAGAATTCTTATTTTGATTAGATTTTTTAAGTGTTGAATATTAAAGAAACCTATTTTGAGTGTCATGTAAATACGTTTTTAGTTGTGTTTGATGAAAAGAAAATTATTTTCTTAAGATAAAGTGACGGTATGACTTCATATAAATCCCGATTACAATTCAATGATAATTTTTATTTCAGATTTCCGTCCATAACAACAGAGAAAAGAGAAAAAAAAATTCCACATATTTTTTCACGTTTTGTTATATCTTCAAGGTTTCTTTGCGATATTTCTGAAATTAAATATTGAACGTACGTAAAGTTTTGAACTTTCTTATATGTCGTATTTAACTCCAAGACTATTGGAAAAGGGAGAGACAATACTATCTATCGGTGCCGATATCGAATGCGAGCTCTTTGTTCCATATTATTTTCCAAGCGAGTAAAAGTTTTTAAAATGCGTAGAATTATATCCAGAATAATACACAAATAAATAAGATTTCTCCAAATTTCCAGATTTATCTTAAAAGTATTATGAAAAAAAAAAACCATTTTAAAGTGTTATTTTAAATTTTAAATGTCAAAAAATATTTTTCAAGTATCATGCTAATAAAAATTTAGTAAACAATTGATCGAAATATGATAATTTTTCTTTAAATAAATTGATTGTATGCTTTTTTAAACAGATACAAATACAAGCCCACTGCAGGCAAATTGTCCAACGAGGTGGCTGATAAAATGATGGCCATGACAAATATGGATGTCATATATTTCTAAAATGCAGCAACCAAATTAAAAGTGCAATCATATAAAAACTAAATGCTATCCAATGTATATGTGATGAAATATAATAAAATGTATATAAAAAATATCTATGGGTTGTGTCTTATTCTAAGAAGGGACAGCTTCTCGGTTAACATAAACATGTTCATATTTCTTTTTGAACGTGTCAATAAATCCTAAAAAGCTTAAAATCCTAATTATAATATTCAATGTTCTTTTTTTTCAGATTTCTATCCATACTAACACAGAAAAAATGAAAGTTTTAAAAAAGTCTCACTCTCCAAAGAAAAAAATTGGTTAATTCCACGTTTCTGTTATCACCGCATACCAAAAATATATTATATACGATGCCTCTTAAATCAAAATTCACGTAAATTTCTCAATTTTTGAATATTGAATATTTTATTCCAAGGTTGTTGGGAAAAAGTGGGAAGACCTATATTTACACACTATTCGTGTCAGTTATCAAATTGGATCCCTATGTCCTAATTCATTTCAAAGTAAATACGCATACTTCTCTAACAACATACATATATACAACTATAATCAAAACACCAGGCACAATAATTACAAGGACATATCTAACAATAGAAAAACATAATTCTCCTTCGGAGACTAGATTTTCAAATAATCAGGTATGTAAAAATTGTTATTTAAAAATATTGCTTATAGTTTTTCAGTAAAAATTTTACTGAGATATAATTATTTTCTAAACCTAAAATGAGGACATGAATTCATGAAAAGCTCTAAACCTTAATTGTACTTTAACGAGGGTTTTTATTTCAGATTTCCATGCTATCATACCAATCATGTAGATAAAAAAAATATCGGATATAGGAAATACTGGATTATTTCACGCTTATCATTGCGCACCAGATGCAAATATTTACAGCCTGTTTATGAAATAAAATGAAAGTTAAGTTTCGAACTTTTGAGTATCCCGTATTTTATTGCAAGACCATTGGGAAAATAGGAATACCTATTATTGCTATTGGTGTCGATATTGAATGAGAGCTATTTTTTGTAGTTCATTTCAAAATAAATACGCACTTTCTAAATACATAGAATTACATTCTCAAAACAATACTCAAATAATTGCTAGGATATGTTCAAAAATAAAAATTAAAAACCAGAATTCTCGTTCAAAATATCTCAAGTATTATGTAAACAATTTTTGAGCAAATATTTAATCCAAATAAAATAATTTTCTAATATTGGAATTGCTACAAACGCTTCGAATCTCAGATCGGTAGGATTTTATATTTTAGACTTTAGAGATTCTCCGCCTCGCTAACGGAGAAAAGAGGAAAATTTAACGTTTTTTTCATACTCTTCATAGCAATTATTGGTTAGTTTCACTTAATTTCAAAATTTTACAACTGCCGACCAAAAATATACTATATACCAGCGGTTCTCTACCGGGGGGAGGGGGGGTTATGCTTCTAGATGAGGGTCGAAGACTCTGGGTTAGACAAGGGAGCCACGAGAAAAAAATATGGTTCAAGGGGGCCACGGGCAAAAAAAACCGTTAAGAAACACTGCTATATACGATGTCTGAAATTAAAATGCACGTGAATTTGAGAACTTTTGAATATTTCGTATTTTATTCCAAAACTAATGGAAAAGATTATACTCACTGTTAGAGTATAGATTTTTGTTGCGTCCTACACAAACGTTCTATGTCGTTATAAGAAACTGCCCTGCATAAAATCATCTCTTTCCATGGTGATTGACAGTAAACAAGAATTTTTTTAAGCTTGGCAGATTTTTTAAAGCCTACGATCCAGAAAAAATTCTCACTGCCGACAAGACCAATCAGTTAGTTACACCAGCCATGGAGTTACTGTTGAAAACAAACAAAAGGAGAGAAAGGACCATCAACAAGAGAAGTAGATGCCTATTTAAGAATTTGTGGTTTTGTAGAAGGCTCCAATCCCAATCTCTCGTGCGACCTGATGACAATCTTAACTGTCCTAAAATGACCAGCAATCTTGAACAAGGTTTCTCATCAGTTCTGATGCTAAGACTTAGCTTTTACAATGGACGTGAGCGCGATGAGCAGCATGATGACGTATACTTGGAGAGTATATAAACGAAAATGAAAGAGATTACTAAAGATAATAAAGATTTTTTTGGTTCCACTGAATATTTTTCTACCATAACCACCAATAATCGTTTACCAACTTTTAACTTAATTCATCATACAGATATATTATGATCAAATATCATAATTATTCTAATTTTATACAATGTGCGCGTATGTGTTCGGTTTCAAATCCTGCTCAAACTACATGTTGAAACGAAGAAAAAAAGTTTATGCACAGCAATTTTTTTACATAACATGTATCATGATATAAAATTGAAACACAATAACATTTTCTAACATTGTAATTATAAACCAGATTTTTAAAGAAGAACTTTGTTTCTCGCCTCCTGATAAATGTCCTTTTATGGACTGAAACCCTCCCCTCCCCCGATCTTTCAAATTCTAATTCAGACAACATTTATCAACCATTGAATATTCGAAACCTTTTTTTCTTAAATTCATTTTCAGCAAATATGTAATAAAATTAAAATTATTTGCTTTGTATAAAATGATATGAATTGTTAGGAAGCTATGAATTTTATTGTAATTGAGAAAAGAAGAAATTTTAATCACACTCTCTCTTCAGGGAAATTACTGGGTAATTTCAAGCTTCTTATCAATGCAATACAAAAATGTACCACATCCTACTTTTCTGGTACATTTACTTGTTTTTGCAATGTGATTAAAAAAAGCCATTGAACGTTGATTTCATTACAGCTAAGCTATCGTTTGTTTTCAGCACGGTCTAATCAAATTAAGAAACGCTAGAATAAACATCCATTAATTTCGAGTAATATCTTATCTGCAATCTTCGGTATGTTTATTTTACAGTACTCCGCGAAGTTTTAATCTTTGTTTTTTTATATTTAGAATGTATTGGAGTTTTCGTTGGCATGCTAATCTTCATCACCAATTTCTTCTGTTCTTCAAAGCACAATCATATTTTTTGATTTGTCTTCACACAAGCTTATTTGTATAATTTAATTTTTTAGAGAAAACCAACAGATATTGTGTTTTAGTAATTTCTGAACTTGGCAGATTAATCTTCTTTCAAACACAAAGAACTTATTTTTAAGATAACATCAATGTGGTGAATTTAGCAGTTTCTAGGATTTTGATTAAAAGAAAAAAAATTGCTTTGAGAGGGTTAGAGGTGTATCACTCTTTGTGTGATCAAACTCATCATGTGCTTATATGTCGGTAGAATTCGTAAGAAATCCGTCGATGTATTATACCCGGCGTAATGTGATGGAGTCGATTGGTGAATGGACATCGAAGGGGAAAGCAATTAAATTTACGATTATGGAATATTTTTGCGTTGTGTATTAGCGTCCATCAACCAAGAAAGCAATCAATAAAAATTAATATAATTCACACAGACGGGTTATACAGTATAACAATAACAAATTAATTTATTAACTTATCAAATAAAAATAAGGATTATCCAAAGAGGAGATCCACATCCATCATGTTATACAAGTACTTATATTACTATTGAAAATATATCATCTTGACACGCCGAATACTAAATCATTAAGTATATCGATAAGTGAAATTAGTAATTGCATTTTGTTTTCCTTTGGTGTTTCGGGAAATTCGAAGTTTGAAATAGATAATATATTGCCGCCATCTATATTTCAGAAGTGAAATGAATGAAGTGTTTTGACTGGAAACTTGAACGGTTTGTAGGCCTGTTGCTCTATGTGGCGAGACTTTTTAACGGGTAGATCGGCTTGCATTCGTAGCTCGAAGTTGGGAATCACAAGAGAACAACTTCAGCCGACCACTATGTTATAAGGGGCCGTTCAAGTATTACGTCATCATCGATGGGGGGAGGGGGTTTTCGATTTGCTGACTTTTGATGACAAGGGGGGGGGAAGAGGGAATTTGGATAATGCTTACGTCATCAACCACCCTTTATGAAAATATGAGTTAGGATTCAGAGGGGCAGAACTGATGACGAAATTTTGGTGACAATGGGGGGGGGGGGGTTAAGGGAGTCAAAAATGGCTAAAAATTTGCTTACGTAATACTTGAACGGCCCCTTAGTTTATACAGGGTGCATAGAAACGTACGTAAATCCTGGAATAACTTGAGAACCGTTGATCCTAAAAGCGTATTTCCAATTGGAAAGGCACCAATCCCAATTATTATATATACAACAAAAAAAATTCCACGATTATAAGTTCCATATTCGCTGAGATATTTGAATTCAGAAATCATGAAAATGAGGAAAAGAACAGCATATGAATAGCATCGTAATACGAATGACGTGTCTGAGGTCTAGACGTTATTTGGATACATTTCCAACTGGAAGTATGCTTCTAGGATCAACGGTTCTCCAGTTATTGCAAGATAAAAAGCCTTCCCCCCAATGAACGCTGTATAGCGAATATTTATATACTTCTCATGTATCTGAAATCGAATCATTTTGAATATTTTAAATTTCGCATTATCTATGCGCATGCACGCGCCTATTCACTTAAAATCGTAGCGATATGAATGGCATTTCCGAGCTCAGTATGGTGTTTCCTTACAGATATATCAACGTAAACATAAAATCTGACGATTACCTCGACAGGAACCTCTAAATTTCGATATATGTCCTTGAAGAAACGTAAAAGAGGAAACACTTACTTACTTAGTCAGAGGAAGTCATTATAATAATTTGTTGACACTGGAAGCACTCTGGATTTCAGTCCTCGGTAAATTCCTGTCTAATTATCTGGAACTTCCGAGCTCCAGTAATTAATCGAAGTCAGTTCAGAGTGAGACCGTCAATAAAGTTTTCCCTAGATTGGCGAAAATTTAAGATCTCCCCGAGAAACTCTGACGTAATCCTGATGAATGATTCTTTCAGAGCTTCTGCTTTGATAAATGACAAAAGACAAAATTTAAACACTCTCTTATTTTTCCTTCCTGACTAAATTCCCTCCAAAATTTTAGCATATTATCAGCTCCAATTTCTTGGAGTGGAAACTTCAAACATGCAGGCACGTTTCCCTTGCATAATTGTGCTTCTGACGTTCGGAAATAATTATGCACGAAATTCCAAAATAAACAGAAACTTTGTTATTTCTCGTAAAAAAAAAAGAGCATGTACATAGAGATTCTATTATTCGGTCTCGGGACTATTAAATTACTTTCCTTTCTGTGCTGAAATATTACAAAAGTCACAGAAAATAAGATTTTAATATTTGTAGTTAAAAAGCACCATTATTCTTTCCGTAAGAAAAAATCTAGCATATTCATCATCCCGTAGGACTGAAACATACGCTATTTCAACGTAATTATAAATAAGAATTTGAAAATGTAACGTATTTCCATAGCTGGGAATAGTTTAAAAGTTCCGAAAGTTTTTAAATTGAAATTCACAATATCTAGAATCCTAAATATCAAATTTTGTAAAGATACAATTTATCACTTGTATATTATTTCTAGAAGTTATAACATAGTCTTGTGGTATCTTTGTTTGCATCGTTAAATTGAAAAATACTTATTCGCATAATAGTTTGTAGTTCTTGTTATATAAAATGATGACATTATTTGCTATTCCGAGCATAAATTCCGAGGGAGAAAATGAGATAATTTACCGTACAAATTCTGAATTTAAAATAACTATAAGGGTTTTGTTATCCAAGTACGCATTAAATTTAATAAGAAAACAAACTTGCTCTTGTAATACTTTGGCCATTTATTATATTTTTTTGAGGTGCTTTTGTGAAAATGATCATTTCTTATTGAATAAAAGAAATTTCCAGAATGCTATTTTTTTCCTGAAGGTTTCACCATGCGTGAAGTATGTTTCGAAGTATTAAAAACGTTATTCTTTATCGGTTTTTCTTACATATATATTTTTTTTTCAGAAGAAAAACGTACTTTGAGATAAAAATGAGAAAAAAAATTCTATTGATATTCAATGAAGCATTGTATGTTAGAGTGAAGAAAAGAAAGAATATATATATACAAGACAACTTTTCTCTTAAAAAGATAAGGAACCAAATGTCATTGTGATGGATTCATTTTCCATAGTCATCAATAATGCTCCGGAATGCGTAAATAATTACTTTACACTCTTCGGATGGAAACTTAATTTCAATGGAAAAGCAACACACATACATATGTATTGTGCTTGGAAGCAGCAAGTAGATCAATGCAAGTTCGAAAGTTTCACTCACGAAAACCCCCCGCGCATTCCGTGTCACATTACCTGGAAATTGTCGCCAGTTTTGTTCCCTCTCTCTCTCTCTCATACTAGTGGCAAATGAGATTTTAATTATCTCTTGCATTCCTCTAGCACTAGCGAAACTGCAAAGTCAGAGTTTAGATTCAAATGATATATGATGACTCTTGCAAGGAGTATCACGGGTCGATGAGCTTGAATGAGAGACACTGGGTTCGTGTTTTACTCTCCCCTTCTTCATTTACTTAAGAACAGTAACGCTTTTTTTTACGAGTTTCGTTAGAGTATCGGGTGTTGTGTGTACTCTCGTATACTGAGTTCTCGCAGATAGTAGACTTGCACTGATGTTAACTTCGTTTTAATGAGCAGTTGCGATAATTTCTTTCAACACCCATCTTTCGGTCGAAGTGAATGGGTAAATATATCGGGTGAAAGTACTCACTTGCGTACGTAACATACGGTGGATTTAATAGAGGTTTGAAATAGTTTATTTCCGTGTCTCGTGTAATAGCTTTATGAAGTTTATATGTTATTTAATGCATTCAACCATTATCTTGCGGTGAAATCACAGAGTTATGTAAAGCGAGATTGGAAATTTGTTGGCGTCGACAGTACTTTCGGTAAATTGATGTCAAAATTTGTTTCTTGATGCTTTGGATAAAATTGTATTTCATAGTGATTGCATACCAGTTAATGAAGCATTATTTGTTTAATTGCTTCGTGTTTTAGTTTAATTACTAAGAATTGCTATTCAGGAAATCTGTCTATATATATATATTTTTTTTTTTATTAATCTTATTTATAATTCGTGCTACATTTTAAACGGTGATATAAAGAGGAATAAAATGAAAATTTTTCTCCTTCGTTTTTTTATACTTTCATGCAAACGACGCATATAGGATGTAGCCGTGTTCGCCAATGCACAGCAAAATAAACATTGTGAAACTTACTGAGACGATCAGTAGTTATGCATATAATTAACGATTTATCACATTTACTTTAATATATACAGGGCGTAACTTAACCGATGGTCAGACCAGTTAGGGGTAAGAACTCGCTAAAGCAAAACAAGTTGAAAGCAAGTGGTGAGCCGCTAGAATGTGTCTTCATTGAGAGAATACCAAACACAGTAAATACGAATAATAAAGGACAAAGAATCAATCGTTTATCATTGAAAACTTTACAACAAATGACCGAATGAGCGACTGCAATTCACACGAAATACCGTCATATGGTGGACATGATGGTCACGAGCTATTGCTCGCCTGGTTCGTCCGGCTCATCGTCCACTGCATCAAGGATTGTCTCTATCCCAAGGAGTGTTCTTTCGCTCCTTGTTTGACCTGCGTGATGCCTTTGAGCGAGAAACGAGCCCGTCTCCACGCGTTGCCTATGCAAGCGTTTAAATGTACTCCGATCGAGACCATCCTCTTTAGAAATCACTGTTGGTAAAGTTTTACCGTTTCTACGTTATTGCCATTGCCATCTCCCGTGAATAATGTGTATATCGGTATATCGGCATCCGAATATTGCTGCAGCCGAATTACAGCCGGATGAGCTTGTCCTTACGGACAGGAACAGGTCCGACTGCAGGAACAAGACTGCAAGTTGGATTAGTACCTCCGGCACGGTAGATTCACACCCTACTTACTACACGAACTCAAACAAGCAACCTATGCCTTTACTAGATACATCTAATCATAAACTTCCGCTTATCACTACGTCATGCGAGAGACCGTTCCATGCGCATAGCGATCCGTCCCAGTCCCTACCACTACCAACACCATAATATAGCAGAAGGTCACAGCGCAAAGCTCGTGACGTCACTGAAGAAGGTAATCTCACCTATAGCCATTGGATATAAAGCAGGTGGCGCATGCACAATGTTTAATCTCTTTTGTTGTATAACCAATGTATAGGTGAGATGACCTTCTTCAGTTCATGCGGAAGTGGCGAAAGTGGTCATAGTGACGGACTCGCGTTGCCGCAAGGTCCCGGGTTCAAACCCCACCGTCACCATAGTGGTGGTCGGTTGAAGTTGGTTTTCTGCGGTTCCCAACTTCGAGATGCGAATGCAAGCCGATCTTCCCTTTAGAAAGTCTCGCCACAGAGAGCAACAGACCTACAAACAGTACAAATGTAATTCAATCATAACACATCACTCACTTCCCTTCTGAAATATAGATGGCAATATCAAACACAACACTACATATGCACTCAGACTGTTACAGTTACAGCTCCGGCACAACTCACTAGGTAGTAACTCACCCATAAATGGTGATAGACCTGAGTTGCGCTCGGTTTGAAAGAAAAAAAAAAGAAAAGTTCACGCGGAAGCCTTCTGCTATAGATGGTCTCCACTACTCACTTCTTCCGAATGACGGGTTCTGCGAAAAGGCCACGTTTCATTCACTCCAGAGAAAGCGCCCCCTCGCGACTCGTTGCTTGCTTTCCGACCCCACATTGTATGGCGAAAGTCATTTATTCTGGCGAGTTCTGCCACACCTTACAATTCTGGCCATCCGTTTAGTTACACCCTGTGTACTGTAGGGCAAATTCTGTCCGCTATACAGATACACCCTGCATCGCAATTCTTCACGAAAATCTGATGCAGAGTTATACAATATTCATTTAATGATATAATATGCCAAATTTAAAAAATTCTAAAAAAAAATTGAATGAAAAATAATTAAGTGGGTGTTTTAATTAATATAAATGGGTGATAAAGTTGCATTCACGTGAGTACAACGATAGATTCGAAGCTATTCACTAATGATATCCAGAAACAATTTAAACCATAAGTCCTTTATGCGAAAAGCAAGATCTCGAATGAGAGTGTATGTTACGAGACACGCTCCACTAACTATCAGAGTAATCGACATCGATCGATCTTATCATTATAATGAATCTGTCTCGGACAAATAATGAGTCAAAAACAAAATAATAACTGGGACGTTTCGACTAAAAAGAATACAACGAAGTAGTGCTAAAAGCACTTGAAAGCAAATATAAATTCCGAGAAGAAAGTTTTGTGCGTAAAAGTGAAATATATATATATATATATATATATATATATATATAAAAGGAAAAATGTTTTATCAGTTCTTTGGAAGTTAAAAGAGTACTCTTAAGACTTTTTCTTGTGTTGTTGGATATGTGAAAGCAAAATAAAAATGTACTCGGCGTGTGAAAAATGCAAACCAAATTGCTGCTGATGGCGCTAAAGAAAGTCGCCGAGTTTTCCAAGCACGTTTTACTTATAAACCAAAAGTACAATGTGAGGCATCGGAAAGGTTTTTTCTTTCCGATTTTTTCTCTATTTAACTTTCCCCGTTAGAATATGTCTCGTCTTATATTAATATTATTTCTCGTTAATAGATTCAATTTATGTCGTACTTTTTATTTTTTATTAAATTTTTTGTGTCCAATTTTTTTTTTCCGATTAAATTTATTTCTCTTCGAAAAAGGGAAAAAAAACCTCAAATGAATGCATAAGCTTTCGGAAAGTATTTTAGAGCATTCTATAGGCTAGTGTTTTTAACTGGTGGAAATGCTGGCTGCGCAAATTATTTATTTGCATGCAAGATCATGTAAATATTATTACCAGGTGATTAGATTAAACCAGGCAAATTTTTTTTCAACCACGTACCCGACGGGTGCACATAAAAAAATCCAAAAAATCAAAACATTTTCGTGATTTTACTGTGATTATGGATATCGGTGGCGTTGCAATTCTGCATCCCTTCCTTGTCACACTTGAAATAAAGGCACTTGAAAGAATAATTTTTATGCGTGTTATTGAAATCACTTCAATGCCGGAAACAGTTCTTTCACGACTCCCCATAATAATTGCATAAATGTGCAAAAAAGACAGATTCGGACATATAATGCAGCGTGACCAGAAAGTTTAGTGAACGGGAAGTGGGGGGGGGGGATTGTAAAATAAATAACTTGTAAAATTGTTTGTGAAGTTATTTGGATATTATTCGAATTGTAATTGCATTCTAAGCATTTTTCCCGCAATCTATTGTGGAGAAAAAGGTTTGCGTAAGGACTTCTTCGGCACTCCCTCCAAGGTTTATTGAAGGTAGCTTCTTTATAATTGCAATTTAGAAGCTACTATTTATTTAATTTCCAGCTAGGGCTTCGTTATGCAGTTGCGATGGATTATGTATTTTCCAGAGGTTCTCAACCTATTTTTTGACTCGCGCAAATTTTCTTTGTCCATAATATCTATGAGAGAGCTCCGTAAAAGCGTTGCAATTATTTATTCATAAAATATAATGATTTACTCTATTGTCCTGGAGGGGCCGCGGAGCACAGGATGAGAACCCTGATGAAGTCTATGCATTTGAATCTATCTGGTCTGGTTCCGGAACGTAAATCTGCAAAATCTGCTATGAGAAAAGTGAGTAGTAAATTATCGACTTCTTTCAGACAACAACCGCGAATAAATTTAATTGGCTGATCTTAAATTTTCAATTAGTGACCGCATTAATTTAAGATCAGCATCGATGACCCAAAAATTGATAAATTTGAATGATGAATTCAACTGATGTTTTAGCGGAAGAGATGGGAAAAAATTCTGACAATGGGACAGATTAGGGAACTCTGCTATGGTTTTGATCGTATCAACATTCACAGCAGTGTTAAGGCAGATTCAGAATATGATTTATATTAAAGTTTTGTGTGATCTGTATGATTTTCTTCAGGAGTATGTCAATAACTGTTACATGAAGTTATTTTCTGCGTTCTTTTTTTTAACAATGAGTAATACTTTTTGGAAAATGACACAAGTTACTCTTCTAAAATATTTAGTATAATTTTTCGGTCATTTAAAATATCTATTTTGACATCCATTATGTACAGTCAGACCAGTCACGTGTTTTTCGTAGGTCTGTCCAGTCCCAAATTTTGCAGAATGATTTATTTCGCAAATATGGGTACATAAAAATTTATTATTTTCATTATTTTTCATAAAATCATACATTAACTCTAAACATTTTTCGCTTTTCTTTCCAAAATATTTTTTGTCAAAAAAACGACACCAAAACAACACAAGTGAGATTTTATCTTTGCACAGAATTTGGAAGCTTCACAAAATATATTTCACAAGTGTACTTGTTGGTGAATTTTATTTTTTGTACACATATTTTCTTCGGGACACGGAATTTTGATGCACGAGATACAACAGTATATTCTTCCTATTTTAATAATAAATTCTTGATCCTTGTTCAAAATTTATAGTATCTCGTCCGAGGGCGTACGTCACTCGAACAAGATATTTGGGAGGAGTGACACTTCAAAGTGACTGAATATCCTTTTATCTTTCCCCGTGTCATCATAGAACGGGGAACATTTTCTTTAAATATCACATGAAATTATCGGTATAGAAAAATAAAAAAAAATACAGGGATATATATATTGAGAATACAGGGTTCTTATAATTCAAAGTTTCCTTAATGTGAGTAGTTTCCTCTCAAAAACAGTTTATCCTAATACAGCCAAATTTTTAGAATATCTTATTCAGTAAGACCATTGGGGAGAAGAGATTTATGGAAAGAAAAGTTCAATTTTCGACCACTAGGTGAAAACGTAGAGGTCTTTTATTAAATTTCCCTTTCCCAATGGACCATACATCGAATACAAAGTTTCAATGGAATACGTTCTCCAGAACGGGCGCTATATAGGTCGGGGTAGTGTCAGTATACTGACGGGCACCACATTGGTTAGTGTCAGTATATTAAAATTACTGAGACCTCGGTAGCTCTCGTTCTGGTAGCCCTATAAGAGTGAAACTTGGTTGAAACTTTTGGTGTATACGCTATATAGACCATGGGAAAATGGACAATGCAATAAAAAGAAACCACTTTTTCACCTGGTGGTCGATAATTGAACCATTTCTCTGTATTTCATAAATATCTCTCCAATGTTCTCATTAATCATTAAGGTATCTTAAAATATATGGCTGCATTCGAATAAGAAGTTTTCGAGAAAAACTACTCACACCGAGTACGGGAATTAATTATAATCACCTTGTATATAGAATATCCCAATATGTATTGCTGTCCCGCCCTTAGAGGCATACAGCTGCTGTACATAGCGTGTACAACATTAATATTTGAGTACATATATGATTTGATAATATTTCTAATTGTTGTTGTTGTTAGTCCATTCTAGTTGTCAGCCTAGATCAGGGATCTTCAACGTAAGATCCTCGAAGCTTTTTTTTGTTTCGGTCCATCGATCATTTTCTGAAGTAAACTGAAAATATTTGAAGACGATTAAATTAACAAAAATGATCAAGCTCGCAGTTCTCCAAGAGATATACAGGGTATTTCAAAAACAATCACCCATTCCGATTTGAAATGTGTATATTACGAAAAATATTGAACACACAGACACTTAAGATTAATTTTATATTACACGACTAATCATAGTTTTTTACAAACCAAATTAAAGTGCACAATATGTCCATCTCAGGATGCACGGACGGGATATGGCAATGGGGCCATTCAAGTAGTAAGCAGATTTTCAGCCATTTTTGACCCCCTCCCCCTTGTCAGCAAAACACTGAAACCCCCCCCCTCTCCATCAGCAAACTTTCGTCAGCAGCTTAGAGTATTCCATATGATCAAAAAGGAGTGGTTGATGACGTAACCTTCAACCCCCCCCCCCTTGTCATCAAAAGTCAGCATATCCAAAACCCCCTCCCCCCCTCGATGCTGACGTAATACTTGAATGACCCCTATACGGTAGTCAAATTTGTCCAAAACTTTTGCAAGCATGTTTGCATCCACTGCGAGTGGATTTCTGTGGACTACGTGCTCTGTCGGATGCGCTCAACATTTTCGTCTGACATGCAGGGATGGCCAGGTGATTACCCTTTACACTCACAACCCGTGTCTCGGAATTCTTTATACCATCACCTAATACTCTGAAAGGTAGGAAGCTCAACACCACGGTATTGTCGACGAAAAGCACGATGAACAGTTATTGCGGACTCACACTTCGCGAAGCTTAAAACACGAAACCATTTCTCTTGTGCAGTCACCATCTTGACTGTAGTGGCGGTGAAGGAAGAGCGTTATCGTTACCTGTCGGCAACTGCGTGAAATTCGAGGTGTCTCTTTCATCCTTTACATTATTCGATCAAAACGGATTAAAAGCTGAATAGTTATGATTTTGTTTTTAAATCGGATGATTCTGTTTGAAACATCCTGAACTGAGAATATATAGAACTGTGAGATGATTTTCAGATTCACCAGTGACACTGTGTGTTCGATAAATAGCCAGGGCCGTCTCAAAAAGTTAGTGGAAGATAAGGTCCATGTTGTTTTCGGGGAGCTCCCTTGATTTCATGTTTTGGAATTGAAAAGTCTGATTTTTGAATTTTTGAAACAAATAACCTCAGAATTTTCGAAATATATAATTTCAGAATTAGTGAAAAAAGTGATTTCAAGATTTTACTGTACATGAGAGGAATTTCAAGATTTGCTCAAAGAATGAAATCTAAAATATATTCAGAAAAAAGCTATTTTAGATTCTCTAAAATGAATAATTACAGTATTATCAAAATAAATAATTACAGAATTACCAAATAAACAATTGCCGAATTTTATCACAAAAAATACCGTTGTTCTTCCATTCGTTTCTTCAAGTTTCATGATCTCTTCTATCTTCAAGAAATTTGACTTCCATACAATATTCCAGCCAACAAATATACTCACCTTTTCCCATCTGAAAGATCCTATCTCACCCTCCAAAGAATCTGGTATCTACTTCATCCCATGCAAGAATTGTGAAAATGGATATATTGACCAAACTAGAAGAAATCTAAATATTCGAGTTCTCGAACACCGAAGGCATGTTGAGAAGGGACGGACGGATAATTCGGCTATTGCCCAACACTGCTGGCAACATTCACATCATTTTGATTTTGACAAAGCATTTGTTTTTAAAAAAACAACACACAATTCGGAATTGAATTTTCTCGAGGGATATTTCATCAGAACATGCCAGAATTTCCTCGTTAATGATGGAAGAAACACACCACCTATTTCGTCAGCTTGGACAGGCTTTATTAACCTCAGTCGTGAAAAAACTTTCAACACTTTACAACAGATGGCTCCCCAATTCGCATCCAAAGACCACTCGGACGCAGCAAATACAAAGGCGAACTCTTCGGACGACCAGACGTAAACATCACTCTTCATTCGTGTGAGTTCTGACCACGAGGTCCTGATGACGGCTCTCCATTGAAGAGCCGAAACGCGTCGACCATTCGACCAGTGTGATTTATTTGTCTTAAAAACGTGGCAATTTTTGTGTAAATTGCCGAATTTACAAAATAAATAACTACAGATTCATCAAATAAATGTAAAAATACATTGAATATTGAAGGACCGGACACACCCCGCTTCCTATCTCAGAGAGATATCGAAGCTTTCCCGGGGGATGGGTGTATCCGGAAATTTATTAATTTATGTGAAAATAACAATGATATACATATATACAATAAATAATCTGGAATAAATAATCGTACAAATTGTGATCATATAGCATCATCCACAGATAATCAGTCCGTAATCGCAATAGTCCTTATATAAACAATCAAAGAATAATATTTGTCTTGTATGTGATAGAATCTGGAAGTGAGTTTATCCAATCTAGAATATAACAATCTCGGCAATCAAGCTGTAATAAGATATAAATTGACGTCTATATGCCCGGCATCTCCATTTCATTCACACCCGCCGGAAAAGGATGAAACAGTTGACACTTGTCTTCTTGGGCGTAAATTGTATCGATTATTAGATGTCGGTGAAACAACCGATGCATGTCTTCTTGGCCGTAAATTATACTTTTTAATAGGTAACCGTGTTACCTCTCTTGTTGGCTCGTAAGACGGGTCCTCCGAGCGCGAATGCGGTCCCCTTGATCCCGCAGCTCGTGTCTTATTGTGGAGTAGATGTAGGTTGCGGCCCACGAATCGAATCAACCTCTGCAAACGTTGAAAGTTCAGAGGGCTGTCTAGAATTCTCATCTTCCAAGCAAGCATTTTGGACCCTGGCAGTTGGCCAAAGTGGAAGTCTCTCGTCTGGGAACACGTGGTTATATAGTGCCATAGGGAACCATTTGAACCGCAGATGCATACGCTGTTACTAGAACGTTTAAACCGCAGAAGATACACCGGAAAAGGGCCATGTTCGGTGATAGCGATTGTTTTCTCTCTAGGCCATACGTTCAAACGCAAATGAACTCGTCGTTGTATCTTGTATGTGTCCTTTGCTGCACATGTATTCCAATTGGTCTGCCACTCCTGCGGACGTCCTCTTTAAGCACCCGATGGACCAAACTCTTTGGCCAAAGGTGGTCGTTTTGAGACGGAAGTTTTGTGGCCTCCTTGGCAAGTTTGTCGGCTATTTCATTGTCAAAGATGCCTGCGTGGGCTTTAACCCAGGCCAATCGGATTCTCGTGTTGGCGCATAAAATTCGGCGACTCGCCCGTACATTATGATGCACAGAACGTGGGTTTTCGATTGATAACAGGCCCGAAGCGCTGTCTGAGAGGATCAGCACTGGTTCGCTGTAAAAATACAGTAAACACATATATAATAAATGAATTACCAAATAAAATTACCAAAATAAATAATTACAGCCTCAGCTCTTAACTTTTATTCACTCATGCAGCCCTATTTAGTACATAATTACTACGGAGTTTTCCGTGGACCTCTTTTTTCCCATTTATTTACCAAATTTACTGATTTGTTTTATTTTCCGCGGGGCACCGATTGAGAACCACAGAGTAAATTCACAATAATATTCAAAATATTTTATGAATTTTCTTTTCAGAATTGGTGAAAGAAATGGTATCAGAGCCTAGTCGAAATCGATAATTTCAGAATGACAAAAAAAAATATTTAATTGTATTTGTACCAGGACCTGTTGACCATTCTATCAAGATGTGCATTACACGAGTCGTCCCAGTGTAGTTCTATATTCCATCATACATTTCTAAATACTTAAGCCTAAGTTGGTTTCCCACGAGCTTTGGGAATTTCCAATTCGGCCTTTGATGTGTAGAAAGTTGAACACACCTGACCCAGACTTAACCCTATTTATAGGTAAAATCACTTGCTTTTTGTGGTTTTGGTTTTGTTTGCTCAATAAAAACATCCATTTTAGATGTATATTAATCAGAAAAATTGGTTATTCCTTTTGCGAGTTACACCTATGCTACATATTTAGATGGGAAATGATATATATTGATAATGTCCAGGAATATATATGTTTTTAAAAAAAAATCGATTTCGGCAATCCCATAATGCAAATACAAAGAAAAAGGAAACCCAAACTATCAATATTTTCAAAAAATATTTCTATCTATTTTAATGCTCGGGAAGGTATCTACATCATCTATTTCGAGATTCCTCTGCGGTTTTATGTTACGCTGTTATTTGCCCAGTAAAAGTAATTACAGAATGGGAAAAAGATGAGGTTTAGCACGAGAAAGAGAGAGAGAGAGAGAAAAGATCGAAGCTTCTTCTCTTCCTACGCCTTTATCTGAATTTTTTTTGCCAATCTGCCTTCTTCTATTTTTTAAATCAGTGAAGGAGATTGAATTTTCTGTACGACTTAACCGGGAAATCAGGGAATTTCATGCTCCACGAAGTTTTTTTGGTTTTTCTGCCTCTGAAAAAAATAAAGGAATAGAGAATATAAAAGGAATGCTAACCTGAAAACACAGAATAAATGAGTATACGCTGGTGAAGTTCACCGATGAGGCGTAAGACGAAAATAATAGTATTAGCTACTGCGACGGTGCGAAAGTTTCACATTAATGAAAGCGCGAAAATAAAATCAGTCTAACCATAAATATCTCCTGTTCTTATGTTGGGATGAAAATATTGCATGTTGTGTGTTCGTATCTCAGTGATTTGTTTTCCTTCCTTCACTAATAATTACTTCTGTAAAATACGCATGGCATGTTTGAATAATCGTATGATATAAAAATATCGTTCATTACTAGAGCATTATACGAACGGAATATGGAAAATATTTAAAAAAAGAAGAAAAACTTTCAAGCACTATCGTAACCCTTGGATAAGTTAATTAGCAGAAACTTGAGAAATTAATTAAGTTAATATGCATGTATTATAAATATACTAGTATATAGTATTTTTTGGATAATCAGTTGGGGGGGGGGTAACAATTTTTCAAACATAATTTCAGAAACTAGTGGCGCTTAGAGTGATGAAGTGACAACGAAAATGTTTGTTTAAGAAACAAACTATCTCCCAGAGATTGACTATGAACATTATGACGTATCTTGCAAACGAAAACTAATTAATTACTAATAAACTAATTAATAACGCATTTGAACTGTTCGGCATTAGTTCTGAGTTTTTATAATTATATTTGCATACGTATTTATTTATATTTTACGAGATGACATCATAAACGATGTGAATGTTACTTTTTTCCTAAAAAAAAAATCCGATGTTAAAATGCGACGTTTACATTATTTTCCCCCTCGCACAACTGCTTTACTTGTGTCTTTAATCTTTGCTTATGAAATGCAGCATCCAAAATGATGCCCCAAGTCCCTTGTCCACAAATTACTGACGAACCGTTCATCCTAGAGGCATACTTTCAATTAAAAAATATATCCAAATAACGTGTGTGGACCTAACATACGTCCTTCGTATTGCCAGGGGTAATACGTCTTATTTCCCCACCCTGTCCCAAAAACCTAAATTAAAAAAGTTGCTGCTCTGTCTCTCCTGAGCTCATAAAAAATGGGGGAAAAAATTCCATGCTTCTAAGCGCAATATTCGCTGAGATATTTAAATTCAAATATCGCTTTAAATAAGAGGAAAAAATCGCAAAACGAAAGAGATAATCTAGTTATATGCTGTTTTTCCCCATTTTCAGCGATTTTTTTCCCCATTCAAATATTTAGTGAATATTACACGTAGAAGAATGTTTTTTTTTTTTTTTTTAATTTGGTCTTAGAAGAGGCAGGACAAAACATTTTAGTTTGTTTTTCTTAGAACTGGGTGTAAGAAGAATAGGTTTTTATTATATTTTTTTATTTTAATACCTATGCAACAAACCTTCGCAACATAGTTGACGTATCTGATAACACTTTCGTTGGTTACTTTTTCTTAATAGGAAGTATGCTTTAGGATAGTTAGGTAATAGCACGAAACGATGAACCTCTTCGCTAATGCATGAAGTAGAGATAACTGGATACCAAGTGGAGATAGTTGGAAAGAAAAGTAACATTCCTCTGCAGGGGAATTGAACCACCAACCTCGCACTTTCCGGGTGCGTGCTGTACCATTAAGCTGCAGAGGACAGACGTTTTCTTTCCTAAGAACACTGTGTTCCTTTTTTTGGACTGAACGGGCCTGCCCAATAGACAGTCCCCTAACTCGGCAACAGCTCGTAACGAAATTAGCCTAAAGATAGCGACATATGGCGATAATATGGACCTCACACTTTACACAAATATGACCGATAAGTCTGCTTGAGGTTTCCAGAGACTGTAGCTAATGGCAATATAAGGAAATTACACGTCACCACATTTGTTTCTTCCACAGGATTGCTGATAACTAAACACAATATTCCATTAAGAAAACAAACAAAAATTAATGAAAAACTGAAAATTAATAAAAGAAATAACTGCAGAACTAATGATAGTTTTGCCTAAAAGTGAGAAAGATAATGATTCGAATATAATAATAACTCGAAGTTTTTATTAAAAGTTTAATGTCCATGAAAAAATTACGCTCCGTCCAACTGCCGGTTTGATTCATGGCCCTGAGCCAAACGCAGTGATCAACGGTAGAAACAAAGGGGTGCAGTAGGTCGCAAGCACCCCCCCCCCTCAGAAGTTACTCAGAAATCGAAATCCCATAAATTAAGATCAAGTCGAGTGTTTCGCGGGTGCATAACATTCCCGAACGGCAAATTCGCGCTAAGACTTGCATAGTTTCCCAACTCGGAGTTCGTGAATTTTCCAAGCGCGTGAAACGCACGCTCGACACGTATTGGCTCGATAAAATTGAATCGAAAGTTTTTGCTGCACGTCTAATTTCAGCTAGCGCAAACCAACTACTTTAGTAGTTATAGTTACTCGATAGACTTTAAGTTTCGGTATCTCGTGACCAGTAAAACATAGATGTGAGGCGAGGTGAGAAGTCAGACTTAACAACCTATAAGTTTCATTTCTACCGCGCAAAATTCTAAAGCAAGGTTTTCCTAGAAGCAGGTTTCTACAGCGCGTGCAGCGTGAAAACTCTGATTGGTAAAAAAAAACCCTGAATTTCAAGTTTTTAACCAATCAGCGTTTTCACGCTGCACACGGCACAGAAATTCTAACTTTGGGAAAACCTGGCATAAAACAGATTGTTTTTTTTTTAATTCAGCTGCGCGCATCATCTGTTCAAAACACGCCTCAATGTACCCAAATTTTGTGTGCAATTTTATTTCCATGTTTAATTTTGATATTTGTTGTTTGATGAGTGAATCGTTTTCCTATTGTACCAAAAAAAAAGTGTTTATTTTTAATGTTTTCAAACAATTCGCTCTAAAAATTCGTCTAGTATTTTTTGATTGAAATAGACAAATGTATTACAAATATGGAGATCCATTAATATCAGAGGAAAGGTTGCCCAAAACAAGATCCCTTTATACGTTCAGAATCAATTCACAAACAATATGATCAATAATGAGGATGAAAGTTGCCAAATAAAAGGCCACCAAATCCCTATACTTAAGCGATAAAGGATAAAAAAGGAGAAGAAAAAATAGCTATCTAAAGTGCTAAATGGAGCAAAATATCAGCAACCACTTTATACCATATCTGCGAAACCTATCAATATATTTTTTTCCCGTGTGTAGATAGTAACAAATAAAAAAATGGATAAATCAGATAACAAGTGGTAAAACACACACACAAAAACATTAATTAAAAAAAAAATACATAGCTACAAAAACTATGGATAGAGTAAGAAATACAAGAATTAAAAAAAGATAGAAGGATTTTCCGAGCAGAAAAATAAGTACGTGACTATCCTTTGAATGAGATAATGATAAAGAAACGTTTTTTCATTTGACTTTTCTTTTTTATACGTCTCTTCTTGGATGCACCCATTTTTTATATACGGTATTTTCTTTATTATTTTCTTATTACGTGAAAATGCCACACAACAGATCCGTGGAGTTTTTATGAGGATTCAGGACGTTAGAATAAGTGAAGGGAGATATCTCAAAAGAACTCAGCGGGAGTGATTTGCACAAAAAACGAATAAAATATCAAAACTGATGGCTGGACGGAGAAGAAACTTGTATATATATATATATATATCTCAGAATCAGTTTGAGTTCTGCCATCAATTCCGAAATGAATGCTTACAGTCAGCAACAAAGCTATTCGTCTTCAAAAGAACAGAAAACAGAAAAAAAAGGAACGGAATCCGAAAAAGAAGCCATGCCATTTTTTTTCCCCCGGTTTATTGGAAGAAGTTGAGTCTTCAAAGTCATTTCTAGACTTTATGTTTCAAACTCCTTCAACGCTTAGAGTAAAGTATCCATAATCCCAGCAATCTGATTTCATTCGCAGGATTTTCGTTTTGATACACGGCCACCTTTTTGTTTTTCATCACTCTCATTTCGCTTCTGTCTATACAACAAGAAAAAAATTTATCCAATAGCTATTAAAAATATTAAACAGTTCTGAGTAGATGAAATCAATAGGCTTTGTGGGTATTCTACCGAGGTGAATGAAAAAAAATGTATTTCTCCTCTCGACCTGGAATGGAACGCAGGACCTCTTGCATACCAGCCAAGCGCATTGACCATTATACCATAGAGAGACGATACTTTTTTTCCTTAAAATGCGCACAGTAGCGTGACTTCCTGAGGCGTGCGTGTTTTAAAGAAAAAAATATCGGCTTCTTTTTTTATACGAGGCATCTTCAATCCGTTGCTCGCGATTACTACGGGGCTATCCCGAAGTACCCAGAGTGCTCGATGCTTTTTTCCAATTTCGCGCTCGCGAGCACTTGATTAAACACATTGTAGAAACTGCATTCTAGGATTTGAATCATACTGGTTTCGTGTATTCGTGCGTCAAACTTGCCGTAAGGGTGCTCTTCTTTTGATGATGGGTACAGGCAGTGCTCGCGACTGCAAAGAAAAAAAAGTTGAAGACCTCTGCTATATGCTATAATGGTCAGTGCTCTTGTCCGGTATGCAAGAGGATTCTGCTTTGAATTCTCGATGGAGAGAAACGATATTTTTTCCCTGTTCACCTTTTGGCATAATAACCAGGAAACCTATTGATTTCTTCTATCTCAGCCGAGCAAAAAATAATCATCCAATTCTAAGTAAAGTCGGCACCGCTTATTAGAAACAAGGATAAAGTTATCATTCTGTTATTGCTATCACTTTTGCAAAGAACGGAACAAACCATACGAAACTATAGGCTATATATCATGGCATAGGAAAAAAAAATATTTAAATTTATCGGGACGGGAAAATGTTACTTTTCTTTTCCGTCGATCAATTGTTTTTGATTTTTCTTTCAATTTTTATCTTTTTTTCCGTTGTTTGTTGTTTTTGGTCATTCTGATGTTAAGCTTTAACAAAATTTAATTTTTCCCCCTATAAGTTATCGTCATCCAGCTGCAAGACTGTGTAGGAGACTGCAAGGTGTCATCTTTACCCCCTTCTTTTGTTGACGTACATTTTCGTGATCAATGTCGTAATATGCCCTTGGTATTCGCCGTGGTCTACGTACGTGTGGAATTGCTTTTGGTCTTCTTATACTGGAGGCAAATGTATGAAAAGAAAAAAGAAAAAAAACATCGTTTTCCTCCAGTTCCTAATCAGTTTGTTTCAAATGACCAGATTCAAATTTCTTTTCCCGGGGAAACTTTCTCAAGGGGTCTGCGAAATGTATTGTACATTGACAAAAATATCGTAATCGTGATATACATTGGATCAGTGATTCTTAACATTTTTCCATCTCGCACCCCTAGTACAATATGACTTACCTCCTCGCACCTCCCGCCACGGATAATCAGTTTTTTATTCGTTATTTTTTTTTCCTGTACTTAATCACATTAATTGTTTGTTAATTTTCATAAACTATTTTACATATTATTTAATATTGTTTTTCGGCTGCTGTTAATATTTAAATTTGGCTTCTTTTTTAATTCAAAAAAAAGAAAAACATTTACTGTATTTTAGAGTTTTGCGAAATTTGGAAAAAAGTTTGAATGAATTTTTCTTTACTTATTGATTCTAGCCGGTACAACAATATACGGGCTGTCCTGTAAGTCCCAACTGGACATCATCTGATCAAGCTTTCGTCGTAAAGAAATGATTTCAATTTTACCTATTAACGACAACACTTATTTTTAAAAACAAAAGTAATGAGTGGAACCTCTTCCACCATTTATTCGCAAAGAAAAAACTTAAAATTTAGAATGGCAAATTTTCTTACAAACCGGCGTTGATTAAAAAAAAATCTCCAAAATGTGTTAAAAAATCACCCTGTACTACTTTTGACAGTGAAAATAGTGTCATAAAAAATAAACTTTAATTTAATATTAATTTAGTCTGGTAATTTTCTAAATTGGAACCGTACCTTTCTGCATCATAAAGGCAGAGTCAGCACTCGTAGGACACCCTGTATATATGTTTGTTTGACACTTTGATCTAATTTTCAGACTTTTCCCTGAGCCATGCTCAAAGCGGTGTCAAATCTGAGCGCCGCATGGTAATAACTAGGGCTGGCCTGATTAATCGATTAATCGGGTCGGTTAATTGTCAATTATTAATCACAATTAAAAATTTTAGTTGAGTTATAGTTTTTTCATAAATTTTAGTTTAGTTCAGTACTCGATGAATTCGATTCAAATTTGAATAAAAAATCCGTACCATTTTGTTTATTCAACGTGACCGGTTAGATGTCTTAAATTATATTCCTAGGTATAATATCTCGGAGAAACGGCCATATTTAAAAGTATTTAAATCAAATTTTGATGAAATATTTTGACGTGGAGGAAAAATACATGTCGATTCAAAAAAATATCTTATATCGGTGATGATTTGAGTTTCCAATTGCGTTTCATGGAAGTTTTTGAACACGCAAGACCAAAATTTGTTGTCCCCACTGGGAACAGCAGTTTTCGTTTTCGGGAATCATCATCTCCCCTTCCCCATCACCATCAATACCATTTAGGAGTAGTTCCAGGGAAAAAGTAACATTATGAAGATCGAAAGTGATTTCGAAATCGGTGACCAACCTAAAATGACTGAATTTCTAAAAAAAAAAAAAAAAAAATGACAAGATTCTAGGGAAGAGAAATTCCAGGATCATTCTGATAACAATGCTCAGGATTTCTTGAATCATAAGCCCTAATTTTCTATTATATTCTAGTTTTTGTGTGTGTATATAAATATATATATATATATATATATATATATATCTCAGTTAACGTAAAAAAAGTTACCTAATACGTCTGTTATAAATAGCACATTTGCGAAAATAATCAATTAAAATTTGATTAATCGATTTAATTTTTTTGGTTAACCAGTAAAAATTTCAATCGATTTTCCCAGCCCAAGTAATAACACGAGCTGCAATAATGTAAATAAACTTAGATGTATTTTGGATATTAATGTGTGTGTGTGTTTTTGTTTTTTTTTAATTATATGATCATCACGTATTCCCAAGAGTATTAAAATCCGTCCAGGGAATCTGTTATTGTGTTAGTAGACATCTATTCCCGAACCGGGATTCGAACCAAAATCTGCGCAGTCAGAAGATAGCTCCATCATCAATGGACTGCCAGGCGGCAAGTTCAGTGTTTAGTCCAATTGTTACTTCGCGAATTTCATGAGAAACATTTCTACAAACTAAAGTCTGTATGCCTGTATAACTCATGTTTTCTTAAGAATCGAAAAATTTGATTTTTATCACCATTTCGAGTTTTCTTAATAATAAGTCAGCATGTTGTAATTTTTTCTATCTCGCACCCTTAGTTAAGAACCACTGCATTAGACCCTTACCCCCCCCCCCCTACAATGGCAGAATGGCAAAAATGCTGTGTTTTAACTCAAAGGAAAAAAAGACAAAACACAGCAAACAACGAGAGATTGAACGTTTTGCAACCAATTACGTTGAAAAGATAGACAAAGTTGTCCCGTTTTTCCTATACTGGTCTACCATAAGTCCCGTTCAACCAAATGGGATGTATGTGTGTTTATACAAGATTCATTGGAAGACTGGTTATTTGTGGAGATGAAGATTGCAAGGAAGAAAATTCATCACTGCCCCCACGGGGTCTCGAACCGCGGTCTCTCGCTTGCCAGACGAGTGCTCTACCATCTAAGCTATGGAAGCAGACGGAATTTTTCAACCTTGGAGCGTATATATATGTTGAAAGGCACCGTACATGGACGGCGTGAACAATCAACTAATACCTCGTGAATGACATACGCCAACCGTACTTTCAACACATATATATGCTCCAAGGTTGAAACATTCTCTCTGCTTCCATAGCTTAGATGGTACAGCACACGTCCGGCAAGCGAGACACCGGGGTTCGAGTCCCCGTGGAGGCAGTAAGGAATTTTCTTCCTTGTAATCTTCATCTCCACAAACAACCAGTCTTTCAATGAATCTTGTATTAACAAGTGGAGAGGACATTTCTAAATATATGTATGTTTGCCGTACTTGCAAACGTGGAATTTCCGGATATCGTTTTTTTTTTTTTTGCTAACCGGAGTCCGTATGTGATCACATTAAGCAGCGTGAACTGCATTTCAGATCTACATTTATAGAACAAGACCGGGATTTAAAATTGCTCATGAAATATTGATATCACTTGTAATTTGTGAATCATTACTATGGTTGTTACTAGTTAGCGCTGTTGATAAAATATTCACATATCAAGTAATTTTCGTATATAATAAGCTTGTTAAGTATGATAAAATGTTATCGTTTGCACTAGCAACGATAATTCTAAATAAACAAAGCTGGAAATATAAGTTTTTATTTACATTATTTTCAATATGTATCGTTATTGAAATAAAACGAAATGCGGGATACATACTTTCATGAGAAGAATTACAATTTTGCAACGTAGAATATTTCCCTTAAAAGAATATATGTAATGAGATATTTACACATACTGTAAATATTAATTGCACGGATTTCGCATCGTTGATATATTTGGATGAAAATAAATTTTTATATAAGAGAAATTTAAATTTTTCATAATTTATGAACAATGCGAAGAAAACACAGAGTGCATAGGGAAGTTCTGTTACCATAGACTAACTCACGAAGCATTAATCCTAGAAGCTTACTTCGACACAGAACGAGTATTCAAATAACGTGTAGACCTCAGATACGTCATTCATGTTGCAAAGTTCTGTACAGTTATTAAAAAAAATTAACTTGTTATTTTGTTACCTTGTCCTAAAAACCCAATTAGAAAGATGCTGTCCTATCTTTTCTGAGCCCTCCCTCCATCCAAAAATTTACGTTTTCGAGTGCAATATTCGCTGAGATATTTGAATTTGGAATCACCAAAAATTAGGAAATAACCGTATATGAAGCATAGAATTAGCTTGTTCGTTAATTTTTGTTTCTGAAAATTGTAAGAAGTTGTGTCTTTGAAGTTGCCCTTTCTAATTCCTTGAATTTATGTTTGAAACTCCGTGAAACAGTAAAGTATCCATAATCATAGCAATCGGATTTCATTACGAGGATTCTTGTTCTGACACACGGCCATGCTTTGTTTTTAGTCACCTTTTCCTCGCTTTCGGCTATACAACACCAACAAATTTATCTGATAGCTATTGAAATATAAATGGATGTAAAAGTAATATCTGAGAGCTTAATTTATAGAACAAGAGAGAAACGATAATTTTAAGGCAAATATTGATACCACATGTAATTCGTGTATCATTAGTGTTGTTGTAAAACATTGACTAATTAGCGCTGCTGATAAAGTATTTACATATCAGACATTCCCCTTATGTAATTAACTTATTATGTTTAATAAAGTATTATCATATACGCACGCAATGATCATTCCATCAGAAAAAAAAAGCTAATAATATTATTGTCTATTTACATGACATTCAATGTACTTTTATGAAACAAATGCGGGATATATTTTTTCTGGGCACAATTATAAATTTCCAGCGAAGAAAATGTTTCTGTTGAAATATTTACACGAAAAACATAATGCAAATATTATGGGGAAACATTTCACATCGTTTATATTTAAATGAAATTACCTTTTCATGAGAGTAAACTACATTCCTCATAATTTACAACCAATGGGAAAAATATACAGAATATATTCAGCATTGGAACGAGAAAGCCAGAATGATGAAAAGAAACACTGAGTACAGATTAGTGAATGATCCGAGTGAGATGAAATAAAATACGTAGTTGGATTCATCAAAAAAATAATATGCTAGAAATAAACATATAGAGGCTAAGTTGATTTGAAAATATTTACGAAAAACAAAAAATTTCCTTCGTCAAAGGAATATCTGAAAAAGAGTTTACTTGGGGAAAAAGATGTTAATGATGGACACAAAACTACCCGATACAAAACGATGTTCAGATAATTTTTGCTTGCAAGTTACATGCGCAAAGGGGTTAGTACTCTGTAGGTGTAGCCGAAACGTTTGGTTTAATTGCTCCAGAATCAACGTGATATCTGAATTGTAGAAAATAAGAGAACATCGATAACATGAAAATCCAAATTTTGTCTTAAAAATGTTATTACGTTGCAGACAATTTTAGTTTAGTTTCTTCTTGTCGCAGCAATTACGTCGAAGTAGCGACAGTTATGCAATAATATAATATGATATTTTTTGGTGACATGTTAGGAACTTGTTTCAGTCTTGATGATAGTTGTGAAATTTTCAACACAACAAGAATAAAAAACAGGCCGTATATTGATTTCCAAATCCATATTGAAATTGCATACATGTCATTAAAAAAAGTGAATTTCAGTCAAATATTTATGAATTATAGATTTCACGTTCTGTTTAATTCGACATTCTCTCTCTCCCCAACAAAAACTTAAAAATAACATTGGGATCGAATACGGATACAATTTCTGTTTCTTACATGCGATAACGCGATTTCCCATAGCAAAAGGTGCCTTCTCAAATCATTTTACATTAGAAAATAATAAATCGTTCTTCTAGATTCTATCGCCAAAGCTCTTAAGAATATTGACGGAACTGACTGCAACATTGTTCCCTTCCAAACGCACCAATTAGTGTTAAGTGATAGTGAAAAATGAACATGTTTGTTCACTTTTTTAAAGATATGGATCTAAGTATACGGAAAAGGATAAAATAAAAAATATACATTTGATATGTTTGTTTCACAGCCCCCCGATACTGTTCTTTTATTCGATATGTTTCGAAACTTTTAGCTTGAAACAATCTTCTACCGATAAAGAACATATTTCCAATATTCTAGAAGTGCGAATTGAATCGTTTTATAGGATGGGAACGTTGCAATAAAAATATAGCGTTTACTGGGGTTTATTTCGCCTCTTTTCTTCATCGTATCTACTCGAGCTTTTTTCTTCGGGAGATATAAATGTTTTGTTATCTGTGAAAACACTATTATGAAAAAGACCTTGTAAAATTCCATTTATTTATTCTGGAAACAACTCGAATAGACCTGAATATACATTACATTTTTATGCTGGTGTCGTCAAATGACGCAACGCCTTCTCGGTTTATTTCATTTTTCCTCAAAATCTAGAACATTGTTTGAGGATGCATAGTGCTATTTCATCTACAATGACAAGCATTATATCGATCTTCACCCCATCGCTCTGGAGAAAAATGTTTTATTCTTGATAGAAAATAATGCATATTCCATGACTCACTTGGCATGCAATTTACATCTAATATCTCTATCTTTCAAATAGATGCTCGCATGAACGCATTAAATCTAGCGAAAGATATTCATGATAAATCCAAGTTTAGCCTCGGCTTCCTTCACAGTTAAGGTTTTTATCCTCCGTTCGTAGGTGATGTCTGCCTATGCTTCATTTGAAACTGCCGATGTTTGTCTCTGTCTCAATCACAGCTGAAGATACTGCCTCGGCTTCATTCGTACTTGCAGCTGAAGATGTTTTCCTCCGCTCCGTTCGGAGTTGAAGATGCTTGGTTTTGTTTTATTTGAAGCTAACGAAGCCTGCCTCGGCCTCATACACACTTTGAAGATATCTGCCTCGGCTTCTCATTCACAGTTTAAAATGTCTATATTTTACTCCATTCGTAGCTAAACATATCTGCCACGGCTTCCTTCACAGCTGAAGATATCTTACTCGCTCCGTTCATAGTGATGATATTTGCGTTCACACTTCATAAGAAGCTAGAATTACCTACCTTGGCCTCATTCACAGCTGAAGATACCTACCTTGGCCTCATTCACAGCTGAAGATACCTACCTTGGCCTCATTCACAGCTGAAGATACCTGCCTCGACATCTTTAGCTGAATCCAGAACTGGGTGATTGGAGTGGTCGCTTCTCCCAAGAGCCAAAAAATATTGGAAAATTTGTCTGTCATGTGTGTGTCTGTGTGTGTAAAATACACGACAATTCAACGAACGTACGCAATAAATCACCTGTCCGCCACATATCGCCCTGGATCCCCGCCGGCCGGTTTATTGTCACTGACGCAATTTACTATCGTTTTACGAGCGTCCCACTAAAATTTTGAACTGAATAAATATTTGCTATGGCACATTTTAAAATATTGAATATGATAGATGATCAGCAATGAGAGTAAAACTTTTCTGTGACAGTTGACCCCCCCCCTCTTCCTAAAATGCAAATGACGACATCACTTCATCTTGTTAGTAATCACTATCAGCGAATCATGAATCAACATTTAAAATTTAATCGTTTCAAAGAAGCAACAGCAAACTTCCAGACGATAAAATTTACACTAGCGTAAGTCGGTAATGTCACCTCTGAAGACTGCAACCATAGCAGTGAGTGAAACATTCATAAAGAAACTACGGTAATTTGGACCGAATGCGAAACAGCCGGGGAATTTCATTTCTCTTCTTTACACTCCGCCCGTATCTTTTCGTTATATCCATTTTTCCGTGTGTGTTTGGTGCGTGATGCCCATTTTTCAAACCTGACTGTGAAAAATTGCAAATTAAATGCAAAAAAAATTCGATCGGTCAATTCGTTCTTTTAGAACAGAAGAAAGTTGTAATCAAACAAAGTGTAAATGTATAAAAGAAAAAAACACTTTGAACGCAATTTTCTCAAATTACAGTTTTTGAGCCCATCTGTAAGATAATAATAATAATAAAAATTATAAACTATTTCACCAAAACTTCTAAAATTTTGGACAAATGTTTATTCGACACATGGACCTCGAACTTTAATATCTATCTTTTCGTTAGATTTTCATGATTTTTTTTTTAAATTTGAAATAAATATAATAATTTCAAAATTTCAAACATCTGAATTCAACACTTAAATAGAATTCCCATTAGTCAATTGCTAAATCGGAGGTTCATTTCATTAACACACGTCGAATAAGCATTTCAGCAAAATTTTAGAATTTTTAAAGCGATAGATTTTTTTCCCTTCAATTTTACGAATGCGCTCAAAAACTGCAATCTGAGAAAATCGCGTTGAAAATGCTTTTTTCTTGTATTCATTTACACTATAATTCATAATTCATTATTTCTTTCTTTTATTTTGAATGAAAAATAAATAAATCGATTGACACGGAATTCTCTGAATTTGAGTTGCAATTGAATGAAATATTATGAAAACATTTCTGAAACACATTGATTTCAATGATTTTATCGCAACCCGACTCTTAATTCTTGTACATACATAACAATCTGTTTCGATAATTTCGGAAACACGACAGATTTCATTAATAGATTATTTATTCAGCATTAATTAATCCGCTTCTCTTACCAAGAGTGAGAGTTCAGAACCCTGTGATTTAATGAAGCATCAAAAGTTTAGTACGTCCTGATACTGGCTAATTTATTATCCAAGTTTCAACGAATCAACAGAATAATAGAAGCTCTTAATATGTATATCTCTTGAACTTTCCATGTCATTCAAAAGAAAATTGAAAGTATGTACCGTACAATCTGATCGGATGAAACCTCCACCAAGCGATTGATTAGACGAAGTCGTTCCGGTGTCTACTTAATTTTCCATAAAATTAGTTCATCCTAGATGAAAGCATCGAAGAAACTAAATTAAACGAGTTTTAGAGAATGATTGCACCAAGATTGAATAAGGTCATGAAGGAGTTAATGAACAAACTAAATTACTAGCTCTACTTCCCGAAACCCTAAAACTAATAGATGTTCTTCTGAATTTTTTTTAATTCTTATTTTCTGCTTAATATCTAAAGTTTTTATTAGAATGGCCATCAGGACATCTCACGGAAAGTTGAACATCTCGGCAGATGAGGAAAGTCATTTTGGTGCTTTTATACCCGGATATTTCTTTCACCTCATGCAATCCTTAAGAGATTCACTTAATACCTTCACAGGATGTATTCTCCAGTCCGTCTTCTGGATTACTGAGGATTTGCTTAATCCTCAGAACGTCTACTCTACGGCCCACATTCAAGGGAAGACAAATGAACACAATATTATTTTATTTCTTCTGAGAACCACTATCACATGGGTATTATTTTCTTTTCATTACACACGCTGTGTATATATATCAATGAAGATCTTCTTCTGAGAAAAGATTCGGATTAATAGTACCGAAAGCCTATTAGAAATATTTAATATTAAATGTTATTTCTCATATATTATACTCATAAAAAGAAGATAATATGTAGGCAAGTAAGTACTGAATTATTATTATTTAGATGATATCGCAGTGTAAAATATATTAATCATAAATTCAATCTAAAATTCATATAGTGAGTTTAGTGAAACAATAACTATGAAATCCCCTAAAGAAAAGTCAGATCCACACACACAATAACATTTTCAAATAATGGACTATAGGATTTATTATTGCATACGTTTGACAAAAATTTTGCACACTATTTTTCATACATATATAATTCGTAGATATAAAGTACAAAGTTATTATTCGCGTGTACACATTTCCCATGATTCTAATGAAAAACTTCTGCATGGCTTTATTAGTAATGCGTATGGAAAATGTTAGACTACTGATATGAAACTAGATAAAGATGACCATAACAAATATGGATGTCATATATTTGTTATGAACATCGGTTTCTCAGCCACCTGGTTGAACATCTTGCCTGTTGTGGTTTTGCATTTTTATTAAATAATTTTTTTTTGAAAGAAAAAGAAATTACAATTAAATTGGAAAAATGTCTAACTCACCTTGGATATACAGTTTTATATTAGTAGTCTAAAATTTTCTCTTCCACATGCATTACTAACAAGCCCATGCAGAAGTTTTTATTGGGATCATGTGTACAGGTTAAACATATGAACAAAAAGCACCATCATCTAAAAAAAAGAAAAAAATATACATTATTCACAAAACTAATGACACCTAATTACGTTGGTTTCAAAATACAAGGGTAATATTCATGTTCACTTCCAACATTTCAACAAACTAAAAAATAATTCGGTACACTTCCCTTCCATTATCAATATTTGCCCGACGCTAAAGATTATCGCCAGAGGGTGTTTTAGTCAACACTAAGACACCTTTCGATGACACAAATTTAAATACTTACCGTATATATTTTCTTACGTATAATCATCAAATGCAAATTTCATGCATCGATTAGAGATCATAAGAAATGGGGAGTGCTATACATCACGTTTTCATAGAAAAAAATGTAGATTAAAAATAAAAAAGAATGCTAGGATCTCTTGTTGGAAAGGGTTAAATTGGTGCTATGCCATTTTATCATGAGTATAAAGTTTTTATACTTTTTCGCAATGTTTGAAAATTTGCAAGAGAATAAATATTGAAGACATCATCGTAGTGGCATAGCATAGTATAGCGTATTTAATCGAAAACATACGTTCAAAATTTGAAATAAACCAGTGGTTAAGTTAAAACGTATGAGATCACACATAATGCATAATCCGTGGATTATTCTGAGAAAACTATAGTAATTTAATTGGGCATTAGCCCCATTTTCTCTATCATAATATTACCTAAGTAGTATCCTAGGACGATAGGAGACGCGGAGCTTGTTCTGGTACTCCGCAACCACTAGCAGCGGCAATGACGAGACCAACCACTGACGCTGTAAAAACGTTGAGAAGAAAATAACAGCCTTTCGCTGACGAGTGAAATCTCTCAATTATTTGGGACCGTTTTCAAATAATTTTGGACGTCTTGTTTTTCTAGAATATAACGCTACTTATCTTCGGATCTTACTGAATCTAGACTATCCATCTCTTCTGGGAAGATTCTGATGTAACACATACTCTGCTTCTCTAACAATTTCTAAACATACGATTGAATAAATGGCGTACCGTGAAGCTTTTGAAGTTCCACCATCCGTGAGAAATGGATTTCCACGTAACATTAGGTTTGTATAACACAACATTCTCGGATAGAAACGCAAGATGGATTCCAATCTGCGATGTTGTTTTCTTTGAGATTTGCGTGAACTTCGTTTCTACTCGGAGGCATCAATTGTTAAAAGTTTCCTCCTGGTTACATTTTTCAAAATATGAATTTCACCACTTAGTGGCAGCTACTGGAATCTCTCTCTCTCTCTCTTTGAGAGTTTCGGAAATACACTATTCCGAGAGAAAAATAGATTCTATTCCAGAGGGAAGTATATAGATATATATTTTCGCTTTTTCCCCTTAAACATTCTGTACTCAAGGATATATATCCTTTCAATGTGTGTAAAGGAATAGAAAATAAAAATTTCCCAAAAAAAAAATTCGTATATATAAAATATAACCAACTCCAGCAGGGAGCGATATTTCAAAATTCCCAAAATTTTTGGATCATCAGGTTTCATATCTTCGGTGAAACTTCGAATCGATGCCCGTAAGAAATTTATTTCAGCAGGCGAATTTATTTCTTTTTATTTGGTTTTCTTCGGATTTCTTATTGTAGGATAAAGAAAAATCTAGATTTTCACAGTTTTTTTTTCTCCCCCGTTCTGTGTGTTCTTCAGATCAATGCCTTATTTCTAAATTCTTTATGTTTGAAATACACATGTTATTATTATTTTTTTTTTCATTTTTGTCTTGGGAATTCTGTCCTATATTTATTTTTTATATTCTTGAAAAAAGTTATTTTTCCGTATGTTTAACCAATTGTAATACTTTTAAAGTTGAATGTTTGAAAAAAAATTCTTACTGAATAAAATTGTATTTTTTTTTTAAATATACGTGTTTGTTATCTATATCTATCTGAAAAAAAAGCTAACATGCTTTATTCGTGATAGATAAGTAGCAGTGGCAGTTAGTATGTAAGAATGGTTCTGTATAAATGCCGAGAGTAATTTTGTTCATCAATAAATAAGAAAATAAATTAAACTAATTAAGTAAAACGTATTTTATTATATATTTATGACGAGCGTCTTTTTGTGAAATTTGTTCTTTTTATTCTGCATGATTTCTTGTCTGATACTGGAATATCTCAATTTTAGACATCATGTAATTTTCACCTCTAATATTTAGACTTTAACTATAGTGTATCGCATTGTACGGAAACTAATGAAAGATGTATACCTGCATTGCAAACATTGGGACTAGCGGAAAATCTGTTAATTTAACACTAGAACAGCTGGATTTTGGACTAACATAAAACCGCCGTTATGAGTCAACTTGACCTCCCATAAGAAATTCAAGCCCTATTAAAAGTAACTGTTGCTTGATGAATAATATTTATAAGACCAAATACACAGTGATACCTCGTTATATCATTGACCTTTTTTAATGTTGGCCTGTTTATAACATCAGTTTTTCGAAAGTTCTGCTAGCATAATTGACAAAACGTTTTACTCGTTATTAATTAAATCACTCCGCTTATGAAGTCCATTTGAATTTTGTGTCTAGAGATGACGTTATACCCAGGCGTGGCTGTATGAAATTTAACTTTTTCATGGCTTTTGCATGAGTACAAATTATAATAGAGCAAAAAAAAGGCGGTATGACTCAACACTTTATAAATTAGTACATGCCTCAAAGCGAAATTATACTCATGAACATGAACTATCAGTGAACCCCATAATATGTTCTAATATTCATTCGTCATCAGCACAAGTTAACAGTATTCACGCTTGACATTGGCTGCAGCACATTTTCCCCAAAATGGTTTCTAGCATCATTCGCAGCAGTTAGAAGCGTTATTCGGCCTCTTGCACAGTTGAAAGACACCATTGTTTTGTTTTGCGGTGTGTAGGAGAATCGGAGATCATTTGTTGCGGAAAGCACCAGTACAAGAGGAAATCCTCGATGTGAGGCTGTGGAGTCAGAGGATTCCTTGAAAGTTATGCATTAAGTGTGGCAATGGCAATAGTACTTTTTAAAATGCATGAAGAGGATACCTGTGAGTTCCGCATCTTGCAGTGTATTTCCTCAGCATCTCCCCTGCCACATTTAGTGCAATTGTAATAAGTGACAGTGTTCGACTTTTTTTTGTACTGTCATCTGCAGACACATTTCTGTGCAAGGTGCATTCTTTTTGCTCTTGTACCTATATATCGTGATATATACTCGTAGATATCTATCTATCTGTACATCGCGACGAGTGTGTTGTTTATATTTGTCAATGCAACAGGGCGAAATTGGGAATTGAGGTGGCACGTGCAATTTTTCTTTTTCGTCACAGAAACTCATCTACAAGTTTCACAGACGTAAAATAGTTGTTAGTTGTGATGGTGCGTCTAGACTTTTTATACGTGGTTACAGCAATACCACTCTCCCCCAGTGTTGTGTATTGATTGGTCACTTTTTAATCTTTTCCCAAATACAGACAAGCGTTAAAAACATATTTTGAAGATTTCGCAACACTTGTTAACCAGAACTTGATGCCAAACTTATTTGTCATGTATTGGATCAATTCGCATCATTATTTACATGGTAACAAGTGCTCATCAACGATTATTCTTGGTCGAGGTCTATGCGCTAATAGCAAGTTTTCCGTCAGCATGTACCAAATGTCTGAAGCGAAAGCAAATCTGTTAGTAGCCAGACGCTCAGCTCCGATGCTTCAGACGTCAAGTCTAAGATAGCGCATGATTTCATAGTACCGATTGCGTGACATTGTTTCTTTGAACACAGGTGGTCCCCAATACTTATTTCACGGATCGACTACAGATATTTACTTTATTATCGATCATTTTTCATATGGGGTCAAAATGACCCCTGTTGGCTGTTCTAGGTTATTTCCACGATTATTTATTTTAATAATTAACCCATCATCATCAACAACAACCATTTTCAATCCATCGCTGGATGAAGGTCTCCTCTAAATTCTTCCATTCTGCTCTGTCTGAAGCTTTAGCCATCCAATTGACTCCTGCCACTCTAAAAAGAATTAACACATAGAAATATAAAAATTTGTCACAGTATTCCCTGAAGCATTTTAAGAAAAGTTAGAAAATACCAGCTTCGACGTTGCATTGTGTGTTGAGATAACGCAGAGAAAATTGGAGTGTTAATACAAAGGGTGTTCTGTTAATGGACTGAGAAACTCAGAGGATTTTTAGTAGGCATTAAGGGGGACAAAAAACTACAATGGAACATGGTGTCGCAAACCACGTTGAGAGGGTGAAAATCGCGAAAAACGCCATTCGATGTTACATACCCAAGGAGCTGGATTGGACGCACGGGACCCGTTTCTTGACCTCCACGTTCGCCGGATCTCAATTCGTGTGACTTTTTCCTATACGGTAACCTTAAATCACTCGTTTATGTGACGCCTGTGGACACACAGGAGGATCTCTTAGTGCGGATTGTCGTCGCTGCGGCAGACACCAAAAGCATACCTGGTATCTTCGAGCGAGTCCGGGAATCGTTTTACGTTGTTGTAGACTGTACAATGACGTCAGCGGCCGCCTCTTAGGTAAAAATTGATAGACATTACTCAAATATAAAAAACGGAAACTACGTTGCGCGCCGTAATATTAACTTTTAATCAAATTTTAAGCATTCCAAAATGCATTAAAGATCATTATTCAAATATAATCAATCATTTTGAAGAAACATTCAATTTGATCTGCCCTGAGATTAAATGAAATCAACAATTAAGTATTTCGCAAAAATGAAAGAAGAGATTACAGTCGAACCCCGTTATAACGAACGCCAAGAGACAGGAGGAATCACTTCGTTAAAACGAAATTTCGTTATAAAGGAATTCCAGGTAACCTAGCATTTTTCTTATGTCAACTTATTTGGGGGATTAAAAAAGAGTTCGTTAAAAACGAGATTTTCGCTATAACGGTATTCATTAAAACGTGATTCGACTGTATATGGGAATATGCCACTCTTAGAATGTCACACAATGGGGGGAAAAATGAGACTTACTAAGGTACTGTCCATCTCCACTGGCTCCCTTGCTGCCAAGGGACGGCTAACAGGCATTGAATACAGCATTTTAAAGGGGTTCCCCCCTGCTGAAGAATTATGAGCACCTCAGGGGATTACTTAAAACGCGAACCTACGCGCAAAACGGCGGCAAAAGAAGTGAGTGCAACTAAGAGATACACTCTTAGTTACACGCACTTCCTTTGCGTAACTAAGAGATACTTCTTCGTTAAAGAAAAAAGTCAAATGTGAGTGGTTAATTGAAGCATGGTAATGGAATGATATCTACATTTCTGTTCCAATGTAAGGGAGCCAATTCAGTATAACCTAAAACGTGGTGTACCATTTCACTTGTCATCGCTTTCACGCGATTGGCAAGAAATTCGGATGCTCTGTATTTAGCGAATCGGAGATAAATATGGTAACCTTGCCCAAACCTAACCACACGTTAGAAATAGGAAAAGGGGCAAAAAGGGAACAGAAAAGAAAGAAGAAAGAAAAACAAATGAGACAGTAAAACAGTATAATAAATAAGTTGGCAACAATGAAGTTACAAAGCAGATTTCTCTTTTTTGACCCTCACCCTACCCGTTGTATTTTTACTCTTACAAGAAAGATATAGAAAGATATATCATATGTAGAATAAAATCGCTATCGGGGTATACAAAAATTGAAGAGGAAAAATTATAGATTTGCAACAAAACTTCGCGATGATGAGAAGCAAGGGAAGGAAACAGAGAGATAGCCTGTCCACTAGCGTTTGGACGCAATATTTACGTCCTTGATCATAAAGTGGTTAAACTTGTACATGGAAATGTGGTAAGCAAGAGATGATAAGAAAGCGAAGGAAAGTGTGTTTCTCTGTGATTGATATGAGAACAAATCTCTCTATGTTATTTCAGAAGTGTAAATGTTTTCACGGAGAAAATAGCGTCAACGCTACAATTTATTGCAAACCTGCAAAATATACTCACATAACAATGGAGCTCGATAACGACATTTTTTTCCCTAGCTAATCGCAATTTAGTTTATGGAAACAGAATCAGCCTACTCGAATGGATATCATGTTATTAACTAATAAGAGATAATTTTTAGGATTCCCCGATTTAAGTTTGATATCTCATTTGTCTATAAAAGGAAAAAGATAAACCAACATGCATTGAATATCATAGATGGAGCTCACACATATCGCGCCAATTGTTGTGGAATGTCCACTCTGGAAGAAAATTTGTTTCTATATAGTGGGGGTACTAGAAACTTTGTGTGTGCTTCACGGAACTTTTGTCCCGATTAAGATGAAAGCCAGGACCTCCTGTGCTAATATGAAGAGAGCTACGGATTCCCCCTCCCTCTTTACTAATAAGATGAGTGCAACGAATCCCTTTAAATATTAGTATTCTGTATATAATAAGGATAATGATAATTCGATTGTGGTTAACGTTATCTTAATGAAGCTCACGGATCCCTTGAAATATCTTGGAGGATTTCCAAGCAGGTCTGAAGAAGTCTCCAAAAATTTACATTCCCGGTCGTGCATATAACTTGAAATAATAGATACCCGAATAAATATCTTGCATGCCCAAAAAATATTATCATTTCATTTACTTTAAAAAGATTATAAACAAATGGATTTATTTGCATTAAAAATATTGAAAGTGATGTTATTTGCTTTTAGTCAGAAATGTGAAATAAATATACGATAATTCGAAAGGAATTCGGTTACCTGGTGGAAACAGGGCAAACCCTAATAAAAGCTAGGACATCTTCAGAGAAGAAAATGTGCAGAGGGCATTATATAGTGTCGAATTGTAAGCCAATGGATATAATTGCCAATAGGAACTAAGCACCAGGGCCTAGTACCGTTTATTTGGTTCAGTGTTCTTCAGCTTTTTTCTGCTTCCAGACTACTGGAATTAAGCGAAAAAAATTATGAACTCGCATAAGTGGAACAAATAATTGGCGAAGCAGTGAAAAAAAATGGAGGGAAAAGAAAAATAGCAAGAGAGATTTCAAATATCGGTTCGGGACTTGAGCGTTAATACACTAACAGTAGCAAATTACATTTGTAAGACATCATAACATAGACATCTTGCCGATCTTTTGGGAATACGTGAAGATCATGTCATTATTAAAAAAAATCTCAACCTTCTGAGTAAGTTTATTTCATAATCATACTTTGCTAAAAACAAATTACGAGAAATACCGTTAAATTAGGGCATTTGCTGCCACGTATTAAATGAAAATGAAACTATCTGTTCTAATTCTTAAAACTTGCAGATTTTACTTGGTGTAGATTTTAAGCGTTAAAATACCGGTTATTATGTGTATTGGGTAATTACAAAATGTTATTCAGTGGCAAACATGCTGCACATTGTTTTAAACCAATAAGCATTTATTTTAGGAATACGCATCCATTTCATTTTAGGAATTGTAGCAGATAGTTCGGATTTATTTTTTTTTTGTTTTTTTTCAACAGGCATTCCTAGAACAAATTTTTCTATATATTTCAAGCAAAATATTTGTGCACATTTTGTTTTTCTCTTCTTGGGCAAAAAATATCAGTAGACAAAAAAATACGAAGAATCCTACGATAACTCATCCTGTGTGTGGTAAGGGTAACTATGATTTAGTACTGGGCGGGTGCCTCCGTCCTGTAATGATGTGTAAGATACATATTATGTCCGAACTTGCGGTCGTGCTGATGTCACAGCCCTTCCGATTCGGAGCTATAATAAAAGGTGGGTACTGTAGTTTGAAACTACAACGATAAATTAACAGGGGTTCATTGCAAAAATAAGTATAAGAGACTGAACAAAGAAGTGTCGATAAAGAAAATTAATTTATGTTGATTTTTTTTTCCTATTGTTGTCAAAATGTTTGTTATTCGTCGTTCTAGTTAGTTCGAAATTTCCGTCGTTCTAATGTAAGGAACCCCAGTTCTCAAGGTAACGAATGCAAGCCTTATTGGTAAAAAAAATCATATACCTGCGAAGTTTATATACGGGGGAAAAAATGTATATATACGTATAATTCTAAAGTTTATTTTACATTTACTATGTTTTAAGTAAGTAACTGAAGTCATTCTCATAAAATCCATCATCAGATCTTTCATAAGGGTTGAGTATAATTGATTCTTCAATCAAAAGTAGAATTTGACTAAACTGAGAAGTTCAAAAAACTTTTTGTAAAAAATAAAATACCACAATTCTATTACCAACGAATTTTATCACGATTATTCGTAAAACAGGCAACTGATAAACGTCGTCGGATATCCTCACGTATACTTCTAATTTAGAATAAGCTGGTAGACGTTGTTAGGAGTAGAATGTTTGCGTGCGAACCTTACCCGTATTTTGTTAGCGAGAAACTTCCCAGTCTTTGCACCTTCACGTTCTTCGGCTAATGCTGGTTTCAACCTATTCCAGGGTTAATCAAGTTTCGCCAAAGGAATTGGCTTTCCCCTTAGTGAGCAGATTTCCTTGAAACCAACGGCGAGACTCACAAAGAGCGGATTAGCTTATTAAGATCTCGTTTGAGAGAGCTTCACGTTCCAAAGATCAAAGTAACTTTACTTTTCGCCCTTTTTATTTATAAGAATAGGGAGGAGATGATGGAATCCAAGTGTAGAAGTAGAACCACCCCCGCATTGGATTCCATAATAAAGAGGGGTAAGAGGGGGGAGGGCTAAAATCAACACAACTTTTCCGATTAAGGAAATTTTCGTTCCTTCGTCAAGAGATTACCCTATATTAATTTGAATTTCCCAAGTAACTAGAGTTATCAGGGGTCTTCAACGACCCGCGGGCCACATTTTACCATCGGATCTTTCTGTCGTGATCTGAGAATTTTCAGAAAATGGTTGATAACACTTATAAAGGATTATTTCTACGATTAATGAAAGAAATAATTTCGGAATTAAGGAAAGAAATAATTTTGGTATTAATGAAATAAATATTTTCGGAATTAATGAAAGAAATAATTCTAGAATGAATGAAAGAAATAATCCTAGAATGAGTGAAATAAATAATTCTAGAATGAGTGAAATAAATAATTTAAGAATAAGTGAAAGAAATTATTTAGGAATTAATGAAAGAAATGATTTAGGAATGAATGAAAAATAATTTCGAATTTAATGAAAGAAATAATTCCAGAAATTGATGAAAGAAATAATTTTAAAATTTTCGAAACAAATATTTTCAGAATTAGTGAAAAATTCCCATAAATCAATGACAGAAATAATTTCGTAATTTCTGATAGAAATGATTTCACAGTCGATAAAAGAATAATTGCATAATTATTGAAACACACAGCATATATTGAGAAGGAAAACAATTTCAGAATTACCGAAATAACTACAGAATAATTTCAAGTGGTTTTAGGTTAAATATTATCTTATAGTTAATTAGATTAATCGATAATTAATCAGAAATTTTTTTCAGAATTACTGAAGTGAATATTTCTGAACTAATCAAAATTTACAATTAATAAACTACATAATTTGACGATAAATGTCTTTAATCACTTTTCACCCCTGATAAACTCGGGGCCCCCACTAGGCCTTTCTATTCAGATGTCACTAAATTATATGAATTGGTGGTCCACGGGCTTTGCGGGAAGTTGCAAATGGATCCGTCGTGTCTGAAAGTTTGAAGACCTTCTAGTGTATATACATTAGTCAGGGCTATGTGATAAGGGCTGTCTCATGAGGCGATGGTGTCGGTACTATCTGACGTCGTCAGTGACGTCATTGCTCAAACAGAACCGAGTGTGCGCCCGCTTTGCTACCCTGATAACCGTTTAAAAGCCGAACTATGAACAAAGTCACTTATTGTTTTGAAATTTGGAATTCGAGGTGCTTTTGCATGCCTATACACAGATCAACTTTGAAATTTGAAAGAAAAAAATCTTTTCTTTCTTTTTTGGAACATCGGCACTTGGGGAGAGGGGAAAGCGGAAAGTTGTATCGCGTATATTCTCACGATTATTTATTTCTGGAGTACCAGTTATCACACGAATTTTTTTATTTTCTACTACAAATTCAAATTCGTAACACATACTCGCTTTTTTAACATAAAAATGAATGCAGAAAATTAATTTTTTTTTTTAATGTCAGTGATAAAATAAAGAAAACATATATATTTGATGGACCCGTTTGTCACATTGGTAGCATTTATACACATTTTTGGCAAACCACATACCGTCCTTGCGTCGCAGACACAATATAATGGCCATCAAATGACCCGACATCTTTTTTTTCAGTTGACAACGTGGACCTGGAGAAATAATTAGCCCCTCCTTCGTTCGTAGAATGTTAATTGTCACTTCTCTTCGGAATTTCAAATGCGAAATATACGATCCGCTTCTCGCAACTATCCAACGTGCCAGAATGGCCATATGGCAAATATTTTCCAATGGAATCCATAACCGAGATTTCGATCGGATTCTAAAAATAACTTTTTATCCCATGCAATAATTTTTTTTTCAGATTGCTCAAAATTTGTTGCCTTTTCTTGAAATTTGAGCGTTGCACTTACATTTTGCTCCTTTTCTTCTGCCTTACATCTTTTGAAGAACACGTTTGGGAGTTTTCTAACACCCCATCCTCGTTGTTAAAAAATTACCTAGCATTTCACATACATCAGTTGGAACTGTTGATACTAGATAATTTTTACATTTCGTCCAACCACTCAAACATATAAAATAAGAAATTTTGCTTGTAAGGGAACATCCATTGAGAAAATTTCTCTTGGATACATTTCAGTTGAATCACGTGCGTTAGTTAATTTTTATTAGGTTGATTGAAAGCCAACACGAAAGATAACTTCAATTATCGTTTAAACTTTCTGATCATTTTTTATCACCTTTTTTGTTTTCGTTTGATTTAGGCGTAGCTTTTAGAAGTTGACATTGTTATTAACAATAGAATTGGAACAGAAAAACATGGGAAGAAAATATAGAGAAAAATCCTAATATAAAATGATTGAAGTTATTATTAAAATTTTGAATGCTAATATCGAAAGACATTATTACTTACCAACTATTTCTTGGATTTAATACATTTCTGAGATTGTAAAAAAATTATAGAAATTCCACACGTGCATACCTGTGTTACCAAAGCACCATGAATGGCAGATCACTCACTTGAAACAGTAAATAAGCAAATAAATGTAAAAAAAATAGCATGTTTCGTGTGCTGTTGTGGTCTGCTAAAAAAAGTGCTTGAGTAGTGACGTCACGCCGTAGCTCCGAGACCCCGGTTCACGGAACCTTTGCCCCCGATATTTCGCCTCCGACATTTCGTCCCCGACATCTCGCCCCTGGCACGTTTCGTCCCCAGTACATTTGACCCCCGGAAATTTCGCCCGTGACATCTCACCCCGGTACATTTAGCCCCCGGAAATTTCGTCCCGGACATTTCACACCGGGAATTTCGCCCTAACCATATCAGTGACCCAGTGAGTGACCATATGAGTGACTCAGTAAGTAATCAAGTAAATCGGAAATTTATCTCTGATATTTCGCCAGCCCTTATCGTACGCGTGACTCTATGAGTGAACATATGAATGATGGTACAAGTGACCAAGTGAGTGACCACATGAGTGACCAAGTGAATGAATACATGAGTGATCGAGTGAATTGAAAATTTATCCCCGGACATTTCACCTGCCCTGATCATATGAGTGACCCAGTAAGTGATCATATGAGTTACTCAGTGAGTAATCAAGTGAATCGGAAATTGACCCCCTGTCATTTTGCCTACCTTGACCGTACGCGTGACCGTATGAGTGAATATATGAATGTGAGTGACCCCACCGGTGTGAGTCGTAAATTTGGGAAAAATATTTTATGCTTAAACTGAAAATTCTAAATTCTTAGAATCCATAAAAGTGTGAGTCACTTGGTTACTCAGTGCTACGTAACCACCTATAAAAAGGAAGGGGATGAGGAGGATCATCTTTGCAGACACTCCACCCTCGCACTTTGCCAATCACTCAATTGCTCACTCTGTCAGTCACTCAATTGCTCACTCTGTCAATCACTCAATCGCTCACTTTGTCAATCACTCAGTCGCTCACTGGGTCAATCATACGGTCATTCACTTTATCAATCTTTCGGTCACTCATGCAGTCACTCACTTGGTCACACATTCACTTATGCGTTCCATCACTCAGTAACTCCCTTGGTCACTCACACGGTCAGTCCCTTGATCACTCACTTGAACACTTGTACCGTCACTCACCTGGTCACATATACAGTCACTCACTTGGTCACTCATGCAGTTAACTACTCGGTCAGTCACTCGGTCACTCATACGGTTAATCACTCAGTCTCTCCCTTGATCACCCATATGCTCAATCACTCAATCACTCGCAAATTTATTCAAGCATTCACTCTGTCTTTCATTCCGTCAGTCACTCGGTCACTCATACGCTCAATCATTCACTAGGAAACTTACACCAGTATTTAATTAGCCATTCACTTGGTCACTCATTCGGTCAGTCACTTATTCACTCAAACGTTCCATCGCTCAATTCCTCCCTTTGTCACTGACACGGTCAATCCCACTATCACTCACTTGATCACTCATACAGTTAATCACTTGGTCGCTCATGCAGTCATTCATTTGCTCACTCATACGGCCATTCGGTCAGTCATGTGGTCACTCATACGGTCATTCACTCATAAAGTCAATTGCACACTAGTTGATACGGTTACTCACGTGGTGAGTCATTCTGCCACTCGCTCAGTCATTTCTACGGTCACTAACGCACTCCTACAGTTCATTTCACACTCACTTGGTCACTCATGCGGTCACTCGATCATTCACACGGTCACTCATACAGTCAATTACTCGTACGGTCACTCGATCACTCATACGGTCACTCATACAGTCGATCACTCATACAGTCAATCGCTCAAACGGTCACTCATACAGTCGATCACTCATACGGTCACTCATGCAGTCAATCGCTCATACGGTCACTCATACAGTCAATCACTCATACGGTCACTCATACAGTCAATCACTCATACGGTCACTCATACGTTCAGGGCAGGTGAATATGTCAGGTGTGAATTTTTCGGGGGCCAAACGCACCAGGGGCAAAATGTACCGGGGCGAAATGTCAGGGGCGAAATTTCTGGGGGCCAAATGTAACGGGGACGAAACGTTCCAGGGGCGAGATGTCGGGGACGAAATGTCGGGGGCGAAAGTTCCGGATCCCGAGACCCCGCCCGCTGAACCGAGGTGGCAAACGCGACTTCAAAGGGATGAAACTGGCAAATCGGCCTGTTACAGTCGTACGGATCCAAACAGAAATATAAGTAATTGAAATAAATTATAAACTGTGTGTGTGTGTGTGATGGCAAAAAAAATGCAGAATGAATTTGATACGTGGAATCGGAGAAAATATTTAGAAAAGATCCCGGAGTTAAAAGTAACATTTCTAGTTTTATTTTCCCCATTTCGGAATGATCTATAACTGCGTCATTTTTCACTCGAATTTGAAAACCTCACTAATGGCTTATTTTCGTGAAATTTCTATCTTTTTCGATGCGAAAATGTTTCTTCTCCCAATAACGCAAAAATCTATTGGTTTAAGCAATATGGTACGTATTGAAAATGCATTTTTTTAGGCTACGCTGTGCAGTTCTGTGTCTGAACTGTTTCAATACATGCTGATTCAAGCATTTACAGTAGAATAAAATGCGAATATATACTGCCCTCTATAGTAAAGAGCTCATTATGAAATAGATATTTATTAATGGACTAATTTTTTATAATCTTAAATTTAAAATTAAGCAAAATATACGTGGCATATACCAGGTGTTCTTAACCTATGTTAATTACTTCCGTACTTCCGTATCATTGCAAAAAATCTTTGATAACATTATTTGATTCGGAGCTCCTTAAAATTTTAAATGACCTGTTTATCCACGAGATGGAGAACAGGAGTCATTTTTGGGGGTGGGAGCGCTTTACTTCGATGAAATTTAATTATTCAACTTTCCTAAACCGAATCATTTTGTGTTGTCCGTAAAACCAGTCGTTTGTCAATTGAGGATGGAATGTGTATTAAAAATGCAAATATTGCGAGTTCCCGTACTGTCTTCATATCATTTAAGATGTTTTGAAAGTATTAGAAAGGAATTAAAAAATACACTGAAATTCCGTGTGTGGTTGTTCATCAAATTCAACCCTTTCAGCGACATCCTTAAGAGCTTATTTCATTATTGACTAGGTCAGAAATTTTGCTAATTTTATTTCTCAATGGCTAACCTTTTCCTATATGCCACATATTTAGCACCTGCTGAAAATCGGAAGAAAGCTTATTTCGTTAAAAAAAAAGTCTGACATTTTAAAGGGGGTAGTAATTTCTGCCGTGCCGTTTAAAGGGTTAAAAAACAAAAAAAAAAAATATATATATATATATAAAATGGAAAAAAGACGGGAAATAGTTGCGATGTTTACATTGACAGTCTGAGTGGTGTGGTGGTAAAATTCCCGCCTACCACCGTGAAGGTTGCTGTCACGGTCCCGAGTTCAAACCCAAGGGAGGTTATAGATAAGGCATTTTCCCCAACGAACTTGAGGTGACCACCGATAGATAGCACCATTATGTCCAACCCGTGTCATTAATAGTGGTAAATTGCAATATAGCGATATGCCCAGTGTTGGTGTTTGACGTATTAGTTATATTAACAATAAATGGTAATTTTAGGGAATTGAAAAAATTCATTTTTTTTCCCATGTCTTCCCTATTCAAAAAATATACGTTAGATTTGTGACTGACTGTAATATGCTGATACACATGTATCTCGAGCAAGATTTTCTCTATAGATATCAATAATTTTCCGTTTTCCACTTCCAATGTGCTAGAAAGACCTTAAAAACAAAAAAACAAACAGATTAATAGAAACAGCGATCGTTATGGAAAGTAAGGAAAATCAAGATTTTTGAACCGTGTCACTCCGTGAGTTTTTGTACATACGTTAAGAGAGAGAAACAAATTCCAGCAGTTTATTTTTTTTATTATTCTATAATAAAATTAGTTTAAAAAGTAATAGAATTTAAAATATTAACAAAAATATAACAAATGTACACACCATTTTCAGAATATCTTTACAATACACTTTATAATATACTTTTCACACACACACACACACGCATGAAAAATATATTTTTTTATAAATTCCGCCGATTCAATTTTTATTCATTTATTAATACCTCGGGGGAAAAAATCTCATCAAATGGTCTTCCGATTTAAATTAAGCTAAACCTAGAGTGCATATGGTGACTCATTCTTCAGTTATTGCATTTCGCATGCATATAATTGAATCCGTTGACTATTTCAATCAAGATTACTCGAAACTATGAATTACATTACATGCAATTTACCAATGAAAATAGTAGCAAACATTTTTTATGCAAAGACCGTGAGATCATTCAATTTGGTTTTTTTTTCTTTTCCTCTTTGCTCTTCTCTAAAGAAACTAAAATTGCACTTTTGCAGTCTAACAAAAAAATTAGATTTTTTTAAATTGAAAAATGTCGAAACTAATTCAGGTTAGAGCTAATTTGAATATCAATCCACACTAAAATAGAATAAATATGCCCCGGTGTCAGAAAACATTTGAATTTAAAGAGACATTCTCCGTAGAATTTGTCAAATGAATTTCTCACACCACAAAATAGTAACGCGGGGAACAAATTTAAACCTATTCATTGATGCAAAATATAATTTTAGTTGATTTATTATTCGTTTTTTGGAAATTGTATTTCCTCACACAGTTAATGTTCCTCAGTTTCTCGTATGGGAAATAAATGGCACAATCGAAATTCCGCTCATGAAAATAGGGAACGTACAAAATAGAATATAAAACAAATTTCATACCATGAACATCTTGTGAACATGACTCAAAATTAAATGTTTGATTCATTGTATGAAGACGTTCGATATCCCTTTAATATGTACACTTTATACATTTTCCAAAATGTAATTTCGGGAGAATATTGAGCTGTACTTTGTTTCCTCTTTAATAATCGAATAGTAGAGAATGCAATTAATTAATCTGGTGGGTACCACTTACGCATACCTCAAGTCTTAATTTGAAATAAAGGAATCATTATAAAAATCATTCGACACTATTGAAAACTGTTAAAAAAAAGTAGGCATACTTTAAAGTAAAGTAGGTACTGTTAAAAGTATGTGTTCCCCTGGAGCGAGAAATGGTTAAAAATTAAAATGTAATATTAAAATTTATTATTATTATTGTATTATTTACCTATACACTAATATATACATTTAAACATTAAAAAAAATCGATATTTTTATAGTGAAAATCAACGTCCGGTCATTTTGACCGGTATCAACCTGCAACGGCTTGTCGTTCAGGGAGGCGATCTGGCTTCGGTAATTAGAGACATTAACTTATTAATTTAAAAAAAAAGTATTTAAATTTTCACATACTAACGACACACGGGCGTAACGGACGTTTTTACGCTTTGGTGTTTACCAATCGACTGACTCTTCTTTTTTTCCTCCTGCGCGCACACACACAGATCGTCCCGTAACGTCACAGCTGTCAGTTTTTATTTGCTAGAGGCGGCACCGCAGTATCCCCTTCACAGTGTTCTTCAACACGTTAATGCACGGACCTTTCCATAAACTTGACTTTGCGACCGGACCGCGTCTTCCGAATGTACTTCGCTTGCGGGTCTTCTGGTGGGTCGCTGGTGCGTACTTCTCGGCTCGATGGCGGTGGGACTTCAGCCTCTTGAGGCATGAAAGCGGGCTTGATTCGATCGACGCGGATGACTTAGGCTTACCCTTGTTTAGTATTTTGAAGACATCTTTCTTCTGCTGTACCACCGAATAAGGGTCTTCATATGGTGATTGCAAGGGGCATCTCACTCGGTCAATCCGCAAGAACACATGCGAGCATCTTGCAAGGTCCTTCAGGATAAAGATATCTGTGGAATGATGATCTGTGGAATGATGATCTGTGGAATGATGATCTGTGGAATGATAATCTGTGGAATGATAATCTGTGGAGAAAAATCGGAAATCCTGGAATAGTCGTCTCAACCTTTCGACGTAGGTCTACCGATCTCTCAGCGTGTAAGTCTCGAGGAATTCTACCGGAAGTCGAATGGTGGAGACATACACCAGTTCGGCTGGACTCACGTGGATATCCTCCTTTAGGAACGTTCGGAAGCCTAAGAGGACTGTCGGCAGTGATTCTGTCCACCTGAAAGAACAAAGATACTTTATTGCACATTTTAGAGGATGGTGTAAGTTTTCTATAAAACATTGGATTTTGGGTTATAGGAAGAAGTTCACTTTCTTTCGATCCCCAGCAGTTTCGTCAGTTCATCGCGCAGTCATGGTTCGTACTGTCTACCCTGGTCGGTCGTGATGTACTTGGAACTCCGAATCTGGACACCCATTTTGTGAAAAGCGTTTTAGCTACCGTTTGTGCTGTAATATCTACTATTGAATACGTCTCTGGCCAGAGAGTTGATCGATCTGACTGTTACGCAATAGTCCCACCTTCGAATTATGGCAAAGAGCCTCCTACCAAGTCACAATGCATTCCTCCTGTGATTTTTATTTGCTGGAGGCGGCACTGCAAGTTCTTCTGGATGGAACGAAATGTCCATCTTTTCTGTATAAATCATTGAACTTTTTATGATATTTTCCAATTTTTTCATTATTGGTTGTTATGCGTAACAAATAATTGATTAGTAAATTAATAACATTTATTAAGCGATTCACACAAACTACAGAATGAATATTAAAGAATAAAAATTAAAGAACAAATAATCGATAAGCAAGTTGCTGGTTGTTACGATCCATGTCCGCATCTTCGTGAACTGGACATTGCACGCAGATTAGTCATATGTGGTGTGGCCGGCCACTTCACGAAGACCCTAGACTCATACCGTGAAATATACATGAAGCTGAGGCACGGTACCGTGGTATCATTGATATGATCGTGCAATTAGTTCAAGGACTATCACAGATTATTAATAATTATTTACATGAACGATATATCTTTCTTTCGTTGTCTGTTGTCGATTTTGTTCGACCGAAATTAATATGCTTTTCTATTCCATTTCTTTCTCCCGACAAGTACAGGAAAAAATCGTATAGCTGCTTCTCACCATGAAATTTCATTATAAATGTAATTGGAATTCTGAATCGTCCTTGATTAGGAGAAAAATCATGGAATAGAATCTGCAATTTGTTGCCGACTTCGTTCACAAAGGTCCATTTTAACCACAAACGAATCTTATTCCCTTCCCAAATACCAAACTTGATTAAAACTTCTGTTCAGCGCAGAAATTACTCAAAGACAACTTAATTAGTTGATAATTGTACGTTCGTTTTACTCATAACCATTAATGCCAATGCCGAAGAAATTAATTCCATCTATCATTTGTAAAGAAAGGAGAAACGGCCCACTTCACTACTTCAATCAGTATGCGTAAAGATCTATGGTTTGGAGAAGAAAAAAAAGACAACAGATTTTTTAATGTAATTTTGCGATCGTTGGAAATTAGTTCTACGAAGACAAACCGGTTGTTAAAGATTTCTATAATATTAATTGTGTTGAGGAACCTAGTATATAATATTTTCAAATCTATATTAAGAGTTTAATGTAAGTTATTCATTTTATGCAAACTATATCAAATTCATTATTTTAGATTACGCATCATTCTGGTCTATGGGACAAATAAGTATATTGACCTTGATAAATAAATGATCATGAATTAATTTATAGTAACGGGGTGAAAGTTGCAACGAAATATTTATATGGTAATGGCCTATTCGCACAGAAATTGCGTGTCAGTTGGTGCAGCCATCTATCATTTGGATTTCCAGTGAGGGGAATGCGATGTTTCCCGATGAATGTAACCTTGAAGGAAACCAGGGAATGCCCTTCTTTTAACCATTCCTACTGTGGAATTGGCATACAAGTTATAATCGGAATTCAACTGAAGAGGATTTGGGTCCAAATATTTTATTGTGTCTTACTATAAATGCTGAAGGCTTAACTATATTACAATCACTTATTTTTCTGAGGCTTACGCCACACTGATTAAAATTGTACCCTGGCATGCGATTAATTCAAGCACAAAATGCAAATAAATTGTGGAATAAGTAACTACCATCAGAGAACTAAGCAGAGAAAAAAGATCAGACAGAGGCCTGTAACTCCCCTCCCTCCCCCAGGATGATCAAAAATTAATAAACAATTATATATTTTTGTGAAAACATTAAAACATCAAAAGAAACACTTTTGTATGTTATTTTAGTTACTGTTAATTTACAGCAGTTTAAATGTTTAATCCTTTTACATGGTTACTAACTCAAATATTTCCTGAAAACTATTCTGGGATTCTGAATCTCATGTAGCTTCGTCGAAGTTTCTTACGCCCACAACTACCAAACTATATCACGAATAATAATAGAAATGAGTAAATCCAAACTGTGAAGAAAAACAACAGCTAGACGTGTTTCGGACGTGTATCAAGTTCCATCTTCAGTAGTTAACAAAAAGACAAAAGAGAGAAAATGGCAAAAACACCATGCAGCGGTGGCTAATCGTTGCTCAAGATGCAAAGTGAAAATGACCGGCCACGCGAGAAGTACCGTAACCCCACTATTTGTTTTTGGTCTTTTTTTTCGTCATTTTGCCCCATTTTTTCCTTTTTATTAGATACTGAAGGCAGGCCTACGAGCGGGGTGGCGCTCAGGGCGCCCGTGCCCCCTAAAGTCAACGAAATATTAGGAGGAAAAACAATATTTCGGTGAACAAATGAAATGTTGAATGAAAAAAATATCCTTTACAATCAAACCTCGTTAATGAGTCACTCTTGGGAGAGCAAAAATATGACTTAGTTTGTGTAGTGACTCGTTAAACGGAGTAAACCATAGCTGTGTCAATTCCTGTCTTCCTATGGATGCATTGATGCACAACCAAAAAATAGTTATTCAAAAGTAATCAGTCATGAAAATTGATAACTCTATTTTTTTTAATCAATTAATGTTCATTTGCTACATAATTACTCATTTCAATTATATAAAAATATTAACTTTTTCGATTTTTCAAAATCCGCAAATTTTTTCAGACGTTTATGGAAACCGAAGTATTGTCGCCCTGTATAGCAGTGTAAATTTTTTTTTCTGGAACATTATAAATGAAAATAAAATACCTATTCTTTATCTACGGGTTGGAAAAAAAATCGTCATTTTACACTGAAAAAAGAAAATACTTGAATTTTGTTTGTATGGAATTGGTAGTTGAAGAAGCGATCCTTTTTTTTTTCTCCATAGAAGATAGAAACTAAGTCTGTTGTGCTTCCCCGACAAAAATTTTTTTAATAGACCGATAGAACACATGGACTCTTGTTTGAAAGGCATCTTCGCAGGAGGTAATTCTTCGTCTGTTTCGTCATACGATATGTTGTACCTTCCTGATGTTCAGCTACAATATCCGTTATGTTGTTCTCAGCGCAGAAGATCCCCGTCAGCGTTCAGGTACGTTCCTTCATTAGGCGTATATTTCCCATGATTTTGCAGATGTTTTAACAACAAGGAAAGTGGGACTAAGCCGTCATCGTTATCTTCACTTTCATTGACAGAATTTCCCGAGAAACCAGCATGCGATGGAAGCAATCTCTTATTTTAATTTCAGAGAATCTGTTCGAGGTTTTTTGCGCACATAGAAAATGGCATCAATTATTTTTTTTTCATTGATCGCTCTGATGTGAAATCCTTCAGCAACAATTTTTTTATAATAACACTTGAAAGTTTTGATGGCTCCTTGATCGAGTGTTTGTAACACAGTGGTGACATTTTGGAGAAAGATAAATCAACTCGATCGATCGCAATCCATTAACTTTCACGAAAGCCGCACAATTATCAACAATAAAGACCACTTTTCTACTGGTTGCATGAAACATTATCAAAGCATGACAGAGTTTTTTCCCCATATTTTGGACGCCATCCTTGACTCACAGTTTGCTTCATTAATAGTAATGATTTAACTTGACCGAAACATTAGGGGCCTTACTCTCTTACCTATAACAACAGGTTTCATTTTTTTCATTTCCGGTCATGTTTGCACCAAAAGCTGAACTGTTATCCTATCTTTATTTGTCTTAAGACTTGATTATTTTTCGGTTCGAAATGTCAACGTCTTGTCAGGCAACAAGCTGAAAAACAAACCAGTTTCATCTAAATTAAACACATCATGCAGATCATGATGATCTTGAACATTTTTGAGAAAATGTCTCTTTCCAATTTTCTACGGCCGGCATATAAGCAGATTTAGACTCACCATCAACTTATTTCATAGTCTTAATTTAACATGTCGTTAATTAAAACGTCCTACTCATCCATTGCTGGCATGAAGATTTTCATCACCGAGTTCACTGGCAATTTGCAATAATTTTTCTCTGAGCAAATTTTGAAACTGGGACATTGCACGCCCTAACTTGTTTGAACCATTCAAAAAGAAGCAGGCAGAATTCGATATCTTTGAAGTTTGAATGTTGAAATCTCTTACACTTTGTAACCCCATCGTGCGCTGCCGAAAGAATCAACTCCTTAGATGCCATGAAACTTTTCCCTTCATCTTTGCGAATGCAACTTTTGTCATTCCTGATTTTTCATATTCAACCACTAACGCTGCTTTGTCCAACGTTGACGGAAGAATTATGTCAATAAACCTGTAGAAAAGATATGGATAGGGGATTGAAGATGATTTCAGTGGCTTCTCTCTCTCTCTCTCTGCTTGAGAAATGGTAGGTATTATACATGGTGTTTCAAAAAGAATCATCCGATTTAAAAAAAAATCATACAATTTAGTTTGATCGAATAATGCATAGGTAGAAAGAAGGAAATCTCGAGTTTCACGCACTTGCCGACAGGTAGCGCTAACGCTCTTTCTTCGACCGGCACTTCAGTTTTTTTCAAGATTGCCTTTTCCCAAAGTTAGAAACGATTGGGATGACTTCATTTTCCATCAGGACGAGGCACCGCCACACTGGAGCTTGGTTGTTGGAGGATTTTTGAACAATCGCATTCCTAAACGACGAATCGGCCGTACGGACCTGACGGTATGCAAGGGGACCCGGGTTCGATTCCCGGAGGAGGCAAATCACTTTTCTTCCCAAATAACAGTTTCGGCATTAACATCCAGAAAATTCAATTTCTTAGTATATTGTTTATAGTTTTTGTAATTGAATTTTTAATTGGCTTGCTGTATTTTAGTAATATATGACATCCATATTTGTTATGGACATCATTTTCTCAGCCACCTCGTTCGGCGTTTTGCCTGCTGTGGCCTTGTATTTGTATAATTACGTTGCTATTATTATTTCTACTATTTCACCCAAAAGGCAATCTCTTTCTACCATGCGATAGTATGATGTATATGTCGCACTTTCTAACCTGAAGAGAGCACCTCAACAGATAGTAGCGTCAGAGAGTTCGTGAAAAAGTATTACTTCCTCAAAACTTTGCCATGCATTTTACATATGCTTCTTTGGCAATTCTTAATTCCATATATTTTTGTGAAATGATATTTTCTGAAAAAAAAAATAAAATTTAGAACAACGTCAAACATCAAAAATGTTATAACGTATTTTAAATCAGTATTTGCGGTTTGTATTTATGATCATACCTGGCATCTCAAAGCAATATACACGGGATATCTATGATATTTTTGTTACTATATATCCCCCTCCTTCCTGATTAAACATTTATTGAGCGAAGCAACAGTATATGAACCAGAATATTTCATGTTAATTTGTATTTCTGTGCATATACAATAAATAAACGAAAATAAATAAAATGTGAAAATAGACTAAACCAAACCATAGTAATGAACATCTAAATGCTCAACAAACTACGCAGACAAAGCGAAAGGTTGAGTCTACTGAATTTCAGGCAGGTTCCGTCGACGGCGTTTTCTTGAAAACAAAGAAACTCGAGGATTAAAATTCTAAGTAGATTTATAACTTTCCCCTTTCGTGATATATATTTTACTCTGACATTTATACTAGTGGAAATCCGAAACTATTTGGAATCCACCTTTCCAGTTCATTTAATGGGAAAAAATGTATAATCGAATAAACAATTCGTTCGAATTTACATTCGAATTCAGAAATACTAAGTTTTTTTTTTCCACTTATCGCAAAAATGTTTCAATCATGATTTCATCGTGTAACTCCGATTTTTGTCGAGTGAGAAGCGGAAAGATACTTTCGTATTTTTTTGTTTATCGTCTCTACTCGTAATCTATCTTTTATTTTAAATTTTATTTGGTAAATAGTTGAACATTTGAATTGTTTCGTCCTCCTTCTGCCACCCCCTCTGTGTTTGTTCTCGGAATAAATGACGTTTTGTTAGAAATTACTTTGGATTTTTTTTTTCTGTCCTGTCCGTGGCCGAGCAACATCGAGTTCAATTTCCTTGACATTCTAAGTGGCATTCCGCAAGGAAGAGCAGTGAAAGGACTCGACTTTAGTTTCCAATTGAGTTCCATAGGAAAGGAACATCGGACCGTATATACCTAGGAGAGAGGGAATCATCTTGGAATTTTGCCAATACCTTGTACCATTGTATCCGGGGGATTGAGACGAAGGAAAAGGATGCAGATAATTACTACTTGAAAGAGAGTTTCGTTTGTTTGGTTAGTTTCTCAGGTTTTCCGGGCTGATGAAACTTCGATCCCATTCTGTGAAATGGAGGGGGGAAAAATAGCATTTACTACGGTATTAAAATGCTGAGTAAATAGAATGAGGTTGATTGTGATACGTCTTCTAGACATTTAAAAGTTATTGCGTTTTATAACCGCTAATGAAGGGCTTCCATGTTTTCAAGTGACAATAACATTCACTTTCATTTTTAAGACGAAACTGATTGAACGGAAGTTTAATTATCGATGGTAGCTCAAGTTTTATAAGAAAACGTGTGATAAGAGGCTTTTTGCGGCCAATGTCCCTGATTGAAAACATGTTTGATTAATTGAAATATGTATAGTTTAATTTATTTAAGCAAGATTATTTTTGTGGGAGCAGAGTTTATGTAAGTAATTTAGAAAACATTTTTTTTTTTTTCATTTCACCTCGTTTGCTATAAACTTTTATAAATTCACTCATTTTCGAAGAAACAATAATGCATTTTTTTTTTAATTTAATGTTTTATTACAAATGCAAATACAAACGCCACGACAGGAAAAATGTTCAAACTTTTCCCTTCATCTTTGCGAATGCAACTTTTGTCATTCCTGATTTTTCATATTCAACCATTAACGCTGCTTTGCCCAACGTTGACGGAAGAATTATGTCCATAAGCCTGTAGTAAAAGATATGGATAGGAGATTGGAGATGATTTCAGTGTCTTCTCCGCTTGAGAAATGGCCGGTATTATACAGGGTGTTTCAAAAAGAATCATCCGATTTAAAAAAAATCATAACTATTCAACATTTAATCGAATCCGCCACCTTGTTCCACCACTGAACGAGGTGGCTGAAAATTAGATGCCTATACAAAATATAGATGTGGAATGTAACTAAAATACAGCAATCCAAAATTACAAATTGTCAGGAGAAATTATCACGAGAAAAAATAAATAAACTAATTCAAACAAATGATTATGATAAAATTATGTACCGTATTTGCCTGTGTATATAATCCTCGGTGGCAAAAAATCGTCTGGCGAAATTAGAAAAAAATTTAAAATTGTGTGTGTGTATATATATATATATATATAATTAAAAAAATAAATGAAACTTACCTGGTGTTTCTATAATAAATCCATTGGTGAGCTAATTAATGAAATTTATTTACGAAACAATAGCATTATTTACACACAAAATCAAATTTACAGTTCCATCAAAAACATTCAAATTCAGAATCAATAACAAAAGTTTCTGCAGATTGTCCGCAGTGGTAGGTAATCTACATTTTTTAATGTTTTACCACTTTTTTTAACAGATAATCCGCGAATTATACGAAGGAAAATACTGTGCACTGCCCTTAAAAAATATGGTTGTCTTATCTAGGTATGGATAGCATCTCGATTCATTTATTATAAAAATCGCATTTCTTTTTAAATGTATCAATTGTAGTGAAATTCACGACAACCGGACGTAAGCTATTACATTTATTCGCAGCTCAATTAGAGAAAACTCCCTTCGACACCACAACCTGGGATTGTCAGTCAGTAAACTGACTTGTGTTGGCTTGTCGAAGCAGACGGTGCAGTGTTCTTGTGACGGTGTGAGTCATGGTCCATCTTATCCCTCCCGTTGAAAATTTTAAATCATATCCCTCCATCCCGACAACATCGTTCTTCCAATGTAAACAACATATTCAAGAAATCAACAACAGCACGCGCAGCTCTACTCTGTAACCCCTCAACCAAGTCTATGCCCATCTGTAGGGTTCATCTCCAAAACCTTACGACTTACTAAAGTCCAGGACGTACTAAGCCCCTGAAAAGAGGGAAGATCAATTTAGGAGAACGCGCAGACACTGTTTTAGGACATTCTTAGCAAGATTTTTTCTTTACCATTGCTGAACAATGATATAAGAGAGTCTAGAAAACGTACAGAATAAATATGTTCCTTCAATGCTTCAATTGATAGTTTTAAACTAAAACAAATATGAGGAGAAATAAATTGAAAAAATAATGGAATTTATAATTAGGATCTAAAATTTTGTCTGTAAAAAATTAATAATGTCGTCAAAAATATATGAGATGTTGTTGGCAATCAGTGAACTTCCAGGCCGCAAATCCTAATGGTTATTACCGTATTTCTTGGTTATATTTACTTGGTTAATTACGATTTTCAGAAATAATGATTTTAGAAGCTCGCGGCATTTTGAATATAATGCGGCGCATACGTTATTTCATTTTTTTCAAAAACGCAATATCTTCCCGGAAAAATTGAATATAATCATATAGCAGCCAAGTAACAACTAATCGAATTGTATTCAAGACATTGAAATTAGTTCTGAGCATTTAGCAAGCATGTTTACAGATATGTGTTTGTAGAATAAAATATAAGTAATTATATGAAAGTCAATTTTTATCGTGGAAAGGAGTCACACTTGAATTTAATCACTTTGTCCCCCGTTATATTTTCACCTGTGGCAATAAATTCAATTTAAAAATGTAACTCGCGCCTATTTTTTTTTTTTCCATATTCACTTACCGCGGGGATATTTACCGTGCAACACACAAGTCGATATTCACTGTGAAAAACTGTCTTCATACCAGACACCGTTTCGATCTCAGCCTTGCAGAAGTATCGCTACTTAATCGTACATGCACCTCGTACACTTTCCTCTGCGGAATTTCTATCGAATTGGAACTTGTCGGAATGTGTTTTGTTGGTGTGTCATGAGCGGAAATACGGAAGGGTGGGGAGGGGGGGGGGCTTCCCTAGAGTCAAAGATAGAATCGACTGCTCTAATGTATAAATGTATATATGAATTGACATCATCATCATCATCGTGCGCCCCCCCCCCTCCAGACTTTCAAGTCTATCTCCGCCTATGCGGTGTGTGTGACCCTAAAATATTTATGCCGTTAGAATTATGTGTGTATCGTGCTCTACTCGTGCTGCCATCTGTCTTTGGAGTGAATATTTAAGTCAAAATTACAAGCGCCTGAATCTTGATGCTATGGAAGTATTGTGTGTTGAAGAGCTGTCTTTTCTCTCTGCAGAAGATTTAACGCGCCAACTTCGAGCTCAATAGGTTCGGAAGTTGATTTGCTAAAATGTAAACCACAACGAGCGTTGGTAAAAAAAAAGCGAACAAAAATTTCTGCAACAGACATAAAATAATAAAAACATTGACATTGAAAGAAATAAGTTTCATTTTTGTTTTTCGGTCGAAAACTTTCGAAAAGAAGTGAAAGAACTTAGAAGTAAAGAAAACCTAAATAAAGTAACTAAAAAAAAAGAATGAAAAGCAATAAATGGGCGTGATGAACAAAGGAACAGCGAATGAGAGCGATGTCAGGAGAACGAGTCTTAAACTTCATTCGATACAGATGAAAATATTTCGAACGATTAGTTTTACGATACATTATAAGAAAATTTTCGAAGTGCCGAGATACACTAAAATACGTCTAAGTAGTTTTTATTTCAATAAATAAAATGAAAGCATTCAGCATATAGTACAATACAATTCAGATTGCTGTGATGACTTTTTAAGGATTTAATTTTGAGCATTATATACTACTACTACTACTTAACCGTACTTGCACCGTACACGCACCTTACTACTTACCGCACATGCATTATATGCTACAGTCCATGTCCGAATTATAGACTAGAATATTTTCGAATACTTCGCCGCTCACTCGAGGAACAAGTTGGTGGAATCGTTATGACCGCATTATTACCGAATTACCATATAAGGTGGAGGGTGAACGTATGAATGACTAAGTGTATGTGCGATGGTCTGTATGAGCGCGTGAGTGACTATGCGTGACCAAGTGACTGGCCATATTCGCGATTAAGCTTATGGCCGTATGAGTGATCAAGTTAGTGACCGTATGGTCACATACATACTACTACTTCACCAAACACCAACACTGGCCATATCGCTATATTGCAATTTACTGCCATTAGTGAGATGGGTTGGAAGTGAAGGCGCTGTCTATCGGTGGTCGCCTCGAGTTCGTTAGGGAAAATATCGGTCACATACATACTGTCACTCACCCACTAATGATATATGTGATATCTATAGAGTGATATATATAGATTGTTATAACTCACTTCTTCACTTATACGGTCATTCACCCCATTCAGTTGGTCACTCATATGCTCACTTGCCCACACACTCATATGGTCACTTGGCCACTCATGCAGTCACTTACTTTGTCACTCTCACAGGAAGGGCAGTCGAAATGGCCGGTGGGATATTTCCGAGCGAAATGTACCAGATTGAAAGGTGCCAGGAGCGAATAATTTCGGAAGCCAAATTTCCATAACCCTAAAAATCTATATATCAGTTTGTATTTTACAAATAGCCTGATTATATTCGGTTTGATTATTGAATCAATTAAATCAATTAATCAATCGCATAAATATGTAACAATAGTTTCATTACAATGATATAAATACACGTTAATACGTTCTGTGTAATAACCACCAATCTCGAATATCGCATTATCTTTCTTAACTTGGGCCCCCTTTTTTTGCATTCACATGAATTAATTTCAAATTCCAATACCATTAACGCCAGATTTGACTTATTCGATTAGCTTACTTCAAAGACGGAGCCGCAAATTCCAATCACAGAAGAATGTCTCTTACATCTGAATTTTTTTTCCAAGGAAAATCAAACTATTTCCCAACGCTTCAACGTTATCTTGTTTGCAAAAAAAAAAATTCGAAAAATTCACTTCCAACATACTGATTACAATAAGTTGATTTGCGGCTCCGTCAACTCTAATATAACGGTCTGGTACCATTATCATCTATTTTACAAAGCTAAGAAAAGATAGAAGAAGGTAAAAAAAAATAATAATAGCGATTTCACAAAAGGTTCGATTTCTACCGGATTATATGACAAACAAGTCCTGAATATGCCATCAGGAAAAAGAAAATACTATGTATATATATATATCGTTCACCAGGGAACTTTATTCGATTCAATTCAAATGAGGAGAAGAATGTTGCGGGAGAAATTGCCTCCTAGCTCTGAACGAAAAATAAAAAAAAATTCTGCTTCACTTCTGATAAACTGACTCTGAGCATTTCGCTTCTTCTTTCCCGTTTCGGCTCTTCCCGTCTGCTGAATTTATTTTCAGATTGCGTCAGCATTCACTAGAAGTGAGACAAGCCAGGTACACTTGCTGTAATGAACTGTCGCGTGTTACTTGCCATGGAACCCTCGCGTAGACGTACGTATCCTGTTAGGTTTTATTCAAATTGGCCGGGACTAGGCAGTAAAATATATCAGAGTTGTTTTTCTCCACGTCCGGTTTTTATACTAAAAACATCAAGAGAATATTTTTCGAAATATATCTAGAAAGTATAAGCTATATATACAGGGTGTCCTGTAAGCGCTAATGCGGTCTTTATCTCATCAACCGCTTGTCGTAAGTAGTTATGCTTCCAGTTTAAAAACATGCTCAAAATTTGTCCAAAAATCTCTGTGTACAAGTTTTAAGAGTGAGAATATAGCGTCACAAAATAAAAAAATAAATTTTTATATGGTCCCATTGTCCTGTAACTTCCAATTACTAAGTTGTTCCATGAGGCTTGAGGACACAAAAATTACCATGTTTCTAAGTGCAATATTCACCGAGACATTTTAATTCAGAAATCTGAGAAAAGTTAATAACAGGAAATTAAAATTTAATAAACGAAATAACAGAGAGCACTCTTATCCCTCATTTATGCTAGCCTTTTTCCAACTTTTAGATTTTTCAATTCGAATATTTCTGCAAATATTGCAGTTAAGACATAGGATCCCTTTTGATGGACTCAGAAAAGACAGGATAACAGCTTTCTAACAGAGAAGTTAGAGTTCTGAGGTACGGTAGGAAAACTTGAAATTTTTATTTTGTGACACAACACACTGTATTTTCACTCTCAAAACTGGTATAGAATAGTTTTTGAACATATTTTTGGAATTTTTTAAACGGGAAACATACCTCTACGACAAACGTTTGATGAGATAAAGGCCACATTAGCACTTACAAGCCATCCTGTATGCTTATGTAAAACATGAATCTGATGTTAAATGTTCGAAGCAAGTATTGAAAGATATTTGAATTTGTATATCATTATAGCCTCAAAATATTAAACATTTTTCTCCCCTTGCATAGGGATTTTCACCCAAACACGAATATTCTTACAAAATGTCTTTTATATAGTGCATCATATATTTTTTTGAAACATTTCATAGTGGTCAATACCATGAACTCAAACACACACCTGTGTTTTTAAACTCAACAAATTTTAATTCTGTGAGAAGGGTGATTCAATAATGCGCTCAATAACACGCGGGGGACTAACATCAGACAACCTCCCACTGGAGAGTTGTGACATACACTCTTACACATTTCTCCCCTTCGAGAGGGAGAGAGCCATAATAATAATAAGAAATACACAAGAAAAGAAAAGCGAAAGTAGACATCAACTCCATCTTGTGTTGGGAGCAAAAGATAAAAAGTTAGGCGTTTCCATCCCGCCCGGCGTTGTAATGCTAATTACAACCAATATCAATTCAACACAATACAAAAGAAATTAAAAAATGCTTGAAATCAAAACTTGTACACAATACATATTGAAAAAGTAATTATGAGGAATCATGAGCATATAACTATAATGGTAATAATACATTTGCAAGATAAATGCATCTTACTTGTGTAGGCATATCCTATCTTAGGCATCAAAATGAACTGAAACAAATCTAAACACATAACTGCTGTAATCAAACACGCGTTGCAATTGATTCAAAATGGAAAAGCGTATGTACAGTCAATTCAAATTACTATCCACTCTGAAAAGCTTAAAAAAAACATCATTATCATATACAATGAAATTATGCAGCTAAAATGCACAAATGAAAATACTAAGATGCATCCGATTAAATATGATAAACACAAACACTAGATGATAAATTGCATGAAGTCCAAGTCACTTCATTTGTCTTGAAGCGGGAGCAAACAAATTTTTGCTATGGATCGTTTGATTAGTCCATTTTTAGTTCGAACAGTCACGACGCGAACCTTGTGATCTGGACCTGGAATGATTTCTTCAATTCTTCCAAGTAACCAGTTACACGGTGGCACGTTATCCTCCTTGATAATCACCATGGCACCTGGTTGCACATTAGATTTTGAGAAGTGCCACTTATTTCGTTGCTGGAGCGAACTTAGGTAGTCCATCTGCCAACGCTTCCAGATGGTCTGAACAAATCGTGTTGTGAGCTGCCATCGAGATAGTCGGTTATCACCAAGGTGGCACAGGTCAGACTCAACAACGGTGTTAAGCGATCGTCCAATCAAAAAGTGAGCTGGTGTTAGGACCTCAAAGTCATTGATGTCTGTCGATAGAGGTGTTATTGGTCTGGAGTTCAAAATTCCTTCAATTTGGGTCATAACAGTTTGGAACTCTTCCAACATGAGTTTGGAAGACCCTACAGTTCTTTTGAAATGGTGCTTGAAGGACTTGACACCAGTTTCCCACAAACCTCCAAAATTCGGAGCTCTTGGAGGTAGGAAATTCCATGTGATTTCCTCGAAGGCGAAAAAATTAGCCGCAGATTCATCAGGTTTCACAACCATCTGATGAAGACGTTTCAACTCTGTGTTGGCACCGACGAAATTAGTGTCATTGTCACTGAATATTGATGAGCATTTTCCACGTCTAGCAAAAAACCTCTTTAGACATGCAATAAATGCGTCTGCTGTCAAATCTGATACGAATTCTAGGTGGATTGCTTTAGTCACGAAACACACGAATAAAGCAACATATATTTTATGCAATTGACCCCTTCTCTGACCCTTGAATTTTACGTAGAATGGGCCACAAAAATCTACTCCACAAACGTTGAATGGAAAGGTTCTGTTTACTCTTTCCTTAGGCAAGTTTCCCATTATTTGCTCAAGAGTGGTCGGTTGTGCACGGAAGCATGTTACACACTCATGAACTATTTTTCTTGCAAGGTTTCTTGCACCAACAACCCAAAAAGTTAGGCGTTTCCACATAGATTTAGAAAAATACATGTTTTGATTTCACCAGACAACAATTTTTAATCTCTTTTCTATGTGGCTCGAGTGAACTGACCTTTTTCGGCTAATTATGAAAATAGCTAATTATGTAAGAGAATCTCCATCAAGTAGAGTTTTTGTGTCGTACATATATAAAGTGTGATACATATGTTTATTTGCCCATCTTCAAAGAATGTTGGTGAATGCAAATGACTATTTTATTATTGATAACATATTCTAAATTATATTTTACTTTTTATTAATTAACGTTATTTTCATTTGATAGGTGAATATAAATCATTTTTGATAATTTATAATTTAAACTTCTTTCCTGCTTCACAAATAATAAATTGTTTAATAGAAAAAATCAACTTCCATTTAGGGTAACATAGGTTGTTTACCCACATCTAAATATTCAGGGAAAAATTTACAACTATTTTTCATGCTTTTTTTTTTACTTTAGAATATATCTGGTTTCAAAAAACTTCTTAATTTTAATAGCATTTTTGGTCATTTTTAGGGTATTTGCTCCAAGTTTTAGGACACCTGAGTTTTTTGACCATTAAATAACTCATTTGCAGAGCTAGTTACACCCGGTAACCGCTGTGGTGGTCGAGTAGTTATAGTGACGGACTCGCGATGCGAGGATCCGGGTTCGAACCCCACAGTGGTAGTTGGCTGAAGTTAGTTTTTTGTGGTTCCCAGCTTCAAGGCGCGAATGCGTGCCGATCTCCCCGTTAAAAAGTCTCGCCACAGAGAGCAACAGGCCTACAACGTTACAAATATTCAATCATTACACTTCACTCACAATTTGAAGTATAGATGGCAGCACTGAAATATCATACACAACACTAGCTACACACTCAGACTGTTAGGTGTACACACTCACTTTGTTCCAGACTCTGCCACGAAGCTGGGCTGGAAGAGATCTCGGCAACGGGATAAGTCCGGTGGCAGATACCCTGGCGTTCATTCATTCAGTTACACCCGGTAGTAACTGGAGCTAAGAATTTTATGACATTAGAAACATGCAAGAATTATCACATAAAAAAACATAAAAATATGCTCTTAAAATGTGAAAATATGACCTTACAATTGTCTTCATTATTCCATCTATTCTTTTCAGTAATTCATACTTATGAATACTTATGAAATCAAAATGTAAATATCAAAGACATGACCAAATGAATTTTTTTAAACTTAAATAATCTCACTAAATTCAAACGAAAACTACTTTTATCTTATGCTTCATTACTTTCCTTCCAGGACGTTCTAGAATTTCACTCACTGAGTTACTGAATTACGAGATGTACTTTTTTTGAAATGTTAAAAAAAAGGGGGAATAACTCTTGTTATTTATTTTCTTCTAAAAGATTTTGGAAGAAATCATTTTGAAATTTCTTTTAAAAAATTGGGAAATTAGAGATGGGACAATATCTGAAGAAATCTTATGTACGATCGCATAAAAAGCAAACGTTGTTGGAATTTTCAGTCTCTCTGATTCTTCCTTTAGCTGAATAGCAATGTTGCTATTCATTTTGTACAGCATATAAGGTGTAATAGCATGTAAGGTGTCATATTTTGCAAAATAAAATACTACCATCGATACTGAAAACATCCTCACCAAACTGCTCTAACAAACTGTTTAACTTTTTACATTCTGAACACAGAAATCTATGTGCTCTGAACTAAAAAAAAAAAACCTAGGGAGCGTTTAGGTAAATTTCCCAAGGGACAACTCTCTTGAGAAAATGAAAGTTTTTAAAGCAAAAGAAATGAAGAAGAAAAAAAGTTTTTACTTCAAATTGCAATCGAAACTTGTTATAATGACCCCCACGTTATAGCAACCGTTCCTTTACTACGACCACTATATAACGACTATCCCATGTCTCCTTCCGAGATAACGATCGCCATACATAACGCCCGTTTTCGACGGAACGATGAGGGTCGCCATAACGATCATATGGTCATCGACTATATAATACAAAAACACTGTTACAGAGCCTTGGAGATTAACAGCGACGTGACGGGAGCAAAAGAAAGTTTACTCTTCTTGACAAAAATCCTAGTTACGGCCCTGACTTTAATCGTGATAAAAAAAACCATTCAAGTCCGAGCTTTCGTGCGTACCAAATGAATAAGATCTTTCGCGAGAGCTTAGCGTGTCATTCGTGATTCCAGGGCCACCCTTACCAGTCGCGGGGCCCGGTGCGGATATAATTTCATGGGCCCGGGGACATCTTAACAGTTTCGGGGTGGGTGGGGGGGGGAATAATCGTTATACAAAAATTCATAAATTATTACATAAATTCTGAAAAATATCCATGCAGAAAAGATGAACAAACAAATCAAATGTTAAATTAGCACAAAAGTTAATGAAAACTTCGATTTGATGAAAATTCGGAACCAAAGAAGATTTCAAATAAATGAAAGAAATAATTTCAAAACTAATGAAAATTTAGGATTGATGAATAAGAAAATAATTGTTGAAAATTAAGAACGAGTGAAAAAAAAACGGAATTGTTAGAAATTCAGAATCAATGAAAGAAATAATTCCAGAATTGTTGAAACCTTAGAATAGATGAAATAAATACTTCAAGATTTGGTGAAAGCCTTCAATAATTTTGGACAACGCTTTTTATTTCAGCCCCCTGTTAAAATGCATTTATTTAAAAAAACAATCAGACAAGGCAACAACTTTAAAGTTGGGTTTTTGAGGAAAAGGGTGTACGTATAAGAATTTGGATTTTATATTTTATGGCGCACTGTATTTTCACTTTCGAAATAGGTACAGAGTGATTCCTGAGCACATTTTAAGTATTTCCAGTAAAGGGCGGCAAGAAGAATTATGTAATCACCGTGTATATTGAGAGACCTTTTTCTTACGAGATTCAAGTTATGTTTAGCAAAAAATTCGAACGCATGGCATTCAAAATTAAATGTACAATTAATCTACGTACTGCAAAATCACATAAACAGAAAAAAAGTTAATCCTTTTAGTTTAAAGTTCTCCAGCTTAAGTTCAGATTCCGATAAGATCCAATTCTATGCATTTTATCAAATATCAGCTCAAACTCTGCTTCGTTCCGTTCACCAATACATATCTTCGAGGAGAAATTTTATCATACTATCTCAAAACCGCTAAAAACCATCTGAAATTTTGTTGTTTCGTCAACTATATGGGAAATAAACCTTATGAAGTGGAAAAGGCCAAATATATAATTTTCATTGAAGTTATTACATTTCACAGAGGTTATTCTCACTTAAGTTCTTATTATACATGCATATTCATAAACTGCAACTGCACACTCACACACACACAAAGTATCAAAGGATCATCTGAAGTCATCTCTAGATTGTTTCTTTCTTCTTCTAGATTGTTATTTCTTTTTTTCTCAGGTCGAGGAATCAAGTGCTGTTCCTGTATTTCAAATAACTCTCCGGAAGAATTTGGTTATTACTCCATCTCCATGGGTAATAACCGAATTTCCATCCTCACAGTTTTTGCAAAATATATCACGAAGAAAAATTTGGGGTGAATTCATAAAATAAAAATATTACACCTCGTACCACACACACATTCAAGATAATAAAATTTAAAAACATCATCCGCCTTTTACTGAAGGCGTTTTCTGCGGAGGCGTCGAAAAAATATAAAATTACCCATATTTCAACTAATCCAATAATGTTCGTATCCATTCAATAAAGTAGATGATGAAAAAAAGGACAGGATGATATGATCAACATACTAAAAAAACGAACGAGAAATATGTTTCATTCGATTGCAAATAACGAATAATACTGAAAAACTATTTACTCGAAGTAATTTCAATGTCGTATTTTTGGCAGAAAAATTGGATCATATGAAAAAATTTTCAGCAACTAAAAATTTATTAAGTTCAGAAAAATCCTTTGATTATAAATAAGAAAAAAACTGCAAAGTAGTTGAAGAGATAAGCTGATTAGAAAATAATATAACACTGAAAATATATCGGACAACCAATTAACTTAATTTCTTTTTCTGGGTATTTTCCGCAGGAAAACTTCAAAAATGTGTCAACGATACTCCATTCTTTCGATTTTGTTGAGAAAGATATTTTTACTGACAAAAAAAATTCAATGGCTAACTAAAAGAAAAGTTTAAATCAGCACACACACAAACAAAAATTCAGACATCACATTTTTTTCATGTTATAAATACAGGGCGTCCATAATTAAAAGACCCTATTTTAAAGTAGCCTACAGGCAAAACCAGTCATCAGAAAAGTGTGCAATTTTGTGGAGGACTTCATAAAGTGATGGAAATTTGTCTCAGGAGGGGGAAAACATTAGTTGCACATGTCGCCACCAGATGACGATTTATTAAGAAATGACAAATTTAGGCAAACGTTTACAATTTTAACAATTGTTGAACACTTTTATAATTTTTACTGCAACAAAACATGTTCCAAATGATTTTCAGATATCATGTGAAATCGCAAGATGGCATATTCCACAACTGACTGAAGTGTGTGCGGGGAAATTTCAGCACGTGGCGTGAAATGCTGCCTTTAAAGTGAGGTAAAGTTCTGGGAATGTCACGACATACCAGACGTTTCAAATGCCCCCAAAGCCAAAAATCGCATGGATTAAGATCCGGGGATCGGGTAGGCCATAGATTAGGGAAGTGTCGGCTGATGACATGTACTTCTGTAAAATGTGTTTTAAGAACATTCTTAACACACATTGAAATATGTGGAAGAGCTCCGTCTTGCATAATGATTGTGTCTGCAAGACAGTAACGTGCTTGCAGAGCCGAACAATTTCGTTCTGTAACAGCAATGCATATCGCTTCCCAGTGATCGAACATGTCACTGGACATGTAGAACGTAACACCTCGTAGAAGTAGGGATCGAGAATAAATGATGCAGTAAATCCATACCATACCATACCGCCACTTTTAGTGAATGCAACGGAAGTTTTAAGATAGCGTGTGGATTTCTGGTTCCCAAATTCGGCAGTTGTAACTATTGACTGCACCATCCAAGTGAAAATGCGCTTCGTCTGTCCAGAGGATATTCCAAGGCCATTCTGAATCGACCTTAACGCGATCTAGAAACTGCAGTGAGAACCGTAGTCGAGCGTCATAATCATGTGGAAGCAACTACACTCCATGTGTAGCATAGGCCTAAGCTACACTCGCCTATGCTACACTCCTGGCACTAGCGCAACCACGAGAATTTGAAACTCCGTCCTCTTCCACCCTAAGCGAAACCTCCTGTACTGCGTCTATAGAAACGGGTTTTCTTCCTCTTCCAGGACGAACAAACAACGATTCTGTGGTTTCAAATTTCATTGTCATACTAAGAAGATTTTTAGCATTCAATGGAGCAGTTACTGCGGAAATGCTGTTTTGGCAAAATGACTTTACCAAGAAAGCGCGATCTCGCAAACTTCTCGTCATTGTTAGCAGCAAACACATTGAGAAACAAGATCTCCGCGAATGTTTCTAGGTTTTATAACAGCTGCTGAGTGACATCACATAAATTTACATGTTTACTACAGGTATTTAAAGTGAAACGCTTTCTGGTAGTGACATGTGCAACTAATACTTTTCCTATGAAACAAATTCCTATCACTCCATGAAGTCCTCCACAAAATGTCACAATTTTCTGGTGACTGGTTTCGCCTGTAGGCTACTTTAAAATAGGATATTTAAATTATGACGCCCTGTATTATGTTAATGAGTGTTATTGACTGTGAAATGTATCAAACAAATGATACAAACAAACTGCATTTGAGTTTCTATTTCATTCACACTAGCAGGTATAGCTGAAAAATAGTATTTTATAACACAAAAGATGAGTGCAATTCTTGTTCACAAATATCATATACACCGAAATTTTCTACATTCACTCTATATAGACTTTTTTAAATAAATAAATAAATAAATAAATATATATATATATATATATATATATATATTGAAAGACACTAGAATCCTCCGAGATTCAAGTCATATTCATCAAGGGATTCAAGCAGATAGGGTCTAAAATAAAATAGTGGATCATACTGCTTCTTGCAAAATCATAGAAACGGAAAAAAGCTAATCCTATCAGTTTAAAGGTTCTTCGGATTAAGTTCAGATTCCGATAAGATCCAATTCTTTGTATTTTATCAAATCTCAGCTCAAATTTTCGATCGATTCATTCACCAGTAAATATCCTCCAGCATCTTCATTCAACGTTTAACGGACTATATAGAAACGTGTGTGTGTGTCTAAAAAGCATCTGGAATTTTTTGGCCATACGTGTTTGTTGCATGAAAAATGAATTTTATGAAGTGAAAGAAGATAAATATAATACTTTCATTGAAGTTAATACATTTTACAGAATTTATTCTCTCTCTCTCTCTCAATCGAGCTCTTATTATGCATGCATATCTTCACAATAAAACTATGCGCACGCACTCGCACGCACGCACACACACACGCGCGCGCACACACACACACACACACACAACACCGTTTAAAATAATATATCAAGGAATACCAAGGATACATTTCTTTTTTACTTTCAGCTGCAGCAAACGCTTCGGGAAGTTATCTTGAAGCTTAACATGAAACTTATGAAGGTGTGTGTGTGTGTGTGCGCGCGCGTTTTAAATACGTTCCGTTTAATTAAATGGAAAAATATCCTACTATGTATGTGCACGCGCGTATAGCTATTATTTCCCCTCACGTACAGGCATCAAAACTATTTAATTATTCCAGATCTCTGTGGGGGTGGGGAGGGATGAAACCTTCTTACTAAGTTTCTACAAACGACTTCGCGGGAAAAGAGTAGGCTAGAGAATTCATAAAATAAAATTTATTACAATATTTTTTTGAAGTAAAATTACATCTCTTATATCATTTAAGAAGACAAAAATATAAGAACATCATTGTTTACTGAAAACAGTCACATAACCATAGAAAAAGATCGCTACCGCAGGGAGTCCCCACATCGAGGAGTTAGTGCAGAAACCTCTCGGTGAGTATAAAAAAAAACGGACTGCTGTTCGAAACCGGCAGTAAATTGTAGGTCCCGGTCTAATTAGCCCTCTTGTGCAGAAAATGACCGCGGTGTGACAAAAATGATCCATTGTTTACTGAGTGGGTTTTCTGTGGAAACAGCGAACAGAAAACAAAATTCGTAATCATATGCTCGAATAACCCATTATATTCTATTCAATGAAGTAAAAGATGAGAAAGAAGCCGTATAGAGAAATGTTTTTTATTAGATTGCAAATGACGGAATATACTTGAAGAAAAAACAATTTTCTCAAAGTAATTTCAGTGTCTTATTTTTGTAGAAAAGTTGGCATCAGATGAAAAACTTTTCAACAAATAAAAATGAATTTAGTAAGTTTAGAAAAAAAAAATGCTCTCAATAAAAAGGAAAGAGAACGGATTACTCAGGTGAGAGAAAGAGAGAAATAAGCTGGTTAGAAAATAATATAGGACCGAAAAAATATATCGACTACCAATTAACTTACTATCTTTCCAGGAATTTTTCTTCAGGAAAGCTTCAATAATGTGTCAACTATACCCTATTCTTTCTATTTTTTGTTGAAAACGTGCGAAAGATAATTTTACTAATAAAAAAAGTCAAGGTGGTTCATATTGACTAATAAGAAAAAAAAAAAACCAGCACCAAAATTCGAAAACATTTTCAGACATCACATTTTTTCCATATTATTAAAAATGTGTTAATCGGTGTTATCGGGCATGAAATGTCATATTGTTGCAACTAAACAGACTTTGATATTCAATTCCATTCACGCTGACAGGTTTAGCTGAAATAGGTTGTTTCACATCGCAAAAGAATGTGTGTAATTTTTATAAATATCGTATAGACTGAAATTTTCTACATTGAATTCATATAGACTGAAATTTTCTACATTGAATTCATATAGACTGAAATTTTCTACATTGAATTCATATAGACTGAAATTTTCTACATTGAATTCATATAGACTGAAATTTTCTACATTGAATTCATATAGACTGAAATTTTCTACATTGAATTCATATAGACTGAAAATTTCTACATTGAATTCATATACACTGGAATTTTCTACATTGAATTCAAGTACACTGAAATTTTCTACATTGAATTCATATAGACTGAAATTTTCTACATTGAATTCATATACACTGGAATTTTCTACATTGAATTCATGTACACTGAAATTTTCTACATTGAATTCATATAGACTGAAATTTTCTACATTGAATTCATATACACTGGAATTTTCTACATTGAATTCATGTACACTGAAATTTTCTACATTGAATTCATATACACTTTTTCATACATATTGAATGACTCAAGTCATATACACCAAGAGATTCTAACAGATGAGGTCGAAAATAAAATGGTGGATTACACTGCTTTTTGCAAAATCACAAAACAGATAGCTGGAACTTTCCAGCTATCCGTTCACCAGTAAACATCTTTGAGTATCTTCATTCGAAGTATAATGCACAATATGGAAACTTCTAAAAAAAAATCTGGAATTTTGTTGTTTCGTCCACGATATGGAAAATTCATCTTATGAAGTGGAAAAAGCCAAATATAATATTTTCATTGAAGGTAATACATTTTACAGAGTTTATTATCAATTGACTTCTTATTATACAAGTACTGTATATCCATACACTGCAACTGCCCACGTTTTTATCAACGACTTTCTTCAAGTTCTTTATCAACGACACAAACAAAAATCTTTTGAAATAATATATCAAAGCGGAGGTCGTATGAGGCTGAAAATGCTTATTTGAATTTTTGTCCCACGTGGAAGCATTTAGTACTGTTCGTTTATTTCAAATAACTCTAAAATTTCTTTACTACTCCATCTCCATGGGTGAAACATAATCACACAGTTTTTGCGAAATACTTTACGGAGAAAGAGTAGGCAAATTCACATAGAATAAAAGAAACCATGGAAGAATATTTTTATTGGATTGTAAATAACGAAATATACTGAAAAAAAAAAACCAATTTCCTCACAAAGTAATTTCAATATCGCATTTTTGTAGAAAAAATTGGTATTTTACGAAGAATTTTTCAACAAATAAAAGTGTATTTAGTAAGTTTAGAAATAAAAAAACCTTTGATTAAATAGGGGGAAAAAACAATAGATGACAAGCTGATGAGAAAATAATATAGGACTGAAAATATCGGACTACCAATTAACTTAGTTTCTTTCTGGATATTTTTCTTCAGGAACGCTTCAATCATGTGTCAACGATACTCTATTCTTTCTATTTCGTTGAAACTATGCGGAAGATAATTTTACTAAAAGAAATCAAGCTGGTGGCAGACTGGCTAATTTGGACAAAAAAAATCCAGAGACACCGTAACTCCGTAGAAGTTAATTATTTATTAATACATTTTTTTTTTCAATTTATTTTCCGACCCGTACTAATTTCGTGTCATTTCACTAATCAAAAAATGTTACGAAAAAAAAAGCCTGAACATCATGAGACAGTTTTTTTATGAAATTTTCGAACACGGCATAAGAAAATAGAAAAATAACACATGATATGTATTTTTTTTCCTTGGTAATCAAGGTTTTCCTTCTAGTTAAGGAAGAAAAGGAATGTGGAAAGAGATATATATATGCAATCTTATTTCCAATGGTTTCCTAATATCTGAAGTAAACATTTAATTAAAGAAACATTTCCGGGGAAATATAGTTTTGAGACAAGACCAATTAGAGTAAACTGGTTTGAGTTGAGAAATCTTAAATGTGAAGATACATTTTTTTTCCACCTACAGTTTCTACACATAACTCAAATATAGGAGAAATTCAAATACCCTCTAAAAATATTGTATACGCGTAATTTCTTATCATTCCCATATTCATGTAAGCACAAATGACCTTCTCCATGCATTTGATTGACTTTCTCATTCCGTACCAAGACTGACGTTATCTCATCCGAGTCTACACTCGGATGAATCGAACGAATTGCTAATATCACTCACGTCTTCATTTATTGCGATGTGCAGCTGTACACGCACATGGCCTGGAATTAGTAACGCCTTAGAGGAGAAAACGTTGGTGTTATCGGAATCGATAAATTGACGCGGAATGCTTGAAATGTTGAGTATATATATATATATATATATACACACACAGGCGTCATGATGGAACCTCACAAATATGCTTATATTCCTACTATGCCTCTAGACCAGTTTCACTTACAACAATAGCTCTTCGAGCAGACTAATAGTCTTTCTTATTTTAATTGAATTTGTTTATGTATTATCACATTCCTCATCTAATCCAGGAACTAGACGAAAACGTTTCAACGGTTTTGAAACATGTGCATTTCCCAATAGCACATATTAAATTCTGCACAAGAATCTAACCTTTAAGGTGAGTCTGCATGCGGAAGATGCACGTTGTACTTGGGTGGTTTCCTAAATTCACCATCCTGTGTATGGTTATAACGTAATATTATATCACGAGCCAAGCATCGCGCTCTAGATGAACTTCGTACTTGGAACTACCCGTCAAACGATCGACGCATCGGAGGGACCCACGTTGCATCTCTTATATTTTGTATAGCGAAGGCAGAGAAAGTGTAACACTAATATTTTTAAGTTTAGTCGGATAGGCTGTCATTTTTATCAGCAGAACGAGGGAAGCGGTCATTCTGACCACAAAGGGGCCATTCAAGTATTATGTCAGCAATGACGGGGGGGGGGGGTTTCGGATTTGCTGACTTTTGATGACAAGGGGGGGAGGGGGTTTGAAGATTGCTTACGTCATCAACCACCCCTTTTTGAAGATATGAAATATTCTAAGCTGCTGACGAAATTGTGCTGACGGGGGGGGGGGTAGGGGGAGGTCAGTGTTTTGCTGACTTTTGCTGACAAGGATGGGGGGGGGGGACAAAAATAGCTGAAAATCTGCTTACGTAATACTTGAATGGCCCCAAAGCTAATTTGAGATGCGATTTTACACTCAAACTGTTTATCCCAGATTCTTGAAGTTGGCGACAGCGTGGACCACTGGATGGTGCTGTCCGCATAATAGGGAAAAGAGCGCACCTGCGCGATGGTGGAACTGAACTTTTACCGCTCAAACGAGACAGTCACGCGGTCCAATCGTTCTTGTAGGTTCTGTAAATTTAATTGTATAATAAATGCTAATTATATCTTTGAATTGTAGAAGGAAGTGTTTGCCATCAACCGCCTCATTCCTTCTACAATAACTGGTGACACGGCTGATCCCGAACGCTCTTCTGCTCAATTTACATTCCGCCTCCACCGTTACCTACTGTCATGGCGACGAATGTGAAACTGCCATCTTTCTGGAGCCACCAACCTGAACTCTTTTGCGGCAGCGCAGAGTCATTGTTCTTCATTTACAAGATCGAAGATGATCTCGCGAAGTTCCAACTCATCATCAGCGCGCTTGGCCCAGACGAACTGAAGCTTGTGAAACCGCTACTTCAATCCACGTACGCAACAGAACGCACCTACAAGAACCTCAAGGATACTTTATTTTCCGAATACGGCCAATCGAAACAAGCCAAAACCAGGCTCCTGCTACAGCTCTCTCTTGGAGAAATCAACGTCCTACAGCCTTTCTACGAACGATGCGATCCTGAACCTACTCCCGCCGCACGTGCAGAGTATCTTGTCCATTTCGGAACAGCCTCTCGACGCCTTCTCTCTCCTTCTACAAAGTTTCATGACTGTTTTCACTCAATCGTATTGTTTTCACTTCGTTAACACTCTTAAATTCCTGAAATATAGATGTTCTAGACTTCTTAGTTTAGTGGCGAAATTAAGTTCTACATCTAGAACGACGATAGAGTTCCACGTAGACATATAAAGATATTTAACTAATATGATTACAAAACCCGCTGAAAGGACAGTCATCTAATACGAACATTAATATTGTGGAAAGAAACGTTCTACCATGGTCCTTGTTTTTTCCTTAGTTCACTTTTTTCCACTATTCAAATAGGCACTTTTTGAAAAAGCTCATCGTCGTACGTTAGTTATTCAATTCACTTAACGTTTCTATGGATATCATCTTAGGTTTCAAAGCATTGCATTAGCCAGAACTGTGTTGCACGATGACAGAAAACTTAATTCTCTATTATTTTACCCATACACAAGGAAGTGTGTTACATGCATAAAGCATGTTACATGCAAGGAAGCTTTCCCTCCAGCCAGGAAGCTGAGACAATTCTTATCCTTCTTCATCCACTATAGAGGGGGGTCCTAGGGGCCTAACTAAATACCCTACACTAAATGCTTCGCTGGATGATATGGGGAGCCGTTATTTCTACCACATATAATGCTTCCGACTCGGCAAAATATTCTACAGTTGGTAAGCAGAGAAAATCTAGGTATTGAGCATCATGAACACACAAAATTGAAATCGCACAAAATTATAATCCATAAATTATAATTTTATTATTCTAATCTCTAATGATTGTAGTTGATGTTTTCGATGAAATGATGTTTTGGATGCAACTAGAGTCACCGATTTGGGAATTCTCATTGACGAGCGACTTAAGTTTTCTGAACATTGTTCAGCGGTTGTCAAAAAATCGAATAGAATGCTTGGTCTCATTTTCAAAAAGGTCTCTTCGCGTTCTCCTAAAGTCATTCTTCCGCTTTTTCGAGGCTTAGTTCGTCCTGGACTGGAGTATGCTGTAAGGTTTTGGAGACCATACCTACAGAGGGACATAGACTTGGTTGAAGGGGTGCAGAGAAGAGCTACGCGTGTCCTTATTGGCACACAGGGCTTGAGTTATGAAGAAAGACTTCATTTTTTGAATATGTTTACATTGGATGAACGCAGGTGTCGAGGAGATATGATCGAAGTGTTCAAAATTTTCAATGGGATGGATAGGATGGACCATGAACTTTTAGTACACCGCCAATCGACTGCTTTTACAAGGGGACACCAGTATCGATTGGTGAGGGACAATGCAAGGTTATGGTGTCGCAGGGAATTTTTCTCCAATAGGGTTGTTAATAAATGGAATAGCTTACCCCCGGAGGTAGTAAATTGTAACACAATTGACACGTTTAAAAAGAAATACGATAAACATGTTGGGGTAAATCGAGAAGCTATCCATTCTTAGAATAAGACAACCATAAGTAATCTTTATGGGCATCGTATAATATTTTATCATGTGTATATATTGTTTGTAATTTGTGTTAATTGCATTTTTAATTGGGTTGCTGTATTTTTGAAACATATGACAACCATATTTTTATGGGCATCTTTTTATCAGCCACCTCGTTGGGCATTTTGCCTGTTGTGGCGTTGTATTTGTATTTGTATTTGTATTTGAAATGAATTCATTGAGTGCACAATGTGATCGGCATCGAAAATTTGTCTAATTTGGCGGCCATTCACGGTGTTTTTCATTACGCACACATGCAATCTTTTCACAAATTTCTCAAGCGTATTATACTTCAATCCTTGACAGGGGAATACCAAGTGAAAATGAAGTCACGAATCACAAGCACTTAAGAAAATTATATTCAAACCTCTTCTCAAAGTAGCAAAACACGGAATTAGTCTTCGTCATAACAAACCCTTCTGTCAGAAAATTAGAAAAAAAGTTATCAAAGTTTTATTGCAAAAATGAGTCTGTAAATGGCCATTATCGCATTTCTCTGTAAATCTCGCCAAATTAACGACAAACGTGGCAAGTCTGGAGACAGTTCCGATGATTTGGCGATACCATAGTGCCAAGATAAGTGTACATTTCTCACAATAATTATGGTAGAACACTCTCGAGTCTTTCTCCGCCTGTATATAAGCAGCGGCATCAAAGGTTTTTACAAGACGAGATCTCTTAAATATGAGAGAAGTCGCTCTCTGTTTAGCGTATTTCGTCAAATCGCTGCTTGTGAATAAGTGCAAATAGTTCTGTGAAATAAATCTGCGCCGTCCTTCGAATCGCATCGTGCTTATGAGAGACATTATCCGGAGTAATTCTTTAGAACAGGAAATGAAATTTCAGTTTCGCTTCTGCGAGTACCTATATTTACTTATTACTTTGAATGACAATGATAAATAACTTGCCTCAAAATTAGAAAGAAATTCTTTTGTCGGTATTCAACCATCATCCAATGATTTGATTCAAAAACTGAATATTCAAACTTATTACATATTTTTCCAGGAATTCCTGTAAATATTCCTTTCATATATTCCTCTCTCGTATTTCAAACCGATATATCCTTGATAAATTTTCGATAAAGACTGAAAGTGAGGGAAAGATATATGAATGCTTTAAGCTGAAAATTTTATATACCAGCTCTAAATATACATAGTATTTCATTCTTTAATATATTCTGCTCATTGATCAGCAGTTTTCAAACTCCCAATGCATAACGGTGACTGGGGATGGTGAAATAATTTTAGAAAAGTCTTTGAAAACGAGAATTTTTTCACAAAATAGATCAAAGATTCTGTCCCACAAATATTTGAATTTCCTGCTGTGTCTTGAAAATCTATTCATGAAAAATATTATCGAAATCGTTTCACAAAAGCTAGATATAAATGAAGCTTCATTGATTAATGGAAATTTGAAAACGAGTAAATGATAGACCTTTTATCACTTTGAATGAAAATTTTTCTCATGTAAATTCAAAGACATAGAAATACGTTATTTAAAGATAATGTCGTATTTCAACGTGTTTATGGAACTCCCTGATTTTTTGGGCTTAGAATTTGGGTAAAAATTAACTTAAAAAAAGCATCAAGGATTTTTTTTTTTCAGTTACAACAAATGGTATTTTTCACACACACACACACATATTTAACTTAGACATCATTAAATTCCTCGTAAAAAATTCTCATGTGACACACATCATAATCAACTACATCAATGAGTTCGCTATCATCATTAGAATCACTCTCATTATAAATTGCAAGGAATGGAATAATGGATACAGTATTAAGTGAATACGGTAATCCACAGATGGTAAAATGTAGAATACTTATAGCGGAACGAGAAAAGTTTTAGTTTTTCCTCATACTCACAAGCATCTATAGACATTGATGCATCGTTTATGATTCAACCGCTGTTTATATTCAACAGCTAGAATGACTAATCGACAGGTCTATGGCCATATTTCATTCTATGGTCAACATCATGGTCATAAATCCCCGAACCATCTGAAATTCAAAAATAAATCTTCTTTTTGCAAGAAAGTAACTGATGATTTTCAGTGATGGATTTCGCACTTTCATTGATGCCTGAGCATTAGAAATATTTTTTTTTAGAAAATTCTGACCCAAAATGGTAGTTTCAGCATGCTCGAGTGTTTTTACTTTCGTCATCCAAGAAGAAACATTATTGCTTATTATCATAGCTATCATTACATTGGCATTACTGCATATTATTTGAAAGCAAAAATTTAAGTGCATTGCATTAGATGTAATGTTTATTAGGCGAAATACTAACTTGTCGATTAAGGAGCCAAGGTTATGCAAAAGTTGACAAACATCATTAACATTTACCGCAAATGCCACTTGAGAAATTAAATGCATCCCATTACCAGACATTGATCAGAAGGAATATAGCTTTTTATTTTATGTATCAGAATTATTTTGCAAAGAATGATATATGCGTTATGTGTTCAGCACATGTCATGTATCTTCTGAGAATCGGTATATGAATATGAAATTATATTTGTATTCAGATTCTCCTGCTTTGCAAACTAGCATGTGCGAACGAGGCGGACTTCTTCGTGAAAAGCTCTAGCACTACAATACTGTGTTTTCTCTGTCCATCGCAAAATTTAATGATACAGTTACAAGCCGCTTTATAACGAACAATCAAGTCACCAAAAAATTTGGTTCGTTTATTCCGTAGGTTCACGGACAAATCCTATGGGTCAGGAGGGAAAAAAACGTTCTTTATATCTGCCATGTGGCCATAGTCTGAAATATGCCAGTTTGCGAATTGGTAGGCCATTTCGCAATCTGCCAGACAGGTATGATCAGAATCCGACAATTATAGTTTTTTTTTTTCCTTTTTGCCCAGTATTTGGCATATATATATCTCTTCTGGTTTGATGGGAGCGTGAACGTGGTAATAAAAAATTCGCCAAAGCCCGAAATCGAGTAAAGATTGGGCATTCAAGAGCGTAGGGAGCGGCCCCACTCACTATGTTTATCATGATTCACACAAGAAACAAATCATATCGGGGCCATATTTGCGTGTTGTGGGAATCAAAACATAATCACTATAATGAGAAATCTAGAAGTATCGCCAAGTCACTCCCGCCCGCTTCGAGATGCTCGGCCAAAGTAGGAAAAAATCACTAATTGTTCGATTTTGACACTTCTCGGCAAGTTTGTAAAACGGCCTGCCGATTCGAAAACTGGCCGGACTTCAGAATTTGGCCGTAACACATCTAATGATTCATTAAAAGCAGGATGTGCTTTATCATGATTTGCAATACATGACAGTTCAGCTCCTAGGCTAGCTCGGTTCAGATCTAATCTTTGCATCAATAGACAATGATTCTGCTCTACTTTGTAAGCGCTTCAGAAAAAAGTAGCTACCGTACAGATACCGAATTCAGTTTAGATGGACGCTTTTAGACTTCTGTTATTGATTATTCATGCGCAACTCACCTCTTTGAAAGTGATTACCGCGAGTTTCAAACGTCCGGAAAAAAGAATAACAACATTTACTACTACAGTATATTATAAATAACAATATACTCAAGTAAACATTGTAAAATCAGTTCTATTCCCAAAACATTATCGATCGCAAAACGTTCGATACTTCTCTACTGCATTACTCAATTCCTATAAACAAACAAATACAAAACATGGAAAACTTTCATCCGTCCCATAATAGACGAGGCATTTTATGAAATTTGCGTGTGAATAATACTTCTTAATAAATAAATGCAATATATTTCAATGCATTGACTCTTCAAATTTTATACTTTTTTTGTACCATATTGAAAAATTTTCCATTTCTCAATGTCTAAGAGAAAATATTTGAAACAGCTCCAAAAGAAGACGCTGAACAACGTGGAGAAGCTGCGGGATTAAATATGATATATACATTTCGATTAAAGTAAATATATCTTCATTTTTTTTTATTTGTGCCTGGTTCAATCAAGAAATTAGGCCATGGAGGAAAATATATATACGTGTGAGGTAAATTAAGAAATAAAATATGACGGCAACATAAAAGAAAAAGACCAAACATGGGGGTTGCTCAGCGTTAACAGCAGATAAGAATGGTGCCGAAGAATTTCTGTCAGCAGCTCTTAGCCCTTGGCATAATTTCAATTTAGCAACTCATTCTTCAGATAACTTTCTTTTTTTCCTTACATTTTAGTTGCATTAGAAAAAAGAGCACACAAAATTTGATTCTTTTTGGGGATTTTTTTCTTGTCCTCGAGAAACACAATCTTTGACTTATATCTAAGAAATATATATAATGAAAAAGAATACTGTATGATTTTTTCTTTTGTATTCTGCAACCAGAGCGTAAAAGAATATTTTATAAAAAAACGACTACAGAAAAGAAAAATAATGAATGGAAATGTCGAAAACAAGTAATAAAAAATGATAAAACCATTTTTTCTCAACTTTTTTTTTTTTTTGTAGAATTCTCGTAAAAACGGGAATATTGAATTATAGATTGCTATTATTTTATTTACTTTTATTCTAAAAATTATCAATTCATTGTTTTTTTTTCTAAGACTTGTAGATTAAGATGCGTAAGAAAGCATTATTTTTTTAATTGTTTTGCGGTTGCATTTCGATTTTATTTTAAAATTCATAGTCAGGAAATTGTGGTAAAATTATTGAAAAATTATGTTATAAAAATTTGAATAAAATCGTCTTTTTTTCTCATTGTGACTAAAACGCTTTTTTTTCATTGAAGAAATGAGAGCAGCATATTTTTTTCCCCCTCTTGTTCTGCAATTTCAGACATATTTTTGTTTTTTATGGTTGTTCTAAGGGGGATGTAAGATATTGAATGACAAAAATTCTGTTGTTGTTCGATGCCTGAAGTCAAAGTATGTCTTTGACTTCAAACAGTAGCCCCGTTCACATGTGCAAGATTGGGGTCGCTTTGGTGATAGTTACCGGCATGGCAACTTTTTTCCCCTCACAGGGAAAAAAAAGGTGGAAGAGAAGCTCATCACAAAAAAAGCCCATCTTTCTTGGGGTGGATTGGTGGTCGACACCGACCTTCTCTCCCATAATCCTTTGCGCCGCGAAAACAAGTTCCTTCGTCAGCCATTTTGAATCAACCACTTCCGTTAAACCCACGTAACCAGTGACGTCTTCCGGAAAGAAGAGGGGGATTACCGGCATAAACTAAACGTCACGTGAATGGTTTGTAGCTAAAATCCCCGTTACCGGGAACTTTCCGGGTTGTTTTATTGTACATGTGAACGGGGCTAGTATGATCAAAATCGGTAGTCTCATTTCTAAGACGGTGATTTAGAGGAGTGGCGTCCAACTTGTGGTGCGCGTTACCCAGAGATACTTAGGCTGAGGATGGCGTAAGACAATTAGCACTGACGGAAAAAATACTAGTTAACCCTGTTGCACTGGTCGCATTGACCCTGCATTTGTAACGCTCTGTTTGTTTTCACCTAAATGCTCGTTTACTATTGGGGGAAAAAAACAAGAATTGAAAACTTTTGAAACAATTATAAATGAATCCAACATTTTCTTTTACCTTTCAACGGCCAATATTTCCAATTGGTTTATCCCCCCATTGGTTTTATTAATTATAAAAAAAATCTTACATGAAAGCACTGGATTCCCCCTTCCCCCCAACGAATGCATGAGATTCCAAACTTAATTTACAGAACAAAAATTTCATTCATTTCAGTACTTTTCATGCCATAAATTTAATTTTTTTTAAAACGCCTATTTTTAGAAAAGAATAAATTTTAATTTATTTTTCATCTGAAAAGAAGAATTCGACGTGACGTCTCTAAACTCAAATTTAATGACTCCTCTACTCTCAGAAACAAAATCTCGATCTCCCCTCGTAACCTTCCTCGGCGAGAAAGACCTTATTTCTCGCCACAAATCCAACTACCTATCCCACTCATTGCCTTCCTATCTCAAAACAAATCCCTCGAAATTTTGGAATTTTCTCCGCCCCAAATCAGCAGGTACCTCCTCACTCAAAACTTCCAACTCGGACCTAACCTCTCCCCTTGATCTTCCTCTCCCCTCCGTATTTAACCGGGACTTGTCTTCTGTTTATTCCTCTTTAACCCCCCCCCCCCAATACGTCTTTTTTGATTCACTACACAACCCCTGCCCCATCTCCTTTTCTAAAGCCGGTCTCCTGAATCTTGTAAAAAAACTAAAACCCCACTCTACTGGCCCAGATGGGATCCCCAATCATATCCTAAAATTCTGCGCCGATGAAACTTGCAACTATCTCCTCATTATATTCAACGTCTCACTGAATACTTCTAATCTACCTAATGACTGGAAAATTAATAAGATAATTCCCATCCATAAATCTGGTGCACTGTCCCACCCTCTCAATTTTAAACCTATTGCAATCACCTCCTCTTGCTGCAAGCTCTTAGAACACATAATTGCCAAGAATATCCGTACCCAGCCTCGATTCGATTAACTTTTTCTTCCCTAACCAACATGGATTTCGATCATCGTTATCTGTGTCTACCCAATTAACACTTTTCATACATGACTTAACAGACTCCATTGACAAAAACCTCCAATCCGATATCATTTTCCTAGATTTTTCCAAAGCATTTGACAGGGTGCCACATAATAAACTTCTACTAAAACTTTCACACCTTGGACTAAATGTTCGACTGCTGAAATGGGTAGAGTCCTTCCCCATTAACCGTCGCCAGTTTGCCTCGTACAAGAGCCAAAACTCCCCTTTCCTCCATGTCAAATCTGGCACACCCCAGGGCTCAGTCCTCTTGCCATTATTATTTCTAATTTACATAAATGATCTATCCGACTGCCTAAGCTGCCGCATCAGACTCTTCGCTGATGGCTGTGTCATCCCAATCTTTCTGACCAAGAATCTCTCCAACACAACCTTAAAATTATTTCCAAATGGTCCCCAACCTGGGAATTACGGCTCAATTTCTCAAAAACTGTTTTTATGAAAGTTACCCGTAAAAGAATATCCCACGAATTCCCCTATTCTATAAACGACTCTTTGATCTCTGAGGTTTCCCATTATAAATACTTATACCTGGGCATTATAATCTCTTCCGATCTTCGCTGGAACCTTCACGTTGATTATATATTTTATAAATGTCTCCAAAAACTTTTTTTTTCCTTCGCCGTAACCTAAAATACTCCACCCGTCATGTTCGTCACCTGTGCTACCAAACATATATTCTCCCTGCCCTCTCCTATGCCTGTGAAGCCTGGGACCCCCACACCCAAACCAACATAGACAAAATTAGAATCTATCCAAAATAAGTCTGCTCGTTTCATTTCTAACTGTTGGTCTTCTTCTGTCTCCATAACGGAACTCAAGCGACAACTCAAAATCCAACCGCTCTCCTTTCTTCGACTTATCTCTCGTTTAACTTTTCTTTACAAAATCCCCCATGGGTTTTTTAATATTGACACCTCCAATATTCTAATCAAACCTCATTTCTCTGTTAGACTCAATCATTCCAAAAAATTACAGCCCATCTTTGCCTCTTCAGATTGTCACAAATTTACCTTTTTCCCAAGAACGATTATCGACTGGAACAACGTACCATCAAATATTGTAGATTGCACCACGATTTCAGAATTCTCTCGTACCATTAATCACTTTCGCCATATATAATTCCGCATCCTCATATAATTCCGCAGCCTCGGCCAATCAATATTGAATAAATAAATAAATAAATGAAGTTTCGACTTTAATGTTGTATCTGTGGACATGGGCAAATCCAGTAGTCATGCAATTTTTTTTCCCCATGAATCTTATGGTTGATATTGTTACGAACTATAGACGATAGATGGCGCAATCCTTTAACACGCTCTTCTGTTGGCAACGGGAGTTGATGCCGGTTTCGGATTTTCGGAGAGGGATGCTATTGGTGAGAACATTTCAGAAAGTCCCGCCCCTTCAGACAGTCCGTACGGTGCGCCGCCGACTAGGAAACTATAAAATAGAATTTTTCAGAACATTCTTTTTCTCGAAGTTTCTGCCGTGGTTATAAATAGTCTGGCGCTCACAAGATGGCGGGCTCAAGGAGATTTCTGAGAGATTCGAGTAACAGTCAGTTGTGTTTAAACGTTGAGAGAAAGTTGTTAGCTCTCTGATTAGGTTGTAAATACGTGTATAAATAGCTGTTCTGCAAATAAATCTGTGTTTGTCCGTCAAACCACTTCTTGTTTTGCAATCTCGAAGTCTTGTGGAAAATTATCCGGAACAATATCTCTAACTAAAGCATCAGAAAAGAATAACGGTAAAAAAATCTGAATATCAATTAAAATCTTAATTCGGCCGGTAATAGGACGATTAATTAGTCATTAAAATTAATTTATTGATTAATTTAGTGATTAAAATTTTCATTGCGTTAATTGAATACAATTAGAGAAGTAGGTCTTTTGTGTAAATAATAAAAATGCTTTGCGCACTACTCTTTTTTACTACAAAAAATTACTTATGAAAGAATGACGTCACTTTTCGCTACCATACGAAGGTTTTTAACAACTGGCTGTTGAGAAGATGAACTTTTGGAAAATTAGAAAATTCAACTGTCTTTGCGAGGAATCGAATCCACATCCTTTCATTTTCCGGGTCAGTGCACTAAACTACGAAGGCAACGAATCACTCAATCTTTCCTTGGAGCTGGTGTGCACTGAAAAGTACCGTACATGCGAAATTCATCTTCGCAAAAGCCAGTTAAAAACCTTCGAAAAAATGACTTGCTTGCAACAAACCCGCATCATAGTTAGAAATCGGTATAATGTCAATTACTTTCAACGTCACCTTTCTTATAATGTCAGTTTTTCAAAGGTCAGTTTTTTCTGTATAAATATCATGTTGGTCTTACTTGTTACCAAGTCACCCTTACGTAATTTCCGTTCCTCAGTTTCACTTTTGTCACTGAGGGAAAGGAAAGGTCGCGTCATTTATGATCCTTCGTTACACCTTTTCTGACGTGGATCTGAAAATTCCCTAGCCCGCCTAAACAAGTTTCACTTCAAAAAAACCGAAAGCGTGAAAAGTTATGACCAAAAACTAAAATGAACTTTACCAATGTGTAAAATTTGAAAGAAATATTCAAAATTAGGGTGGTGAGATGTCCCGATTTCCCGTTATTTTTCGCTCTGTCCCATCAGGGCTTTCGGGAAACCTGTTTGCCCTGGTTTTTGCTTGCGCAATGGAATAGAGTTATTTACAATTTTTTTTTTCAATTCAACTTTTAGCTATGTTAGATATTATGCTAGGAATTTATAATTTCGCTGTTACATTTTTGCAATGTTAATATTTTATGTAACCAAAAGACCCCGAACCCATTTTGAATCATTGTAGCCCCATTTACTTTTGAAATGTCGCTGTAAAATCCGCTGAACTAGCGCTATGCTATCGTACTATAAGTCACCATATATCATTCAAGGTCATTGAATTGTTCTACAATACTGAACTCCACACTCTGCAGCAATAGTCAAATCAGTATTAGCATCCGACACGACTAAGCAAATATGTGATCTTGTAGGTCATTATCATCTCACTATTATGGTATTTTTATTGATGCCAGTAATCACTGTGTTGGAAAAAATATTTCCCTCAGCTGTGCAATATATCACATCAATGAATGGTAATGATATGGTAAAGTTACTTCAACTTGATTCCTTGCCAAATGAAACGGCTTGTGAAATAAAAAAGGACCGAATTAGTTCCTCAGAAGAAAATCACATTGATAAACCTAAATGCATAGCGTTCTGTGGGGACAATGCCAATACCAATTTTAGTGGAATGAGGTTTTACGAGAGGTGGTAAACGAGGAGGTCTAATAGTGTGTACGCGATGTTAAAAAATGAATTAAATGAGACTAGTCTGGGAGTTGGATGTCCTGTTCCCATACTTGCCGCAAAGACTGCTACCGATGTTTTGAGTGTAAATGTTGAAAGTATAATGATAATATAAACGGTATATTTTTTTTCTTCCATATACACGGAACGAACGGAACGCCTGGAAGAATTTTGTGAGTTCATGGATATAGAATTTCATTCACTACTGTAACATACAAAAACAAGATGATTGTCTTTGTTCACTGTTGTAGAGAGAATATTCGGTTTTTGTGATGGACTAAAATGATATTTCCTCTTTGAATAAAAATCGCCTAAGCCTAAAGCTCTTTAAATCTTCTTTGAAAATCCTATAAGTGAGACATGTCTGTGGCTTCATATTTTTCTCGATATTCATAATATCCAGAAAATCATGATATTTTCTGGATATTATGCCTAGGTGAACTCCAAAATAAAAGTCACCTGGTCTCCGCCGGGACTCGAGCCCTGGCCCTCTTGCAAATCGGACAAGTATGCTACTATCTACACCACTGGAGACACGATACTGCCTTCCTTATTCCACGCATTATGGCGCCAGGCACGGAAGTAAAGGCGTTGGTATAGTCTCCCTTAACTTCAGCAAATGAACCTAAGGTGGGACTATAGAGTGACTCGAGCTGTAGAAATTTCGGCAGCTTTGACACTGGGATTATAGATGATATTAAAGGAACCAGACATGGCCTCGCCTTTGCTCCGATCTGGGATATAAGTCCGTTATCTCATAAGGTTGGGATTGTCTCTTCCAGGAAAAAGCTTTTCGAGTATTAATCTAATGATTTCAATCGGTTTTACGTTATGCGCTTGAGCGTTTTGAATGCTAAAAATATCCAAGTTCTGCAGAATATGGCCTGTAAATATATATAACAATACCGAAATAGGAATTTACGGTCGGAAAAATTCCAGAAAAGTTTTTTTAAAGTTTTACAAATAAAAATTTGAAAATAGGCGAAAAATGGAATTTATGACACTTTTATGGCATATTGAACTTCCGCTACAAATTATACGATTTCATAGTATCAATTCGGGGGGGGGCGCTTGGGTTCGGATTTCGAAGCATAAATTCAAAATATTTTCTAATATTTTGGGGACATTGAAAGCAATTTCAAAAATGATTTTGGTGTATTCAGCAAATCCTTCAATACAACGATCCGTGGTTACCGTGAAGTTGGATTTCTGTGCGAATGTTCCAGTTGCGAATGTTAATCTCCCTGTTAAAAAGTATCGCCACAGAGAGCAACAAGCCTACGACGATAGAATTATTCAATCATTTCACTTCACTCGTAGTTCGAAAAATTAATGACAGATGGCAGCACTACAAATAACACTCATTACACGGAAACAAGCTTCACGATAGGTTCACAACACATACGCGCTTATTCCGGCATGTACCAATTTGTAAGAAATTCCGTAGAGGAATGTGCACGAGGTGCATGTGCGGTTAAGTAGTAGTATTAGTACGACGGATCAGAAAATTGCCTCAAACAGTTCGACGGAACAATAACATACAGGTTGAGTAGTGTGACTATTTTATATGTTTTTTGGAACGTATAATTAGCCGCAAATTGGATTCTCTGGCTACAATTAGCAATATTCTGTATTTAGGATTTTCTCGTATTTTATGTTGATGATATTACAAAACATATGACGGTATAATTTTTACTTCAAACCATAAGAATAATACTATTATTGATTACAACAATTGAATAGATTTCCATTCATTTATAATTAAGTTCGAGTCTGCCTGCGGACCGCCTGCGCCATTGTCGTGGGCAACCTCTCGTCCGCTGACCATAGGTTGGAAAACGCTGGGCTATTACAGTCTACGCTATTTATAATGACCCCACGTTATAGCGACCATTTCATTACAACGACCAGTAGGATAATTCTCAATAACGACAATCACATATGTTTTCCTTTCGATATAACGACCCTCTCAATATCACGTCCGTTTCGCCGAGACGAAGGGTGTCGTTACATCGAGCATCGACTGTACATTCATTAGACCTCAAGTACATTCTTTACTGTACTTCACGTTAGCTGAATGTATCCAAAGGAACTATAACAATAATTTAGTGGTCTTCAACCGCTGGTCCACGAAAGATTTCGCCTATTTCCTGCAACCACTACACAGTTTCGTATTTAGTAACTGAAATTCCGTGTACCTGTTTTTTACCTGCCTTGTCCGATCCAAATAATTTATACTATTTTTGCCGGTGAGCGAAATATTTTAGCTATTTTTATTCGTTGTTAAAAGGTTGAAGAACACCTCTTATGGTCTCTCCTGCAAACATTAATTCAATTTTGTTTCGTGAAAATCTGATACGAATTCTCTGCAACGATATTCCAACTTTCCAAGTATTCTCTATCTACAATATTTATTCCAACACAAATCCTATTGACGATTTCGAAATTTCCTAATTTCCTCCAAAAAAAAAAAACGAATCGGTTCACTTTTCTTATTACCGAAGATTTCACGCAGAAAGGAAATACAACTAAAAATGTTTTTATTACGCGGTTTATTGGGCGATTTAGGAATCAGAAGAAATAGGCTCACTTTATGCTTCGAGTTCGGTTATAGAGAGTATTCGGCAGCGATAGCTAGCCTATCGTACCAGAATGAAAGAACATAATAAATTTGTGGCGAACGTAATCCCTATCTGCTCCGATTACCGTAAATTTTCGAAAATGAATCTTTATTTCGTGAGCAATGCGAAAGATGTTGCACCAAACGTACGTTCGCACCAAATTAAGTTACCTAGATAGGAGGAAAGTAACAGGTCAGAAAGCAAATAAAGCAGGGATTTTACGGCTTCTGATTAAAACAAGAAAAAAAAAAACATGTACTAACATTTGTTGGAACGATTCACTTTAACTGTTTTATTGACAGACTCAAGTGAACACACGGGATTTTATTTTATTTCTCTTATTTTCCTAGATAAACATCTTGATTTTTTTTTTCTGTTTGTTCAGAGAAAATTGGAGATTTTTCCTTATCTGTCTTTCTCAATTAAGGAGAAAAAAAATTCAAGTCAGTTCCTTTTTTATGCAAAATGCTCTAGAAATCTGTAATCAGATCACTCTTTGAAAGTTTTGAGAATAAAAATAAAATTCTGCATCAAAACAGTGGTTTACTGAATTGAAGGAATTAAAAGAATAGCCTATCTTAAGACAAGATAAAAAAAACAAGTGAAGCTCGTGTTTCCTAACTTTAAATCTTAGAATTGCAGGAAACGTATTTTATTTTAAAAAATCTCAGAAACATCAAATCACATCATCTATTAACAAATAAAGAGTAAGATCTCCCGTTTCTATCGATATTGAAGTGAATTTTATACACATAGTTACATTTGACACTAATTTGAATATCACATATACTACAAAAAAAATAATTTTCGTAAATAAAAAATGCTAAAAATCAGGTACATTATCTGCTATGACAATTCATTTTTTGTCGTAATGCATTTTTACAAAATAACCACGTAAAAGATGAAGAATATCTCAGCATTTGTCTTCTCATTCTACTTGTATTGTGAAAGTTCATTACTCTGTAGGATACGTAATCACTGCAATTATTCATAATTATTTTCTCAAACATTTTAATTTCCTTTGCCTTGCAGTGGACAATACGCATACAGGGTGATTTTAAATTCATGGAATAAATTTAAAGAGGTGGTGCAAAACTTCAAAGCAAACATATTTGGTCATATAATGCGCGGTCGAATCGAAATAGCAAAGACGGTAAAGGGTGTTTTTTAAGGAGTGCTCCACAACAGCACTTCACCAAAAAACAAATATAATATTTTTCTGACGGATTTGCTGTGATAAGTGCAACCAACCATTCGACGGTGCCGGGTATTGCAATGTGGTAGGCCTTATTATGGTGAAATCTGGGTAACGCAAATTACTATAAGCTACTAAACCACCGCAAGCTATTAAACCAGATTACTGTTTGGCGCAGCAGTAGCATGACATTGGTCCTTGCATCAATAACAAAGAAATTCCAATCCAATACGAAAATGTATATGCACCCTGGAATGGTTGATAGCACACAGAGAAAATATGATATTTGTTTTTGGTGAAGTGCAGTAGAGCACTCTCTAAATACACCCTCTACCGTCTTCGCTATTGCGATTCGACCGCACATTCTATGAGATCTTAGGTTATTCTTACATTTTCTTCTCTTATAGTTATTTTTTCATGCTGCCATAAGATTAGGTAACGCAAACGCAACGTACGTTGTGAAACTGTGTATTAAATTTTCTGTAAATTTTTTTGTGAATAAGCATTTACTTTGTGTCATTAGATACATTAAGCATACTTCAAAGCAAAAAACTTAAAAAAACTAATATCTAAGAGTTAGTAGTCTGAAACACGTTTTTATATTTGATATTCACTTGTGAGTCATGTGAATTATAACTTTTTTTCTGACATAATTAATGGCCCGTAACATGAAAGCTTTAAACTTGTTCAAGTGAGCGTAAGAGAGAGAGTTCTAATATTTGTGTTGTAAAGAAGGGAAAACAAAGTTTACGAAACTGAATGTACAAAACTGCTACTTCACTATGCACTTACCACCGGGGATAAGGAATACAAATTTATTTCAAATGAATTAATTCACCTACTGTAAAAGTTAATATTTGCTCGAGCAGGGAATAAATGCAAAATATTGAGAAATTCCATAATACAGCGGAATCCAGCGATTTCATTCGATAAGACTAAATGAATTTTAGCATGTGGATGTATATAGCACACAGTGCAGACAGTTTACGTAAAATGAAAATTTAATGACCTGAAAGATAGTTTCAAGATGAAATCTTTTTCGCTCGGCAGTACCAAAATTCTAAGAAAAACTTTGCATATTTTCGTACAGCCTGAGTTTTATCTCACGTATCCGCAGAGATTATAACGCAAACGCGGAGTTCGCGAAAGTAAAAATTCCGTTTCACAATGAAAATAAAAATCGAAACAAACATAAACGTGAGAGAAAAAAAAAATTTCCAACCTTGTTGCATTTAAATTGCATGTTTAAGACTAAATTGAAACATTCTTCTTTCTTTCGAATCATAATAGGCGCCAGTGCAATTCAGTAAAAAAAAAAGTTTTGTTTAATAAGTATTCCGGATATAAAAATTAATGTATTATGGTTGGGAGGTTTTAAAAATCTGTATTTATATACTCCGCATACTATTCGTACAAAAAAGAAACATTTTTTTTTGTAAATAGTTGGGTAGTTCAGAAGAAATACATATTCTACATGGTTGTTTCATTATTCTAGTTACATAAGTGTTCCTTTTAGCTGTTGTTTGAAATAACTATAAATGATGTATAGAGAAATTCTGGACGTAAAAATTTCCCCTCAATAATGTGTATGGCAAAAAATATGTATGTCATGCCTGTATATAGTTAAAATAATCTAAAAGAGTATGTATATGTTATTTTATTTATTATTTAGTGCATGTCTCTTGGATATCTCTTGCACAAACCAAATAAACATTCCCGATAATGTTGCAATTGTAGAAAAAAAAATTCCAATCACACAGGTTTCTGTTTGTTTCCACCTTGATCTGTTTTAGCAGTTAATTTTTTTGCCTATGCTAATTTAGAACATTGACTACATAATAACTATTTTGGAAACATTTCATTTGAAAGTATTTGACAGAAATACGGAATCTCATAGCGAAAGGATGAAAAGGTGTGCACATGATATTCAGTATTTTTTGATTAGTATATAGGTTTAGATTAGTATTAATTTTATAGTTAAGTATTACGATGGCACGTGAATTAAATCATATTGAACTGGATAAATGTTTATTTGAGTGCAGAATTTCTGATTATTACCGAAAAAAAAATACTATTATAGTATATAACCAATACTCAAAAATCATCGTTCGAAGATCTTCATACTGTTAAGACTTCCTTGATTAGATTGACTTTATAGCACCATCTATGCATCTAAATATTTGTAATTTTTTTATAAACGGCATGTTATATCTTAGTCATGAAATTTTGAGTTGAGCTCTGTAAAAAACTATTCCGCATTTCGTTCATTTTTTTTTTTTTTGTAATAATAATAATTTCTTGAAAAAAAATAGAGAAAAAATAAATGCGCAATATATATATATACATGCACAATATTATTTTCAAAAGATTCACATAATCCGTTCAGAGTGTACGAACAAATTTCTTCAGTGGTGGCAAACACTAATAAATATCAAGTACTCTAAAACAAAATATACAAATAAAGACGAACATTATACTGAGGTCTTGATGTAACAACACTGTATATTGGGGACTGAGAACTATTTTATTATTATAATAAGGATTAATACAATTATGTATTTTTTTTCCTTCCTTAAAAAATTAACATCTGAAATAATAAATATCTTCACAACATCCAGTCTTCTGTATATTTTGTATTAACAAGTGGAGAGCGACATTCATGTCAAATATAATTATGTATTAGTTTTTTTCTCGAAACTCTTACCTCATTTTCATATTTTACCATTTTCCATATTCATTTTCATTCTTTATCAATTTATTTCCAAATTATAAAATATAATACGTGCTTACATTTCCTACAGGGTGTCCTGCAAATGCTAATGCGGCCTTTATCTCATCAACCGTCCATCGTAGAGGCATGATTCAAATTTAAAAAAATGCTGAAAAGGAGTTCAAAAATTACTCTGTACCAGTCTTAAGAATGAAAATACAGTATGTCACAAAATAAAAAATAATAATTTTTTTTATGCTGTCCCCCTGTCCTCTAACTTCTAATTAGAAAATTGTTGACTTGTGTCTTCTGAGACCAACAGAAAAAAAATACATGTTCCTAAGTGCAATATTTACTGAGTACTTTTAATTCGAAAATTGGGGAAAAGTTATAAAAGAACAGCAAAAACTAAGGAACAACACTCCTTTCCCTCATTTATGATGATTTTTTTTACCTCTGCGAATATTGCGCTGTTGAAAACCTTTAAAACTTTTTTGTTTGCATCACGAGAGACAGGGCAGAAACTTTCTAATTAGAAGTTAGGGGATGGGGAACCCTATATACATTTGGGATTTTAATTTTTTTTTGTGACACATTATATTTTCACACTCAAAACTGGTACCGAGTACTTGTTGAAAGCCTTTTGAGCATTTTTTAAATTAAAACTATACCTCCACGATGGACAATTGATGAGATAAAGGCCGTGCTATCACTTACAAGGCACTTGATATAATATATCAATTATTTGTTTGAAAAATACCCTCTTCTATTGATTTATAGGCCTAGTTTCACTGAATATAACTTAATTTTTCTTATACCGTTATTCTCTGTGAATGGAGTAATTTTCTAATACATGTAAGAAGTAATATTAAACAATTGCCTCACGGGTTTTTAATTTTTTTTCTGCACAGAAAAATGTTTTTTTTCATTCTATTCATATGTCTATGGCTATGAATAACAGTCAATTTCAGGAAATCCTACTTAATTTTTAAATTGAAAAACCTTGAATTTTGATTCACTTATTACCTATTAACTTTCAAGGAATGGCCACGCTTCAAGCAATATATTCCGTGCTTTTTCAAACGATAACAAAACGAACTTTATTGAATTAAGTGTATTCAAAATCCGTAGTCTCAATACAATTGCTTCCAACCCCATTCCAAAATCGATCAATACTCTTCCTGTCTGATGTTCGAATTTGCGTTCTACAAATAGTCCCTCGTTGCTCGAACACAAAGTCATCTTCTATTCAGCAGCTGCTCAATAGCTTCCTCCATACCTTCATTTGAAATTAAAACACACATTTTTGAAAAGTTCTTTTTTTTTTTTGTATGAAATATGAATAATATGGTTTTCAGAGATTATACACAGTGTCCTGTAAGTTCTAGCACGGCCTTTATCTCATTAACCGTCCGTGGTAGAGGTACGATTCCAATTTAAAAAATGCTTAAACTATTTTAAGGAATTACATTGTACCAGTTTTGAGAGTGAAAATGTGGTGTGTAATAAAGTAAAGAGTTGTTGCCCTGTCTCTGCTGATGCCAACAAAAACAATCAATGCTTCTATGTGCTAAGCGAGATATTCGAATTCGAAAAACGGAAATTTTCGAAAAAACAGCGTTAAATAGGGGGGGGGGGGTAGAATGGTTTTTTAATCTGTTTTCAGAATTTATGACAGTAGCCTCAGAAAAAACCGTTAAAGCTTAGAATGCCCATATTATCTTCACTTACCTTAGTCAATTCTCATTTCATTCATACTAATATATAAAGAGAATTTAACATGAATTACATGATGAGCTAAATCATTCCAATCAAATGAGAAAGCCATTTCAAATGCAAATCATGAAATGTTTTATGCGGTTTTATGTCTTGTGACCCCCAATGCCATGCTAATGTTGTTTTTCTTTCTTTGATTGACTCATTTCAGAAGAAATTTCAAAATATACTGACGCTAATCATTTTCTCCATCGAAGTAAATTCACCATCCCTCATATACATAAATACTGTACTTCGAATCAATATCCCGTTATCTTGTCAAGAATGCCCTGATATATTATTAGGATAATATTCGAGAGTTATTCCAGCAATTTTAGAACAAATGGAAAACCAAAAATGTATATATGTGTGTGTATAAATTGATATTTCAAACTGGTGTGGCGATATTTCATCTCCTTGTTTATTTGTCCCCGTTTCTTTATTCCTTCGGTGATTTCATATACTATCCTCCAGGAGCACTCAAGGAAAATAATTTATTTCTCGCAGACTCCTAAGACATATCCCAATGGGAATGAGCTTCAAGTTCAGCTCCGACGTAATCTGCAGCTTCCAACTATATGTGAGGATTTATTCAGAGAGAGAAGATGAAGAGAGGGAAAAAGTATTTCTGATGAAAGTCGCAAAATAAATTGGGAAAAACGCAGAAATAAAAGCAGAAGTAATTTCGCTTTGAAATTTTTCTTTAACAAACGGATACATTTTTTTTTAGTTTCAGCTGTAGCAAACGTATTACTATGGTTTGGAATATTTCCATTTGGGGTTTTCAGAAAGTTATCTTGGCTCTTAACATGAAACTTATGAAGATGTGTCTTTTTCGTTTTTTTTTTTTTTTTGAAATACGTTCCGTTTAATTAAAGGGAAAAATATCCTATTGTGTATGTGTGTGTGCCGTGGAGATCGTGAAATGATAAATGAAAAATAAAACTTTTTAGAGATAAAATAAATAGATTTTTACAGCACACCCCATGCACATAAGGAATAATTCTTGAAGTGTTCCAGAAGAAAGTAAAACTGCACTGGTCAACAAATGTTAACGTTTTTCCCCTAACATGAGTAAAATATGTCCTTTAGACTAATTTTGGGGTACTGAATTCAGATATAATTGTTAAAAATCGCCTTCACCTAGTTTTTCTGTATACATGATTGCCATTTTTTGAAATACACACATACAATGTTTAAAAAACTTTCACATCTTTAAAATGACATCTTTGATTTACATATTCTTAATAATAAATTATATTATATTTATTATCATAGTTATTTCATTATATCCATACATCGTTATATATGAAATAGCAAAATATTTTTTTATTTTTTTCCTGATTTATATGCATGCAATAGACATAGAGTGCACATGACTATACACAAACGAATAGTATACCAATTTTTCCAGTATTTTATAAAAGCACATTTAATTTTTTTCTTTCTCTCTTATATGTTATTGCATTGTCCTTTTTTCTGCAAAAACCAACAGTAATCACTCATCATTGAAGGGTCCAACCTGCCTGGATACTCCCTGAAATCCCCTTCATTACAGATGTGGATGATTACCATGCAGCGGGTTCTATGTGAAAACAAAAGTATTTGATAGTTTCCTTATTTGAGGACTTACAAATACTTCTTCTAGAGGAACTATTGGAAAAAAGTCTTATCTAATTTTGTAGAAAAAAAAATTTTAGGGGCGAATAATCTATGACAAATTTACCCATAGCCTTTATATTGTTTTCCATCAGAGCCCAGGTGCTTACGCAGGATTGATTAAGGAGGAGTCACAAATGTTGGAGAGAAGGTATATTCACGCTGATTTTCTTCCACGTACATTATTAAGTTACTAACCTTCAAAAACATTTAAATTGACAGAAATTGATTAAAATAGACAAAAGGTATTTTATTAGTCTTTTGTGTATTTAGTCTTTCGATATTTTATTTTTTACATAAATATTTTCAATTTTTTGATCGTCTTGGGAGGTAGGTGAGTCCTCTTGACTCCTAGCGTACACCTCTGTATGCCCTAATTTAATGTAATGTGGTGGCGGCAAAAAATAATAGCAGAGCTTATTTGGAACATAAATGCATCTGCGACATTAACTTAGCTCCATTTTTGACTAAAGGGTTGTGCATATATAAACATACACAGCGTTTCTCTTTCAGTTAAAAAAAAAACTCAGAAAACGGTTACAATATTACAGATAAAATCAGTGTTACCATTCCCCAAGTTATAGATGACATAAAAAAATTGAAGTGGTATTTCTAGTGTTATTTCACATCTGTAATACTAGAAAATCACACTTATGCAAATTTTGAAAAGTTATTCAAAATTAAATACCATATATCAAAAAATAGACGTTATGGCCACTTATTTTTCAAGTTCAGGATTGGAATCAGCACCCAAAAAATAATTAAGAGCAGCTAAATTTTTCCATGTTAGGGAAATCTTGTAGACTAATACTATTATTGTTGAATATGCGTAAAACTAAGTGAAATATGAAAATAAAATGTATAAACAAACAGGAAAACTTATCCATAAGAGAAACACTTCTGTGAAATATCAATTGATTAATAGTAACTGATAGAATGTAAAATTCGAAATTTTTATATGTCCCCACATGTCTGAAACATGCCAACGTGTAACAGTGGTGTTTCTCCAAAATATAATAAAAAATGATTTACTCGCTGGCGATTGGACAGAAATTCGGACGAAATTTCGTCTTTTTAAATTTGCAATTTTTGAAAATTTTGAAGCGCTAAAATTGCGAAGTATCAAAACATGCGACCAATGTAAAAATAATGAACATTTAGGGTTTTTATCCCGAATATTTCTGTAAATTTCTATTCAAATATCGCAGGATAAATTTCTTTACTTGCGATGAAGTCCTAAATTTCATTCCTTGAAAATGATGAATTTTCGGGTCTTCTTAAATTCCTGAAATTCATGAAAACACGGTTTTTCCCAGGTTCTAATAAAGATTTTGAAATGTATAAAATGTCATCACCAGGGGATGATCTATTACTCATTAGTGAACATCTAGCTGGTCTTCAGCAGAGTTTTCAGCAAGCAGTAGGCTGATACAGCAGCTCAAGCAAAAGCCTAGTTTAATGCGCAACATATTAAACTTCTCAAGTAGCCAGCACGTAGCCTTGTTCTCAAACCACATTCAGGATCTTTGGGACATTTTTTCCATATTTTCATAGTAATCAATGAATAGTATTCATCTGTAATAAATCTTACAGATTCCATTGGGAGTTATTTGTGTAATTTCGAGCCACGGGTAATGCAAGCATTAATTTAGTTGATATAAAGTTGCATTGACTTACTTATTAACTAAAAGGGACTTCCGACGAAATCTTTAATAATTTGTATTTTACTGAGCAATTGAATCTTCTGGATGTTATACGGAAACTAATATTTGAAAAAAAAGTGATTTGTCTCCTCTGGGAAGGAGACCGTATTGGAATCTCATCCTGAGAATCCAGATTCGAACCCCGTTAATGCAATGTGGTTGTCGTCTGAACTTGGTTTTCTGCGGTTTCCCAACTTCGCATTGCGAATTGCTAGCTGGTTGTTGCTTGAATTTTTGTTATGTAAGTACCATGCTGTAGGTTTGCCTGCTCCCTGCGAAGAAACATTTTCAAATGGGAGACCGGCTAGAGCATTCGTTTGTTTCGTGTTCTTCTATATTTTAAGGTGAAGATGGTTCAAAACAACGTCAACTCCTTTGTGAACGTTCCCGTGAGGGCAGAGATGAATTTTCCTTTCCTATAAACATCAATATCTCTTCACACATTCAGTTTTCAGTATAAGCCTCAAAATATGGAAGAACACGAAACAAGCGCAATGCTCACAATATAGAAGTCACACATATACTCAGAATATTCATTCCGGCATGTCCCGATTTGTTAGAAATTTCACAGACGAATGTGTACGGGGTATATGCACGGTTAAGTAGAGGTAGCAGTAGTGTGAAATAACATCGGAAACTGATATCACAAAATTTAGGAAGGAAAAATTCTCTTAATTCACAAGGGATATTCATAAAAGATTATGGAAGATAATTTTTTTTATTAATTTGAGAAAAAACACTAGTTGTCTTCTCCAAAATGTTTGAGATTAACCACGAGTACTCTCAGTCCTTACATGATCATTCGTTGGGGACATCTCATTACGCATATTTGCACAGATTTGGCTCAGAATTAGACATATAATCAAGCAAGTTCTGAATAGCAGTGATTACTTTCACATTCCTCTTGAAGGAATCCGAATACAAATCTGTTAAACGCGATTCCCTGCTTCATCAACATAGTTGAGAGGATCTTTTCGAGCTGTTTATTCTTTGTAATTATCGTCTATGAGTTTACATGGGTTATCTCGATTATTATAATCTTTCGTCTCTGCAGGTAGTTTCGTAGTGAATGCAGTCCCAGAATAAAGAAACAAAATCCAATAATTTTAGCCACTATCTCATAGAAATGGTGAAAATGTCAAAAAAAGAAATGGTATCAAAATGAATTGTTGATATCGAAGAAACAATTACAACAAATATGCAAAGTTTTCCAGATTCCTAATCAAATATCGAAAACCATAGATCCCAGCATCTTCATCAATGTCATAAAAAATCTATAACTCATTTATTTTTTCAGCTGTGCATTTTTTCTGAACATATCGATGCACTTCTATAGCAGACAAATAATTTTTAAAAAATAATAATGAAATGAAATATTCAATGTGTGTAATTAAATTTTAATATAAATATTTCTCGAAGATGTGGCTAGAATCATCTTTGTTCAATAAAACATCTCGCATTTGCTCATGTTTAATGTGAATTCAGTTATCTAAACGTCATGTAAGTGCGTTCGTAAAAAATCAAGAAGAATGATTAAATTTCTTTTAAATTCAGTAGAGTGTGAGTTAGTGTATATGTACAGAACAGGAAAAAGCTCCTTCGTAAAATTCGCAGCAGCAGCGGCACAACCCTCGTTATAATAAGAAATATTCACAGCACTATTTTTATTGTATCCATATATATATCCGAGAAAAAACGAAAATAAAATCGATGTAATGGTTCAATTTCCCATTATTTCCAGTCGTGGGAAGCGTGTCTCGAAACAAGAGAAGCAGTTTATTTAGAACACTTTGCCAAGAGCGAAACCGATCACCGTGATCGCTTAAACAAAATGACACATATTCGCAATTCCCGTGCGTGATATCAATTCCGAAACCATTTACGGAAGATAGAATTACCTAAAGAACATAAACAATTTCTTTTTTCTGCTCTCTTGTTTTTACATGTTCAGCTGCCGTAAACGATATCGATATTAATTTCAGACAATGCAAAAACATATATATCGAGTGCTACTCTTCTTCTTTATAATGTATTTTATGCTTTCGAATGCCGGCATTTCATAGAAGCTATAGAAATGATTGAAAATTTAAAACAATTGAATTGTAAGAATTCCAGAGGAAATATTATGCACAACAGGTGTAACCCGAGCTTTATAATATTACATTTTCAATAATGTACACTGATGTACATAAATTTCAGTAACAGTTGCATTTTTTGGGACATACGTAGCCATACTTAGCTGAGACAACCACAAATTGTATGGACAGTATATTTACATTTTACTATAAATATTGGTTCCTTTATAGGTCTTGTTGTGTTGCTGTATTTTAAATATACGTTTGACAATCACATTTTTATAGGAATCTTTTTTCAACCACCTGGTTGGGCATTTCGTCTGTTGCGGCCTTTGTATTTGTATTTAGGAGAAAAATTTTTAAATGTTTGAGATAATGAACATTAATATAAATCCGGTCAGCATAACAGAAATTCATTTACAAAAAAAAATGGTTACGTCAAACACCGCTATATACCAAGATCTGTAAACTATCTGGCAAAAATAGGCAAGTCATAAAATACTTTTTTATACACAATGAGTATGATACAAGGTGATTCCATAATTCCCTGTTCTCGCATTTTACTGGAGAACCGTTGATTCTAAAAAGGCATACTTCCAATTAGAAAAAGTATCTAAATAAAGTGTAGAAATAATAGTGTAGTCAGATAAGTCATTCATGTTGGTAGCGTTTGCGTAGTTATTAAAATATAAAAATTAACTTTTTATGTGGACACCCTGTCTTCAAAACTCCAATTAAAAATTTGTTGCCCTATCTCTCCTAATACTAACAAAACAAAATCGTTTTTCCACGTGAAGTATTTGGAAATTAATTTAAATTCGATTATGGGAGGAAAATTGGGTAAGAAACGCATAAAATTACGTACAACGCGTCTTTCCCTTGTCTCTCTGTTCTTTCCTAATTTTTTTACGCTTTTTTAAATTCGAATATCTCAGTAAATATTCTACTTGGGATCCTGAAATTTCTTGTGCTGGCCCTGGAGTGACTGGTCAATAACTTTTTAATTGGGTTTTTGAGAGTAGGGTGCAAAAAAGTTAATTTTTTTATTTTGATAACTATACAACCCCCTTGCAACACGAATGCCATATCTGAGTTTTGGGCATTATTTGGATTCTTTTTAATTGTAAGTATGCTTCTAGGATCAATGATTCACCACTAAAATACAGCAAGGGAAAATATGGAATCACCCTGTATATCTACTACACCTCAGGAGAATGCGTTATATGTTGTTTCTGTTGTTCTAGACGAGGATCACTAATGTAACGTGACCTCCATAACGGCACTCCCGGTTTGCAAACATGTACATTTGGAGTCAGTGACATCAACGTACTTCGCTATATAATAAGACACTCCCTCATTAGCGGGTGAAAATGTTCCCATGGTATATGTTATCGAGAGGCCTCGCTGTAACGTGAAGTCTGCTGAGTATTTCGTCATGGTTAATAACCATAAATACCCATCAAAGACATTTTATTCTGTGAGAATTACGACATGTTAAAAGATGAACATGCCTAAATACGGTTGCATAAAGTTGTGAAAAATTGGTTGAAGAGCACCATTCAGACCCTTGGACTGTCTTTTGCAAGTTGCTTTCAGAATCCAATCAAGAGTCTGTGAAACATTCTTTTCAGACCTGGTACGCACAGACGTGCGGTCGCTCACCGTACATGTTATCTTTTCAACCTCAGGTAACTCAGCTCTGACATCAACGATAAAACACCACAATCCTTGAAGTCAGCGCTGAACTCACGAGGTTGAAAAGAATATACATAAATATATGGTGAAAAAAAGAACCCGGACATTTGTGTTATCTGGGTCTGAAAGGGTTCTAAAGATACTTAAAAGAACCACTCAACTCTCTCCCTGGTTTCTCCAAAAATCTTGGTCAACCATTAGCACAAATGTGGCAGAAAACAAGTGTTGAGGTATTACATAACCTTATAAAATGAATGACATGGCGAATGAATGCTGATAGAGCCGATCCGGAAAAGTGTTAGTCTGTTCGTATTTTTGATGTATTTATTTTTTTCTACCAGGCAGTGTATTACTTTCCATAAACAGTAATTATACTATATGATATTCTCCATATCCATATTTTTAATAACAGGAATATAAGTTGCGCAGTTAAATCAAGAACGCAATCATTCATTTTTGCTCGTATAGCGATGAATGCAATATAATACATTGCATTAAGTCAAGAAAGGAACATAGTAGAAGTGCGGTTACTGCTCATATGCTTCTCTCTTAACTGATATCATGAGATATGATTTTTTTTCCTTTTCTATTGATCTCTTAAGTTCTCGGAAGCAATGCGAATCTTTCTTTCAAGACAAGATAACCAGTACCTAAAATTTTTTAATTGAACGTGGTTCCACCGAATCTATTCCCTGGTATTAATGTATGCAGCAGTGAATAAGAATGGTAAGGTCATTAAAATTTGCATCCGAGTGGAGGAAGTTCGTCAGGAAAACGTTCTGTTTGAGTTGAGCATTCCTTGACACAATAGCAGAAGAATCCCTCGCTGCTGTTATTTACTGCCACTTGTTTCGAAAGGAATCTCGCAAACTCTCTTATTAACTTTGATAAAACACGCAGTTCTACAAACTCACCTCATCGAAATTGTTATTCGGTTTTGCGTCGTTAACGATCTCGCATGCGTAAAGTCCATTTTGCATCGATGAACTTTAAAGCATAATTTTCATTGATTCATTAAAGTACGTGACGAACATCACAATAGCGGTTTCTATCTAGCTCACGATTTTTCTGTTGGTGGCCAACTAAGTTGTACAATGTTTCGCTTTATAATAATTTCTCTATAAAGTGTAATTTTTAATAAATCACAATGTTATTGGTGTATCCGAGTCATACTTACTTAAGAAGTAATTATTAAGTTGGCTGCTTTTTTGTCTCTCTCCTGTTTAGTTGAAATCCCTGAAAACTAAGTTTTGGATTTTCTGTCTGTGTGTGCGTGGTTAGTTATTATTCTACGCCATATATTGACATGTCTCAGCATACGCATTGGGAATTTTAAGCACCTTCTCACGTGAACAAAATTGTTTGTGCTGCACTCAATTTTTTTATGATTGAAATGAAGCGCTTTTCTCTGTTAACTCTACAAGACTATTTCCTTTGTTTCACATTTTTCTCGAAAAATAAGCTTTTACAGTAGTATGGTTCCACGTACGGGGTTTTCATCTACTCCTCGTGACGATTCAATTTATGTTGAAATTATGTGGTCTGTTTAAGGCACACGGCATACACAATGTGCGCAATTAAGAAAAATAAAAAAATAAAATGTGTTAATTCATTAATTCATGTAAGCATTTCTAAGAGGGCTATATCGATAGCAAGGTTTTTGTTTTTTCAATGACACTTTATCTCACTTAAATGCAGTACGTGCATGGACTCTTGATTACCCCGAATATACATGGATATCTCCTCTATTACATATATTCATACCTCATCTATTTAAATTCAATTTTTGAGAGCATCGGATGGTGTTCCTTAACCGTAAAATAACCTTTATTAAAATTTAAAAGTCCATTCTATTATTTTCTTTTGTCGATTTGTCTCAATGAAGAGATTTTAGCAAGAGGTCGAAGACTTGGGCCATGTCTTGTGAACCTAACGTGAAGCTTTTCTCTGCGCAATGCTTGTTATAATGCTGCTAGTACAAAACCAGACATGCACCTCGTCCACATTCCTCTGCGGAACTTCTAACGAATCGGTACATGCTGGAATGTGTGTGTGTACGTATAGTGAACCTTTTCCGTGAAGTTTGTTTCTGTGTAATGCTTGTTATGTGTAGTGCTGCCATCTGCAATCATTTTTTTTAAACTGTGAGATTTTCTCAACTCATAGTAAGCGAAGTGTAATGAATGAATAATTATACCATTGTAGGTCTGTTGCTCGCGTCTCGAAGTTGGAAATCGCAGAAAACAACATCAGCTAACCACCGCTGCGGCGACGGTGGGGTTTGAACCCGGATCCTTGCGGTGCGAGTCTACTCATCTATATATAGATGAATAGTAACGATAAAAACATATAGCAAATAAAATGTTGACATAAAGATAAGAAAAATAAAATAGATAATATAATAACGATGAAACATTAAAAAGTAAAGTTTTGAATGATTGAAAAATAAACGAAATGAAAATAATATGATGACACTAAGATAATAAAAATCAAATAGATAAACTAAAGAAAAATTAAAATTTTTGAATAAAAGTTTGGATAATTAATAAAAGTAAAGTATGGAATAAGTTGGAAAGGATTGAATTGAAAAAATAATTTCAATGGAAATAAAGTGAACTAAAACAAGTGAAATAAATAATTTTTAAGTGGTTGTGAATGGAATAAGAAAATATACTAAAAATGAAAAAATAAACTAACACAGAAAATAAAATTATTACACTAAGATAATAAAATCAAATAGATAAAATAAAGAAAAAATTAAATTTTCGAATATAAGTTTGAATAATTAAATAGAGAATAAGTTGGCAAAATTAATTTTTAAGGGTTAGAAGTGAATAAAAATTAAAATTGTTAAAATAGCAGCATGAATAAGGTGATATAATGAAAAACTAAAAGTAGGTTTAAATTTAAAAAATTAATATATCAATGAAAATAACAAAGATAGTGAAAAAACGATGTAGATGAAACAATAACGATAAAAAAAAAAGAAATGAAAATAAAATGTTGACACAATAACACTGATAATAAAATCAAATAGATAATATAATGACGATGAAACATTAAAAATAAAATTTTGAATGATTAAGAAATAAACAAAATGAAAAATATAATAAAATAAAGAAAATATTAAAATTTTTGAATAAAAGTTTGAATATAGAATAAGTTGGATAAAATAAAATAAAGTGAAATAAATAAATTTTTAAGTGTTTTAAGTGAATAAAAAAATAAAATAAAATAAAACAAAAGCCATGAATAAAGTGACATAATCAAAAAACTAAAATAGAAATAAAATAATATAGTGCGGGAAGACACAATATCTTTCTTATTTATGTGGTATAAGAAGTGATGTCTAAAGAATAAGCTTTTTAAGGGTGTAGTTACAAATCTCGTTTCGTTATGGAAGGAAATATAGAAATGTTGACAATGAAAACTTGCGTGTGTTTTTTTTTGTGTGCATATTTTTGGTATCTAATCTCTTAAAGATCCAAAGACGATGGGTAAAAATAATAACGCTTGGAAAGTGAGCGTTTTTTTTGGAGATCATGTTTGATTAACTTGGATATTTTTTTTATAAAACGGCTCTTCTCGAAGCAGCATAATTTGAACACTAGTGGTTAATTAGCATCATCATCAACCACAAACGAACTATATCTTTTCAAACTTGAGGATTGAAAACAGCTAGAGAAAAATCTTGGTTAGTTTGGTGCCAAAATTGACATTTTCGCCATAATTTGGCCATAAATTCATTTCTAATACAACTTCATGTCCGAAGAGAAAATCGGGGTGACATTTGATAAAAATTTTTATATAACGACGTAGTGAATAATTTTAACGGAAGTTAAATATCGGTAGTGCTGCCATCTTGTATCGTCATCAGCGTGGGTCACGTGATTGACCATTTTGAGAAAATTTTTTAAAATTTATTTAAAAAAAGGTTTGTGGAAAATAATTGAAAAACAGTAGATATGGTTCACAATATTCGCCCTTTTCACCAATTACTCCATGGACGATCGTCGATCATAGGCACATGAAAACTAGGAGCGACGCATTTTTTTTTATACTTTAATATACGTATTATTATTATTTTTTTTTTATATATACTTATTTTATAAGACATTTGTTTAGCAAGTCTATTTAGTTCAGTGATTAGCACACTAGCCTGGAGAACGAAAGACTGCATCGGTTCGAATCCCCTTATTTTTCCAAATAAATAAGACCAACCGCCATTTTGAAAATAAATCCGACATTTTTCCAGCCGACAGGAAGTCTGGCTCGAGAGGTAGAAAATCCGGCTAAAAAAGGGAAGTCGGTCAAAAACGCAGAAATCGAAAACATTTCTGGTGGCGCCATCTAGTGGCGGAAATTAGCATTATCACGGTCAAGCGCCCCAAGACTACTAAAATAAGTCTCAAAAAATACCCTCCCCCTTGTAGTAAAATATTGTCTAAGGCCTTGATTTTATTGTAATAGTGAGTATAATATTAGTTTTGTGGTTCTACTTGGCATACTTAGCGCTTACTTTACAAATCAAACATGCAAAACTAACAATAATGACGTGTATATATAAATAGAAATATGTAATTATTACTTTCTTTTAATTGCTTACTGAAAACGATTACTCAAATAATACATAAAAATATTAAGAATCAGTCATGAAGTGTAATTAAGAAGTCACCAACGAATAAAGCAAACATTTACTTTTTTGTATTTTTCCTTATTCATTGGTGACTTAATAAATATTCTTGGGCAAAATTGATTTCTTCCAGGAAATGCTAGCTTTTAAGCATACAATATTTGAAAATAAAATTACATCAACACAGTACATTAATATTAATACAGGGTGGATACTATCGAACGTCCAATAATTACACACGTGATTTCTTATAAAAATGTAATATGGAAAAGTGCTTTCAGTTTGTTTTTTGATATGACCAATAGTCCAATAGTTATAGACTTATAACGCATTAAAAATTGACGATGTCACTTTCGAATTCTGCCAAATTCATCGAACGTGCACAAAACGTATAACTTGAAGTTTTTAAGGAGATAGCAGTGCTATAACCCTAAGATTAATCAAGAAAGCTAAAGCGATGAAACCGGTCTTTTTTCCTAGCCCTTACTTTCAAAAACATTTCACTGCAGTGAAAGAAAATTACCGCATTTTAGCAAAAAAGTGTTGATTTTGGGAAAATTACTTTTCAAATAGATCCCGCGTTTGCCTAACACTTCATATATATGGCGATAAATTTGCCAATATATTGGGGTGAAGGTAGCAACGATGTTAACATCCCTCTACACGAGGAAGAAAAAGCGCCAATCGTGAAAGAAAATATCTGAGCTTGGCTTTTAACGTAAGTGAATATTTTAGTTCATTTTCAATTAGCGTCAGGACGCTGCATGGGAATTTTTATTTGGATGTTTGGCGCGTAACTGACCGTTGCAAAACTGACACGTCACACAATTTCAAAACGTTTTAACTCCCTTAATATCCATCGGTTAATGGAAGCCGTTCCAGTCGGCACATTCAAATTTGCACGCTATGTAGCTTCTTTTCCTAAATTGTAGGCCTACTTTAATGGGGCCATTTTGAACTTGTCAAACTAGACTAGTCAGCTCTCTGTGTTATTTGTAAGACACGTGACACAAAATATATACCGTTTTGTGTTTAATATCACTGTTTCTTTGTTTCATATTGCCCCTATGACACTCGTGCAGTTTTTTTCCGTGAACGATCGGCTATCCGAACACCCCCAGTCCCCAATTGTGTAGGATATTGGATGCTCTACTGTACTTTTTCATGTGTGTCGCGTGTGTGTTTTGTGGTCGAGAGTATCCACCTTGTATATTTATATGTAATCACTCTTGAATCTGGAGCAGTGAGTGCTATTTCATAACTATTTTGCATAAAACAGTTTTTTTTCCTTTTCGATTTCATAAATTTGGTATTTTCTGGATGATTCATTTGAAAGTAATTGCACTCTTGAATGGCCGTGAACGCTTTCAAGAACAGCGTGAGAATTTTTTTTCACTACACTGTATTCAGTGAAATTCAATATATCCAAGCATTCTGCATTATATACCTGCAAGCATTTATACTGCGCGCATGGTGTTTTGTGTTTTTGGAGAAGGATGTAAATGTGTTCCGAAAGATAGGAGCATTTTTGTTTTACCCTGTTTTCAATTTTTCTTCGGTGTTGTGATTTAGGACACGGACCATTTTATTTATTTATTTATTTCTCTCTGCGTTTCATCTTCTCAGTGTCTTTTTGTTTTGACGCGTAGCTGAGTTGATCAGAGTGACAAAAGCAAAATCCGAAACATTCCCGACTCAACGGATTCTGTCGCTTCGCATTTCGTTCACTTCCGAACTTTCGCGTCAGCAATTTTCTTCCAGAGAATACATATGGGCACATGTATACACGAAGACATGGGTGTATATATATCACGGTGTTTTGCATTAGTTCAGAAAAGGTGTCAAAAACCTCAACGAAGAAGAAGTTTTTGTTTTAAATCTTGCTATCGTTGGTGGAACGTTCTTTTACATTTCCCATAATGCATTTTGTTTGCGACAATTCCGATTTTAAACATGCACAACGAAACTGTTCATTTACATCAGTGTGAAAATATTGTAATATAGCTATACAATAACCAAATGGAATTGGAGAGCAAGTTTAACCTTTTCATCCACCACATTATGAAACAGATATACGCAGTGCGCTCAACTAGCTCACTCTGCCGAAAATTACAGGCGAACAGTTAATCCTAGAGGAATACGTACTTCCAATTAGGAAAAGTATCCAGATAACGTGTAGACCTCAGATACGTCGTTCTTATCGCAAGGGAATAGAGTTTTAAAGTAAAATAAAAGATAATATTTTTTTTTTATACGGACACCCTTTAATAAAAATCAAATGAGAAATTTGTTGTCCTGTCTCTTCTGAGATCAACAAAAACGTTCCACGTTTCTTGGTGCAATATTTGGTGGGATATTTGAATTCCAAAATTGGAGAAAATTTGAAAAAGATCAGCAACAGTTAATTTCATCACTTTTACCGGAGAATATGCATGATACCCAAGCGCCGTTGTTAAGTTTGATAAATGCTAAATATTATCACATTCACCGACGATTATGCGTATTAACAAAGTGTCGTTGGTAAATTTGATGAACACTAGAAATTTGTCGCCTTTATCTGCGATTATGCATAACATCCAAGTGCAACTGATGAATTTCATTAATATGAGAATGATTCCAAATGAAAGTAGTATGTTATGATGAATAAAGTTGGACCCCGATATATCATATAGTACGATATATCACGTTTATCAACGACGCGACGCTTGGTTATTATGCATAATCGCTGGTAAAACTGATAAATTTAGGAAACTTTATGAAACTTAACAAAATGCTTGGCAAGCGTGCTTAATAACCTCATTAATCACATTTTCCGTAACATGTGTATTTTCAATGGAATTTGAGAAGTGAAAAAATTACCGTTCCAGTTTGGCTTCTCTTAGTGTCTAAATAAGTTGCCAAGATCGTTAAAACATAAGAGCATATATATATATATATATAATTAACGTTTTATATATATATATATATATATATATATATATATATAAAACGTTAATTTACATTCAAAGCGTGTTTTTAATATTGTTATTCGCATTTCATGTGAAGAAATATTTAACTGGTTAATTTTCAGTACCGTAAACATGTAAATGACTTTTAGTATAAAATAATGGAAATATAGTAGAAAGCCGTTATAACGAGTACGGCTTATGACGCGAGTTTCGTTATAACGAGTGATTTGCAAGTGATTGTCAAATAGATAATGTTTTGTCTAAAGATAAAAAAAATATTCTACTACAGCGAGTTCAAAATTAGAAGCATTCACTATGACGTTAAAAAAAAACTCAAAAATGCTAGTTTTTCATTCTCTATCTGCAAAAAATGAGAAGATTATGTCTCTCATCATGGCACATGTTCTTCGTAAAAATTACTCTGAAGTAACAGAGAATTCTATATAATTGATCTAACCCCCTTCTATTTATTTTAGGGCTCCATCTCTTTACACAAGGGTTATGTGTGTGTTATTATGTTATTATTTCAGTGATTACGAGACCACAGGACCAGAACTAACAGTATAAAGTCGTTTCCGAATCACTGAAAAACTCTCGGATTAGCGAAAAAATGTTGCCGAGTCTATGAAGCATTGGAAGTGAGCAGTGATATAATAATTGAATCCTGACATTAAGGTTTAACAATTATGTCTTGGCGAATTAACTGTTGGGAGACGAAAAAAGAATCATACGTTTCGTTCTGTTTGTCCATTTGTTTGTATAAGAACGAAATTATCTGAAATTCTAATGCAGTAAAAAGCAGAATTTTCTATAACTCTATAACCGGACAGAGCAAAAAGAGAAAAAGTCCGTAATACCGCGTACGGCTTATAACAACAATCACGCTATAACGAGCTATTTTCAAATTACTGTCACATAAAAAAATAAAGTAGACGCCGCTTAATATAATCACGGCAAATGCTACCATTCGGGTATTGCTGTCACTTTTTTAATGAACGGAACAGAACAATATTATAATATGAGAAAAAGTTCGTTTCTAACTATAAGGACTTCAGATAATGTTATCTTTTTTCCATAGAAAGCTTCTTTGCACATTCTAACGCTGAGGTTTAACCAAACTTATTTTTTTCTCAGTAAGCTATCGTTATCACGCTGAAAGACTATGTAGAGCACTTGTTTCCAACTGGTGTTCCGTGGAATCCTGGGGGTTCCGTGACCGTATTTGGGAGTTCCGCATGATCAAACACCACGGAACTCTTAAAAGTCACGGATTTCGGAGAGAGCTTTCAATGAAGAAAACTGTCTAGTTGCTGATATTCGCAAAGCTGTTCTTTGTTTTGAATTTTGCCGAGGTAGTGCAGTTGCGGAAGACTAACCGGAAGAGTGGGAGGGCATCTGAGTGATCGAAACTGATAAAATTTTGTTTTCATCAGTTTGTTAGTTATGAACAAAAGTGCGTCGGAAACAATTTTTTCACGATTAATAAGTTTACAAATTACACGTTTTGGGTTTGAAAATAACTGAGAATACGTACATAGAGTACGTACAAAGAGTACCCCGTGTACGTAGAGATTTTTGCTGAGTAGAAAACAAATTCCCTACATAGTATAAGGTAGCATATTTTTTGTCATTATGCACAGATATCGAAATTCTGTGCGCAGACACATAGGTGAGGGCAGGTGAAATAAAACCACGATGTGCCGTCCACCCATCTGAAAGAAAATCGAGTTATAGGGCAGGTTTTTATGTAGGAATAATATTTTTTCTTTCCCCGCGAGCATCTCGGTGCTGATCGCCCCTCCCCCCAAATCCTAGAGCAAGCCCACCCCCGAGGACTGAGATTATTTAATAACGGGTTTTCCTCTATAGTGAATTTATGATGTAAAAAGGAAAGAAAACGTTTTACCTGTAGGAAATACCTTTTATGATATTTTAACCAATTTCTGTGAATTTTAATGCTCTTTCATGCATGCTAATTCAAAATTTCTCGGGAAGGCAATTTTTGTAACTCCATCAAGCCTTTTCGCCCAATGCAAAGGTCGATCCTGTGGTCTATAAACCGCCTCTGATTAACATGAGGTAGTGAGGAAACGCTGTTTTATCTCGTCCTGGGGTAAATAATGCTGATGACAGCAATATAGAGAGACGCTTTTTTTGAGATAAATATTCAAATGTGTTTGACTCACATGTAGAACAACAGCCTCATTGTCATCATGGAGAGTTCCGCGACAAACTGTACGTTGGAAACCCATGTAGAGGCTAGAAGGCGTTTTCCTTTAGCCCCGCCACCTTGTTGACAAACATTCCCGTTCTTTGTCATCGGCCCGTAGTACTTATTGCGATCCATGAACGCGTGGAGCTGATTTTCGCAATTGCTTTCCTATAGTAAAGGCAAATGTATGACAAAAAATAAGCCCTATCCGTTCAGTTCTTGATTAGATTCTTTCAGTTGACTAGATTAATTTTTTTTAGAGACACTTTTTCAAGGGAATGTATGGAACGCAATTTACATTATAAAAAAGTATCGTGATTCGTAATACACATTACAGAGTTTTATTATAACACGCCTCATTCAGTTAATGAAGATTTGTCATATTTACTAACACGAGCTTAGGATCAAACATAATCTAAGTTGAATATGATAAATTCTCGGTTTATCACTGAAAATTGATGAATTATTCTGCCCTGATTTTACAGCCCGCTAACGAGGAGTGAAATACATTAAAGCCATATTCCCACGGGACCGGGTATCAGAAAATTGTCCGTTAATGGGAGGTATCCGTTACCGCCGTTAACGGGGACTGTCCGTTAGGGGAGGTTCCGCCGTGTTTCGAAAAAGCGCATCCATTTTTTTACTCCCTTTCAAATTCGTCCATTAGGAAAGTTTGAGATATGGTTTTCATAAAATTGTTTTAAAGTCTCGTGACAGAGAAATATATTTTCGTTGGAGGGATTTGGCATGTTCTAGTGGGTCGCACGTACCACCCCCCCCCCTCCCCCATCGTTCTTGCAATTGTTATATATGTGCGTGTGTGTATGCGACGGAAGCATTTGGTCGATAACAGTTGGGTGGGGGTACATTGGGCGGCGATAGGACGGAAGAAAGAGACGAAGGAACAAAAACCTTCCGCCAGAGACCGCTCAAACTCGGTGGATATCTTCGGTGCACTCCTGCCACAAGTTCCATCTCAAAAACATGCTCTTTTGGCAGAATAGCGACAACTGCGGTAACTGTCAGCGCGAAATTCGTCTTCTTTTTTCGAGTTCTGCCAGCGATTAGTTTTGAGCAGCGAGAGAGAGAGAGAGAGGAGAAAAAAAAATACCATATAGAAAAATATTTGTGAGAGAGTGTTTGTGTGTTTTTGACATATTTCAACTGCGAGCATTCACACGAATTTTTCCGCTAATACGGGAGAAATTTCTTTTCTATGGTGTGAATACATATAATTTCTTTTCTGTTGACCAAACGGAATGTACAGTGAATATGCGATTTATATGAAAGTGTTCTTAAAGGCATGAGGAATTGCTATTCAGGATGTGTATATCAATTTTTTGGGCCTCTCGCTCTCTTCATAAATTTTTGTTATTTGGTGTTCACGGTCATGGGTAAGTTTTATACGTAATTCATATATTATTTTATGATTATTTTTTTAAAAATGACGTGGTATCTGTATGTAGGAATTTTTTTTTACGAATGCCATATTATTACGAATCTAGGCTATAATAACTATCATGATAATTATAATTATGAGAAATAGTGACGGAGTTTTATCCATTGTAGAAAGTTTAAGAAATTTCATTTGAAATAACAGCATTTTTTTCGGTTTGTCAAAAATTCGTTTCGTACATTTTCTTTATTTTTACAAACTGATTTGCTTCATATAGAGTTTTCATCAATAATGCATGATATTGTACTTGTTTTATGTATGCTATATATATGATAAAAATGGGAAATAATCTAAATTATCAAAAAATAAAAAAATAGAACGAATACGTTCTGAATTTTATAAAAAAATGCTTTTTTTCTCTCGAATCAAAACTATAAATATCCTAAATATCCAGTAGCCACTTTGTTTCTCAATAAGTATTACACATACTCGTGAATATATTCAATTTCGCCACTAGTAAAAATACGGGTAAAAGAAATGTTTTCCATAACTTGATGAAACTTCTACGCCTTTGATACAAGTTTATCAAGGAATACGATCGAAACTTAACGTTAATTGATTATTTTTTTGTTTTGGAAATCTGTCCTTGAATGCATTTTGACTCTGAGATTTGACTATTAAAAAATTCTAATACGATTTTTCAATTTTCGGTTTTTACGTCTATTTAACGGTTTTCAAGAGACGGAAAGAGATCGGAAAGACAGTAGGGAGAGAGATAGAGATATTTTTGTAAAAGGGATACCGTTGTAAAAAAAAGTTATCCCCTCCCCCCATGCTAGAAACATGAATGTGCAATTTCTTTGAAAAAACTGGAATACTGGAAATGACGTTCGAATTTTTACTCTGTCTTTCTTAAATTTGTTCTGCAACGTGCGTCAATAGGGATACGCGTATTCGCGTTTAACGCAAAACTTGGCCCTTTAAGCGGTAATTAGAAATCACCGAACTCCCTCTTCAAAGTGTCATATTTTTTAATGAAGCAGACTCTCCTAATTTCCGGCAGGTGCAAACTAATTGTTATAGGAAAATAGTTTTCCATTGAGAAACCTTTTTTACCAACTATCTGGCCTTGGCAATACTAAAATAAAAAGTATTTTATGTAGGTAAGATATATCTCTCTCTCTCTCTCGGCATTTCAACTTAAAATCATAAAATAAGGCAACCAACCAGCTGATAAAAAATAGCAAATTTGCACATTCATGCTTCCAGCATGGGTTGGGGACGATATATCAATTTTGAGAAATTTCATCAGGACCAGAGATTATACAGGTGATATCGGTGTAGTTATACGGGTGATTATCGCTATACACTGCATAACAGGATTCTCACTGTATATCTGATGTCTGTCAGCAATTATTACATATTGAAGATTGTTCCCATATATACAAAATATTTCAATATGACCACATGTTTAAATCCAGACAACAAGTTCTAAAAACTTTTGTAATAATATAAATAAATATATCTGCATGCTGAAGGCGAAGGTCACCATGTGCATTCTCGTCAATATTGAGATAACGTAATTAATTTGCTATACTTTCATACATATGGGTATAGGGAACCAATTCATATTTTATTAAATAATAGAGATATTCACTTTATAAAAAACAAATGAGTTCCATAGAAAACCATGCTAAAAAAAGTCTGGCTGTCCTGTAAAATTTCTCTTTAGGCACATAGGGCCCTTTATCTTCGACATAAAGGTATGCAAAATATAGCCTATAATACAGACTTATACATAAAAATAAGTTTCCGTTTTAAAGTGAAAACTAGCAAATGCCAAACAAGGATAATGCCCATGACAAAATATTGTTTAAAGTTAATTAGCGTCGAAAAGGGATTATATTTCATGACTCTTACGTCAACGTGCTTTTGATACATAAGGCATGTTGTCATAATTTCGATTTCACTATGATATCATATCATATCTTGAGCCATTTTCTGCAGCTGTTATGTTCAACCCGTTTTAGACTATTTCTTTATTGGTTTGGGAAGAAACCTCATTAATTTTTTCTACTTCAAAATGTACGTGAATGAAAATGTTCACCAAGCCATATTCTAAATTAAATATTGAGACTATGTTTACCTTATCCCGAAATGTAATTAGAATAATTTACTTTTTGTTCATTTATTACATTTTAAGATATTATAGTTATATCATCTTTGCGCATTAGTATTCCATTCATTGCACTGATTTAAATATTGTTTCAAATAAATAAATGAGAGAGAGAGAGAGAGAGAGAGAGACCACAAAAATGGCTCGGCCATAGAAAATGATGCTAAAAATCCATGTGAATCAAATAAGTGTGGAACAACTGCTATATTGCATTGTCTTATGTATTTTAAAATAATATAAAATAAATAAAGTTCATGTATTAGTTTTTGAATTACAAATACGAAACTTATCATCACCTTATCTTAACTTACTTTCTTCTTATCTTCAATATTCATTGTGCCTTAAACTTTAGCTGAGAAATTCATAGAACAAAATCAAATTTCTTGCGCATCACATATGAATTTTTATTTAATACCCTGAAAATAAATATTTCAGGAAATATTTCTGTCACATTGCGATAAGTAACGAAACGAAAATGTATTTTTTGAACTGAATTATAGAACAAAATGCATCAAATTCTAACCAGATTATGTTGTTTTGGTTTTTTTTTTCAATTCCATCATCGTAAATAATGAAATTTTTAACTAGAGAAATATCGTTGATTTCAATATTCATACCAATAATGCAGGAATACGATTGTTTTTTTTCATTTCAAGAGTGCTTAGAAATACAATTTTTTTTTCCCACCCACCCTTTTTTGTGATGTTCTCATGAAAAAAGTATCGTAAATCATATTTTTTCCTAATGGACCAAGAATCAACATGACTATCTTCATGTTTGTTCAGCATGGAGCAAATCGATAGTAAGACAATTCTCTGCAACTTAATTGGATTACAACTACGAAAAAGAAAAAAAAATTGTTGGAAGGTGAAAAAGTGCGTGAATTTTTTATTTGCGAAGGAAACTCCCCGCTGTGCGAGCTATTTCAGCGGGATTCCGGGAATGGTTTGGATCAGGAGTTTTCCACGGTCCGCCTGCTGGAATGGGTCGTTGATAAAGCTCGGATCCGTTCATTCCCGTCCTTATGAGTCTGACATTGTGGTGATGATAGCGGTTTCATTCCCGTCTTGGGTACAATCAGCCAATTCCGGTGCCATCTCAACGTTTCTGGGAGAATGAAAGAGGTGACGCGCTGGAAACAATGGAGGTGGTCTACAACTCATAAAATGTACTGAATAAGTCATAAGATAAAATGTTTGGTTTTCGAAGAATCCCTTTATAAAATCTAATTTTTCTTCCCTGCAGATAGGAAAACATTACGAAATATATAAATGTTTCAATTACTCAGACAACGGAATTATTATCTCGATATCTACAATGCGAAGAACTTAAACGTTGCCATTGAAAATTCAGGTGATCAATTAATTATTGATTTATTAGCATTCCATCTGAATTGATTAGCTTAAGCCTACCATGAAACATCTTGGGCTATCAAAAGGATTATTAATTGCTCTTAGCAATATAGCTATTAATGATGAAGAGTTTGCGATCCTGATTATTGGTCAGTATCTGCTATTCCATAACATCGGGAGATATTAAAATTGTTGTAAGTTAAAATGAAATCTAATAAAATTAATCTATTTGAGGAGTATGGAAGATGTGATTGCTGGCTATTTGATTATTTTTTCTCAGCCCCGGATAGTTATCAAAAGTATTAAATTGCTTTTAGCAATATTCTATAGCATTTTTGTAATTTAGGGGTTGTGTGTTCTAGATGTTCATCGGAATTTCTATCCCATCTGGATTAGAATGTTTTTAGATCTGACTGTGATATGATCCTGGTTTCTAGGCTATGTTGTGCGTACTCGAGTGGTTAAAGGGATCAATCAAGTATTACGTCGGCATCGATGTGGGGGAGGGGATTTTCGATTTGCTGACTTTTGATGACAAGGGGGGAGGGGGTTTGGGGCATGCTTACGTCATCAGCCACCCTTTATGAAAATGTGAAATATTCTTAATGGGATCTTACTTGGTGCGCCAAAATTCTCCCTAATCATAAATCCGAGTGAGGAAAAAACGCGTAAAAATGATAAAATTGAGAAATGTTAGTTCGTGACGTAATATTGAAAAGTACGCGCGCATTTCTAGAAATACAGTAACTTCTACGTACTTCTATGGATACGATCGAATCCATAACAGACGTATAAGAAGACAAAGTTTAATTTATATCTCATACCGAATGGCTATTTATCCAATAGCTATTTCTAATATGGCTGTGTGTGGTGCGCTAACCTCTCGGTCTAGGAATATTTTGCGGTAACCCAAAAAAGAGGGCGTAGCTATTTTTTCTTCCTAACCATAGGTTCAAAAAATTCTCCAAAACACCGAATGAGTTTTTCTTTCGTTGAAACAGCGGGATGACCTTATTTTGTATAGTTTGTATAGTATGTATATACTCAGCTTAACAAGTTACAGGCTGCAGCCGTATACAATATATTACTTCTCCCAATTGAGTTAACAAAACTGAAATCATAAAGTAAATTATAACTTCTAGATTATTTTTGGAAAATGATATTATAGGAAAAAATCATAATTAATCAATTCTATTTTCGAGAAAATGTTTTCAGCAAGACAATTTATTCGGAGTTCAAAACAATCAAAGAGATCCAAAATCATTTTCTCTTCAGTATGCTTCGCGATAGCTTCAGGACATGAACTTAATATGCTTGCATCATGATTACTCGTCATTTTTAGTTTATTTTGTTACTCGTCATTTAATTTTGAGTTTTAGAGGCTAGACATCATTCCCGTTAAAAATAATAATAATAAATGAATAACTAAATAAAATAATAATCAAAATTCAAAGAAGAGGTTTCTCCTGTTTCAGTGGTAGATCCTCATATTAAGCTCAATAAGAATTTATCTTCACCGATGGCATCAATATACTCTCACCAGATCAATTTGAGACGTCTTTAACTTATTTCGTATTTAAAAATGCTCTTTATGGATAAATTAAACGATCCCTCTGAGAATTTTAACCGTTCGATTGCATGAATTGTTTCATATTTCAAAATTAATTATGCTTTTTATGTTTTTCATGAATTGTTTCATGATTGAAAATTCATTGTTTTATTATCGTGATAATTTTTATTCTCATTACCATGAATTTAAAACTTTTTAAAAATCAGAACAAAATTTACTTCAAAGATAAGTTTCATTTTCTTAGAATTATAAAAACATCCAAACTTAACAGTTGCTGCCTTAGGTAGCATTCTAATTTCTCATTAACGTTTCAAACCAACCACGAATACGGTTAATATCGGAAATTCATCACTTAAAGGAAAAACCGTATGTAAGTACCATTAGAGTATGGAACGACTGATGAGTTTAAAAATTCATGTCCCCATTTTTTCTTGCTTCTTTTGTCTGGAGGCGGTGCGTTCCATCATTATTTGTCATTTACCTGTGATGTATCACCAGGACTGATAAAAATGGAAATGCTTCTAAAATTTTATAATCGACTCAAAAACGGATAATTTCCTTATTCAATGAATTATAAGCAGAAATTTTAATTAGATACCAAATAACGAACTTGAAGTTCTCTTCGTGGATCTCAATTAGTTGCCGACTGCGCTGATAGGTTCCGTAAGAATTTTCTCCGACTGATACACGAACGAATCGTAAGAGTCGCGATCACGTATATAATCACATATTTCCCGTTCGTGTACTTTTAACAAGTGTAATTAAGCAGTCAAATGATGATTTCGCTTCTCTGAATTATGAGACTAATTAAAAGAAGATTATCATCCACCATGCAATGAGACTCATTCATTTATTTTGTACCGTAGGAGGAATTGAGTTAATCCATCTTCCTTCACTCTCTCTCCCTCTTTGAGGAGGCGTAGTCTGCTGTTCCTCTGGTACAACTCAACTAGAAAAGTTTTGCAACTTCTGGGAACCAAGTCCATGTGTATGACACTTAATCATAATTGATCTTCGTCTGTTTGATTAGATTATTATTACTGCAAGCATACATAGAACTAAGTATTTGAAATTTGTTCAGTGCTTACGTAGACACTATTTCCTTTTTTTAATCGCAAGAAAACACAACACATACACATTGTATAAATGCTGAACAATAACAAACAAAAAGGTATAAAAAAGAAGAAAAAACTCTTATGCGTATGACGAATGTACACGATGTTGCAACAAGGAACACCCCAAGTCCTTCCAGGAAGTCAAAAAGGATAATTTTGTTAATTACTGGACTAGTGAAATTGCACAACAATGAATATATTGATCTGAAAAAAAGAATGAGTGTGCACTTGCCAGTTATAGGATTAAAGTGGACATAGAACAGACAATGCCATCTAAATTCGCGAACACACCCGGGTCCTGCACAGGGATGTTCAGTGGTGGGTTCTCATGATACCGATATCAGAATAAAAATTTGGGAGACTAAGCTGGTAAATTAGTAAGCAGACATTTTTACAAAGGCAGAGGACCTCAGAAAAAAACATTGCGCCTGGGGGCTCAGGATACTCTCAAGACGGCCCTGTGACCAGCTAATGGTACTTACCGATATGCGATTTTGTGGGCATTGTGATGTACTTGCAGCGCTAACTTTCGCCAACTGTGCAGCGTACTTGCAGCGCACTCCCCTTACACTGCACAGTTGTAGTCCAAATCAGGGGTTCAGTTACAAACCTTCAAATCGTCTTGCAAAGAGAGCAACAAACTCTACGACGGTACATACGTGGAATCTATACACGTCACTCATAATTAGAAATAAGAATGACAGCAAAGCACAAAGGAATGCAAGCTTCATGCACACTATGAACATTTTAGCCACACAGACTGCCACCACAACGCAATTACCTTCTCAAAAAAGCTAACCTCGTGTTTTACAATTTGCTTTATCGCCGAATTTTCTCACATCTTACAAGGCGATGTCTAGAAACATTGAACAAGTAGAATGATTGTAATTACCATTTAGGAAGAACTAAGATTTTTCAAGTCTCGTAACAGTTAAAGGGAAGGTAATCACACACATTTTTTAACCTACTAAAGGTTATATCGATTTCGGCAGATGACGATAGACTAACACTGGTCAATGAGCATGGCATTCATGATGTGGTAAACGCAGTATCACGTTCTCGAACGTTTGCTCGGGAAAACTTCGCAGCCAAACGGAATGCCTTGCAGTGTAAATATTTGCCTCATCCTTCATTATTAATGAGTCTTCATTCACTGTATTGAGAGGGAGAAAAATATGACCTGATAAAGTTGTGTGTCTACTGTGCCCATCAAAAGATATTATTTGAACTGCAGCAGCAGAAATTAATATAAAAATTTGAATTTCTTTCCATGTAATATTATATTGTTTATTATTACATAACATTACACACTCAGTACGTATGCACGCTCGCGCTATTAGTTATCACAAATATTTCCAAAGTTTTACAATATGTCCTGAAATCATGTATTAAAAAATATTGGAAATTTTGTTTCCTGAAACAGTTCAAATTTTTAAATTCATTCATTTGTTTTTTCGGGACACTAACAGATTTCTTCACAAATTTCAACAATCCCTGTATATATGGGACGTTGGAAAACCTAGGAACTATATTAATCGAGTAACTTGCATGAAGCATTTCTTGTAAGATGTGGCATACGTAATATTTCGTTATTGATAATAACCAATGCACGAACTAGGAAAAGCTCTTCTATCAATAGTGTATATGATAGTTGTGCGTGCATGAGTGTGTCTCTTCGATTTTGATATTCCATATTCTATCATCCAGAAATATTGTTCTTTCAACATATACTTGCTCCAATTACGTCAGTAATCAAGTCTCTATTGTATTGTGTAATTGTAATTGAAATCTCTATGTTAGTTTTAAGATATCGAACTGTGTCTTCTAAACCGAGCACAACTCAAGTTTCGTCATTTGACGATTCATTATTATTTTACTTGTATGTGTGTATCAAATAGTGATCTTTTTGCATAAATCTAGAGTTGTGTGATATTCCGGTGTTGTCATCTGTATTTCAAATTGTGAGAGAAGTATAATGATTGAATATTTTTTTCGTCATGTGGTCTGTTGCTCTCTGTGACAGAACTTTTTAATGGAAGCAGAAGTTGGTTCAGTTCGCATTTGTGCCTCGAAGTTACAAAATCACAGAAGGCCAACTTCAACCAACTACCAATGTGCTTTGCGATGCGAGTTCGTGACTATGACCCTACTTATCAAAACTTGTCACACCGTGACTCAGGGCTCCATTAGTTCAAATGCTCTCGAAAACTTACCAGTTATTGTACCTGCCACCTTCTCGGTTGCTTTATATCAGAATCCTCTTCGAGTGGCACTGGATTGGCTGTGCGGAAAGATAATCATTGATGCCGGAAAGATGATTGAAGTAACGGAAAATGCAATGTTACAAATATACAAGGAATATAAGGATACACTAGTCATTCAACCCTTTACACGGTTTTATAAATTTCACTGATCCGCATTGTATATCTGTCGCAGGGAAATAACCAAGCTCTCTATAAAATGTCACATCTTTCTTTAAGAAGACATTTCTTGCAGATGATAGTGCTTCATTTTTCAATTGTGAGAACGGTACAACCGGGGAGAAGAGAAACTTTTTTTTACTAATATTTATATATTATACTCGTATTCATTTTTTTAAACTCCTATACCGTTTTCATATACGGGGCCATTCAAGTATTACGTAAGCAGATTTCCAACCATTTTTGACCCCCTCACCCCTCTTGTCAGCAAAACACTGAAACCCCCCCCCCCCATCAGCAAAATTTCGTCAGCATCTTAGAATATTTCATATTTTCAAAAAGGAGGTGGTTGATGACGCAAGAAACCTTCAAACCCCCCCCCCTCTCTCATCAAAAGTCAGCAAATCCGAAACCCCCTTCACCCCGGATGCTGACTAATACTTGAATGACCCCCTACTACCATAAAGGAAAGGGGAAATAGGTATAGGACTATGTTTCCAACACCGAATTTCTCTCTCCTTCCTTGGCGAAACCTGAACAAAAAACAAAACTGACTCCACCCACTGGCAGTTGATCCGTCAGGTTGGAAGGGGCGATGGAAAACACGTAGTCTTAAGAGAGCCAAAGTTACGAAGTATCCCGGTTCGTCATTGCCGAAATAATATCGATTTTAAAGAGGCGTGATACAATAATTACAATCGTTTGATCAATTGATTACAATTATATACAATCTTACAATCGCTGAAACACGAAGCATCAAGTTAGCCGAGCAATCGCGTAAATGTCGCTGACGAGGTTTTAAGCATCTCTAGGTGGAATTTGGAGCATCGAAGGTGGGAAATTCCTATTCTAGGTATTCACTGTGAGGAGATCATTGTAATATGATTTTTTCTTCCATTTTTTAATAGTACAGTAATCATTAAAAATACTGCTGACTCTTCGTATAGGAATTTTGACCAGATCATACTCGATCAAATTCGATATCTATGTCGAAGCCAATCGGTACAAATACACACACAATTAGAGGATATAGTCATCTTCAAGTGCATCTATTCCCATATCATCGTACGTGTTTTCCTATAGGAGGTACTCAATTCTTTGGCCTTCAACGAAAGCCACGGTGCTTCAAACAAGCCGTTCATGAGTGATTCTTGGTACAATTCGTATAAGATCAAACGAGTTTGGGCTCAGGGGGAGACCCTTAAAAAAGAAGTATGTCCGAACATAGTTTTTACTTTACGAACATAAAGCAGTTGAAGGATATATACAAGTATATGTTCACTTGATACGAACGTATACGATCCTAGCATCCCAATAAGCGGCCTGAAGGGACATTTCCGATTCAAAATGTCCATAATCAAATCAAAAGATATAAAACCTGCGTCTACTAAATTTTGAAAGCTTTAAACGGAACATTAAGGGACGCGTCTGTTGTGGTCGGTGTGTAGAATTTGATATCGGTCGTCGAGAAATTGCGTGAAACTCCACCCGAGCGTTTACGCGGTGGGCGAATGGTCGGAATACGTATCGTCTCAATTTGATAAAACAGATACGGGAAGTTTGAATTCAGGAAATGACTTTTCTGCATCTCATATTATCGATTTTTCCATCCCTTCTCCATTTGCAATAGCTTTAAAATGTTAACCTCCTTTTTCGTCATTTTTCTCTTCCGCGATGCCGCATCTCTTTTTTTTTCCATCTTTTGTTTTCCATTCATTTCCTGCCTTTCTGATGATATTTCGGGGGGATCCTGTCAGATACATGCGCAATAAGATGGAATCAAGATCTTGAGCATACATCATGTCACACGATAGTGGCGTCCAGTAAACAGATGATTGCATCGTGGTAGGGAGAGAAGAACGCAACTGCACGCAGGATGGATCGCCCAAGATATGAATGTTATGTCACGAAGTTCGATTCATCATAATGCGAGATCTCGTTTAATTTATTTCCATAATCGAACGAAAAGTTTCATGTACATGAAATTTCTTTGTGACATGGGTAATACTTTCTAAAACATCGTGTGATAATGTTAGAAATATTACTAATTCGACATCCGAGATTAATGCCATCATATTTATAAGACGTTCTTATTAACTCGGATATTTATTTCCATTGCACAATCTATCCCGCAAGCTAAGACGGGCACCTCAATTTATAGATTTCGTTTCATTGCACCATAAACGTATTTATCAGCGGTATGCAGTCAGCGTACGAGTCTCAAAACCATCGAACAGATTGTAATTCCGGAGTTGCAATGATCGTGACGATATAACAGTGCTGCGAAATGGAAGGGATATGCCTCTTACAAACCGAATTAGAGTAAATCTTCACCATTTCTCCATCCTCCTGAAGTAAATGCGAAATTAATTCATGAAGATCTGGCCACAACACGCAGTCTGTATACTCTATACTCGTCATTCCAGCGGCCTCCGGTACATATCTAATATATTATGGTTCTGATACACGCATCTTACAAACTGAAGATTGCTTTGATAAACTTTTAATGAAGGAGAAGAACATAATTTTATAATAAACAACAATTGAATTAGCCAACATGCCATCAGTTCAAGGTTATTGGGATTACAGTCCAGTAAAAGCAGAGAGAATGGACATTATGACCTCTTGGGAGTTCAAAGATTACTGTTCTGTAATGAATTCAGATTCGTATTTCTTGTCACGCAATCAATACTGAAATATCAACGTCGATTCGAGTTCAAAAAGACATATCTTATTCATATATACAAACATTCACTGTGTCAGACACAACAAACATCCTTGCACACTGCATGCAAAAGCGTATTTTTACTTATCCTATACGGCAAATACCGATAATCCACCATAGGCAGAGGTATTTTTCCGGGGAGGGGGGGCTTAAGGGCTATACCCACGTGGCAAGTTCGGAGGGGCGGCAATTTTGAGGAAGGAATATTCAAGCAAATCATATTAGAATAGAAGAAGGGGGGAAAATTTGTATAATAGCCACAGATGGTAAAATCACACACGTTTGTAAAAACGAGTGACCTGCAGACTTTGGAAGAATGTAAGGTGATGAAATTTCCTACATGTGTAAGCGAAAGAGGGTTGTCATGCTAGGGGATTTCAACTACCCAGGTATTGATTGGGAGAACCTTTCATCTGGAAATCAGTATGAAAGAGACTTTAAGTTGGTGCTCGAAAATTTTTTGTATCAGCATGTATCAGAAGCTACTAGTGGTACTGCTATTTTGGATTTAATTCTTACTAGTTCTGAGGATCTAGTTGAACATGTTTCGGTGGGTGAAGAGTTTTCTTCCAGTGATCATCGTATCGTCAGATTTCACTGTAACTTTTCCTCGGGTAAGGTTGATAACAAAAGACTGGTTCCTTGTTTTCGGAGAACTAACTTTGATGTTTTGAGAAGAAGGTTAGCGGAAGTTTTCAAAGACCGGTTGGAATCAGTAGGGGTGGTAAGTCAATGGGAAGGATTTAGTACGAAGTTGTCCTCTGTTTTGCACGACATCATACCCTTTGTTCGAAAAAAGCGTGTTTGTTCATCGCACCCTCTATGGTTCACGGATAGCGTGCGGAACCTTTATCTTGAAAAGAAAAGAGTATTCAGAGAGTATAAAAGTGGACGAGGTGACCTATCATTGTTTACTGATAAAAGAAGACTGTTGAAGAAAGCGATAAGGGATAGTAAAAAGGAAGTTGAATCTAGGTTGGCAGATAACATTGGCTCTGACCCGAAATCATTTTTTCGTCTGGATAGGAGGGTCTAGGGTAGAGAGCAATGTAGACATGTGTAGTGCTTTAAATGACTTTTTCGCGTGGGTTTTTAATGGAGATAATGATATTCGAGATACGGTTGTTGCATGGGATAATAAAACCCTCAACGATATTCAAGTAGAAGACGTGGAGGTCCTAAATCTTCTAAGAAATGTATGTGCAAGCAAAGCACCAGGACCAGATGATATCTATCCCAGGGTTCTCAGGGAATGTGCTAATGAATTGTTGGGGCCAGTCGCACAGATATACAGGAGTAGTGTTGCTGAGGGTATCGTCTCAAGAGATTGGAAACTTGCTAAGTTGTTCCGATATTTAAGAAGGGTAGTAGAGAAACGGTGTCAAATTATCATCCAGTGAGTTTGACGAGCTCCCTCTCGAAAATTTTGCAAATTATCATCAAAAGGCAGTTTGTGAAGTGGATAGACGAGAATAATGTATAGTCGGATAATCAGCATGGGTTCAGGAAGGGGAAGTCATGTGTAACTAACCTCCTTTGCTTTTATGATCACGTGACTAGGGCTTTGGGTAACAGCAGAAATGTAGACGTTGTCTACCTTGATTTCCAGAAGGAATTCGATCGGGTCCAACATGACAATCTCTTGAAGCGTTTACACGAGATTGGAATTGGGGGCAACTTTCTGAATTGGATAGAATCGTGGTTAAGAGATAGGTCGCAACGAGTTATGGTGAACGGGGAATTCTCTGGTTGAACAGACGTCATAAGTGGAGTTCCTCGGGAAATTGTCCTTGGCCCCATACTTTTTTCACTTTTTATCCATAAACTCGATCAGGGTATCGATGGGACTACTAGCAAATTCGCAGATGATGTGAAGCTAATGGGGGTAATCGGGAATGAAAGCGATAGGGAGTTGCTCCAGACCAACTTAAACAGGGTTGCAGCATGGGCAAATGAATGGAGCATGACGTTTAGCGCTGATAAGTGCATGGTTGCTCATTTTCGTTCGAACAACCCACAGTTCTCTTACGAGTTGAATGGTGTCACTATCCCGGATGCAACTAGGGTCACCGATTTGGGAATTCTCATTGACGAGCGACTTAGGTTTTCTGAACATTGTTCAGCGGTGGTCAAAAAATCGAATAGAATGCTTGGTCTCATTTTCAGAAAGTTCTATTCGCGTTCTCCTAAAGTCATTCTTCCGCTTTTTCGAGGCTTAGTTCGTCCTGGACTGGAGTATGCTGTAAGGTTTATGAGAGCATACCTACAGAGGGACATAGACTTGGTTGAAGGGGTGCAGAGAAGAGCTACGCGTGTCCTTATTGGCACACAGGGCTTGAGTTATGAAGAGAGACTTCATTTTTTGAATATGTGTACATTGGATAAACGCAGCTGTCGAGGAGATATGATCGAAGTGTTCAAAATTTTCAATGGGATGGATAAGATGGACCATGAACTTTTAGTACACCGCCAATCGACTGCTTTTACAAGAGGACACCAGTATCGATTGGTGAGGGACAATGCAAGGCTATGGTGTCGCAGGGAATTTTTCTCTAATAGGGTTGTTAATAAATGGAATAGCTTACCCTCAGAGGTAGTAAATTGTAACACAATTGACACGTTTGAAAAGAAATACGATAAACATGTTGGGGTAAATCGAGAAACTATCCATACTTAGAATAAGACAACCATAATATTCTTTATGGTCATTGTATACTATTTTATCATGTATATATTGTTTAATTTTTGTTGTGTTTTTAATTGGGTTGCTGTATTTTTGAAATATATGGCATCCATATTTTTATGGGCATCTTTTTATTAGCCACCTCGTTGGGCATTTTGCCTGTTGTGGCGTTGTATTTGTATTTGTCAGTGAGCAACTAATGAGAGACCTAGAGAGTTTAGGAGCATGTGAGTGTGGCCAAAGGAGTGACAGAGTGTAAAGAAACAGGTCAGTGAAAGGCTAAAACAGCGATCAGTGAACTGTGCAAATATGTCATTAACGAAAATAAAAACCTAGGGAGTGTTTTATCATGGGAATGACCTAGAGAGTTAGGGACTCTAGCTAGATAGAAAGAGCGATTTAGAGCAGTGGTTCTCAACCTTTAGAATCTTGTGACCCGGTTGAATTATTTTGTAAGTTTAAAAAGTCCGGGCATATAAGCACGACTGAAGGGGGGGGGGGGTATGAAACGAGATGAATCACTCGTTGCCTGGTTTAACTGATGCCAGAGACTGGCGGTTCAGAAACACTGGTTCAGAGTTTACAAGCATGCTAGTGACCAAAAAGGGGTGTAAGCATGTGAAGGATCACAAGAGTGACCTAGAGAGAAAAATACCAAGTCAGTGAGCGACTAAGAAAATGTGCAAGCATGTGAATGACTTTAAGAATGACTTAGCGATCAGACCCTGCGTACGCGGGGTAGTTGTTCGGGCACCCCGTGTCCCCTCCAAGACAAAAAGTTAGAAAAAAAATCAATATTTTAGTGAAAAATTTGAAATATCAAAAGACACTCCCCTTTATATGTTATATTAACCAATTTCTGTTAATTCAAAAAATTTTTGAAGTAGTAACTCCAAACTTTTCTAGAAGAAAACTTTTGCGCCCCCACCAAAGTCTTTTGTGCCCCTTCCAAAGGCCGATCCTGCTTACGTCCCTGAACTTAGGGCAGCAAATTTAAAGAATAAATGGTCAAGAAAATTGGACAAGAATGAGAAAAGAGCGGCAAAATGTATGTAGCCCACACAAACGGCGAAACCATAAATCCGCCTCTGATCATAAAATATTCAGCCTCCGTTGCATATGTCTGTAAATTCGCGTGTGTTTTTCTGGAAAGTTTTTCTACAACACTATTAACACTTTTGTGTCACTCGATCTGCAAATGCAAATGCATAGCGTCTGTCCGTGTCTGTTGAATAAATGTCAGATTGTTGTTCCATATTCAATTTCGACATTAATGTAGCAGCAGGCGCGCGTGGGATGCAACAGGCCCTATTTCTTCTCAAGAGGATTCAACTTCTCGGCCCACGCATATGATTTTCATTCTCTCAATAGGTGAATTTTATGTCGTGATTTTCATACTACTGTTGAGGAACGTGCAGCATTTTTCGTCTTGAAGTATTTTTTTTTTTCATAGGGAAAACGATATACTTAGTCTCTGGCAACCGAAAGCGGGTTTTTTCATAATTTTTAAAACATCTCTGGTAAGATTGGTTGAAAACAAGTTGCAGGTTACTAAAAAGACGATGACGATATATATATATGGCGGTGAAATTCGAATATGGCTGCCAAGGAGCAGGCGAAGAGATTATCGAAGACACTGCCAAAATAAGCGATGCAGTATTTATATTCAATCATGACATTCATTCGCAGTTTAGATAGTGACCAAACAGCTGATGAACATTAAAAAAAACTGTATCAAGTTCGAACGGTTGTCACTTTAATTTGAGAATTAAAAATGATTCATAAATTATACAGTAGAACTCCAATTATACGGACAAATTGGGACAAGAGAACATTTAGGCAATCAAATATCCGGATAATTATCTCTCATCACTTGAACATATTAGTCAAAGTAATTTGTTTCGCTGTCTTAATTCCTTCACATGCAGGTAAGTCTCGCATCCGCTAGACTGTGAGCACCTGTAGATGGTCGCACTTCAGCTCCATCCATTTTAGTGCCGTGTCAAGGCACTCAAACGCTTAACTAGCTAACGGTTCTGCGTCTGGTTGAGTCAAATGTAGTCGTTATCAATTGAGCTCATCGTTACTAAGGCTATGGAATCCAGGGGTCCGAAGATTCACACACCAGACACACCACCTACGTCCTCTGCACTGCACTCGTAACATCCAGGAATTAACATTATGATGGTTCTTGTACTCTCAAGTGGCGGTATGGAACACAGCGCAACTTCCATAACAGGAATTCGTTAGGGGCTACACACACACTTAGAACGCACATTATACGGCATCCACCAATTCGTAGAATTTCCGCAGACGAATGTCCACGAGGTACATGTACCGTTTAGTAGCACTTTAATAATATAAACGTGTGTGTGAGGTCTGATAGACCAGACGCGTGAACTCGATTCCGAATTGCATGGAGGTCGGACGCTAACAAATAAAAAGCCAAAACTATTAGTCAATTTCTACTATGGACGTTTTCCTTTTCTTTACGTTATGCTCTGAAAGAATCCAAGAACAACACGGCAATATATTCACATCCAGAAGATGTATAAGCTCGTCTTCAAGTTTCATAGTGATGTACGCAAATGGAGTCTTGCGTGACAGTCGCGGGAAAAAATACGATCAGTTTCAAAGCGAAAGGTGCAATAAGTGCGTAAAATATGCTCGTAATCTGGGGGAAAAGCATTTTGTTCTGTTGTTGTCCTTGAGATAAAATAAACCAAGTAAGAGACGACGCTCCGCCAGACAAGGCACAAGTATTTCTTGCAGAAAATCACCGCCATGGGGGACGTTGATTTCCTTTTCTACATACACCACATACGCTTTCACGAGATATTCTTTAGAAACAGATTGTTGCTCTGGGACATCCCGGGAAACATGTGACGAAGTGTTTTCGAGAAAGAGGAAAAAAATAATGTATAAAAAATGTATATATTTTTACAGGGAAGATAAGGATGAAGAAAAACTTGAAAAAGCTGTGAAACCGCTAAAAACATCTATTGTATACAGATATATATATAGCCTTACTATACAGTGAAATACGTCGAAAACGTGCGAAAAGCTATTAAGGGTGTTTTCTTCTATTTTCTGTCTCAGATTTTCGCACTTTACTTCTATGAGATAGTGAGTCCATTATCTTCCAGCAAACTAGCATGGACGGCGAGAAAGTAAGATAGAAAATAAATATCGCAAAAGTGCAATTTTTCTTTCAGATATGTTTGGTGACAGCAGTTGATATTATTTTATACGCACTTGCTTTTTTGGGATTATACTTGAATCGCTGGACTGTGCATAACCTCATTCATTTACGGCCAAAGAGATTTGAATTTACAGTTCAACTCTTGCAGATTGATTTGCATTTTTAATTATTTTATATCCCGGTCTCGAGTATTTTCGAAATACCCTATTTACTCGCGTATGGGACGAGGTTTCCATTCAGTATTAAGTGCTTCAGAAATCTAGTTCGTCCTATATGCGCGGACGAATTTGGTTTTTAGTGACATCTTTTCTAAACAAAAAATGCCACTAAAAACCAAAACAAAAATCAATCAAAAATGGGAATTAATTTAAGAAATTACTCCAGAAATAATAATAATTTTGACTATTGAAAAAAGAAATATTTCGTGATTTATTGAAAATAAAATTCAATATTGATGAAAAATTAAATAATGAATCGGGGAATAAAATAATTTCAAATTAATTAATAAAATAATCGAAAGGTAATGAAAGGAATTTTGTCTGAATTAATGAAGATTCAGAATTTTCGAAAGATGTAATTCTCCCTATTTGTGAATATTATCAATATCCCCCCCCCCGTTTATTCAGAGATCCCGACCGTGGGGTCAGAGTTCCCGGCTCTGACAACACTACAGACATTTTAACACCATTTTTATGATCCAATTTTAGGCACTCTCAGAATTTATTCAAAAACCCTCCTTATAAGAATAATTATTTGATCGATGTTTGTCAATAAGCATCTAGATTCGTGATTCACTCACCGAAATTCAATTTTACTACAACGAAACTTCTAGACGTGACTACGAGCCGATCCCCCCCCCCCCCCCCGAAAAATTTCCCCATAGAGAGCAACAGGCCTACAACGATACAAATATTCAATATCATTACAATTCTCTCATAGTTCGAAAAACATATGACAGCACTATATAACAAACATTACTCAGGAGAAAACCTCACGTTAGCTTCACAACACAAACACATGATACAAAAGTTAGCTTTCTCTATGAACAATCTGTGACCAAAAACCCAATAAGGAAGTTGTTGCACTATCTCTCTTGATACACACAAAATAAATCATTTTTACTTCTCTAAGTGAAATATTCGCTGAAAATATTTGAATTCCAAAAACGGAGAAAAGTTGAGAAAGAACAACAAAAACTAACGGACAACTCTTCTTTCCCAACTTTTCTCCGATTTGTGAACTCAGATATCTCTGAGAATAATAAAATTTCCACTTTAAAATGCGGAAATATTTTTGTTAGCATCAGTAGAGACAGGGAAACAACTTCCTATGTGGGTTTCTGAGGACGAGGTGTCCATACACAAATTTATTTATTTTTTTCATTTTAAGAGCCCCTTGCAACATGAATGACGTAGCTGAAATTCTTGACTTCGCACGTTTATTGTCCGCAAGAATGGCTTTAATATGTGTCACCATTTTCTCGCCATCCCATTTTGAAAACCGTCAGTCGGCTGCAGGACACTATGTATATTACGAATGCATTTTTCAGGAGAGAAGGAGAGAAATAGAATTATTTATTCTCCGTTCTAAATCTAAGGTATAATAGAACCGTTCATGTTTCGTTACATTTCAGGCGTAAGTAAACACACAGGGTGTTTCAGAAGAAGGTAGGCAAATTTGTCAGAAAGGTGATAGAATACATTGAAATAATATATTTTTTCTTTTACATGTACTTGTTAGAAAATAGGGCACACATAGAATGCAAAATTGCTCTTGGAGGAAAAGCCAAGGAGGTGAATTGCATTTTATTTTCTTCCATGCAATTTGCAGCCGCAGAACCAAGTCGATGTTTCACAGGGTCGACTATGTGTGACCTTTGATTCCCTATTTTACCGGGCAAAACCTCTGCTTCCATGTTATTTTGTTCTCGTTACAAAATTAAGTGATAAGTGAAAAACGGTTTGCCCGTTGCAACAACCTGGAAACAAATATTAGTTAATAAATCATTAGCCTACAATTACTAAATACTGTATTTAGGTTTCGACAGCATCTATATAAAATTCCGAACTACACTGTTTATATTCTAAAATAACGGCATTTACGTTATTCTTATAACTTCCCCAAAATTTTGAAATTAGGGTGCAATATCTGCTGTATCAGGTTCAGTTTGTATATTATTGTCTATGTTTATGAAATCCTCAGCATCGGGGCTGTAACCAAGAATTTTGTAGGGGAAAGACAGAGAAGCAATATTTGGCGCCCCTAACATTGTAAAATTCCATGATTTTATAACGGTGTTTTTGTTCCCACCTAAAATTTGAAATCCCTTAAATTTTGCAGCCGGGGCTTTTGCCCACCCCTCTTGACTATCTCTAATTAATTCAGGTCCTGCTCAGCCTTGCGATCAAGGAATGCACACAGCTTATATGCAATTTTGCAAGTCTTGACTATCATTTGGAAATCCAACCCTTAAACTGATTTCTAACGTGGAAAAGCCTGCTTTTAAGAAAAAAATGTGTTGCAATTTCAGCATCTGCTACTGCTTTTTGATACAAAAACTGGCTTATCAAAACCACAGCGTCAAGTACAGGAACGATTTTTTGCTAATATAAGGGTGGAGGACGAACTCACATTTGCAAGCATAGATGGCGTGAGAAATTTCGGTGGAACACATCCCACCGAATATTTTAAATGATCCTTCGGTCTATTAGTCGCCAAACACTTACGGTGTTTGTGCGAAATTTGCCGTTAAAGGGTACAATTTTCATTTCCGTTTCCGCGTTAAACACAAGTTCCGTTTAATCCTGGTTTTTGATTGTGTATTTTGGCATTGAAACCACGGGATCACGATGTTTTTTTTCCGTTGAAGACAGGTTTCCAATTAATACAGGTTCCGTCAAAGACAGGTTTTTGTGTATATGGTGGAACCCTATAGGGAATTCATTCTGCACCTCCTAGAGATAGAAGGCCTCCGCAGTCTGCTTGTGACGTCAGTAAATAATCCATTTTCCCTCAGAATATTCAGGGGGAAAAATTCCCTGCTCATGCCAGTATCATCGTTGTGAGGAAAATAAATAATAGGGCTCAGAATTGGCGATTTCTATGCCCCACATCCAATCACTATGCGGTATTTGTGAGCCAATCAGGAAGATTCTACGCCAAAATAAAAAGAAACGAAATAGGATGCCGTGTTTCAAAATCTGGCAAACTTGCTAGGTAGTCTGAATGACGTTTATGGCAAACAGTGCAGAGGCCTTCTATCTCTAGGAGGTTCTGATTTAGGTCACTTGAGCCCACAAGAATTTATATGAAGTTCACGATCAGTAATATATGAACGTATAAATCAATGCACGTATTCTTTTCCCGCGTGTTTAATCGAATTCAGTAAATGCTAGGCGTCTGGTATCACTAGTAACTCTTCATTGTTATGCCTTATCGGAACCCCTGACGAGGGCGTCACTTGATTCTCGAGCTACTTACATCCCGAAATAAATTAATAATACGCAATATAATCAGATGACACTTTTTTAATTCTAAATAAATTCACTTTTACACATGCATCATATAATTTTTGCAATAGTGGTCAAACAAACCGCTTCAGCAGTTCTAAGGGGGAAAAGACGTTCTGGTAGTTCTAATGTTATGTTAAGCTCTCGCTCCCTCATTTGATGGAACTTTCGGGTAACAAATATGTGCAGTGAATTCAGGTGAAGTGAATTTACTTCACCTGAATTCCCTGCAGAGGGTCGAAAATAAAACTGTTGTATCTATCATTGTTATCATAAATTGAAGATAAAAATAAAACGTTGTCCTCACGTAGTTCACATGTACTCTATTATGCTCCACGTGTTGTGTGTTTGAATTTTCAATTTATTTACACTCAAACCTGTTTTTGGGCGGTGGATAGGGACCGCATAAAAAAAGTCTCACGTAAAAAATAACTCAAAACCTTACAACATAACTAAGAATTGCTTTTTTAAATGAAATCAAGACACGCGGCTTAGCAGCAGGGCCGCAACTAGGTCAGCCGGGGCAAGAAAATGCATTTTAGCGCCCCCTCATAATATTGAAGGAGAGATTAAGGAGTGAAATTTGCGCCCCCTCTAGTACAACGCCTGCACCCCCCCCCCCTAGTTGCGGCCCTGCTTGGCAGATACTTGGAATCTTGCCAAAACTTTTGTAATCTGATTGAGAAAATACACATGCGAGCATTTTTAAATATTTTATTTACATATGTAATTATTTTACACGTACAAAACGGTTTTGTATGTCTCTTATAGTGGATTCAACTAATCAAAATTCCGTACCAAGAGCTGTGGATCCTTCACCTTCTGCTATTTGTTTTAAAATCGTAGTCTTAGTTTCTAAGGAAATTGCCTTTCACTTTGCTTTGTTTTTGCCCTTATTCATTTTCAGAGATTATGTCGAAAAATAAAATAAAAGTCCTAAAACTTTATATCTAAATGGAAAAAATAATAAATTTACTTCCAATTTAAGCTTTGAAATGATGGCTTATCTTAATGGTCCAGGAATATGAAAGCACTTTGAAGGACGTCAATTAAATAATGCGATTATATACTTCATATTACATATGTAATGTAATTGGCTGACGCAATACTTATGTGATGAAATATCAAAAATCGAAAAAAACTAAATGGCCAATCAAACCTACAAATTTTTTTTATTGATAACTTCGTCAATTATGTTCTAATTTGATTGAAATTTTTATATACCGCACAAGAAAAAATCGCACACACAAAAAAATCGCACAAAATAAAAGACCGCACAAAAACAGGTTTGAGTGTATTTCCATTTTCACTCGCATTTACGTATTCTTGAAGCAAGAAGAAAATCATTCCAGTATAACTAATGCCCTTATTCATTGAAATACCTGGGTATCAAATGCATGAAGAGTATGAATATGGAGAATGTGATTCGTCTTTTAGCGAAGGATTTACTACAAAACGAATATCAAATCGTAAGGATTCACATTTTCACCAAATCTTGGATGATTTTTTGTCGTATACTTGTTGAAAACGAACTGCTTTTGTTAGATTTTTTTTTAATCCATTTATGCGGCTTTTAAATAGTATTTAGAATTTTTCGATCCGACTAGTTTATCTTTTTAATTTTTTTTTTCCATTGCCGGGTGGTTAAAAGATTCATTGAGTAGCTTTAAAATTCTTTCAAACATCTCTACGGATGATCTTTTATGTAAATTTCAGAAAAAAATTAGATTAGAACAAATCCAAAATATAGTGAAATGATTCCCACAAAATATTATTCTCCAAGAAACCAAAAAAAATATTTTATGAAACCATTTTTGAACATACTTGTACTACAATTATCTCAGGTTTATCTCAGGTTGTGGTAATTTCACGCGTTCCCTCATTGTGTCTTAATTTAGTGGTTAAATGAAGTTCTACCTATAAAATGACGGTAGAGGTCATTTTGGCCGTTACAGAGACATTCAACAAATATTATTGCAAAACATGATGAAATGGGGAAATCTCCTTATGTGAACATTCATATTGAGGAAAACAGATATTTTATCATGGTATTAGCTTTTCTCGCGCACACCCATTTTGTACCATTCAAAGGCACTCTATTGAAAAAAGTTCGTTATTCGATTCATTTAGCGTTTTTATGTAGCTTTGTGCGTCTGCTGCATTGCATTGGCTGATACAATGTAGCGGAATCTTCATTTTTCACGAGTTTACTCATGGACAGGGCTTCAACCCTGGAACCGAGGCGATTATTATTTTTTTTGTTTCTTCACACTATAAATTCACTGTAGAAAAGGCTCCGGTGGTCCCCATCACAGACCGCGGCCCAAGGGCCCTGATGGATGATGTCGGAATCCATTATTTTGTCACCTTAAAATGATTTCGACTGAGCAAAAAAATTATCTAGAGTTCGTAAGCAGAGAAATTCTAGGTCGTGAGTACCATGTGCACACACACAAAATTAAAGTCGCGGAGAAAGGAAATTTCTTCCAGAAATTATGACATTTTATTACTCCACTAATGAGTGTCGTTGATGTTTTTGACAAAATGAATTCCTTTAGTGCACAAGGCAATCACCATCGATAAAGCTGCCTTACGTATGTATTTTATATTGCCCAGGATTTGACATCTATTTGCGTTTTTCTTCTGTAATATCTTCGCAAATATCTCAAGCGCATTGTCCATCAAACCTTGTGAGTGGACTGCCAAGTGAAAATGAAATTATGAAAATTACAAGAGCTGAAAAATCATAGTGAAATCTCTTTTTTAAATTAAAAACGTGATTAGTCTTTGCCATAAAAATTCCTTTTGTTGAAAATTCCAAAGAAAAAATGGTACATGAACAAGGATTCATTGCAAAAATAAGTAAAATAGACTTAATAGATAGTGTTTTAAGAAATTTCGGTAAAAAAAATAATTTCTGTCGATTTCCTTTCCTATAGCGGTCAATGTGACAGCTACTGCCGCTCTAGGTAGTACGAAATTCCCATCGTTTAGTGTTAACCTTTATCCTTTCTTGATTTGCCCATGTACAAACATTATCTTCAAAGTTAGCGAACTATCTCTCAAAGGAATTAGGTATCAGCATCTCCATTCTTGTATTAGGCTACCTACCGACTTTTCGTTTCGAGGATGCATTTGATTCGATACCCGATGGGCAATGTTTATCCAACACTTCAACGAACAAATGTTTTCCCACACGTATCCGGCGGATAAGTTTCCGTTAATAGAGTGACTTTCAATTCTAACGAGGATGTTCTTGATTCCCTACAAGGGCTAATAAGAAATACAGAATGATTCATCATTTTCTTTCGCTAGATTAGCCCTTTTACCCGGAAAAACATCAGGGACTTATGGATTTTCTCTAGGTCTTATATAACGTAAAGGGCAATATATGTGAAGTTACTCGATTGCATTTATGAGGTAAATACATGTATTACAGGGCCAATATAAGGCAAGGAATGTTTACCTTGATTCATACGAGAACATTGATATTTGATTCCTTAAACTAAAAATTTGATTTCTATATACGTCGTTTTAGCCTATAATAATCATTGGGGAATTAAAACGCATGTTGAATTTATTTTTCGTCTTTTGCATACTTTTGAATGTGAACTTCGATTATATCGTGAATTGTCATAGTATATTCATGTCTCGATTTTCCTTGAATTGCTTCAAAATGTGTCAATACATTGTGTTAAAAATTGCTACAAATGGTATAACTCACACTTCTTACTCTATATGTCCACTTGAAATTTTAAGTCAAACACCATTATGCACTTCGATTTCGACTTCGATATTCGACATATTCGCAGAGTCAATTTTACCTGTAGTCCTTATAAATTAGGCCCGTCTTGTCAACTCCACGCTCTTTAACTTTTCATTTTTTTCAGTAGCTGGGTTTCCTCTTATTATTTTCATAGCGTTGTTAAAAACACATTGAGTTTTAGCCATAATTTTGCTCGTGCGTGTGTGTTTTAATTGTTTGAGTCTACAACCCGTAGCAGGTTTTCACGTGATTTCCATAAAACGTCTAGTAAGATTATACCAGATCCAATAATTCATGGATTCTTAACCTATGGGTCGCTACCGAAACTTTGGTAGCAGGTCCTTCCGACATAGGTCGTACAAATTCAATTACAGCTAAGGATTTTTGAGCTATGGGTTACGACCCAAATCTTTAGTTCGTAAGGGCTTTCGGATGGGTCAAGCAAACCCATATATAGCTAGGGATTCTTGAGCTATAGGTCACGACCCAAACATGATTCGCAGTGTCTTCCTAGACGAATTGTGCAAATCAAATTTCAGTCCTGTTACAAATGCACATATTGCGTCATTGGTTTCCCTTACACTTATATCGGAAAATAAACTGTCCCATGGGTCACGTAAGGCTATAAGAATCCCTTGAATAACCGGTCACTATGAAGACGAAATGCCGCAGTGGATGGTCATTATTGTGGTAAAGCTTGTGCAAACGGTAAATTTCATGATGCACTAATTTCCACTAACAATGACACTGACAAGAGCAGGTGGAGAGAGAAAGAGAAGAACGAAATTTGCACGACGAAAACTCCGAAGAAATATTAGTACAGTCTGTGTTAAAAATAGTAATAATAAATAAATTAATTAAAATATTTATTTATTTATTCCTTTATATGTAACTGATATTTAGGTACTCGTCAGAAAAATCTCGTTCATTTCTGTGTTTTAAGAAAATTTTATAACTTATTATCTTTTTCGTCTTATGGGAGTTAAATGGAACCCGTCTAACGCGGAAACGGAAAGGAAAATTGTATCCTTTAAAATGGAAAAAATCACAAAACTCTGTGTTTGGCGACCAACAGAGTCAAAGATCATACAAAATGTTCAAGTGCTCCACCGAAATTTTTTACTCAATCTATGCTTGCAAATGTGAATTCTACATCATCAACCCTTTAGATTAGCAAAAACCGTTTCTATACTTGATGCTGTGGTTTTTACAAGCCATACGTAGTAAAGCAGTTGACACCCCTTTCTGAAATTGTGGCATTTTTTTACGATTAAACAGGCTTTTCCATGGGAGAAATCAGCGTAAGGGTTGGATTTCCAAACGATATGCAAGTCTCAAAAATTGTATGCAAGCTGTGTACACATTCCGTGATCTCAAAGCTGAGCAGGGCTTGAATTAACTAGAGGAAAGGGGAGGACAACTGCCTTGGTGGTAAAATTTAGGAAGGGCCGCAAATTTTAGATGAGAACAAAACCACCGTTATAAAATCATCGAATTTTACAATGGTAGTGGTGGCAAGATCATGTTGCTATTTTCCTCAAAAAAATCTTCGTTTTTGCCCTGATGCTGAGGATTACGTAAAAAAGACAATAATGTACAAACTGTACCTAGCATGAGACAGATAATGGCATCCTGATTGAAAATTTTTGAGGAAGTTAAAAAGATGGTGAATGTGTTATTTTAGAAGAAAGAAGTGTGTTGTCGGAAATTTATACAGATGTGGCCAAAACTTAAATACAGTATTTAGTGATTATAGACTGATTATTCCTTTATCTTCATTTAATTATTTTAAATATAAATTAAGTTTATCTTCTATTTTTAAATTATTGAATTTATTTCCCATTAATTAATTTTTATATTTTATTTCAATAGTCTACGAAATCGTTACATAACTTTACGTATTATATCAATTGAATCTCTATTAAGCGGAAACCTGTGGAAAAAAAATCTGGGTCCCTTACTATTCCGTTGAAGACAAGTTTTACTGTACGTTTTTTTGTTTTACTTTTATCTCAACGCAATAATTTGAAAACACTTTCCAATAGAGACTTCAGAAAATAATTGTTTTAAGAAAATATGTCTATAACACAATTTTATACGTGTCGCAAACTAAAGTTTTCTTCTTTTACATCCCAATATTTGTGGGGGAAGATACCAATTAGAATCACACATTGCAGTTCTATTCTTTGCTGACAGATAGATTGCAGTGGTTTACTATTCCATCGTGATCTGTTGTGCCAACAGCTCAACTTCTTTGCTGATATACCTGTCGTATATTCGGAAATTATAGTTGGTATTTATTGTAATTGAATCATGTCAAAATATTGTTTTTTATTTCCGATATGCTTACTTTGATGATACACTTTAATGAAATCTTATTTTTGAGTTTAAAATTATATAAGTTGAATAATTGCCTCTAAAATTTCCAATGGTGCCAATTGAAATCATTCCAAAATTTCGACAAAATTCGTGTGTGTGTGTGTCAGAAACATTTAATTTAACATGTACCAATGACGATTTCGAAGATGTGCAACGTCAACATCCTCACCAATATAAATAGATCAAGGATTGGATACTTGAACTGAATTTTGAAAAACCTTATCTTCACTATACATCCCTTCCATCCTCATATGATACTTATTCCATTGTCTTTGAATCCGACGTGATCAAGCAATTACAATTCTGTATTCAAAAGTGACAATTCATGTAAATGCAGTTTCAGAAACTACATAGTAGTCTATATGTTCGGCTATGTGGATATTACACCTAACAGGTGCTGAATATCATGCACTGAAATTCAACTGAATCACGATAAGAAGCTTCTGAACCAAGACAATGATAGAGTGTCGTTGATTCATTAAATTGCAAAGATTCATATATACGCTAGGCTGTGTATCAAACTCGGTAAGTTTCTATTCAGTTGGCTATCTCACTCCCAGCCAACATTAGTTGGAGATTTCCTTTATCGACGTAGCGTCCGTTTATTGAAAGGCCAGGAAAAGCTAGCCGGATACGTCTTGTGACAAATGTCTGTAACAAAGACCACAGGATTTACGTTTCATTGGATAATTACTGTGACTTTGGGAGTTATAAATGGGAAAGGCTATTCGACATCAATGTCGTCTCCAGTCTCAGCACACGCAGTTTCCTCTCTCCTCACCACCCAACAGTTATTTCCTTCTTGTCTTTCCCCTTAAAGTATATTAATCTCATTTTCTCAGAATTTCTCTTAGTTTATTCATGAGTGTTCCAGTGGTACTTCTCGTCCCATTTCTGGCCATATCGAATGTATAATACTGATCTGGTTGACATTTCTCTCCATTCCCCATCATTTATTTCAAGAGGATGTGCCATAGAAGCTTGTAGTGGTAGAGAGTGATTGTGTGGGATGTATCTATATTTCTCTCGAACTTTCAACTGAAGTTACATGGGAACTATTCATTTCCACTCCGCCAACTAAGGTATCACACACCATTTTCCATTGAATTTGTTACTGCCAAAGATTCGCGAAATGGCCGTCTGAGTTGGCCCGGCCAATGTCCGAATTTCGGGCTTGCTAACCTCAGCTCGAAACCTGTATATTGATTCCTATATATCCTTATACATCGACCCCTATATATTCTTATACATCGATTCCTATATATCCTTATACATCGATTCCTATATATCCTTATACATCGATTCCTATATATCCTTATACATCGATTCCTATATATCCTTATACATCGATTCCTATATATTCTTATACAACGATTCCTAACATATCGATAATCCGATTATTTTGATCGTTAGGGTTGTCATAGCTCACCATGAATATAAATATTCATAATTATCACATAAAAAATTACGCCAGCGTGGTGGTGGTGATAACCCCGGATCATAGGGATCGATATATATAGGGACCAGCCGAATCCCGACCAAATCCGAAATTCGGACATTGATCCGGCCAGAACTGGATCATTTCGGGCTTTGACAGTAACATATCTATCCGATTAGAGAACGGATTGCCAATATATGACCAAGTTGCGCCAAGAACTACTTTGGCTAAACTACTTTATCCGAACCCCAAATACGAAATAAAGTAATAAAACAAAACCACTTCTACTACTTACCGTACACGCATCTCGTAAGTATCCGAAAGGGGGATTTATATATACAGTCGAATCCCGTTTTAACGAATACCGTTATAGCAAAAATCTCGCTATAACGAACAATTTTCTAATCCCTCAAATAAGTTTGCATAGGAACCATGCTAGGTAACTTGGAATTCCTGTATAACGAAATTTCGTTTTAACGAAGTGATTCCTCCTGTCTCTTGGCGTTCGTTATAACGGGATTTGACTGTATAACAAATTTGCCAGAAAAAACGTGTGTTCTGAGCGCGTGTTGCCCTGACGTATTGATGTCGTCAGAGTTATGCATGTTTCATGTTTTGGTTGTGCTACCATCTATTTCCCATATTCTGAAATGAAAATTATTATATTGTTTTTATTTCCAACTCTTTTTTTTACTTTTGGTATCTGAGAATGAAGACGTCAGAAATTCCAGGTGTGGATATGTGAATAAGAGTTACTCATACTCATATTTAACCACATACGATAATCAACTTAATCCTGTAATATGGATTATAGTAGTGACATTTTTAGGGTGTTTTAAATTGTTTTTGGTAGTCCCGTGGGGCCCCTTTTATTGTACATTATATCCCTCTTGTGGTCTTCTGTGGTGTCAGGTGAACCCCAGATGTCACTAACATAATGAACGTATTTAGCTATGGCGCATTGCACTACTGCAATGGCAGGGTGATGATGGCGAGGTGATTGACGAGTTATAGCTACTCGTGGAACCTCAGTACTACCACTCAGGGTTTCAGGTTTTTTTTTGTTATTTGTTATAGTTTTTGTGAATATTTTAAAGCTTTTTGGCAGTCATGTTTCAGATTGCTTTGCGGGGCGCAGAATTATTGAATTAGCTGGATTAGCCAACTTAGCGGAGTTTGTGCACCTATGGCATAGAGCAGGGGTTCTCAAACTTTTTCCGACCACGGCGCCCCTCTCCCTTATTTCTTATCCGGGAGCTCCGCCGGCTTCCCAGAGTAGTTTAACGAAGAATATTTTCGAAAAACCTTTGTCAGGGTCACCGTTCCCCAGGTCACCACGGCACCCAGTTTCGGAACCCCTGGCATAGAAGAAGATATACTTAATATTTGAGCTTTGCAGATAGACGCGAGTAATTTGTGACATTAAATTGGTATTCACATATTTCAGAGATAATTGAGTAAGTGTGCCAATTTACTTCGGGCTCCGACTTTTTTTGCAGTCTTATAAAGCACCTCCTCTGGTAATATTTTTCATTTTGAGAGTGAATAAATTTATTATCTCATTCCAGGTTATATAGACAACGTATAGCTGAAAGAACTCTCAACACTGAAATAAAAGAACCTTTTCGTCTAATAAGTATTTCTTCTAATAATTATATTCAAGTTGTAAAAATAAGTAAATATCACTACATAAAAACAATAATTTGCGTAAACTGATTAAAGCAAGCAGGTAGTAATTGATATAAAAACGATGATTTGAAACATACAAATAACAATTAGCATGAACAAATAACAATTAACTTGAACAAATAACAATAAATATGAAAAAGCAATAATTAGCATAAACCAATTACAATAATTGAAACAAATAAAATAGTTTTGTTGGAAATAAGTAGGTGGTGGTCACCCAAGTATTTCCGATTTGTAACCATTGAGCATTTTTTGAGATGACCAGGAATCAGTACAATACAGTATTTGAACACCTTCTGGGTCGGTTTGCGAAGATATATTTGAAGATTTAAATAACAAATAAATACCATATAATAATATACATAAAAAACATATAATTTAAAAGTATTTAAATATCAACGGAGATATTTTGTGTTAGAAGATACAAAAATATGAATTTTTTGTGATGTAGTTATTATATATTTTTTTCATCACGCCCTCTGGGATTGAAAAGGAGCAAATAATAAATTCACAAAAATATTTACTTATATTTATGCATATATTTGCTTCGATAAGATTAGACATTGCATAGTAGCAACTAAAATAATCCATTAGAAGAAAGAGATTACTTCAAATGTATATATTATTTTGTATTTGAAAAATAGTTGAAAATGAATTAAAAAATTGGAGTTATTTTGAAATACCACATGGATTTTACGATTGACGATATTCCAGAAGAAAATATTTGTACAGAATACAAACCAACTATTCAAAAATAATAATGATTAAATTTTAATAACTTACCAACAGAAAATATATAGCATTTCTCGGTGAAAAATTATATCCTATTCTTTCATCATACGAATTAAAAAAAATTATGTCTTCAGTTGATTAATACAAATTAGAAAATAAGTTCCTGCGTTCATATAATTCATTCTACAGACTTCCATATCTCTTGAGATTAAATACTTTTCTTCCACTTGATACAAATATAGAAAAATAAGAAATAACCAATAGGAAGAAATATAATAAATACAAACTGCCTCGGTCTGAAAGAGATTTCCTGCAACTACACACAAAAATTTACGATGATCAGAAATTACTGCCCCGAAAGAATGAACAAGATTGAATATGTACATAGACGTGTTTACAGAAAGGAAAATAACTAAGGAAAAAAAAAATGGAGCTTTTACAAAGGCTTCAAAACAAAGTTAGGAATGAAGAAGTAAAGAATAAAGAAATTTCCCAGTTGTTGGTCTTTAGGCTTTCATATTTCCCCTCCCTTTGATTTCCTAGTCTTTGAGAATAAAAATGAAGAGAAGAAAAAAAATATTTTTTCTTTTCTATTTTTCATCATCCAAAGAGAGTCAAGAAAACTAATATGTTTTCTACGCTTACGAGAGTGCAGCAGCAAAAGAATAGAGATGGTAGAAAAATCTTGGCACTTCCCTCAAGAGAAGCGAAAGTAACTTCTCTTTCACATTCGAGTATAAAGTAGGAAACTGTTTCGCAGCGGAAAATACAAGTAAAAAAGAAATAGAAAAAAAATATAAGAATGAAAACTTCAAAGAATAAATTAAATAAATTCGAGAAATTTGACATGATATTCCCCTTAGAGTACTTCAATTCCTCCCTCTTTTCTTGTTCTTGAATTTCCCGTTCTTTTTTTTTTTTATTACTTCTAGAAACTTCTCTCGCTGCTTCGAAGAAATACAAAATGTATCTGATGAGAAATAAAATATCAAACTGCAGCTTTTCTTTGTTAACATATAGAAATAACACGATATTATTGGTTGTAATCATGCATGTGTACCGGGAAAGTGAACATGGAAAAATATTTAGAGGCACGGGAAATATAGTATTTGGAATTTATTTGTATATCAATTTCAGGCAGCAATGTTTTTCTACCGACGTAATAATTTTAATATATCACGCTTTATGTTCGAAATGATTGTTCATTCGCGTTAATAAGAATTTATTTCATTATAAACTCGTTTTGTGTCCAACAAATTCAAATAATGAGCGATTTATTCTCCTGATTCACATTTTCTTCAGATTTAAAGAAACTTATATTACTAAAAGCATGATTCGTGGTCATATAAAACTCTTTATTTCCACACACGCATTTTTTAATATTGTTTGAACCTTATTAATGATTCATCATCAAGTATGAAAGATTTTGAACGAAACTTTCTCACAGTATAAATATGTGTTTTATTTCTTGAATCACATTTTATATCGAAATCCCCGTCATGTATATGAAGTAAAAAAATAAGGAACATTCATATTTTTTTCTACGCAGTGTCATGCGTTCATGAATAACTAAACCAACACATTTTGAGGTCCATTACTGTATATTACTCTCAATGTTGGATAACATTTAGCATTAGATTTGATGATCTAAATCTGGGGATAACAAGGAACATCATCGGGTCACCTTTTGGATTTCTGTCTCCGGGTCTGAGATATTACAGAGAAACACAAAAAACTTCACGTCAGGTTTCACTACACGTACACGCACATTCCCGCATGTACCGATTCGTTGGGGGTTCCAGGGGGGGGGGGGTGTGGGCGGGGTGCATGTGTGGTGTAGCAGTAGTAGGTAGGGCCTCCAAAAAATGGCTCGGGGATCCATGATGTTCTTAAGTCAGCCACCTCGTTGAGCAATTTGGCTGTTGTGGTGGCGTTGTATTTGTATTTGTATATTTGGATATACGTGCATATTTTTTTATTATTTATTTATTTTTAGGTAGTTATTTTTCTTGTTATATTTCCCAAAAGAGTTCACCAAAAACTTACTGAGAGTTACTTGAAACTTTTTTGCGATCTTCAGTTTTTTTTAGGCATAAAAAGAAAATGTATCTGAATAAAATAAGCATGGAGAGTGTATAAATTTATAAAATAATTTGTCACTCAAATAACGATATTTTTCAAAATTTTGTTAATTTGCATTTAAACCACTTTCTTGGAAAACCAAGTTATATATATATATATATATTACTTTCTTCTTGTTTACATTTTAAATTGAAACTTGCCATTGAACAGTCAAGTATAAGCAAGAAAAACAAGTTTTTTTGATTCGTTTAAAACAGTGGTTCCCAAACTTTTTGATGCACGACCTCCCCACCAACAATAATTTTAATCAGCAACCCCAATTAGACTGACCATATGTCCCGTATTACGGGACATTCTTGATTGCACTGTACTTTTGTAGTACTTATATACGTCCAATCTTTTATTTTATACATCGTAATAAGTTCAAATTACACATTTTTAAATGATTATTATGAAGCCATAAAACGCAAGAGCAATTCACCAATCATTTTGGTCGAAAACTGCGAGAAATATTCATCTTAATTTGCTGAAATTCAATCAGAAAAAAAATATTGTTTGAATATTCTTTCAAATTAGTAAAAAGAACATCTAGAAAACAATGGTTACATTTGAAACCGTCCTGCGTTCAAACAGTTGAAATATAGAATGGAATGGAAACGCTTAGGAAACATGTTTCTTCTTCATTTTACTTAACAAATACTTCTGAAAGGCAGTTTCTTTAAAAACTGCGGGTCTATTGATTTAATGAGAATGAGATAATGGCAAGCAAAAAAGAGAAAGAGATCAATTTAAGAAGATTAAAATTAATAGAAGCAACGAAATTTTTTGAAAAGAACTAGTAAACGTGAAAGGATTCTCGCGGCACGGTTGAAAGTTTCGAAGAAATTAAAGTATTTTCGTCCGAAACGCAATTTTTTTTTTCCTAGCTCGGAGCAACTCGAAAACATTCTTTGTTTAATGCTTTCGATAAAAGATTAAGAACAATTTCACGTTCGGGCTTCAATGGCTTCAGATGTCAAATTAATTCGAAATTCCTAACTCGGCATAGTTCGAATGTTTCGGATAAGAGACGGAGAAATTTCTGCTTTTAAACCGACACGAAACCCTTCTCTGATACCGTTCCATTGAGGGTTGGATTCCATATGGCCCCGAGGTACGTTTCACCAAATGCTAAAGCACTTGTGAAATTAAGTTGCCAATGTTTGTAGAACTTTTCACTGAACTAATTAAACCTTCCCGCGAACGAGGCTCTATGTTTCAGTGAGCGAGAAACCAATTTGATTATCCGGTAAATATTTAACTAGGCAAGTTAGATGCAATTAAATCGCTCAACCGTGGCCTCTATCATCATCATCAGCTGTCCTATAGGTTGACTGAGAGAAATGCTTACCTTCTAGTCATTATAATTCGTGTGTGTGTGTGTATATATATTTATATTCACAGTAATTGAGATGGCGGTGCGAATTAATAATTGGTAATGCGTTGAACTGAACTCCTGTTAAAAGTAAGCGATATTTATTACCATATTTGAATATTGATTTCTTTTCATCCCTCTGAACCCCTAAAATATATTAGTACTATCGAGTGAACAAAAATCGGTGTTCTGAGTATTAAGTATCTGTGCATGACAGGGTTTTCTAGACAATATTATACGAGAACTCAAATGGTTCGAAACTGTCTAAAATATTTACCCCATCAGAAAATCTGTAATGTTTGTTGGTATTTGCATACACAATATCTGAAATCATGGAATATTTTATTCACCGTGTATACGAGTAATATTTCCACTCGTCATTCCGAAAATTTTACGAATATTTATTATTCACTGGAAAGAGAAACTGCTCTGAAATGAAATACAATTCCAAAAGATTTCACGTAGGGAAATACATTAAAAAAATTTTTAAAGCGTGATCTGAAATGAGAATTAGGGGGGGGTACAATTTTGCCCATATTGTACGTTAAAAACTTTGTTAAAAACAGTCATTCTGACAACAAAACTCGTTATAAGACAACAAATTCATTTAGGGAGCTGTCATATTGTAAGTAGAAACGCCTACCGAGACATTCCGCTGCATTTTGAAAACCATTCATGATGGATTGGATGGATTATTCGACACATCACGATTTCTACAAGGTGATGTGGGGTCTCAACTGTCTACTATACAGTACAAATGCATACAAATACAGCGGCCACAACAGGCAAATTGTCCAACGAGGTGGCTGATAAATTATGCTCATGAAAAATATGGATGCCAATTGAGAGTGTTCACCATGCACTAAAAGCGATCAAAGAGAGGACCGTCGCATATTTGCGTGCTTCGTCTTTAATTGAATAGGACATTCGAATATTTAGCGATCGAGCTATATCCAGCCATTTATCGGATTTACAAATCTAAGGCTACTTGTCAAATGATATTGTCTCTTCGCTGGAACTGTCCCTCTTCTTAGAGTTGGCTATATGATTTGGCGATTACTAACACACCGATGTTTTTCAGAAAAAATAGCGATTTGGTATCATGATTATGGCCCGCCGCTCTGTCTCAATGAAGAAATATAAGCATGTGGTCGAACAAAACCTGTGCGATGCTGGAAACTACGAGTGCATGTATTGTGAACCTAACATGAAGTTTATTTTTGTGTATTGTCTGTTATGGTGCTGCCATCTTTCATTTATATTTCGAACAGTGGGCCACGCTGCGTACGAGCGAAATGATTGCTCAGTGCTTTACACCCATCTAGAGCACGCATAAGTTGTAGTGGTTGCTTTGCTTTTTATATATATATATATATATATATATTATATATGCGTGTGTGTGTATATATGTATATATATATGCGTGTTATATAAATATATATATACGTACATACATACGTACAAAGGGAACCCCGTGTATGGTTTGAAAAAGTAGGTGTTTCTGAAGTAGGGTGGCTACAAATTAAAGGATATTTACGAAAATTGCAATAGTTAATTAAGTTAATAAGTTACAAAAAAAATTAATTAATTAAAAAAAGTCCAAGGAATAGTGAGAAAAATCACCGGACATACCTCAAGAACGGGGATGCAGTTTTGTCTTTTTGAAGTTTGTGGAGATGTCCTTGAAGCAGATGGTGGGTATTTTGTTACCAGATGCAGCTTTGGAAAGATTGAAAAGTGCTGTAGTAAAAAGTCCTGTTTATTAATATTATTACATATGTGACTATCTCCATCTACAATTTCTGAATTGAGAGTGTTTCTAAGTATTTTAATAGTGGAATTAGAGTGCCCGTGGCTTAAACAGTTCACAAAAAAGTTGAACTTTTGTCTTTTGCCGTATATGCGGTTATTGCTAGTTTTATATATTTTTGGATACAGGACGTTTATTTGGTCTTGCTTTGTGATTTCCTTCAGAGAAAGTTCTTCAGGGTAGATGATGGAGAAGAAGCTGTTGACGTTTGGGAAGCGACGGTCATGTATTCACTATATAATCATCTTCAACAACGGCAATTTTAACAACGTCTCCCCTCAATAACCATCCCTAAAAATCATCCAAATCGTTATTCTCGTTTACCTCGCGGAAATGTTATCAACGAGCATAGAAATTATTACAAAACTGAAAGAACCCAGAAAACAGAAAGAAAACCAATAACTGCTACTACTAATATTGCGTCAGTAAGAACCGGCAAACACCAAAGTCCATAGACTTGGAGCAGGCGCATGGACAGTGAAATTATCCAGCTTATCGTCGACAGTCTAGCCATGATTGATTTTGATGAGAGACATTTTTTCTAAGACGAATTCGTGACGGCTGCTCCTACACGCGAGATCATGCAGCATCTTTATTATAGTATCTCGTTTATACCCTCTATTCTATTTTCTCTCTTCTAAACAATTAAAATAACAATGGTAATAATAACAATAATAAATAACAAAATAAAAACTAAAAATTTGCATAAGATATTTTCAAGTGCATAACCTTTTTCGATTTTTTTTCTTTTCGTTTTCCTTCATAGATCAGTTATATTTAACTGTTATATTCAAAATACTTATAGCTTCAAGATCTGATTAACCTCGTCGTTAAATAAATTTCTTTATTCTAAATATTTTTCCGACGCTATGAATTTATTCAACGAAAATTTACAATGAACTTGAAACAACAACGCGAAAGGTGTTCGAGATGTAGAGAGGAGACACTTGGCACAGCACTTGGAGGTACAGTTACTGCCCAAGTGCCTCCTATCTACTTCCCGAACACGTTTGGCGTTGTTTTTTCAAGTTAATTGTAAATTTTTCATTGAGTAAATCCTTGGCATGTTTACAGTCTTACTTTAAAAAGTGACCCAAGTGTTTGGTTTTTTTTGTTCGACAAAATTCACACAGATTTTCATCAAATAACCTTCTAGTCTTGTAAGACACGACAGAGCTACTTGAGTTTGCTTTTGGCTTTTGACTGACCCTTTTTTTTTATATATATTCCGTTGACGATGACGTCGCAGTACTGTGATACTGTTGTTCACAACGAGACAAATTTCACTTACGGCAATGTGAACTGTAGCAGTTACGATGAAAGGAAGTGGGGATCACACACAACTCAGAAAAAGTAACAAAAACTGCGGCCTCCCAAAAACGTCCATGTACACTGAAGAGCCAAAAAAACTGGTCCACCTGCCTAATATCGTGTAGGGCCCCCGCGAGCCCGCAGAAGTGCCGCAACACGACGTGGCATGGAATCGACTCATGTCTGAAGTAGTGCTGGAGGTAATTGACACCATGAATCCTGCAGGGCTGTCCATAAATCCGTAGGAGTAAGAGGGGGTGGAGATCTCTTCTGAACAGCACGTTGCAAGGCATCCCAGATATGTTCGATAATGTTCATGTCTGGGGATTTTGGTGGCCAGCGGAAGTGTCTAAAGTCAAAAGAGTGTTCCTGGAGCCACTTTGTAGCAATTCTGGACGTGTGGGGTGTCACATTGTCCTGCTGAAATTGTCCGTCGGAATGCACAATGTACATGAATGGGTGCAGGTGATCAGACAGGATGCTTACGTACCTGCCACCTGTCAGAGTCGTATCTAGACGTATCAGGGGTCCCATATCACGCCAACTGCACACGCCCCATACCATCACAGAGCCTCCACCAGCTTGAACAGTCCCCTGTTGACATGTAGGGTCCATGGATTCATGAGGTTGTCTCCATACCCGTACACGTCCATCAGCTCGAAGCAATTGGAACCGAGACACGTCAGACCAGGCAACGTGTTTCCAGTCCTCAACAGTCCAATGTCGGTGTTGTCGGGCACAGGCGAGGCGTAAAGCTTTGTGTCGTGCAGTCATCAAGGGTACACGAGTGGGCCTTCGGCTCCGAAAGCCCATATCGATGATGTTTCGTTGAATGGTTCGCACGTCTGACACTTGTTGATGGCCCAGCATTGAAAGCTCCAGCAATTTGCGGAAGGGTTGCACGTCTGTCACGTTTAATGATTCTCGTCAGTCCCGTTCTTGCATGATCTTTTTCCGGCCGCAGCGATGTCGTAGATTAAATTTTTTCCTGAGACTCCTGATATTCACGGTACACTCGTGAAATGGTCGTACGTGAAAATCCAAATTTCATCGCTACCTCGGAGATGCTATGTCCCATCTCTCGTGCGGCGACTATAACACCACGTTCAAACTCACTTAAATCTCGATAACCTGCCATTGTAGAGCAGTAACCGATCTAACAGTTATGCCAGACACTTGTTGTGTTATATAGGCGTTGCCGACCGCAGCTCCGTACTCTGATTGGTTCCATATCTCTTTATTTGCATACGCATGCCTGTACCAGTTTTTTTGGCTCTTCAGTTTATTTCCGACTTCGTTCCATTTTTTATCGTAAGACTTGATTATATTAAGAGACTCGGTTGTAACACGCGAAAATTGGTACCTAAGCACCACATTGTAGATAGCACATATATATTTTTATTTTCAAATTTTGTCTTTCATAATGTTGTATTTTCATACATTTGCAAATAGATAAACAATCAGAACGTTTGCGACATCCATAACATCTTCAGATTCAGCTCCATCAACAGTTTAATCTTCTGAAAAAACAAAAAAAAGAAATATATAATTAATTTATAATGGTAATACGTATGTATATATACTCTTAAACATACATATTCATCATCTTCTTCAAAAAGTCAAGCTAAGCATATTGCAACTACACCCTTAATACAGAGGCAGCCTGAAAACATGTATGATGTCAGCGTCATGGAAATCAGCAAAAACGTTAAGAAACAGAAGAGAATTTTCCTCATAGAGATTTATGAAACCAAGGATAATTTTACCAACCATGTCAAGATTCCTACGGAATTCCACATACATCAACGCATTTCAAACTTTCTATACACATCGAAACCTTCCCGTTCCCTTATTTCTAAGGCACACCAGGAGCAGCTCCTTATGCTCCACGAACCGTTTCCATGGAAGATAGCGACGCGAAACTTAAATTCTAGTCTGATCAAAATTTGTAAGGCGCTTTGATTGCAACTTTTGGAAATATTTATAACTGTGACTAGGGGGGTTCTGCCCCCCCCAACTTTGGCGGCCAACCCCCCCCCCCCCCCCGCACTTCTCTTCACAACATATCTTGTTTATTTCGTCCCACTTCATCAGCGTGCTATGGAAAGAGACGTGTGAAAGCACCAGCTTACTGAAGAAGCGAATTTTGATAAAAATAATGATAAAGCAACAAAAAACAAATGAGATTCATCAAGCACCCCCAGAAACTGGGGCCCCAGTTTCAATTCGCTGAATTTTAGTGGGACCCACACTGGATATTTCTCGGGCTACCGATGTGTTGCAAATTTTACAATGTTAAACAACAAAAATCAATGAGATACATCCAGGGGCCCCGAATTAGAACCTATCACCATTCACATGAAGGACTGACCTGGAAGCCTGTCGGGCACACCCTTGTAAGGGGCCACGAAATTTTTTTCATTTTTTCCAATTTTGCAACGAATAAAATCCAGGGCCCCACATCCAGTAGCGGGAACACAATACGCATATTTTTAGTGGGGAATCCAGACTGGATTTATCTCGGTCTTCCGCTGTTGCAAATTGCATAATGTTAAAAAACAAAAAGAATCAGATTCATCCAGAGCCCCAAAATGAAACCTGTAAACATGGGGCCCCCGACTTGGAAGCTTGTCGGTCATCCCCCACTGTGACTGCCATGAAAAATTGCCATTTGTATTCGTTTTACCAATGAATAAAAGATAGGGCCCCCAATCAGTTGCCCGTTGTATTCGCATACTTTTAGTGGGGCCCCAGACTGTCTTTATCTCGGGCATCCGCTGTTGCAAATTCTGCAACAGAAAATAATGAGATCATCCCTTTTCGAGTTTGTGATTTTATATTATAGAGTAGATACCGCAGTGAATCAAGTCACCCGTTGCGTGATCATCGTAAAGATCCAGATCTCAACCTTGTAGGTAGCACAATGGTGATCGACTGAAGCTGGGTTTTTGTGGTTTCCCAACTTCCAGGTGTGAATGGTTGCTGTTCTCGCATTCGAAAAAGTCTTTTCTCAAAGAGCACTTAGATCTAAAACACGATACTTACATAGCATGAAAATCTAAACATCCAACCATCTTCACTACAAAATATGTAAAACAGATGGCAGTATCAGTGGAACACGAATCGAGCGCAACCCTGACAACATAAATTCGTTAAGAGGCCACATAAACTCATAAAGCACATACGAATTCGTCGGAAATTTCTCAGAGGGATGTGTACGAAGTGAATGTACGGTTAAGTAGTGATTAGTAGCCAATCAAGTCACAATTGATTATTGTACACAAATATCACCAATATGTTGTATCTGTTGCTTATCTATTTATTCAACGAAGAGAATGATTTGCTTTATCTTCAAGACGCAACAGATGAAGCATGGGATAAACCCAAACATTTCGTAAACGCTGTTGTCTTCCAGAGACGATTCTCAAGCGATAACACAAAAATGAAGAATCATATTTAGTAGTTGTACAGCTCTGAGATAGATCTCATTTCCTTATGTTATAACGGAAGCGGGAGTATTATCGGAAATTCTGGAAGTGAAGGAGAGTAATCAGACGCAACCTAACACACCATTATCTAGCTCAAATCGATCCAATCTTTTGTGTGATGAGAACCGTTAAATTACTCGGCTGCCCCACATGCCCCCATCTTTCTACGAAGATCGACCAGAAGTAACGGCCTTCTGCGGATTCTGGTACACCGATCTAACTTCAGGAGCGTAAACTGAGGATCCGTGAAATGGTTTCGACAATATCACGGAATAGAGATTCGCTGAAGCCTCTGCCCTATTACGCGCATTTAAATTCATGATACGCATTAAAATGAGAACGTGTTTCGGTCAGAATCTAACGCAACGGACATCTTATCATACGTACACTTAAAGACTGTGCGTGAAAGACATATAAACTTTAAAGTGCCGAAACACACATCTAAGGAAAGGAAATCTGGACTGTATTCTAAAGGAATTTATCACTGAGGGCAGTTCGGAGTAAAACTCTATTGATGGACTCGTTTTCATTACAGAATCCAAGAGTATCTCAAGTGTGGGAAGAATATCTCACATGCGAGTACATAATAGGAATGACTTTTAAGACAGGTTTATGTTGTGCGTCAGTGAATTAGTGTACAGTGTAATAATTCTAATTTAAGCTTACAGCGCTCTGATTCAAGACCCCCCTTCAAAAAAGAAGAATCATCAGTGGCTGAAACTGCCCCTAAACTTTATTGGTATGCACTTCAGACCATTAGAGAAAAAGGACCATTCACAAAAGGAGAAAAACGAAAAAATAAAATACACCGAAAAATACGAACATCCTAATGAATTTCGAGAAATTATGGGTGCTGCAGTCTGGGATCCCACTTGGGTTGGATACCAAAACTCCCGATTGATCAGCTAAAAAAACACGTCTGTTCAAGTCAGACGTTGTAGTCAGAATTTTTCCTGGTGAGCGAGATAGCGGAAATATTTTTTTTTCGTTGAAGACGGTACCCATAGAGCGTCGAAAGGCATTAGCAATTTCATATTTTTCAATACACAGACGGCACTCGGGATTCGTATATTTCGTATTCGCAGACTCCTTCCCGTTTATGGGAAAACACTGTTCCTGTGTTTGATTTATCTGGTATTGGAACAAAATAGGAATTCTCCGTGCTATTATTGACTCTCCCGGCTTTTCTAGCGCTTCTGGAAATTTTTCCGAAAAACAAAACAGTGTGAACATTTTGGTAGAAAAATTCAACATATTGACTATGCACAACATAACTAATTCATTTGTGCATGATCTAGGTGTCAAACAATCTACCACGCAGAATGCCCCCTACATGTCTTATAATTATAAGACAACATACCAACCAGTCCCTTGATCAGGATACGATGCGAGCATTTAGGGCTGTCTATACCCACGTTACTGAATAGTTATAATTGTGCGTGAAATCGCGGAGATAAAACGTCTCAAGTTATAAATGAATTACAGTACAGCGATAATGCCAGACGTGTCACTGCTGTAGCCATGGGAGCTGTGTTTGAAAAAAATAAATGTGCCCGAGGACACTTTCATTTATACGGTATCAATCGAAAAGCTTATAAAAGACATTTTCACGTTAGGCTGATGAAGGATGGATCGATGATATGGACAGAGAGAGACAAGAGATTCAATAATTAATTGAATAGCAGTCTCTTAGATACATTGACAGAGGCGGAATCAATATTGAGATGACTGCTTCTGAAACTGAAGGCATATCCCTATGAAGAAGACGATGACGAAGGAGTGGGAGACACAAGTTCACTATGAGCAAAAAAGCGGATGAGCTTCTCATGTTTAAATCGTCAATGGATTATTGCATTGACAGCGAAAACAACACATTTATGATTCTACACATGTAGAATACTTGTAGATCAAACAGTGCCAATATACTCCGACATATTCAATAAAATGAAGAAGAAATGTCAATATGGCATTATTGAAATCATCGCATATAATCACTGCACACACGCAGCAAACTCTCTTACCGGGACCTACAATTTATTGCCGATTCCGAACGGCAGGGTTGTTTTTTATACTCATCGAGAGGTTGGTGCGCTAACCCCTCTATGGGGGACCTGCGGTAGGAATTTTTTCTGTAGACATGTCGCCGTTTCTGTTGTACCCCTGTGTTAGGAAAGTTTTCTGACGAGGACGAATCGAGTATCGAACTCGCCTCACCACTAAACACCCTTTGGTACTTCAGGCGAGTGTCTTATCGACTTGGGTTACCGCACCCTCCTCCGATGCTTCTTTGTGCCTCTGGCACACAATTCATAATGCATTTGAATTATTTTCTCACAAAACAAAATTTTCTTTTTTTGATTATTCGCAGATTTTCCGTATTTACGGGGGACTCTCGGAACATAACCCACGCGAATACCGAGAGCCGACTGTACTAACCTTTTTTGTTGTTCCCCTTTTATGGGCAAAGTGTTATTTACTCTCCCCATAGAAAAAATGTATGGCAGAAACGTCCCGAAATATCGGGCCACATGCGTCGTTACGAAAAATGATGAGTAATAAAATGGTAATGGATATATAGGAACATTTATTCGAAAACAACAAGATGACAATTTTTCGACGCCAAGACACGTTCTCGTTGGTTTCTTTTAAAACATTTTTACATCCAACTACAGCATCGTCGTGGTGTCGTGCAATGTTACCCAATTATATATTGTTATTTTCTTTCCCAGATTTTCGAAGTGTTGCGAAATTTTATTGTATTAGCAATTAATATCCATATGATATTGGTGTATTCCAATTATTTTTATGCTAATTAGACACAAATAATTTTTTCTTTGGTCTTAGATATCCAATAACTTTCGATGCATTTTTGCTCAGTGATTCCTCGTTCCAGAAAAGTCTGAATCGGTATAATTTAATTAGAATCACTCGGTACTTTTCATCCACATCTTAAAACACTGGAGAAGTATTTTCACCCAGTAACTTATTATAACCAAAAATTGTCACGAATCAGTCGAATCATGTAATATTTAGAAGGTTTCATAGAAATCTTAAGGTTAAAGAAAACAAAATACGGGAACTAAACTCCATGTTCAATGATGCGAAAAGCCATATGCAATGAAAGTTTCAGTGATATCTATATTTCAGTGTAAATTCTCAAGAAACGGGGAATGATGCAGGAATATATACATACATGCATACATACATGCATTTTTGTTTTCCCTCCCTGAAGGAAAAGTAGCCTTGCTGGAACTCGAATAAAATCCTGTCGAGCATGGTGAAATCCTTTGATATGCTACTCTGGGATCCTTGGGGAAGAGAATTTATTGATGCAGTGGTGCGTCTTTATCCCTTGGTGCAAAATTTATGGAGAAAATGCATTTGTTTGGTCGGTGTTTTTTGCCTTACCACAACATTTCGCGACCCGCGTGTATTTATATGTATATTCCTATGTTAAGCCGTTATACACTGTCTTGTTCTTTTTTTTTTTTTTAATATCCCGATCTATTTTTTTCTTCTTTTTTGTAAAAAAAAAAAAATTTTTTTAAAGGAAAAGCTTGTGAAAATGAGAAAACAAATTTGTAGTTTAACTGATTTCAAAAGAAGTCCATAACTTTTTCCTCTTTTTTATTCACAGAGGCTTTTTTTTAACTTTAATGAAGCTTGAAAACTCACGGTAATTCCTCTGATAGGATGGTGTACTTTACAATTTAAGAGTTGATTCAAATCTATGAGAACCCATTTATTTTGAATTCAATCTTTTTTTTCACTCAAGTAACTTTTGAATTCTTAAGAATAGATCTTCATATAAATGGTTGTTTTTACTTTATATAATGTCGATGAAAGATTTTATGTGAATTATTTGAAACCGATAACCAAAAACTATGTTTTCGAAAACACTGTTGTCTGTATCAGGGGTCACAGAACTTCCCCATATTGTGAGCACCGTCTATGCGCATTAACAGTAAAACAACACCCGTATGGGAAATTTAACGTACGCTTGAACTCATATCAGTATGTTGCTGATGGTGTAACTGGAATTGGATGTCCAATAGTGCAGTCGAACAATTACGCGTGAATGTGAGATTGAGCTTGTGCATCGATCATCTTTAGTGCATTGGAGAACACAACAGCCCTTGTAAGCGACAGGTTGAAGATATAGTGTTTCAACAACCAGAATCAGCTTCGGGACGCCTCTTATAAAGCGTGTTCATTTCGTTGTTAGAAATATCGATGACAGATTCACCGGGGATTGTATGTGCACAGTCTTGTTGCAGCTTACAAGGGAAATGATTGAATATTTGTACCGTTGTCCACCTGCTGCTCTCTGCGTTGAGGCTTTTTAACGGGGTAATGGGTTTGCGTTGACGCCTCGGAATTGGGAACGATCGAATATCAACACCCCTTCGATCTTGGATATCGTGTTAGTAACGAAAAAATCAATGATAACACCGCTCAACACCGATTTTGTTCTCAAAGGTTTTTCAGTGATATCAGGGCGCTGATTCTGAATTCGGCATTGGTTTTTTCAGGAAGATTGGCTCTAGTATTTGAGATGAAATTTGATGATTGAAATGAAAGTCAAATTTCAATGACGATACATAAGCAGCATACAAATCACTTTCGAAGTATGCGAAATGTAGATGAATAATAAACCTAATATATCAATAAATAAAGACCACTGTTGTCTGATGGGGATATACATGTAATAATGAAATGAATTAACTTGGAAAATACTGTAAATAAAAAATTTAAAGCAGATGTTCGATACAAAAAATAGTGCCTGCAGACTATATTGAAATGTTGAGAGTATGCCCCATTATCCCAAAAACTAGAGTCAATTCGGTGAAACCAACAACAGGTTAAAAATCAGCAGCCAACTATACCAACGTACAGATTCATCGTGCAGAACAGATAGATAATCAATTATAGTAAAACCCCCCTCTTAACGGTCAACCCCCCCCCCCCCAGATGCGGTCAACCCTGTTTTACGGACAAATAAAAATACCCCTGAAAAAAGACTATTTAAATTATGTATTTCGAGCCCCTGTGTGTTTAATGGTCACATTCAGATACGGTCACGGACACAGTTTTCATCATTCGTTCCGCTGGACTAAACCCCCGTACGGACACCTATAGTTGCAATTTTGTTCGAATTATGCTGACTAAATAACAGCATAAGTTTAAATATTTCATCAACTTTTTTATATTTCACCATATTTTAATGAAATTGGCTTGAAATTTGTTAATGTTTTGGCACCTCTAATGTTTTTTTGGAATCTGAAACCATGTGTTGCTGATTGTGTTCCTGTATTTTGCATTATTCCCCGCTGTGTGATATGGCCAGCTCTAGTATAATCGTCGCTAAGGAGCCGTTCAAGTATTACGTCATCATTGATGGGGGGGGGGTTTCCGATTTGCTGATTTCTGATGACGGGGGGGGGTTGTATAATGCTTACGTCATCAACCACCCTTTATGAAAATATGAGTTGGATTCAGAAGAGCTGAGCTGATGACGAAATTTTGCTGACAAGGGGGGGGGGCGGGTCAAAAATGGCTAAAAGTTTGCTTACGTAATACTTGAACGGCCCCTAAGACAAAAACAAATTATGTCTAAAATATAATAAAAAAACGTAAAGTTGAAGTACGTGCCTTTGGAAATTAATTCAATGCAATGATTAAATGCATTTTTCTGTAGAAGCACTGACGGAAAGTCAGTGTATTTAGTCAGTGTATAAAGTCAGTATTGTATTTAGTCTTTAAGCTTAAAATACATTTTGAAGAAGTTGTAATACTCAGAAAAACCCATCGCACCGCGACCGATCAGTTCTTCCAAGAAATGTTGATGCAGTATGTATAAACTTTGTATATTTCTTTTGAAATTTAAATTTCGTATCTCTGCAATAATTATTGTATTTTCATCTCATATTGTCAGAATTTCATTCATATTCAAATAAAGATCCATTTCAGTTACTGATATTACAACATATTACAATTACACAGAAGCCCCCCCCCCCCCGCCGATACGACCACCCCTCTTTTAAGGACAATATTTTTGGCCCCGCGATTGTCCGCAAAATAGAGGTTTACTGTATTAAATATTATGAATTATTATCTCTCTTCGTTAAGTGTGGATGAATACGTATCGCTCCTTATGAACAACGGTCGGTGGTTTGCATGCAAGAGGCGTAGAATGTGAGGATTAATAGATAGTTCTCTACAGTAGACTGAATTACGTTCTCAGGAATGATCCAGAAATGCATAGCTTGGAATTTGTAAGGATAAATATGCTTAAAAATAGCTTATAATTGCCGTGTTCATTGTACAAAGGAGGTCATACTATGTATATTCATGGGTGGGGGGGGGGTAAGAATGAAAGGCATTTGCGTGAGCAATTATTACGTGCACAGAAGACACCAGCCAAAGCGGGCACGTCCGAAAGATATGATAATTACTGGAATGTCGTTTGTCACGACTTCTTCACGTGCTTTCGAATGGGATTGTCGTGGGATGTCGATTTTAAAATATATGACTTTGAATATGCTACTAAATCATTTCCAGTGGATTAATACACAATAACGGGAGAACGTTTCGTGAAGCAGCATTTCTCTAATGAAGACGTACATCTTGGCCCGTTAATTGCATTCTGCTTCATAATCAAGGGGGGGGGGGTGGTTGTATGTGTTCTGTGTGAAAAGGGTTTCCTCTCTCTCTCTGGGAACTGTTATGACTGAGCAAGGAGGTAACTCTCCGCAGCTGGAGCTCCCATTCAACTACTTCTCGCTCTTTGCCGCCGAAAACGTGTTTAACGCTGATTTGCAGTAAATTGCTTCAATATAATCGTTCTCATTCGTTATTTTAATTAAGTCGGTGTTTGCTCATCCATCACGATAAGGAAAGTTTCTGGAGAGGAATTTGCGAAGTCCGCGGATGGCAACTTGAGTTGATGAAATTATTCGACGAACCACTCTCATGAAATGTTCATGTTTGAATGGCTTTTAATGCGATTAATTTCATTTCCTTTGATTCCGATCTCTTTCAGTGAGAGAGGGTCATCCGCCTTGGAAAAGAGATCCGGCACATTCTATACGAGTACCTAACGTATGTGATCGTAAACAAATGACCCACGGTATTGACAGTTCACTATGCATAAACGCAACTTACATAACTCATGAACTATTGCCGGGTATTCATTTGCTCTAGTAGAGTTTTATGTTGCGGCTCATCCAGAATCAGTAGAATATGATTCGTTTTTTTTTTGTTTATTCATTAATTTTGATCAATTTCTGTCACCTCCAAGTTCATTTCTCCAAACCATGACAAGGAAAGGGTCCCCAAGGTGACACTTCCGAAAAATTTTGAAAAATTACCACTGATTCTGCACATCAAATATGCACAAAAATATAATAAAATCTGGTGAAATTATTATGGGTCACTCAAAACAAATGTACATGTATTAGTAGTTTAAATGCTGATACAGGCCGAGAATGAATTTAAAAATCCCGCAGTTCCCTAGAGCGACGTCAGAAAATAAAGAGAAATATCTAGATTCTAGACCACAGAAGCTAGAGGAAAGAAGTTTTTTTATAGATATCCAAGGAGAGCGACAGGCGATGAGTAGCCAACCGTTATATTTTTAGTTTTCTGTCTAATGAGTTTCTTGTTGAGATGAATGCTCTTGAATATTTTCATAATTTGAAATGAGGATGATATCTTGAAACCCTTTCCTTTCAAGACGTGAATTCGATCTGGATCGACAGTCTAATTCTGCAAATAACTGTGTGTCTAGAGCTTTCCTTTCACTTCTCTAGCGGAGAAGCCTCATGTACTACTGCTACTAAACCACACATGCATCTCGTCAACATTCCTCTGTGGAAGAATCTAACGAATTGGTACATCAAGGAATATTCGTTTAAGTGTTCGTTTCGTTTTCATAGTTTTTTGCAGTCCGAGCAGCAGCGAGATAATCCAGAAAGGATACAGTATGATGCTGACATATATCTAAGTCCACTGAATAGGTTTTGCAAGTACTTCATGATGGAATTGGCCCGAATGCGCGCAATAGGGTCGTCAGCCGCATTTTTATACAATACTAGCGGTGACGTCGCATTAACATAATATACGGTGCGGCGACGTTACAGCAACAAAGTACTTTCACAGCGACACCTACATGTCCGTATAAAAAGTTAGTTTCTGTATTTTTATAACCCCTTGCAACATAAATCGCGTATCTGTGTTTTATACGTTATTTGGATACTTTTTTAATTGGAAGTATGCTTTAGAGAATCAACGGTTCACTAATAAAATATGACCTAGTGTGACTTCCCTTACTAACCTGCATATCTCATGAATAGCTTGTTTAAACTTTAACAAAACAACTGATAGACTGAAACGACATTTTCATAACGCGAAGGTGATTTGCTTTTTGAGTATTGTATGTATAATAAGAGAAAAAACTGTGTATTGCTCATATACCCGTGGCTTCTGATGGCACAGAAAAATTTGACACATACACCATATACATTTCATCTATTCAAATATTTTTCCATAATAGACTAAAATTATATCAATACGTGTTGCAGCTATTAATTCAATTAGAACCAATCAACCTCTACCTAAAGATATCAAAGCAAATGAAGAGCAATATTCTAGGTTTTCATTTAATAATTTCCCTGCAACTGCTGTTCCACGCAACCGTGAACAAACTTCTATTTTCTCAGTTTCAATTTTATGAAAGTCCATTATGTGGAGAATTATTCGAATTGGAAATTTGAACCTCCATCATTTCATTACATAAGTGTATCATCAAAATGAAAAAAAAAATGATGAAGGCTACTCTTATTTCAAAAAAAACATAAACAAAAGACCGCTTCTCCAGAGAAAGAAACAGTGTGTGTGCACTTTTTCTAAGTAATTTCCCAATCCTATCAATAGCATCGTGATTTTTAGCATGTTTGACGGTTCTGATATCGTATTAAACTAATTGTCTTTTTAGGCTGACAAAGATATGAATTGGGATCGACTGCAATAGAAGTTTGGGTTTTTTCGGAGAAAATTGCTCTGACGGAATATTCTATTAGTACTCTTTCTTTATGATACCGGTCCAAAGATTTCTACACGCTTTATAAGAAGAATATTTTCATTTTTTTTCTTAAGCATTCTCGAGTAATGCAATACGAGGTACACCTTAAAAAAAATTTCAGAGCTCTAATATACTATGCCAAATTTTAATGTATTCGAGATGAGAATATTCGTATTTTATTTCCACATTGTTAGATCAGTGTACTCGAAATGATCCGTTTCTTCTTTTCCATCTTTCAAATATAGAAATATATTTCAACTTGAATAAAGTTTCATTGATCTCATAGAAAATCCGCTTAAATTTTAAAATATGCTTAACCCACAGTTTGTTCTCACCATTCATAGATAATCAGCGTAGAAGACTGCTCAGTCATCCTGTGACGATCAAATCTCTTTCTTTTTAACACGAAGTTCTTAAAATGACGTATAGAAAGCTTACGCATGTGTATTCTAATTTTCAATGATATTATTATTATTCATCTATATCTTTAGATATAGCTTAATAGGGGCAATTCTTTTTTCATGTATTGCTTATAAAATCGTCATTTATGTTGATATTGAATGGGGAAATATTAACAAAATGTGAATTAAAGTTGTGGACCAGAGAAATAGGATCAGAATCGGAGGAAAACAGTTTATTATGACCATTAGTTTTATTAATTATACCATCAATGAATCTCCAATGTTTTGTGGGAGTGTTACATTTTGAAAATTGGTGGGAAAAATATTCAAGTTTAGCAGATTTTATTTTTGATTTGACCAGTTTTATAACATTTTTATAGGCTATATTTAATGGGATATCGAATGGAGGTTTTCTTGTTTTATAATACAGTTTTTGCTTAATTTTTGTTAGGTGTTGTAATTCATGAGTGATCCAAGGATTCAGTTTTTACTCTGCCGTTTTGGGAGAATCATTTCTCCGACTATGCCCGCAGCCTATTCTTCTGCTGTCAACAGTATTACTATAAAAACAAATTACTATAATACTATAATTAACTATAATTAACAAATTACTGTATGTAAAGAAATTACTATACATAAACAAATTATTATAAAAACAATAGTAACGTACCGTATTTTTTTTATAGATTGCACCTTAGTGCATCGTTCTTAAACCGTTGCTATGCGGTCATTAGGTTATCGTCATGGACTCGCACTGCGAGGACTCAGTTTAGAACTCTGCTGAAGTTGGTTTTCTGTAGTTTTCCAACATCAAAGCGCGAATGCGCGCTGATCTGTCATTTAAGGAATCCCTCTCCATGGGTAGCACAATCAAGCCCATAACATTCAATTATTCATACATGACACAACAAGCAAAAACTAATCTGCCGATTTGCCTGCTTCGTCATTCGGAAGATATGCCAGTATTTGGAAGGAACGCATATCAAGCACTCGTCAGAAACAAACTTCACGTTGGGTCCATTACACGTTCATGCAAATTCCGACGTTCACCCAATCGTTAGAAATTCTATAGAAGATTATGGGAGAGGTGAATGTGTGGTTTAGTAGGAGAAGTATTGTCCTTCAACCGTTGCTACGCGACCTGTGCTAGTCCGAGAGAGTTTCCTGCCGGCTTGGAGAAAATTTCGACCAATTCATATAACCACTACACAATTTTATACTTAATAATTATTATACCGCTTGTACGTTGTTTTGATATCTGTTTTGTGTTCTCAGCAGAACAGTGCATTATTTTTCCCATTCGTTTTCTGCTGGTTCTGAAATTGGTTTTCTTATTTGTTTATCTCTTCACCGGTTTTCAATCTCTTTCTCCCATTTATTATTCTTCATTTATTTTTTACAGCCTGCAAATTATTTCTTCAGGGGGGGGGGGGGTGTATAGTATTTAAATAAAAAATTTCGATCGTTTCGATCATTTTTGTCGCACTATGGTCATTTTCTGCACACGAGGGCTAACTAAACCGGGATCTACAATTCATTTCCGATTCCGAACGGCAGGCTTGTTTTTTATACTCATCGAGAAGTTGGTGCGCTAAACCCTCGATGGGGGGACTCCCTGTGGTAGTAAATCTTTGCTGCGGTCAAGTCGCCGTTTTTTGTTGTACCCATACGTCAGGAAAGTTTTCTGACAAGGACGAACTGGGTATCGAACTCTCGACACCTCTAAACATCCTTTGGAACTTTGGGGGAGTATCTTATCCACCGGGATACCACGCCCGCTTGTTGAAAAAGAACATCGTAAATCAGGGAAAAGAGCGTTGTCCGTTGGTTTATGTAGTTTTTCAACTCAAATTTTTGATCAGATCCCCCTTATCAGAGTTTCGAGTTCAAGTACCTCAGTGAACAGTGCACTTTGAAATGTGGAATTTGTTTAGTTGGCGTCATGAGAGAAAGGGCAGCAACAACTTTCTTATTTTGTTTTTCATTTTACCATGTGTATGTATAGTTCTAGTTCTTATAATTGCATTTTTAATCTGGTTTCTGCATTTTAGTAATATATAACATTCATATCTGTTATGTACATATTTTTCAGCCATCGCGTTGGGCATTTTGCCTTTTAAAGCCTTGTATTTGTATTATGTATTTGATGAGAGTATCGGTATAGAAAATTTATTTTTAATTTAATTTTAATAACTATACAACCCCTTGCAACATAAATGACGCATCTGAGTTCTACACGTTATTTGGATACTTTTGGAAATATACCTTTAGGATCAAAACGGTGCACTAGTAATTTGCTGCAAGAGGAATTATGGAATCACCATGTATACCAAATATTTTGAAGCTAATGAAAATCATCTTTTATTCCACCACTGCCACACATTTTTAATGAAATTCGTTATAATTATTTCAGTGTAAAAAGGCTCTTCACGGTTCGAATGTATTACGGAAAGACTGCATGCATAGTACAATGCATCCATATTCCATGGCAGTAGAAAAACTGATCTAGGCATACTCGACGAACATTGCATTTCATCAATTCTAAAACATTTTAAATATTCGATGATTGAAATTCTCAAATCATCACTTTTCTGAGACATTCCGAGAACGGAAAACAACAATTACATGCCTGAGATGTTCCACGTGCACTTGTAATCACTCAATGAGTAACCAATACATGTATAAAGTATGCAGAAGAGACAACAAACTTATTACAAATGAAGATTGCTTCAAGAAGCAGCTCATAAATATTTAATTTATGTTCAAAATGTAAATTAGTCACTCTTGTTTGCAACTTCTACTGATTGGACAAGACGTATATTTCAAGAATACAGTGTCAATTTTTTTTTCTTGAACGCAATTGAAATAGTTTCTGAATCAGTTTGAGTGTTTGTGACTTCTTAAAAAGTATGAAAAAGTCATTAATTAGTGTTTTGCTTCAGGATAGGATTCCTACTTTTTTTCGATGCGACTTCAGTCTGTTAACTTAAAACACAAAATTGATTTTAATTTTAGAATATCTAATCATCATGACGGATAAGCATTTATATTTCTTAAATAGTTAAAATGGTATTTCTCTATTGATTTGAAATATATTTCAATTTTTAAAGAAACATTTCAAGTTTTTATGTTCAAAATATAATGAATGAACGTAATGACATAAAATAAATACGTTTCCTTCCATCAGTAATATTTTTCAAATTCAAGAAAAGGAAACGAAATGCAATAATTGAATAAAAATATAAATATATATACGAAAAGATAAGGTACATGAATTTCATGTTATTTATAATCATAACTAATTGAAACATAAAACTTATTATATTCGATTAAATAACAGTTTATAATACTTGTATATATATATATTAAATTCCTCTCTCATTTGTATCTTGTTTACGGAGAATAAATCCGTTATTAAGGAGGTAAACCCAAGTAACTATAATTAATTTTATATGAATCGTTTTAAGAGTTTGAATGTATACAAGATTTTCAATAATTTTGAGAATATAGCCAATTTTCTAGTCTTGGATCCCCTGGGAAATATATTTAATAATATGGGATAAATGTGATTATAGAATAAATGAAATTATTTATGAAAGATTGGTGAGTTCATTACAAAAATGTAGCAAAGTGAGTTGAAAATAAAATATTTAGACCCCTTGATAATATTTATTTCTCTTGCTTAATAGCCATATATGTATGCTCAAAATCGCATTACGCTTACTTATACTAGGAATTTATTAAACTCCAAAGTAAATATGGATTACCGGAGAGGAAGAAAAACACCAAACAGAATGAAAGAGTATCGATACTTATAGTAAATAAGTAATGAGATCATGGAAAAAAGTTTCGAATGTACTTCAGAGATTAAATCTCGAGTACGCGTAGAACATTTTTTTTACAATAACCTACTGATAGCAAAAAGAATAAGAATATGAAATTTATATATGTACATATATATATATAGAGCAAGAAAACTGAATTTTCAAAGTTTTTAGTGATCCTTTTTAAATAATTTGCTTAAAGAAAAATTTATATTTCTTTTTCATAATATTGCTGCAGTATAAAAATTTGATCTCAGTGGATATTTTATCATCAGACAATTGAACTCATTGCATTCAAAATTGGAGATTAGAAAAAGATTGTAAGAACATTTTCAAATGACATGCACTTTCTTAAAATGACACAATGTTTTAGGGGCCAAGTACATAAAAATACAGACATTTTAAAGCAGTAACCGAGTGCCAAAAATTCCAAAAAGTGCATTGCAGGTCATCTTCCGAAAATTCATTTGTATAAAAAGATCCATATTTTTCAACACGATATTTAACAACACGTTTGACTTTGAAATTCTTACTTTGAAATATCCCAAATTATTCAGGGTGCGGTTCGCAAATTGTGGAAACGTAAATTAAATCAAAATTGTAGAAATTCTGTAAAAAATTTAATTGTCATTGTGACTAAAACAGTGGGTAACACAGATTCACTATTCAATAATTTCAATAATAAAGCCTCTCCGATCAAGTTTTTTTTTTTCACAACGAAACCATTCATTTGCGTTTAGGTGGCCAGTGGTTAGAAGCGGATCCAAGGCAATGTATTGGTAGAAACAATTTATTGTATAGGCTATTAGAATATTACCGCCTGGAACATTCTACGGGACAGACCGATTATTCTCATAATATCCGGATTTCGGGAGTGTCGATCTCTCGCTTTCCAGTGGTTCGAAGTTCGAACCAGCAACGTTTCATGCGATTTGATTCTATCTGTCGAATCTTTCCATTTAACTTCTTGGTCCGCAAAATGTTTAATAATCGTTTTATTATAGTTTTGTCCGCGAGAAAGATTGAAGTTATTGGAAGCAGTAAGCGATGAAAAAGCATTTTTATTATTAAAAATACAAAATACAATAATCTCTACAAAATAACCATGATTATTCAGGCCATTTCATTTCGTAGTCCCTAGTGCTCAATCCAATACAGCGATAAGACACCAAAACAATGTATTTTTTCCTCTTTAATATCTCAATGAATATTGCGTTCAAAGATAGTGGACGTTTCGCAAATGATTTTTAAAACCCGGTTCTTCATTTCACTAATTGATATTTTTAGCGCATACGATCTCTTAAAAATATGGCATTTTAACCGCTTCGCTAACAAGGTTTCTGCGAGAAATTCGGATGATCCCTATTTGATGAATGGACGAACAATATGGTAACCTCGGTAACCTCTCCCTAGCCTAACCACACGTTAGAGAAAGGTAAAGAAGTTCAAGGAAAAATACAAAACAAATGGAAGAAAACCAATATAACACATAAGTGGATATATAAAAGAGATAAATATAAGCGAGTGTAGTTAGAAGTAGATTTCTCTTTTCACCTTCACTCAACCACTTATCTTTTATCCTTATACGTGTATAGTAGAAGTATACATCATATGTGGGGATAAAGTGTCACGTAATATTTGTATATAAAAAAAAAGAAGGTAAAACAGCAACTTTATAGGATTACAAAAAAATCTCACGTTGATAAGAGGGGAAAGAAAACAGAGAGAGCTTGTTTGAATTTATTCCAAAGGCGTATGGACGCAATATTATTTCGTAAAGTGGATATGAAACTGCATATCATTTCAAAACTTTTTGTAATTGGAAGTATACATACTTCTAAATATCCAACGGTTGCAGAGATAGTCCAGGAGACGTACTGTTTCAATCACTCTGTATGATGAACAATATGATCAACAATATATGTCAACAATATTATGTACAACAAGAACTATGTCAACAATATGATCTCGCTGAAATATAATCCTATCCAGAAAAGCCGATTTTTTAATTTTGTATAAAGAATTACATCATTCTCGGCAAAGTCACCATCTGGTAACACTGTCAATCAGTAATGTTAACTTCATTCAACGGCCTTTCTTGCTATATGTTTTAGAAGCCTATCAAACGACAGCATCGTCCGTACTTCAGGTTGCTTCTGGCAACCCTCCACTTAATCTTTTTTTTTTTCTTATGAACGCAATTTGTCTCTTATCACAAGACTCAACCAAGATGTGGTGAAATAGGACTTTACTATGCTCAGGGCACACTTCGAAAACACCTCATACGGATTGCAGAAACATCCAGCAATAAATTTTCATCCGCATCAAATCTTGCTTGAAGAAAAATTAAACGAAGTTGACGAGAAAGCGATTTTTTCTCATGGATCTAAAATGAAAACTGGTACAGCAGCAGCATTCGTCGTTGCCCAGAGCAATATCATCTACACTTGGAGCATCAGACCGAATGATAATAATTCTGTTTCTCAAGCAGAACTCATTGCCATCTTGCATGCTCTCGACAGATTCAAGAACATACACATTACAGTATTCTCCGACAGACGGAGCAAGCGTCATTTTCTACAATTATATACATCTTACATAAACATATGGAAGAAACAAATCATTAGGTCGCAAGTCCTCACAAAAAGACGGAAAACCTTATAAATTCCATGGAGACCCATATGCATATTTGGCACACCAAGGCTAGAAATTCTGCTAGCCTCCCTCCAGACTCGGACACATCCACGACTTCAATCTTATTAGATTACTCGCCACCTATTAATCGAAGCAAATCCCTGCTACGGAATAGACTAACAATGTGATCAGAATTCAATATTCTCTATATTATGGTAGTGAACACTCTGTATACACTCTGGTAGCGAATTGCATCTCTGATGACTAGGTATATGTGATTGGGTTATCTGATGTACACATTTTTGTTTGTATTTCTATCTCTGAAATGTTTAGAAATTGTGGAATGTCAATGGGATGAACATACGTACTATTTTATTTTGTTTGTTATTTTATTGTGCTTGTGTGCATAATCATTTCTGAAATGTTTGGAAATTGTTTAATGCGTATGGGATGAGCATATGTATTATTTCATTTTGCATTTCAAAAATATTGGAAATATGTTTCCCGGTGGTGGCTTTTCGGTTAGAAGTCCCGTGGGATATGGACCGAGCCATAACGGTTACTTAGTAAGTTAGTTTAGTAGTCTAGGGCGTGGTGTCGATTCCCACACACGGGACGTTGAATCTCTCTCTTTCCTAAATTAATCGTTACAACAATCATCTGTTAAAAATCCTCGTACATAGAACATGGAATTACGAAACAAATATTTTGTACCACTGTCGTAAAAACACTGAAAATCAACTGAATACATCTACAAGAATCTACAACTTCATTGTTAAGAAATGAAATAGAATTTAACCCTTTAATCATTACAACAGAAATCACCACAACCCCTAAAGAAAAATAATGTATTTTTGATGAAGTACTTTCCTTCCGATTTTCAGCAAGTGTAAAATAAGAGATGTAAGGAAAAGTGTTTCATTGAGAAATAAAATCTACAAATTATCTGGGCTTTTCAATGCTAAAATAAGATACCTTCAATGAAGCGAGATATCTTGTCAGAACCGCGCATTCATTTTCTGGAGTTTCTAAAATATTTTTTAGCATTTTTGATACTCAAAAAATTCATTAAAAACATAAATGTTAGCAAGTCTTTAATTTTTCAAATTTGCATTTCTTTTCTTTTGTGAAGAACGAACATACATTTCTACCCAGAATTTTATATAATATAGCACGCATTTCCCGGGGTTACTTTCTCCTGGAAGCCATCTTAAAATACCTCTGAAAGTTCAACTTTAAGTGCTGCCCTCTGATAAATGCCGCCAAAGTTCATGTTCGTCACAAACATTACTAACTCAAAACATATACAATCCTTTGAGTCAGGGCTTAACTCCCTGAAGTTAAAATACAAAAAAAATATGCTCAATACAATAATCAATATAAAAATGATGGATAAGAGTAACAGTATGCAATATTGAATGCACAAATAGGATGTAATATGATAAGGTATACATAACTTGATATTAAATTAGACTTTGTGCTACTTTACATTAACATAAAAAAGATAAAAGATAATTTTAAAAATAACATAAATTTAAAAATGAATGACGGTTGCCACGTGCCAACAAACAATAGGTTATTTTTGTAGACCTACTGGAAGGACACCTTAGTCCCTTGGGGTCACAGAGTGAATGTTCCTTAGCTATGTATTTAAATGTGTTTTTTTTTTTGTTTCTGTTTTTGTCTTTTTGTACCAGTATCTTCTGTTTTTGTATAAAATTGTACTAGTAGTGTTATTGTCAAATGAAAAAATAATAAAAAAGCAACCAACGTTTTTGTGGCACCAGGGAGTGAAAGGGTAAAATGGTAAATGAGTCGTAATTAAAATTAATGATATCCTTTCTCAGATTTTTCTTTTTTGAAATTGTATTGTTAAATTTTCATGCAAGTATGAAGCTTTGCAAACAAATGGAGATGTATACAACGTATTATGTTCATATAGAACGAAGTTGAATGAAAAACATTTTTTATTTGACCCAGTCTAAGACTTGCAATGTAGATAATCAATTTTCACCAAACTAATGCCATAACTGATTAAGCTAAGAGTAAAAAAAAAGAAATCAGAAACATCAACTTCAAATTTCTTAGGGATTCCAAGAATAATAAAAAATAATAATAAGTTCAATGCATGAAATATTAGTTGAGGGTGGCTGGATTAGTGTGTCGGGAAGAAACCGTAACCGAGTGATTTTAAATCTCCCCTATTATTACGATATAAAAATGAATAAATAAAGATAGAGGGTTAATTCAGCATTAAATAAGTCATTAATTTTTATGACAATTCCCGTGATTTTTTTTATGCCTTCAAGTCTCCCAAAAATAAATCTGAATTAATGGATCAAATTTTGGCAAAAATCATAGAAAATGAAAGTCAAAAAAGTAGAAGAGAGGAAAAAATAGTAATTATTTTATGATTAAAGAAATTCCATCATCACATTTTTTCCTACTGTTTTCTCGTAGTGATGTCTGATATGAATAATCATTCTTTGATCTAATTCAATATAGATTTCGGGGGCGAAAATGGAAATCGTAGCAGATTTTCCTAGAGAAAAAATAACACGTTAAATAATCACCATTCATTTTCAAATTCTGAATGGTAATTTAATACTTTATTGATATATTCATGTTGAGCATTAGAATATGAAGAAAAAAAATTAAGAAATTACGTTCATTTCCGCGGCGCTTCGATTGGGAAGTAATAATTTCCGTAGAATATTGTTTTTTAGTGACCCGATAGATCCGCCAGTGATCAAGTCATATTGAGGTGTTTATAATTGTGAGGTAGAATCCACCCTCCACCGATTTACAAGTGCTTTTCATCTCAATAGAGGGACCAATTGGGCCCAGAGCTGAACAGGGGCACAAATAGTCGAATACTTCTATCTATTTTGAAATTATTTGTTTTGCAATAGTTGATTTTGACTAGTTCTGAAATAATTTTTATCACAAAGTCTGATATTCATTAATAATGATTAATTTCGATCCGAAATCACTTTAAATGATTATGTAATAATTTATTTTGGTATAAATCTGAAATTATTTCTAACATGTTATTTCTAAGATCTTTCTCAACATGTCTTGAAATTTCACAATAATCCGTTTTCTATTGTCATACAATTTCTATCAAACACGAAATTGATATTTTTTTATTACTCCTGAAATTATTGCTTTTTCATCAATTCCCAAATTATTGCTTTTTCATCAATTCCCAAATTATTGCTTTTTCATCAATTCCCAAATTATTGCTTTTTCATCAATTCCCAAATTATTGCTTTTTCATCAATTCCCAAATTATTGCTTTTTCATCAATTCCCAAATTATTGCTTTTTCATCAATTCCCAAATTATTGCTTTTTCATCAATTCCCAAATTATTGCTTTTTCATCAATTCCCAAATTATTACTTTTTCATCAATTCCCAAATTATTACTTTTTCATCAATTCCCAAATTATTACTTTTTCATCAATTCCCAAATTATTACTTTTTCATCAATTCCCAAATTATTACTTTTTCATCAATTCCCAAATTATTACTTTTTCATCAATTCCCAAATTATTACTTTTTCATCAATTCCCAAATTATTACTTTTTCATCAATTCCCAAATTATTACTTTTTCATCAATTCCCAAATTATTACTTTTTCATTAACTGATCGTTTTATGTTTACAACCATTTTCTGAAAAAGATTGGCAGGCCACGACAAAAAGCTCTCAGGGCTGTGGGCCGTGAGCGATGCATTAAAATCCCCTGCAATAAATTGAAAACCCCCTATATCATTTTCAAAATCATTAAGAGTATTTGAATCATTTAGAGAATAAAGTTGTAACGACCTTATTCTCGGATGGAGATGATTTGAGAATCAATAGACCTTAACGGTTCAACCACACGAGCAGGTATTTACACGAATGTTCATATGCAATGGTCATTATTTATTGATATATAAATTCAGAAATTCTCTAAATGGATATGTCACAGTAAATGATCAGCACGTTATGAATTCTCGTTCGTCCATTAACTGCCTCATAATTGGCGGAAAATTTCCTTCCCCCCCCCCTTATGGTCAATGTTTCCATTTTTAGGGTCCATATACTTTTAAGCACCCGCTGCGTGTATATTTGACTGTTTGCATCCGTGTCACGTTCATCTCTAATGTACTTGGATAGGATGTGAGACAAATGAGCGCTTCATATGGGTACATTAAAGGGCAGATCAAAGTGACATAAACGACAGGAAAGGAAGTTAGAGTGTGTCTGTGTGTGTATATATATACGTCTAAATGCATACACACGCACGTCGAAGTGATTACTTATTAATGGAAAGGAGCAATGAATCGATGGGCTATCCACGGAGTCCTCGATGAATCAAAGATTACTAGAGCGGGTAGAGAATATAATTTGTTCCGCTGAACTCTGCGTAATGTTATGACCTTAAATAGTCCAAGGTTTCAGAATTTTCAACCTTCTTGAAGCGTAAACGCGATGAAGTGCTTGAATTTCAAGTAGTTTTTGAAAAAAAAAATACAACTAATACAACTAACTGGATGTTGCGCCCTTCATCTGTTATGCTTAAAGTAGTTAAAGAATTTGAAAGACTCAAATAGAGCAAATAACGTTTCCATAAATTTATATTATTTTCTCTTGCACACTCTCAAGAGGGAAATAAAGACATTAAGTTGTGAGTAGACAATAGGCTGGGCCTGGTCGCAGGTGGGAAGATAGCCAATTACATCAATTAATACAAACGTTGATTCCGCACGTTTGATCCCAGAGATCAGAGGAGAAGAAATTTTTCCCAATCGAACCTGGTGCAACTACCGATATATACCGATATAGCTAATGCCTTCAGAATATTACAGGGCCGAAGAACGTCCAAAGATCGCCCATGCCCAACAAAAGGACGAAAGTGCAATTCGACAAGTGAGTACGTTATACCTGATTTATAATTCAAAGGGACATAAGCATTCTTATAACATATAGTGTCATGCAGAGCTACACAAATCTCTGAATTTCAGTACACCCTACGGGAATATATCCCAAATAATAGATGCCCAAATCAACATTTTACGTGTCTGAAATATATTATCACAGGATTTACTTATCTAAAAAATATTAAAAAATACATTTATTTTATTAGCAGAAAAAATATCAAAAGTTATTAAAACACATATTTTCTTTTAATGGAAATTTTAAAAAAAACGAAAACTCGCCAATTAAAAATCAAAAAATAGTGAAACCACTAATTATAATTTTCCCCGTTATTGTTGTTGAAGGGGAAAAGTCGCCAAATTAAAATTCCTCGCCTATAGAATCTTAACCTATTTACTGTACAGCACTGAACTTGTGCAAATGCTGGTCTGGGATAAGGGTAGCCAGATCAAAGAGACTGGGACAGGTCCTCATTAAAATTAACACATCTTGAAAAGAAATTTTTAATGGCCATTATATTGTAAGGTAATGGATAAAACCGCCAATTCGCACTAAAGTCTTGTACATTTTACATTTAAATTCAATTTCTTCCTCATTGCAGAACTCTGAAATTGAGTAAAAGTGTTCGTTTGCCGGCATAAATACGAGAAATGATTTGCTTACCGCTGAGAGGAAAAATAATTAAAGCAAAATTTTTCAGAAAAACCTCTCTCACTTATTATATTTCATATTTATACTTTACAATTAGAGGAAAGCACTTCAAGCTGGAGGTAATGCTGTCACCTATTGAATAAAAACTATCTCAATAATATTCTCGTGAATATAAAAAAGTTATTGTTTGAAAACCGGTGTGCAGGGGGGGGGGGGTTGAAAATTAACAACGCGTGGTATAAAACTGTTTTTTTTTCTTATTTTTATGCCCAGTGTAAATGATATGCCAAAAGATTGGTTGCTTTACTTTGAATATTTAAAGGAAAAAAACACATTTCAGCGGAAAACATGAAAATCCACTAACCAACACTTTGGTGCATAAAATTTACACACGTATACCGCATGAAACTGAATAACATATATATTATCATAACACATTTTGCTCATTTACATACTGGTGTGAAACCGATAATTAACTGCCTAAAAAATTATAACAGATAGTATAGCTTTTATTCGATAGGTGGCAGCAAAGAATCCAGCCATAGATATTTTTCCATATTTTTGTATAAAAGAAAAATACGCATAATTATTTTCTACAATTTCAGAATCAACAGCAGAATTTTTATGTATTTCCCGCACCCATCATATACTGAATTAGAGGGTCATATTGTATATAGGCTAAGTTTATTGTAAAGGTATATATTTTCACGTTTTTATGCAAACCACGAAATCATTTCCCTTCCTTCGTGAATGTCCTCAGAATATATTATTTCGCTCGAAGTGTGGTGTTTCTTTTTTCCAGAAAAGTCATTTTACATTCTGAGCTCGGTTGCAATATATGAAGGCTCATAATCGCAGCGGGCTGCTAAATATCAGGATCAGGAAAATAGATAAAAATACGTTGACTATACATTTGCATCATTGCTGCTAAAAAAAATTGCTGTATAATTTCATGCGTCTATGTGAGAACACTTGCATCATCTTACGATATAGCTCCAGCGTAGCAGCATCTGGTGTCCTGTTCTATAGAGCAGGGGTTCCCAACGTAAGGTTTCTCGTGAAGTTCTTGATAGTTATAAGGCTATTCTCTGGAACTCTTGATGATAATGAGGCTATGCTACGTAACTCAAACAAATAGTTGATTGAATTAATGAAATAGTTGATTATTTAGCAAAAGAAAATGTCCCTATTACTGTCTCAAAATCATCGCAGCCCCAGGCAAAATGAAAGAGGGCTTTTTCAGGTACCGAAAAAAAAACATATTTATTTTCGTAAATCCTCACAAAAGGGGGGGGGGGAGAGGCTGACACTACTACTTAATTGTTCATGCACCTAGTAGAGATTTCTCTACGGAACGAATTAGTAGATGTCGGAAAGTAAGCGTTGTGAGAGCTTAACTAACATCAAGTTTGTTTTCTTTGCAATGCTCGCTATTTTTAGTGTGCTGCCATCCACCATCATTTTTTTTTTCTAACTATGAGTGAAGCATAATGATTGAATAATTGTACCGATGTAGGCCTGTTGCTCTCTGTGGCGAGACTCTTTTCAACGGTGGCCCGAGATGATTCTCACCATTATTTTGTGTTAAAACTACAAATTCGTAATTGATGGGCAGTCTGGCCAGAGGGGGGGGGGGGTGCTGGAGATCTTTCTTTTGAACCAAGCGCAACTCAGGTCTATCACCATGGGTAATTTACTGCCTAGTTAGTTATGCCGGAAGTGTCTGTACCCAACAGTCTGGATGCGTATCTACTGTTGTGTCGGATTTTTCAATGCTGTCATATATATTTCAGAAGTGAAGTGAGTGAAATGTAATGATTGAATATTTGCACTGTTTCTAGTTCTGCTGCTGGAATTCCCTGCTGCTCTCTGTGGCGAGACTTTTTAATGGAGAGACCGGATCGCATTCGCGCCTCGACGTTGGAAACCAATGAAAACCAACTTCAGCCGACCCCCAATGTGGAGTCAATGTGGTTTGAACCCGGGACCTCGCGATGCGTGTCCGTCGCCATGACCACTCACAACAACCACAGCTGCAAAACTTTATTAAACTTGTTCTCACATCAGTCAAATTTTTGGTGACGGTCAAGCAAGAACGTCGCAGTCTTAGCTAAAGTTCACAACCTGGGGTCCTTGAGGTACTACCACTACAAAACCACACATGCACCTCGCCCATATTCGCGGAACGTCTAACAAATATGAACATGTTGGAATGCGCTTGTACGTGTAGTGAAACCTGACGTGAAGTTTGTTTCTGTGTAATGCTTGTTATGTGTAGTGCTACCATCTGCCACCAGTTTTTGAGTGAAGTGTAATGATTGAATAATTTGTCGTTGTAGGCCTGTTGCTCGCTGTGGCGAGACTTTTTAATGGGGAGATCGGCTCGCATTTGCGCCTCGAAGTTGGGAACCACAGGGTCCTTTAGGTACTGTCCGATGCGGGGGCCATGGGTATCCGTGCAGTGCACGGGTGGGACTCATGCGTTTATATGACCCTGGGTGTCCTGTAAAGTACACGTAAATACTGGAATCCAAAGAATCCCCACTTGTAGTGGATAAACAATTTCAAGAAAATATCCTTTTTACAACTTATTATATCTTGATGTATTTGAAAATTACATTGATGAAATATCTTCTGGTTTAAAAATTCGAAATTTTAAAAACAAACCAGTGTGTTTTCCCCGTTTTTGCAATTTACAGGTTTGTTAGTGTTCTGACATCTGCAGGAATTTAAATGAACTCTGTTAAGATGTTTTCTTCCTTTATGTTTGTAAATAAGGATGATCAACATTTTTTTATAGAGTGATAAGCGGAGATCTCGGTGGAATATTTCTTTTATTATTATTTATCATGGGTCCCACCCATGGTTTTGGATGCATAGGACACTCTCCTGATTATTTGAAATCAGGCAGATGGCTGTCAACAGAATGTTTTTTGGGTACCAGTATAAAAAACTGGTTGTTTTTTATGCATTCATATTTATACCTTCCATTTTCAGCCAGATAGTGCACACGAACATCACTTGGCCAGGATGCCCATGATGGCATCCTGTCCAACTACTACGGAGGAAGTTAACTTGCATGGCGGTTCCGGATAAAGTTGTGAGATAATTCAGGAACTGCTATCAGAGTTCATGAGGTTCTCGTAGCCAGCGTGATGTCTAGAGAATGGCAGGTGCCAAGCGGAGTCGTCCAGGGATCGGTGTTAGGCCCGATCTTATTTACTTTGTTCACTTACGATATTATTCAGTGGTGTCACCCATCTCTCTATTGCAATTCGCTGATGACGTGAAGTTATTCTCTCCAGTGGAAAACACTACGGGCCTAAGAATTGCATGTCAACAACTTTTCCAGTGGAGTTATCAATAAAAGCAGTGGATGAATGCATTTATGTAGACGCACCGATCCTGAATATTATCAACTAGGTAATGAAATGTTACAGCAATTGGATACATGCGTGGATTTAGGTATTGCAATGAGCCGCATTCTGGATTTCACTGATCATTATCATGGCATTGTCTGCAAAGCTAATAGAATTTCATATATGTTTATGCACGGCATACACACCGTAAGTGTGATGCGCATACGTTGTCATATGCTTTCTGTGTGTAAGATTCGCCCGACTCTGGAATTCTGTTCGCAAGTATAGAGCCCTTACAAAATCAAGAACATAAAGCTCCTCGAAAAGCCACAGAGGTCGTTTACTAAAGGAATACCAGGCACATGAGCGGTCTATCTTTTTGTCAGAGACTTCAATTTCTGGGTTTACACTTGCTAGAATAGCGTAGAATCGCTGCAGATCTGAAGATGTGCTACAAACTAGTCCACCAAATTGTTTATCTACCATCGAGAGAACCTTTCTTTGAGATCATAGACAAGCGAGTCAACCTACCTAGACATCGCTTCCAAATAAGAATACCAACGGCCAGAAGGGATTGCTTTTTCCCCGGATATAGATGCCGTGTGGCAAGAATATGGAACAGCCTTCCATCGGAACTTGTATGTGCCTCCTACGCAAGATTTGCTTCCGCTATTGAGGATTTCCACCTGACTTGGTATGCGAAAAGTGCTTCCCTTTCAGACTATTTTTTTCTTCCAGTATAAGTGCATTTCATGCCTTCTGGGGTCTATTGTAAATAAACAAATAAGTAAAATAAATAAAATGATGCTCTTAAGACAGTCCTAAATCCATGCTTTGGCACTATGTTGGAACCCTATAAGCTAATAGAGAAGCGTATCGACGAATCAAGAGCTTTGATTATAACCATCACCAGACAAAAGAGTCCCGTACAAGAACTCTGACATATTCTTCAACTGAAATAATCATGATGCTAATCATCAAGCCATAGGGTGCTCATCCGAGTTGTATGTGAATATCTTGTGAAGCGAAATCAAGCATATATCCTCAATGGTTTAAGCGAACAGGGCTCTGCCAAGGACATTCGGGACGAATCTTATGGTTTTTTTTCCCCGTTGTTTGATTACACAATAAATTCATTACAGAGGAGATCATTATAGTGCAGGAAGCCTGGATCTAGGTTGTCAGGCCATTGGTTAACATGTCGTATTTTTCATACCCATTAAAAATAAGAAAAATGAAAATATTATTCCTAGATGAAATGTGTGTGTGTGCCCTCTAACTTAATTTTTCTTGATAGTTTGAGCACTATTTTTATTTCATCAGCACAGACCTGTTACTTCTTTGCGTTCAGAATATTGAGAACTCGATATATTCATGATATGAAAAAATAAAACGGTACATTGTATAATATAGTAGCTTTGCTCTGCTCAGTGTAAAAAACGTCCATATTGAACAAGGATGACGTCACTCTCCGCTATCATACGAAGGTTTTAACAACTGGCTGTTGCGAAGATATATTTCGGAAAGAGAGAAAATTCAACTGCCCCTGCGGGGAATCGAACCCACGTCCTTTCACTCCAAGGAAAGATTGAGAGATTCTGCGCCTCTGTAGTCTAGTGGTCTAGGGCGTTCACCCGAAAAGTGAAAGGACGTGTGTTCGATTCCCCGCAGTTGAAATTTCTCTCTTTCCGAAATATATCTTCGCAACAGCCAGTTGTTAAAACCTACGTCCATATTGTACTAAATTAATTCGAAAAAAAGATCAAATTCAAATCTTTCTGGTTTGTATTTCCTTTGATTACAATTATAAGAAAGAGAAAAGAGAAGTTTCCTCACGTACAACAACTGTTAAAATTTTGTCGCAAACTTGACAATTCAACTAATAATTTTGCTCAAAAAGTAGTTGTGAATATCATAGGCCTACTATATTGACTTTTTCAGGCGTTACATTGATCAAAAACTAGTCATCAATTTCGAAAAGTCACAAGAATTGTATACTTTTTATTTGATTGGTCACAGAAGTAGTTCCGGTTCAGTGATATTTTTACATGTAATATAATGTTTTTAGGAGGTTTACTTATATAATTCCCCTTGCCGCATTTTACTGGCGAACCATACTTCCAATTACAAAAAAAGTATCCAAACAACGTTTAGGAATCAGATACGTCATTCATGTTGCAGGGCGTTGTATAGCTATGAAGATTTAAAAAAAACATAATAATAACAGATTTTTATAATGTCTCTCTTTTGAGTCCAACAGAAAAATACATTTTCACGTTTCTAAGCGCAATATTTGCAGCGTTATCTGAATTCAAAAATCGGAAGAAAGTTGGAAAAAACACGAATTAGCACAACGCTTTTTTCTCTGCTTTATGCTGTTATTTATCAACTTTCGCCCTTCCCTACAAATTCAAAAAAATATCTCTGGGAATATTGCACTTAGAAACTTGGAATTTGGATTACTCATTTCTCCAAATAAGCTGTCCTAGCCTATATACCTCACTGAGCTTCTTCCCCCTTCCACACCATAAATATGCCTCTATCTTTAAATCACTCTTTTGATCCTTCACATGCTTTCACACCCTCTAGGTCACTGTTTTCGGTCCCCGCTAACTTGGTAATTCTTTTGGTTACTCACATATTTGTACAACTTCTCGCACAACCCTTGATTAATGAACCACGGAACTCAAACACATTTTTGAATATTTATCCAAAAACTAATTGCGTGCCAACTACCGTCTCATATCTCCAGGACAAGGTTTGGGTAGCACACACACCTCTAAATTTATTTTTATTTCCATAATCGGGTGATGTGCAAGTGCTTATCGGGAAATCTCTCTATGAAAATCAGGTCCCCTTGCGAGCGTTATTAATAACAAAGTTTTCGTCTCTCAAACTTCTCCGGGATCCGAGATTTTTAATGGTTCCGTGGCGTTTGGTGATGCAGAACCCCAAAAAAATGTTGTCGCGGAACACCAGTTGGAAACCCATGCTTTAGAAAAATATAGAAAGTTTTCCGATATCCAATTCAATCGGTTACAATTAGTGCGTAAAGAAAGAAAGAATAGACTCAGGCTGGAGCATATAACATTTAATGGAATGACAGAATCAACATATAAAGATAAATATAAGATTGGTCCCCTACACCATTCGAAATATCATTCATTTTTACGAATCAATTGATATTAACGTATTCAAGTCAGTTTCTAAATACCATGAAATATTGAAGTTTTGGTGCGTTTATCACTAAAGGAATGTGCAAATCACCATAAAAGTGTATGTATCCTTGAATTATACAAGCTACTAAACATTCTTCCAAAGAAATTAATCACAGGTGTCAGAGATTGATAAATACAGATCAGAGGTAAACGGGCCTGTACATTAATGCCTATCTATAATTCTTCAGTTGCGACTCGTGATATTACGAATCATCTTGACAAACTGCAAAGAGTACGCATTAACCTCAATCGCATTTTCCCCCTTCAGGCTTTCCGCCAAAATTCTCCAAGGAACGTTACACAACTGCTAATAAATACCTATTTAGGTATGAATGACCATTTCCGTTCCATTTTCCACAAACATGCAATAGATTATGAATGGCATATCATTTTGATACTTGTGATTGATTCACAGAACAGCCGTTACATGCTCTCTGCGTCAACATAGCGTCAATGTTACGATGCGATGTATACAGGAGGTATTTCATATACCTACTAAAATCATCTGTATATTTCCTGCTGCGCGTAAAATTCTGCGGTAAGTACTTTCTAGATAAGTACTTCACACTAGATCAGTGTACTTTCAGTGGAACATCTGTGTCGGAAAATTGGTGGTATATGTAGGTGAGTTTTCATATACACTGTTGAGAAAAAATAAATCTTCAGTGGATTTCGGAAAAAATGTCAATGATATGGTTTCTTTTTGAACAAGATCTAGAATATGTCTATAGGACTGAATGCTGATGATGATTTAAATATCATTGTGTCTTTGCGTAAGAAACTACATTTTTTTAGGGAATAGGATTCTCCAGTTATAGTATTTTTCCGACCATGATAAATATAAAAATATAGAAAAAGAGGAAAATTCACCCGAAAGCTCCTTAACTTTCTCTTTGGAAATTTATAGATATACCTCTCCTAAATTCATTAAAATCATCTATTTTCGGTCACGCCGAGCCTAGAGAGATTTCTCTGTTCAAGTGAAATATTTTGTTTCTGCATATTGTGCCGAGGTGAAATCGGAAAGAAAATTCTACTAGTCTCTGCCCGGAATCGAACCCAGACCTCTTGCAATCCGGGCAAGCACACTGAAGATTCTAAGGATCACATGAGGACTGGGTTTGATTCCTGGTGGAGACTAGTGTACTTTTCTTCCCGAGTTCACTTCGGCATCTTATCCAGAAAAAACGTCTTCCTTTCAAACATTGAGCTGAGGAAAAATTAAACAAAAATCATCTAATTCCCGCTGTATTGCTGTGTTTGTTTCATACTTCCAGCATGTTTTCAGTCCCGTCCAACCTGTCGATCAACATCCACTTGGCAAAGCTAGCTTTTATTCTCATCTGGATAACAGAAGACGAGAGACTGTATTCAAAGTTTCGAAGTATACCTTTTCCCTTTATCCCTTTGCGGTAGCATACGAATATGCGTACAGTACAAATAATAGAAAAGCCAGATTATATATCTCTCTCGGTTTGTTGCTCTCGGATTTTATATTAGTTATATGTATTGAAGCCACTTTTTTACAAATTTTTTGAAGAAAAATTGCAGCTTCCCCCTTATTTTAACCTCCATTATAAACACTAGGTTTTGATCCGTCAATTGACCATGGCTAGATACTGCTTCAAGTTCAAAAAAAAATTGATGATGAAAACACCTGAAGCGAAAGTTTTGATATGACGCGAGATTAAGCGTGCTTTCTGCTCGTCTTCTTTTCCTACTCCTTGCCGGATGAGCCATAGTAACACCAAATAAACAATGAGAGGAACTTTCAACTGATCAACAAATTAAAACACATAAAATATATTTTAGGGTCACCCCTACGACAGAAAAATAAATTTCAGAAAAAAAAATATTTTTTTTGAGAATACGCGCATCTTTACAAAAATACTTCGACTCTGATTAAGTCATTATGGCTAATTAGTGAACAAGCACAAGAGATGCTATGTTGTTTCAGTGGTCTCAGGGCGCCATTTTGTATTGGTTCTTTTCCCCTCTGTAAATTTAACTAATTTTCATTTTAAAATTTTAATTCTTTCACCCAGATTCGAATCAAAAAAATTATACAAAACCAATACAAGGTTAACCTTCCATAGGACGAGAGAGAAGAACACAAGACTTCAGAGAAAAATACTCAATCAGAGTCAAAGGGTTTAAGTTGATAAAAGAATATTTAATTTTAACAATTAAGATATTATCGAGACAAAATTGTAGGTAGCTACCGGACGGTTATGCATAAATTAAGAAAATTCATTACAAGGTTTGACATACATGTGGTTGACATGTTTGCTGATATTACATCAGTGGTTGCGTATCTGTTCCTTCGTTTAATTCGTGAAGTCCAGGGTGTATTTAATGTCCAAAGACGGTGACCAGCCGGTCGTTACGGTGGTGCGATCGGTAAAGGCATAGCGTAAGATGCATAGGGTGACCAGCCGATGGACGAATTTGGAATTCATGGAGGGTGATTGCAGCTGAACGTGAATGCACATGCTGAACACAAGGAATACACATGTTCGTCCAAATATTGAAGATGACCTTTGTCTTTACACTGGTAGTCGTTGACGGTGAACTTGTGGTAACATCTCGAATAGAAGCCAGTGTGCAAAGAACTGTCGACGACGTACCTTTGCTGATCGATGAAAATCCGACACCGGGGCTATTCTACACGATGATGGTCTGTGACATCAAACAAACGTACCCAGTGAACGAACCCTCGGAAAAGCTGCAGCTGTTATGTTGTTGCCGGTTTATCATTACACGCTAACATTACGACGCACTGATTATTTGTTATTATTAATTTTTAGCATTACTGTAGTATTTCACATTACGCTTTGCTTCCACGACACCGGAGAGCAAACACAAAAACAAAAACAACCTATGTACATTCCCGGCAGCATAAAATTTTTCAAGCGAGGCACATTTTGTAAATCCAAATCACAAGCAAGCGAAAAATGAAACTCGCTCACAGTATGAAAAATATCAAGAATCTACGTCATCAACTCGCATTACACTGCAATCGAGCGAAAAACCTCTAACCCGCCAGCAGCGTAAAAATAATATCAGGAGCGGGAATTTTCCCAGAGGGTGCTAAAAATGAATGCTAAAAATTATTATTATTATTATTATTAAAAATTATTAATAATAATGATATTATTATTATTATTATATTATTATTATTTATTTATTATCTATGCAAAAAATTTCCCTTCGCGACACAAAACTACATTAAAATGCACTGGGTACAGGTTCTGAAGGGAATTATAATTCATTTTAATTTAGAGTTGGTTGAGAAGGGAGAGTGGGGGGAATGAGGTACAAAATAAAAAAACAGGGAAATCTTAAGGGGACCGTCAAGACCTTCGGAGATTTTCCTCTCGCCAAGGACCCTTAATCACACCCCGAGAAAAACAAACATTACCTTAAATGGCTCGATGGCCATCTCCTTCACTCTCTTACAACCCTTTGTAACTCGATCCGTGAATCTCATCTGAGGCCTGAAGACAGCAGCACCCCGTACAATACTGAATCTCAGGCTTATACTTTCTAAACAATAGATTGACTTTCCAACTAATATTATCATTATTATTATATTCGATATATTACAATTAAAAGTACATAAGCATGTGTAATATGCAAATTACTTGCATATTACACATGCTTATGTACTTTTAATTGTAATATATCGAATATAATAATAATGATAATATTAGTTGGAAAGTCAATCTATTGTTTATAGATTGCAAGTAAAAAGTAAATCTATCAATAATGTTTTCTTTTCTCTGCGTTAACTTAGTATTAAAATAATTTTAATATTAATGTTATGAGGAATTTTGACAATGCAACATAACAAGTTGGGGGGAGGACTGATATCGTATACAGAAAATCAACCGGAAGAAACAAAAAGATGTAACATTTTATACAAGGTTTATTTATGTACATTTTGCGCATCAGTGAAATTTATAAAAACTCGGAAAGGAGTAAAAACAATACAAAAGCCTGGAATTATGTGGAGTTGGGGTTTTTCCCTAATCATTCTCTAGAGAGGTTTAGTTGTTCATTTTATTCTTTACTCTGGTCATTTACAGATCCTTTTGTTTTCGTCAAGAGACCACTCGACTTAAGCTTCTTAAGCTTTAACCCTTTCATTGTGACGCTGGTGCCACAAATGTGGGCGGTTGCTTTTTTCGCTGTATATTTTTTTTCTTTTGACTTCTGGGAGTTATACCATGACTAAAAGGATTGTGTAGGTTTTGAGTTAAAAATATGAATATGAACTTTTGAGCTTTCAAGTTGCATTTGAACTTCAAGGGTTTTTTTAAGATAGCTTCCAATAGAAAGTGGAATTTAATACATGAAACTTAGCAATGGAATTCTGTAAAAATTCCACCCTGCATCATATTGAATGAAAAAATTGAACGAAGTGAATTGTTTTCTTTGCAAAAACAATTATTATTTTTTAAATTTTCGTGAATTTAATGTCATTTATATTTGTAATGCGTGTTTTTTAGTATCAACAATGCAAAACCATTTTGAAAATTATAAAAAAAAATGAATGCTGTTGTCCGAAAGGGATAAGATATATTCATCTGGAATATATATTTTTTTCTGAATTGACTGGTCAGGCTATATTTTCTAGTTATAACCTGGTATTTCGCACTCATCTAATTTAATTTACAATATTCCCAGCACACATCATAGGTCAACGTGCATTTTTGAAGAAAAATATACATACCTAGTAAATTTCTCAGGTATAGTTTTAAGAAAATTATAAGAAATACCCGCTTTTGTACATTTGCATGTTCTAAAAAAGATATCTTAAGAGATTTATATGAACATTCCTCTTTTTTCTTTCATTCATGTGAGTAAAATCGCCGTCTTTTCCCAAAATTCCTTTCCCTTTACCTTTTTTTTATGACATCGACACTGAAATCGATTCCTTCTTTTTTTTCTCCTTCACCTACTCGAATCTCCCGTACAAATTTTCGGCGTAGGAAAATCCTTAGACAGTATTCACGCACACACGCTAGCCAGCATATTCTTATGATTCTCAGTCAATACTTGACTGTGTGAGTCTCGGAGCAAAATGGCTTTCTCAGCTGGGATTCCCTCCCATCCCCTCACCTGACGAGAAGAAAATTGCATTCTGTTTCCAGGACTTACTAGATCAAAAGGGAGGAAAAATCGGCTTGTTACCTGAAAGATATGCCGTCAGAACGGGGACGGGGAGAGAGAAAAAAACCTTAAATTTTTTATTAACAAATACAATCGAACATCTTTTTTTAAATGAAAAAGAAAAGTTCATGTTTTCCAAGTTTGCAAACAAGATTTCTCAATTTCTTCTTAGCAAGTTTCATATTCTCTGACAGCGAAATGAACGTATAAGAATTCGGTTTTATTTTAATCTTTTCTTCTTTTCTCTTATTTTACGGATGTTTTCATTTGATTAGCCAGGAGAAAACATGTTCTCTAAAAGTTTTGAGAGACTAAATGAGAAACACAGAAACCCTCGCACACGTACAAAAGTTTGAAAATTCCTCAATGTATTCTTTTTTTTTTCAACGCATAAAAAATGCAAACAGAAATAATAAATAAACATATTTCTTTAGGTTATTGTAAAAGGATAAGATCGGATTTTTTGGAGACAAATTCATTCTTTCCTTAGTGATATTGCGCAGTGTTTCACGATCAAAGAATACGGATCGCAGAATATTTATATCATGAGAAATACAAATATGTGCTCAAACTTTGGTGAGCTTTTATATATATATATTCAGGAAAAAATGTTTTCATGCAGTAATATACGTGCTAAATCTTTTAGTAAATATTTGCGGTGTTATGTTCTTCCATAACTATTTTTTTCTGCATTATTTATACAAAATTTCCGTTCATATAGAAGAATACTAAAGAGTTTGTAACTTTATATATAATAATTATAATTATCTCTGAACGTCACGAGGAGAAAAACAGTAAATTTATTAGACATTCATCTCACCAACTGTTCGTCGTAAAGTTATGGTTCCAGTTTGAAAAACGCCCAAAATGGGATAAAAAAAATCACCCTGAACCAGTTTTGGGAACAGAAACACAGTGTGTCACAAAGTTAAAAAACACTTAATTTTTTATGCGGTCCTTCTCTAGTCTGATCTTCAGTTAAAAAGTTGTTGCCTCGTCGCTTCTGACCCAAACAAAAAATTCACGTTTCAAAGTAAACTATTCGCTCAGATATTTGAACTTAAAAATCTGAGAAAATTTTTCAAAGAACAGCCTGATTCAGGAAAAGAACGTTTTCCGTTAGTCTATGCTGCTCTTTCTAAACTTCACTGCGAGAGATTTTTCTAAATTGAAATATCTCTTAAGTGCAAATATTGTATTTAGAACATGATTTTTTGTAGACTTATTACAGTCAGAACAACAACTTCGATTTTTTATTTATTTTGCAACTTGATATTTTGTGTTTGATTCAACACATCTTATATGTGTGGATAATATGTTAATATGAATAATATGTGTGGATTTCTTTTTGCATATAGGCCTACTGTATATGAGGAAAAAGACATATTTACTGAAATAAATTTCTTATACCTAAAAGTATTCGATCATGTCAAACACCATGTTACTATACCTTAGTTTAGAATTCTTAATAATATGAAATTCCAGTATTATGTGCACAAAATAGTGTTTTTGAAATTTCTAGACATTTTGAAATTATATAATCTTATTATTATATTTGTTTTTGTGTCATCCAACAGCTATTCAAGAGCAGTATGCTTTAGCCGGAAGTAGAGCTGCAATTCCTTGCAATATAACAGATTCCGTGGTCACGGACACAGTTACGTTAGTTTTGTGGTACAAAGGTGAAGCGAGACTTCCTATTTACACGCTGGATGCCCGTAAAGGGTCCCTCGACAAAGCTCGCCATTTTCCCGGAAATGAGCTGATCACTAGGGCAGTTTTCGACGTTACTGTAGAGCCGGCGATTCTGTACCTCGATCCAGTGCACGCGGAAGACGATGGGATTTACAAATGCAGGACGGAATTCAAGAGATCACGAACTGAAACTGAGCTTGTTCGGTTGCATGTGGTCGGTAAGTCGATAGAAATATAGGCAGTGATTTTATCTACGCACATTAAGTAGATATTTGCTTAATAACTCTACTCTTATATTTTACATTAGCGTTTCTCCACCTTTCTGAAATCAAGAATCAGTAAAATGTCTGAAATAAACCGAAATACGACGAAGATACATTAGTATGACCATACAACCTGTATTTTATGAGATATTTCTATATTTCTGGCGGGTGCGGTAGCCAGGTCGATAAGATGCTCGCCTAAAGTACCAAAAAATGTTTAGAGGTGTCGCGAGTTCGATACCCGGTTCGTCTTTATCAGAAAACTTTCCTGACACAGGGGTACAACAAAAAACGGCGACTTGACCACAGCAAAAAATTGCTACCGCAGGGAGTCCCCCATCGAGGGGTTAGCGCACCAATCTCTCGATGAGTATAAAAAACAATCCTGTCGTTCGGAATCGGCAATAAATTATAGGTTCCCGGTCTAATTAGCCCTCATGTGCAGAAAATGACCGTGGTGAGACAAAAATGATCAAATTATATTTCTGGCCGTTACGACATTTTTGATCCTTTCACTCACAAGGTATTGGCGAGAAAATCGGATAAGCTCTATTTGACGAATATGCGATAAATATGGTAACCTTCTCCTAAGAGCATGTTAGAGAAAAGGAAAGAAGTTGAAGGGAAAAAATTAGAAGAAAAGGAATGGGAAAAAACAAATGAAAGTAAAACAATATATAAAAGATAAGTACAGATCAAGTACAAAGATAAGTATAAAGAGAGAGAAAGAGGGGGAAATATAAAGAGATAAAGAGAGAGTAAGTATACGTAGTAAACTTGTGTTTTCACCCTCATCCAACCTGTTCTTGTTGCTCTTATATGTATATGGAAGATACATCATCTGAGGCGGTAAAAAGTATTATATACAAATAAAAGGAAGGTAAAAAGAAAAACATCGTGTGTGTGTAGGGTTACAACACAGCCTCGCGATTATGGGGAGAGAAGTAAGAAAACAGTTAGAGCTTGTTTGAGTTCATTCCACGGGCGTCTGGACACAATATTGCGTCAATGATCGTAAAGTGGTTAAATAACTGTCCCGTTTCACAAAAAAACAAAAACCTATGTTTTTTGTTTTTGTTTACTTTGTAAGCTATACTAAAATCGTTGATGAAGATATTCACAAAAGAAGAGATCCATTACCCAAAATATGAAGATTTTTGATAACTATAACTATGACATTTTTCATACTTCATATTATGATTAAATTACGGCTATAAATGTAAATCTCACATATTTTCGCCTTGTTTCAAGTTCTTCCTGTGAACTAAATTTCAATTCACTGCCATTTCCAGTGACGCTTCATTTCCAGAAAATCGGCAATTTTTCAGAAATTTTAAGCAACAATTTTACCGACTTATAGCAACATTGTCGTCGTTTCTATCCAACCGAAACTTCAGCAACCTTAGCAATAATTAGCGAAGTTTTCGAAAATAGCATTTTTCTTTGCTGGAATTTCCAGTATCTGGTAAACTTGATTGTAATTTCTAACGGGTATTTTATTGATAAATATGGTTTCGTTCATTGTGAAGGTCTTCCACCATACTACTTACATATCGTGGAGAGAAATTAAAGAATTTTTTTTATCTTTAGTTCAAAATAAAGAAGGAGGATGACATCACCTGCAATAACACGAAACATAACTCTGATAAATAGGGGCTAGGACATTAATGACCTTAAATTTGCCAGCTCTTTAAAACCACTCCATAAAAGATGCATCCATCCTCTAAAAATAATAAAAAAACTGCCGTAAAAACCTACAAATATTTTATAAAATAGCCTGACCATATTTCCTTGAAAAAAATGAAGGAAATTGAATTCAATCATGGTCAAAAATAATGTCGAATGTACGAAAATAAAATTGTCAATAGAGTTATTGACAATTTTATACCGAAAAATTGCCAGTCATTGCCAAAAACGATCTGAAAGGTAAGTAAAATAGCCAATTATTGCTGAAATTACTAATTGCAGGAAATGAAACTGGGAAACACAACGGGGAAAAAAAACAGGAAAAACAGAGGTATGTTAAAAGTCCCTCTTCATTGTTGTACGGGAAATACGCACAATAATGCTCCAAAATACGAAAATATGTCTTAAATTCGGAAGAGCATAGAAAAGGCCTTAAAATTCCTGAAAATCTCAAATAAATACCTCAAAATTACTGAAAATCATAAGAAAGAAAAAAAATAAAAGTAAAGGTTCTAACACATGAAAATAGCGAAATATGCAAAATACATAAAATATATGCAAGGTCATAGAAATCCTAACCCCACTGAGATAACATAAGCATGTTATGGATCATGCATGCACGCGTACGATACACTCACACAACACGTTTCGATATGTACCAATTCGTTTCCAGAGAGGAATACGTACGAGATGCATGTAGTGTTAAGTAGTTGTAATATGAAGTTCTAATGGTTTCATATATTTGAACCTGTAAGGTTATTACTAATATCGGTTGTCTCAACTGAGGGAATTTTTCATTCAATTGGAATCACACACAAATTATCAATAATTGATAATTATTGACACGCAGATAGAATTATCGTGATACCTGTTACCATCACGGGCCACTTCCAGTCAGCTGACTATACATTGATAAACGCTGTTTTTTAGAAACCAGCAATAATTAATTAAGATATTATCATCGTTTACGCCTACATTAACACCATTCGGATAGCCATTACTTCATTCTCTTGGAATCGCGAGTCAACGAACAAACGCGATTTATTTACCTCCATAACTCATCCCCGTATATCTTTTATGGTGCGTGTTTTAGCATACTCTGAACCTGCACATAATCGGAATAATGATGAAACAGTGATGTGTTATTCGTCAACCCACCGCACAAGCGAATGCAATTTAGATTTAACGAGCTAAATCTTTTATGCAGACAGTTTTGGCAACCGTATTCCAAATTTTTCCAAGATTTACTCATTAAGTTAGTACAGTTTTAATATTTTTATGGTTAACGAAAACAATGCATAATATCTGACTTAAAAAGTTTATTATTTAGCATAATTCAGGCTAAATTATTTACATAATTGGGCTGTGATACACAAATAATTACATTCAATGGAAATTATAACATGCAATATGGGAAATAAAATATACATTAAAATTCCTATTCAACTCAGAAAGTATAATCATATGCGATTGAATTAACAAAATATACAATTTTACCTAATGCGAAAGAAGAAGAATATAATCACAAATACTTTTGATGGTTCTCCCAAATCGCACAAGTAATTAAAGTTTCTAGTTTCTTGCTCATGTTCATGAATTAAATATGAGTAATAACTAGAAAACTTCACTGTTTTCAAAATCTTGTTCGGCCATTAAAAATAACATCTGGAAATTTCATTTCAATTCCCATAAATCAATATTATTTTCTTCTCTTTCAATTTTCTTTTTGTGAACTATGACGCAAATGATGAACACCATGAAATATATTCTTGCTTTTCAATCAGACATTCGACATTAAGCTCATTGGAAACATGCTGTAATCCCGCATATGGATTCAGATGGAGGAAAAAATGAGACAATTGATTTGGAAATTCATTAAAAAAAAAGCATAAGTAATAAACGTATGTTTCGTTCTTCCGGTTGTAAAGCAATTTGAAAACTCGGGTTTTTTTTGTTCTTTTTTTTCTGCTTAATATTTCCTATTTGCAATTTCCGTAGTTTGGCATGGCGAGAAATTGAGTCATCCGAGCTCATATCGAATTCAGAGGCCGTTCCGTTTTCCACAGCGGGCTCCATTTCTCAAAATACATCATTAGCCTCTTCCTGAATAAATTCGCGGTTGACGTCTTGAGAGTTCATGGAATGGCGTATGAAATATTTTAAACCTCATCATTTTTCACGCTCGAGGAAGAAAGTCATTAATGGTAATGAAGGGCTCCGCCGCAAAAGTGAGCAAACCACCAACTTTCCAAGTTGAGATTATGATGATTTTCTGCGAAATAACACTCAAACCACATTTCTCCTCTTCATCTTTAATAATTTTTTTCTCCATGATTTAAAAAAAAAAAAAGAAGCTCCGGATCATTTGGGAAACAGAAGTAAAATAAATTTAAATATTTCATCCTCTCTCCCATCTGACAGTCCATAGAACCATCTGTAAAGACATACTTCGAAAAACTTAAATTCAAAATAATTATTTAGTTTCACTGCTCGTTAGTGCGTATATTTTTCTCGTCATTTGTTGAATCTAAAACTCATTTTAAAGTCTATTTTATATTCAGCTGTAGCATTCACTCATCCCAATTTTGTGCAGATGTTCAACCAAAATAAATTTCAAATACGTATTAAATCATTACAGGATTGCCGTTATTTATATTAATAAAAAACTTTTAAAAAGTTAGGATAAAGAAGATATTGAAGCTTTACTTTAACTGCGTATATGCTGAATAAACCAATCGTCATGAACCACGCGAACACCTGTATACATTTCTAGAATGGATAACAAAATGATCAAATTATCTCTTGTTGATAAAATCTGTAATCTATATTAATTTTCAATAATATTCATCCATTCATTCATACATCACATTCTTTGTTCAAAGAATATTCATCCATAACTGCAATAGAAATCATAAATAGGGACGAGATGCAGTTGAACATGATTGCATATTATGTTTTGTGCATAACTGAATAATCTGCGACACTTCGGTTATCACACTTTTGTAAATTAATTATTCGTTGGGAAACTCTTGTAGTCGACTTCACCAATCACCAAATCTTTCTATATCGCAAACCCGTTCTATAGAAAAATATGTTATCTATATTCTCCCCTCTGGGTTTGGACCTGGGACCATGATGACAACCTTCACGGTGGTAGACGAGCATTTTACCACCACATCACTCGGGCGTCAACTCTGCAGCCTGGAATCATTATTTTAAAATAATGGCTGATTTATTAGCCATTATTTTAATTTATTTTATTCAATGATTATTTTAAATGATTGGCTCTCGTGGAACCCTTGATGATTATATGAAGCTGTTAAGCGGAACCCAAACCAATTTTGAATACTTATGCAAAATACAAAGTGTGCCGTGAATTTCGCTTAAGCTTTAAGGTTCAAGATAACTCACTCCTGGTGAAGAAAAAGAAATCTCATTTTAAGCTGTAAATGAGGACGTCTCGTGAAATGCGGGTCATATGGTCATACACATGATTTCCTGATGAAACAGAAAATAATATTTATTGCGTCTCATACTGTCGCATAGAGTTGGAATTGGCTTATTTTTCAAAAAGTCAACATTGGAAAAATTTCCAAGAGATTTTAACAATATAGAATGAAAAACGATTTGAAGAAAATAACGACACATAGTGCATTCATTATATTTATTTAATTCTTTCCGTGGTTAAAATTTCCAGTTTTTCGACACGTTGAATAACCACTGCGATTACTAATTTCTCTGTTGTTTGGTCATCCAAACGGTCTGAACTAGTAAAAAAAACACCACTTTTTCATGAAAATTCTAAATATAGACTAACAGCAGTAAAATTATTATATTTTCCTATTCACAAGCTCTCCGGGTTCCGGAATTTTTAAGAGTTCTAGGACGTGTTATTTCTGAAAACTCCAAACAATCTGTCATTTAACCCCTAATGTTTCACAGAACACCAATTAGAAATCTATGGTCCTAGCATATCTTGCAGCAGATGCTGCTTTTCTAACACAACTGGCGAAAACTCTGATAATGTCCTTGTAAACTATACACCAAGGCTAATTCATGATTACAGAGTTCTGGAAATTATTTTCCTTAACACAAATTGAAAATTATGGACATCGATATATATCATTGTCATGATTCGATAATTTTAGTGGTAATTTCGCATCGCATGCGAAATGCGATTCCTGTTAGAACAATATGTGATTTTTGAAAGAAAAAAAATTTCTATAGTAGAATCTCGATAATCCGAGGTGAACGAACCGACACCTCTTCGGATTACTGGAAAATCGGAACACATCAGAAAACGAATTTTTAAGTGAGAGAGGAGGTGATAACACTTATTTCCGTTTTGTCCCTAATTTTTATATTACACAACTAACCATGGACTTTGCATAAGACCCAGGGATTCTGTATAAAAAAGCTGACAAGAGCTCCATGGCCTATGGCCCAAAATGGATCATTTTTTAGACTATAAATGAATCGCTAAATTTATGGGGCATGCCTCATTTTTTTCAATTTTTATGTTTTTATTGATTCGTGTAATAGGGACGCAAACGTGTCGTTTTATGGTAAAAAGTTAAATGTAGTCATTAATGCTTCATTAAATGTACTCCGCAGACACAATTAAAGTTTTCACTAAAAAACTAAATATTGAAGTAAAGAGGTTTTTCCCTGTCCTGGAAACAAAAAAAGAGACACGACCCGTTTTTTGTACATTTAGCTGTACAAATTTACTATAGGGAAACCTGTGGGAAATTCTGGCCTGAAGACCCCTGTCTAGGGATCAAGACCTACCTCCTTCTAAATAGAATTACTCGTGTTCACGAGAAAAATGACAAAATAAAAAAAAATCTCGTTCTTTGCGAAATAAGGAAAGTTTTTTAAAAGAAATTTTGAAAAACTACTACACCTCGTTATATCCGTGAAGTTCTGAGACATGAATTATTGAGTATTACTGTATTCTGTGTGATATATGTATATCCATCTAAATAACAAAATATATCAAAGGCGTTGATTAATAACGAAATAAAAAGAAACACTAATTATACATACATTACTGGAAAAGTTAATCATACGAATATGAATTTTTAATATCGAATATCTCATGCTAAACGTATTAACTATAGTTTTGATCAAACTTTTATTAGGAGAAACTTTATCCGAAGAAGAAAAATCTACGTCTTCCAGTATTTAACCCAAAATATTTGATATGTATTGGGTCAGACAACTTAATACTCGCAAGATTGCAGGAGGCTGATGTGAAAAGCCGCAGGTGCCTTGTTAAAAACTCACACGTTGAGAATAATTTTCACATAAACCATCATAAGGTTGAATTAATTTGAGACTTGGCGTGAACAAATCCATTACGAGATTATTAGATGCGTCTGGCGTGAATTTTCGGTGCCTACGACAACAAATTCTCTTACTTAAATAGACACTGGCGATGTTTTTAATCGATCAAGAGGAAATCTCTCCCAACAAAAACTTATTTTATTCGTTTTACTAGAGCGATGACTCGGATCCTGTTTTACCATCAAGTCGATTATAGTCGGGGAAATTTTCCTTCGTTCGTAACTTTCTTACGCAAATTATCGCGTTAATCGATTTTTCCTAGCGAACTCTTCATTTCGATTTCTCTGCCCCAAGAGACTTCTAATAATATATAAGTATCAATTTTTGCTTTCTACTCTACTTAATTACAGTTCCCTGAAAATTATCTTTAATAGATCATAGCTAACATGTTATTTGAAGGCAGGCCAAATGAGATGATTACTGTTATTCTGGTGAATGCCGGGATGGATTCAAGAAAATGAACAGACTTAATATTGAAATACACTATCTTGGAGACGAATGCTCAAGAAATTTTCCGTTGGATTTCCGTGTTAACGTTAGAAATTAATTTTAAAACAATAATGTTTACCTGCATATATCGCTTGAAACGAAGTCTCGTTATGAGAAAGTTCATGAAATATTTGAACGTGGAAGGATCGTCAAAATCGGGAGTTACTTCCTTCTTGGTACGAAATTCCACTTCGTGCTTCCGCCTCGGAACTAGACAGTAAAATATTATTCTAAGCGAAATTAATAATTAAAATTTAATCCGAATTCAGTGGGGAGGAATTTAAGCTGCCTTCAATTCAACGGAAGGCTAAATAAAGATAGCAAGTGTTTGAAATTTGAGAAGTCTGTACAATCGAGTTCGAGTGTATCATACCCGTTGATGATTTGAGAAGCGTATGCCATAACCGACGCGTGTGCTATAAGCGGCAGCGTTTGAAATCATAGCTAGTCCGCTACCACCCAGAAAAAAATTGTGGTGGTCCGCGGGACCAAACGTCGCGCTCCCCTCTCTCGGTGATACATTGGTAATGGAAGTATCTTCTATGGAAGAATAATCGGCCTCAGCCCGAGTGGTTTGGTGGTAAGAGTCTACCGCCTTGAAGGTTTCTGTGAAGATTCCAGGTTCAAAGCCGGGGGAGGATATAGACAAGATATTTTCCCTAACGAGCTTGAAGCGACCACAGATAGACAGAGCCTTCATATCCAACCCATATCGTTAATGGCAGTAAATTTCAATATAGCGATATGGCCGGAGTTGGTATTTAGTGAAGTAGTCATGATGTTTGCGGACCAGTAGGTTCTCGTATTCGATGGTCCTATGGACCGGTGTTTTTTATTTTTCAATTCTAACGGTGAGCGATGCCCTGAAATTTGCTTACGTAGCAACAGTGTATACTCATAAAATTCATTATTGAGATTGTCGCGCATAAAATAAGCTTATGCCGCACGTAACTGAAATGTAACATATCATGCACATAGTTTTTGATCGGTATTAGAAAAAAATCCGAAAATTTATTAGGAAGCATGATATACAACATGCATAATTTTGTTTGGAAATGCTAATGATGTTAATTGCATTTTTAATTGGGTTGCTGTATTTTTGAAACATATGACAACCATATTTTTATGGGCATCTTTTTATCAGCCGCCTCGTTGGGCATTTTGCCTGTTGTGGCGTTGTATTTGTATTTGTATTTGTATTTGTAAGTGTATGGGGCAAAGTTTTAATTTCGAGTGACATCGTTGCACAATTTTAAAACTAATGGAATGGCGATTTCCTGGGAAATAAACGAATTAGCTTATATTAATTTCAGTAAGAGGATTAATTTATAAAATGCTAGACATTTATTAAATAAATGTATTACAGTTCATCAACCAAAAGTGACAATACTTATTAATTTAGATCATTGATATCTTGATGAATTTCTATCTAAATTGTACCGGTTTTGGTATTACATAGGAAATATGCATCCGTATTTATTTATATTTTTCAGATTGAGAGTAATATACAAATTCAATTTTTTTTTAAATATCCCCAATTATTTACGCACCTCAGTTGGTTGCACGCAAGTCATTTCAGGTCAAAATAACTTTTCTATCGAGTATAAACGTTCTTCAAACTAGACTATTATAAATCATATTACTTGAAATGCAATGAATGAAACTAACACTAACTTTTTTTTTATTTAGACAACAACATGACAAATTAGTACAAAAATACAAAATCAGCAACACAGAACAAAAAAATTCATACATACATAAAAAAATAAACATAAAATTAGCAACATTCACTCTGTGACCCCAAGAGACTAGGGTGTCCTTCCAGCAGGTTTCTAATAATAGTCTATTATCGGTGCCAAGTGGCAACTCTCATTACTTTTTTTTTTAAATTTGTTAACTTTATGGCTAGGGTTTTTATGGAATTTATTATGATTTTAATATAATTTTTTTTAAATTCTAACTTTTATATATTCACAGTTCCTCCAGAAGAGGTGATTATTACTGATGAGTTCGGGCAACGTTTAAAAGAAGTTATTGGCCCTTACGATGAAGGGGCTCGAGTTGTGATATATTGTGAAGCCGAAGGTAATTGACTCATGTTTTTTTTTCATTTTTTCAGTATTTAAAATATCAATATGCGTCATTCATTCATATCATGATTTATATATCTATGTTTATAATTGGAAGATGTATTGATTACTTTTCGTTGCACCTCACTTTTCTCGTACAATTCTATACTTTTACGTTCAGAGAGAATCACTAGTATTTTTACGTTCCTTTCCAATTTGAAATTTCTAGTCACATCTGCTACACATTGAATAATTAATTAATATTTCTATTTTCCAAAGAAACTTCTTTCCCTCACATACGAGATTCATGGAATCACCATTATTTTAATCACATCTTCATTATAAATCTAATTTTCCTTTTATTAATTAACTTTCTAAAATTGTAAAATTACTGGAGCTAATTAATATTATGTACTAATTATTTTATCTTCTCGAAAACAATCACAGTTTTTTGGATGAATTTGAAATTGAATGGAAGAAACCTTTATTAAATTAATTTTAAAATTTTCTAACTTAAAATTCTGCTACAGAATAAAAAAAAATTTCAAAATTTTTGTATCCAAATAATGTATTTCTTTCATTTTGTTATATTTAAGTAAGTAACAAGTTTGAATAATTGATGCGTATAAGGAGATTATAATGCTCTTTACTTCAGCACCAAATGGTGAACTTATCTTTTAAGGATCAAATTATCTGCTGATGAAAAGATAATAATGTGAAAACATTGGAACTATGAAGAAAAATTTATCGCATAGACGAGAAGCAATCGATATGCTATTTCCATCGCTATTTCTACTCATAATCACTCCCGAATGGCCGATAATTGTTGTTGAAAACTCGGCCACCGCTCGATCGATTCTGGTAGTATTAAAATAGCTTGAGGCATATTATTCCCACATCTGATGTTTTCAGCTGCTAATGGACGCTCCGGTTTATTCGACCGAAAATGACTGTCGTTGAGGGACAAAAATATTCAGAACGATGAGTCGAACTCTGACTATGTCGGAAGAAAAACAACCATTGCTGAAATTGTAAGAAACCCATTAAAATAAGGGGAAAAAAAGCAACATCACGGTTGGAAGGACGTTAATGAGATATCAGTGATGATTTGATTGAAGAATCATTTAGCAGATGCACTTTATTCAAATATGATGCTTCCGTATGTTTTCTCATATTTTTGTTTCAAGCATGATTGATCTCAATTACGAAATGCTAAACGTTCAATTGAGAAACAGCAATAATTATGAAATAATCTTAGGCAATAAGAAGTTCTGTGATTGGTCATATGGGATCAGGATTCCATTAGCCAAAAAAGTAAATGTATGTGAATGTCCAACATGTATTTCTAACATGTATATCAACATGCATGTCTAAGCAATCCAACAATAGTACTAGTTAAAATTTTCGTGGCCTTCGAGAAATACTTTCTCCTATCGTCCGCACAACCCCATTTTCTTCTCAACGTTCTCCACACCATAGTGAATGGCATTATCATTAGATGTAAAATGAATCTCTTCTGTAAAAAGACATTGAGGTCACATAATGAAACATTTTTTTTTTGCATATTGCGTGCAAATGCAATGCTCTAAAACAGTGGTTACATAAGTATACTTCGTGACCCTCTCGGGGGCACGTTAACGAACTTGAACAAGCATCTCCAACCCGTTCCTCGCGATCAGCACCGTGGTCCTTGAACCAACTAGAGTGTTCGTGTCCGATTTCGTGCTTGCGAGATCAACATTCCAATTGAACACCTTGTATAAATTGCATTCAAGGATTCAAATCATCCTGATTTTATGTCAAACTTGCCATAAGGGGTAAATTTTTTCACTCTTGACTAGGTAAAAGTTGGAGATCGCTGAACTAGGGATCGCGAAAGATTTCAACACGACATTTTCTTCCATATTTCCCAACGCAAATGAAAATATGACAAACCTTAAAAATACGTCAACTCTTAGGGGCGTTCAAGTATTACGTAAGCAAATTTTTGGTAATTATTGACCCCCCTCCCTCCCCTTGTCAGCAAAAGTCAGTCCTCCCCCCCCCCCATCGATGATGACGTGATACTTGAACGGACCCTTAGCTCAGCTACTTAGTATCTATGCGTATACTCAACGTTAAAAATGAAACGCTGCTGAGACTTCAAAATGAGAGAGAGAGAGAGAGAAAGAGAGAGCACTATTTTGAAGATTTTGTTTAATTTATTGATTTATTGAAGATATGATTGATTGGCCGCTTTTGCATGATGAAGCTTAACGAATTATAAATCATTAAAAATCATGAAAGCAAAATATTTTTGTTCTTTAGAGGGTATAGATGCCATATTAATCATAATTTATATGGTATATATTGATAATTTATATAAAATTATCAATTATTTTATATCAATAAGCCAAATTAAAAAAAAAAAATAAAGAAATTCGCAATAATTGGAGTTTTAAGAAAATAAATAATTCATATTACATTGAAATTTGTTTAGCTATTTATTTATTTTTTCCCCGTATCCAGGAATACCTTCACCCTCAGTGACGTGGTGGAAAGATTCCGAGTTAGTGGACGATACCTCAACACACACAACACAAGGTTATGTGAGAAACGAACTCGTTCTTATTAAAATTCAACGCAGTGAGCTACTCTCCAATTTCACTTGCCAAGCATCCAACACAAATATGTCCGCACCTGTCTCTATGACCGTTTCCATTGATATGAATTGTAAGTATCAGTCTGTGATGAGATATAAGTTTGTGTGCAATCATTCCAAAAAACAAAAAGGAAATCTAATAAAAACTACCCATTCCACTATTTAGCTTGAATAAAAGACAAAGGTTGTGTGTGTGAAGTTCTTCCAGTTTTAAAATTAAATAATTCACATCCTGTAAGAAATATATACAGGGTACATAGCGCAAACAGGGGATATGTCATTTTACTCTTGAACTGTTGATCCTAGAGGTGTACTTCCAATTAGAAAATGTTTTCAAATAACCTTTAGTACTGTCAGGTACGTCATTCATCTTTCAATGCGTTGTATAGTTATTAAAATAAAATAAAAAAATAACTCCTCATACAGTCCGCGTGTGCCCCAAAACCCAATAAGAAAGATGTTGCCCTGCCTCTCTGTTGAAAAATTTCATGTTCCAATATTCATACAGATATCCGTATTCCAAAAACGGAGGAATTTTGGGAAAAAAACAGTGTTAAATGCGATTAAAAAACGGTTATATCCCATTTACAGCTGTTTTTTCCCCAAATTTCTGATTTTTTTTTAGAATTCGAATATCTCAGTGAATATTGCTCACTTAAAAGCATCTTGTTGGCATCAGGAGAGCCAGGGCAAAACTTTCTGATTGGGTTTTGAGACACACGGGGACTGTATAAAAAGTTACTCTTTTTGTTTCAATAACTATACAAACCCTGGAAACATTAATGACATATCTGAGTACTACACTCTATTTCTAAACTTTTTCTAGATGAAAGTATAATTCTAAGGTCAAAGATTTTCTAGTAGAATGTCATACCTCCTGTTTGCTATGCACCCTGTATATATTTCTTACATTAAGGATGTAAAAAGACATCAGCGTTTACCCATTTTTCTACGTGTATGCGGTATCTACACTGCTCAAAACAATTAGGGGAGCAAGCAAAAAAGTGAAGAAAACCGTGCGAGACAGCCACGTATTGGCATACAATGGATAGTACATGCGTATCAATGCGCAATACAGAAAAAAGACGTAAAAAAATTTGGAATTAAGCTTTAATTCTTTCAAAATATGGAAAAAACATGAAAAGATGATTTAGGGCAACAATTTGGTTACATGTAAACGATAAAAAAAAGTACTGTTTAGACATGATGCATGAGTTTTAATAGGGCGTGTGGTCTCCTCGAACAGCTAAGACTGCTGCACACCTATTTGCCACGGATCCGATGAGGTTATCGATCAGACTTTGGGGAATACTGTTCCACTCCTCAAGAAGTGCAATCTGCAAGTCTCGGACAGTAACAGGCGGCCTTGGTCGCGCAGAAGCATGTCCCAAACATGCTCGATTGGATTCAGGTCAGGAGAGCGCGCTGGCCATTCCATACGCTGTATTGTTTCAGCTTCAAGCATGTTCTCCACCAGACGAGCTCTATGCGGTCGGGCATTATCATCCTGGAAAACAAAGGAATCTCCAATGGCTCCAGCGTAAGGGATAACATGAGGTCGCAGTATCTTGTCTGCATACCTTCGGGCCGTCAAAGTGCCATTCCGAATGATATGCAGGTCCGTACGTCCGCCTATGCTGATTCCACCCCATACCATCCAACCAGCTCGTCTGTATTGTGACCTTTCACGAACGAATGCGGGGTTATTTCGAGTGCCCCTGTCCCTCCATACCAGAACACGTCGGGTGTCGCACTCCAGACTGAATCGGGACTCGTCTGCAAACAGCACTTGGCTCCAATCATGTTGCTCCCAATCTCGATGTTCAGCAGCCCATCTTCTTCGGGCCGCACGGTGGCGTGGGGTCAACGGAATGCAGACCATTGGCCTACGTGCATAGAGCCCTCTCTCATGCAGCCGATTACGTACTGTTTGGCTGGACACCCTTCGTCCTGTTGCCAAGAGCAACAGTCTTTGCAGCTGCGTAGCATTCTCTGTTCTGTTTCGACTGGCTGTTAACCGTACATACCGGTCATCAGTTGCTGTAGTGGCGCGTGGCCGACCTTGCCCTGGTCGACGTCTAACATTTCCTGTTTCTTGGAATCGATTCCACAGCCTTGCAACAACACTTCTGGCGACTCCAACAGCGTCCGCGACACTACGTTGTGTTTGCCCGGATTCCAGTCTGCCTATAACACGCCATGCCATGGATTCCGATAAATCACGTTGTTGAGGCATCCTCAAGTCACCTTGTCTGAAAAAAAAATACTGCGCACACGAATTTCACAGTTACGGCAGTAAAACAGACGTTTCTGCAACATCCCGATTTCTGCCCTTATCTCCTTTTTCTGGTTTTTGACGTCATGAACTTTGATTTGCATATGAAGTTTTCTTCTTCCGTTTCCTGCTAGGCTTTAAATTATGGATGATTCATTTTATGTTACTTATCGGTATACATCTTTGCGTAATTTTGTTAAAACCATGTACTCCCCTAATTGTTTTGAGCAGTGTATATATTTCTAGTTTCTCATAAAATATTTGGTCAAAAACTTAGATACGCTCAATCAAAATCATTTATTTTGTAGTAGTATGGAGAAAAATTCCAGTAAGTTCAGACATTTCAAAAAGTTATAAATTGATATTGTACACACATTAGATCTTGAAAAATCTAGTACTTTTTCTTTACGACGTTCCGAAAGTACCATTCATTGGAACGCCACGAGAATAACACACATCAGAAGTTTTGCTCACGGGGCTTTCAGATTTAATGAAAACATCATAAATGAAATATCTCCATTTTTATTTACACAGATCTACGAAAACACTAACAGAATATGGCATGAGATCGATTCAACATTTCTGTGGTTATCCTGTAGCCTTATGAAACCGCGAGACTGTCTCGAAGTAAACTTTCTTCACCGCTTGAGAGTCCTCCGGAGGCTCTTGAATTTTTTATTTGTATTAACTCTCTGGAACATACATAGTCCACAGGTATTCCGCTAACAAGATTCCATGTGTAAGATGAGGGGCATGGAGTAGGAGTTGCAGCACAGGAAATATATGGTGTTAAATATTCATAAATATAATGCGCTTGCTTCGTTTCCGATTAGATGCATTTCCGCCACGTACTCGTGAGTTCATCTTGCATAGCACGAGCGATGTTAATATTGGAGTCCTTTCTTGCAACTAGTGATGACATCAACCTGGGAATACAATTTTTTGTTTTTTGTTTCAGATGATTTTTTTGATACACTGAATGGCAACTTTATCATGACCACCTCGTTAATATTTTGGTGGGACCACCTTTTGTCTTTCTTTTAACGTTGATTCTTTTTGGCATGGGCTCTACAAGATGTTGATAGGTTATGTTGCAATTTCTTGCACTGTTACCGTATCAGTTGTTTTCTACCAGTCTGAAGACTTTTCGTTCGGCCCCTATCATACATTAGTCGGTTACGAGCACAGATTGCACGTAACCGAGACCTAGTTCTTGCCTCATAGTATAGTCTTTAAACCAAAGGTGCACAATCTCCGGCCAGCGGAGCCAAATGAGGCCCGCCAAGGGATTCTTTCCGGTCCGCGAAAGCGATTCTGGTAGATATTTACATCCATACGAGATATTTACATTTTATCGGAGAAATGTATCAAGTGCAAGTAAAGTTAATTACAATTTCAATTTTCCAAAAAAAAATTGTCAATGTGAAGCAGCGTCGCCAATAAAAGTAAAAAATAATTGTCAAAAGAGAGTAAAGTTGTCATCCATTGCTAAAATTGCTGGGAAAACGCTATCGGCTCCGAAATAGGAGACTATTGGAATTGCAATATATAACAAAATCCCCCCCCCCCAAAAAAAAAAAAAAACGTATATGGCACACAAATATATGTGAAGTGACTATATATTTATATGACTATAGTTTATTTTGGTAGAATCATAATTATCACAAATATAACATAATTTAAAAGTTACAAAAATAACCTCAAGCCTTGATTTCAAAAATTCTAATGATCCTTGTTGAAAATAAGGGAAAAAATGGGGAATTTTTTTTCGTAAAACAAATTGGGATCAACAAACCCACAAGAGAGAGAGAGAGAGAATGCTCCTTTAAATACGACTCATATTGCGACCCAGAATATACAGTTGAAGTTTCTTTCCCGCGAGCAGCAAAAATACTGCATGCATACCGTTGCGCACCCATGCTCTAACCACTTAATTGCACCTGTTGAATTGAACATTTCATAAATATGGTGGCTTCGCTGATACTACTGATCCTTTAACTCCAATCATCTGACGTTCAAAGTTCGTCAAAATATGCCCCCCCCCCATATCTTTGCAAAAAAAACCTATACTACTGTCTCAGGAACTAAGTTTTCTTTTTTTTATACTAGCCTAGCCTTCTAGAGACAACAGTGTGACGCCATAGCTGATTTTCTTAAAAGAGTCAGGTGATCATAATACGCAGTGGTAAGATGTTCGTCTTCCGCTATGAAGGTTGTCGTCAAAGTCCGTGGGTTCGAATCCATAAAAAGATCAGAAACAAGTTCTTTGCCTTCCGAGCCTGGCGCAACCACCGATATAGATGGCAGCTTCATTCCCCACCCAACTCGACTGATTGGAAATTGCCGTATGACGATATATGACAGAAGTTGGTGCGCGGTAAAGTAGTAGGCGATCATAATAATGTGACCACCCATTGTGTGTTGAATACTTTTCCCGTACAACTTCAAATACCATTGAAAAACATTGATTTTCTGGTTCAGGCGTAATTTATTTTCTAATCGGGCAAACCAAGTACATGTCGCTCAATGTGTTCATATCGAGACTTGAGGTTTCTCATTCGACCGGGGAACTTTAAACGATGTCAGTTGAAAGAAATTGATCAAGAACTGAAGAAAGGGACGTTTTCTTTTCACCTTAAACATGTCCTCTCTATCCGAAAGAAATCGCAAATGAAATTCTGCACTTACATGGTTGATAGCGACTATTAAGCTCCGATCAACTGAGTACTGAAATTGTTTGTAAATAAGGTAACCTTCTGACCCCCCTACACAGTCTTCGAAATTGATAACGAAATCTTATAGGGGAAAAAAAGAGTCTGTGGTCAAACCCTAGTGTCAAAATATGCAAGAAATTTACAACATAAACTGAAGTCTTGATAACTATGGACGTATTTTTTCCTCGTGTTATGATATTGGTCCGTTCCGTACTCGGCGAAAACGATGACGATACACTAATGATCACACTACCTGTGATTTTAATAAACCGTGTCTTTCTGTGTGTGGGTGTGTATAAGTATTATTATCATTCATAACACCTAACGCGATTAGTGTTGTTTGATTAACAATTTCTTCTATTTTTTATTCATCACAGTACGTCCTTTGGATGTTCGAATCACGACAGTACAACCAGCATTATCAGCGGGTAAGAAAGTGCTTATCCAGTGCGAATCGTGGGGAGCGAGGCCGAAGACGCTCATCAATTGGTGGTTAGACGGACAGAGAATACAATACGGCAAAGAGATAAACACAGAGAACCTCACCACGAGTATTCTACCTTTCACTCCGTCTACAGACGATAATGGGAAGATACTTTCGTGTAGGGCGCAAAATCCATCTCTAAAGGATAACGTCATAGAAAATGGATGGACACTCAACGTATACTGTAAGTCGAAAACTTATTATTGGTTGACCCGCAACTCCCATTTGAAATCTAAAATGATTTTAATGAAGTTGAATGACACCGCACCGGTACGCTTAATGTTTCGAGATCGTTAAGAATGTTCTAGATGAAGAGAAATAATTTAAATTTTGAAATAACATATATTTAATTATTTTTCATTTCTTTTACCGGGTGTACCAAATTTATCTTTAGAACTATGAAATTTAATAATCAATAAAGTATACAAGATATTAACGTCCGTTTTGTTACATATGATGCATAAACTCATCAAGTTTGTGTTTTCCATCCATATCCCTAATAGTGGTCAACATGCGTATCACCAGCAGCACAAAGGATATCCAGTCCTATGCTCAATTTCCTTCCAGGTTTGTGGCAACATGTCCTCAGTAATCGGAAATCCCTTGATGAAACCTTTCCGGAAAGGTGCTTTGTCGAGGTGGGTCGATTCCGTGGACAGCGCGGTCACTGGATATTATGCCTCTAGACATCTTTATTTAGGGGTATGTAAATGACCTTGTGACCACACAAAACTGTCTGATAATTACTGAAATGAAACGGCGCAAAATAAATGCTGGCAGAGCGATTTTACTGAGTACACGTTGCAACAAACCTAGCAGGAAGTTGAGTGCAGCCTGGATATCCTTTGTGCTTCCACTGGTATGCATGTTGAATTGTATTGGTGAGAAACAAACAAACAAACACAACAACGCTGGATAGAAAAGACCGTGATACACATATGAAAAGGTGATACACGTAATTAAAATGGAAGAATGTACGATGTGACGTCGGTGCAATGCTAATGTTTATGTATCTTTTTTTCATGGTGATTCTTCTCAAAAACTGTCCTCTCTATTTTCATATATGAAGTTGGAGAGCCGTTTTATGGACACCCTGTATGCTTTAAACAAAGTTAATTTCTTCAAAATCAATAAATTAATTATGCGGAACAGCGCTTGTCATTTTTATTTGGAATAATTTGGAGTGGTTGAATAAAGAGCGTGGTAACCCGGGGTCTGTAAGATACTCGCCAAAAGTACCAAAGGATGTTTAGGGGCGTCACGTGTTCGATACGCGGTTCGTCCTTGTCAGAAAACTTTCTTGACACAGGGGCACAACAGAAATTGTCACATGTCCACAGAAAATGATTGTTACCGTAGGGACTCCTACAACTGGGGATTAGCGCACCAACCTCTCGATGAGCTTAGTGTGCTAAAAAAAAGCTGCCACTCGGAATCGGCAATTAATTGTAGGTCTCGGTCTAATTGGTTCTCGTATGCAGAAAATGACCATAGGGTGACAAAAATGATCAAATTATCAATCATTAAATAAATCATTCTAAAAAGAAGCAGCAGTCATTTTGACTGCTGCTTCTTTTTAGAATGAATGGTAACCCTTATAGGTATAACGTGTAGTACGGCCCATCTAGTGTTAATCGTATCAATAGAAGATATTGGCATATATGTTCCTATCTAATAGCAAAAATTCTTATTATTTTTATGCCTGCGCGTTTGCCATAATACTATCTAACTCAGCATCAGATCTGAAATTCATTTGAATGCATATATAATTATTGTATTTGAATACAATGAATGTATATAATTACGTTTATATAATTGTTATTTATATTGTTTGATCTATATATAGATGTATGTTCTATAACACATTGAATGAACACATTGAAACACTATAGTTCTGGTCATAAAAAATTTTTTTAGGTTGTGAGTACAGACCCGGCCTCTTGACGACTAATAATATATTGTAGATTGTAATTTTATGGCATATCTTGAACTGGAATAAAATTGAAGTTGAAATGAAAAAGAAAAAAATATTTTGTATACTTCAATGAATTGAGTTGTAAAGATGGAATTTGAAACCCCCTATATTATATTACGTGTGAGCATCTCATAGAAAAGATTTCACTACATACCCCATTCACATTTATGAAAAATATGAAAAATATCTAATTAATGGAATAAGAAAAAAATCGAATGTGCCCCATTACTTAGCAGCAATTCAGCAAATTCACGAAGAAGACTAAAAATGTTTTTGCAATTTCTGTTTTATTCCCTTTATTTTCATAAGTAAAGCTATCAAACTGAAAAATTAATGGTTGTGAGAATTATAAATACATTTCTGTCATTACGTATTTGTTTTTGATTCGAAATTTAGATATTTCTCATAGATATTATTGATTTTTTTAGAATGCCCTTTATGTCAATTAAATTTTTGAATAAACATGTTAATTCAATTTGAAAATTAAAAAAAAAAGGTTTAGGTACTATTTTTGATTGCGAAAAATAAGAGATTAATGCAACGAATAAGATGGGAAAAATATTTCGAAAACATATCAGAATGAAAAAAAAACATAAAAAAAAGTATAAATCTGAATAAAATTAAAATGTACGTGGATACATCCAAAATATATATTGGAATAAGTACTAAGATGAAATATGAAGAAATTAATCGAAAAATTGGATAAAAGAGAGATAACTGGAAATAAAATAAGATAAAATAAGAAATAAAACAAAAAATTTGAGAAAACAAGGAATAAAAAAAAAATTTGAGAAAACAAGGAATAAAACAAAAAGATAAGATAAAAAGGAAGAGACTCTGGATACAGAATAAGGATAAGAAAATTTTAAACTGAGATGAGATTTGAAGATAAATGAAAAGAAAAGAATAAGCAGAGAGATGAAATAAAGAAGAAAGATTAGAAAAGTCAGAAACAAAATATAAAATAAAACCATAAATCTGATAGAAAAGATATGAAAACAGATAAGATAAAAGAAGAATTAGAATAAATAAATAAAAGCAGATAAGATAAAATAAATAAAAGCAGATAAGATAAAAGAAATAAAAGCAGATAAGATAAAAGAAATAAATACAGGTAAGATAAAAGAAATAAAAGCAGATAAGATAAAAGAAATAAAAGCAGATAAGATAAAAGAAATGAAAACAGATAAGATAAAAGAAATAAAAACAGATAAGATAAAAAAAGAACTAAAAAATAATAATAAGGATAAGCAAAGGGAACTGAGATGAGACTTGGAGATAAATTCGTAGAAAAAAAAATAAAGCACACAGATGAAATGAAGAAGAGAGAGTTAAAGAGTCAATTATAAATATGAACTGAAAAAGGAAGATTGAAGCAAAAAATAGATAAGACAAGATAAGATTTTTTTTTTTATCATTTCAGTTATCCCAGAGCTTCGACTGTCGTTTGGAGCAAATATTCAGTCGCACGCTATCAGAGAGGGTTCAGACGTCTTTCTAGAATGTCATGTCACATCGAATCCGTCGGTAACCGAGGTCAGATGGTTCTTCGAAGAAAAACCGCTATTTTCTAATCCTAAGACGGGGGTCATAATAAGCAACCTGTCGCTCGTGCTTCAGAAAGTCAGGAAAGAACATCGGGGACGATATCAGTGTGGTGCCGTGAACTCTGAAGGTGAAGGTCGGAGTCAGCATGTCATGCTTAGAGTAAGGTGTAGGTAGCTTCTATAGTTATTTTCCTTTGCTCTAATAAACAGAAATAATCTATCTCTCGCTCATATTATGCATGGCGTTTCAGAACTGCTAATGTAAGAAAGATGATAGTACACGTCAAGACAAATAATTTTTGTACTCCGAATGCGAAGTTTAGGATTTCTCCTTTTCACTTTTGTGGTGCCAGTGGCTTAAATTTCATATTTACATACTATAAAAAGTAATATGCGACCCAGGCTCTATTTAAATTTTTTTTTGTCATGACGTGTACTATGATCATGTATACTTTATGATGTTGTCGCTTTTCTATTCTGTGCTAATTTTTTTTACTGCAAGCTGTAATTGGGATTTAAACTTGTAGCTTTGTATTTTGAATAAATAAATAATCTCCATCATTTTAGCGTTAGAATTTTAGGAAACCCCTGCTATGTATGTTTTACGTACCATAAATTGAGGTGACTTGGGAACAGATTTTGGACATTTTTGTATGAACCCCATTATGAGTAGAAGTTCTCCCATATGTTTTTTATGGAACTTATTATAATGGAAGAAAATTAATTCAAAGTCGCACCCCTTCGAGTGGGGTTAATTAGGTACACTACTGGTATTATCTTGATATATTTCACGTTTCGAAGAATATGTTTTCACTTGATCCCACATGAATCAATTGAGGACAAATGATCAAAACTATTAAACACATAAAATTTTGTTTTTATTAAAAATATAAATAAAGGGAATTTTTTTTTGTCTAAAATATTAATCTGACTAGTCAAAGATGCCTGTTTTGGTGTTAGTCTTTAAATGATTTTCTAGAGGTTGATATGACACTTTGTGCAATTTTTATAGGACATGAGAGTCTAAAATTTTCTTATATGTCATGGCATCTGTACGACTGCGAGTGCCTGTAACGAATATAAAATAGTGTCCCCAATTCAGCTTGCAATGCTTAAATATTTCATTAGTCCTACAACCATTAATTAACAAACTTATTGATTAGCTGATTTATAGCTGAAACGATAAGTATGTCTACAAGAGCAAACATCCATCAAGACTGTAAGATGTAAGAACAATGTTCTGTAAAGAAAGTTTTGCAATGGTTTCATGAAACTTTATAACACAGTTATGATGAAAGTAGAAATTAAAAAAAGACAGGGGTAATATTAATGAGAGATTTCGGCACAATTTTGAATCATGGAGGCTCACTCTTGCGGCTGGACCTGGAATTACCTCTCCATTACATTCGCAGCGGCTATGACGACACCTGGAATAAAAAGTTGATTATGCACCCAAATCACCTAGCTAGTAACCAACTCACCTCATTTTATGGTATGCTTGAAGCTCTAAACATTGTTCCGAACTAGTTTTTGATGGGATATAAACTTTGATAGTAAAGTTCAGTTTTTCAGTTTTGGTGTTTTTAAGTCAGTATGATTTTATCAAAATCCCTTTGATCCAAGTTTTAAAACATATTGACTGGTTTCTGACCTATTCTAGAATCTATCTAAGTATTCCAAAACAAAAATGTGTACTAGTTCTTAATCGTTTTAGAGCTGACACGAAAAGGGACGAATGTGTTTTATTTATTGCCTGCGTGGCAGTAATCTTGCTCTCGCAGAATGAATGCACTTAGTGTGTCAATAGCTAGATACTCAAATGGTACATACTCATATGATACATACAGTAGTTAATTCAGCTGAATTTTGTGCAAAGGAAGCCTGAAGTGCCGAAATTCTCCCACATCTGAATAGATGAACTATCGTATGTTTATAAGTTCATGTATGGATACCGGTTCATGTGATTTCCTGTTTTCTGTCGATGCATTATTACAGCTCAATACACGTGTTGTTCTAACTGATCACACTGCATTTCTATGTATACAGATGCACCAATTTGCAGTAGATCCCCAACGGCAGTCCATGGCGTCGCCCGCTACGAAGCAATCAACGCGAGCTGCGTAGTCGATGCCGATCCTCCCGAGGTATCATTTACTTGGTCATTGAACAATACAGTCGAGAATGTCGACGTGTCAGCTTACGATTCCGTGAACGGTACAACAAGTATAGTTATATACACACCGGGGACTATGTTCGGCTATGGCGTTCTGTTGTGCTGGGGAAGGAACACTATTGGTACGCAGAAAGAGCCGTGCATAATTAAGATAATACCGGCAGGTAAGCTATTACATATCTAGGTGTGATTCTTTGTACCTAATTGGATGATAAACTACCAAAAATTGACAAAAGTAAAACTTACGATATTCTACACGACAATTTTTTATTAGTATTCGGCATAACGTACGTAAAGTTTTAAATTTGCATGTTTATCACACACCAGTTGTTATAACATCAACCAGGAAATTCCGGGTTTATTTCGCAGACACAATGCCCTAAGAAATCAGAATTTCAATTTCAAAAGAAAATTACGTATAGACAACTGTACTTTCAAAGAACAATCTTTCCGACATGCTTGATATACAATAGTAAATCGAGAGAAACGAGTGTATGAGACAAATCTTCAAAGCAGTAAAATGAGTCGAAATTATCTTCTTTTTATTTTATTTATTGTACACGTAATTTAATTTTTCTGTCCACTAAGTCAAAATTTTAATTAACTCTTCTGAAATATGCGACGCAATAAAACGGACGCATAAATTGAATGAGTGCAATCTCTCTCTCTCTTTCTTTGCGTGTGTGTGGGTGTATGTGTTTTTTTATGTTCACTGCAACACACATTACACTATCTCTGTGTGCACACTGTTTTCTTTATTGGTGAGTGAGAATAACGTCAAATGTGTTTGATTCTTCCCTTCTTTTTGGAATATTACTTTTTACTTAAATAATTTATTTGAAGTAGAATATATGAAGAGAATGTTCAAAAGCTCCGACAATTCTAGTTCACAAGATATAATTATAAAAAAAAAGTATGTATATGTTGCCCAAGTCTCTGAGAAAAAGCTGTCAGAGTAAAATGCGATTATGCTAAGGTAACTCAATTTTTATGCTGAATTCTTCCTTGAAAGTTACTCTTATCATGGTAATCTTTAATTCGAATCGTTAAACATAAAATAAAAGCAATAAACTCGTTTTACAAACACCTTCAATTATTCAGACTTGTGTATGAAACTCAATTAGCATTGTACGATAAAAAGTGTTCTATGGAGCGTAGAATTAGTTTTATTTACAAGGCAAATATATACGGTATAGTGTAAATTCCGACAACATTGCAATTCTAACTCGAGCTCAGACAAATATCTCATCACAAGTTGGATTATTTTCAGTGAGTGCGTATGTATTTTTTTTCCATGTAACTTTGATTGTATGTCGGAAAACACCAGTATCACTAAACATACCGTATATTGTAACTTTAGGCAATACTTATAATGCGAAGTGCCAATCCCTTTAACATAATTTACGAAACTGTTTTCATAAACATACACATTAAGAGTGGGAATTGCACCGTTGGAAACATATACAAATCTATGGGTTAATGCATTTCTTATAATCTGCTCGTTGAAAAGTATTATGAAATATTATCACAAAAAAATGAGTAACTTTGCCTGGTTTTAATTTACACAAAAATTGCCACGTTTTTAAGACAAATAAATCACACTGGTCGAATGGTCGACGCGTTTCGGCTCTTCAATGGAGAGCCGTCATCAGGACCTCGTGGTCAGAACTCACACGAATGAAGAGTGATGTTTACGTCTGGTCGTCCGAAGAGTTCGCCTTTGTATTTGCTGCGTCCGAGTGGTCTTTGGATGCGAATTGGGGAGCCATCTGTTGTAAAGTGTTGAAAGTTTTTTCACGACTGAGGTTAATAAAGCCTGTCCAAGCTGACGAAATAGGTGGTGTGTTTCTTCCATCATTAACGAGGAAATTCTGGCATGTTCTGATGAAATATCCCTCGAGAAAATTCAATTCCGAATTGTGTGTTGCTTTTTTAAAAACAAATGCTTTGTCAAAATCAAAATGATGTGAATGTTGCCAGCAGTGTTGGGCAATAGCCGAATTATCCGTCCGTCCCTTCTCAACATGCCTTCGGTGTTCGAGAACTCGAATATTTAGATTTCTTCTAGTTTGGCCAATATATCCATTTTCACAATTCTTGCATGGGATGAAGTAGATACCAGATTCTTTGGAGGGTGAGATAGGATCTTTCAGATGGGAAAAGGTGAGTATATTTGTTGGCTGGAATATTGTATGGAAGTCAAATTTCTTGAAGATAGAAGAGATCATGAAACTTGAAGAAACGAATGGAAGAACAACGGTATTAGAAAACTGTTTTGAGTCAGCTGGGAGCAGGTTCGTGGTGCATGTCTGGGTCATTTTTCTGAGGACCTTGTCGATGATAAAAGGTGAAAAACCCCGATTAGAAGCGATGTCACGAAGGATATTGAGTTCATTCTGGAGGGAGGCTGAATCACTGCAAAGTTTTTTTGCTCGATGAACAAAAGAAGAAAATGCCGAAAGTTTCTGATTGGGAGGATGAAAGGATTTTGCATGAGGTGGCATGGAGATAGCGAATGGCTTACGGTACACAGATGTATGAAATTCAGTGTCTGTCTTTTTAATGAGCACGTCGAGAAAAGGCAGTATATTATTTTTTTCCATTTCATAGGTGAATTCAATATGTGGGTCAATAGAATTCATAAAATTGAATAACTCAGTGACATTGACATCAGTCTCATCAACTAAAGTGAATGTGTCATCAACATACCTGATCCAAAGTTTGAAGTGGTGGGTTTCCAAAAGTTTTGTTTCGAAAAAATCCATATATATGTCACAGAGGATAGGCGAGAGTGGGTTGCCCATGGCAAGACCTTCTGTTTGGCGGTAAAACTTTCCAAACACTGAAAAATAATTGTGCGATACACAAAGTTGGGTGAGTTGACATATTTCTTCGATTTCAATCGAGGAGAAGTGGAATTCTTGCAGACGTTGTTTCAGGAAAGAAATTGCACCGCTGATGGGAATGTTAGTAAACATGGATTTGATATCGAAGGAAATCATTGTAGCGTTATCTGGTTGAATGCTGCGGATGATGGAAACGAATTCTGAGGAATTCTTTACTGTGAAACGATGTTTTTTGCAGAGAGGGGACAAAAGTTCAACGAGAAATTTAGCAAGTTGATGCGTAGGTGATCCAATGCAAGAAATTATAGGTCTTACTGAAAATGAAGGTTTGTGTATTTTTGGAAGAGCATAAAGTCTCCCGCAATTTGCGGCGGATGGAAAGATGCGTTTCTTGGTCGAAGAATGTAGAATGGGAGTCTGATTGATTTTCTTTTGAACCAGTTTTAGAAGGGTAGGAGCTGGATCCGTATTGAGACAAGTATATGGTCCATCGCTAATTAATTTTTCAACCGACTCTTGATACATGGATTTATCAAGTACAACAATTTGGCCACCTTTGTCAGCTTGAGTGATGAAAATATTGTTGTTTCTTTTAAGTTCTCGAATGGCAGAGATCTCAGATTTCTCAAATGGTGAAGAAATGGTTTTTCGATTGGCCGAAACTGAAGAGGAAACCAAGTGCCGAAGAGATTCTTTCTGATCAGGAGAAATTTTACTGTTGAGGAATGACCGTTCGATGGGCGCAAGAAGTTTTGTAGGACAAAAATGAGGCCTAGGTGATGCAAAATTAAGTCCGTATTCAAGTACTTTCAAATGGGCACCAGACAATGTTTCACTCGAAAGATTGACAACTTTTGGAGCATTCGAGAAGTCAGAAAATTTATGAGAACTTTTTTTCGAAGAACTTCTTGCAAGAATAAGTTCACTCAGCTTCTTGCAAGAAGTTCTTCGAAAAAAAGTTCTCATAAATTTTCTGACTTCTCGAATGCTCCAAAAGTTGTCAATCTTTCGAGTGAAACATTGTCTGGTGCCCATTTGAAAGTACTTGAATACGGACTTAATTTTGCATCACCTAGGCCTCATTTTTGTCCTACAAAACTTCTTGCGCCCATCGAACGGTCATTCCTCAACAGTAAAATTTCTCCTGATCAGAAAGAATCTCTTCGGCACTTGGTTTCCTCTTCAGTTTCGGCCAATCGAAAAACCATTTCTTCACCATTTGAGAAATCTGAGATCTCTGCCATTCGAGAACTTAAAAGAAACAACAATATTTTCATCACTCAAGCTGACAAAGGTGGCCAAATTGTTGTACTTGATAAATCCATGTATCAAGAGTCGGTTGAAAAATTAATTAGCGATGGACCATATACTTGTCTCAATACGGATCCAGCTCCTACCCTTCTAAAACTGGTTCAAAAGAAAATCAATCAGACTCCCATTCTACATTCTTCGACCAAGAAACGCATCTTTCCATCCGCCGCAAATTGCGGGAGACTTTATGCTCTTCCAAAAATACACAAACCTTCATTTTCAGTAAGACCTATAATTTCTTGCATTGGATCACCTACGCATCAACTTGCTAAATTTCTCGTTGAACTTTTGTCCCCTCTCTGCAAAAAAAACATCGTTTCACAGTAAAGAATTCCTCAGAATTCGTTTCCATCATCCGCAGCATTCAACCAGATAACGCTACAATGATTTCCTTCGATATCAAATCCATGTTTACTAACATTCCCATCAGCGGTGCAATTTCTTTCCTGAAACAACGTCTGCAAGAATTCCACTTCTCCTCGATTGAAATCGAAGAAATATGTCAACTCACCCAACTTTGTGTATCGCACAATTATTTTTCAGTGTTTGGAAAGTTTTACCGCCAAACAGAAGGTCTTGCCATGGGCAACCCACTCTCGCCTATCCTCTGTGACATATATATGGATTTTTTCGAAACAAAACTTTTGGAAACCCACCACTTCAAACTTTGGATCAGGTATGTTGATGACACATTCACTTTAGTTGATGAGACTGATGTCAATGTCACTGAGTTATTCAATTTTATGAATTCTATTGACCCACATATTGAATTCACCTATGAAATGGAAAAAAATAATATACTGCCTTTTCTCGACGTGCTCATTAAAAAGACAGACACTGAATTTCATACATCTGTGTACCGTAAGCCATTCGCTATCTCCATGCCACCTCATGCAAAATCCTTTCATCCTCCCAATCAGAAACTTTCGGCATTTTCTTCTTTTGTTCATCGAGCAAAAAAACTTTGCAGTGATTCAGCCTCCCTCCAGAATGAACTCAATATCCTTCGTGACATCGCTTCTAATCGGGGTTTTTCACCTTTTATCATCGACAAGGTCCTCAGAAAAATGACCCAGACATGCACCACGAACCTGCTCCCAGCTGACTCAAAACAGTTTTCTAATACCGTTGTTCTTCCATTCGTTTCTTCAAGTTTCATGATCTCTTCTATCTTCAAGAAATTTGACTTCCATACAATATTCCAGCCAACAAATATACTCACCTTTTCCCATCTGAAAGATCCTATCTCACCCTCCAAAGAATCTGGTATCTACTTCATCCCATGCAAGAATTGTGAAAATGGATATATTGGCCAAACTAGAAGAAATCTAAATATTCGAGTTCTCGAACACCGAAGGCATGTTGAGAAGGGACGGACGGATAATTCGGCTATTGCCCAACACTGCTGGCAACATTCACATCATTTTGATTTTGACAAAGCATTTGTTTTTAAAAAAGCAACACACAATTCGGAATTGAATTTTCTCGAGGGATATTTCATCAGAACATGCCAGAATTTCCTCGTTAATGATGGAAGAAACACACCACCTATTTCGTCAGCTTGGACAGGCTTTATTAACCTCAGTCGTGAAAAAACTTTCAACACTTTACAACAGATGGCTCCCCAATTCGCATCCAAAGACCACTCGGACGCAGCAAATACAAAGGCGAACTCTTCGGACGACCAGACGTAAACATCACTCTTCATTCGTGTGAGTTCTGACCACGAGGTCCTGATGACGGCTCTCCATTGAAGAGCCGAAACGCGTCGACCATTCGACCAGTGTGATTTATTTGTCTTAAAAACGTGGCAATTTTTGTGTAAATTATTATGAAATAGCATTTCAACGAAATAGAACGATTGATTGTTTTAAGTGATTAAGAGACACAAATACTAGACAGTTACGGAAAAGAGGAATGGCCAGTTCACTTTATATCTTCATAGTCTGTTTTACGAGATGTTTGCTGATCAGTGTTTAAATGCATATATGTAAATACTTTCTCTCTCTCACACGCACACACACGCACGCACGCACGCACGCACATTTCTATTTCCAATTTGTATAATTTTCATTTCTTTTTATATTGCTGGAGTGAAATTTCTTTTTATTTGGTAATAAATTTTCTGAAAATAAATTATCATTCAAATGAGTATTAGTCATTCACCCGGCAATGCAATTGCGCTAAAAACCATTTTTTTTTTGTTTTCAATTTGAAGATTATTTCGAAAGTCAATTAAAAAACATCATGTAAAATTATCTACCTTACTTTGCTGTGTATAATCTGTTAACTCCAAAAAAAGTAGAATTATTTTATTCTGGATTATGTACCACTACGTCTTATCTACAGCTTTTTTCCCTAAAGGTTGGAATTGAAGTGAGCATTTTGTTAATTAATAAATTAATTTGTGTGTGCATAACATATTTACACTGAAATTTCAATTACACTAATGAACACTGATTTTGTTCGTAGTTATGTTTCACTGTTTTTGAGGCACTGAATCCGAATCTGGCACTGGTTTTTGTCAAAATGACTCTAGTTTTTGAGAAAAAGTGTATAAAATAAAAAAAAATTTAAAGTATAAATGAGTGGATTCAGACTACATTCAAATACTGAAGGATATGCATTATATCCAAAAACTAGAGACAATCCAGCAAAAGTAACACCAGTTGTAAAATCAGTAGCCGGAAAATATACAGCTGAAACTTTTTTGAGAACCAATTTTTTTTAGCAGTGTTATGGACGACATATAGATGATTATAAAAAAATCGAAATTTTTTCTTACGAAAATGTGAGATTAAACCCACTTCTTTTACTCTTTGGGGTACAATTATTGATGAATGAAATTTTCTTTTGTTCTTTATACGATGACCACAAAAGAAATTATGATATTAGTGAAGTGAAATATCACAAGAGAACATGCGAAACTTCATCCTTCAACTTTCATTGCCAATTATTATAAATATATTCTTGGTTCATTATTATTTTGTCATAAAAGCCGATTTACATTAAAGCGTAAATCTTTGTCTTTATAATTAAAGCAATTTTCATTTCAGTAATTTGATGAATATTTATAACTCTGAACAGAAAAGCTGTAATTAATGAACGAGTGGTTATTCGACAGGGAAAAAAATTGTTATAAGCATTTTTGGTAAATTTTTCGTACCTAAAAAGAACGCATTCCACTTAAACAGATAAAAACAATTTATTTTTTGGGCCTATATATTATACTTTCGTTAAAAGCGAGGAATGCATTCTTATTCGTCAAAGTTAATCTAGAAACAATTAGTTTCAATCATGAAAAAAAAGCAATATATCAAGGAAATAAAAGAGAACAATAGATAATATAAAAGTCGACTTATATCAGAATACTTTTATTCAGAATAACTTCTTTTATCTTTCATTCTATTTTTCCTGATTTTTTTTTCCTTAATTTACCCTTAATTGAACAGAGTAATTAAAGAGCAAGCTGTTCTGTGTAACAATTCCTTTTTTTCCGATCAATAACTGATCTTAAGGCATTTAAGAAAATTCTTAAACACAAAGGATGGCTAAATGTATCAACTAATTTAAGAATGGTTTAAAGAATAAGGAAAAAAATTTATAAAACTATTCTTTTAATTAGTTTTGAGTTTGCCTTTTTCTTTCATGAAAGCAATATATTCAATCTAAGGCTTGAAAAAATAATAAATAATAATTTGTTTGTTAAAATTATTTTTCAAAGAAATTTTATTACATAATTCTAAACGCAAAACTGTAATTACAAGCTTAAACCTTGATATACAGTTGGTACAAAGGTTTAATAAAATTTAATTTAATGATAAAATGAAGAAATATGAAAAACACATTTTTCTATCCAAATTGTTTTTCAATACATAAATAATGTATAAAATGCATGTAATTTTCCTACTTTTTAATGTCTGCGTTTTCAAGAAAATGTATTAGAATTTCAATCGCCTAAATATGGATATTACTTGGAAATTTATTCATTAGCGAACGTTTTTACTTTTTTCTTACACATTTTATATTCTCGTGATCGTTTCAGGCATACATGTTCAACCCATGGCCCGCTGGCCAAATGTGTCCCCACCGCCTTCAAGCATAATTTTGTTAAAATTAAATAAGTGACACATTTTGTATCACTTAACAGGCCAGTATCACATTCACAGATCACACAAGTCGTCCGCGGTACAGTTCCACACAACTCAAGTGGCCCGCAGTACATTCTCAGATCACTTCAATGACCCACAGTATACGTACAGCGCAGTTCACAGTAACCATAACAGATTTGTATATCTCCCAAGCGGGAGTGGTGCATTTACAGAGATCTTTCAAGCGGCCCACGCGGCACATTTACATATTGCTTAAGTGACCTGCTGCATATGTACAGATCACTTAAGAGGCCCCAATGCACTTCCGCATCACTTCAGTTACCCACGGCACAGTTGCAGGTCATCGAAGTGGCCCTCGGCACATTTACAGAACACTTAAATGATCTGCGGTGCTGCTCCCCATCACTTGAGTGACCTGCTACGCTGTTCCAGATCACTTAATTAACTTACTCGTGGCACACTTACAGATCACTCAAATGACTTGAGTTCTGGATCACTTGAGGTATCTGCGGCGCTGTTCCTGACCACTTAATTACGTAAGCGTGACTGGTTTTCAAACTAATGAAGTTAGCCTCTCTCTTCCTAACGATTAAACAGCCTTGGTTTACAGGAAAAAAATCATAGCTTGGTATGATTACTTATTATAATGATAGTTTCAAGGTTCTTGAAAACAAAAATCAAAGATACCAATCCGTCGTAATACTCATTGTTTGTCTCCGCATATATATATTTTATTTTATTTCTTAAATTGAAATCTTGTATTAATAATTTGCGTAGGGCCGCCGGAATCAGTTAAAGGATGTTCCGTGTCGAATCAAACTTCGTCATCGCTGTTCGTTGAATGCGAACCCGCATACGATGGAGGCATGCACCAAACGTTTCATCTGGAAGTTTATAACTCCGCCGAAGAGCACTTGCACCTGAACATCTCATCCAATGTATCACCAACATTCCGTGTGCAAAACCTTCCTCACTCATCCTCTTTCATCCTAGTCTTGTACGCCTCGAACAGCAAAGGAAAAAGCAGTTCTGTGGCATTGATGGCCAGTACGTCCAACCCACCGGAGAGACGGACAACTACACAAGACCAAGGTGGAAATTCAATTTTCTTCTATTCTTTCAAATAACGCATTTGGAGTTGTCCGATTTTTTCTATACATTTTTCTTTAACATTTTTTTTTTCTTATTTCTTGCCAAAAATATCGCTTATGTGTGTATATCTCGAACATCATCGGGTGGAAACTTCCGGAAAACCACGAGTTCTTTGGCAACATTCCTGTTACGAAAGAAACAGGATTTCTATTTATTTTTTATCTTCGAGACGTCAGTTAACAAGACAACTCGAGGAAATAAAATACAATAAAAAATATAAGAAATAGTTTTATATCGCTGAAATATTTTCGTTACTATTTATATACTTGTGTGTTCGGAATTTTGCTTATTGAAGTTGTAAATATTCTATTTCAAAAAATTAAACACATGTTATTTTGAAACCTTAGATCTAAAAATGAATGACATAATGGTAAAATGAGTCGTTTTTATTAAATAAAGGACGTTTAAAATAAAAACAAATTTGCAATGTCGCCGTTATATAATAGACATCTGATATTCGACTGCCTGAATATTGTTTTGCTCTTTTCAAAAAGACATCATCTCAGAGGCATTTTATTTATTTCTTGATTAATTCATGGCAGGATAAGAAATACTGACCCGAAACCGACCATGGTCCCCGCTCTGTCCCCATAGGGGATATAAGCTGGTCACCCAGAGGGTTTGGGCCAAAGAAATACTGGCCAATAAGAATAACATGTTCTCCACTACGAAGAGCAACCACTACGGTTGCTAAAAGCACTTTAATCCTTTTGATTATTCATGTTTTAAAACGACCGATGCTGACCCTGATCATTTTCACATCCTCCAATTAGAATAATTAAATTAGAGTTTCTAAATTATTTTAGTGTTAATTTTTAGATTAACGATCGATGTGTGGGACTCATCCAAATATGGTAGGAAACTGAGATAACACATCTTCAACATTTTTCAAGTAATAATTTCTATGAATATGTGTGCGATCGAAACATAACATCGATACGTATTATTCCGAAAACGTCCGGCTAACATTTTTGTATAAGTTTAAATTATATTTTTAGAAAAAATATGACATCTCTGTACAGCATTTTCATTCAAAAGAATGCTAACATAAATATATGCCAGAAGGGATATCGCTCAAGATGTCATTACTTCAATGATTATTTAACAAATGAAGAGGGCAAATAATGGAAATTTTCTTCAACGCCCACGGGTCATTTTTACAAATGAGAATTGAACAAAAATTCTATGTACCAGGTAAAAATACAGAATCGATATGCGTGAGTAAGATACGAATCTTCAGCCTTCTTCCACTCGAGGTATTTAAAACTTTAGGCTTCTTTCTTTCCCATTAACATTGCATTCAAAGGTAATTCCTAACATATTCTTTTTGTTTCTCAGACAATACAGGAGGCTTTGGTTTTCCGTTAAACCCTCTTCTAGCTATTTTCGTCAGTACTTTTGTGGTCGGTTTAATTATTGCCTTAGCAGTATGTATCATCGTCAAGAGACGTGACAGGCATAGAAGAAAAGGTTGGTGCTATTTTTTACTGTGATTAAATTTCTTGTTAACAATTGTTCCCTATTGAAGTGATATTATTCAGTTTATGTCATCATCTCCATCGCTATAAGTCGGCGACTTATTAGGTTAATGGATAATGTTATCCTGAGAGTATTTTTATCACTTTTGCCAAGTACAGATGGGACCAATATATTAGTATAGGAAAAAAAATGTTTATAATTATCTGATATTTCGTTTTATATCATATTTGTCAAAAGTTTCTTTTTTGCCTATTCTGAAGCAAAGGTTGAGCAAGACTCATTTTTCTCAAAAGTTATCGTTATCGACCTGTAAGGCTATATAGATCAGATAACTCTTTTATTGACAAAAAAAAGATTTTAGCTTAAAGCGGGGGAGATGCTTTTTTAGAACCACTGGAAACAAAGTGCAGAATCCAACATTTTCACACATTTGTGTAGAGAAGACAGATGGAGTTGTCTCAGTTTAGTACATCCCGTTCAACAAAGCAGCACATATAATCGTGCTTACAAACGGGACTTCTTTCGAGTATATTTATCAATAGATTATTTTTATCAGAAACTCTCCGAGTCTTGTTGTGATCACATTAAGCGTGTGCTACCAAACAAAAATTAACATTGTCAGCTGATGGACAGAGCCAATATGGGGAAAAAACTATCAAAATTATTTTAAAAGAGATAAATCTCGAAATTTTGGGCACGATTGTCTTACATTATAATCAGTGGTAAATCAGATTAATAAAATATTGCAGTTAGGTAGAAATGTTCCATTTTGATACATATAAATATTTACATCACATAGAGAATCACATCCTGAGAAATATTATTGATGGAAAAAAATGAATTTTATATTTCAATAAATTTGAAAATTTCTTCATGTGTTAAAAAACATAAGAAGTTTCACTCATCGTTCATTACACATGTATTTTTCAAATTTGCTTTATAGAACAATGCAATATGTATTTTGGCGCGAGAAAGATTATCTATTACGTACATTCTCGCCCATTCAATTTTATGGAAATGTCATTTAGATTCGAATTTTTCAATAGAATAACACAAAACCCTTGTGTGTTTGTGAATGGAAAGAAATGCTATAAAAAGTTTGTTGAAGACGCAATTTCTTATGTACATTGATATTTGATAGCAACAAAAGAATTCAGTCAAGGCTATCAAAATTCACGTATTTTGCATAACTAGCAACTTCATCATTGAAAGCAGTCTACTTCTATCTTTGCAAAGGAAAAAGGAAAGCTCTTCTGGTAATGTGATCGTAAAACTCACTAAACGTACAAAACAAGAAACGTATAAGATAAAAATAAATTCAAATTCTTTTCCCTTGAACATGTGCATGAGCCTTTTATGTAAAATAATGACTCGGTGGAAATGTTATTCTATGAATGCCCACTGGGGAACTTTCCCGTTTTTTTTTAGTTTTTGGAATTCCTATCTCCCGTTGGTGCATATACATGCTTACATAATACATAAGAGTATATATATATATTAGAAAATGGACGAATGCCTTTCGAGTCAATGGTTAATCGATAGCTGAAGGGGACATCGAAGTTCTTTAGAAAACTGCATTTTTTTCGCTTAGTTTTCTTAAGAATCTTCGTGTTATGACACCAACATTTATTACTACCCATTATGGAAGATGAAGGGAAAAAATAGTAGTAATAATGTTTTGAATCATAAAGTTTAATGTAGGATATCATTGCTTGTTGCCTTCATATATTCATATTCATTTTTCTTTTGGGTTATTCCAGGGCCCCCGATCGAAGATGAAGCATTAAAGTAAGTGACTCTTTTCATAATTCTGTTTGAGATACTTTAGCAAATTACATTTCAAGAATTCAAAAAGTAAAAATATTATTTTGTGAAATAATATAGATCGTTTCTGGATACATGTAGAAGGAAATCGGAATTCACTCTAGATGTCGATATTATCCAAATATATAGATAGATATCTATAATTTCCTTTCAAAAGTAATGCAATGATTGTAACTTTTAGTTTTGCAGCCATCAGAAAATTGGAATATCTTTGATTATAAAAAACTGGAGCGTTAAATGAAAATCTGTAATTTCAGGTTACAAATTTTTTTTTCGCGTGAAATTAGTATGGGGTGAAGTTTATCATACACGGTGTCCTGTAAGACTTAATTTGGTCTTCATTGCTCACCATTCGTCGTAGAGATATGGTTCTAAAAAATGCTTAAAATGCATTCAGTAATCAATCTGAACCGGTTTCGAGAGATTAAAAACAGTAAAATAATAACAGTTAATTCTCGCAAAATAAAAAAAAATCAGAGTATCTAAATAAATCTAAAAATGTAAAATAGAAAATCTAAAAATTTGTTCTGTCTCCCATCCTGTATTTTTCGATTAGGAAGTTGCTGACCTATCTCTCCTGAAGCCAAGAAAAAATTTCATGTTCATAAGTGCAATATTTGCGGATATATCTAAATTCAAAAATCAGATGGGAAAGAACAGCATAAACTTACGGACAGGCTCCTTTCCTTCATTTATGCTGTTCTCTCCCAATTTTTCTCTGATCTACGAATTCAAATATTTCAGCGAATGTTGCACTCAGAAACACGAACGTTTTTTGTTGGCCTCAGAAAAGAAAGGACAACAACCCCCTAATCGGAAGTTAAATGACAGGAGGGGACATATAAAAATTTAGATATTTTCTTTTATGACACACTGTATTTTTACTCTCGAAACTGGCACAGAATAATTTCGGAACACATTTTGAGCATTTTTAAAATTATAAAACTTTACCTGTACGACAAAAGGGTGGTGAAATAAAGGCCGAATTGTTATTTAAGAGCACCCTGTATATATATGGGTGTATCGGTTAGTTTTCAGTAAAAAAATTATTAATTAGAGTAAATTCGGGAGGAACACGGATTTTTAATACAACCATGGCGAAAATCGCACTACTAGTCCAGGATGGCTAAGAAATGACTCAGGGGTAGGCACTGTTTGCCAATTTCAGTCGATACCCACAGGCCACTATGACATATTTAGGATTTAGGATTTTTAAGCTTACGCAGAGAAGTGCGCGGGAAGACCTTGTCCCCCCCACTCTTTAACGACAGTTTTACATTAAACATGTTTTTTATGTAAAAAAAAAATATCATTTTACAACGAAATATATTTTATATGCTGTTTCAGATAAGTTCTAGTGCGGTATGCAATTCGAATTGCTTTTTGAGGTTAGTTACTCAAATTTGTTCGGGAGGAATTGTTTATCTGTCCTTATCCCCGTGCGCAGAACTTGCGCACACCATTGTCAATTGGGCAAATATGGAAAGTCTTCTTTGCAAAGTCATCAGTTTGAAATTATACTTGATAAGGGTGTTAAAAACAGGTCTAACAGACACGAACGGAATTTCTCTATTTCACTGACAAATCTGTATAGTTTTTCATAAACACACAGAATCATCACGATCGTCGAATAGCATTACTGAACCATTAACCTAATATACAGAACTTTCATCACTTTACACAAATATTTTTTTTTACGCAGCTGATGTGCATACATACTTTCATAATTTGCACGTTTGGTCATATTTGAATGTGATTCTTTTACTAACAAATCCACTTTCCCTATGCTTTGAACTGTATTTCATTTGAGTATGTTAAATCCACGCAATCCATTTGAGATTTTTCCTGCTGCTGTGCCCACTGTTTTCCTCCCTATGGAGCTCCGAATAGGGATACTGTGATTGAAAGTCGGTGTATTATCTTATTTTTACTGATCCCATATGTATTTATAAAAATTGCAGATACGATATTCCTTTGAAGAAAGATTTAGATGATATCACTGACTCCGCAATTGAGAGTCCGGATGTGATACCCAACACGAGTGATCCAGGCGAGTTTTACTCAAGTACCGTGAACTTCTCTTACGCTTTTCTGAGTGATTTTTCGGATGTATTTACTATTATAACCGTCCTAAAGTATCGAAGTGCAAATATAAAAGTTACTTGTAATCATGTTTTCTTCTCATTCTACAGCGAAAGGGGACGACGGCATACTCATAAAGAATGTCGAGGCATTCAGTTTATCAAAAGGAGCTTTAGAATATTCGTATGACTTCGCACATTCGGTACTCGCTGATCATCAGATACAGGTATTTATGGAATGATTTCGAGTATTTATAATGTGACGAGATACGCTCTTTTTCAATTTTCGTGATGCCGGATCAATGGCATATGAATACTCAAAATATAACTAGACATTGAAATATTTGAAAAGGCATTACGCTTAAAGTGAACCGCAATTTACTTTAATCTCTTACTAAGCAATCAAACATATTTAAAAATATTAGTACAAAACTCATCAAATCATTTTAAAAATTTAAACTGTGACTTCAGATATGGCAAAGGAAATAAATTTAAATATAAAAAAGAATATTTTGCATCGCAAAAAAATTTTAAATTATGGATCTTCGAACTTATTGAAATTGACGAATTTGAATTTAAGTTAAAAAACAAAACCAAAATATAGTATAACAAAAAGCCATTAAAAAAGCAATGCACTCATCCCCCATCCTCTGCCCTGGGGGCCCCCAGTGGCAGGAAAATCCTATATTACATTATTATGCTGATACTAAAGTAAATTTTAAAAAAATCGGGCTCACACGATAGTATTAATCCCTTATTATTTATATAGAGTGATGATGATAACATTGAAAGATTCGGTATTGAAGTAACGTTTGACGATGAAGTTTTCGACACAGAAAAGCGCTATATTCAACTCTCATTTCTTGAAAATATAGAAGGTGTTTTGTTAATGAACCGACGAAGTCAGAGGGTTGTTAGTAGGCATTAAGAGGAACAAAATTTGGAATGGAGCATGGTGGGTGTCACAAACTACGTTGAGAGGGTGAGCGCATGCAGGAGTACAGAGGAGCTTAACGTGAGAGTCGCTTTGATGCATTCACCGCACCGCACCGCACCGCACCGCATCGTCCACGAATAAATTCATCACCCCATGCAATTGTTACTCACGGCACATTCCAACGTAGAGGGAAGCGATGTCACTGCTCGCTGTCCATACAATGTGCGGAAGACTGAATTCCAAGGATTGAGATCAGAAAGAAACCTTACATGCCTATGCGGGGAGTCGAACCAACAACCTCACTCATTCCGGGCGACTGTTCTACAATTAAGCTACGGACGACTAACATTTTCTTCACTTAGAGCGTATATGTGTACTCCCTCGATGCCGATTGAGAGAAACGGCACATGTCTCTCTTTATAGTCCCGTTTACATCTAGTACCCTCTTGTTGACGACTTTTTTTCGAATCGTCGGAAAAGAGGAGTAAAGAAAGGCGAGGAAATAATTACACACCCTCTTCTATGATAATTCTTGCTATACATACCCCCTTTCCCACAATACTTTGCGTTTTTCCCTATTGCGGAGTGAAAGAAACCGGATCTATCGTTTGTAACGGGGCTCTTATGTCGCCATCTGGGGGATATTGTTGTTGAAGAACTACTAGCTTAGTCAAAAGACTGTCCATGCGTAGGCCATATACACTCAAAGGAAAGAAAACGTCGGTCTTCTGTAGCTTAAGGGTAGAGCACTAGTCCGGACTGCGAGAGATTGGAGGTCCGATTGCCACGGAACCATGTGAGTATTCTTTGCGAACTTTATCCATCTCCGCTTCGTATCCAATCTTTCATATTTCGTACGTATCGGCATGTTTCGTACACCCGGACATAGAGACTACTTATTTCAATGGAAATGTCCAAAGCCCAATACCATACTACTAAAATCCACCTATGACATCGTAGGTGGACAAATATAAATTGTAGGAATTACTTGGGGAAGTCGACCTACGTATATTCATATTCCAAAAAAAAAAAAAAAAAGTTATGAATTCTCTTGTCGTCCATGCGATTTACTAGACATCTAGATGTTTTTCTGTCTTTATCCATTTATTTATATGTACGTTTTTATACCATTGTTTTCCTGTCATGGGGTTTTTATTTTCGAGAACACCCCCCCCTCCCCCTTCCTCTTTGCCCAATAATATAGGATGAACAAGCGGAAGAGAGGGATTCCGAATTGCGATGCCAAGAGAATTTCCGCCATGTCGTGCCTTCATCTGAGAGATCAGTCGTAGCTATAGATTCCCCGACGGACTACGCGGAACTCGATTTTCAAAAGCGCCTTGGAATGGCGCCATGTACCAAAGCTGTACAGAGGAAGGAATATTCTTCTAGAGCGGAAGATACCCATAACTTCTCTTTTTTACACAGATCGCCACACAGAAGTAAAGTAAGCCATTTTTTTTTGTGTGTGTGCTGTTATTTTTTCGTTATTCCCACGTTTACTGCTAGTTTATTTCGTTATTCATTTTGCTTTTTTTTTAACCCTACACACACACATACACACACAACTTTCGCTATAAGATATAGACTAGAATATCATCTTCTACGGAATTCCACTCGCTCTACTGCCAGGGTAAAAAATGTGAAAGAAACACGCCGCTGTTATTGTTGTGTGTGGTACATTTTTTGTTGTTGATTTGTTTCGGTTTTTTTTCTTCATCATCCACTTGTTTTTATATATAGGAGTCTCTAGAGAATTGTTCTTCCGTGAACAGAACACTGCTTCTGGACCGTGATATCATTGTTCTACTTGGCCATATATACACTCACTTAAAGTCGATATTTGTTGGGTTTTCTGTTATACTAGATGAGTTCCATGAATAACATGAATGACCCAAAACAATGGTTTTTAAAAAAAACAAAATTACAGTTCCATGGAAAGTGCATGAGGAAAAAAAGAATCAGCAGCAATATGATTTTATGCGTCATTTTGGTCCGAGACATTATTGTGTTATATGGTCTAGCAGGGTTCTTGGAATTAGTTTATTTGGCACTAACATTAAAATGATGATAGATGTTCATTACTTTTATTTCATACAATATGTATGTCACGGTGAATGTTATAATACGATAATTATGCATACTTACCAGCCATCTTGGTGAGTTTGAGAAATTTATGAATTTGCCGGCTATTATGCGTAATAACCAAATGTCGTTGGTAAATTTGATAAATACTTGGAATTTATCGCCTTCATTTGTGATTATGCACAGATACCCTATCGTCATTGCTGACTTTCATAAATATGAAAAAAGTCCAAACGAGTCTAGTGTGTGTGGTGAATATATTCGGACCCGATAACAAACTTTACGAACGTCCCCGATGTGATGATGCAATACATGTATGTATTATCAAGTATAGCATATCATATAGTAAAATTTATCATGTTTACCAACGACAGGATTCTCGGGTATTATGCATAATCACCAGAAAAGTGATTAATTTATGAAATTAATCAAACATACAAAAATAATAAGCGATTATACATAATTACTGGATATTATGCATCGACACATTTATCATAACATAAACATATACATGGGATAGACAAACTTATATACCTGCCTCTTGGTATAACTTTTATAATGATGAAATTATCAGTATGAAAATTCAATCACTTATCTTCACTTCAAGATAAGAAAGATAGATAACTGCACCAGCGGAAACACGAAACACGCACAACTCTGCCAACATGAATACGTTAGGGGGCCAAACATACACTCAAAACCCACGTTCCGGCATTTACAAATTCGTTGGAAATTCGGCAGCGAAATGTGTACAATGTGCATGTACAGTTAAAAAAGTAGTAGTAGTTATGAGTGGTTTTAAAATTGCAGCTCGTCTATAAATACCCTTGGCTTTGGTGATTTTTACTGTTTTTGGTGCTGATAAGTTTTATGAGCGATGCATTTTCAATTCAGCAACCGCTTTCCTAGCTTTAGTATTCTTATTTTTCCACATAATTCCAGGCATAATGTCCATATGTATTTAACATTACACACATATTTCCGTCGACGCAGGGGTTTCTTAGATGCGGGTTTGCGGGTTCTTCCGATCATAACCCACTGTTGTAAGTTCTGCAACTGTGCCTCAAGGAACCCCAAAAATCCTAGACACCTTAATAAAGGTAAACGGAGTGGTACAATATTTACATGTGTATAAAGATTTGTCCGGTGATGCAACCTATTAGAGAGTCTTGCTACTATTTTTACCAAATCGTGATTACATCAGCTGGAGTGTTGTTTGCCTGGCTGCGGTGTCATTTGAAATTTAGAACGCCTTTCTCAAGTTCTCCTAGCGGAAAACACTTTCATTTCGATAACCCACTACCAAATAGCTCCAGTAGTGGTCTTAAGATTGAATTTCAATTATCGTTATTTCACCTTCACACCGAAATTTTAAATTTGTGAGTATTTAAATAAAATTTATTTGTATCGTGCTGATTGAATTTTAGGCGTATGTATTCTTGTTTATGCCGAGTTGATACCTTTAACATGGTAAAAAGCTGTGCTGTAACGGAAATTTCATTAAAAATTCTATTTAACCATTGATTTATTTCAAATTTTTTACAAATTTTCATACTCTATGTGCTATTCAATGCTGGTAAAAAAATTTTACGTATCTTGGATACTTGAAGTTTTTTTAAATTTTGAAAAACCTGCATTAAAATCAGTTTGCGTGCATGTAAAAATATCATGATATCCATGCAATTAAATTGAAAATTGATTCAAAATAAAGGAGACTTCAATTCATGAAATGAAGCAAAAGCTTGAGATTTCATTGGCTCAATCTAAAATTTTGAAACTTAAGAAAAAATTAAATTTAAAATATGATTTCAAATAGGATTGATTCGATCAAATCTCAACCTTTTTTTCCGTTCCGTTGAATGAATGATTCCCTTTATTTTCAAAAGTATTTTATTCAATTACATCGATGTCATGATATTTTATCATGCCCAAAAGCGGTTTTAAATGCATTTGTTTAAAAATTCACAAAATACTAAGTCTCTAAAATATGTAAAATTTTATACCAGAATAGAATAGCACATAAAATCAAGAACACGTGTAAAAACTTTGAAATAAATCAATGGTTAAAGTTTTTTTTTTTAAATGATATTTCTATTAAAGCAGAGTTTTCCACCATGCCAAAGCCCCTTTGACATTTCTATGAATTTAAAAGTTATGGTTGTTGTTGTTGTTTTTTTTGGTGTATTACACGCAAACATTGACAAACCTTATTTCTTAGGAAAGTCTCAGCATTCCAGAAACAACGACGGAAACAACTCCACTGTGATTACAAACTCTTTTTTTTTTCCTTTACCTGAATAACATCATGATTCCGAGAACTCTCTTAATATGAATTGTGTAAACAAAAAAAAGAACTTTTATACGAAGAGAAGAACTGGAGCTTGAAAGAAGAGAGTTTTCATGGTCTTTTTTTATTTATTTCTACTCTATCTCGGATGTTTTACTTTGCGTGAAACGATCAACAGTTTACTCAGTTTTAAATGGAAGAAAATATTTTTACAAGTGTTGAGAGTATTGCCTATCAACAAACACTGGGAAAGAAAATGGTTGGAAGGAAGTTGAAGACAGTGAAATGCGTCCGAATTCCCCTGTCTGGTGAGACATCTTTGTTTACATCCTCCGTAAATATGTTGTTTTATCTTTTTAGTCCTATTCTATGCGCACAAATGAACTTGAATTTATATTTTTGAAATTAAGCCGCGGTTGGATGAATTATTCGCTCTTTTCCACAAAATGCAATTAAAAGTTGGTAATTTGCATTAGGTATGCACATAAATAGCAAATTCCGTTGCATCAGGGAATATGTTCAATAGTTTATAGTTACCTTAGTTGCTTTACCGGTAAACTCAAAACGTTTTTTCTTGTAGAATCACAGGATTAAATGTGTAGGTTGATTGAATCTGGCTGTATTTTCGTTGTCTGCATACAATATCCAAATTCCTAGATTACAACAAATAAAACATAAATGTTATAGTTATGTGCAAACTTTACTAGCTGGAATCATCGCGGCAGATACATGATTCGTTTCGGTCATTGAGATGTCAATGACCGAATGATTTTGTTTTTAATCAACAGTAATGTTGTTGTTGATTAAAAACAAAATCATTCGTTTCGTATGTCCTCATTCGACAACTTTCGGTGTGATTTATCGGTAAGTATGTATTTCCCAAATCGAGCTTGTAAGTTTATTTAAAAATATAAAAAAACGCTTCTTTTCTCTTTAATTTTTTTTCAGTGGTTTTCCCCCATTTTATCCATGCCGCCCGTAAGTGATGCGCGCAGCACATGGTACTTCATTATAAAAATTGAAATACATAAAAATAAATGTGAAGAAGATAAAAGCATTAAGAAACACCATCAGTTTTGCAATGTTGACTTTTTTTGAACATGTACCATATTCCGTCCCCCTGCTTTGACCGACATGCCGCGGATCATCGAAGTATGCCTGGAGTACCCGTGTTTGTCGTGCGATATCTCCCAAGAATATTAGACTTACATACTGATACGTTCAAAGAGTTCCGAAAGTTATTTTAGTACGGAAGAATCATTACGAATATAACCTGTTTCTTTGGTGGTTTTTTTTTTCCCCGAAGTAAACTGTCCTGTGTAATTATGCATTTAGTGGTTTTATGCACAAGTGTAGTTTTTTGTCACATCCTCCGGTGCCTCCGTCGCTGCACTTCTTTTTTGGAAACTGAGAATCACTTCCCCAATTGAGCAAATTATTCATTCGGGGAAAAAAATCAGTCCTTAAATGTCTGCTGAAACGGGAAAACGCAATGGTGCTGCTCCATTGCCATCGTCTCACAGATTTCTCCTGGTGTCTGCTCACCTGTAAAAACATTTCCATGCTTCCACAACCGGATTATTCCCCTGATCTCTCCCTATTGTCTTTTTCTTTTTCCTCTAGCAAATAATTTGCTTAAGAAATGAAGGCACTGGAGGATGTGGGAAAAAAAAGTTGCCATCCACATTTACATGTACTGTGTTACCCCGAAAATAAGCCCTAGCGTTATTTTTCACGATTCTCCTTACATAAGCCTTACACCGAAAATTAGCCCTAGTTAAAATCGTCCATCAGACGCATTTAGTACGTCGTTGCAACACACGACAGATGTATTGGACCATAAAAAAATGATGAATTTTTTGTAATTTATTATCAAACAAAAATGTTAATGAAATATTTCATTAACTTCTTCGTTAACGAAATATTTCATTTTTTTGGCTACACAATACAGTTGTCATAGGTAAACAACGTGGTTTTTCAGGATGCTCCGAACATAAGCCCTACCCCGCAAATAAGCCCTACCGCATTTTTGGAGCAAAAAATAATATAAGATTGGGTCTTATTTTCGGGGAAAAACGGTATTTTGAACGCATTTGAAAGTAGTAGTATATGGAAAAATATTCAAGTCTATTGTTTTATAACTTTGGTCCCCCAACGGAAATATATTTTCCTTCTACGAAATATATTTCTGCGTACAGTAACGAGCACACTAACATAGTTCTTGAAATTCTTATGCCCAGACTATTCTTATCCTGATCTATAAATTCTTCAATATTCTTAAATGCGGAGATAGATAAATCAAAATAAAAAGTGAATAACATGTTTTCTAATCGTCAGCCATAACTTTCAGTAGTATAAATTCATGGATGCGATATTATGATATCCAACTGAAATTGAAATTAATTAAATTTCATGATAAAAGGACAAGCCATTAGTTCTGCAAACAACGTAATGGTTATTTGAATTATTTATCCGTGAAATACACCTTTGTATCAGTTCAAGATGAAATACAGAAAACAACGAAAGTAAATTTATATATTTGTCCATGAAAGAAGAGACTCAAGATCAATATGCAAGGCAAATGTCTGCAACTGAAATCATAACGAATGAATAGTATCAGAAGCGGCTTTGAATACATACAGAATAAGTCTTTTGCGTGAAAACTGCCATGTTGAAAAATCATGCATCACGTAGAAAAACAGGAAAAAGAAACGTGCTGTGAATATCAAAAAATTCCAAATCTGCCCTTTTCATTCACAGTGAAAAAAAAGAAATTCCCGTATCCAAGACATGATACCAAAAGCGAAAATTTAAATAAACACGTGCGATTCCATCTTCGAGATCATAATCTTTATGAAGAATCAAGGAAAATATTTTCCGCGCTCACACACATTATTACCCCCGAATTATATTTCTATTAAATATATGAATAAATACGTTTTAAACATACATTGAAACATTTTTTATGCATTTTATTCACAGGAGAGCCGCGCTGTTTGCTTATTAAACAGGAATCATTTGTGTACCTACAACTGACGACGAATGATGATGTTTCGACGTGGACTCGATACTCCTTCTTCGTACTACATTTGTGCCTTCAATTGCCAAGATCTTCATATTCCGTGTAATGTACATCGTAACATGTAAATTAAATCGCGACGTTGTGTTCATATTTAGACAATATCTGTATAGTCTCGATACTAACTGTTATCTGTCCATATCTCGGTTATGCTTAGCTCAAATTCACGTTATTGTCCAAATGTCACGTTATGTTTTGCAAATTTCATAAATTGTGATGTTGATGTGTGCTGTCTTGTGTGTGTTCATGAGCTGACTTATTTCCATTCCCATCTCATGATCCACCAGCATGTTTACTGGAACGTTTCTGTTATGGTCTCATTTTGATTATGAATTGCAATCACAGTCTTGGATATCCACTATATATGAATAGATAGACATAAAATAGCACTCTAATACTGCTGTCTAAGCGAAATTCCCAATAAACAATACACGTCGAGAATCGGACGTTCAGTTCTGCAAGATACCCCAATGAAAATAGATACCGTATTTTTTCTGCCGATTATACGTTAATAAAAAAAAAATCTCAGTAAATACAGTCAATCTCAAACGTTTAGGCAATGCACTTTTCTTAAAACAGCAAGAAAAATTAGATGACTTCGTTCAGATTTTATGTTTTCATGAATAATAGGCCTACAAGAAGAATTTCTACATTAATGGAAAAAAAATTTCTACGAAAGAACATTTAGGATATTTATAGTATCTCGAAAATGCAAAACATTTCTGTCTCAAAAGTTTAGAGAAAATCCAGATTTACAAAAATTGCGAGGCTTTTGATAGCTAATAGACGTTTCACTTTTTTTCCTAACAACCTCAAACACACTATCTTCCATGGATCTATTTAAATTTTGTGAGGGTTTCAATATCAAAACTGTATCATGCTTCCTCGATAGAGCTCTTCAAGTCATCAACAGTCGAACACTGTTTTTTGTTTGCAAACACATTTATTGTAAGTATGCTCCATGCATTTCTAATAGGATTCAAGTGAGGAATCATCGATGGCCAGTCTATATAAAACCGTCCGCGATTAAAGAGGTTTTTTTTTGTTACAGCAGATCTTTGAGTAGGCAGGTTATAATGTGAAGTTTGGTCCTCCTAAATCTTCTCCAATGAATAGCAAAATGTTCTCGAGTATCTCCTTTAAGCATCAGAGTTTCGACAACCAATTTCCAAAAGTTGTGGAGGCCTGCCCATTAGAAGCAAATACTGCCATTATCGAAGCTCCACCTTACTGTCTGCTAAAAACATTCGTCCGGAACATGCGAGTTCAATTTTTTTTGCACCACTAAATATGATACCGAGCATAAATATGATACCCCGTAAAACATTTATGATTTCGTGCCCATTTCAGTCTATCTTCTCCACCTCTCTTTGGTGCTTTCTCGTGACAGGTGATTCCCGAACTCTCCTCTATGAATGAAATTCAAGCTTCTCTGATCTGTCTATTAACAATATCTGTTGAAATTTTTACTCCAGGATCTTTCGTAATTGCACGGAGTCATTTTTTTTGTGTTGAAGCCAATCTTCCAATGGGTTTTCCTTTCGCGTAAACTTGTACTGTGTTGACTACCACAACCAGACTTTGGCTTTTGGGACACACGTTGGGTCAATATACGCCAGGCACTTTATTTCCACCTGCTCAAAACAATAGTAATGCCTTTTACAGCCTTTATTTTTGCTTTCAGAATTTGCGACTACTTCGGCAATTTTATTTATTTATTTTTAATGAAAGCCAATCCAATAGCTATCCATTTTTATACTACTACGTATCTGATGCACCATATTGACTCAATCTTCGAAATTTGCATGCAATCGAAAGTTCGTCTAAAAGCTTTTGAGACAACAAGATCCGAAAACTTATTTTTCTCGACAGTGACCGAAGCTTAAAGTAGATTTTCGCATTCTGATTACAGACAAAAAAACATCAAAATTTGAAACGGTATCTGGCGTAGTAAAAAAATCGAAATAGATGATGTTGATGAACCTTGCTTATAACATCGATGAAGCATAACGACGTGTTGTATGGACACTAACGGAGTTTTTTTAAACAAATTAATGGAATTAAATCTCAGCACTTTGAAAGAATGTTCATCTGTTGTTCCATCGATACGAAACGATGAAAAAATATTCTTATTACATGATTGGAAATTCGACTTTGTTATTGGTATCATCTGTATACGGGGATTTCCCCATTCTACCGAATTTTTACAAAAATAACTTACCCGTTTTTCAAGTTAAATTTATTTAAAAAATTTAAAACTTTTAAGGAGTGGCATATGACGTTAGACAATAGGGGAAAATATCTTACAAATTTAGATTTTTTTTGACGCAAGGACCAATGAGTTCAACCTGCGCCAAAACCAATGACTAATCAAAGAAGGAAAACTATAATTTGTCATTAAAACAAATCAAGAATATTTTAGCCTTCAATAATATTTTAGAATATTCCTGACAGAAATATAGAACTCTGAATAGAACTCTGAAATTTTAACAATTCGGGGGGGGGGGCAAACTTCTCCACATATCAATATCATGATTATTGATCATTATATGAATACGAAAGTGATACGAAAAGTTGTTTTAGTGACAGTATACATTCAATAACTGCATGAAAACGAGCATTTTAAGCTATAATATATATATTTTTTTTAATATTCCGATTTCACGCATGAATATTCAGAATGTAGGGGCCAAAAATGAATAATAAAATGAAATTGCGAGGCAAAAATTGAAGCTACAGTTCAAAGCACCTTCGCATATTTCAAAGGTAACAGCTTTTGCAATCGATCCGTCCAGAATAGCAAATGAGGCACTGAGAAAAAGGCGGAATGGAGAATAAACTCAAATGGGCAAAAAGCCGCGCATTTTTATGCAGAAGTCATGGATGGTTATATTCGAAGCGACGCGAAACGATGTCTTGAAAAGAAGAGAGTGAAAAAAACAAGAAAAAGAAAATGTAAGTAAGCGAAAAAAAAATGAAAAAAAAATGAAAAAAAGAAAAAAACACTATAAGAGTTGATTCGATCCCGAATATGAGGCAGTGGATTTCGATTTTGAAGACGTACTTTTCTTAACGCGCAGCTGCTACGAAATTTTTTAGCAATAGCCGAGGAAATGTGCGACCTATGGAAAAAAAAAAGTGTTGCCGAAAAAAATACTAACTTAGATGGAACTATAAAATTTAGTTAAATTGCATTCCAAAAAGAAATCCACTTAAATTTCTCTATTGCAATGAACATTACTACAAATCTCCTATTTAAATGGAAACGGAAAGAATTTCCTAAATTATTACCGAATGTATTACCATTAGAGAAACGTGTGAGATATTTTTCCTCATTCACAATTTTTTATTTTGGATTTTGATCCATTTTTTTCAAATATTCACTAATGCATGGAATTACGTCACAGGAGATTCAAAATACTTATCGGATGAGGTGAATGTATTTGAAGATTTAAAAATTGAATCTTCTCTCAGCTTTCTTAAAAGATCTAGAAAGGTTTTTATGACTCGTTTTGTATTATTGATTCTTTTTCGAAGATAATATGGAAATATATAAGATTAGATCAAATGGAACGGTTGTTATAATTTGATTTATTTCTTTATATTAGTGTGTTGAAACTTCGAGTAAAAGTAGAACGGCGTGGAAAGAAGACAACCCCCCCCCCTCCCCTACTGTGGAATGGACTTGGAAGTCGCACGGAATTGCTTGATATATGTTGGCGGTCAGCCGTCAGTATCGTCCAACAGGTCATCGGTTGTTTTTGTTTTTTTCATATGCGTCTGCGGAATGTTTGCGAGCAAAGAAGAGCAACATGGTATTATTGGTTTTTAGTGGCAGAGGAAGTTAGAGTTCACGAAATGCATCGGCGAACGAAGGCTGTGTACTATGAACATACACTGTCATTGACTCGTGTGCAGGACTGACTCAAGGGTTTCCACTGCGCACTCACCTTCATGTAGTGAGTTTCTCTGGAATGATGGCATGAATGGAACCGAAACGCACTCCCACGTTCTTGCTGATGTCACTTATTTTGCGTCGTCTGTTTGGTTGGTATTCTGGTCGGCGTCTTTCACCAAACGGTCCGTGATGAGGAGGTGACTTTGAACAAGTCGCATTTCATCATTCACGTGAGGAAACGCTTATGCCAGTGCTGCACACTGATTACTGAAAGCGTCTGTTCACCATATATTGCTTTCATTCGCAGATGCACTTCACGAACCAAAACTCCTTCTGCTACTAATGCACGAATAACACCACGTTGCTGCTCTTTATTCACAAACATTTTGCAGACGCAGATGAAAAAAGCAACGCATTGACTGTTTGACGATACAATAGGCCGACCGCCAGCACATATCGCGTAATTCCGCGCGACTGCCTAGGGCAATTCCATTCTGCAGTACGGTTGTCCTCCTTAACCCTCCCGCTCTACCTGCAATCAACGTTTCGCCATATCCATACAAAAACAAGCCAAATTATAACAAGCATTCCATTTTCATTTGATCCACACTTATATTAATAAAAAATCATTTTTATTTATTATTTGTGACAATCGGTAACAACCTTATGACTCATCTAGAATGAATTAGAATTTGTGAAAACAAATTAGACCTAATTGAGGCATTTTCATGCCTAAAATGTTAAATAATAAAATTTGCAATAATGACCAAAATGTTTAGATATTTATATTTGAATTGAAAATAATATATTTTTCTCTTTCTCCACATTCCACGCACTGAAATTATTTTTCTCTCCACTTTTTCCATATTGATCAGTATACATATTAGGGTAGATCGAAAATTATAGGAAAAAAAAATTTCGAAATTACTTTTGCCGTGGGATGGGAAAGTTGCATCTTGAGTGTATTAGTTTGCATAATTTATTTATTGAAATCAATTCATATTTTTTGGTGGCCCAAGGGCCCCAAAAATAGTAAAAAATTCACACTTTTGTGAAAATGTATTAAAAGTTGTAAATTAGTGAAAATATTTATAAATTTTGCAGTGTATTCAGGTATAAAAGGATAAACTTATAATAATAATTTTATAATAATACTTGAAGCATAAATTTAAAAATTAAAGCAATAAATCGTAAAACTTATAAAAAAATTGAACTTATATAATGGCTTTTTCAATTCTATTAATTTGAAGATTTACATATTTCTAAATGTTGTAATGCTTTTTCCTATTAAAATGTTTGATATGGCTTCTTGATCTTATCCTATACAATATGAAGCCGTGTCTATTCTTCACACACATTTTCCGACGCCTCAGACACTAGGCGAATGCATCTTTCAACTGATTGGGTATGGTATGAATATTTTCACCATTCCTTCCAACTTTTACCATGGCTTTCAACTTTTACTAAATTTTAACATTTAATAATGAACAATAAACAATTTTTCATTATCTTTCTATGCTATTTACCTGTGAAATCGGTCATTTAACTCATTTTTTTAAATTCAAAATTTGCATAAAAATCGATTTTTGACAAATATTTAAGTGTTTTGGGAAACGGAAGTAATTAATTGAAGTTGAAAAAAAATTGCATTTATATGGTAGTATGCTTAAAAGACAAAATTTTCACCCCACGCCAATTCTTTTATCCACATTTTGATTTTTCGATCCACTCTAATATGTATACTGTACATAAAAATAACCTGAAATTGGCATTTACTGGAAATCTAATTTTCAAAAAAAAATTTCGAATTGAATCAGAACTAGTAAAAAAATTGTTTTTGAATTTAATATATTTTTAAAAAATTCTTCAAACCAGCTGAACATAGCTTTTAAATATATATTTATTTTATTATTTATTCCTAGTTTATTTTGAGCTTTGCAATATTTTGTGTCATTAGCATCGGCATGCAGATATAAAATCCCCATTAGTCACAGCAAGAAGTTAAATTGAGTGTAACGATTGAATCTTTTAGTTTCCATCTTTTCCCTTTCCTATTTTTGTTTCTTTTCCGGATATTTCTGCTGATATAAGGAAAGAACTTTAAAGAGTTTAGTGAAGAAAATACGTGTAAGATTTAATCTTAGTTCAGTCACGTTATGACTCGTCAGTCCATTTATTTCCATGTGTAGCCTATACTTTTTCTTTCTAACCCGTATATTTTGTATCTAAAAAGCTATAAAAATAACAAACGTTTCCATATTCATTTCGAAGCTCGTTTTAAGACGAGTTCCTTTCTAACGTATTAAATATTTCTCATATTTGTCGTAATGAAATTGCAGTTTTCTCTGCTGATACGATTGATCATTTTTGTCACACCAGGATCAATATCTGAAAGAGTTGACTAATTAGACTGGGGCCAATAATTCATTGCGAATTCCAAACGGCAGCCTTTTTTTTATACTCACTTATAGGTTGGTGTGCTAACACGTTCGGACTCCCTACGCTAGCAATGTTTTTGTGTGGTCATATTGCCGTTTCTGTTGTACCCCTGGGTCCGGAAAGTTTCTGACAAGAATGAACCGGGTTTCGAACTTGCGATACCTCTAAACGTCTTTGCGTACTTTACGTGAGTATCTTATCGACCTGGGCTATTACTCCCGTGTTAATAGGGAATCCGGGGTTGCAAGGTGTTTTTTTTTTGTTATTTAAAATTAAAAAAATATATATATGTTTTAATTAGTAAAATTTTAGCTGTTTTTTTTCTGCTTTTGTTCCTGTAGTTTAAACTGCAATCGCAGGTTGAAGGTTTAGCGATCGACGCGGATTGGATAAAATCCTCAATTTAACCAATCCATTTCGATCTTAATCGTTTCACATGCGATTGTAGTTTAAATTATGTTGGTGAATACGGCCGTTACATTCTTTTAACCGTTTAAACGCCGAACTATAAAGGATTTACATCTTATTTTGAAATTTGAGATTTTGGATTCTTTGACACATGCCTCTATTCATAAATTCATTTTAAAATCTCAAGGTTTTTTTTTTCTTAAACGTTGTTCCATAACGTTGGTGAAAGGATTAGCGATCGACGCGATTGGTTAAAATCTTGAATTTAACCAATCCGTCTCCATCTTCAATCTTTTCACCTGCGATTGTAGTTTAAACGCTGTCGGTGAATACGGCCGTAAATAGAGCATTCGTGCTTTGGGAGAGGTCAAGTCCGAAACTTGTGCTACCTGTAAATTATACTTGCATGACGATATTTCTAGAGTATCGTTATATCTAGAGCAATTCTTTTCTCCATAGCACCAATTCGAAACACGTACTTGTTTTATTTATCCAAATAAAATATTTACCAATAATCGCGATTTATTTCCAATGTCCGTGATAAGATGGAAACACTTGATAAACCTTTTTTTTCTCACTTTTTCCTAAAACATTGAATGTTTATCTTGGTCAACAGCAGACCGTCCTTATAATGTAGGCGTAAAATAATGTCCATCAGGTGATCTGACTTCTATTCAATTTACAACAGAGCTTTGCTTAAATATCCACATTCTCCTTTATTTTTAGGAAACATATAACTTTTAACTTATTTGAAATTCTGAATTAAAAAATGTGTGCGCCCGACCCATTTCTCGTAATTTTTTGAGCATAATCTTACACGACGTAGCGTTTTCAAAGAATTGCTAGACAACTTCTGCTTTCATTTATTAATTTTGAGATACGTCTATGCCTTCCGAGATGTTTGTCCATTACATCAACGCACCCTCCTCCCCCCCCCCCCCCATTCCTTCATTTTTTTCAAGATTTGAGGCTGCTGTACGTCGATTTACCTATTATTTGAGAGTATCTCTATCCTTTTAAGTAGCCCAATGGTTCATGAATGTAATAGTTCGATGCAATACAACTGCCACCACAGCCCAGAAAAATGCATGTACCGAACCATTGGGTTGACAGTCTCTTTTGAATCATCTTGAAGCACAAGCTTCAAGAAGTTTTCGCACTTCATCTTCAACATAAAAAAAATACAGTTGAACCCCGATGTAACGGGACTATTTGTCTCGCAGATTTCTGGCATTATATCGAGTCGGGAATTAACGTGTGTAATCCCTATACATATATGGAAGATTTGTTCCCTGGAAAAGTGTGGTGCTCAAGAGAGAGGTTGGCACTAAATTGTGGAGGGTCGTCACAACAAGGTTTGTCAGTATATCAAGCATTCTGCATACATCAGCTGCTGATGTTGTCACCAAGTCATTCTTTAAAATGTTTTCTTCATCCATGTCCCAGGTTCAAACCCGTGAAAGAATATAGATAAGATATTTTCTCTAACAAGCTTGAGGTAACCACAGACTGATGGCACCTTCGTATCCATCCCAACTCACTAATGGCCGTAATTTCTATATAACGATATGACCAGAGTTGGTGTTTGGTAAAGTAGGTTCACCAGCAAATAATTAATGGCATATGTCTCACTTTGACTGATAAGTAAGCACTACTCGAAGAGTGTATAGGGGAAAGAAAACCACATCCAATGTGAACAATCCAGCACCAAACAGCCCATTCTTCTCTTGATCTGAAACATCACCCAAAATTTGCTCCTCTGCACACGATAACTTCCGATTAATAAACGACAGTTGAAACAAGAACATCGAAGCAGCCCAATACACATCAGGTACTATTCAGGATACTTTAAGAGCAGTTATGACCCAGGCTCTGTCCCTTAGGGGATATAAGCCACTTAATCCATTAGTCAGGATACTGGCCGATGTCCCATAAATACATTTTTGAATGCCTGTAGCATGTTCCTGTGTAGCATCACACAGAAAATAATTGATCACCTTGGATTTATTGTGGGAGAGAGACACAAAATAATTTTACATTTAATTCAAAATTGAAATTTTGGCAAATTTTATCCGAAATGCGAAAAGAAAATATCTTAAAAATATCAATTTCCAATATTCTGTCAAAAAGTTTATAACTTAAAGTTTCAAAATTTTTGAAAAAATTTTAAATTAAACTTTTGAATTAAACAATAATTCTGAAAAAAAAAGTGAACTAATTTTGATCAGATGCACCGCAAATAAAAACGATGCTACTTTGATGATACATTAGCGGTTAAATGTTGAAATTCCTGAAAACTTTGGCCTAAAGGAAGGAAACTTCAGAGAAGTAAAGAAAAACTTTTAACACCAAAAGTTACATTTCAAAAGTTCTGGGCCGAGTTTATAATATTACTTTGTTACTTATAATATTAGACGTATAAGAGTTCGACTTATCACGAAATTCCTACAATTTGTACAAAGTTAAATGATTCGTTGAAACAGAAATTGTGAAAGTAAAATTCAAAGAATATATGAGAAAAATTTACACTCAGAAACATGCATAAAAATTATTAAATACACGTAACCGGACGACTACAGACAATGAAAGAAAAATAATTTTTTTTCTTAACACCGACAACTGTTTCGGCACTCATGGTGCCGTTTTCTAGGAGCAAACAAAAGCGCTCCTACCATGGAGTGGAAACGTGGCCAGAATGAGTGAATATCTGCGGAGTCGAGTTGTTTTCCAGTTCTGTTTTCCATTTCCACCGTTGAATTCCTTGCCTTTTGTTGAAAGTGACGTAATAAAATGAGTCTGGCTCTTTCAAATATAATTCACGTGTTTTTCCTCGAATATAAATTATGGTAAGGTAACGGGATAGATATTGCTGATTTGTTAACATATTTACAAATTGTTCTGTCAAAAAAGACACAACAGAGGTACCTCAGGTGGATAAAAAGAAGGGGGGCGATAGGGCTATCCTCCCTTTCAGTTTAAAAAAATGTATTATTGGCATAAGTGGATGGTGGAGGTGGCAGCCCCCCCCCCCGTTCAATATGCATACTTTCGGTGATTCGCACTCCCACCTCGGAGAGCTTATATCCACTTTTGATAGGTATCTTCAAAACAATATAAAAGAGAAGAGGATTTAGTTTTTATTTTAGCTGAAGGAAAACTGAATCTTATATCATCGATAAAGATTCAGAAAAAACTATGATGAGTTTGTAGAAGTCTTTTTTTAAGACTTATCAAGGTATACTTATCGCAATTTATTCACCGCAATTCTTTTTTTTTCTTCACAAATCTACGTAGCCTCTCACAAATCCACCATAGCTTTTATAAATCGCTCACAACTTTTCACAAATCCTCTCCAGCATTTCACAAATCCACTCCAGCTTTTCACAAATCCACTCCAGCTTTGTACAAATCCACTATAGCTTTCATAGATTTACTACGGCTCTTTCCAAACCTATCATGGCTTTTTGCGAATGACTTTTTATATAACCATTTTATAAATAATTTGTTTAAACTATCCAAATGCTTGAATTCACTCAGCATTAAAATCCTCACATTTGACCTCTCCAACATTTTATTCTAAATGAAAATTGAAAATGTGACATAACTATATTTCCGGAACTTCGAAATTTTACAATAACACATTGACATATAATAATAATAAAAAATTCCTCTTTTAAAAATGAAGGGGGAAATGGATATATAAACTCCACACCGAATGTTAATCAAAACACCATATTACTGAAAAAAACACTCTCAACCATTCTGACTCAAAAATTCACAATTACTTGATTTTCCTAAATACGAATTTATCGTTTTAACAGTTCATTACGAAACGAAAATCCTGGCTGGGTATTAATTCTAATTTTATCCACCTTCAAGAAACGCAAAGCATCAAAACATTTTCCAACCCACTAACAAGATATTCACCAAGGAAAAGAGTTCTCCAAGTTCGGTAATTGTGTTGGTCACGCAATCACTGCGGGAATTTTCTCTTTTCGGTTATTTTCGTTATTCTACTCGAACGCAATGCATACATATAGTTTTTTTTTTTTACACGTCCATTTCCTGATGACCAAATGAATGCGTCAAAGCGGAAGAAAAAGGGAACGGGAGAATATTTTTTTCATGCCTTTACATCGACATTTTCACGGGTCTACAGAGGAGAAGAAAATAGACTAGAAAATCACATATTCACGTACAGAATACTTCACTCTATATCAATGGATCTTAAGTGGGATGGTGCACGATCTTGTCCTTCCATGCTTTCCTATGGGAAAAATCTCCTTCCTTTAAGGAATATTTAAAATTTTTCTATTCACTTTAAGCGCTCAATTTTTTTTCTCTCAAATACTATGGATACTTTTATATAATTTAACATGAGCATTTACGATTTTAATTGTTATTTATTTTTTCTCGAATTTTTACTTGAACAGCATGAAGCATTTTCAAAAATCAATCACCAAAATTTACCCTTATTTTGTGCCATAATTTTTTTTTTTAATGATTTTAATAAAAATCCTCGAGTTGAAGTATGTAACACTATATATTAATGAGAGAGATACAAAGTTTCAGGACATTGGAATGAATGGTGTTCTAAATAAGTGTTCTTTATCTAACAAAAAACCTAGTTTTGAGAAAAGGGCATGTTAGTGGGGGAACATTAGCATACATTATATAATGCCTGCCAGCAGTTTATATATTAAAATAATTTTAAAATATTTCTAGTACAGGGTAGAAGAAAAACTTAACACAGTTAGGTGTGGAAAAGAATGTAATACAGTTGATAGTATTTGAAAATTGAAAAATCTGTTTTTTGGATAATTTGCCTCTACCAACCCCTTTAACATTTTTTTTCTCGCCGCACCCTTAGCACAATATGATTTACCTTCTCACACGCACCCCCAGGATAATATGTGTTTTTTTTTTATTTTTTGGGAATTTTAAATTCTTGAATTAATTACATAATTAATCATTAATAAATGTTTCATAAATTATTTCAAATATTATTATTATTTTGTTTTTGGAAATGGTTAGAAGTAGTGTTGGCTATTCTTTGGCTTCTTTTTTGAAATTGATTCGAAAACTATACTAAACAAATGCAAACACTTTTTTGTACACAGAAAAATAAATATGTACAGGTTTGTTATAAATAGAATGAGACTACTAAGACGTACGCAGCGCCCATTCTGATAAAACTTAGTATATAGGATATATGTAACCAAAACCGCTGAAGCTATAAATATGAAATAGGCAGTATTTTTTCATTGTAATGTAGAGGCTCACTGAGAAAATACTTTTTTTTTTAAATTCAACCCATAAGGGGGAAGGGGTGGCTCAAAGGTCATTATATGGAGTAATCATCACTGATCCGAAATCACTGAAGCCATAAATATGGGGGGGGGAATTTTCAGAGGGGTTCAAATGTTATATGGGGAAATCATCGACAAATAATTTTCAGATCACCAAATCCATGCGAGCGAAACCGCGGGTAACAACTAATAATTTCATACGTAAAAATAGAAAAGTTAAAATTGATAGGAATGTCCATTTTTTATTATCCGATCCTGTCCGTGTAAAGTCACTGATAACTTTTAAGTTCATTAACATGAGATGTTGAAGTGATAATGTGGAATTCACTTGATTAAACACGTTCAAATTTAATTTTTGTAATTGCATTAAATGTACCGGGAATGACGCATGCTTTTAATGTAATCGATTTTTTTAATGGATTACGTGTCTCAGAAAAAGTGTTCGATAATAATAATATCAAAATAAATTTCGCGCTTTTTTTTCTAGCGTGAGATATTTGGAGTATTTAATGAGAAAATTATTCATTTTTTTTAACATATTTAAAGTACAAGGTGATTATAATTAAAGTCCCCGTGCTCTGAGAAGTTTATTCTCGAAAAATGCTTATCCGAATGCAGCCAAATTTGCAGGATATCTTAATGAACCATGAGAGAGAGATTTATGAAATAACAAAAATATAAAATATAGTTCACTTTTCGACCAACAGGTGAAGAAGTGAAGCCTTTTCATTGAATTTTCTATTTTCCATGGACCATATGGCGTTTATACCAAGTTTAAATGAAATACGTTGACCAGAACTGACGCTATATCGAGGTCTGAGTAGTTTCAGTATAAATGTACTGCTCCACAAATATAGCAACCGTCAGTATAGCGATACTACTCTGACCTATGTGGCGCCCGTTCTGGACATCATATTCCATTGAAAATTGGTATATATGCTATATGTTACATCGGGGAAAGAAATATTGAATGAAAAAGCTCTACTTTTTCACCTGGTGGTCGAAAATCTAACTATTTTCTTTTATATTTCATACCATTCTCCCATGCTCTCATTAACAACATATCCTAACAATATGGCTGTATTCGGATGAGCAGTTTTTTGAGAAAAACTACTCAGAATACGGGAACTTTAATTATGATCACCCTGCACATTACTGAGTAATGTGAAATCCATAAGAATCCATGTATCGCCACACGCACACAACTTCCAGGAAATAGTAGTGAAGTCTTTAACTGAACGAATCGTTTCAGCATCGCAGGATCAATACAGTGGATCACGATTATAACGTTTACACTTAGAACGTTTCCCGCTTGAGACGACCTATTTTCGCTGTGTGTGGCCCAACTCTTTTACTATATTATTTACTTGCTTCACTAATAGTCATCGAGAATTCCTGACGACTCATTACTACGCGTTTTTTTTTTTTTTTCAAGCGGGATCCAGTATCCAGTGCAATCAGGTAAATTCTCAGTCGTTTAAGTGAGCACCATCCACCATTACCCCTACAAGGGTAGTGGCCATGAGCACGAACGCCTTAGACAATTCTCATTAATATTATTTTTAAACCATAAACTCAATACAGAGGAGCTTCACCCATCCACAAACATCTCAGTCTGGCGGGGGACTGTCTCCTGGGAGGGCATGACGAGTTGAGAAACACATGACCTCTAACTTTGTTTTCTTTCACATGGTGGCGCAATGCCTGTTATTTCACTTGCACTGACCTATTTCTCTGGTCACGGAATTTCGATACCTGTGCAGATTGAAAAATAACATGTAGCCTTATAAAATATAGGGAATTCTGTGCAGCAAAAAAGTCTAGAAACACGGAAGTATTCTCATGCTCTAAACATCCATATTTTGTAATTTTATTCACCATGAAAGAAATGGTGCATTCCTTAGTAACTTTTATCCACGACTAACAAATGGGGAAAAAATAAAAATTTTATCAACCAAAAAATGCTTTTTAGAAAATAACTATATAGTACAGTATGTGTTATATTGAAAAACACATCATGAAACTGGAACCGCTTCTGCCACCTATAAAAATAAAAATCATAACTGTTATGATTCGAACTGGTGACCAGTTTTAGATTTATGTGCCGCATGAAAAAAACAATGCACAATATGTGATATCATTCAATACTTTATAAACAAAAAAATTAATGAAAATGTTAAGTTTGCCGTAAAATTTTAGCAGTTGAAATTTGTGTGTTGTGAATTAGGATTGATATAACTTCTATTAAAATCTTCTACTTTTTACCGCCTACCTTTCGATATGTAAGCCGTTGTATTAACCCTGAGGGCAGATCTCGGCAAAAATTCTTGCATTCCGCAGTTATTTTTCCTTAAGCTCTCGCGAATAATCGAAAAAGCATGTACACCGGAATCAAACTATTTTCAATAACAATCATAAGAAGATGAGACCTAAAGGCTTTGCGGAATGCAAGGTTTTTTTCGCCAAGACCTGCCCTCAGGGCTATTTCAACGGCATTAAAAGGTTTTTATTTTGTGGCTTTTTTTGTGGAATTTTATTAATGTTCATTTATACTACGCACAAATATCGACTGCTACAATTTCACGGCAAACTTAACATTTCGATTAATTTTATTGCTCATACAATATTAAATAATATCATACTGTGCATTGTTTTTTTCATGCGGTACATTAATCTAAAACTGGTCGCCAGTTCGAATCATCAGTTGCGATATTCATTTCATTGGTGTCAGAAGCTGTTCCAGTTCTTTAAATGATGTTTTTTTTAATATAGTACATACTGTAATTTAGTATAGTTGTTTTCTAGAAGGGACATTTTTTGGCTGGTAAATTTTTATTTTTACCCGTTTGTTAATCATGAACAATAGTGAATAAGAAAAGCACCATTTTTTTCATGGTGAATAAAATTACAAAATATTGACGTTTAGAGTCTGAGAATGATTGAGAATCAATGTTGTCCGGAAAAATAATTTTGAAGATTAGTTTCGCACCTCTCCAAAATTTTAAGGGGTAATTTTGTTAAAAATATGGCTATTTTTAATGAAAAATAGAGAAATTACTCTTAAAAACTTACCTAATATTTCGGAGGATTATTTTCAGTACACAAAATTTCGATTAATAAAATTGAATTTTGAAAGTACGTTTTAAATTACTTACTGGCCAACACTGCTGAGGTTGCGTCCGTGCACATAGAGTGTTTTCTGCGCAGAAAAAAAAGTCCTAATATTTCATAAAGTATAGCGTGATATTTTTTCATTCCACCCAGATACCTAAATTCTGTGCTCTGAGAAAGAACAGGACTGTGCAGATGAAATTAAAGAGAATGTGCGCACTATCTGAAAATAAAAAGGATCCTCGGTACCACCTAAATAAATCTTTTAGTGGTATTCAGCGCTGCATTTTTTAAACGGGCTGATGCTTAGTGTTTCTTTTTTTATATTTCATATACAGATGAGAGCAGGGACTTTCCTTATGTAACGATATTACTTAGTATTTACGTACTCAATATGCGAGTGAAAGCGTTTAAGTATGGTTTTCAGAAATTCTTAAACTTGGACATGAGGATGCATGCTCACACATCTTTGGTCATGTTCCTCACATATGTTTACAAGAGATGGCGCCACTACACAAAAAATTAACAATAAGCGTTTTCTAACCAAAGCAGAAACACACGTGATGCTTTTGAAGCGTATTTATCAAGCACTGAGTGTTGTTTCACTCATGAGCACGGTAGCTCAGATTGATAAGATATTCGCCTAAGGCCGGAATTACACTATAAAAGTTTGATAAAATATATTTTATAAAACTTCAAAATACAAAATGACACTATCGGTTGCATTTGCGCGAATGTAACCAGAACGATTATTGATTGAATTTTTCAAGTTTTATAAAATAACTTTTATTAAACTTTTATACTGTGATCCCGGCCTAAATCAAAAAATAAGGTTTTACTAAAAGAAGAGTATAAACATCATACAGTGGGGACATGACAGAAACGGTGATATGACCACAGAAAAAGATTTCTACCCACTCCGACAGGTTAGCGCACCAACCTCTCAAGGGCTTCCGTTCAATATTGGCAATAAATTGTAGGTCACGGTCTAATTAGCCCTCGTGTGCAGAAAATTACCGTGGTACGTGACCAAAAAAATCCAGGGCCGTCTAAACGCATATTCCTGCCAAGTACGGCCCGCAGGGCCTTCATAGAGGTATTCCCCGATGATTGTTCAAGTGATATGATAAAAAGCAGGTGCTTCTTAGGAAAATGCCTGATTTCTCTACGCGGAAATTTGAGCTAATTTCAAGGGCCGCTAATTTGTAGGTCCTCTGTGGAGGTGGATTTATCGTATTGTGGCCTGTGGGCTGTACAAATTTTGTCACCCTTCACCCATTCTTGTTTAGTTTTATTCACTATTCATTCCGCCGCTATGGTGGTCGAGTGGTAATAGTGACGGACTCTCACCTGGGTTCGAGCCACACCGTTGCCGCAGGAGTGGTCGGCTGATGTTGGCTTTCTGTGGCTCCCAACTTCGGGGCTCAAATGCGAGCCGATCTCCCGGTTAAAAGTCTCGCCATAGAGAGCAACAGGCGTACAAACAGTACATATATTCAGTTATTACACTTCACTTAGGAAATATGTATGACAGTTCTGAAAAATCATACGCAACACCAGATACGCACTCATATTTACACTTAAGGCACAATTCACTAGGTAGTAAATTGTCCATAGATGGCGGTAGACCTGCGTTGTGCTCGGTTTCAAAGAAAGAAACAGATTACTCATTACCCTAATTTGCCGCTCTGGACTATAGCCTGTTTAGTTCTAATCCACACCGTAAATGTATATCTGAGTCACTATTTCGGTCGTTCACGTTGTTCCACACCTTCTCGGTCACTGTTTACACCCCTCGCCATTTTTTTGGTCCCTCTGGTGCAAGCATGTGAGGTTTGTCATCCAAGTGATGTGGATTTTTTTAAACGACACACACTCACTACATCGCGTTAAAATTCATAACAAAGGACAGCTTTGCGAGCATCAGTAACATGAAAGCTTTCTTCCTTTGAAACTCTTCGGGTTTCGTGGCGGTGGATCATGTGGAACCCAAAAAAAATGTCATGGAACCCCAGTTGGAAATCGATAATCCATCGATTTTAGCTTCATGTTTAGGTTCCTCCTTAAGAATTATTTATATTATCAAGAGGATTCTGTAGCAAGCTGTGAATCAGACCAGCATCTTTTTTTCCAGAATGCTTCTTATATCATTTGTTATGAATTTAAAGGCATAATCTAAGGGCGATGTCACTCTCCGCTATCCATACGAAGGTATTTTAACAGCTGGCTGACGTGAAGATGAAGTTAGGAAAGAGAGAAAATTCAAATATCCTTGTGTCGGGAATCGAACTCACATCCTCTGACTTGCCTGTGAGCACACCAGACCACGAAGACAACGAATAGAAGAAAACAGCTTAAAATCTCAACCTTTCCTTAGAGCTCGTGAGCACTGGCGTGCATGAACGGTTGTACATAGTTCAGGCAAAAGCTGATAATTGCTTACATTGCCACCAGATCGCAACTGATCCGAGGATAATGCCACTTTCCGCTATCCGAGACGTTCTTGTTATCCCCGCCACTATCTTTACAAAGGTTTTTACATGAAAATGAAACGATAGATTGCTTAGTCTACGGAGCCCTGGGTTTGCGTGACAGCTTTTCCGTTTCTCCTCATGACCAAACGCTACGGAAACCTTAAAAATCCCGGATCCCGAGGAGCTGCCGAAGAAGAAAGCCTTCTTGTTACTGATACTCGCAAAGCTTTCTGAATTTTCTCTTTTTCCTAAATTCATCATCACATCAGCCAGCTGTTAAAAGCCTTCGTATTTTCGTACCTTTAACCTTCTAAGTCGTCATCTGGTGGTAGCGTCAGCAATTGTGAGCTTTGGCCGGGATTAGGCCCGACCGATCATGTACAGTCCCGTTCAGTGCAAATGCGCCCTGAGGAAAGATTGCGATACTTGTCGCCTCTGTAGACTAGGGCGCTCACCCGGCAAGTGAGAGTTCGATTCCCCGCAAGGACAGCGGAATTTTCTCTCTTTCCTTAATTCATATTCGCATCAGCCAGCTGTTGAAAACCTTCGTTAAGGCGTTAATGCTGCAGAAAAATGGTACAGGTGGCGAAGTTATCGAAAGCGAGACGTATAAGTAATAGAGTGTTTATCAACGATCATGACACTTACTTGCAGTACTGAATGTGATAGAGCAGCTGAAGAGAGCGGGGAATTCATTTTAAATGAATAGCACTTCCGATAAATTTAAGTGTCTTTAGAATAAATATAAAAATCATTTTTTAACTGCCATAATAACTGTTTGGATGACTGATCATGTGCGAGAGTAAATCCAATCATGCAATGGAATCATTCACTGAACAAACAATACCTGAAAGCATAATTGAATGTGAAGAAATGTAGTAAAAGATATTTCTTCGGAGATAAAAAGGAAAATGCATCTCTTCTGGTTTGAGAGTTTATTTCTTTATGAATATTACGCATATCTTGTTTTTTTTACCTTTCCTTTTTCCAAGAAAACTCCTCTTCCTTGAATGAGTCTACGATAGCGCAGATTTTGTCAAGCGCGATACAGAAGCTGCCATTAGTTATACATAACGGTATGAAATTCCCATTAGGGACTAAAAACGCTTAATGGGGCGTAACGATTGATCTCTTTTCTTCCTCTTTTTTGCATGAATTTTCATGAAAAAAGGAAGAAGGGACTCTAAATTTAGGAACTCCTGGAAAGATTTTTTTTTACTCTTCGATGTTGTTTCCATCGTATTCCATGTTAAGTCCAACAACTCCCAAAAACTAATATTCCTGTTCGTCTAATCTTCCATCATTATCATTATCTTGTTATGCAAAAATTCTAATATCCGGCTAATATTTGAAAAGGAAACATTAAAATATTCACATAATCAGAGATAGGCATAGACAACTTTAACAAGTGATTTCAAAGATCTGGAACATTTTAAAATAAGAACATAAAAATATAACGACAAGTTTGTACAAAAGAAAACATTTTGTATAATTTAGTTTACATGTATTCAAGCACACTAAGTTTGATTAAAGTATCATGGGTGGAGAGATCGTATTCAATGCATGTACTAAAGTACATACATACATTTTTATGGCAGCTGAAAAAGAATCCCATCCTCCGGGAAGGTTTAAAATCGCAACATCTGGGAACCTGGTTTAGTATTTCGTGCTCTAAAACACTGAATATTCTTGAAGTAAAAATACATTGTTACACAAAAGTCCCGTTCACATTGGAAATAAAATATCCCGGAAAGTTACCGGTAACAGGGATTTTCACTACAACCCGTTTACATTGCGTTTAATTTATGCCGGTATTCCTCCCACTTTCTTTCCGGAAGTCTACACTGGTCACGAGGGTCCAACGGAAGTGGCTGGATCAAGATGGCTGACGAAAGAGCTCATAGTTTTCTCGAAACAGAGGATTGTGGGGGGAGGGGGAGGAGGTTATATTCATATATAACATTAAAATCCACGCATTAGCCATTTTCACTGCAGAATATGGGAGGCAGATAACAGCACAAATATAACACGAAAAACATGCGTAACTGGAAAATGTAAGGACCACGTTCGACTCTGCAGTGGAACACGAAAGAAGCATAACTTTAACATCATGAATAAATTAGTTCCATACACACACACAAAAAACTTTCCTGCATGTATCTATTCGTTATAAATTCCCCAGGGGAATTGTTACGAAGTTGTATGTACGGTTTAGCAGTACTATAGTCAAATCTCGTTATAACAAACTCCAAGACACGGAAGAAATCACTTTGATATAATGAAGTTTCAATGTAAAAGAATTTCCAATTTTACAAAATTTAACATTCGCTATAAACAAATTCGTTGTTGCGTAATCTGATTCTAAATCTGAAAAAAAATTGCTTATATTCGTTCTAGATAATAAAAGAAAATAAAAATTTAAAATTTAAAAAATAACAAACCAACTCAATTCAATTAGGCATTGATTTTTTTCGGTATGTTTTACTTACTTAACACATTTAAAGCTAATAATATAATCCGTCTTTTTTTTAATTTTTTGTGCACGTACTGCGAAAGCCGAGAGGAAGCAACAACAAACATTTCCTAAGTATACGCGTGCGCAAACGCATGCAATGCTTAAAACATTTCGCATCCAAAAGCACATGCGAATTCCGAAGTCTCTTCTTATATGAGTGGGCTGATAATTGGCACATTTCAGAAATAAATGTCCTGAAACCATGCATGTTTCTGGAAAATGTCTTGAACGAATACCCCTTGTAAAGACAGCTGCATCCACATCTTGGAAATTTGAGAGAAAGTCTAGTCTTTTTTTTTTTTTTCTACGGGATCCTATAACTGCTGTTCGAATCCGAAATTCCAACTTGTCTGATTTTTCAAAAATATTGAAATAGTAGAGGGTTGTTCTTATTTACTCCAGCACCATCTTCAGAAATGATCTTAAGTTTTTCTTTAATCGAAAATTGTTTCTTTTCGAGGTCCCTTTTTTGAAAGAGACGAAATATGAAATATTAACGCGTAACACTGGCCTACCACAATTTTTTTTTCAAGCACCGTATTAGTTAAAATTTCTCTTCACAAGCCAAAGAAGAACAAACTTTCTTCTCGCAACAGTTACATAACTTAATAAACCCATTTTACAGGATTAGTTTTTGAACGTTCTGCACTCTTTTGTTGATTTTCAGAAACATGTTTTTGAATTCGTTGTAACGGATTTTCCATTTCGTAATATCGGAATTCGCTATAAATTGTTCTCATGTAAACTTATTTAAGGATTAGAAAGGTTTTGTTATAACAAGATTTTCGCTATAACGGTATTCGTTAAAATGGTATTTCACTGTGGTAGTAGTAAGTTATAGTATTTAGAGTTGTCTCATCTCGTGACTCGGTTGGACTCTTTATGATCCAGTATATATTTGAATATACAGGACATATATGCATGATCGAAAATCGTTTCTACACCTATCTCATTCTTCAATTTTTCTGGTATTTTCGCAAGTGCATCTATTCAGTATAAACTAATCACAGCATAATTTTTTTTATCCAAATTGAATTGATTCTTTGTCGGTGCCATTTTCTGAAAGTCGCTGAAATTTTTCCTGCTCAGAGATTTATACAACTGCATCAAATTGAGGGATACGGATATAAAACTCAAAATAAAACTATTAAACCTCTCTAAGGAAGACTACAACATACCAAAGTGAGTATTATATAAAAGTAAAATGAAGGAAAGCTTCACATATTTTACCTCTAATTGGAAATTATAATTTAAAATATCCTAACAGCACCCATTAACATCCATAGTTAGAAAAACAAATTCCAATAATTTTTTATGGGTGTGAAGTATTTAGGTTTGAAGGTTCCCATACCTTTCAACATGGTGGAAAAACTATGTTCTAGTTATTAGAGCATGGAGCATTACTTCAGCACTACAATGTTTATACTAGAGATTAGTGAGAATGTGGCTGGATATATGTCTGGAGTTGGTGTGCTGTAAGAATGTGATATAGAAATATTACTTATAATCATTGATTTATTTCATATTTTCACACGTATTTTTGATTGTATATGCTATGCCAGTTTAAAGATTGGCATTATTCTGATACTTAAGTTTTTGCCAAATTAAAAAAGCAGCTTGCACGCATGATAAAATAGAATGCCATCAATGTAACTGAATAAAAATTGGTTGAGAAAATGTACAAGGTGTCCTTTAAGTGCTAGCACGGTCTTTATCTCACCAACCGTCCATCGTAAAGGTACGATTTCAATTTAAAAAATGCTCAACACGCGTTCAAAAATTACATTGTATCAGTTTTGAGAGTGAAAATACAGTGTGTACCAAAATTGAAAAACTAAATTTTTACACGGTCTCCTTCTTTGCGCTTACTTTCAATGAGAAAGTTGTTGCCCAGTCTTTCCGATACCAAAAAAAAATCATGTTTCTAAGTGTAATATTCACAGAGATATTCAAATTCGGGAAAGACAGTGTTAAATGCGGGTAAAACGTTTTTTCCGCAGTACTTTTCCATATTTTCAAGGGTCGTGACACACCTTAAAAAGTATGATACCCCTTGGAACAGGGGTTCTTAACTAATCGGTAGCGAACCAAACTTGCGATTTCCAGATGGGTCGTACATCTCCTCTAACAGCCAGGAATTCTTGAGGTATGGGCCACGACCCAAACTTGATTCGCAGGGGGTTTTTGTACGCATCTACTTACAGACATGGATTTCAATGGATCACGATCCAAACACTTGACAGCCAGAACCTTCCAATATGGATCATACAGATTCACTTACAGACAGGGATTCCTGTGCTATGGAGCATGGAACAATCCACATAGGCTTCCTAGATGGGTCGTACAACTCTACTATCAGCCATGTCTTGAATTATGAGTCACGACCCAAACTTGATTGGCAGGAGTTTCCGAAATGGCTGTACCAATCTACTTACAGACACAAATTTGTGAGCGATTTGTCACGATCCAAACTTTATCCGCTTCAGAGATGGACCATACAAATCCACTTACAACTAAGGATTCTCGAGTTATTGGTCACGACCCAAACACGTGATTCGCAGGGGCTTCCGAAATTGGTCGTGAAAATCAACTTGCAGACAGGGATTCTTGAGCTATGGAGCACGACCCAAACTTGATTTCCAGCGGCATCAAAGATGAGTCCTACAAATCCACTTATGATCCTCTGAGAAATGCAGTTATTGCGTCACTGGTATCATTAATCTCGAAAAACTGTCCCATGGGTCGTGGAGCTGATCTCATAGTTGACTTGGGAGCCAGGTCGTGACTGAAAAAGAAGGTTAAGAGCGACTGCCTTAGAAAGTACCTTAGAAGAGATGATTCGGACTTTCCATGAAACAGTATGATCGGTTTTATTCTCGCTCATAAAGAAATATATTGGTAATAACATGGAGTTATGTAAGCGATTCGAATGGATTTTCTTCCATATCTTTCTGTCTAGCTCGAGGGATTTGTTCCGGTAGCCATGGGATTTGGCGATAAGAGTTTTACACCCCTTCTCTCTCTCTCTCTCTCTCTCCCTCTAACAGCACTTCTTCTCAGAATGCATTCTGACTGGAATCGAGGGGAGTTTCTGCATTCAAATCTCATAACGGCATTTGGTAAGCCCATGACCGTGACCGTGAAACAGTTAGAGCGCCAGACCCATTTTCTTAATAAATGGTCTACATCTCCTTCATCCTGGTGACCACTATTGGCGTGGTCGATTAAAAGAGTTAGGGTTATAAATATTTTTTAGATTTAAAATACTGCAATTTTGCAGTTCCCCAGGAAAAGCTTATCTTAATCATAATACCATTATTTTCTTGCGCACTCTGTCATTGCATAGGATCCGTGTTTGGCAAACATGCCGTATCTTTTTCTTTTTTTTCTTTTTTTTCAAATATTTCCTTCAACATTTCCCTTCATATATCATGATAATTCTGACATTTATTATTTTTCATTTTACTTCCACCTTTTTAATCATGAAATCTTGCATGAAAATTATAAGAACCATCTGATAATTTATCAGAAACTTACCAAATTATAATATTATCAAAAAATACAAACATTGATTATGCGGTTAAATGCGGTTATAAAAATATCTTTACCCTTCCATTACATTATACATAATATAATTAATCTGACTCTTACCTAGAAAATTAGATCCTTTAAAATCTTTACCAATAAATCTCACAAATTAGAAATACATACTATTCACAACATGAAATATGATTAAAATGCAACTAGATATACTGTATATAAATGTATATATATATATATTTAATTCTACTAAATTCTACTAGAGCCTGGATAAAGCCTTAAAATCCTATCTGTACTTACCTATTTCTACCTACCTGTTGGTTTTCTGTGACAGTGTCTCCATTTTTTTTTAACTCGCTTCGGTACTGAATTATTAGCACATTTTTCGGTCTTAGATGTCTCTATCTTTCTTCATGATTGTATGCAACTAATTCTTGAAAATGTTCGACATTCGATCTTTCCAGCCTATTGAAAATATTCTCTGCTGTTCTTTTCACATACTTGTATATGGATTCCACATTCAATTCCGTATGTAAGTCTGTCACCTTGAAATACTTTGGCGCTCCTGTGAATCTTCTCAGGACTTTATTCTCGAAAACTTGTAGTATGTAAATATTTCCTTTTGAGGCATATGCCCAAGCCGGAGCTGCATATAATAAGGATGGTCGAATTACTTGGGTATACATTAGTATTTTATTTTTGATGCTCAATCTTGTTCTGGGATTGCAGAATCTCAGAATTTGACCAATGTTTATCGTGGCTTGTTTAATTCCGTTTGCAACATGGCTTTTGAAATTTAATTTGTTGTCCATATACACTCCGAGATATTTTATACCATCTGAAGGATATATCATATGTCCCGTAATGTTGACAAAAGTGTTTGTGGGTAGAATTCTGGAAGAAAACCATACCATTTCACACTTTTCTGGGTTAAGTTTTGCTTTGTTGAAATAGTTCCATTGTTCTATTTTATATATTTCATCTTGAACCATTTTCAGTGCTTTTTTGAGGATCATCGTCTGATGTCATCAGAATTACATCATCAGCGTACATACCCAGGAGTCCATGGACGATATTTGGGAAATCATCCATGAATATGTTGTGAATGTATGGTCCCAAATTGGACCCCTGGTTAATTCCTCCAGTTATTTTTCCCACTCTTGATTGGAATTTGTACCAATTTGGAATTTGTACTCTCCAATTTGTACTTGAAAAATTCTGTTTTAAAAATATTAAAGTAAGAACTTGATGATAACTGGTGGGTATCCTCTGGTTAGAATTTTTTGAAGTAGTCCTGCTCGTCATATACAGTCAAAGGCCTTGCTATAGTCGAGTGCGACTACTCTACTGTGTATTCTCTCGTAATTCTTGCCCTTTGAACATGCTCCATTACCCTGCGTAGTTGGTGGCATGTACCATGCATGGTTGTGAAACCGAATTGTTCTATACGTCCTAGTTTGAGCCTATTTGTAGTTTCCACAATTCTTGCTGTAATCGATTTTTCAAATAACTTGGATAGATGTGGTAACAAGGTCTGTATGAGCTAGCTTCATCTTTGGGTTGGTAAGCCCATAGACATAGAACAGTATTCTTATTCTCTATGGGTGTTCCTACATTGGCGTATGCTTGGGATTATTCACCGCCAAGTTGTAGTTCGTCAGTACCTCATTTTGGCTTTCACATATTTCCCTCGCAAGTATATCATGTGTGATGCTTGTGTCACAGTCTTGCACAGTGCGTGATTCAGGAGGCCTGTTGCAAGTTTCTTTGATATATGCTACTTCACCGCTCACCAACTCCGGCCATAACGCTATACCGCAATTTACTACCATTAACGAGTTGGGTTGGAAGTGAAGGTCCATCTATCGGTGGTCGCATCAAGCTCGTTAGAGAAAAATCTCTCATTCTATATTCTCCTCCCTGTTCGTACCTGAGACACGAAGGGAGCCTACACATTGGTAGACGAGCATCTTACCAATATGTAACTCCAGCGTTTCATTCATATACTGGCAACATGCGGATATCCACCAGCCACTTATATAGCTCCACCACATGAATGATCAAGTGAATGGCCAAATGATTGTGTGGGTGACCTTATGAGTAGACAAGTGAGTGGGTGAATGACCATATCAGTGACCAAATGAGAGAACTTATGAATAAGTGTGAGTGACCATATAAGTGACCAAATGAGTGAACTTATGAATAAGTGTAAGTGACCATATAAGTGACCAAATGAGTGAACATATGAATAAGTGTGAGTGACCATATAAGTGACCAAATGAGTGAACTTATGAATAAGTGTGAGTGCCATATGGTTGAGTGAATGGCCATATGGTTGAGTGAATGACCATATGGTTGAGTGAATGACCATATGGTTGAGTGAATGACCATATGGTTGAGTGAATGACCATATGGTTGAGTGAATGACCATATGGTTGAGTGAATGACCATATGGTTGAGTGAATGACCATATGGTTGAGTGAATGACCATTAATATGATCAAGTGAGTGACCGTATGAGTGAGTGAACATGAGTGTAAGGTTCAGGAGAAAAGAGTGGATAGCAGGCCTGGGAGAAACAGGAGTCGCGAGGGGAAACAAAAGCGAACTATTTAAGACATTCGAAAAAGGGAGGAGTGTGAAGTTTTGTACCGAAGAGACATGACGGTTTCGTGGGGGGTGTTGGATAATAAATGAAACAAAGTGTTGTTTCTTCTTTTGGGAGCCTAGAACCTAATCATTTCGCCCTGAAATCGTAGTAGAAGTACAGCCGAGGACCTACGACCGATAAGAATAAGACGGGGAAACTTTACTATGAGCCTGACCGTATTACTGACCAAGTACCTGACCGTATTAGTGACTGAGTTAGTGAACGTATGAGTGACCACACTCACTTAGTCTCTGATACGGTTGCATACTGTCACTCATACGGGGTCTCTCTCTCTCTCTCTCTCTCTCTCACTCACTTCTCTCATACGGCCATGCATCCATTTATCTGGTCACTCACCTACAAACTTGTCAATTCATACGGTCACTAACTTATTCCATCGGTCACCATACGGTCACTCATGCATTCACAGGGTCATTGATATGCCACTCAGCCACTCGCTTAGTCACTCATACAGTCACTCACTTGGCAACGCATCCACTCACTTCGGCACTCACAAGGTCAGGGCAGGAGGAATGGCCAGAGCGAAATGGCAACGGACGGAACTTCGTAGGCGAAATTTCCGCAAACCCACAGATACAATCCATGGGAATCATGTGGTTATTATACCGACTTCCTTCTGTTCAGGATTCTCGCAATGTATAAAACCTGCTCCTGCAGCATTATCGCCCATGCTTTTTCGTCTATTTTGTCGATATTGTCTGAAAATTGTTGGTCTAATTACGACATCATTTTGTAAAAAAATACCACCTTATAAAATAAAATGTTTCGCCTTAATGCACAGTTAACTGTATATGCTTGCTGACATAACTCACTGTGTAACTTTTTCGACGTTCCCCCCCCCCCCCCCGTTATAAAGAGAAAGATTCGAAACCTCACGATATTGTAGGTCTTAGTGGAAAGAAGAATAAAGGAAACATGGAAGCAGTTTGTACCTCGTTTTCTTTCTCCACCAAGACGATACCCTTCAAAAACACTGGTCCAGCAATATCTCCGAGGATCAAATAAGAATTTGTCGTAGTTTCCTGACATGTAAGCTTACTTAGAGATTTTCACGCTCCGTTCAGCAACTTCAATAGACGAGAGAAAAAAAACGAAGTCTTCTTCCCCGATTCATTCAGTGAGAGATGAACAAGAGAGAGAGAAAAATAAGGGAATTCAGTATAAGCTATGAGTTTATTGAAAATTTTAAGCGGAGTCCAAATGTCAAAGTTTATTTAGTACGTACGAAGTAAGATATCCAGTGAGTTTTCTTTTTAGATAAAATAAATGCCCTGATTTTATTTAATATCTTCTATTTAACTCTACTTTATATCGTTTTCTATTTCTGTACTTTGTGAAGCGAATATAATATTGCCCCATTTGCTTTTCTTTTTTATACTTGTTTTTTTACAAATGTACACAACATGATTTTTTTTCTTTTGATTTCGAATAAATGCATTTTCCCTTTTTCATGTGTTTTCTTAGAAAAATCTTAGCTTTTCTTTCTCTCATTTATTTTTAACTTATCAAAGTTTAGGGATTATGTATGGTGCAGTGCATAAGTACAGAGTAGGAAAAAAAAGAAACAAAATAAAATTATATAGAAATGAGCAGAGGAATCGACTTAAATTGGTGTAAAGAAACTTGGCCCCCGACTTTTCATATAAAAACCTTAACGGTCAGAGGGATCGGCATGTTGATACTCTAAGGCGCAATCGTTTTTTGAAGCCGGCCAAAAATATAAATTCGGACATTGGCAGGGTCAACTGGCCTTAATGCATGTGGCAAAATGTACCGGGCCGGTACCTTTTTGGATCACATGGACGGGGCCAAGTGAGTTGGTGTTTGACCGTATGAGTGAATGATCGTATTAGTTGCCAAATGAGTGGGTGACTGATTGTTTGACTTGATAAGTGAGTGGGTGAGAGTGACCGTATAAGTAGTTATGTGAGTTACCAAGTGAGAAGGTGAATACTGACTGAGTAAGTGACTCGTGAGTAAGAGACTCACTCACCCAGTCACTTAGTCATTTATATCGTCACTCACGTAAATGGTCATTTATACGATTACTCACGTAAATGGTCATTTATACGATTACTCACGTAAATGGTCATCTATACGGTTAATCACGGACCGCTTGGTCATTTATACGGTTGCTCACCAATCATTTGGTCATTTATACGGTTACTCACCAATTACTTGGTCATTTATACGGTTACTCGCCAATCATTTGACCACTCATACGGTCTTTCATCCAGTCACTTAATCACTCATATCACTCACGTACCTATACAATCACTCACTCATATGACCACTCGCCTGTTCATACGGCCACTTACCTTGCCCTGACCGGGCGAAATGTCGGGGGGAAAACTATCGGCGACCAAAAGTGCCAGGAGCGAAACATCCTAGGGACGAAACGCGGAGGCTAAAATCTCGCACGCGATTTCCTCGGATCCCACTTAAAAAATACGCATAAGAGAAAAAATAAAACAGCTCCATCATAGAATGCGTTGATGAACTCAAAATGATAATTAATACCCTATTTGTGATGCAATTTATCGATTCGCATAAAAGAATTTCATATAACCAAGCAATGAAAGTTTAGTGATAGTATACTTGAACGAGCAGAAATGTTGGAACTTTTAATATATATATATATATATATATATATATATATTAAAAGTAATTCGACCAAATAATTGATATAAAATTCGACCAAACATACTAAAAACCAAGAAAACTTTCTTCTGATGACCATTATCATAGAGAGATCGATATATTTCGCTATAGTTTTCCAGCTGACGTAGAAATATCATCTTACACTGAGATCGAGAAGCGACAGCATGATGTTCATTTTGTGTGAAATGTATACAGGGTGAATCCGACCTATTCTTCCCAAACGAAAGGGGGTGATAGACGAGCCCAAATGGATCATCAAACAATTTGATTTTGCACAAAAAATCCTATGATGTAACACTACCTCTGTCTACAGGATAGAGAGATCTATCCTCTATCTACAGATATATAGATTCACCACCTTTTACTTCTATGCTTAATTGCACTCATGTCTTAAAAAAAAAAACTAATAATCGTCATCATAGGATTTAAGAAGGTTTCGACAGCTGGCTGATGCGAAGATAATCCCAGGAAAAAACTGCCCTTGTGCCATGGTGAGTGCTTTCTAGACCACTAGACTACAATGCCATGCGAAACCTCTTTCCTTACAGCTAGTGTGCTCTGAACGGGGCGGTACATTGACAGCCAGTCCTTACTCATGCCAAAGCTAGCAATTTCTGACACTGCCACCAGATGGCGAATTATCCAAAGACGACCTCACTCTCCGCTATAAGTACGAAGGTTTCGACAGCTGGCTGATGCGAAAATAAATCCAGAAAAGAAAATTCAACTGGCATTACGAGGAATCGAATCTACGTCCTCTCACTTTCCGAATGAACACCCTAGACCACTAGACTACAAAGCCAACGAACCCTCTTTCCTTAGAGCTCGTGTGCGCTGAACGGGGCCGCACATGGACAGATTTATATCTTTGCATCAGCCAGCTGTCGGAACCTTCGTACTAATAGCGGAGAGTGATATCAACTTCGGATATGTCTCCATCTAGTCTGAAATTGTGACCATAATTGTGTCAGAGATTTTTACCTTTGCCCTGAGTTAGGTCTGACTGTCTACGCATGGCCCCGTTCAGCGCACACAAGCTCTAAGGAAAGAGGATTCGTTAGAATTTTAGTCTAGTGTGAGGACGTTGGTTTGATTTCTCGCAAAGCCTGTTGAATTTTCTTTCCTGGATTTATCTTCGCATCAGCCAAAACACCTTCGTATTAATGGCGGAGATATTATCTTTGTATCACAGGATTTTCCTATTGCTTTCTGGCTCACAACAAGAAATTTCTTAATAATGATAATAATCTCCTATTTGTTTACTTTATATGTCTTTATCTAACCTAAATTTTTCTTCCTAATCTCAAACGCTTCTTATCTCTTTTCTTATTAATCCCTCCTTATCTTCTGCATCAGTCAATGTTGATCTCTTCCTTAACAATATTTCTCTATCAATGCCTCTTTGTTATGTACCAGGTATTTCGAATAGTTATTCGAAGATCTTTTGTATATATTCTAGTGCACAAGGAGTGCCAGCCCATTTTCGATTCTCACATAAAATATATGTTACATAAATGTGATAAATACGGTTGTTACGCATAATCACCGATCATTTTGGTAAGTTTTATAAATTTTGCGAATTCATCATATTCACTCTTGATTATATATGGTCTCCAGCTCGTTTACCTAAATATGATGAATCGTCAATGAATTACAGAACTTAAATTTTTCTGACATTTTGCTCAAATTTCAGTCTGGGGTGGACGTATTATCATTTGACCACTTTTGCCCCACGAAAGTCATTTTCTACACAAGAGGGCTATTGGACCGGGATCTGCAATTTATTAGTGATTCCGAACTGCAGCCCATTTCTTTTACTCACCGAGAGGTTGGTCTGTTTCTGTGATCATGTTGTCGGTTCTGTTGTACCCCTGTGTCAGGAAAGTTTCTAACAGGGACAAACCGGGTATCAAACTCGCGGCACATCTAAACATACTTTGGTACTTTAAACATACTTTTTGGTTACCGCGTCCGTGAAGTGATATACAGTACTAGAAACTAGGATGATCATTGTATTATACTCCATTGGCAGAGATAGACCTGAAAGGTCTGGTGAGGCATGATGATCATATCAGTTCATATATACGCACATACATTAGATCTTTCGGCTCTAGGGAGGGGGGGGGGGTCTTTGTGCAATGTCTCATCTCCACCTATGCTTATACTACAAACATGAACATTTAAAAATGAAAAGATACTGCACAATCCGGCAGTGACCTATCAATTAAACAATCCTCGGACTAGGTCCCTGTTCGGTTAGTTAGTTAGTCTAGGATTATGAATTTGTTTAGTGATGTTCAAAATGTTTAAAAATAGTTGGAGAAAGCTAACATTAGCTCTAAGATTAGATGATACTGTATCGTTACACGTTTTTGTCCTTATATAACATTTATTTCCGTTTTTAATTTTTATGACCAAACATGTGTAGTACAACCATCACTTACGGGAGATACGGTTAAGTGGTTGAATTTGAGTGATATATTTCCGTTTCTTTCCAGATTAATCATACTTACCAACTTCAGGCGAGAATCATGTATAATCACCAGTAAAACGGATAAAAGAGCATTTATAAAACTTACCGAGACGAGATTGGTGGTACTAACCAGCAATTTTGAATAATAACAGATTTATCACATATAAAGTAACATATACACAAATACAAGGATGACGTCACTCTCCGCTACCATACGAAGGTTTTAACACAACTGGCTGTTGCGAAGATATGTTTTGGAAAGAGAGAAAATTCAACTGCCCCTGCGGGAAATCGAATCCACGTCCTTTCACTTTCCGGGTGAATGCCCTAGACCACTAGAGGCACCGAATCTCTCAATCTTTCCTTCGAATTCGTGCACACTGAAAGTGACCGTACATGGACGGCCGAACCAGACTCAGGCCAAGCTTGTGACGTCATCCTTGTATAAGTCGCCATCTGGTGGCAGCGTCAGCAGTTGTGAGCTTGGCCTGAGCCTGGTCCGGCCGTCCATGTTTTTATTAAACAATTTTTATTCACAGAAATTAAATGAAACTGTACATAAAGACATTTTCCCTTCAATATATGCATTTCAAATATTTTTAAGCGAGAAAAAACTCACTTTTTGTAATTCTGAAACTAACTAAATTTTCATCTCTTTAGCAGGAAAGCATGGGGCCGTTATGCCCCTTCCGTTGTGCACTTATTCGGAGGGGAGCAGTCGTAGCCCACTTGGTTGTGACAAGTACTAGTTTATAGGCCCAGCTTACTTCTCATGAAATAATTTATCTGGATTTAGACCATTGGCCCCCGTTGGATAGATTAGCAGAGATTAGCAGCACATGAGTCGAGCTTATTTGATGTTGCTAACGAGGGGGAAAGGTCAGAACTATGCTTACATTTGCTAACAAGAGAGGATCTGATGGGGAGAGTAACAAGAATAGCCGAAATTCTGCTTACGTAATACTTAAATAGCCCTTTCTTTACAGTTCAGTTGCCTTTGGTGAATGAAAAATTTAAATTCAAGGTAACAGTAAAATGCTTTTCTTCTTTATAGAATTTCCCAATGATTTTCGATTAAATTGAAGTTTCACTTTCAAAATGGGGGATAATGATATAACGTTAGTCCTTAAATGAATACACAAAAACGCGGCTCTCTATCCTCACTTGTTAAGTAAAAAATTGAAGAAATCCATACTTCTTTACGAGGACAAAAAATAAATAAATAAATAAAATAAAATAAAAGTAAATACCTCAGAAAAGATTCGTCTTTTTATCATGTGCCGCATGTCCAGAAGGCAAAACCAAAGCGAGAAGCTGTTATTTTCTTTCCGGCTACATCTTAAGCTGTCTCTTTTCATGTAAGATACACTCAGTTCGGAACCCAAACCTGTCAGCTTTGCAGTTTCAGCGTCACGTGGAATAAAAGACAGTGACGATGACGAGTGTCTTTCAAATTTCTTCTAAGAAAAAAGATATCGCCTTCGAGGCTAAAACAGATACCACGTGGACTACATAGATCAGATATCGATGATATCGATCCAGTCTGAGTTTTGAAACTGAAAGAAGATTTTGCCTCGAACGTTTCGTTCTAAAGCTACTATTTGGAAATTCTAAAGAATTGTGCTCAATATCTAGAATAACAGGAGCGAAAAGAAAAATCAATACATAGGTGACCGAGGAAAATACATCATCATATCCTAAAATTTAAAAACACGGGGATATAAAATATTATTCTCCAAAGATTTTAACTAGTTTTATAAGTTTTGATTCTTCCAGAATTCACTGATATCAATTCGGGCAGTATCCACTGATTCCGGCCAGTCTTCCCTTAGGGGTGTACGACAGAGGCGGTCGCACGGGACCCCTCACACTTATAGAATTGAAAAAAATATTCAATGAAATAATTACTTTTGTTTGTAGTAAGTAAGGTGTGTGAGCTTTGAATGATTTTATTCTTGAATTTTCATCAATCCTAGAATTATTTCTCTCATTAATTTTGAATTTTCATGAATTCTGTCACTTTTTTTCTTTGATTAATTCTGAGTTTTGTATTAATTCTGGAATTATTTCTCTCATTAGTTCTGAATTTTCATAAAGTGTGGAATTATTTCCTTTTCTCATCAGCGTTAGTTTTCCTCAATTCTGGATTTATTTAATGCATTGATTTTGAATTTTCATCAATTCTCGATTTATTTATCTAATCATTTTTTAATTTTTATTGGAGCTGGAGTTATTTATATCCTTAATTATTATTTTTTATTTATTACATTAATTAATTAGATTATTAATTTATTAATTTTCATTAGTTTCGAAAATATTTTGTCACCAATTCTGATTATTCTGCAGTTCTGAATTTTCGCGGATTCACAATTTCAATTTAATTTTCGCGCTAATTTACATGTAAATGTAAATTAACACAATTACATGTCCGTGATAATGTATGCAATTTTGGATGCCGCTTCTATTCCCACTCAGAATATATGAAATCGGAGCTAAGGAGCCCCCGAAATAATTTTCTGATAAGTACGGCCGCGATCCTGGCTATGCTCTGATATCCATAAATTTATTTTGAACACGCGCTGTTTAATTGAAATTATTTTTAAAAAATCCCACTAAAAAGTTAAGAGAGAAGAACTTGAAACATTTGAAACTCTTTAAGACAGAAACTTCGCAAAGAATTCCAGAAGTGAAACGTGTAAAGGTTAAAATTATTCTAGAAACTTCTTCTCCTTCTCTAACTTAGTTCGTCTTTTGAAACAGAAAGTTTACTGGTCTCAAGAGGAACAAAGTCGAAACACACGCCACCTTAACTTACAATCCATGTTGCGATCAAGTAGCGGGTGAATAGGCTCCGCGAAGCATTTGTACAAAGCGTCGGATAAGTGAGTATCATTAAAAATCCAAGAAAGTGCATGACGCTAAGAGTAAGTTTGTGAACTGCAAAGTGCATCTGATATGTTACAAACAAGTTCTTATACACTAAAATGCTTCATCCAACGCGGTATAACATATGAAATATGCACTCATGCGTATGATTATGAAACTTACGTGTATCGTGAAACTGCAAAAAAGAAACTAATTTGAACAGCCGAAGGAAAATTGATGAAAAGAAAATTGATGCAGGTTTGAATCCTAATTGGCGGCCAGCTGAAGTTGGTTTTCTGCGACTCCAACTTTGATTCGCGAATGCGAGCCGTTCTCTCCTTTGAAGAAGTATTCTCTCCGCAGCAAGCAGTCAGGCCTTCAACACGATACTAACATAACATGAAAATTCAAGCATATACCATCTTCATTAAAATATGGAAAACAGATGACACCACCAGCAAGGAAATGAAACGCTCACAATGATGATAATATTGATGTATTACGGCTAGGCATATGCATACACACGCCACGTTTCTGTATGTACCGATTCGTTAGAAATTCCGCATAAGAATGTATACGAGATGCATAAGAAAATCCCCTATCTGGGTGGATGTCGTAACTTATATCCTCTCTCCCTAGATATCTATCTGATCTCTTTATTAATTAATTAAGACGTTTCCGAACATCTGTAAAACTTTCTCCTGAATGGGCACGGCTGTAGCCAGCTCAGAACAAGGAAACTAGAATCGAAGACACATACTCCTATCAGTGAATATAGATAAATTATATATATTTCTATTATATTTTTCTCATAACTTTCTGTTCTTTTTGTGATACTTTCTCATATTCTGGATTGCTGTCCTTTCATATAAATTTGAAATGGCACCCATATTTTTAATGGGTATTTCTTTTCTGCCAAAAACTCTGCTATTTTGTCTATTGCAGCCTTTGTATTTGTAATTACGACAGCAGAATGATTACTGAAAAATGCATTCAAAATAATCGGTTTGTGTTCTCAAAACATTTACCAATCCAAAATAAGGAAGTGGCATGCCAACCAGTTTTTTCCATTATTGCAGAAAGTAGCAAATGCCATCGTTTTCACTGTAATACATATCCATACATGGTAAACCATTTCTTCAACAAGAATATGGCAGGTTATTTTCATTGGTAGGCGATGTACCAATCGATTAATTCGTCGGCTAATTCTATTCCTCAGTTCTAACAATAAAAAAGGAAAGAAGGCGGAAAATCTCATGTGGGAAAGAAATGTAACTAACGCAGAAAAACAAAAATGGACGTCCATTAACTCGATTTAGACATCAAACGTCAAAATGTATTTTTTATTTATATATTTATATATTTGTTTCGTTTCCTTTTTATGTCGCTAATGACGGTGGAAAAAACCACACTTCAAAGCTTGAAAAAAAAGCGTCACGGACAGTTTCTTAACAAGATAGGTTCCAAGAAACACGCCTACTTAGACGTAAGTACGTCAGTCACGCGACCACGAGTTCCTATTCCTTTCGCGTAGCTTTTAACAATTCCATTTGCCACGCTTCTCGGAAACACTGTCGAGCACACATATATATATACACATCATATATGTATATATATATATATATATCCACACACACATGGTGTGCATCACCAAAAATAATTACAAAAAAAGTACATATACATATTGCAGTCGAAACTTCATATGCATGCAACTATCAACACGAATTTCAGAAACACAGTAGTGTTGAAAGGTATAAGTGGAGTCACGGAAAGAAATATGCATTCATATCCAACTGAAAGAGATTTCAATACCCAATTAGCCGCCTATTTATGGTAAAATAAACTTTTCGCTGAAATAACTCACATGAAATGCACGCGTGCGTAATTTTACACATCTTATGGTTTTATACTCAAGAGAAAGTTTTTCTAATTTACCGTATTGATACGACTATATCAGTGATTCTCAACGTGGTCGTTAACGCCTCCTGTGGGGAGGGGGGGGATAAAATGTTCCGGGGGGCGGTAGAAGCTATGGGTATAACATAGGATCCTATGGGTTAGATTGCGTTAGGGGCGATGGGAGAAAAATATTTCTAAGAAACGGGGAGATTGGACAAAAAAGGTTGGGAAACTATGAACTATATCATAATTCCCCCCCCCCCATAGCTTTTGTCGGAAAATAAAGAATCAGTCTATTTATACAATAACGTCTTAAAATAATGTCTATACTTTTAAAGAGGGTAATTGAGTATTTATAATAAGAAGTGATCCACATTAAAAATGATCGAATTCTAAATTACGGGGCGGGAAGTTTCATCTTCGCCCCGGGCGGCAAAAACCCTAGTTACGACCCAGTATGAAAGTCACTCGCTTGTGTGTATTGCTATCCGACACTCAACACCAAAGCACTTCCAAAATCACATCAAATCACTTGTAGCTGCACTTAAAATCGAGAGTCAATATCTCATAGCTCGACTCCAAAATCCAGTCAAGTCTCTTGTAGCTCGACTCAAAATTCGAGTCTAATATTAGTCTCTGACAACTTGCAGCTCCTCTCAACTCGTCAATAATGTAAATTTTAGGATATGCAACATCGGACTGCATAAAGAACACAAGAAGGAATGATCCTCGTCCGCTTGATGTAATATTAATTACCCCAAAATATAAAAATGAAAAATAGTTTCTTCTAATTTTTTCTGCATTTTTTAAGGTAGAGAGAATTTTTACAGTTTCTCTCCACAATTTTAGATAATTGTTCTATCCACTTAATAAGAAAAAAGTGTACGAAGAGAAACTGGGATTCCAAGTGCAAAATCTCTCTAATTTCTACGAATGCTGTTAAATTTTGTTTTTCATTTTGCAATGTATTATAACAAGGCTTGCACGAAATAGCAATATCCTGACGTACATGAAAACAAATGATTCGAAACTGAACACCCTCTACGGTCCCGTGTATATGCGGATATACATGAGAAATGCATGGTGAGAATAAGAGAAAAACATTATATATATTAATTATATTCACCAATTCTTATTTATTTTAGAAAGTACATCTTCTAGCGTCATTTCAGTATAAAAAATACAGCTCTATAACTAAAATACTTTTTATCTAGAAGGAGATGATTTCTTGTTGGCGTCATTTTTGCGGAGCTGCTGAAATTTATGTTCTCGGAGATTGATAAAATCGCAAAAACATTTTGGGAATTAAAAATAAAATTCAAAGTGAAAAAAAACTATTTAACTTTGCTTAACAAGATTTCATCTGTTTATAGATACAATCATAGTTTCAAATACATGGTTTCAAAAGCTGAGGAAACGTCGCTGAGGATGAGAACCAAACTCATGTTGGCGAATTTATTCCAAACCAGTTTGATAAAATATACGCTTATGTTTGATCGTAGATATACAACAGTCATTGATATTGAACACCGATTAACGCGTTTCTAACTCATTAGCGACAGTAAATCGCAGTTTAGGGGAATTGGCCAGAGTTAGTGTGTGGTTAAATATAATTATTGATATTGGCGATATGAATATGATGGAGGATGGTATATTTACAATCGCTTATTTCTTTAAAAAGACCGCGGTGCTGAATTGCAGGGGGGGAGGGGGGGAGAGGGAGCATTCTTTGTTAACCATGGTCATTTCAACATGGATATTTCTGGTCATCTTGGCAAAACCATCCTACACATCTCTAGAAGACTCGACCATTCCCTTAAAATGCTTCAAATACAGCTTCTTTCCTCATACCATTAGTGAATGGAACAAACTCCCAAGCTCTCCCCCCCCCCTACTCCCTCTATCACTAGTTTTTTGTCCAATATCAAACAATATATTTGTCAATACAAGATTCATCGAAAGACTGGTTATTTGTGGAGATGAAGATTACAAGGAAGAAGATTACAAGGAATTTTCCTCCTTGTAATCTTCATCTCCACAAATAACTAGTCTTTCGATGAATCTTGTATTGGCAAATGAAGAGGGCATTTCTATATGCAATATCTTTGTCATTTTCAATCGCATCCTCTTGTGTAGGCTCTAGGGCCAACAAATATTGTATATATAAATAGGAGGTGCGGTACTTTTACTTTAACGCACATCAACTCCGGTCATATATCGCCATACGACTATTTCGACCCAGTGGAGTTGGGTGGGAAATGAAAACTTCATCTACGGTGGTCGCCTCAGTGCCGGTAGGTAAAGAACTTGCTTCTGACGTTCTATGCATGGATTCGAACACATGGATTTTGATGGTAACCTTCACAGTCAAAGATGAACATCTTACCCTTGCGCCACTCGGACGCTGGACTTCGCACTTGCAAATGGGACATTTTTGTAGTATTGATACAGTTATCAACCAGTTATCAAAATCTCCGTGTTTCCATGTGATCACATCACGTGCCGTCGATTGTTGCACGGATATCAGGCAAACTGTATATTTTACCCTTAATTGGTCAATTTAACTAATTAAAAAATCCACTCTAAGTAATTAAATTGCTGTGTGATGATGTATTTTTTTCAATAAAAAATATGATAACAGTACCAATTTACATCCATTTTTGTAAAAAAGAAGTTTCTATACAAATTTCTATGGGGCTGAATCATAGAGAGTTAACCTTCATCCATCACGATGATGAATTAAAATGATGTTTCGTTGAATATTCTTCTAGATCAATATTTAATCTTCCAATCCTAGAGTAGGAAAGTTGAGTGATGAGTAAGGAAGCTATCATATTTATTGAATTTTCTTTGGATTAGTTCATTTTTGTTTCTATCGTTCTGCCGCATTTGTTTATGACTATATCCATACGGGAATCATAATTCTTCGAGAGATATTGCAATTCATTATTCGTTAACGGGAATAAATGACTGAGACGGGACTCTCTCAGTATATTTCATTTCTATCCGTACCCGTTCAATAAACGCTTCACAGTTTATTATGTACATCTTGTGTAACATACTACAGGTCTGTTTAGCGATTTTTCATGTTTCCACGTGACTATATTTGATATATATATATTCGGTTTAAGTTCTTAAAACTCATTTCAGTTGGTGTGTTTCTGAAAAGTATATCAAATTCTGTTAGAACGCTGGGATTTTTACGTGAGAAATACAAGATATATATTTTGTATTTTCTAAAATTATTTTCTCGTTTGTGTTTTGAGATAAATCCACTGGTTTTCTTCGAAAACAAGGTAAAAAAAATCGAATCTTTGCGAAATTTTCTAGGAAACCCCACTTTTCAGGGGGGAAAAATGGAGTGTTTTTTATTTATTTATAAATATATCCATAAAATGAAGAGTTGCATTTGCCCTGGAGAAAAATTTAAAAATAAACAATGGTAATTATCGGAAAATTAGTACTTCAGTGTTGATGATATCCATGATAGATATTTTGATAATAGAACGTATACTTTTTGTACTTCAAAACGGACACTTAGCAACGGATAATTCCCACTGGGTATTAGTTTCATAGTGGAATACTAAAACCAAGTTTTGCCGATTAATTATTGTTATTGTTATTATGAATATGTTATTATTAATCGTTAATTAATTATGATGAAATAAACGCGAAATCATTAATTTATTAATAAACTGTAATTATTGATTGTACTATGTCCAACTGAGTGTTAATAACGTAAACTATCCGAATTATAGTGCAAAATAGTCGAATTATAGTTTCATGTTCCGAGTGCAAAGTTTTCATATATTCAAATGATCTTACATATTTCCCTAAACATAATAATGACTTCTCTCTCACCGAAATACGAGTAGCTGTAAATTATGTACAAGTCTGAGAATACTGTTTATGTCAGAATTAAAACAATATGACTATATTGTGCACATTATGTATCGCATATCATGGGATCCTTTTGGCACAGAGGAGTCGATGTATTTTTCAAAACATAGCTGTATGTTAAAAATCATCAAAATTTCATTTTTCAATATATATAGTTTTTCCTTTGTACCACATATTCATGGTACTCATTTAGCCATAAGATAAAGCATGGATGTATGATGTATATTTTTTTGGATTCGGAACTTCTTTTGAAAACAACCTGAATGTTACCCCAAAGAAAAATGAAATTCATAGAAACTAAAATATAGGCACTAAAATTTGCAAAAAATTTGCAAAATCGGCCAAAAAGCTTCTAAAATTCCTGAAATAGGCACTATAGAGAGACCATTTATAATTAATTGAAAAAAAGGAAGAACTAAAATATATAAAAGATCTAAAAACGAATAAAAAATCGGTTGCTCAGTCAACTGTTCCAATGATAGTTTAGGAACACCTCCATTATCCGCCAAGCTGAGCTGATATTTTCATGCCCAAAAAAGTGTTTGCGGTCCGTCAAGATATAATAGGAAGTGATTTAATTGAATACTGAACACGTCAATCGCTAGCATGCAAAATGATGCTAGCTGAAATTAAAGAGTAACAATTGTGTCAAAACTAATACTTTTTTCGTAATAACGACAGATTTCTCAGAAGTTTCAAATATTAACCTTAGTACTCAGTAGATCTGTTCTGTCTTACAAGATGGTCTACCCAATTCAATGGAGAAGGCTTTTGTTAAACGGAAAACAAATTGTTATGAAAGTATAGGAGGTGGCGGTGATGTGGAAAACAGAAATGGACCCCTCGCGAACGTATTAAAAATTTTATTACTTAACTAATTAGGACATCACAAGTGTTAAGGAAAAAGGCATATACTGAGAAATAGAAAGCTATAACTATACATGGTGAAGTCGACAGCGAACTGACGGTAACGCCTCAGCGTCGTGGCTGTAAGAAAGGAAACGCTACTCACTCAGTTATACAGGTGAAATTTACTCATCAGGCATGAATCAACATGATTTTTACAAATAATAATAATTATAAAAATAATCCCCACAGATGTTTCCAGTGCATTTATGGTGTGAACAAATGAAATCCTAGCACACACACACAGCATGAGGCCTTGCCTTTGGCAATTGCCTTTCCAAAGCAAAGTTGATGCATTAGTGAATAATTGTAAATTTAATTTTAATTGTGTTTTAATTGGAGTTCTTACAATGTATACGTGCGAGTTACACCAAAACCTTCAAGATAGAGATTAGGAGGCTAGTATCCAGGAGGCATTGGTTCCACTGTATGCTGATTGCTATCTGAAAACTATGTATAGCATTGAGATGTAGATTCTTTGTCAGCTCTATGCCTGAAAACACAAAGTTTTCTATCTCTTAAGCACTTAAGCCTATTTGCGTTCAAGTGGGAGTAGGATGGAGGAGTGGAGTTTCTCATAAGAAATATTATACCACGAGTTGGAGATTATGATCAAAATATTCAGGTTTTACGTTACAAACCTCAAAGATGCATAAGTAAACACGAAACAATGCCGGAATAGACATTAAACGCAAGAAAAATTTAAGAAAGATATTTTAGAAAAGTATTTGATGAATAAGAACAAAATGTGGCATTTATGTAAACTTCTGACCTCTACTAATTAAAAATATGACACGTTTCCTGTAAAATATGAAATTTACCAAGAGTATATAATGCGCATATATCTGATTAGTTGTGTTTCTTCCCACAATTTAGAATAAAGGTGTGTGTGTGTGTGTATATATATATATATATATATATATATATATATATATATATATATATATATATATATATATATATATATATATATATATATATATATATATATATATATATATATATATATATAATGTCAAGTACAAATATTTGAGCGAAAATTTTATTCGACTATATGATTCCTTTGAAAATTAATATAAATATCCTACAGCACATTGATAGTTCCGGGTTCTATCACACGAATTATACGTAATATTATATAAAATCAGTAAAGAAAATATAAATTCGCGGTGTGTGCGTGATTTATTTTATACCTCAAAATTATTATTTTTTCATGTCTTTTCATTAATAAATTCTAGTTCTTTTTTCTTCTTCTGAGAATTTGAATGGATAAATGTTGTCCATTTTTATGTTACATCTCCTTTTATGATTATTAGACTTTGCCGCATCATTAATAATTTTTTTTAAGAACAAAAAGAACGAAAAACTTATTCGCGGATCGAATGTACTAAAAAGAAGATGAAAAGGAATGAAGTCTCGGGCGACTTATGTTAATTAGCGTTACTCTATTGAGAGTTCTTTGAACTGCGATTCCTCATGGATTTCTCTGAAGGCTACTAATATTTTTACTTGTTTCTGCTGTATAGGAAATATTTTTTTTTCCTCCGTATTTCTTTCCGCATTCATCTTTTATGTAGTTTTCAATAAAAGAAAAAAAATATGTTGTCATAGGCATTTATTAATTTAGAAGAATTTAGTCTTTTATCGAATTCGTTCTTGTTTATATTTTGACTTTTTTGTTTTGGACTCAATTTTTGGGGTTTCGTATTTCAAAACTATTAAATTTCATCAATTATTCAAATTTATTTTCCGGATCAGAATAACTAAAAAAAAAAAATTTTTTTTAGTAATTTTATTAACAGTGTAACAAAAACTCAGGTTATGAGTCTTGCATTCTATTGCATCGATTTATTCAATTAATTTTGTTCTCCCAGTATAAACATTGTATATAAATTTAACGGTGTACAATTCCTTTTTTTTTCGTTTTGTTTTCAGTGCAGGCTGAATGTTTAGTGAATAAAGTTCATTTAACTTAAACAGAAAAAAACGTAATTAAATGAGATAATTCTGTTTCGCTATCGTGAACGGCAAATCGGATTATCAAAAAAAAAAAAAAAAAAAACATGGAAGAAATAAACTCCAACTGTTAGTAGTTACTTTCATTAGTATGAAAGTAGTTATAAATCTAAATCGAAATGTTTCGATCTACACGGATAACATACCATAATTGCAGCCAAGATCTATGTTGCCGATAGTTATGTAAATAGAAATAAAAACAAAAAAGACGTTAAAATCTGCTAGTGCTTGAAATTTAATCTATATTTCTTGGCAGAGAACTTCATTAAAATATTAATGTATCATTTCAATTCATTGAAAAAATATTTTTTAAAGTATTGGTTATAAACATCCAGATAATATCTATTGATTATTTCATAAGATTAACCCTTTAAGCGCTACAGAAGAAATCACTAAACCCCTATAAAATATCATGCCTATTCTAATCAAGTGGGCTTTCTGATAATGCTGAACAGGTGCAAGGTAAGGGGGTATAAGGAAAAGTGTTGCATTGAGTAATCAAAATTTCTGGGCTTATCGATGTTCAAGTAACAGGTCTTTGAGAAGGCGAGACATATGCAGTTAATGACGCTCATAGGATTAACAGAAATTAAATAAATAAACATTTTCTTTTTGACTATCTCGACGTTGATCTCAATATAAGAATGATTTCTCCATCATTAGCGAAAAAATCAGAAAAACATCGAAAGTGGTAAGAAATTTCATATGAATATCTATTTATGAATTTCAATATGGTGAATATTTCACCTTTATTTGTTGATGAAAAACCAAATATTGACACTTTAATTTTAGAATATACAAGAAAGTTCGAGACACGCAACTGCATTTCAAATTACATGAAATTTTCACTCGATAAGTAAACTCCTTATGATCATTTTGTGGATGCAACTCTTTGAAAGTCAACGTTGTTAGTCTTCACAGTGTTTAGCTTCACGGCTATATAATAGGACTACTCTATAGTCCTGCTTTAGTTTACTTACATACTTATTTAAGAAACTACTTCTGCACCCGATATAGGCGTTGGACAATTTACTGCCGTTTCATATAGAGAGAAGAGGCGTCTTTATCTTCCACCTTTTTTGTAAAAATGGAAATGTGTTTTTTGTTTTTTTTTTGCGGTCACAACTGTTTTTGTATGAATTCTGAGTAAATGATGTATTCAAATGCTGTCATCTACCTTCCAAATCAGAAGTGCAAAATCGCAATGAGTAAAGATTTAATTGGAGAGTGTGGGTTTTGTTATTGATTGATCACATCGGGATTTGATTTCTCCCGATCGCTATGCGAGACTGAATTTACTTTTCATATCGATCATGAAGAGATTTTTGAGACTTTTCTCACATTATACAATATTATCGAAAATATAGCGTTTAGCAGTAATCACTGATATAATCATGAAGACACACCAATGCAAGGATTCGGAAAATCAAAGAAATCATTACAAAAACAAACAAAAAAAAAAAAACGAAAAAATATTCTATCATGTGATCTTCACACACACATTTGATATTAAATACTCTAAACATGAAATGCACCTATTACAGTGATATATTTTCAAATATAATGGGAGTTATTCTTATTCAATTTTTCGCTCAATTCTAGGAAGATATCATTGATGGAAATATTTTTTTTAGTTAAGCATTCTATCGAAAGAACATTTTTCTTCCCTTAAATTTAAATATCTTGATACAGCACTGCAGAGAGCCTTAAACAAAAGTGCTCTTTCTGGATATAAATTTGAAAAATCACTTTATCAGACAAACACATTCGGTAATGTAGATTAGGGTGCTTCGCTTTTCTTTCCAGTAAATTTAAAAGAATTTTGTATTTAATAGAAAACAGAATTATTAATGATATTCTTTGATGAAATCCATACATTATGTTTCGCGAATATAAAACTTTAGATTTTCTAGAGAACTATATTGAATAATTTATTGGAGAAAATAAAAGATGATCATTCACAATAAAATGAGTGTGCATCCATTTTTTGGTTTTTTTTGTGTATTATATATTTGTATTTGTATAACACATTTTTAGATTTGTGTAACACATTTCTAGATTTGTGTAACACGTTTCTAGATTTGTGCACTACATACTTGTATTCATGTAACACATATTTGTATTCGTGTAACACATGTCTGTATTCGTTTAACACATGTCTGAATTTGTGTATTACAAGTTCGTATTTGTGAAATTAAAAAAAAAAAAAAAAACAAATATTAAATGGATAAAAATGTGGAATCCAATCAATCCTTCCGGTCTCAAAATCACCATGTTTACTTTAATGAAAGTTACTATTCTCAGTCTGAAAATTTATAATGCTTGAGGGAATGCGTATCAATCTTTGTATCTGTCGCAGATATTGAAAATTTAGGGACCTTCATCTTAAATGTATGCGTATTTAAGAAGTATTAAATCTATAAAGTATCATATAATATATATAAATAAATAAATAAATATATATATATATATATATAATGGATAAATTAATGATTAATAAGAAACAAAAAAATATCAGTTACATTTTGGAAAGCGAATAAAATATTTTTTTTGCATTGTTCTTTTTGTTTTGAGAATGAGGCAATTTTTTCATATATATCATGTCTATATGTTCGCCAAACACATACATTTGAGATACATAATTGTTATCTAATTATACAACCGTAAATCAGTGATTCGACATTAAAATAGACTCTCATTCATCCGGTACATATCAGACAAAGGTATCAAGAGATGGTATTTTTTTCGGCCCGAAATATACCGAGAAATTGCATTTTCTGCAATGTTATGCCAATATTGGATATACTAGTTATGTTATTGGTTATAGTTATGTTATTGGTTATAGTTATGTTATTGGTTATAGTTATGTTATTGGTTATAGTTATGTTATTGGTTATAGTTATGTTATTGGTTATAGTTATGTTATTGGTTATAGTTATGTTATTGGTTATAGTTATGTTATTGGTTATAGTTAAGCATATTTTGACGATACGTTTGAACCAGACTTTCTTTTTCGCTCGACAGTGCCATTTTTTTCTCTTCTGTGGCTTGACGAATAAATGTCGGATTAGTGCACCACCGGACTATCGAAAGTTTACTGTAATTTTTTTTAAAAAGTTTACGTCTTTCCTAATGTCTGTTCTTTCTTTTCAGAATGAAAGCTGACATTTAGCAGCATGAATGATCAGGGTAAACATCTACCTAATTTATCAAAATACAAAATACTTCACACATGTGATTCAAACCATATCATTTCTTTGTGATAAAATTTTCTATTCAGAGATTTTGCTGTAATATTTTTTTAAAAAAGGAACTGTATTTTAGATAAAATTTATCTAAAAGACAGTTCATTTAATGTGCACGCACTTTTAGGCCTTTGCAAATATGAATGCTGATGTTGGTTATCATATCAAATGCACGAAACGATGTCTAAATAGATTATAAGCTATAATTCCTGGTCAAATAATCATTCATAAGCATGGAAGTTACTATACCATGTCAAAAAAGATCAAATGAAACCAAACATTCTAATGATGCTTAATTGAATATGCACTGAGCTCAAAGTGGAAAACATTTGAGTAGTTCGATGTTATATTTCTAAAACAAATTCACTTGATGATGGATCTTTAAAATCAAACCGCATGAATAGAGAAACATCGTTTGAAACAAGTTCGCTTCATTCAAGTTTCATTTCATAACTAAATTTTTGAATTGCTATATTAAGGCAACAGAGTAATAAATGTTGTAAGAACAGAAAGAAACAAATATGACTTACAAATATTACGGGAAAAGCTTTTGAAAAGGTGTATTTTTTATTCCATGAAACATAATACAAATACGAATTTTTCTTATGTTGGGACAATTCCAATTGTAACGCTTTAAGAGAAAATAAATACATGTTACTATCAGGAAAAAGAATATTTCGTAAAACTATATAATGATATAAATCACGCAAGATTTACATTTTAGCTGTATATTTTATTTATGAAATGCTATATATATATATATATATATATATATATGCATTTCTCGTCATTTGTCACGCCCAGAATGTCGAAGGCAGAATTAGCTATGAATAAACATTCTGCGCTGTTTTCTGGATCAACTATTTTTCGTAGCCTATAGTTGTCTGTTATAGAAAAAAATGATTTCATAATTTTCTTTTTCAAAAATGTGCTTTACTTTTGAAAGATATTTATTGTTTAGTTTGAAGAAATATTCCTATTAATTCTGACTGACACCTCGTTATAAAATTTCCCTGAAATTCATATAGAAAATATATACTGCATATATACATATACAGCGTGTCTCGTAAGTGCTAATGCGTTCTTTATCTCGTCAACCGTCCGTCATCGATGTATAGTTTTAATTTAAGAAATGCTAAAAAGCGTTCAAAAATAACGCCGTACCAGTTTTGAGAGGGGATATTTTTTTCGAATATCTACTTCTCGACAATTGCTGATTTCAGTTATGTATCGCAAACAAAAGACTAAATTTCTCCTGAACCAGAAACAGCTATGGTTTATTGTAAGCTCTTTCTCTGAAACTTGTTGGATGGTTGAGTTTTTGTTTCATTTTGAAATTTGCCAATATTTCAGCGCTTATAGCTCGCGATTGAAACCAAATATTTCGATGAATTTGGTGTCAACTCTCTTATATCATTTTTTTCTGTTCTTTCCAAATAAGTGCATAGTTTGAGTAAAGGACTTCCAGAAACTTCAAAAATTAAGTATTTTTCAGACTTGCATTTTTTTTTCTATTGTCGATTATCCACCATCACTCAAACAGGGTTTGAGATGGGACATTGTTGACGGGGTGTTTCATGATCCACTTGGGCTCTTCTATCACCCCTCTCTTCCGTTTGGCAGAATAGATTGGATTCACCCTGTATATATTCAGGTTGCTTATACAAGGTGATTCAGAAAAGATGGTGGAAAAGTTTAAGAGGTGATAGTACACACCAATACAAACGATTGTAATCAAAGAATACATAGTCTAACGTGAAATGCAAACGCGCTATCGCCTTTCGAAACGGCCGCTCCGCAAATTTTAAAACGGCTTTTCACCGTAACGCTCACCGTACATTCCTGCTGCCTCTGTAGTACTTCCGGTTGCAGTACATGAAATGTATGTCTGCATTTTCAGTATTACCAAAGTGAGCCATTATCCCGTACGTTACAACTGTTAGAACGGTTGCACGCTGAAATAACGTGACAGGGCTCGCGTCAGCGCCTTTTGTTCACTGTGACGCAGATTTGCATACGGTTTCTTCTTCTTCCCCAGGTTACATTTGCATGCACGGTACTCTTTTTTCCCCCGATATATTTCAACAGGAATGCCGTTTTTACGTTGGCTCAGCGGCCGTTTCGGAACGCGCTACGCGTTTGCATTTCATGTTAGACCATGCATTATTTGATGACAATTGTTTGTGTTGGTGTGTACTATCACCTCTTAAAATTTTTCCTATCTTTTCTGAATCACCCTGTGTAACGGTAATGGGCCAAATAAACTGTGATTCGTTAACGTGATTTGGTTTTTCTGTGTTGAACTTCCATAACGAGAGAGATCAGGACAAAATCAATGTTAATATATATATATATATATATATATATATTTCATGTTCCTGACAGTTTTTTTTAGAGAAATGATGTACGAAAATTTTGTAGAACTAAACTGTTCAACTAACTCTTCAACGAAATTCTGTTAAACTTCTAGCAGTTGAAAAAATACATGGACAATATCTGGTTATGTATAAGTTTATTTAAGAAATAAGTACAGTGAAGACTAGAATACACACATGTTGAAAATTTCGGACTCAATCAAAGCAGATTACGTACTAGATCAATGTATCATTTTTCGGATTAAATTATACCAGGTAATAACATTGGTTATCGATTGAAGTTTTGTGTTTAATCAATCTTTAATGATATTTCTTTCCCCGTCAATTTCTTGTATTCGACACTAACTTTCTTCTATTTATAAAATGTAAAATAATCATGATGAACGCCTCGAAGAAATCAATCACAGCTACCATCGAGACGCCGATCCATGCTCCTAAGAATCCTCCTATGTAGCTGAATACCTCTAGGTCCTATTTAAATTATATTCAGAAATATATGAATAATTTGAAGTATTTTCACGATAATTGGAAAATATGAAAATATTTATAAAGTAAGTTGTTTCAAAATGGGACTTTAGTATGCGAATTAATCAAAAATAAATTTTTTGCTTCTGCAATACAGTACCAATGTAAGGTACTATCCGTTTAAGTACCTTAACAAAATACGCATATCACCTGATATTGAGGTCGATATCTGTATTTCTTGACTTCTTGTTCCCGAAGAGACACTATCACTTTGCTCCTGAAAAAAAAAAGTATTATGTGATGAATCATACAATTCAATATTGAAATTGAGTTAGTTGTCTGCACACACACATCCCCCACTAATTAAGGACCCTATATTGTTACAATATCATGATTCTACTCACATATCACGAATTCTGTTGTCTCCCCACTGCAAAGAGAAAACCCTATATTAAATCTTACTGAGTCAGAAATTCCAAATTCAATATTTTCAACATAATTAAATTCATTCCTTTAGAGTATTTCGTAATTTTTGTTTACTTTCACTTGATATAAATATCGGTAACTTTACCCACGAGGAAGACTCACATCTAGTTCCATTTTCCGAGCTTCGAAAATATAATTGTACTTCCGCTTCCTGAAAACAAAAAGATATTATATAAATGTATATATTAGTTAACATACAAAACCAGTTTCTCTCCAAGAAACATTAAGTTATCTAAAAACTATTTTTGCATTTATTACTTTTCCTTTTCCAAAAAGTGTGAGGAAGGGTTCGAGTAGATTTAAGAGGTAATTTTTTAGACTTTCTTTGCTTTGTTTTATCTGTACGATTTTTAATCCTAGACTGCAGGGATAGTCGTGAAAATGTATCTCCTAAAACGAAAGCGTAAAAAAATTTCCTCTTTTTCTAGTTGTGTTTTGTGGCAAACAGATGACACTCATACTCCTAGTTGCAAATGCAGTGAAATCTTAAGTAAACCTTATAAATAGGAATCGGAATCTTACAATATAGGAATCGGAAGATGTCTTTGACGGAATAAAAAAAAATACAGTCAAATCCATATATATATCTATATATATATATATAATGAACTTCAAGAGACCGGAGAAATCACTTCGTTATAATGAAATTTTGTTATAAAGGATTTCTAGATTTTAGCATTGTTCGTATGTAAACTGGGAGTTTAGAAACTTTCGCTAAAATGAGATTTTCGCTATGACGGCATTCTTCAAAAATGGGGTTCGACTGTAGTCCCTTCTTTAATTATTGTTTTATTTGTGCACCTTTTGTAAAATGGAAATCTGTCCTGAATGGAAAATAATTATTTCAGTCCATTGACGTTTTTTTCGTACAGATTTCACTGTATAATATAATCGAAAAGGAAGTATGACGAAAACAGAAAGTCTGGGTTCGAACGCACATTCACCGACGAAATAGAGATTGGGGGGGAGGGCAGGCAGGTATTCTATCACTACTCAACAATACGCCCAAGTAATTATCAATATTAATAGCATTATGCAGGTAAATCTATTATAAATTAGAGAGAAAAAATAAATGTCTATGCGTACGATATCTATACTGCATTCTAGGGGGAAAAAAAGGATTATCACAGTATGATTGAGCAGGCTACTATGTTGTTAAAAACTGTAGATGATGGGAGCATTCTGAGGGTAAAAGAAGTGTTTAGTGAGTAGCTGTATTCTTGTCATTCACCTCGATCAAAGGCATTTGAAAAAAAAATTCACATTTTTTCGCTGACTTTTTTGCACATGAGCAGTTGCCTCTTCTCCGTTTTGATCTGAATTGAAAGATAAAAGCTTTCGCGCGGGTGTCGCTATGAGAAGTATGGCCGAGGAGCCTTGGTTCAGTGGAACTTCAGTGGAATTCCAGACATTCCATCCACATCTGCGGAGTAATCTTAATCTGTCGTTGACCTGCAGATGTGACGAAGCTAAAATACTAATGGATCATGTCTCCAGGTGCCGGACTATCTGCTCGTCAACTTTTAGGATAATTACTGACTTACGCGATCATTTCCTCATCACCAAAACAAAATGATCGCTGAGGGAAAATATTCGATTGGAAAAGCATCGATTGGCCGACAGTAACATTGATAACACAATAAAAGTTTCATTTCGCTAACGGCCCGTGTAGCGAATTTAGAATCATTTTAGAGCGATGTTCTTCGACCTTTTTACAGCTGCGTAACGGTGAAAATAGTTTGAACGTGAAAATAGTTGAAAATAGAAAGAACTTTGCACAGGCCTGCGGAAATGGGAGAAACTATTTGCGGATCGGCAAAAAAATCGGAAAAAAATGATAACTAACTTGCCAATCCAGTTAAAAGAATATTATAAATAATTTCAGGACCGACAAAAAATAATTAGGAGGAATAATTTGCGAACCTGCATAAAATAAGTACATGAAAAATAATTTGAGCATTGGCAAAAAAAAGGGGGAAAATGTAAAATAGTTTGCAGACCAGCATATACTTAAATGATTGGGAGAAATAATTTGAAAACCAGCAGAAAGATTAATAAATAAGATAACTAATTTGCGGACCGGTAATAAATAGAGGAAAAATTCGCAGACATACAAGCAGTAAACAAAGAGATGAGAACCATTATAACGACAGTATAATATGTAATTAAAATTATGTAGCGACAATATTGGTGGAAATGTTACGCAGACCGGCCCTTGTACACGGACCAGCGTTTGTAAAACACTGCTCTACAGCATTGTTTGGTGCATGACGGTGTTGGTTTTGTGGCAGTGCATATTTCCCTTGAATGTACAACGTTATTTTCAGATGGGAGAAAAAATTATGTTCTATCAGTTTGAGAAATCAAATCTACCGCATGAATTAACGGAAAAACTATTTCTCTCAACTCACACCTGATGATATTAAATTATTATTATTAATTTGTTATTAGAAGCAAAAACTGTAGAAATTAATGCAACAAAGTTCAAAAAATAAATACTCACGTACAATCTTCCTCGTAACGTTCCATACATAGCATTACATCTTGAAAGAAGTTGTCATCATTTCTTATACATAACCCTATAAAAACATCTGTAGACATAACGAAAATATAGTATATTGTAATTTGAACGTTCGAGAAAAAACATTAAATATAAAAATAAAGATTCCATATCGAATGTACAACATAGTGTGCAAATACCATCTGCTGGACAAACATTTTCTTGGTTGCTGTATGGAAAAAACGGGATGGAACAATTGCAGATTCTATAAATCAAATCCAGAATGCATTTTTTTGTGTTCATCTAGAAAAGAAAATGTCTATTAACGGAGTGCAATATTCATAAATCTATATGTATGCATTATATCAACAAATGTGTTAAAGCTGTTTATGTATTTTATCGATGCTTAACTTGTATTAAAATGTCTTACTACTTGAGATCTCGGTCCAGTTTTCCCTCTTTCTTGCCACAACTCTGTGTAATTCGTACAATTACTTTGATATGGATATGGCAGAAGATGTTCCTCTTCCTAGAGGAAGGACAGGTTGAAAATATTACATTTTCTACAATGTAAATGAAAGTTATATTTTAAATATCAATACTGCTTTGTGTACACATAAAAAAGAACATAATAATATTTGCAAAAAACATGGTTCAATTTGTATTCCCAGCTGCATCTCCATGTAAGTCACCTTTTCAAATAGGGGAGTCAGTAATAAAGGGAAATCGGTATATAGAGCCAAATTAAGTTTTACATCATTCTTACATAAGTAGTTTTAAAATTTCAGTAAATTGACGAAAATACGAGTGACATATCTGAAATTTCATTAAACAGAAAAAATTTCATTATTTCCAAATTCTACTGTGTATTCCAATTTTTAATTTCAATTCCACTTTTTTACTTTTGACCAAGCTCGAAGTAATAAAACAAAATAAATTACTGTTTCCTTATGAATTACAAACTACCTGTGAAACTTCCATATAGGCGGCCACATTTATTCCGTGGCCAGTTTTTCTCGGAACGGACAATAGGCTCCGTGCACATAATACAAACCACCCCCATTACGCTGCCACGTCTGTAGGCGGTCAGCGGCCAACCTGTTAGCTGATAGTTGTCTTTGTATTAAGTTGATGTACATCTGCATAAATATTTCTCAGGATCAATCGGATTTTCTGTTGTGCCGACACCATCACCTTAAAACATTTGTAAATGGGGTAACAGAGTCTAATGGAATATAGAGCTATATGGTTGCTTCTTGCTGATACGACAGTTTAGAGATTTTCTCCCCGGATGAGACACAATAAACGGAACAAATGAACTATGCTCTGGTTTTGTGCATACGTTCGTTACTTCTTAGCACCCAGAGATTCAGTATAACAATAGTGAGAGTACAAGATATGTGAGAAAAGAACATAACTAACAACTGATCCCCGATAATACAAATTGAAGTATTGATCTGGTGATCTGGTACAGTTAAACCTCGGTGTGCATAACAGTACCGGACCAAAAACGATATCGTTGTATCGAGATATGACGCGTCATAAAATGTATGCTGCTGTTAGCATGTTTTATAAATCGCAGTTGTAAATACGACCAAAAAATGTGCTTTTGATTGATCGTTCATTCACCGCAAAAGATTTTAATTATTTTGATAATCTGATAAGCAAAATTCAGTTAGATTAAGGCACATTGCCCCTCCCCCCCATAAAACTATTTACCACATATTTTGATGAATCACACAAAATGTAGTGATATCGAAAACTTTCGGTGATTAGATGATGCCAAATACTAATACTATTATGAGTCCTCGGAAGAGTTAAAATATGGGAGGAGTTTAAAAATGTATTGAATCATATTCAGGAGCGAAAAAAAAATCTCGCCGTACTAGTTTCAATATCTTCTTGAAAAATATCGTTATATATATAAAAGGGTTTATCATAGCAAAGGAAATCGTTGTATCAAGAGGAGTTTATCGAGTACCGTTTAACTGTGATGTACCTGTTTTTGCTTGTTTTTTTATCAATGTAAATAAATTGAGTATAGGTTTTATTTTTTACATTGAAAACTGTTTGACAGCCCCCTCCCCCCGGATTTTTTTCCCTTCATATAATGGCTATTCGGCGGTTTTCCTTCGATGGTCAGCAGACGGGAAGTTTTTTTACGGAACGTAGATTGGCTGTTTCAGATGAGTTTCACTGTATTAAGGATGTTGAATTCATAAACAAATCATAACACGTTGCATCAGAGCCAAAAAGATACATTTTGTCTAAAAAAAAGGAAATAATACAAATACATACACAAATTACAAATGCCACAGCAGGCAAAAATCCCAAAGAGGGGGCTGATAAAAGATGCCCATAAAAATATGGATGTCAAATATATCCGAAACGCACAAACCAATATACGAAAGAAAAAACTTATAATTAATACTATATAATACAAAGATTTGTCTTATTACAATTATGTATAGAAGCTTCTCGATCTATCCCACCTTATTTATCGTATTTCATTTTAAATGTCTCAACGCATTCCTATTCAGCTATGAATATTTTTCATAATTTTATATTTTTATATTATAACATGGAATAAAATCGTCTCAAAAACGAGGTGTTCGATTGCTGTGATGAAAGTTGATTGATATCCCTTTTTAACACATAAGTTAGTAGAATACTCACAATCGAAATATGAAACGTATATTTACGTCCGAGTCTAACAAACGTTCCTTGATCAATTGGATTCTCTAATTCGAATGGTGAGTGTATTAGAAACACCACACCAGGGTTTCTGTCAGGTCTGAACATTTCTTGAGGCTCCAGGTTGAATGTGAAACTGTCCAGAACCGGAAACACTGAATGGAAATATAGATCAGAAATTTCAATATAAAAATATCTAACACTAGTGTATGAAATAATTAATTACTTCATCTTCAACTGTTTCGGATAATAATTTTTGGAGCTAATTTATGAGAAAAAATAGAACTTTTGCTTGGTGTTTCTGTAGTTGCAGGGTCATCACTATTGTCAATCCGGGAATAAGCCGTGTAACAGAGAAACAACCTTGCATCATCTCCGAAACCGGCAGCTACGAAAGGACCATGAATCCTGGAGTAAGAAATGACATCTCCTGAATATCGATGCTACACTGCTCAAAACAATTATGATTTGGGGAAAATGAAGTATTTTTTTTAAATTTTTTTTGTGCTATATCTTTGATCGGGTTTAAAATATTGACTTATAACTGAGAGGATAACACCCTCTCGTATATGTGAGAGGGTGTATAAGTGAGAGATCACTGTTATATATTATATATATATATTTATATATATATGACAATATATGTAAAGTATATAACGCGTTATATACAAGTATATAAAGCGTGGTATATATATAAGTATTGACGTTTCACACACACACACACACTGTATAGCACCACGTGCCGAAGTATAGCATTTATATAAATGTGAAGAAAAAATCATTTATTTTAAGTATTGGGTATGCAAACACGATTAATGCGATGTACAAGATTAATTTCATTATTCCCCTCGGCGCATTTTACCGCTGAACCGTGGATGCTGCAGTCATACTTCCAATTAGAAACAGTATTCAAATAACTTGTAGAACTGAGGGACTTAATTCATTTTGCGACGGGTGTACAGTTATCAAAATGTAAAATTAGCTTTTTATACACGGGCACAATGTCCTCATAAACCCAATTAGAAAGCCATAGTTTTGTCTCTCCTGAAGTCAACAAAAGAACTTCCACGTGCAATATTCACTGAAATATTTCATTTACTAACAACATACCAGTGGAAACAAGCGTTGTCCACCAATTTATGCTGTTCTCTCCAGAATTTTCTCCAATTTTTAAAATTTGCTATATCTTAGTGAATATTGCACTTAGCGATGTAGATTCTTTTGGCGTCAGGAGAGACAGGGCAACAACTTTATAATTAGGTTTTTGAGGACATAGTATCCATATGAAAAGTTAATTGTTCAATTTATTGACTATTGAGTGTATTAGAAACTCCATGCAACATATGAACGATCTATCCCAGTTTTGCACGTTATTTAGATAGCCTTTTTTAATTGGAAGCATTGCCTCTAGGATCAGCATTTCACCTGTAAAATGCATCAAGGGAAATTATGGAATCATATTAATATATTACGATAAATGTGATAAAGTCGCAAAATTTATCAAACTCACCACAATGGTGGATAATTATACATTATAACCAGCGAATTATGCATAACAATTGATTTATAACATTTATATGCTGTGACACACAATATCATATAAAGAAAATGCCAGTGCCAATCGATACAGATAATAATAATTAAGAGCATTGTAGTACTTATCAGAATGTGTTAAAATTATGTGAGAAAATCAAACGAAATTACTCGTCAGGGGTGACGGTTGTGCTGTTCACCAATGTATCTAACGTGTGACCTAGCTCTTGCAGCTCTTGTGCGGACATGTTTTTCTCTAATGATCCATAAAACTCGGGCTTGGGAATCTGAAATCAACGAAAATTTTATGATCATATACGAAGCTAAATGAAACAAAAATCGCGATTCGCTTTCACTTGTTAATTTTATTTATAAAATGCTTCAATCAAGGATGTTTAACAAATGATAATAATGTGTGGTCGATAGTATTTGTCCTGTATATTTACCGGATTTTGTCACTTATCCTTTATATTTCTCAATTTAGTGTATGGTGGGGAGAGTATGTCGAATAACCGAGTTTTTCGGATGATCGATAGTCAGATGTGCATAGATTTTTTTTTTTGAAGAAAAAGTAAAAACATACGGATATATTCATGGTATCCTGAAAAGCAAAGCAAAAATCTTTGTAGTTCTTGCAGAACTGTTTCATATCATCCGGTTGATAACATTCCGTCGGGTATTTTTCACAGAATTTGCTCCTCTTGATCCTGGAAAAACAAATTAACACATTTTGATACATTGACCAGTACATTACATTATATTGATACATTACCAATATTTCAAAAAGCGTAGACACGCGACAAAATCGTTTCGTTTTCGAGAGGCACTGGATGTGAATAGGTAAAAAAAATATTTCGTGCTCAGAAAGAGCAAATTTAGATCCGAACATATTACGCAGTAGAGCAAATATCAGTATTATTTGAAAAACTTGAATGGAATTCAAATCGTAATGTGTGTTATTAATTCAATTAAAAACCTTTTAAATTTTAAATACCGATGATACAAATCAAAGCAAAAGCAGACATTGAATCAGAGTGGAAAATGAATACGAATCACATTTCATATTTTCCTCCGCGTTTCTGGATAACTTGAATATAATCACGATCATGGATATATTCAAGAAGTTTATATATATATTTATATTATTTTTTCTTTTCTCGCTCTCTCTCTCTCTGCCATAAAGCGCATTATTGTATTTTCGGAACCACTGAGTTTTTGAGCTTAAAATTTGAAAAAAAGTTTTTATCAAAGCTATTTTTCACGATATTAATTTAAATAAATAAATAAATATACATGGTGTTCTCTGTTATTGGACTGAGAAACTCAGATGGTTGTTAGTCGGCACGAAGAGGAACAAAAATTGCAATGGAACATGGTGTTGCAAACCACGTTGAGAGGGTGAAAAAAATCGCGAAAAGCGCATGCAGGTTTCAACGTCACGCTAGAATGACAAAAAGTACAATAATAACTACCAAAAGATTCACTTGATTAGTAATTACAAGAGTTGTTGGAAGTGGCGGCTGCTGACGTCTGCAACGACGCAAAAACGATTCCCGGACGAGCTCGAAGGTACTAGGTATGCTTTTTGATGTCTGCCGCAGCGACGACAATCCGCTGTATGGGATTGGTACATCCGCTGAGCTAAGCGCCCATTGCCAGCTACTCGACCGTAAATCAGATGCATATCAGTGTATTCCTCGTTGTGGTCAGCCATCACGATACTCATTGTTGAAACAGAAAACTAAGACACGTACTTACTTCCGCAATAGAGCTAATTTACGTCGTCCTCAGCACATGATCCTACCCCAGCGCATGCGTTTCGCGATACGTCAGATATGGTGAGCGAACCCAAGAACACATTCAGTGATCAACTGACATCCACCTTTCGTTTTGCAAGAGTTTTTCACGATTTTCACCCTCTAAACGTGGTTTGTAACACCATGTTCCATTGCAACTTTTGTTCCTCTTGATGCCTACTAACAAACCCCCTGAGTTTGTCGGTCCATTAACAGAATGTCCTGTATATGTTACAGACAAAGTTCGAAGTTGACCACTTCGCGAAAAGTGATCAGCCCAATTCATCTCCCAATGTCCAAAATTCGGGCTTTCACCGATGTCCATATGTTGATCCCTATACACCCCTTTTATATGTATCACTAAGATATCGATATTCAGATTACTTTGATCGTTAGTGTTGCCATAGTTAACCGTAATTATTATGGTTATTTTGGCTAGTTATAAATGGCCATAATTATCACAAATGAATAAACAACTCGGCCCGAATCAGGGGGATCGATATAGGGATCGATATATTGGGGACGCCTGAGCCCGGCGAAAGCTCGAATTTCGGACATTGACCGGGCCAATTTTATTAAATATTGGCCGGCCAGTTCGTGAAGTGGCCGGTGATCATTGGCCAATGTCCGATAATAAAAAACATATTCGAGACATCGTAAAATTGGCGTATTTTTTCGTGATAATTATGTCCACGTTAGTTATGGCAACTCTTCAAACCCCAGTTAGGATACCGTAATAATTTATGGTAAGTTTATCTCAAATTTCATTCTTTTTTTTTCTCATGGAGCTACTCATACAAATTGCTACACATAGATATGCACCGCACGTTAGCGATTAAAAAAATGGCTATGGCTCCTACCGGGCCGTCTTACATTAGCACATACAGCTTTGGCCAGGGATCTCCGGCGACTTCGCGAAGTCGTCGGTAAACGTCCGAATCATTTCTGCAATTCGGACTCCGGGCAAAACTCTTGGCAGCACTGGCTTTGGCAGTAACATATACATTTCATTCATCATAAAAAAACCATTAAATTCTTCATCATTCTCATCTGATACATCACAATCAGTAGATTCACTAAATTCATTATCATCATCAGTCACTCTCATCGTAAATTGCAAGGAACTGAGTAAATTTCTATCTACGACACTACCCGTGCAGAATAAACACCCTTCTACTTTCGCGGCCCCAATTTTTTGTCAAAAACTTGTTCCTTATACATTTTTAAAATGCAACAAATTATTTTATTTAAGTATTCATTCTACTTTGCGTATTTTAATATCAGTACTTTCTTATCGTAGAAACTGAAGAAATGAACTGGAAACAAAATAACTACATCTTGGGCTTTCCTTGAATAATTTTGATAGGGGCATGCGAAAATTGAATTCCCTGTATGGGCCATCACCTATATTTTATTACTTATTTTATTTTATTTTTTGGAGAAGAGCCTCTAGAAGCGAAATTTTGAGCCAATTTTTTCATCATCAAGAAATGTAATAAAATGTTCTTTAGATACTTGAAATTTAAGAATTATTACGAATTTCATAGAAATTTCCAAACATTTTCGTACGAGAATTTTTTTGTATACTTATGAACTTTTAAAAAAAAATAGCGATCTTTTAGTTCACACTGTATCTACTACAGTGACATAGAAAATACATTTCAGTCTTCGTGAAAGATATTTCTCGACTCACAGTTCACTAAGCTACGAGTTATATACCAAATATTTATCAGTCTTCAATATAGAATGCATGCATGCATTTATACAGTATACGTGTGTGTACGCGTTTGCTTGTGCGCGCATGAACGGAAAACAGTATAAGCCTACGTATAATGAGCTCCCAGAGGAAAAAATCTATTCGACCGCGCAAATAGAGCAACACAAATATAGAGCTATGGTGCCGCATCTCTATTCGTGGTAGGAACGTGATTATTTTTTTCTGCGAATGTTCGAAGTATAACTTCGAGAGAGAGAGATAGATGCGGCCTCACAAAATTCCCTCACTTCTTCATATAACATCGACTGATATAAACCTTTGATGAAGCATCTGGGGGATTAGATTATGAAACAGCTTCGTCAGATGTAATTGTGCGGTACTCGATTATGCCACCAATTAAATATTCGAAACGGAATTAGTCAAATGCATTGGCATAACAATTGTACCTTTTATGCTCTCGTATAATTGAGACAAAATAGATAGCTTGATTACAATACGATATGTATAGTTAAACTCGGTGATAACGACGTCGGTTTTAACGCCCAACTCGGTTATAACGTCAATATTCGGTGTTCTAATTCCCACAGATAATAATGTTAACGAATCTTCCCCTTATAACTTCAATGAGCTTGACAACCGAGTTTGTCTGTATTGTGTCTTTTTTGATAGGCAGGGTGATTACTTGATTCCCTTTGTCGTATTCTAAAGACGAACCACTGATCCCAGAGGCATACTTCGAATTTAAAAAAAATATTCAAATAACGTCTAGAGCTCAGATACCTCATTCATATTAGGAGTTATATAATTATTATATTTAAAAACCCAAATAGAAAGTTGTTTCCCTGTCTCTACTGAGGCAAAAAAAAAAACAAAAAAAAAAAAAAACACCTTCCACGTTTTTAAGTACAATATTTTGCTGAAATGTTTGAATTGAAAAAATCAGAAAGTCGTTGAGAAGAAAAAGCATAAATGAACGTACAACGCTTCTTAACCTAATTGATGTGCATGACGTATATCTGAATTCTACATGTTAAAATTTGGATAATTTTTCTAAATGGAAATATGCGTCTAGGATCAACGGTTCGACAGTAAAATGCGCAAGGGGAATCAAGTAATCACACCTTATATATCTTTTAAAAAACATGCTTTTTCTGAATCATTGGATTTGCGGCAATTAAACAGATTACATTCAGTCAAGAATTATGATTATCTTTGAAATGGCAATACTTTTGAATTATTAACTTTCCAATAGAAATTTAATGTGGTACTTACCCATTGAAATTGCAGAATGTATAAGCAGGGGATATTATTGATTGTGGTGAATATACTTCCGTATCTACAACGTGTGGATGAGTCATAAAGAAGGATACGAACTGCGTTGCTTGGTAAAAATACCCAGCAGCGCAAGCCAAAAGCACGAGTATTTTGAAGATTCTATTTACTTTGTTCTTAGCAGTGACTATGTTTGAGATCCCAGTCACCAACGACTTTTCGAATAATTGTATGGCATATTTTTTCGTCGGAATATCCAGTTCATTTTCCTCTGCTTCGACTCCACTGTCTTTTTCTTTTCCTTCCTTTTCCTTCATGTCCAACATCATAATCTCTGGTCATTCAATAATCCCTTCCTTGAACTGCCAAAATAAAATGTAATTTTTCAATGTATCATGCAGGTAGAAATATTTGTACACATGTTGATAAACAAATGAACTATGTTAGCACATATCGAAAATTTTCAGTAGACTGAAAGCAAAATGCAGTTTTAGAATTTAAAATATTCATATTCTTAAGAAAGTGTCAATTTTCAAAACCTGAATATAAACAGTTGGCGGAACTGCTTTTTTAGAAATTTTCATAGAAAAAACACAATCTTAGAAAAAAAATATGTTTCAGGAAAAAAACCGCATTGTTTTACATTCGCCGGGCTTTTTAGCTTCTTTGAATGTTGGAGTCTAGTCCATTCCCGTCATGCAGGGAAAAGCGAGGTTCACTAAGACTCACATGATACATCCAGATGTCAGTTATAAAAGTCTATGTTAATTACTGAATAAATACGCGAATCGGAATAAAATAATAGTTTTTACTGTAGCAAATGTGTTTTGTCTAGGAATCTTATAACCGATAATGAAAATTAAGAATCTACTTATCACTCCAAACTAATTATCGCCAGTCTAATACAGTAAAACAAAACAAAAAAAAACCAGATATTGTGTTTGGCACGTTTTCTCACATGTTCATAGATTGAAGAAATGTTCTCTCGCTTTTGTATATTGATCATGTTTACACAGTGAAATTCCTCAATTTTTCTCTTCTTATTGCAATTTTACGCACATTATCGAAGAATGCAAAAATATTTCGTTGTTTACTAATTTTTACATTTAGCTTATCTAATCTACGAAAACGAATATATTTAATATCCGAAATTTATAATAAATCAAGATTTATGGTAACAAAGCAAACTTGAAAGTCGAGCATCTTCAAAGTGGTTCGTAAAGCACAAAGGATCCTAAAAATGCAGAGAACACAGACATGCTTCAAATAAGTCGATTCAATCGGTTCTTGGTGTCCAGATATTTGAGAATTTTTCATAATAGGTGACTCGAATGCTCCGGCATTCTAGTCTACCTCGCTGTTTCCCAGCATGCCGACTAATTCCAGGGAAATCGGTATCTACTAATACGTGTCGTACAAAGTGTTATATACATATTTTTTTTATTGAATACACGTACACTTGTTGCGTAGTAATTCTATAAAGCTCTTGATGTTTTGAAATGATCAAAATATGATGGCAAATGCAAATCAAAACACGCGCATACATAGAGGAGAAATAAGGAGAATTACTTTGCTTCGGACACACATTTGATAAATATCCACGGTCTCCAAAAAAATAATTAAATTGAAATTTCTTTTCGAAATGCAATGTTAAAATAACTTCTGCCACTATGGCAAATAATTATCCAGATATATTAAGCGTAATTATGAAAGTTCAGCCACTCACTTTTAAATTGCCTATCGTAAATATCAATGACGCCGATGAAATAAACTAATATTGATCCGAGGTCGGAATCCCTTGACCAACTCCGCTCTCTAATAAGCCATGGAAATGAATTAACATTAGAGAGAAAAATTACGACATGCAACTAACGAGAGCGACAGAGTTCCCTGTAGAACGGAGACACAAAATGTCCTCCTATGTCATTAGCACACAGCTACTTATTAACGTTTATTCGCGAATGCCATCGTATTTTGATCATTTACAAAGTAGTCACAAACATTTCGTTGTATTGTAGCGAGAACAGAGAAAACAAAAGTGTTAGACGGATATTAACGCGCTCTACCATTTCTAAATTAAAAATAAATTATGCATCGCAAAAAGCACTGAAGCCAATGGATATTTTTCACAATATATATATATACAGGGATCATAGCAAACAGGGTGTATGACATTTCACTGTCGAACCGTTAATGTTAGAAGCATACTTTCAGTTAGAAAAAGTTTGAAAATAACGGATAGTACTCAGATATGGCATTCGTATTTTAATGGGTTGTATAGTTATTAAATATATGTTAACTTTATATACCTTCCACGTGTGACCAAACCCAATTAGAAAATTATTGCCTTGTCTCTAAAATACTTCATCTTATTGCTCTTAATGCGAAATAACCATTTTACCCGCATTTAAAGCTGTTTTTTTCACAATTTTCCTTCGTTTTTCGAACCCGAATATGTTTGTGAATATTGCACTAAGAAAGATGGAATTTTTTTGTTGGCAACAACTTTCTAATTGGGTTTTGGGGCACACTGGGACGGTATAAAAAAGGAACTTTTTTATTTTAATAACTATACAACTCGTTGAAACATTATGGTATATTTGAGTGTTGTACGTTATTTGAACTTTTTTTCTAATTGGAAGTTTATATTATATATACACCCCCTGTTTGCTATACACCCTGTATATATGCATTTTATTGGTTGGCATGATGAGTACAATAGACTCTCGACTATCCGGCCTAGTTGAGTAATAATTTCGTATTAGTACTGTATATTTTACATGATTTTATACCCCGCACGATTAAGTTAGATATTTCCAAATATATATCTTGAAATATGTACAATATTTTTATTATTGGACTTATTTTTTCTCTTTTTTTTCCATACAGTACAGACAGAACAAAAACGTATTGCTAAGGAGTTAGTTTGGTTTGCTCTTACTGGCAATACACGATTTCATTTGAGGTATGAAGAAGATAAAAATACACGTAAGAGAAAAATGAAACTAACAATTAAACCCAGAAACTAAAGTCGCGGCGATGCAGAGATATTAATTTGTTTGCCTACTTATGGTTTGAAGTGACTTTTTATATGGGAGCATATCTACCAAAATGTTCTGGCGAGTCGCAGATGAATTGGTCTATAGAGCCGCGGGGACAAAGGTTTGAGAACCTATGTACTTGATAGTTGAAAAATTAGAGAAATTCCTCTATATTACTAGTTAAAAATAGATATGATTTAAGAGGTATAATGGTGTTTTTAATTTATTATTTACTTATTTATTTACGTTGGAAACTAGGTGTTACTGCTATGGAGTTGATTTGGTAAAAAGAAAGAGAGAGAATTTAGGAACAAGATTGGAAAATATACTGTTAATTTGTTTATTATTATTTTTCCGCAATTAATTTTTAGAACGTACAATACTATAGGTGCAATCCAGGGGAAGGAGGGGCAGCGTTTAGAATCAATTATTTTTGTAAATGCAATCGAAAATATTTTTTGGTCACCATTTCAATATAGTAAGAAAAACCAGACTGGTAGATTATGGTGAAATTTTGCAGTAAAAAACGAAACACTGGGAGATAATAAAAAAAAACTGAACGCCCCTCTCCCGATGAAAAGTCCTGCTTACGTATACAGTACATAACAAACATTTATAAAGTACTGGCCTGAACTTATAGGTTAGAAAATACGAATAAGAGAGGGTTTTGGTATAAAAACGGTGTTCTTAATGGTATGGGTAGAAAGTGAGACCATGTATAGCGGTCTATCTGGCTTTTTTGTTATTCAGCCTGCCCTTACGTCCCATTGGGACAGATAGTTCAGAGTATACTGTGAATATATTCATGTTGTCACTGAAGGATTTGTAGAGCAGTTTTGGTTGCATTATACGTAAAATATAAAACTGTTTATATGAAAAAAGCCTAGTGATGTCAGGTGGACCACAAATATCATTTGACTTCATAATATAATCAATTCTTGTTTTCCATTAGTTGAAACAGTTTTTTTCGATGAATTTCAGCGAGGAAGGTTGTTTTATTTTGAATTATTTTTTAAAGCTTTTTTTACTTAGCCCTGAATTTTTTTTTATATATTCACTTGAAATCATAGCATATTCTTAATCCACCTATTTTATTTTGGCATATTCTATCCGAAATTCCTAATCCGAAGTGATTGTCGCTACAGTATAATTCTAAATTCATGAGACAAATTTGAAGAGGTAATGTAAGATAACTAATCAACCTGTTTTGGTCATAGAATGTGTAGTCGAATCGCAATAGCAAACACGGTAGAGGGTGTTTTAAGGGAGTACATAATAACGCACATATGCGCCACCAAACCCTCGAGGGTGCAGGGGATTGTAATGTGGTAGGCCTCGTCATGGCGCAACATGAGTAACGCAAAATTTACCGCAAATATTATACCGCTTGCCATTGTTTGGTGCTCAATTTACTCTTGCGACGTAGATACATCGGGATCACGCATATACATACACACCTATAACACGTTTCAGAATGTGCCGATCCCCAGCAATAATAGAGAGTAATGTGTATGAGGTGCATGTGTAGTCAAGTAGTAATTTATAAAAAGTGCATGCATGAAAGTTACAAGAAGTCCCTGTTATACCCTTGATATAAATCACTTTTCTCCAGTTCGATTTCCTCAGCATTCGAGTCTCACCACTCACATGATGGTATTCAAGACAGAAAAAATATTTTTTTAATCTACAGAAAAGATACCATAATGAATAATTTTAATAAATTGAGGTATTGCAGTATCTTATGAGTCTATACGAAAGTTTTCGTATTTCCGAAGAAAACATGGAATAATATCATTATAATTGATTAACATCATATAATAAACAGCTTCAAAATCGAATGTAGTTAGTGAAAAATCAAGTAAATATCACTCGACTCTGTCATACAATGCATGGGGGATTTTTTTCCTAGTAGTTTTCATACCCACTCTAGTCCATCATATGCCAGACATATCTCAGACATGAAGATCACAGACACATAGAGGACTGTTATAATTACATATGTGTGATATACGAGGAAATTAAATTTTCTATTTTTGAAACTTAATTACGAAAGCAGATTCGCTACTAATTGAGTAAAATCATCAGAACTGTGCCTCAAAGCTGATAGTAAAATTAAGTTTTAATTAATGATGTATGCATAGCGGTTCAGAGTGATATCAGTTGTGCTCAACTGGATGCATGGGTTTTTGTTACGTGCATTCATTAAACATCGATATAAATATACACGTTTCTAATTGCTATCGTACACCTAACTGAACAGAATGATGAAATTCGGAAAAAAATGTTTTCGTTCTCAATAAGAAGAGAACAAATACAAATAAATAAAAACACAAAGGCCCCAACAGGGAAATTGTCCAACGAGTCGGATGAAAATAGATGCCCTAGCAACCCAATAAGAGAAGCATATATCACAAAAGAAAGAACTAATAATTAATATTATATAATGCACTGCCCATAAAAAAGGTTATGGCTGTCTTATCGAAGTATGGATAGTTTCTCGATATTTACCACTGTGTTTAATGTACTTCTTTTTTAAACGTCTTAATTGTGTTAGAATTCCCGAGATCCGTAGGTAACCTATTTCATTCATTAACAGTCCTATTAGAAAAAAGCTCTCTTCGACACACCATAACCTGGATAATATCACCATAACCACCCCTTACTAAGCGGTTGTGAGGTTACCTTGTTGAAGCAGTTGATTTATGGTGAATTAATTACTCATGGTCCATCCTACCCATTCCGTTGAAAATTTAAACACTTCGATCATATAGAGAGAAACGATGTCACTCTCCGCTGTTCATACGTAGTTCTGGATAACCAAGCGGAAAACGAAGTGTAGTTCGGAAAGAAAATTCACATTCCTCTGTGGTGTGAACTCGAATGTGAATACACTTCGATCTCCGCTTGGTTATCTAGGCTTTCGTACTTCGATCATATCCCCCCCCCCCGACTCGGGGGGGAATAAAGGTGATTAAAAATTTAATTTTCCAATTCAAAATAAATGAATGAATATGTGGCGCATTTCAGTTGCATCGGATATTAAATCGGGAACTAAAATTGTACAAAATCATACGTAGTTTTTCCTTTACCGATTCATTGTGGTTTTCCAAACTTCGAGGAGCGAATGTGAGGCGATCTCCCCATTTGAAAAGTCTCTCCGTATGGAGTAGGTAGACATTCAACACACGTTCACCACATAAGATGAAGCTCGAAGCACATTCCAGTTTCACGTCAAAATATAGCAGACAGATGGGGTACCTGTTTTTTTGTATGGCGATATGACCGGACTTTGTATGTGGTAAAGAAGAGTATAACATGGAACACGCATAATTATATCAACATAAATACGTTAAAAGGACACGCATACACGCATACAACTACACATAACTGCATGTAACAAATTCGTTAGAATTTCCGCAGAAGAATGCGTATACGATTAAGTAGAAGAAAAGGATGAACATGCGCCTCGTAGTTCCTTTGTAGAATTTCTGACTTGACTTTTAACTCTGCGGAACGGGTACATGCACCAACGTCTGTGTTGTTATGCGCGGCATTAACAACATAACAGGGTCGCAAATGCGGGTGATAAATAATTGCAGAATTGCAAATGTTTTTGTATCTAATATTCAAACTATGAATGCGCACATTAAATACAATAATTTGCAGAGAAAAATCGAATTATTGCTGCATAACACATACAAATCTGTGAGCTTTCTGGGTCATTCACCAGTGCGGCTTATACGCCAAAGAGGTGTCTGCCACGGGTGAGATCTTCGTTTCGAGTCGCTAGCGATTGCTGTCATTAGTATGTATTCACGTTGCATTGGTGGATGCAAAATAAGAAGACCGGTTAGCCATAAACCTGTGCAATAAAAAGAATTCTACGCTGAGCTCTGTCGTCGAGACTATTACATCGGCTTGGCAGAATGAAGTTCTGCTCTCTATAAGTCTAAGACTTATCAGCCCATGACTACTTTTTGTTTCTTCTTGTCAGGGGCTTCTTTGCTCGGATTTTTCGTTGTGGACTTGAGTGATGTCAAGTGAACGTCAGTCCGTGATCACTAACAAAAACTAATAACCAATAGGATAGCACAATATTAGAACCCAAGACTAAAATTCCTCTCTCTACCAGTGCGTGAATTCATTCTTTGAGCGTCTATTCTACCCATGTGCGGACAGCAACGCTATAGCTAACTATAATGTTGGCCATCGAATAGTTAGAAGTTGCCCACGCCCGATCCAAACCATTGTTATTTTGGAAAGCGATCATAAAAACTGAACGCGTACAAACGATACAGCTATTCCAATTATTAACAACCAAAAATTAAATTCCTTTGATTCTAAGTGCGCTATTCACTGAGATAAGAGAATCCACAAAATCGTAGACAAAAGTCGAAAAGAAAAGCATGAATAAAGGGAAAGAAGCGTTGTCTGTTAATTTTGCTGACCTTTTTCAAATTTTCGTATTCAAATATTTCAGTGGATATTGCAATATCCACTTGGAAGGTTTTTTTCACCCCCAAAGACTCTCTTTCGTTACAAATATAAATATCAATTAGGATACCTGATACTTAAGTTGAATCCATATTTTTTTGCTGAATCCAGTTTTTCAAAGATATCAGAATTGAAATTCCCGAATCCATAACTTCTCCAAACATTTTAATGTTTAATTAATTAATCTCCACACTTTAATGAAATTCCTAAAAGTTCATAATCGTTATGATCCATCCCGTGGTGACCAGTTTTGGCGAATAAACAATGACATTCAATGCAAATGAGAACAATAAGAAAAATTGACTAGAAGCAAATCAATTCGTAAAATTGATCAATTTATTAACATCCTATAGATGACATGCTGTATCATTATACTGTGACACTGTTGCTATCACTTTCAAAATTTAATAATTTTCATGAGTAAATGAGCACATTAATAAGAATATTAACATGTAAAATGCATCAATACAACGAGTATGTTTCGGAAAAACATTGATATTCATTCGAAATTACATTGTTTCATAAATTCAAACCATTAAAAAGTTTGAAAATAAATTGCTTTGAAAATATTCCGGGTATTTGAGAAATATCATACAAGTACATATCACACACCATCATACAAAAAATACTGAGTACCATATTCAAGCCATAGGGACTATACGAATGCTCATTACAAACGCATCCGTTGCTAGGAACAGTAGCCGCACTAGCTTATTACAAGTCATTGAATTATACTAAAACAAAAACGTGCCCCCGCAAGGGGTTCCGTCCGGTCCGCGAAAGGGTGCTGTGTTCCGGTAGAAAAAATATCAATAAAACGCTTGATGTTAAATGCCTAAGCTCAAATATTTTCTTCATAAAAATACAGTGAATCATTATCCATTAAGGATACCACCAATCATCACAAAAAATTGTCAAAGGAATTTAACAGGTTATGGCAAAAAATTGTCAAAGACAAATAAAGTTGCAAATTACCTTAAAAAAAAGTCAAAGGCAAGTGAAATTGAAATTACAGTCCAAAAAAAATTGCCAAAGGCAAGTAAAATTGTCATTTATCGCTAAAATTGCTTGAAAATCGCCAGTGGCGGAAAATAAAGAGCTTCTGCAAGTCGTTGTGTAATTCACTAAAAAATTCATATTATATTTCACAAATATGCGAGGTGAATATATTCAATTTCAATTTATTAATATGTAAGGTGAATAATAACAATACATTAGGTTAAGGAAAAATATATTTATGACTATAATTAATTATGTAGGATCATAAATAACTATAATGTAATTTCCAAATCAGAAATACAGTAAAGCTCCTCTTAACGGACACTCCTCAGATGCGATCACACCTCTTTTACGGCCAAAAAATAATTTCCCCTTTTATAATAAAAGTATATATTTCAAACCCCTGATTTATGGTCACCCTTCTTTTAAGAACGATTTTTTTTTCCCCACCGGTGTCAGCAAAAGAGTGGTTTTACTGTAATCTGAATTCTTGATTTCAAAAAAAAAAAAAAAAAAATTGAAAGAAATCCCAGGGTAAAATAAGGAAAAAACTGGGCATTATATAAGTTTGACTTCCCGTACGGGAAAACATTCGCCAAGGCGCATTTTACTTGTGAACTGTTTATCCTAGAGGCATATTCCAATTAGGAAAATTATCTAAATAACGTGTAGAATCCAAATACGTCATTCATATTGCAGTTGGGGGGGGGGGGGTCTGTATAGTTATTGACATTTGAAACGTTTTATTACGACAATCTGTCCCCAAAAATCCAATTATAATGTTGTTTCAAGAAAACATTTCTTAGTGGAATATTCACTGAGATATTTGAATTCAGAAGAGGAGAAAAGATTGGGAAGAAAAGCATAAATAAGGGAAAAAAGAGTTGGGTATTAGTTCTTGTTCTTTTTCAATTTTTCCCCTATATTATCGTTTCAAATGTCCCAGTGCATATTGTACTTAGACACGTGGAAATTTTCTTGTTGGCCCCACGGGAGACAGAAGCCCGAGTGGCGCAGTGGTAAAGATGCTCGCCTTCCAGTGTGAAGGTTACCATCAAGGTCCATCGGTTCGAATCCGGGCAAAGAACATCAGAAGCAAGTTCTTTACCTACCGAGCCTGGGGCGACCACCGATAGATGGAGCTCTCATTTCTCTCCCAACTCCAATGGTTGGAAATTACCGCATGGCGATATATGACCGGAGTTGGTGTGCGGTGAAGTAGTAAGTAGTAGGAGAGACAGGGCAACAAGTTCCTAACTGGGTTTTGAAGACAGCTTGTTCATATGATAAGTTAGTGTTTTGTAACCCTTTGTAATATGAATGACGTATCTGTCTATACGTAATTTTTTTTTCTGATCGGATGTACGTCTCCAGGACCAATGGTTCGTCAGTTAAATATGGCTTAGCGACTTTTCTTACCACCCTGTATTTACTGTATAAGTGTCTGGTCCACGAGCAATAGAAGCGATGTATGATGTATAATATCCACCTTCCAGGTGGACTGAAAGGTTGCGCAACCCCCTATATGTTATGCAGCACTAAGTTTTTAAATTCGATTCGTTCGGAAGCGGAATATTATCCTGCTCTCTCCAATTTTCAAAGCAAACTATGTAAACATGCAAATACAAATTTATGTCGCCATCATCACAATTCGACTAATGCAATATTACTTTCACCCGTCTTTCACGTTAATCTGCGAAACAGATGCTGTAGATTTCATGTTCATTTTTCTAAGAATTGCATGGAATGCAATCAGAATGAGAGACTCCAGGAGATCAGTAACTGCTACCATAGAAACTCCGATCCAAGCTCCTAAGAAACCTCCTATGTAACTAAACACCTCGATTCCCTAAAGAGAAATGAAATTAAAATAAAATCATATTCATAATAGGTAGTTGACTGACTTTTTATAATTTCAACGATATTTACATAATTCACAGTTGCGTTTTTATTAAAATTCATTTAGGTAAGAACCACGTGGTCTACAGAGGTCACAGTGTTTGGATACACAGGAAATCAGCCGGAAAAATTTCCTATAAAAATTCACCGCAACGCAATTCTCTGATAGGAAATGCATCGACGGAAGAATCATTACTGGGAAAATTTACCGACTACAGTGAATGTGTGACCGAGTGATTAAGCAAGTGAATGATGGAATAAGTTTGTGAATGAGCTGGCGTATAAGTTAATGAAGAGTACGGGTGACTGCGCGCGCTCGCGAGTAAATGAGCGAATGAGTGACTCACTCGCTCTCTCTCGCTATCTTTCGCTTACTCACGTATTTCCTCATTTACTTACTCACCTTTTTAACTTACTCGCTTTGCTCCTCTGCTCACTCTCACTGGATTATTCATCTACCCACTTACTTTAGAGTCACTGACTACTTCACTCACTCGCTTACTTGCTCAAACACTATGTCCCTTTATTCGATGAATTGCTTTTCGGGGAATATTGCCAGCGGCGAATTGTGGGCGATGAATTTTCTGCACACGTAGTGCTTGTGTTACATGTGCAAGGAATCAAGTATGGATATCGCCAAACATAACTTTTTACTCAGAGTTCACGTATTGATTGCATGCCGTTGAAATTCTGAGCGGAGAATGACAAATTGCGTCATAGAAACAATGTTATTGGGAGACCGAAACATTGCCGTCTACTGTTTGCGGCATTCACACATTCTCTAACAAAACACCACATTATATGGAACTGTTTATTATACCCTTCAAAAGTTTTTCATGGATTTTAGAATTTCGCTCGTAAATAAAGACCCATCCGGTCGAGACCCAAGTGCTATGGAAACCCGTAAAATCAGATTGTAGCATCATTCTATCAATTTATGCATTCTATAAAACCATTAACACATAGAGACTCCTAATATCGAGAGATGAAATATATAATAAAGGATTTCAGCGATGTGTTTCTTTCAAAAAAAAAATTACCTTATACTGTGCTCGATACATGTATTTCTTCACTTCTTGTTCTTTGAGTGCTATTATCACGTAGCTCCTGTAAACATGATATAATACACCTAATATGAATTATTATATGCTTCATTATATATGGAAGCTAAAACATATTATTTTTATTATCTTGCTTCCCTTTCATGGCATAATAAGATATTTTTTGACGTGAATACGTCTTATAAATCATCTGACGATACTTGAAGCATTCGCAAAAATTGCGAGACGACATTCTTTAAACATTCGTATCTCAGGAAGTACTCAACGCAAGTCAAAAGCAATGGTCGTCAGATGCACATTATAAAGATGTATTTGATGATATCATTTGGGTTTCAATATTCCTTCCCGTCTGAGCACCAGGCCCCCGCTTGCTTATAAACAATCTCTACATTTCTAGCTACATTGTAGAAATTTAGCGCATCGTGATTGGCCGAAATGAGTGATGAACCATTACGTCACTCATGGTGAGTTTTGCTGGCGATGTTCAACAATAGATACATTTAATTGTGCTTGAGCCCAGCTTTCGCTTTGGCGTAATGGTTATTGTACGAGACTCCCGTACTGAAGGTTGTGTGTTCGATTCGGAATGAAACCCATCGGATTTCTTTGCTGTAATTTACTACAAAATGTTTCCATTTTTGTATCTGATTTAATCAAATGCGGTTCACGTGCATCAAGAAGATAATAATAACTGCTCGCGAAGCTGGTCCCAGCTATCATTCACTGATTCAATCAAAAATGCTTTCATTTTTTGTTAATGAACTTTGAAATTCAGTTTCGCCAAAAACTCCGCCTCTCGTGACGTCTTGCTAGCTTTTTTTTGCTCGCAGTAACCAATCACCGGCGTGCTAATGTTTCCTGTGTTACTAAGAAAGTAAGGATTTTAATTACGCGGCCCGTAACAATTTGTTTTATGCCATTTCTCGAGCAGTTCACAACGGAAATAGACGATATTGGTATCATTTGTTAGTTATTCCAAAGACAAAGCCGATGATAATGGCATAATTCCATTATGTCTGTATCTACTGCGCGATTCAAGGCGCAAAAAAAAAAAACCGTATTAACGTCAAAAACTTGTGGCCGTGTCTATGACACAGTCTACCCCAATATTTTTCCGTGTCGATCCTATTCACCAATTTGCATATTAATTATATCAAAACAACATGACAATTATAATGACCCATGAGAAATTTGTAATTATATCGTTAAGAAGAAATTAACATACTTATTTGTTAAAATAGCGTTTGAAGAAGCTAAAGCTTAGTTTTCGAATCCAAAACAGATGTTAGCAACAGATCTGAACGTGTAGAAAATAACATTGGGCTGGATATTGAAGATAGTATTCTAGTCTTCATTGGATTTTTATTTTTAATTTTAGAATGGCTTCTACGATATAGGACAGGGGTTTTCCACTGAATTTTATAACTGTTAGCATTTTTCACTTTCATCAAACAAAGCTATTTATTTTTTTTGTAACCCTTTACTGGCGATGTGAAAATTCTGTGCGTAACTGGTGTCGTGGAGCCATTTTGGCTTTCATTTTTAAAATTTTAAAATTTTAATTTTAAAATTTTAAAAATCAACAGAAGAAATTTTCGTAAAAGCAATTGGTTTTTTTACGTGACTGCGTTGATCTAACAATCAAATCAATATTTTTTATTTTCAAATTTCTTAAGTTACTTTCTAAAAATTGGTCTAATACTAAGACACATTCGAAAAAATAAGGAAGACATGACTTGAATTTTTTGTATAAATTATATATTCAATTTTTTTAACACAATTTTCATGATTAAGAAATGAACAGATATGATTAAGATAATCAGAAAATAAAGTTTACAAATTAAAATAGTATTTACTATATTTCCACAAGCACAAAAACTAATCTTATTATAAGTCGGAAACACAATCGTCTTACAAACACCATCATGACATGTTCATGACACAGATCTTACGTACATTTCATTAACAACACAATTATCATCTTCATCCCGGGTATCCGATGTTTCACCATTAATTTGAAACAGTTATCAAGAAAATAGGCGCTCTTCCGATACACCATTTCAATCTGAACACTCCTGCTTTGATCAATGATATAGAGCAGGAGTGGCCAACTTATTTGTGTTCGCGGGCAAACATAACGGTCAGCTATAGCGTCGCGGGCCGCATTAGTGATGCAACTTCGGTGCATAAGCCACTCCAATATTAATCGAATTGAATATTCAGTTAATTAATTAATTTCGTCACTAGAAATAAGTTTATAAGCGGTTTGTTAATCAAGAAATCCGCTGTTGGAACAGATAGTTCAAATAATGATCACGAATTTAATTTTTTCACGGTACTTTTACCTTGTCGCGATCCGCACTAAATCACTTCAAGGGCCGCATTCGGCCACCGCTTACATAGAGGAAAGAAGAAGTAGAAAAACATTATAAATTTGTCTAACACATGTGTAGCTTGGGAGGTAATGAAAATAAGATGGTCCAGAAACATTTCTTTCCCAAGAGGCAGCAATATGAAAAATGTGTGGGTTCAAGCTGACCCCACAACGCCAGTCAAGAGATGGAGCTACTTAATTACTATCTAGAAATTCATTTTGATGTCCTTTGGTAAGCGAATTTCTGAATTTAGAGATTATCGATACTAAAACTTATTTTTCCTTAAAAATAATACAAAACATATTTTTTGCATAATTTTTCGCTCTTAATTTAATACTGATGAATAATAAATAACTTAACCTTTTACGGGACCATTTTTTTCTAGTAATGATATGTTAGAATATTTTTTTTAGATTTGAGATTGATTCAAGAAAAGAAATGGATTTAGCTCATTAGTTAAAATTAATTTATTAAGAAAAATTAATCAACGGATTACTTTTTTAAATTATTCACATAAATTAATATTTTTTTTCTTAGTTTCTGAATTTATTAATAAACGAGATGATCTCTTGAGTGATGATGAAACAGCTTACCATGGATTTTAAAAATTGACGACTTTGGTGGGGAGTTTACATCCAACGTCGTTTAAAAATAAGTAAAAGAAGGATTTTTCAATTTTTTTTCTTCAATTACCAAAACAACCAGGAAGACAATTGTGATAATATAAGAATTAAATTTCAATTTCGTTGATTATCATAATGTGCAAAGACATGTTGTGTGGAATTTTTCTATTTGTTACTTTCAATAGAAATTGTAAAATTTTACAAAAAAAATTAATAAATTGATGCAGGGGTATTTAGTTCACATTATAATTCAATCCCAATTGCGGCTTTTCTGTAAATGAAAGAAGTTTGGAAAGTTTTTTTTTCCTCCAAACCTCATACTCCTGCGGCAATTGGTCAATGGTTTTTAGCTCACATTTTTTACTGCATATGTTCGGCAAATGTGATAATTTCCTTTATTATGCATATTAACCGATTTATTACATTTCAATCAATAAATTTAATAAACCATTATTATTTGCACTCACGTTTCCGGTACATCATGGTCAAACTACAAGAAAAATAGAAAAAAATATAAAAATTACGAGTGTGGGTACATAAAATAAATATCAGGTATCTCACACATTCTTATTTTGTATTTCAAAGAGTGTTGCACTGATCAATGTACACCTTCAGTGACTAATGTATCAGTCATTTTATTATTTACTACATCTAATACCCGGTGCTGCCCGGGTAATCCGGTAAATGGGGAGATCGGCTCGCATTTGCGCCTCGAAGTTGGGAACCACACGAAACCAACTTCCGCCGACCACCACTATGGCGACGGTGGGGTTCGAACCCGGACCCTCGCGATGCGAGTCCGTCACAATCGCCACTCGACCACCACAGCGGCCACAACACGCGCTCAAAGTTCTTAACATATACAGTTATGCACGCGTCACAACGGCGGCACATTGATTGTTGAATCGTTTCAAATATACCCGGCATTTCGCGAACGTTTGCAGCTGCTACGGAGATTCTTTCGACGTTGATGAGCACTTGTTGTGCAACTTAACGTGTACACGTACTATCCTCGTGTAAAGTATCGCTAAATGAAGAGTTTATACACCCTTTATTGGCTTGTCATTCCTGCCTATTCGTTTATAGTTCAGCTGATCGGGTTCGGCTTTACGATCATACATTCCTATGTGATTCTGTTTTGTTTTTGTGTGTTTTCTACCTCCCGTAAAAGTCTATAGGATGAGTTTTGAATTTCCCTGTAGAGATTAATTCAACCTATTACTGGTTTTATGTGTTTGTGTGGTTTTGATGGTATGGTATCAAGGGTTAACTTATCAGAATAAATATTAGAAACTTATTTATTAATTTAATTATTTAATTATTATTTACTTATTTATTAATTTAATTATTTAATTATTATTTACTTATTTATTAATTTAATTATTTAATTATTATTTACTTATTTATTAATTTAATTATTTAATTATTATTTACTTATTTATTTAATTTTTTTATTGTTATATTTTTCTTACATTAATATAATTGAAGAAAACACTTCGTTTGTTACATTATTGTGCTATGATGAACGGATAATACGAGAAATTTCATTCAAAAGAAGTGATTAAGTAATCAATCTGATCCAGTAATCAATGTTTTTATCAATTCAATTGATAAATTTCTCAATAAACGCAGATATATTATAACATTTTGATTCCTACTGTATCTATGCAAAATAATAACAATAATAATGATACAATAACAAACACAAACCACTTTCCCTGCCATGATAAAAAAGTAATACACGGAAAATGAAATCGAAACAAATAAATAAAAGTCAGTAAAACCACAGTAATATGTGTAGTATATAGCTGTATTTCCACTAAGAACTGAAAGCGAATGACCATTTTCTGAGTTTTAAAAGTAAACCCACTGGGAATAAGTACATACCTAGAAATAAGCGAAGTTACTACTTATGTTTACAAAAATAATTTTTTATCCCAAAAAGTGGTATAGTATCTTCAAGTATTTCTCTACGTAGCAATACTAAGAACGGTGTTATATGCAATATTCTCACGATAGCATCTGTTTCGAAGCAATCGCATTTGAAACGGGATGAAAATTTTCATTTCGTTCAAAATATATTTTTCTTCATTGAAAGGTAAACTTGGAAGAACACTTCGTATAGTGAAAGCATTCACAAAACTGAAAATTAATGTATAAAATATGCATATCACGTTGATTAAGATAAAGAAATGAAGTTTGTTATTTTCTTGGCCGGCTTCGTCTTTCCATCGATACTATACAAATTGAATTTTGTTATAAAATCATGTTTATTCCTTATGTAAAATTTTATTATGCTTTTCATGCATACAAAGAACAAAACTTAACTACACTTACATGTGATTCAAGAAACCTTGCTTCAAAAATATAGTTGTACTTAATTTTTCTAGGAAAAAAAAAATATCATACATACTCTGTTATAACAAATGTATGTACATCATTAAACTATTATAACATATCACGCATATAATAGTTTCTGATTTCTAAAAAAAAAACACTGACATGCACTCATCTTGATAAAGTATGGAACAACGGTTGATTTTCTTGTTCATATGAAGAAACTCTGTTTCTTCGGTAAAAAAACATTCCGGGAATTCATTGTCTATAAGAAAATAAGAATTGACATCGGGGTCTTAACACAGTAGAACAGAGTATTCTTCGGATACGATTTTTAATTTCTGTTAGAAAATCAAGCGGTGCATATTATAATATAATATATAAAGTAATAAAAGCAGAATATTTATCATGTTACGTGAAATACTAAGAATAGAATATATTTACCTCTATGGATCTCGCATATTTTTCCTTGGGGAAAATATGGAATGTATGAATAAGAACAATTGCAGAGCTCATATATGTAATCCAGAATGCATTTTTTCGTATTCATCTAAAAAATATGTCCAAATGACTCACATACTTCAAATAGCAGTGTGTTATTTATTACATATGCAGGGTGGGAAAAAATTCCTTCATAAAAATCGGAAAAATTACCGAAATAATAAACGGTTTGCTGGGTTAGCATCGCTAGGTCACGGGATCTTTTTAAGACAAGGAAAACAAACTAAAATAATAGCCGATAGAAAGCGCAGACGTACACAAGCCAAGAAAAGATATGTAAATAAGGAACATAATGCCTCCAAATCGTTTGTTACAGCAGTATGTGTTCCACGTGACCACCACCACAAGGGATAACACATTGCAGGCCAGTCACAAATCTAGCAACGTCAGAGTGCAGCAGGTACACATACACGGTTTACAACAATGAACTGCTTGTGGATTGGGAGCGCGAGTTCTTATAACTGTCTCATTTGGATATTTCCACCGAAGTCACTCATACCAGCGACACCTATTAACTGTTTTAGAGGGGTTTTTTCTCTGTCGTGACAAAATTCCCGTGACTTTAAAAATTCCCGCGATGCTAACCCTGCAAACCGTTTTTTTATTTCTGTTATTTTTCCGGTTTTTATTCATTTTTAAAGTTTCTACGGACTTTTTGTCTACCCTGTGTATACATACACACACAAATACAACGCCACAACAGGCAAAATGCCCAACGAGGGGAGCAAATGCCCAGTATGTATATGTTGTGTAAATTGTACCATAAAAATCAATCTTTAAACCTTTTACTGTGATTATTAATTATTTCATACATAGAAAAGAATGTATATATATATATGATGGTGATGTAATAATATACTATAGCTCTAATTATATAAATAATAGAGAACTAATTACATAAAATAATACGTTGAAAAATTATTATTTTTATTTACAATTCGAGATCTTGATCCAGTTCTTCCTCTTTTTTCCCAAAGCACCGTGTAGTTAGTACAATTGCTATCGTAAGGTGCTGGTAATAGATGTTCTTCCTCCTGTCGAAAAAATAGCACATGCTGAATCGTTATTGAAATTGCACGAATTTGTGGAAGAGTCAAATTAATTTGTTTAACCCTTTCGTTTACAAGATATTGGCAAGAAATTCGGTTGATCTTTATTTGATGAATCGGCGATAAATAACGGTGACCTTGACGTAACCTAACCGCGCGTTAGAAGAAGGAAAAGGAGAAGAAAAAAGTAGAGGAGAATGATTAAAAAAGACAACTAAAAGAAAAAGAGTACAATTAATAAGTAGATAAGAGTGAAGGTACGAAGTAAATTTCTCATTTCACCTCACCCTACTTGTTCTCTTTTGCTCTCACACATATAGAATGGAACGATGCATCATGTATAGAAAAAAAAAAATTACTAATAAGAGTATAGAAATGTGCACGGGGGTAAAATGGACAACTTTATTTTATAAAGTTACAACAAAGCTTCACGATGACGAGAAGAGAGGAAGGAAAGCACAGAGAACATCTTTGAATTTTTTTCCACTGGCGTTTGGGCGCGTCCTTGATCGTAAAGCGGTCAAACAAACTAGATTTTTGTCCCCATAGAAAACATTTCTAGGCGGATTTAAAAATACTCACGATTGTGATTGCGAAAGTAAATTTCCGTCCAGGTTCTAGGAATGTTCCTTCATCGACTGGATTCCCTAATTCCAATGGTGAATGCATCATAAAGAGTACACCAGGTTTTCTGTCTGGCCTGAAGACTTCTCGGGGTTCAGAATTCAAGACAATGCGATCTATTTCTGGGTCGACTTCAAACGAGAGAAAATTTGTTTCATGATCATGTTCAAAAAGAAATATTTCAATATATATCATAAATACAATGTCAAAAGATTGTTTCGATAACAGAACAAAAACAATCCCGTTAAAAATCATCAAATATTCAGAAAATGAAGTTTCGAAATCATACGAAATTATAAAATACAAAACCTGCAAAGAAGCATCCTTAGCTTGAATAGAAAGGGATCTAGACATGAACAATACAATGAAAGGGAAAATACTTTTTAAACATTTACTAATATCTGAGTATTCTAATTTCACAGACGATTTTGTGAGATATGTAAAATTACTGAAATTATACTGGAAGTTACTGGAACTGAATGGTTTTTTTTACATAACTTCCAGTTATATAAGTATAAAAAAGTCATACTTCATAATATAGATCATGGATACTAAAGTATTGAAACAATATAAACAATCAATACATTGTAACTTGTGTAGAGGTAAAGTTTTTACGTGAGTAAAGTTCAGAATAATTTAGAATATCCATTTGCAAATACCATTTACTGTATTCTCTAACATACGAATATGTTGCAATTCTAGACTTGAAACATTGACATGAATTAAAACTTACTTCTGATCGGAGTAGGCATCATAACCGGATCTCGATTGCTTTCAACCCTACTGTAAGCAGTATAACACAAGTACAACCTCGATTCTGTTCCGAAACCTGATGCTACGAAAGGACCATGAAAACTGTAAACATTTGCAAAAATTATCCGTGTGGTGTTTTCGAATTTTCTAATTCATTATGATTTACAAGAAAAAAATGTATGAATGTATATTAATTCTCTTCTCACTTTTCTGAACTAATAGAAGGTGACGATATAAGAGAATCCAAGGTATGTCCTAGCTCTACTAACTCCTCAGACGTTGTTTCTTTCTCGGCATAAAATGAAATTTCGGGCTTGGGAATGCTTATCTAAAAGGAGAAAGAAACGTACGGAATGAATGAACTGTAAGACATAATTTTTGTCAGAATCAGTTTTTTTCGGAGTTACATTACGATAAATGAAGATCGATTGATGAAAAAATAATGATTTGCATCGCATACGTGGGATACAAATATCCAATCTCGCTGAGAACAAAAGGAATACTATTTTTCAACAACGACAAAATGTATGACGAACCTGCAACTGATACAAATACAAACACAAAGATCCCAACAGCTAAATTGCTTGACGAGGTGGCTGAAAAAAAGATACCGATAAAAAAGAAATGCATGTTAAATGCAACCAAAAAATGCAGAAACCCGATACAAAGCATATACGTATCACGAAAGAGAAGACTAATATCTACTGTTATATACACTGCCCATAAAAAAGATTATGCTGGTCTTATCCAAGTATTTCTAGCTTCTCCATTTATATCTCGCTATATGTATCGTATTTCTTTCCAAACGAGTCAATTGTGTGGGAATTTAAACCCCCCCCCCCTCCCCCACGGGGTAAGCTATTCCATTTATTCACAACCCTATTACACAAAAACTCCCTGCGACACCACAACCTCGAATTGACCCTTACTATCGATACTCGTGACCCCCCCCCCCCCCGTCGAAGCACTTGATTGACGATGGTCCGTATTATCCTTCCCATTGAAATTTTTAATTTTTAAACACCTCGATCATATCCTCCGACACTTGCGTTCCAGCAATGTGTACATATTCAAGAAGGCAAGTCTCTCTTCATTGCTCCAGAATTTTGTGCCAGCAAGAGCACGCGTAGCTCTATTCTGCAGCTCCTCCCCTTCCAACAGGGTATAAGTCTCTCTCAAGTTGTGGTCTTTTTCTAAAATTTTACAGCATACTCCAGTCCAAGACGAACTAAGTCTCGGGAAAGCGGAAGAATGACATTAAAAGTCCATCTTGGGTCTTTATGGGGGGGGGGGGGAGGATTTGAATTAATCAGATGTGCTGTGAATGTTTTTTGATTAAGGAAGATTATGTAAGAATATATGTAAAGAAAAACTTACCGAAGTATTGTGAATGTCATCGAAAAAACTGCAGAAATGTTTATGTTTCTTACAGAAAACATTCATGTCTTCAGGCTGGTAGCAGTTTTCTGGGTATTTCTTGCAATATTTGCTTCTTTTGATCCTGTAATTCGATGTCACAGAGTTATTTCACCATTCATTGCAAAGTCATCATTTCATCCAAATCGGAAAAAAAGTCTGTTACAATCATTCCAACATGAATCCAAGAGAAATTTGACACATTCTTTGAAATTTTGTGTAACCAAAAATATTTATCAGTGATAATAATTTGACCATTAATAAGGCTGTTCACAAAAGAGTGCATTACTTTTGAAGTAACTTAATTAAAGAAAAAGAGAGCGAAACAAGCAGGTTCCGTTCCATTGTTATTGACATTCGAAATAAGATTTGATAGGAGTATTTAAAAATTTTAAATCCTTATGTTAAGAACTACGTCGGCTCAGTTTGTATGGGTTCAGTGGTGTTTCTGGAGTTACCGCTAATTGTACATGGAATACACGTTTTTGTATACACACGACGTAAAAATAAAATACATTGGAAGTGTAACAAACTTATCATCTGCACTATTAACAAAAAAGCTAGAGTAAACTACTACTCTACAACTGCGAATTAGACCAGAACAATGAAATCAATGATCACAGGAAAATATATTTTGTCGAATTTCAGCTGTGCAATTTCATGGATGGAAGTAATGGAATGAGGGGAGCGGATAATATGCAGTCGAATCCCATTATAACGAAGTCCAAGAGACCAGAGAAATCACTTCGTTATAACGAGATTTCGTTATAAAGAAATTCCAGGTTTTTGCATTGTTCCTATGTAAACTTATCTGAGGGACTGAAAAAATGATCGTTAAAGGGAGGTTTATTTTCACTATCACGGTATTCGTTGAAACGTGATTCGACTGTATAAAGAGGACGAATTATGTCGGACACACACGACTTAGATTAAAAATATATGATATCATATCAACGGCCAGGTTCAAAAAGAAGGCAACAACTCAAATTTCTACGTTTTGGGACATCTGCATTTTGAAGATTCACTTTGCATGGAACTGAATTGAAGTAAACTCACACTTAATTACAGTAGGGAGCGTAGAAGCAGAGTCAGCAGTTGTAGCAATTTTGCAATATCTAGAGGCGTTTTCCTACGTTTTCATACCGGCATAACTCAAAACGCTGATTTTCTGAGTTGCCTTTTACTTTAAAAAGTAACAAATATTTTACTGTGGATAACGTTATAATCTAGATGTATCGAATTATCAGCATTGCCTATACAGAAGTAGAAAAAAATGATTTCTTTTAATAATCGTGAATTAACTATGTATGGAGCAAAGCAAAACAAACTCACCCGTTGTTGTTGCAGATCGTATAAGCAGGCCTCATGATTACTTCCGGTGAATAAACTTCTATATCCACCACATGAGGATGAGTCAAATAGAAAAGCATGAACTGTGTTGCCTGGTAGAAGAAGCCAGAAGTGCAAAGCACCAGCACAAATAACTTAAAACTTTTGTTCGGTATATTCTTTGTAGTGACTATGTTTGAGACTCCGGTCACTAATGAATTTTCGAATAAATGAGTAGCGTAGTCCTTTGAGGAAACATTCATTTCTTTGGAACTTTCTTGATTTTTTTCTTCCATTTGTCTTTTCCTATTTTTTATTAAGAGCTCTGTATGAACATAAGCATCTTGAATGTGACGTATTTGAAGATTAGGGGAGAGTGAAGTGGGATATTGTAAACAAAGTCGGAAATAATTACATCCCTCGATTTGTGAGTTTTATTTCTCGAATGCAAATAAGAAAATTCAATCAGACTTAGTGGAAAACGAAACATGAAAACCCGTCTTTTGTGAACACAGTATGGAAAACTCAGAACTCGTCAATGGCAGATATCGATTCACAGGCGTGACGACTTGTTTACTTAATGTCAGTCACCTTCAGAATTATTTTTTACAAGTTTCTTGCGTCCAATGAAAAACACATGAATAGAATATTAACTGCCATGCGCGAAAAAGCCCAAGTAAATTGAAGTAATGGTGAACGACCAGAGACACACCCAACTCCTCCATCATAAGAATTATATTGCTTCATGTAAAAACAATGAATAACGTTGTCTCATAAAACGCAGACGGATTATGCGAGCATCTGTGAAACTAGATACTGGTGATTACATTTCAAACTCTCTAGCCGCTTGAGGTACCAAGTAATGCACAGAAAAGATTGCATAATTTTGTTCATCATTACCGGATGTTGAATTTAACAGGAATAAAAGGACCTTTGTATGTCTAACATTAATAAATTGATGCAAATTATTTTATCGGGTTTCTTGATATTATTCAGATAGCGAAAATTTCTTTCTGTATGGCCTCGAATGAGCTTTTTTTAATCGTTTTTTGATTCCTGTATCTATTCTTATCTGCTCTTCGGTACGGATAGGACCAACTTTTTTTTGTGCTCCGAGTACAATCTCTTCATCCCATTGTTCGGGGATTAGCTGTGCTTCCGGGCATAGATATAATATAACACTGGATAGCGCATGCAGGGTTGGTTTTTGTTTCCTGCACCTAACTGCGTGACGAGTGGGTACTTTCACGAGTGGAAAGAAGAAATCCCTCGTTATGGCTACTATAGGTGGGGACATTGTGAGTGTTTGAAAAGTCACCCGATATGCCAAAATCCTGCGGTGCTTTAGGTTGCAATGATACATTTGATGATGATGGCAAAGTAACCTTTAACGGTGGAATCCCTTTTCTTTTCTGTAATAGTACAGTCGAATGCCGTTATAGCGGAAATCTCGTTTTAACGAACATTTTTCTAATCCCCCTCGGATAGGTTTACATAGGAACAATGCAAAGACCTCGAATCCCTTTATAACGAAATTTCGTTTTAACGAAGTGATTTCTCCGGTCTGTTGGAGTTCTTTATAACGGGATTCGACTGTATTTATTGTTTGCATATTTTGTTCGGCGAAGTGTTCCACTGATATAGACGGAGTACACAAAAAAATTTCGTTTCCGATAAAGTTTTTTTTTCCCCCATTGTTATTTTATTATTAAAATACATTGTTTAGGTAACTAACAATGTTTATTGTCATGAAAATTTAATTCACAGTGGTGAAATTAATTAAGAGAATTTGCATATTTTATCGAATTTCATGAAAAGAACTGAACTGAATGTAAAACCACTGCTTCTAGACAAAAATGCAAATCTTGTACGTCAAATACGTAAGCGTACACGTGTGTGTAGGCGGAGCCAGTAGGGAAACATGCTTTATAAGCGCGCGTAAGTAAAGACGCATTTCGTTCGCTAGCACCCCTCGGCGAATTTCTTGGTGTTATTTTGCAGCAATCGGTTAATTTCAAATTGTAACAGTAAAAATGAGTAACCACCAACGTTTAGATGATGGAATAAGGTGGCGAATTGTGGGGAGGCTAGAAGCAGGCCAATCTCAAGTCCAGATTTGTAGAGAGTTAATTTAACGCCCAGTGTCGTGTGTAACTTATGGAAACAGTTCCAGGATACCGGATCCATCGAGAGAAATTCTGGGCAAGGTCGTCCAAGAGCCATGACGGCCAGAGAAGATGCCGCCATTTGTCGATTATAGCGAGGCGTAACAGGAGTGCTACAGCTTCTCAGCTCTCTCGTGACTTGTATGGAGCCACAGGAACCCGTGTATCAAGGGTGACTGTTCCCAAAAGACTTCATTAGAGAGGGTTGTTTGCAAGAAGAGAAGAGCTGCTGTTTGCGTCCAGCTCACTTCTACGGACAGGATAATCCGTTTATCATGGTGTAGAGAGCATAGAGATTGGATTATGGATCAATGGGCGACCGTTCTCTTTACTGATGAGTCCTGGTTCAGCCTAAGCACCGATTCTCGTCGCACGTTCATACGGAGAGAACCAGGGACCCGCTACCTACCCTCCAATGTCCGCGAAATCGACCATTATGGCGGAGGAGGTTTAATGGTCTGGGCAAGCATCATGTTGGATGGCCGCACACCTCTCCATGTCATTGAAAGAGGCACTGTAACTGGTGTGAGGTATAGGGATGAGGTCTTGGAGCCCTATGTTCGCCTTTTCAGGGGTGCAGTTGGCCCTGAGTTCATTTTAATGGACGATAACGCGAGGCCACATAGAGCTCTTCTGCTCGACCTTTTTCTAGAGAGTGAGGATATTCACCGGATATATTGGCCAGCCAGATCTCCAGACCTTAACCCTACAGAGCATGTCTGGGACGCTCTGGGGAGGGCAATTGCAATTCGCCACACCCTTCCGGGAACCATCCAGGGAATGAAAACAGCGTTGCTGAACGAGTGGGACCAATTGCCACAGGATATGATAAACTGCCTTATTTCAAGTATGAAATCACGCTGCGAGACCTGTATATCTGTAAGAGGGGACCATACCCCCTATTAACCCTTTTTTTTTTATTCTGCAACCGCTGTTTCATACCTTCCAACTCCAACGAGTGTTACGCACGATCATGTGTGTATATTACAATTATTGAATGGATATTTGTTTTGTATTGTATCAATGTATGTACATATCAAATTTCATAAAAATCGGTGCAGTAGTTCTAGTGATAATCGACCAAGTCTACAAATTCTCTTACTCCAGTGTAGAATGAATATATGGCGATTAACATTTTTGAAACTGATCATTTTGGATCTTCCAATCAGAAATATGTACGGCGCAAATATAGCGAGATGTACACATTTCGGGAATGGCAAAAGTAAATTTTCAGCTCTTATATATATATATATATATATATATATGGAAAATTTGTATCCGCGGCTAATCCAATTATGATTGTTTTTTCTTGGTGTTTTGGCCATGGCCCGCACGAGGTTGCAGTTGACAGAACCTCGGCTCGGGGAACGGAACAATTCTAATTTGTGTTTTGTTTCAATATAATTCACTATGCAGGGGCTCGAGAAAAATCTGACCTACGGCCTACCGGCACACACACCGGAAGGGGGGGGGGCTAATAGGGGTTCGTGCTCTCCAAGCCAACCAAAAATGAAAAAATATATATATTTCTGTTAAAAAATTTAAATATATCGGAAAAAACCCTTTTATACGCTATTTTTTATCAATTTCTGATAATCAATATGCTTTGTAAATGGGGGTAACTGAAAATTTATTTCTCAAAAAGAACATTTTGAATTTTTGTGCCCCTCCAAAGGCTGATCTCCGGTTAGGGTCCATCAAAAATCCCATTCCATGGGCAATTACAGCAGTATAGAACAAGGAAAAACAGGCAAGAGGGTAGAAACACCACTATAAAGTTGACTCACCTGACAGCAGTGAGCCTTTGATTTCCCCCGTTTCCAGATACGTTGCTAGTTAACCCAGGGCTTTACATAGAAGTGACAACACTTTTTCTTAAAACCCATCTATGTTTCATACCCTTCCTTCTGCAAGCATCAAAGGCAAAGCAAAAAAAGTCGAAAAAAAAATTTAATTATTTTTCAATATTTTCGTAAGAAAATTAAAATATCGAGTGAAAAATAGCTTTTATATGCTATTTTAATCACTTTTTGATCAATTTATATGCTTTTTGCAAGTTTCTAACTCAAAATTTGTCATTAAGAAACTCCTTGTCTTCCCATTCATAGCAATTGTGTCCCCATCCAAATGCTCATCCCTGCAAACGCCCCTGTGCAATAGAACTTTCTAACGGGGAGAAATGCCAAAAATACTACAAATAATGAAATGTACAAATAATAAATGTTTTTTAGTGTTGTGGCAGCTTCCACAAGAATTCGATTTTCCTTCTCAGTTGCTCCATTCTACTCTGGTGTATATGGCATTGAAGTTTTGTGTAATGCAATCCAATCTCTTTTACAGTGGATTCAACTTCTTAATTTGTTAACTCTGAACCACTATCAGTTAGTAACTGTTTAATAGTATGATCTCTAGTTCGTACTTTAACTAGAAAGCATTTCACCTTTGAAAGAATTTCGGACTTCGCTTTCAAGAATTAAACCGACCTGTATTTCAGGAAGTCATCCCTGAATACAACATAGTCTCTGCTTCCACCCAACGAATTTTCAGGTATTGGCCCACAGACGGGTGCATGGACCAGTTCACATATTAACCACTACAAAAAATAAAAATAAAAACTTCATTTTTTTCCTTTCACAAAAATTATGTTTTTTTTCATATTTATTTTTTTCTTCGTTTTAGTTTGCTTTATTTCATTCACTAATAAGCAGTTGTGTTCATTATTATACATTATAAACTTGTGACGTGTCAACCAATTTGGATATCTGACATGAATGTCGCTCTCCACTTGTTAATACAAGATATACGGAAGACTGGATGTTGTGAAGATATTTATTATTTCAGATTTATTATTTCATATCTTCACAACATCCAGTCTTCCGTATATCTTGAATTTGGATATCGTTTCCTCATCTTGAATTCGTGTAAGAAATTGAAACAATAAAGTGAAAGTGAAAAAGAAAATAACGTGGGATGAATAGGAAAAAAATTAGGATTTTTAACGTACCGCTCGTTACAATGGAACGGTCGAATGACAAGTAATCGTTATATCCAGCGTTGACTGTATACATTTAATTGTAGTCCTTATAAGTATTGTATAGCGTAAAAATGCATTCGTGAATTTATATTAAGAAAAATACAGCATTATAAAAAGTAACCGCGTACAAGAGAAAATGTTGCTATAATAAAACATCTGATGATTTTGAAAGTTTCGTTCTTGTTCAATTTGAGATATTTACGGAATTAGATGATTATATTATGGCTCCTTGCATGTGATATATTGAAGTTTAGGAATGGGGACCATTGCCCATACAATACGCATTCATGCAATGCTCTACAGTGCAATAACTGATAGCATAGGATTTACTCCGGTCATAAAAGCTCACCGGCTCAGTATGTCAGACCTGGCGAAATGCCAACTTTGAAAAAAATTGAACACATGAAATATTTCATAGCAGAAACTTTTCTGTGACAGGAATCATATTTCGTGTTTCCCTTTCGACGATATCCAGCTATAAATTTTATTCAAATGAATTCAAATTTATAGAAGGCACAAAAAAAAGTAGAATTTTAAATAAAACTTGAAATAACCGACCCTGAGGAAAAACTTTCAAATACCATTCAATACATTCAATACATTCTACGTAATGCCAAAGATTTCAGAAACCTCCTTTCTTTTAAACCGAGCACAACTCATGGCTATCGCTGTGGACAATCTACTACCTAGTGAGTTGTGCCGGGAGTGTAAGAGTGTGTGTGCCTAATAGTTTGACTGCGTGTGTTGTGTCGTATTTTTCAGTGCTGCCATTTATATTTCAGGAGTAAGCAGGAACAATTTTGTGATCACAAAACAATGTACGAAATGTCTTGTAAATACGAGGATTTTAAATAACGTGCCACAGCTGAAGATCATGGGTTGCTTTGTTTGGTGGTGTCTTCTATTGTATTATGAATTCTCGTACGCCACATTCCGATGTCCGAGCAATTCGTCTAACATTATGCAGGAATCTGCAAATATGCTTGAGTTGGGCAAAAGCGCACGTCGGCCTCGACGGTAATGAAAAAAGCGGATAAGTTGGACAAAGAAGCGACAACTCAGCTAATTCTGGAAGCCCTGCACCTGCCTTGAAGCCATGTTCGTCGAATTCTGAGTGAAAACCTCCTTCATCACTGACAAAAGGCATGAAATGAATGCTCTCAAAAAGATGCACACAAGGGACAGCGGCGAGTATTATCGCATGGAAAGGTCTGACCACGAGTAAAAACAATCCTTCTAACAGAGCACGGACCATTCCCCACGTACTCGGAAAGGTTTGGGCTCTCAACAAGTGCAAATGCGGCGCAGAAGGGTCGTTGTGGCGCTAGGCTTCTCGATGTCAACACAGTGGAGTTACACTTTGGTGATATGCCGGCGGATGAACTATATGTTTGGAAGAAAAGGGTTATTCAGAGTCCGCTCAATTATCAGCTTGTGATGAAACTGCTGCATTTCCTGGAGAGCAACTTACATTTGCCGCATGATAAAAAAAGTGACCACCGACGAATTAAACTTGCCGATGCCGACTACACACCATGCACTCGCGTATTAAGATCGACAACTGCGCATACCTATAACTTGAGGTCGCACAGACGTAATTAGCGGCGTTTTTGTGGCTGGAACCGACTCAACGCTTACAGCTGTGGCAGCGCATGCTTGCGGTGGTCTATCAGTTGCTAGCTGTGTGCGTCGCATACGTTGGGCTTGACTGTGCTAGAGACAATTTATATAATCTTTATCAATAAGATCATCCAGTATAATTATATATATTTCTGCAGAAACACAAAATCACGTATGATTTTTATTTCTATTTACAATGATCACCGTGATACCCGATTATGCCACTGCGATTCAAGATTTTCCATTGCTAAAGTAGTGATTCTGCTCATCGGAGTTGCGTCTATTTGTGACATGAATAGAGGAATGAAGACATTTCGTCTACACGAGGACGAACACTATGATGGCTGGGTGTCCAGTCCCCTCAGCAGCGTAAGCTGCGGAACAAGAATCTGAACTGACTATGTAAACATGAGTGGAATGTCGACATAATAGGTAACAGAAGACGCTCACCGAACCTCAAGGACGCTCCTGGTGTCGAGAGACGATCGACGGATGTAATATTCGAGATTTGCTTGAACCGAAATAATCATGACGCTAATCATTGAATCATAACGTGTTCATCTAAGTTGTTAGTGAATATATACTGAGTATGAAATCAAACATCTATCTTCAATTATTTCAGCGAGCATTATTACACCTACAAGGGTATTGCTCTATCACGGGTACCCGGGGACAAATCTGGTTGGTTTTGTTTTTTATTTTTTTATTTTTCAATTCACTATAGAGGTGCCCCACTGAAGATCTGTCTTAGGAGAGGCCTAGCTCCACAATGGGTGGTGCGGGGGCATGATTAGCATCGAGATGCCCGTAGGGAAAGGAAAATTTTTATTCTTTCATAAAATAAGCCCTCTTTTTTTTCCAGATAGGGGGCATACTGTTTTTTATTTCACCTGCACAGACCTGTTTCTCTGCTCACGGAATTTCGATATCTGTGCGGAATGACAAAATAACGTGCAACCTTATACAATAGGGTTTTTTTTGTACAGCAAAACTATGTACACTGTAGCATTCTCAGTCATTCTCACTCTAAACATCCATATTGCGTAAACTTTTTCATCGTGAAAAAATGGTGCCTTTCTTAGGCACATTTGCACACGGCCAATAAACTGGTAAAAATAAAATTTTATTAGAATTGTTTTTTTTTTCAAAAAATTTTGCTTTATAGAAAATTGTGATAGGACTGTGCTCATCAGAGTCCCAGCAGCTGACGTTCCTTCTCCAAGCTCGTTTCAGCATTATATCTCATTCCTCGATATAATGCTGAAGATATAGTAAAAACTATCTTTGCATGATTTAATTTTTGTTTTCGCATTTGCTATATACTGAATGTATATAGGCAATGTGCAGTATATCAATTTTCACAAAACAATTTAAATATACACGCAATGAAAAACTTCCACAAATGTTCAGTTTTTATGTAGATTTTTCGAACGTTTACAGCGTTTTTTTTATTTTTCTATCAATCATGCGAAAGGCAATCAAAAGTAGAGATTCCAGGAAGTCAATGACGGCAACCATAGACACTCCGATCCAAGCTCCCAAAAATCCTCCAATGTAGCTAAAAATTTCTATGCCCTGTGGAATAAAGTTAATATAAATATCAAAAACAATCATTAGAAAAAAAATTTACCAGTGGCAATTCAATGAAAATTCGCTGGGAAATCAGTGATTCTCACCACAGAACTTTGCTTGTAAAAATGGTTCTACTTTTACCAGTGCAACGCAGAGACTACTATTCACGAGATTAGAAAAACTTACGGCGAGGCACTCTATCAATTAATGGTTTTTTTTTCTTCTCATGTGTTAATGTTGCAGTTGTATTGGTAATAATGTAATAACGAAATCCAAGGCTTCTTCAGAAAGTTATGCATAACTCAAATTAAAAGAAAAAGATAATAAAAACTTATATATATATATGTTCAATTTCATAATATTACATTCATCTTAAGTTATATGAAGTTTCCTCGTATGCAAATACAAAATTTCTTATTTGAAATGTTTAAATGGCTCAACAAAGCAAGGGTATAAGTGTAAAAATACTAATGGAAATAGTCGAAAAGATAATTTTGGGTATTATTCAGTAAAATGGGAAGTACAGCGACTTCAAACTGTCGTAATTATCAGGGTAACAAAGCGGGCGCGCTAGGATCGGTTTGAGCAATGACGTCACGCATGCCGTCAGCTTGTACGGCGCGTCCTGAAACAACCCTTAATATATAGCCTATATAGCTGTGGTTTGGTGTCATTCCAGTTGCTACAGATGGCTTTGAGTATTCTCAGTTTAATTACGAGCACACTCTGTATATTTTATGATATCTGAGGTACCAAACATTGAATAGGCAGATATGTATACATTATATATAGGAAATGCACAAAATTCAATACGCCTATGTACTATAAAAATATGATAATAGGTTATTATAAATAAAGAAAGCCTAATCAACCAGCAATTGGACGGTTGAGAAATCAAGTGGTGTAAGTCCAGATGCGGTTCATGTGTACTTAGTCACATAAATTACATAAAATAACTAAGAATTTCGATACTCACTTAGAAATGAAGTCTTCAGAGTATCAGCCTACAGGTGGCAACAATATAATTTCCCTGACACGATAATTGCTAGTAATTTCAAATGCAAATGTTTTGTTTTGAAAACATTTTTCAAATTGAGTTACACCTCTTTTTTTCTCAAACCCCTCAATTATGTATCTATCTGAATATGAGTGTCACATTACCTTGAATTGTGCTCTATATCTGTATTTCTTCACTTTGTGTTCTTTGAGAGATATTGTGACGATGTTCCTGTAGCAGAGAAATTTTGAAGAAAACACTTCATACGAAAGTAAATTAATACATCCGAAAAGACGAGAAAATAAGAAAACCTCACACGAATTTCCTTCTTTCATTTACATCATGTTCAATAGAATAAACATGAAAAATATTTTATATATATCTTCTTTCTCTTGGAAATTACTATCTACGCAATGTGTTTCGACGCTTATATATAAACAGTTCCGATGTAATGTGACGTTACCCGTCATATAAATGTATTAAAAATCATTCTTAGCAAATTGTTAAAATACACATGCTCACTTGTCCTTGGCACCGATGTCAACCTGCAAGGAAAATAAATGCGTAAATTTTTAACCTGATTTTTCATTAATCAATCATATTGTACGCATAAAATCTACAAAGAGTTTACGTTACATGTGAGGATGAAAGATACAAAACTATAAGAAAAAACAACACGAAATTCTCCTCTTTTTAATTGCTTTATTTATTGTCCTTGCGTAGATAGATATATGTTCAAATCAAAAATTTAACTCGATTCAAACTACTTTACTCGTGTTTCGTCGGTTTTGAAAATTATTATGATACAAAAATCGTACACACTGCATATACGAAGGTTTGCAACAGAGAGTTGATGCGAACATATATTTTGGAAAGAGAGAATATTCAACTCCTCCCACAGCGATCAATGCTAAAATGACACATAAAAATGGTGTACAGGGAATCCTATTAGACCTACTCGGCCTTTATCTCGTCAACCGTTCATCGTAGAGGTACAGTTCCAATGAAAAAAAAACGATTTCATGTGTTCAAAAAACAATCTGTACCAGTTTTAAGGGTGAAAATATAGTGTGTCATAAAATAAAAAATGTAATTTTTTTACGGTCTCCCTGTTCTCTAACTTCAAATTTGAAAATTATGTCTCTATAAGTCCCCAGGAGAACCAAAAAAGTCCATGTTCCTACCTGCAATATTCGCTAAGAATTTAAAAAAATCGGAGAAAAGCTGGAATAGAGCAGCATAAAGGAAGGAAAGGAGCGTTGTCTGTAATTATATGATGCTGTCCTTTCCCAACTTTTCTAAGATTTTTGAATTCAAATAAAGTTAGACAGACACTGCGTGCGTGTGTGTGTGTGTGAGAGAGAGAGAGAGAGAGAGACGGAAAACTTGTCTTAAACGAAGTCATAATGTAATCTTTTCAATGATTAGTGCTTTTATTTGCACCTTTATAAAACGGAAATCTGTCTATAACGGAATATTATTTCAGTCTATTGACGTTCCGTTTTGAACAGGTTTCACTGTACCGCACTTGGAAACATGGATTTTATTTTGTTGGCCTCAAGAAAGACAGGGCAACAACGTTTTAATTTGAGGTTAGGGGATGAGGGGGGGACCGTAGAAAAATTTAGATGTATTTTATTTTTTTACCTTATGACAGACTGTCTTTTTACTCTCGAAATTGGTACAGGGCGATTTATGAACACATTTTGAGCATTTTTTTTAACGCAGAACCATACTTCCCTTGGACGAACGATTGAAGACATAAAAGCCGAATCGGGACTTACAGTCCCCTCTGTTCAATACTCACGTGTGTTTCTAGATATCTCGATTCAACTGCATAGTTATACTTCATTTTTCTGAAACACAAAAACACATATTCAAACTAAACTCCTGATATTTTCTCCAAGCAATACTACTACTAATAATATTTTTTTTTGAAAATAAATTTATCGCGATAACTGATATTAATTATTAAAACGTAGTTTTGAAGTTGAAAAAAATTAAAATTTAAAAAAAAAGTATGACCAATATTCCCGATATTAAATTTTGTGAAGCCATGTAACAAGGGAACTTAATCATTCATTTGTAAATGATTAACTTCCCGCGTTGTAGCCCACCGATAACCTATAGTCCTATATATTAAACGTAATTTTCCGATTTAGCCAAATCAATTCATCTGAGTTATTTCCGAATTCAGCTACTTTTCTAATTCAGTCGATTTACTTGCTATCCGCATAAATTTAAAATAAGAATTTCAGATCCTAATCATATATTTGTGAATTGCGATATCTTTCTTCGCTTAGCAGATATTTCACGTGCAACCATGGGAAACGATGAAGACCGAAATAGTTCCCCGTATAACGACTATTTTGTGTGATTTGTACCATTAACTTTCTGTCCAACCGAGCACAACTCCGATCTGTCGCCATAAGCAATTTACTACCGAGCAAGCTGTGCCGGAAGTGCGAGTACCTAACAGTATGAGTTAGTATATATTGCTGTGCGTCTGATTTTTCAGGGCTGCCTCCCATATTTCAGAAGTGAAGTGGGTGAAGTGTAATGATTGAATATTTTTACCATTGTAGACCTGTTGCTCTCTGTGAGATTTTTTAATAGGGATATCGGCACGCATTCGCGCCTTGAAGTCGGGAACCACCCTACCGGCCATTAACTGTTTTCCAGAAGAGTATCAGCGATGTTTGGGTGAGGCTATCAGAGCATCCACGTGTGGACAGCCAACCCCAGTGCCCAATGTTAGGTATTAACTCAAGAACGTGAAGAGTGTGAAAAGAAGATATAAATTAGACTCTCTTGAAGTGCGGAGGCGAGAAGATGGGAGCGCAAAAGACGCTCAATACAAAGGTTATATCATCATCTATTCTTGACTTTTTTTGACGATTACGATTGGATTTACATCCGTCCGTTGACGGTGATGACTATGTTAAGTTTTTTCTTCTCCCTTGGCAAAAAAAATATATATAAATATATAAATATAAATAAATAAATATATATATATATCCGCACAAACTGTACAGTGCATAGTTTAACCACTTACATGCATTCGTCCCGATAGCTCTCCACGCAACGGTCAATATTTTTGTAGAATTGCTCAGTGCTAGCAATTGCACAATGCGGCAGAGGTCCGTCTACGAATAGATAAATTATATCCCTTATACGTTGTGGATACAAAAAAATTCTCTCTCTCTCTTTCATTCTTCCATATAAAAATGCACGTAACGAAATTTTGAATTCGATATATGATATGAGAATACATGATTTCTTGTAAACACCACATAAACTATGTGTCATTGCTAATTGGTTCAATGTACTAATTGGAAGACTGAGCTTTAATTTTCTTCAAGATTGGTTTTTCTAATTTTTAGAGCTATTTATTAGTCAAGAATGGTTGCTTGAAAACAACTATAATTTGACGCTAGATTTAACACAGATTTTCTGAGAAACGCCGGTTAATTTATTTAATTTGTTTATAAGAATCTAATCACTCAGCCTAGATGTCGTTTGGCATCGCCGATTTTAGAAACTTTAACATCATTAACTCGTGCGGGCACACACTCTACACGCACATGCGCAACACTTTCCAACATGCATGGATTCGTTAGAAACCCCCCAGAGGAATGTTTGCGGGGGTGCATGTATGGTTAGACTGCTCACAAATACTATGGTTATAGGATGCAAAATACGAAAGACTGAGAAACGAAGATCAATTTTAAAAATCACGTGCCCTTTTGGGGACTGAAATACCATTCCCGTCGCAGGTCGGATGAGTAATCTACCGTTAAGTTACAGAGGATTAGCATTTTCTTTGCTTGTAGGCTGAATGGGATCGCGTATGGCAGCCTCCTAACAACTCAGCTAATAGCTCTTAACAACAAGAAACCGCACATGGCGATATAAAAAGAGAAACTATGCCACTCTTTGCTATTCATACAATTCTTTACATGAAAAATAAAAGACCTGTGAAATGTTATTTATACCTTCATATTTGCATATTTCCACCTGGTCGACGTAAGGAAGCAAGGCCAGAGAACAATTACACAGTTCTTGTATAAAATCAAGAATGCATTTTTTCATATTCATCTGGAAAAAAAGGGCATTCCTTACATGAAAACAATGGTACCCCCTAATAAAGTTTCGTATATGATGATCAAAAGAAATATAAAAACTCATGATGCAGATTATCTGGAAGACATGGCCCTCGCAACAAGCACGTCTAGCAACAAGCACGAACGTAATGCCCTTTTATGGAAGTAACTTGAGGTACTTTCGACCCTCCTCATAAAGTTTTAACTCCATAAGTTTCATCATTCTTGAGGTTTCCGATGGAAAAAGAGAAAACCGTAAATAATTGAACGATTTCATTTATTCTGAGACTATTTTCTCATTGAATATCAGTTTTCATTAACTCATGAATTATTTTATTGTTTCAAATAGGAATTTCTGTAAATTCTGAAATTATGTTTTCGTTAATTCGAAGAAACTATTATTGTTATCCAGTGAAAATTTTCATTAAACCTGAAAATTTTTCGCTAAATATGAATTTTCATTAGTCATAAGAAATTTATCTTCCCGTTAGAAAAAAAGAGTATTTTATTCCGAAATCATTTTTTAAGTATTATACCTATATGAATAGTCATTAATTCTCAAGTCCTGATTTTTTTAATTAAAAAATAGCTTGATCCTTGCGCATTCCCAAGGGAACAACATGATCCGTCCATGGAATTTGTCTAAGGGGAATTTTGCAATTTATTTGTAAAGGCATTTTGCAATTTCATCTTCAAACAATTCCGGAATACATTTCTCCATGAAGGTTTTATTCCAGAATTTCTAGGAATTTTATAAATTAAAGGCCTTTTCGCGTCAGCAGCCCACTGCAAAAAACGTTGAGAGTCATTTCCAGCCAGTAGGTAATGCGTTGAAGACCCTGTGTGGTGAAGTGGAGTAAATGCTGCGTAATTGCAGAGTCGAAAAATTTTTCCATTTAAAGGTTTAAAGAGATTTTGAATCAAAGTATCATAGTTGATGACAATAATAGCAGCGTTAGACTTGAGTCTACATATTTTTACTGAGATTTTACGGATAAAAAATCTCGACACTTTTTTTTTTACATGACAAGTTTTTTAGTGGATTAACAATACACAAAATCGGCATATCAACAGATTTAAATAATGTACTTGTACGGCATACTCAAAATGTAAAGTAGAATAGATTTATACAGGGTGATTCAAAACTCAACGAACAAACTTTTAGGGGAGGTAGAAAACACAAGAACAAAACACTATCATTTAGGAATTGTATGACGGGAATGTTTTTGTTGTTGTTGTGTATAACTGTGGATGTTAAGAACTTTGCGGACTTGTTGCGAAATTTAACGTGTACACGTACTGTCCTCGTGTTAAGTATCGCTAAATAAAGAGTTTTTCCCACCCATTATTGGCTTGTCATTTCGTTTATATTTCAGTTGATCTGGTTGGGGTTTCCGGTCACACATTCCTATGTGATTCTGTTTTGTTTTTGTGTTTTCTACCTCCCCCCAAAAGTTTGTACGTTGAGTTTTAAATCACCCTGTATACTTACTACCCGAGATCTAGGCCCGCGTTTTCCTCTTTTTTCCCACAATTCTGTGTAATTTGTGCAATTGCTCTTGTAAGGTTCTGGGAGCAGATGTTCTTCTTCCTGTAACAATATTGTGGAATTAAAAAAAATAAATCCCTACAAGGTACACAGGATATTCTCTTCAACTTGAAATAGCTTTTGACCGGAGAGAGAGCTTCATTTATGCAACTTAAATAACGGCATATTGAAGTGGCCGCACGTGGTCTAATGCAGAAAATAACAAAACATTCAAGAAGTGATATATAAAAGTTGAAAGTTTATAAAAATCAAAAAGTACTATTACTAATTAGTGATAAAAAAAAAGAAAAGAAAGTGGAGTGGTTGGAAGTGAAAAGTATTCTAAATTCCAATGACCGATATCATACGATATATAAAGGGTGATTACTTGAATCCCCCCTTGCAGCGTGAGGGGTTTTAATGACAAACCGTTGATCTTAGAGGCATACTTACAGTTACAAAAACAATCCTAATAACGTGTAGCCTTCAAGTACGTCATTCATGCTGCAAGGGGTTTGTATAGTTGTCAAAATAGCATTAAAAAAAACTTTTCATACGGACACCCTGTGCTCAAAAACCAAAGTGAAAAGTTGTTGCCGTATCTCTCCCGAAGCCACCAAAACATTCCACGTTTCTAAGTGTAATATTCGGAGATATATTTGAATGAAAAAATCAGAAAAAACTTGGAAAAACACATCATGAACCAACGGACAACGCTTCATTTTCTTATCTATACTATTATTTTCCTACGATTCGTGAATTCAAATATCTCTGTGAATATTGTACTTGAAAACGTGGAATTTTGCTGGCTTCAGGAGAGACAGGGCAACAACATTTTACTTGGGTAAACTTTGTATTGTGACGATTGGTGTGGTGTATACGAAGCAACGAACATGGAGCATGCCTTTATTCTGCATTAACATGCGAAACTCACAACCCTTCGTCATGAAGGTTAAAATCGAACTCTTCGAGAATGCCTTCGTCTCTCGATACAACTTAAATCTCACGTGTCTCGTGAATAAAAGTATTACTGTGCATCCTTGTCAACAGCTTCCCTGTTACATACTCCCCCTCTGGTTTCGCAGACGTCCCGGCAAGGATCCAGCAATAGGCTTTGTAAGAGGTTGTTCAGTGTTCCTGTTAGTTCCAACTTTGAGTGTTTTTTGTGTTGTCTGTTTGTGTTGTTTTTTGTGTTAGGCACATTCCTATAAATACTTTGTAAATTCTACGCATTTAGAAAATAAAGTTTCCTGAAAATAAAAATCTTCGGGAGTTACAAGACAAATTATCGAACTCTGAAAAATAACTCACTATTTCAATTTCAAAATTGTATTTCTTCCCAGGCTCCAAGAACGTTCCCTGATCGACTGGATTTTCCAATTCAAATGGCGAGTGTATTATAAATACTACACCAGGTTTTCTGTCAGGCCAGAACATTTCTTGCCGTTCCAAGTCGAAACTGAAAAAATCTACCAGTGGTTCGACTGGGTATAAATAAAATGTTAATATATTTAGCGAATGAATGATGGATTTCTACATTTATATATATATTTTTTATGAATAAAAAACATCTTATAACTTCAAAGAAATATGATTACTGGTCAAGTGATCTTCCTCCATATGAAAATATTTGAATCGGAATTTAGGTCGTCCCTACGATACAGTTTATTTTATACAGCAGGTGTAGATCTGTAGCGACCCTTTTTCAACTGTTTATTATCATTCTCTTCATGGACATGTTTTGGACATGTGCACATAAACATTGTGGGACCACTCCCACCCTCCCGTGGATTTCGGTACTGCCTAACAATAGTGGATCGTTTCACTCGATGGCCGGAAGTTATTCCCATGGAGGACATGACAGCAGAAACTGTTGCAAGATGTTTCTTTTCAGGTTGGATCAGCCGTTTTGGTACACCTGAGACCATCACCTGTGATCAAGGTCGACAGTTTGAAAGTTCCTTGTTTCGAGCCCTTGCTACAATCCTTGGTATTAAAAGAATTCGTACCACACCATATCATCCAACAGCAAATGGCTGTGTTGAACGTTTTCACCGTGACCTGAAGACTGCATTACGCTGCCTCGAAACTGACCACTGAACCAACATGCTTCCTAGCGTTCTTCTAGGTATCCGCTCGTGTGGAAAGGAGGACATCGGAGCTTCATCAGCAGAACTCGTCTATGGGACGCCACTTCGTTTACCTGGGGAGTTTTTTCAGCTCTCCAACGATGTTCCGCTCAATGAATTTGTGGAAACCCACCGCAACACTACGTCGCAAATTCGTCCAGTTCCTACAACCTACATGGCTCGCACAAAATCTTCTGGCATCCAGTTCTAGATTACTGTTCTCACATTTCTGTGCGATGTGACGCAGTTAAGCCTACTTTGCGGCCGCCTTATGATGGCCCTTACGCAGTCATCAGCAGAGGCGACAGGCATTTCACATTGCAGTTCCCGGACCTTGTCACCACTATAAGTGTTGACAGACTGAAACCTGCCTTTTTACTAAAGCCAAAGGACACAATTTCGGTCCCACTGAAGACTGTAAATGGAACTGCGTTCCGGAAAGAAAGTGCGTTTCAACTTATAATTCCTCGAGAGCCTATGATCCTCTCGACTGGGAGGGGGTCATGTAGCGACCCTTTTTCAACTGTTTATTATAATTGTCTTTATTATTATTATTATTATTTATGTCAGTGTGGCAACATGTCTATTTTTATGTCGTCAAAGCCGACTATCATTGTTGTTTGTTTTGCATTCGGCTTCTCCGTACGTCTGCCACACGCTCCTGCCGTTAAAGTTATAATGGCTGTATAAATTGTAAATAAAACATGCAAATAATTAACAATCGCTGTATTCAACTTGTGAGCTAGCCTACCGAACGACGTCGCGCCTCCAACAGCGTAACAGATCTAAGGTGAAATGTTGGTGAAGGGTGTGACTAATTTTGAAGCTAAAGTGACCATACCTTTCGTATTTTACGGATCGGAACCTCTTTTTCTATTGGAACCTCTTTTTCTATATTACTCGGCTGTCTTGCGGCTCCGATAAAAATGTTATTATTTTTATTTTTGGAAGGGTTTTTTTTGTTGAAATATGTATTTAGGAGTGGACGGAAATAATCCCAAGGTTTCGGTTCGAAAACAAAGTGTATAGTTTTTGTTTTATGTTTACTGTATATATCCCAGCGGCTTATTTGTCGGTAATTGTATAAGTCAAACGAGTCAATATTTTTTTTCAGAACCATGCTCGTGATTTTGGGAATATGGGAAATCACCTGTTCCTATTTACAGTGTACATATAGAATCAAGTTGCATAAATTTACATACTTTTAATACTTTAACTATCTCATGCGCAACATGGGCTCAGTTTGGGTCAATCGTGATTTTTCTTTCATTCAAATTGATATTCTAGGTAAGGGATGGGCAGCTAATACTACCCGCAAGCCAGATGTGGCCTGCCGCAGATTATTAGAATTTATATTATATATATATAAACTGAAGAGCCAAAAAAAAAACTTGTACAGGCATGCGTATGCAAATAAAGAGAGATGGAATCAATCAGAGTACGGTGCTGTGGTCGGCAACGCCTATATAACACAACAAGTGTCCGGCATAGTTGTTAGATTGGTTACTGCTGCTACAATGGTAGGTTATCGAGATTTAAGTGAGTACTTTGAACGTGGTGTTATAGTCGGCGCACGAGAGATGGGGCACAGCATCTCCGAGGTAGCGATGGAAATTGGATTTTCACGTACGACCATTTCACGAGTGTACAGTGAATATCGGGAATCCGGTAAAAAATTAAATCTACGACATTGCTGCGGCCACAAAAATGCAAGAACGGGACCAACGACGACTCACGAGAATCATTAAACGTGACAGACGTGCAACCCTTCCGCAAATTGCTGCAGATTTCAATGCTGGGCCATCAACAAGTGTCAGCGTGCGAACCATTCAACGAAACATCATCGATATGGGCTTTCGACTCGTGTACCCTTGATGACTGCACGACACAAAGCTTTACGCCTCGCCTGGGCCCGACAACACCGACATTGCACTGTTGAGGACTGGGAACACGTTGCCTGGTCTGACGAGTCTCGGTTCCAATTGCTTCGAGCTGATGGACGTGTACGGGTATGGAGACAACCTCATGAATCCATGGACCCTACATGTCAGGGACTGTTCGAGCTGGTGGAGGCTCTGCGATGGTATGGGGCGTGTGCAGTTGGCGTGATATGGGACCCCTGATACGTCTAGATACGACTCTGACAGGTACGTAAGCATCCTGTCTGATCACCTGCACCCATTCATGTCCATTGTGCATTCCGACGGACTTGGATAATTTCAGCAGGACAATACGACACCCCACACGTCCAGAATTGCTACAAAGTGGCTCCAGGAACACTCTTCTGACTTTAGACACTTCCGCTGGCCACCAAAATCCCCAGACATAAACATTATTGAACATATCTGGGATGCCTCCCAACGTGCTGTTCAGAAGAGATCTCCACCCCGTCTTATTCCTACGGATTTATGGACAGCCCTGCAGGATTCATGGTGTCAATTACCTCCAGCACTACTTCAGACATTAGTTGAGTCCATGCCACGTCGTGTTGTGGCACTTCTGCGGGCTCGCGGGGGCCCTACACGATATTAGGCAGGTGGACCAGTTTTTTTGGCTCTTCAGTGTATAGTAACATGTTATGACTGACTGATTCTTGATCACCGAGCGAAAATCACTGAAGCCACGAAATTCGAGCAGAAATTTTATATCGTGACGTAAACACAAACTTAAAAACCCATAAGGGGCGTTCAAATGTGAAAGAGAAACCACGCCGAGCCGTTCATGAAATTTATCAAACGTTTTATTTCACGACGTAGAAACTAAGAGGGGTTCTTCGATCCCTAAGGCTGTCATAAGGTGGTTCAATAAGGGAGGGGGATCATATTGAGAAATCACGTCGAGCCAAAACCGCTGAAGCTATAAATATGAAATTTGGTCGGAATTTTTGAATTCAAATGTAGACTCACTGAGAAGCGTTTTTCAAAATTCTCTGAGGGTTAAAAGGTTATATGGAGCAATCATCACTTAGCCGAAATCGCTGAGTAATTTTGAAATTGACAAATCCACACGAGCGAATATATAATGTAGTATATAAACATTTTAATTTCAGAGCTTTTTTCAAAGGGGTTTTTTTTTTCAATTTTCTGCATATGCTGAATATAATAATAATCTATATAGGCATCCTAAAAAATTGTGTCCATACCTCTATTTTAGCTATTCATATATATTGGGTTTTTTTTTTTTTGTTTTTGGTTATTTTTGTCATGACCTTGTAAGGATCACTTTTTTTTTCATCATTAGACCTTACTTTCAACGAGTATTTCAAGTTGTAAAGTGATAAAAAAATGAACTCACTTTTCGCAGGAGCAATGAACGTGGTTGGATCTTTCTTACTGTCGATCCTTGTATAAGCTGTATGGCACAAATATAACTTAGAGCCCCTTTCAAAACCTCTTGCTACAAAAGGACCGTGTAAACTGTGAAGGTAATGAATATAATTTAAACTACAAACGAGCATACTCATGGAAAGAAACTTAGAAAAATTTGTTTTAAAATTTGAACGAAAACAAAAGATTATTGTGAAGGTTGATAGTCATTAAGCTAGCTACATTAGACATGCAACGTGATGAATATAAGTATATGAAGCAAGCATTAATATAAGAATAAAAAAAACGCATTTATATAGGGCGATGTTAAGGGCATTTACTTTGATAATGACCAATGCATTATACTATATTCATGTACGTATGCACTATATGTGAATACGTGTATCGCATTCCCCCGTATTATCCGGCATGCCATAAAAATCGGAACACCAGGTTTTTTGAATGTTAGTGTCTACTCAATTTTCAGCATGCCTCGGCTGGAAGATATTCACAAGAGGAATTATAGAACCCATCGTGCATTATAAAAAGTACCGCAATTCATAATGCAGTATAAATTGGACGGTGTTCCATTTTAGGTTCTCACAATTTCCGACCAAAAAAAAAAGGATTTTTACTTAAATGAGACGGGACAGGAAACCTTGATTCAGAGCAACAACAACAACAAAAAATACATGATTTGACATTTTGAAGCATGTTATGTTGGAAAGGAAAACAGAGTATTGCCCCGTTCGGTCGAATGGCAGGATTCTGTTTTTTATCATCGAATTTTCACCCGGGATTTTTCCGAATATGAGTATCAATCGGTTATTGTTATCAGACAACTTGTGAGTCCCGACGTGATCACATTGAGCGACGTGCACTGCACATTAGTGCGAAATCTATATGGAAGTCTTTTTGACACTCGTTCCAGGTGGAACTTCGTTTTACGATTCAATCGAAGCGGAGTCATGCTCGGTTCGTTCAGCGAACTAAACAAACCGAGCACGACCAATCTCAACGACTCAACTAAGAAACATAGAAAAAATAAATTTCTAGTAATTCAAAATTGTTAAGGTTATAGAAAAGTCATTAAATTCCAATAAACTGAAACTACCCGTTTAGATATAATCGCATGCCAAATGGGTTTTATGGTCAAAATAACCGCTTTCTAATACTAGTAGTGAATACAATACATTATAAGATCATGAAAATGTTTACTTTTTTTCCCTGACGCTGGTTGAAATTAATAGTGTTTCAAAAGTATGACCTAACTCTTTCAACTCCTTCAAAGTGATGTCTCGCTCTGCTGATTTGGTCAGATTTGGGTCCGGAATTTTTATCTAAAAAACACACACACACAAGAGGCAAAGGATTCGTGTGAAGAGTGTCTAAATCAGAACATCAATTGAATTTGTAGATTTGCATAATCACTAGCAATCAAAAACGGTGACAATATCCCAAAGCAATGTTAATTAGATAATACAATTAGTAATATAAATAGTTAGATAATATAATATAATTAGTTATAACTATTATAACTATTGTTCTTAACTTATATTAATGATCTCCCAGACATCTGTATCTTTTTGCTGATGATTGCGTAATTTACCACGAGTCCGATCAGGAACTTCTGCAAAATAATCTGACTTCCATCATTGACTACCTAACAGCACGCCAACTCCGGTCATATCACCGCTCGGCAATTTCCAACAAGTGGAGTTGGCTGGGAAATGGAGGCACCATCTATCGGTGGTTGCTCCAGGCTCGTAGACAAATAATTTTCTTCCGATGTTCTTCTCCCTTTACGGTAACCCTCATGGTGGAATTCGAGCATCTTCCCACCTGCACCACTCGGGCGCTCCATCTCTGACCGCTGCTCATTATGGAAGATGCCCATGAATGTTTCAAAAACAGTTTTCACATGAAAGTTTTTGGTCAATTACTTCCTCTCGAATTTTCATACTAGATCAATAACTTACCTACCTACAAATCTGAAGGCCTACGTTACAATCTGCACGTGTCGATTACATTCATCAGAAATGTCTCCAAAAACTCTTCTTTGGGGTTAATACCTTAAGCATTCTACTCGCGATGTCAGACTCCTTTGTTACTATACTTACATTCTTCCCATACTCTGCTATGCATGCGAAATTTGGGGCCCCCACTACCCCCAGTACAAGCTAGAATCAATCCAAAATAAATCCGCCCGCTTTATCTAAGAATGTTGATTTCCCCCCCCCCTTGTGTCTGGTTCTGAACTTGAGCCCTGTTTACATGTGTAATATTGTGGCAGCTTCGGGAGTGCTGGCACCCGCTTGACAACTCCCCCCCCCCCTCCCCGTAGGGGAAAAAACGGGGAGCAGGAATTGTCTCTTCTTTATTGGGGATACTTAGGTAGTGCAACCTCCTTTCCTATAATCCTTTGCCCGGCGGATTGACCGGCTGACCTACGCGACCTCTGACGATATCTATAATTCTTTTTCCCATTTACAGGGAAATAGTAAATTTCCCATGTAAATGGGACTAAATGGATGTTTATGTTTTGTTTATTTCAAAAATGGATATATTCATACTGTGCAGTGATTTTATGTTTTCTGCAATGAAGTTAGACATGTATTACACTGACTACAAGTTAGTTGAATTTATCATAAAATGCGTCCAATATGTTTCTTCTTGGATTATTTAATCTGTAATAAATTTTTAAAACCTACAGTTCAGTACATAACAAACATTTATTGAGTACTCACTGTACTGGGAAGTCGGGGAATATGAATTAGATCGGGTTTTAGTATGAAAAGGGTGTTTTTGAATATAAAATGGGTAGGCGAAGGAGAAGCGAGCATTTATAGAACTCCTGCCTATCCAACCTGTCTGTTATCTGCTCTTTCTTCCGCCAAATTAGGTAGGATTGTCCAGAGTCTGCTGTATACATAAATTATTGAAAAATATAATGCAGTGATAGAAAAGCAAAATAATATCTTATATATTTTGATATTGTAAAAATTTAGAGGAGACCTTCACCCAGCAGTGGATTGAAAATGGTTGTTGATGATGATGATATTTTGATATTAATAAATCAAAATTATAAATAAATGGAATGACAGGAAGAAAAACCCAAAAACATACTTGAAATAGACATACCCTGTCTATTTAAAATGTGTGAAATAAAAATAATTCACTGATATTTTTGATTATGAACAATATAGGCCTAATTAAAAAATCAAGTTAATAATCATTATCAATGCATAAATATTTTATAATTATCTTTCATGAGTTATTTTGCTTGATATGTAGGCGGATTCACTCACCGTTTTAATGGAAATATCATCGAAATAAGTGCAGAACTCCTTATGGTTCTGACAGAAAGTGTCCATATCACTAGGCTCGTAACAATTATCAGGATATCTCTCGCAATATTTGCTTCTTTTGATCCTGTAATGCATGTGGCCATCAAAGGCGTCTATTAATCGAGATTGAAAAAATAAAAGAAGAATATTTCTTTATAATAACACAAACATATACAAAATCAGAAGCCACAGTAGGCAAAACTCCCAACAAGGTAACTGGAAAAAAATATAGAAAAATAAAAAAAAGAAGAAACAAAAATAGGTAAATTCAGAAAAGAAAATTCAACTGCCGTTGCGAGAAATCGAGACAATGACCTCTCACTTTTCAGGTGAGTGTGCTAGACCCACTACGCTACAAAGGCAACGAACCTCTCTCCTTAGAGCTCGTGTGTGTTAAATGGGACCAGTCAGATCTAACTTAACCAAAGCTCACAATTCATGACACTGCCACCAGATGGCGACTAATCAGAAGATGATCATCAGTGAGTGACATCATCTTTGGTCAAGTCGCCAGTAATTGGCTTGAGTTAGGGAACAAACATAGTGCCCGCTGGTTTCCAATTCTGCCAGCCGGCGCCGTTGTTTATTGGTTAAAAACTTGAATTTCAGGTTATTGAACCAATCCGTAACGCCACCCACTCGCAGAATCTGAAACTAGCGTTTACTATATTCGCACGATTGGGCTGATGTACGGTCCCGTTCGGCACACACGAGCTCTAAGGCGAGATTACATTGTCTTTGTAGCGTAGTGGTCTAGTGCGTCCGCCCTAGTTTCTCTCTCGCAAAGGCAGGTGGATTTTTTTTCCTGAATTCATACATCCGACAGCTGTTGAAAACTTCGCATTATGTTTCATGAAATATAATTGATTATCTTATTTATAAACTACTTAATAGTTTATGTGCTAATCACTAAATTAGTTTGCTTATTTTACTCTTTTCTTATTATAAATTTTTCTTTTGACAAATTTTTATTCTGGAAAGTATAACATTGAAAAGGACAAAAAAATCACTCTCGAAATCATAAGTAACTGCAGAAAGTGAAAAATCAATTGCGGTGAATGATCTAATGAGTGTTCTTGAATCTTTTCACACCTGCGAACCGGTGGAAATGAGAGAAATCATTTACGGACTTGTAAAAAATAAATTTTTTTAGGAAAAACACAATTTGTGGACCACAGCAGAAAGATAAATACTTGAAGAAGAATCATTTGCGGACCGGCAAAAATTATTTGACAGTGGGATATAGAAATAATAACTTTATATATATATATATATATATATATATATATACTAGGGGAGCTCTGCCCCCCTGCCACCTTTGGCGGCCAACCCCCCCCCCACTTCTCTTCCCAACATATCTTGTTTATTTCGTCCCACTTCATCAGCGTGCTATGGAAAGGAGGAAAGGGGCGTGTGAAAGCACCAGCTTACTGAAGAAGCGAATTTTAATAAAAATAATAATAAAGCAACAAAAAACAAATGAGATTCATCAAGTACCCCCAGAAAACTTCCCCATGGGGGTCCCCAGATTCAATTCGCTGAATTTCAGTGGGGCCCCGCGCTGGATATATCTTGGGCTACCGATGTGTTGCAAATTTTACAATGTTAAACCACAAAAATCAATGAGATACATCCAGGGGCACCGAATTACAACCTGCCAACATTTCCATGGAATGCCTGACCTGGAAGCTTGTCAGACACCCCCCCCCCCCTGCGAGAATTTTTCATTTTTATCAATTTTACAACGAATAAAATCCAGGGCCCCACATCCAGTAGCGGGGACACAATACGCAGATTTTTAGTGGGGCCCCAGACTGGCTATATCTCGGGCTTCGGCTGTTGCAAACTCTACAATAGAAAAGAATGAGATTCATCCAGGGCCCCCAAAATCAAACCTGTAAACATGGAGCCCCCGACTTGGTAGATTGTTGGTCATCCCCCGGTGCGGGTGCCATGAAAAATTTTCATTTGTATACGTTTTACCAACGAATAAAATCCAGGGATCCAAAATGAAACCTTTAAACATGGGGCCCCCGACTTGGAAGCTTGTCGTCATCCCCCGGTGCGAGTGTCATGAAAAATTTTCATTTGTATTCGTTTTACCAACGAATAAAATCCAGGGCCCCCAACCAATTACCCGGGACACCAATTAGCATACTTTTGGTGGGGCCCCAGACTGGCTTTATCTCGGGCTTCCGCTGTTGCAAATTCTATAACAGAAAAGATTGAGATTCATCCAGGGCCCCCAAAATGAAACTTGTAAACATAGGGCGTCCGACTTGGAAGCTTGTCGGTCATCCCCCGGAGCGAGTGCCATGAAAAATTTTCATTTGTATTCGTTTTACCAACGAATAAAATCCAGGGCCCCCTCCCAACTACCCGGGACACCAATTCCCATACTTTTGGTGGGGCCCCAGACTGGATATATCTTTTGCTTCCGCTATCGCAAATTTTTCAACGTTAAAGCAGCAAGAAAACAATGAGATCCATCAAGTGCCCCTGGAAATGAAAACTTTTTACTTATACGTGAAATCTCCTCCGGGTACCCCGACCCTGTGTTGGGAGCACTGCTGTTGTTTGTATATTATACATATACATAGCTTTCGGCATGGACCCCCCCCCCCCCCACAAGGGCAGGGCTGACAGAGACCACAACGATTCTTATCACTTTTTGATTTTAGACACTATAAATTAATCACAGAAGGGCCCCTGAAAAGCTGGTTTGGGGGCTGGAAATCTAAATTCCAGCCTAAGGGCTCTGCTGTAGGATGTAGGAGCCTCTCGGTACATGCACATAACATGGTCCCGATGGGTCAAATGGGTCCCAATATGTGCTACAGTTAAATGAATACTCGGCCCAAAATCGTAACCGACTTCCGTAACACAAAAACGTAACAGATTTCCGTCACTCAAAAACTTCACCCACTTCCGTCACTCGATTGCTTAGCAACAGGCCGTTTTCGAGTTTGTGATTTTATATTATAGAGTAGATATATATATATATTGGGCTAAATTGTTTGCGAACTGCCATAAACATACGTATCACCACCGGTCCGTGGACCAGTGGTTAAAAACAGATTTACATTATAGACTCCTCTGGAAGTAGGTCTAAAACACCCTTTTTTACCACAGGGATCATTAAAATGCGTAGAATTGATGCGGAACCCCCCAAAAAATGAGAAAATATGTCACCCACTCCTAAGTTATATATGTCTACGCGCGGTCTTGAACACTGATATGATATATCATTGCCGGGTTTGTCGGCCCTTGCATATTCTTACACTTCTCACTAAAGGAAAGATCAAGAATCTCACAACATACATCATCGAATGTATGTGAGAGAACTATGTACAACTAATTATATTTCCGAAACAAAACCGTATGTTTTAGGATTTAATTCAGTAATATCGTAAGTGTAATCGAAATGATTACTCACCCGTTAATGTTACAAAATGTGTAGGCTGGTCTCATGATTTTTTCTGGCGAATAAACTTCAATATCAACGACGTGTGGATGGGTAAAATAGAAAACTACGAACTCTGAAGCCTGGTAGAAGAATCCGCCAGTACAGAAAACGAGCACTAATATCTTGAACGTTTTGTTGAATCTATTTTTCGTACACACTATGTTAGAAACTCCGGTCACTAGAGACTTTTCGAATAAACTGGTTGCGTATTCCTTCGTTGAAATTTCATCCTTGTTGGAATGATCGGGAAATTTTTCTCCCATTATTATCATTTCCTGGGAAACACTTTGCAGTTTTTTTTCAAATATTAAATCTCTGAGAGATTAAACCGGAATCAATAGTCCTCGTGTGAACTATTATATTTAGATAGATACTCTTTTATGGTGGATTTGTTTGACCAATACACAGCTAAATGACGCAATCTATTTTATCACATGTCGTTTCTTCTTTTTTAAACATATATGCTGTTGCTTTCACTACGGTACTTTAGTTTTGGAACATTTTATGTTGAGGGACGGAACATCTCGTAAATGAAATGGTGATGTTGGTAAGCAATTATTCAGTTGTTCATGCCTGGAGATCATCACAGGAATTAAAAGAGTCGTATGTGAATAGAACAAAAAAAAATGTATATAATACCCATTTTCTCTGACTCCGAGGTCAGTTTAATAGTCATCTAGAGCCAATGTTATTTCTACAAGCATCGAAACGCGCTTACGCATAGGCAGGGACCATCAGGATGAAAAATATGTGCCATCTCTGTGAATAAATGAATACGCTGTGAATAATTGAATATTGGTTGATGACCAATGATGTATCAACTGCCATCAAAACACGTTCACACGTGGTCTTCTTTGCAATCAATTAGTGGTATATATATACATATAATGCTGCTTGCTATAAATTCAGATGTTACTAAAAGAAATATCGTGAACGAAGTAAATTATGTGATGAACTCTAATCGAATTAATGTGTACTTCTGCAAAGCAGGCATTTATGAGCCGAGCGTAGAAGACCTACTTACGTGTGGAAACATTTTCATCAGGAAATTTAGTATGAATACGGTAAAAAATATTTGCGTATTTTGTACACACCTAAAAAATCGTATTTTGGACGTTGTTCTTCACGGCATTCAAACTCACTACGCACATTTTGTCTGACAAAACATGTATTACTCAAGTACAGTGCAAGATGGGGCTGTGCCTGGACTAAGATTGGTTATGAAAAAAAGACTATGCAAGCATGATGCCACTCTTTGCCATCCACACGAAGGGTTTCAACAGCTGGATGATACGGAGATGTATTTAAGAAAGAGAGAAAATTCAACTGTCTTTTTGCGAAGATTTGAACCCACGTCCTCTCACTTTCCGAATGAGCGCTCTAGACTATTAGACTACAAAGGCGACGATTCTCAATCTCTCCTTAGAGCTCGTGCACTTTTGAATTTTCTCTTTCCTAAATTCATCTTCGCATCGGCCGGCTGTTGAAAAGCTTCGTATGGATAATGAAGTGTGACATCTTCTTCGATAAGTTGTCTTCTAAAGACAGTGTTAGAAAATATGAGCTTTGTCCTGAGTTAGGTTTGACCGTTCATGAACGGTCTCGTTCAGCGCAAACGAGCTCTAAGCAAAGATTGAGAATCGTTGCCTTTGTAGCCTAGTACGCTCACCCGGCAAGTGAGAGGACGTCGGGTTGATTTCCCTCAAGGGCAGTTGAATTTTCTCTCTTTCTTTAATTCATCTTCGCATCAGCCAGCTGTTTTAAAACCTTCATGGCAGGCGTCGGGTTACAAGGGTTGGCATTTTTTAATGAAATCAGGCGTAGCCAACCTTCAGGCACGCCTACTGTTTTCGAACTATGCATGGGGTTCCCCCTAATGACGACCGACTGCATAGATTCTATTTCACTCTTGCATAAACTCCATCTGGTATTCGTTTTTCCTTCAAATAAGTACCAATTGTGTATATATATATATATATATATATATATATATATATATATATATATATATATATGTTTGATTCACGATGAACGTTATAAAACAAAATGGTAGATTTTACTTTTTTTTCTGGGTACAAGAAATTAAATTAGATGGACTTTTAAATATTTAATGTTCATGTTTTGCAGACAAAATTTTGTTGAAAATATATGTTTTTGACAAGAAGTCTGGCATATGAAATATTGAACATTGCATTTTTAAGAATATGTGAAAAAATTTCATTATCACACCATTTATCTTGTATTTTTGATGTTCTTTATTTGAAAACAATTATTTCGTCGGCCTGAATCAAAGCAACACTACATAGCGTACAGAATTTCATCTTAATTACCTCACTGCACGTGCATACACACTTATCTATGAAAAGTTTTTTCGTAGTCTTCACGTCGATTCCAGGAACTTGTGCTGCATATTTCTTCTTAGTTTTCGTTTAAATGCGCGGAAAGCAATCAAAAAGACAGATTCTACGAAGTCGATAACGGCTACCATAGACACTCCGATCCAAGCTCCCAAAAATCCTCCAATGTAGCTGAAAACTTCTATACCCTGTGGATTTAATATTAAAAACAGATAATATATAGCGGTTGTTATAATATATACTGTATATATATATATAATATATATATATATCAATATATATATATTATATATCAGCATATATATATATATATATATACACACACACACACACACGAATCACCATAGAGATCGTAAAATAATATGCATCGGTGTGTGAAAAATTCTTCACTGGACTTTGTTCATAGCTCACAAGGAAAATGCATATACATAAAAAAAAAAGGATTATTATAGTAACATTTTTTTGATGTAGCCCACGTTTTTCCTGGAAGCAACCTACTTCTACTTAATTTCACATGCAATCCGTTAACATTCCTCTACAAAATTCCTAATGATATTCTATAATTTCTAACGGTATATGCCGAAACTATTGTTGGTGCGAGTGCAAGTTATTGTGCGACTTAAATATATTTAGGTGTGTCTGGGTTCTGCTTGTTCGTGTTTTATAGTGGCGCTACTATCTACTATCCTTAGTTTAGAGGGAAAATTAGAGACTTTTTTTTTAATTTCTCGGTGTAAATATCATGTTGAATGTCTGTCTGCTCTCTGTAAAAATAATTATTTTAATGGGAATGTCCCGGCTCGCATTACGCGCCGTTATAGGGTGTTAATAAATGTAATTTTAATTTTACTTAATCTTTAGTTTACTAGTAATCTTTAGTAGTCCCTAGAAGATCGGGATCACGAGGCCTCATGTTAAAGTATCTCCAATTACTTTGGACTTTTCTCTCTCTATAATCTTGCTTTTGAGAAATGAGACTTGCATTATATAATAATCAACGTGGAAAAAAACACGATCGGAATTCGTGTCGTTGTTGAAAGTTTGCGGTATAATTTACTACCATATGTCTCAATTTCATTGCCGAATTTTTATTGGATGGCAGCCCGTAAGACATTTCTTCCTATTTTTATCATGCGCAAGCTTAATATATAAATGTACACATTATTCCTCATCCATCCGAAACATTTTTTCTCCATTACACACCACGAGGTTCCGACCCTTGAAAGGGGCAATGGCTAAAATTGTCTATATCCGATACAGCTTGGGCGGTTTTTGGTTTGAAAGAAACAAAGTACTCATTACTGCTTCACTCATAGTTTTAGAAATAGATAGCAGCAATACTTCTTCTAAAACACACATGCACCTCGTCGAATATTTCTCTATGGCACCTCTGAGATAGCAGCACTGAAATTCACGTACAGAAAAACAGATACGGATTCAGAGTGTTTGGCCATGTCTACACTCGTTTTCAAAATCGCAGAACACGTGTTCCGCAGCATTCATGTATTCAAACCGAGCACAATTCCGGAATATCATCAGGGACAATGTACTACCGATTGAGTTGTACCGGAAGTGTGTGTAGGTACCTAACAGTCTGAGCGCATATCTAGTGTCGTGTTTTGAATTATCCGTGCTGCCATCTATGAGTGAAGTGTAATGATTGGATATTTGCGCCATTGTACGCCTGTTGCTTTTTGTGGCAATACTATTTTAACGAGAAGATCGGCTCGCATTCGCGCCTCGAACTTGAAAATCACCTTAACCTATCACCACTGTGGCGTCAGTGGGGCTTGAATCCGGGACCTCTTTCGAGTCCGTCACTAGAGTGACTCGTCCACCAGAGTGGCTCCAGTGACACAGTGTTCCGTGACAATGTTCAGCGACTTTTCATTTCTAAGATGCAGAACACGTCCACACTCATATACGATATCCCGCAAGACGTATTCTGCGACTTGTCTTCATATAGCCTTAGTCGCACATTTCAGGCATATCTAATTCGGTAGTGAACCGCCTATGCCACGATAGACCAGAGTTTTGCTCAATTTTAAATTAAATACACACTGCATCTATCTTCCCATCTTTACCTTCTAATGCCCAGCCACACTAAAAACGAACTAACGAGCTCGTTGTACAGCTACGTAGAAACTTTCTAATCAGCCTAAAGCGAAAGGTGGTGCCTTTTCTCATGTTCATATTCCCTATGGCGTATTTATGAAGTTTGATTATGAATGAAATAGAAACTTTGCTGAGGATTATACGGATAACAAGTTATATATGGAGCACATGCATTTGCATGTGTTATATAAATCCATGCTTATCTATACATAAACAACAGATACTTAACTTCCTGTGTACGCTAAGAATAAGTAAAGACCTAACAACCGAACTGAAATGTACAAGTCTAGTTACCTAATTACCTTGTATTGCGGGCGATATCGAAATTTCTTTACTTCTTTGTCTTTAATAGATATTATGACACGGCTCCTAGTGAAATATATGTATATATATTGTAAAATATTAATTGGTTATATATGAAAATTGGAAAATTTGAAATCTATATATATATATATATTCGAAATATATATATTCGAAGAGAGAAGGGGAGGGACAGAGCGAGTGAATGAAGAAATAGCTAGTATTGCTCACTTCTGTTCATTCAAAAAATATGTATACACAGAAAATAATTTTTGAAGAGTAATCGAAGTAATCGAAGAACAAACAAGATGAGATTTATGTAAGAGTGAAATAGAACCTACGCAGTGGGTCATCATCAGATTACTCCTTTTGATTACTGTTTGGACTTTTTTTTATTTATTTCCTGTAATTTTGCATATATTTTTCATGAATGTTTGATTTCCTTAATACATTTTCTAATGTTTCATTGTACTTATAACCTGAAGCTCTGTATATTTTCAAATTTTGCATTTGTTCAAAACATTTCTCTTTCATGTTTCATTCCACTTTATTTTTTCGTCCAACATGTTTTTTTGCGAAGGCAAGCGTCGGGGAGACACTGGTTGGAAATTTTTAATGCAATCAGGCATAGCCACCCTTCAAATACATCTGCTTTTTCAAACCATGCATGGGTATCCCCCTGATGACGACACGCTGTTATTTTTCACTCTTATATATATATTCCATCTCCTGTTTTTTCTCTTCAGAAACGAACTTTTGTATATATATATATTTTTTTTTTGAATGAAAAAGTGAGCAGAGCACTAGCGCATTTGTTATTTAAAAAGCTATTTCTTCATTCTCTATTTTCGTATCTCTAGAATTTTCACATTGCTTTTATTTGAAGCACAGGTGACTGGAAACCAAGCGAAGATAACTGGAAAGAAAAGTCACATTCCTATGTGGGGAATCGAATCACCAATCTCGCACTTTCCGGGCGCGTGCTCTACCTTTAAGCTACATAGGACAGACATTTTCTTTCCTAATAACACTGTTCTTTTTGGGCTCAACAGGGCTGCGCAATAGACAGCCTCCTAACTCAGCAACAGCTCGTAACGAAATTAGCCTCCAGGTGGCGACACAGAACCAAACGATTAATGCGAGGTTGGTAGTTCGATTCCCCAGAGAGGGGAATGTAACATTTATTTCCAATTCTGTTCGCTTGATTTCTAGTCAGCTGTATTTCATTCAATTAGCGGAATGTTTCATCGTTTTGTACTACTTAGAATCCGTTTTCCTATCCTTATTATGACACTCTATTAGGTGTTCTGATTTTCAATGTGTAACGATACTCCAATTTAATGACTAAAAGTTGTCAGAATTTATGAAAACGACGTGCAAACTTTAAAAAAGACGCATATATATACTCACCAGTTCTCTCTACTCTTTATTCCATGCTACAAGAAAAATGAGTAAATGAAACTGACTATCAGTAATACAGTCGAATCCCATTTTAACGAATACCGTTATAGCGAAAGACTATTTTCGATGAACAGTTTCTAATCTCCCAGATAAGTTTCCCCGGGAACAATGCAAAATCCTGGAGTTCATTTATAACGAAATTTCGACGAAATGGTTTCTTCGGTCTCTTGGAGTTCGTTATAACGGGATTCGACTGTAAAATTTTTTAATTTATTTAAGTTACTATTTTACAAATATGCAATATTCTATGCTACATAGCGATGAGCGATACACTCTCTTTGAACAGGGAGGGGAGGCGGCATTTCCGACTCCACCGTATTCCGTACATGCTAATACAGCAAAATCCCTCTTAACGGTAACCCCTCAGATGCGGTCACCCATATTTTATGACTAAATAAAGATATCCCGGAAAAAACCCAATTTAAATGATTATTTTCGAACCCCTAATTAACGGTCACACTTAGATACTGGCCACGAACACCATTTTCGTCGTTCGTTCCATTGGACGAAACCCCTGTATGACACCAATCGATGCAATTTTGGTACAAATAATGCTCACTAGATGGCAGCACCATTATTCCATCCACTTGAATATTTTTCTGTGAAATTTTAGCTTGAAGTTTTTGTTAGTGCTTGGCAACTCTGATGTCAGTGTGCTCTGGTTGTCCTCGTATATTTTAAATGCTTTTAAGCTGTTTAATATGGGCTTTTACGAGTAAATAATAGCTTTCTACCACTAAGAGAATAGATTCCAAAGAGAAAAGATAGAGGTCATCGAATACAGTGAAAAACATAAATAGGAGTACATGTTGCTGCAAATGAATATGATGTCGGGAGGACATAGATATGAGCCATTTTGAAGGAAAAGGAGTATTGACAAGGCGACTGGCTGAAAAACGGAAAGCCAGTTAGCAAAAATAAATTTCCGAAGACAACTTGAACATAGACTCAGTTGTGTAACGATTGGTTTGTTTCAACAAAAAGTATGCGATTTACCTGTTTCCGATCCGGATCTACAAGAAGAAGCTCAAGAAGCTGCAAAAGAACTCGGACTCATCGACATCAAAGCTTCAAATAGTTCGTTGGATCGTTTTTGTGTTTGTTACGACATTGTATTTAAAAAATTGTGGAGTGAACCTGCTGATATCAATGATGAAGTGTGAAGAGAATGGAATAAAAAATTGCGAAAATTTATCGAGGAATACTCAGTCAATGATATATACCATAACTATGACATATACAATTCCAACCCTCTTCTAAGGTTGGAATACTAGGAAAAACCAAGCAACATTGACCATTTTTTCCAAAACATGTAAATCCGTTATATAAACTTTGTGTAATATTTCTTTTGTAATTTCAATTTCGTATGTGTGCAAAAACTATGCACTTTCATGATTAAAATACCTCTTATATTGTCATTCATTTTTGCAAACAAAGAACCATTTCAAATGTCTGTATTTTAATGTTTCAACAGGAACCGCCCTCTGATGCAGTCACCCCTCTTTTACGGTCGAATTCTTCTGTCCCGCGAGTATCCGCAAAAGAGGGGATTTCCACTGTAATGCAAATTATTTTTTTTTTATCGTCAAACGGGTGGGGGGAAGTTCACCACTACACCCTTCCTCTAGCGCCCATTGGCATGGCATAGCGGTAATGAAAAACAGCATACGAATACGTACATAGACGTTTGTTCAAAACATTTAGCATGTCCCTGAAATTTTCGAACACTCTTCATGAGATGTTTAAATTATGAATATGTGCCCTTAATTTGCCAAAAAATTATGGGGGATTTTACGTATTATTTGACGCATTCTGTCACTGTGTATATAACCATAGAGTTCGATCATAATTCAGTGATATCAGCACTTCACGGCAGCGGTTCATACGAGGTTTCTGATTTAAATTTTCGGAAAACCTACAATCTCCTTCGCGGTATTGAGGATATTCTGAATATTTACTCTGGAGCATAGTTCCCGACCTTTTTTGTCCCATCCCCACCTTCTTCGGTAATGTTTTCTTCCATCGCCGCCCGGGGGACATTAACTCCCACGTTGGGAAAAACTGCTCTAGAGAGTCTATAATATAACAATTACACGCATTCGCCAGAATCAACTCCCAATATGGAAGCCAGATGGTTGTGAACACATACACACGCTAAAATCGAAAAATGCATTTATACAGTTTCGCCAAAGAATAGCAAGAAAAATATTGTTCCGTCATTTTCCTGAGAGAAATGTTTAAGAAGAGCAGGTGTGGTAGAAATAGCAGTTGTGTTTCTGCAGTCTATGTGGGTATGCCCAATCCCACAAAACAAAAATAATCAGCCAACCAATTTTAGCTATCCATGTAGTTTTATTTGCTGCTGTTTAGTTGCTTCTTGGAGCAAATATTTGATTGTGTATGAGTATATTTACCAGAAATGAATTGGAGGAGAGAAAACGAAACAAAAAAATATATTACTTTCATCTAATTTCATGATTTAATTTCACCCAAGAAAGCTTTTATCGCTCGTCACTAACTTTACTCCTACCTAGAAACAAGGACGTCAACTCTGCTGTACAGCACATAATGCAGCAATTTAAAAAAATAACTCACGATCGTACCACTCACCGTAACTTCTAGGTATCTGGTTTCAAATTCATAACTGTATTTCCTTTTTCTGCAATATAAAAATAATAATATTAATTAAAATGAATTTTGTCGAGGGATGATATCTATAAAAATATATTCCTGAATCGATAACATTTCAAATACGTATGAAAACCAAATTATTTAAATGTTAGGGCCTATTAAATTAATCAACAAAATGTTTTCACTTTGCTTTGCAGTAGAACTGATAATTCAAAAATTCGCAAATAAATATAATTCATCATAACTATTGTTGTAGTTCTCATAATAAACATGTATATAGCCACAAAAGTATGTGGAGTAATACTTACACGCATTCATTTTGATAACTTGTCATACAGCCATCGAGTTTTTCTTTAAAACTAATCGCACCGCCATCTAAACATCTCATCGAAGGTTGATCTATATTGAAATATATTGAAATGAAAATAATAATAATAATGAATTAAATGTTAATAAGGCCCTGCAAATGTTGGTCGAAAATCGAAAAAGTGGAGAATAAATATTTTTGTTTTGAGAATTTTCATAATTCAAATGTGTTTGTATACTTTCACTAAATTGGCATATCTGTTCCTGAACGATGTAAGGAAACTCAGCCACAGAACAGTTACACTGGTCATAAATATAATCGAGAATACACTTTTTCATGTTCATCTGAAAAGACAATATCAACACATACGTCAAATGAAACAGCACAAAGGATGACTTTAAATCTAACAACCTCGATACAATCATTTCATCTGATATACACTGCTGGCCACCGTAAATGCAACACCCTGAAGGAAGCATGCAAATAATATGAAATTTAAAACATGCATTAGCGGAGGTGAGATATGCAAATGATTAGAATTTCAGCTCAGACGCACATCACGCGCGCCTGTAGCGCCACTTCAAAGCGCTATTTAAGGCTTGGAGATTTCGACGATTTGAAGTACGGCAATTGTGTTTTTCTTGTGGTTTTTTCAAAAAAAACGATCAATTATGCCTCGTAGAAAATAGCGATCATCTTTTGATCAAGTATCCGAGTTCGACAGAGAAAGGATAGTGGCCTACCGAGATTGTGGATTATCTTTCAGGGAAATCGGTAGTCGTGTTGGACGAAACCAAACAACTGTAATGCGGATATGTGATCATTGGATGCAGGAGGGTACGACGGACCGACGTGTTCGATCGCATCCACCTCAGTGCACCACTTCACGTGATGACAGGCGTATTGTGCGTATAGCAGTGACGGATCGCTCAGCCACATCACGAACCATAGCACAGCACATTCAGTCTGTACCGCATCATCCAGTGTCTGCGCGTACCATTCGACACCGTTTACAGCAGAGTGGTCTCTCCGCAAGATGTCCATTGCTTCGTCTACCCTTGACGCAGAACCACAGACGTCTCCGCCGCCAATGGTGCGATGAAAGAAGGATGTGGACGGCACAATGGAATGAAATTGTCTTTACTGACGAGTCACGCTTCTGTCTGCAATACCACGATGGTTGGATTCGAGTCTAGAGACACCGTGGAGAGAGGATGCTGAACAGCTGCGTTATGCACCGCCACACTGGTCCTGCACCGGGTATTATGGTATGGGGCGGTATTGGATATCACTCTCGCACTCCTCTAGTACGCATTGCCGGTACTTTAAAAAGCCAGCGCTACATCTCCGAGGTGTTGGAGCCAGTTGTCCTTCCTTACCTTCAGGGCTTGCCCACAGCCATATTTCAACAGGATAATGCGCGACCACACGTGGCACGCATTGTCCAAAGGTTCTTCGTCAATCGCCAGATTGAATTGCTTCCCTGGCCAGCTCGGTCTCCGGATCTTTCGCCGATAGAAAACATGTGGTCCATGGTTGCTCAACGATTGACCCAGATTACATCCCCAGCTGCCACACCAGATCAACTTTGGCAACGCGTGGAAGCTGCTTGGTCTGCTGTACCCCAAGAACACATCCAAAGTCTCTTTGAATCAATGCCGAGGCGTGTGGCAGCGGTGATCTCCAACAATGGCGGCTACTCCGGCTACTGATTTTGGCAGGAACCACACTTCACAGAAGTCTATAAATTTAATCATTTGATGCTTGGTCAACATGTTATCTACAAAATAAATATTGTTGCGATATCTCTTGTCTTTCTTGGTGTTGCAATTTGGGTGGCCAGCAGTGTATGTTTGGAATATTAGTTTTTCAGTTTAATTAAGTAAATAAGCTTTACTTACTACCCGAGACCTAGGTCCACTTTTTCCTCTTTTTTCCCATAAATCCGTATAGTTTGTGCAATTGGTCCTGTAAGGTCCTGGAAGAAGATGTTCTTCTTCCTACAAGAAAATGTAAAATATTTGAAAAAAACCATGTTTAAAATGAAGCAATAACTTTATTTTTGTCATAACTGATTTCAATGTATTACTCACTATTTCAATTTCAAAATTATATTTCCGTCCAGGCTTTATGAACGTTCCCTGATCAACCGGATTTTCTAATTCGAATGGCGAATGAATTATGAAAACTATACCAGGTTTTCTGCCAGGCCAGAATATTTCTTCTCGTTCCAAGTTGAAATGTATAGTATCTATTTGTTTCCACACTAGACATTTACAAAAAATTGATAGATTTGTTTAGTTATAAGTGCTTATAGAAAAATATTTTAAGACCAAAATGCTGATTACATTCATTATGTGATGTATCAAAATTTTCGCTCGATATGAAAGTTGTATGTTTTAAAATTTTAATGAGTCCACAAATATCAAACGTTTCGTAAATAAAAATTGTTAGTGTGAAATAAGAAGAAATGAAGTCACTTTTTGTGGGAGCAGTCACCATAACCGGATCTAACTCACTGTCGATTCTAGTATAAGCTGTATAGCACAAATATAACTTAGTGTCCGGCATTCCAAATCCTTTTGCTACGAAAGGACCGTATAAACTGTAATGATGATAAAAAAAAACCGAGTACATAACACAAAAAGTTAGAAAAATCAAATATAAAATTTTAATGAGAATTGAAGCTCGATATGAAAGTAATCATTGGCCTACACCAGTGTTATCGGGAAATATAATTTTGGAGAGTAATTTCACTCCTCTCCAAAATTTTAAGGGTTTTTTTTCTTTTATCAGTGAGGAATAACTATTGAAAAACTATGTGAAACTTGAAGGAGTGTTTTCACTCCTCAACAAAATTTGAAGTTGTAAAATTGAATTTTGATGCGTGAATCACGCATCTAGATGAGTATTGACGAACACTGGTCTGTGCCTAGTAATAACAACAAATCAAAAATGAAAGAAAACAAGAACAATCCGCGTACACCACTAAGAATTCAAAATACAACACCTTTAATATGTTTGAAAACATTTTACCAGAGACATGGCACTAGTCGATCAGTAAACTATTATAAAATCAAAAGGATGTGCTTCATTTCATGTTTCACAGAGAAAAAATATTAATAATGTCAGTATATTGGGGAAGCCCGAGTGGCATGGTGGTAAGATGTTCGTCTACCATCGTGAAGGTTGTTGTCAGGGTCCCGGGTTCGAACCCACGGGAGGATATCGATAAGATATTTCCCCTAACGAACTCGAGGCGACCACCGATAGACAGCGCCTTCACTTCCAACCCATCTCACTAATGGCAGTAAATTGCAATATAGCGATATGACCAGAGTTGGTGTTTGGTGAAGTAGTAGTATATTGGGGAACTCCCTCGTGATCCAATGCAGGTTTGCATGCATTGCGAAAGGCTGTGGATGTAGTTCTTTTATGCGCTGTTGCGTCATGCCATATTTCAGTTAAACGATGCTCAAAGTCTTTTAAATTCACTAATGCACTCGAAACGCGCTCTAGTTCTTGCCTTACCATGGCTCAGACGTTTTCAATAGGCGAAAATAGCGCTGGACAGTCTCGTGTGTAAGGTTTCGGTTTGTATACACTGCAAGACTTATTTATAACCCTACATAGAAGAGCTTGGCCAACCCATGTCTAGGGTTATCGGTCCCTAGTGTGTCTTACTTCGTAAAGACACACTGGAAATACAGTATGTTTACGTGTGTTATCGTTGTTGGAATATAGTGTCGTGTTGCTGGATGAATGGTAATGCCATTGGTTCTAAAATATTAAGAACATATCGCTGGGACGTGCACGTTCCTCTGGCAATGTGCAGGTTCTAATCATAATGTAAAGCTCATGTGGCATGCCACATCATTTACTCCAGTTTTCGACTCACGCCAATAGCGTCGATAGTATGATGTATTTCTTTCTCTCGGAAGACACCGCGACCGCTTTCTGCCAATGTTCTGACCAAGGCAAAGGCGAGATTCATCCCTTAAGAAAATATATTTTCATTCTTGGATCCACCAATTTACTTTAGCTTTACACCGCTGTAGGTGGGCGCCATCTGTAGTGGTGTAGAGAGAGAGCAAATTTTGGAAAGCTAGGACACTGGATCTGGATCGATCTCAGAAGTAATATCTGCGCTGTGTGATAACATCGCAATGGCAACTGCAGAAGTGTATTGCGTAAATTCCGGGGTAAAAAGTATAACAGGCTGCCAGTGCGCTACCAGCTGAGATGTAGTGGCAAACTTGTCCCAAAGTGCCGTTCGTCGGAGTTGACGATTAACTCGTTCATTCATCGACGGCACTTACCGAAAACCTTCTCGACGTGAGTGTCTTCCTGACTGAACATAACGCTGCCATAATCTGCAAATAGTAGGCCTACACTCATCTCGCTCTAGAAACGCATCGCACAACTTCTCTGTTCGATAAACCCCTATAATCCGATAACCCTTACTCTTTCATAATCTTCCAATTGTTAAATTGTTGTCTACGTCTTTGGGAAGGCTTTGCGACTAATCACAAAGAAATACGAAAGCTGCACATATTTCTTATACAATGCTCTAATTTCAACTTTGACATCACCTCGCAAGTGATGGGATGGACGAATGTCGAAAAAAAGCAACTTACTCGCATTGTTGTTTTTTTTCTGAAGCATTCCTCCTTCAAGACGTTACATTTTTTTTTCTGGTTGTGTATATGACCCAATGCGTGTCATTTCTTCTTGAGAATGCGTCTATCCATAATTTTTATATGCTAATAACAGTTATGAAAGTTATGTGTTACATGGACATTAAATATGTTGAATTAAATTGAAATACATACTTTCATGTCGATTTCTGTAATTTAATTGTATATTCTGAAAATTTAATTGTATATTCTGAAAATTTAATTGTATATTCTGAAAATTTTATTGTATATTCTGAAAATTTAATTGTATATTCTGAAAATTTAATTGCATATTCTGAAAATTTAACTGTATATTCTACAAATATAGTAAACTTATTTATTTTTTTTTACTCTTTTTTTTACTTTACTCTTAACGGGCACCCCTCAGATGCGGCCACCCCTGTTTTACGGCCAAATGGAAATTTCCCATTAAATAGCAAAACTATGCATTTCAAACCCCTGATTTTTTTTGTCCCGTTTGTGTCCGTAAAAGAGAGGTTTTATTGTATTTATTTCGAATTGTATATTACAGTTGAACGCATTGTTTACTTTTCTTTCTGGATAGTAGAATGCATTATTAGTGTTTCTAAAGTATGACCAAATTCTTTTAACTCCTCTGAAGTAATGTTTATCTCCGCATTCCAAGACAGTTCTGGGTCAGGGATCTTGATCTATGAAAAAACAAGGAACGTGATTGAATGGTATTGAAATCTAAATAAATATAGTATTTCAAAATTCATCAAACATAAATACTTTAAAATACTTAAAATTTTACTTTCATCATAAAAAGAGTGTATGAAAGCTATCTTCACTGAAAACAAGATTCACATTGAAAATCCTCGAAGTACATACAACAGATGCTGACGAAGAAATATGTTAGAAAAAAAATTTACTAATCAATTTTTTTCTCACTCTACACAAAAAAAAAATCACTCACAGTGGTATTGAAAATATTATCGAAATAACTGCAGAACTCTTTGAACTCTTCACAGAAATCATCCATATTTTCAGGTTCGTAGCATTTGTGAGGATATTTCGTACAATATTTAGTTCTCTTGATCCTATAATGCATACGATTATCAAATGCATTACATAAAAAATTCAAAAAATGTAAAAGAGGAAAGCCAAAGCATGATGATACAGAATCTAGCTATTAACTGCGCACAAAGTATTTCACAAAAAGAGTGCTTAAAATAATAAAAACCATATGTGTGTGTGGTTGTTTCTAAAAATGAAATAAGAAAATGTACTAGTAATCATTGAAAAAAAGTGAATTCCGCTGTAACAGCTGCATTTCCGTAATGATCTGGAAGTAGTTGAAAGTTAGCTTTTATGTTACGGTGGCCTCGAGAACCTGTTTGGGCCACTATTGAGAACTGAAGAAAAATTTAAAATATCATACGTTTTTGAATTAGAGAATGGTTTGCGAAAAAAATTAGTTCAGAATACTGCAATCATCGCCTATTCATTCGGATTACTCCGTCTAAATCCCACCGATTTCTTCTCTGGAATTCCGATTACATTCATAACATGATCATTTTTGATTTCTTTAAATATTATTATTTCGTCATTTGAGTTCAAAGGAGAAAAATTAGTCAATTGATATTGTCTCTTTTCACCGCAAATGTCGCCTCTCAAATTTTTTTAGTTTTGCTAAGAATTCATGGAGTTTGACGTTTTTTTATGTCATTTATTATAAAATTTTAATTGAGATTAATTATCTAATCAATGTATCTAATTTTTACGAATATCTTGATTTCCATTGACGGCCACTCGCCTTCTTTGTGATTTTTTTTCCTTCGTGCTATAGTGTCGTTTCTTAGTAGGCACGTGTAAGTCCATGAAATTTGGAAAAAAAAACCATTTACTAATATATATATATACAGTGTGTTCAGTGTGTTACAGTGAGTGGACCGGCAAACTCAGAAGGTTTTTAGTAGGCATCAAGAGAAACAAAAATTCCAGTGGAACATGGTGTCACAAAACACGTTGAGAGGGTAAAAATCGCGAAAAACGCATGCAGGCTCTGAGTCTAGAGGAGACGAAAGATGGATGTCACTTGATCGCTGAATGCGTTCATGGGCTCGCTCACCATATTTGACGTAAGTAGTGTCGCGAAACACATGCGCTGTGGTAGGATCACTCACTGGACGAGAACCGAGGGGTGTGAACCCGTCCCCTTGCGGACGACGTAAATTATGCGGATGACATCAAAAGCATACCTTGTATCTTCGAGTGCGTCCGGGAGTCGTTTTTACGGTGTTGTAGACTGTGCAATAATGCCAGCAGCCGCCGCTTCCAACAACTCTTGTAATAATTAATCAAATAAACCTTTTTTTTAGGTATTATTGTACTTTTTTTGTCGTTCCAGCGTAACGTCGAAACCTTCATGCGTTTTTCGCGATTTTCACCGTCTCAACGGGGTTTCCGACATCATGTTCCGTTGCAATTTTTGTTCCTTTTATATAAACTCCATTCACTTGTATTGTAATTTTAATTTTGAAATTTTAAATATGGTACCAAGTAAAATTAATAAAAATCATTCAATAGTTGTCATAGGGTTAATTTATTTTCTATACAATGAAGAGAAGCACGAATTTTGTATTTTTTATAGTAAAAAAAATTAATTCTTATATTTCACTAAATAATTTTTTTACAGGGTGTGACGTTATCCTATCCAAATTTCGTTGTTGCTGTTGATCATTTCCGTTATTATATCTTTTTCTTTTTCAGATCAACTGCAAAATTTCCATTGCTTTCGGACACATTTTGTAAGACATGCCACATATATCACTGTGTAGATATTATAACCCTGTATATATTATATATATCCCTCACACTTGAATAATAAGTCTTGGAAGTCGAATATTCCGTTCAAGTGCGCGATCTCAATCTTTTTGACGGTGTTTAATTTTCCATAGAACCATAAATAATTTTTAGTTTACTATGAGCTCAAAAATTGTTTTTTTTTATTAAGAGCAAGTTATTATAATTATTTTGTTTTATGAAAATGTAATTATTAAAATATTTTATTAAAATAATAAAATATTTAATTATTTCAAAATGCTGCCTTTTCTTGAATCGCTTGGTACATGTTTTTATATATCTTAAACAAAAACATATTTGTATTTTTAGCTGTTATTTTTCTGTATATTTGATAATCCACTCACCCGTTATCATTACAAAATGTGTATGCTGGTCTCATAATCTCATCCGGCGAATAGACATCAACGTCAATCACGTGTGGATGGGTAAAGTAGAAAAGTATGAACTCTGTGGCCTGGTAGAAGAATCCTGAAGTACACATCACCAGTACGAGTATCTTGAAACATTTGTTGAACCTATTTTTGGTATTGACTACGTTGGAAACGCCGGTTAGTAATGACCTGTCAAATAGACTAGTTGCGTAGTCCTTCGTGGATATTTCAACTTGTATGGAGCATTCGTGAAATTTTTCCTCCATTATTGTGCTTTTTCGCAAGAAATGGCCAATAGAGTATGTAAATACACACGCATTGAAAGGTAATGTTCGTGGTAATTTATGAACTCAAAAGAAATGGAGTGCAATGTGATTCTGCTGAATGAAAGTACTACTGATACAGTTTGGCTTCACAAATCTCTTGGGTTTTTCATACTTTCAGCAAAAGAATGTAATCCAATAGAGTATGCTTCATTGTTCATGTAATGCATAGCTTTTAACAGAGTTAATGAAATGAACTTCTCTTACAGCGCTTCCAAACATTACACTTCGCTCCGCAGAATTGAATGAATTGGTACTTCGTTGCAGAACTGGTTACTTCACACGTGTCACTGAGAGGGGAAACTATAAGGTCTTATATATATGAGTGTTGTGAATTATTTAACAGTAGTTGACAAACAATGACGTTTCAAAGCTCATAGAAACACACTCGTGTGGTTTTCATTAGAATCAATTAGTTGCAATGTATCCATTTTTGTTATTATGAATAGGGAATGATGTTTTGTGTGTGAGACGTAAAAATATTGATGGCATAATAGGGAGCGAAAGAAGCTTCATCTACCTTCAGCGAGGAATAAATTACGTGCCGAGTACATGAATACGTAAGTATTTTGTTGTTACACTAAAGCATTGGTGGTATACGTAAGCATACTTTTAATTGGAAAAAGTGTCCAAATACGTACCCATTTTAGATATTTCATTAATTTTACAAAGAAGCACAGCGAGGGATGTTAATTTTTTATACGCTTCCTTTGTCTAAACTATAATTTAAATTGTATTTTGATGCCGCCTAATTTTGTTTAATCGCTGAGAATATCTACATATTTACATGTTTTAAACAAAAAAAAACCAATATTCACATTTTGAGCGGTTATTTTTCCATCTGTTAACTCACTCACCCGTTATTGTTACACAATGTTTGTAACAATGTGTGCGTATGCTGGTCTCATACGTTTACGGGTGAAAAAGCGTCGATATCAGCTCGTCGGACGAATAGGAAAAAGAATGATACCGTTTGAAGTCATAGATAGTGAATATCATTTTAACCGCTTTACGATCATGGGCGTAATATTGCGCCCAAACGCAAGTGGGATAAATTCAACGAAGTTCTCTGTGTTTTCTTTCCTCTCTCTTCACTACCGCGAATCTCTATCTCAACTTAAAATGTTTTTCTTCCTCTTCTTCCTATATCTATACTCTTGTTAATAATTTTTCCCCACACATATGATGTATCTTTCTACTATATGCATGTAGGAGCAAAATAGAATGCGAAGGGCGAGAGTGGAAAGAGCCCGAAGAAAACTCTCTTACTACCTTATCTATAAAACTTTTTTGTTTCATATTTCTTTCCCTCTCCCTTTCTTTTTTAAACGTGTGATTAGGTTAGGACGAGGTTACCAGATTTATCGCTGTCATATACATCAAATAGAGATGATTCAAATTTGCTGCCAAAAGCTTGATAACAAGCAACGGAACGTACTTAAGAGTAGACAGCGATCACCAAAATGGAAAAAGGTGGGGGGGGGGATGTTTTCTCTGTGAGTAAATGAATATACTGCGAATAACTGAGTAATAGTTGATGACCAGTGATGCTTCTACTGTCATAAACAAGTTCACACGTGAGCTTCAATTAGGGGTGATGTTGCTTTCAATATCATCATATAAAATGAAATATTGTGAGCGGGATTTATGAATAGATTATTTAATGGACTGTAATCGAAATATCTGTCAGTCATCTTCATGTAATTTTGCTAGCTGGGTCTTTATCATTGAGCTACGAAGCTCAACTTGCGTGGGGAAGAATTTTCATTAAGAAATTAAGTGTGCAAAAAGTCAAAAATACGGTATTTGCGTAATCTGTAACTTGATTTGTTAAACGTACTCAGCAACAATGAAAAATAATATTCCTAATCTGTGGGTGTGGTTTGGCCAAGAGGAATAATAATTTTTAGCAGCAAGGGACAGAGCGGGGGCCATGCTTGGTGTCAGTGGTCATGAGGAGCACATACTGCTGTAATAAATGATTTAGATGCATTCTGTTCGTTATTTGCGTGTCTCTTCTTTCACAAATGTACGTCAGCGCCACCTATCGGCTGTTTTTGAGTTATTTTTATGTCTTAAAACAATTCCCGTGATTTCGTGATGCTAACACTACAAACCGTTTTTTATCTCGGTTTTTATTCATTTTTAAAGTTTATACGGACTTTTTGCCCACCCTGTATATCATCTCCTGAATTGTACCAAGGCAAAGTTACTACTCGGAGGTAGAACGGGTTGTTTTGGTTTTTGGTAAAGAATAACCACGCTCTCTCTCTGGAATGAGAAAAATGCGATGACCATTGGATTAAACCGTACAGGGCCCAACCTCTATTGTGGTGTCAAAAAAAAGTATTACAACTACTTCTGAAAAAAAAAAATCCAGGATGTTCCCGATTTTATCAGCGCGCTATGCCTGGTTTTTATCAGGATTTGCCTCATTTTCTCAGTCGCATGATCTCACTTATCCTAGGCCTGCGCCTACTGTCCGGTCGCGTACCGTAAATCGGCCATGGTTCTATAAACGAGGTGAATTTAAACTTGGTGAGTTTTATCCGACGGAAAATGATCATTCTCTGTCCGACTTCTTCTTGATTTTCAATTCATGACAACCCTCCTTTTGAATTTCCGTATTTCATTCAAAATTTTCATATAAAATAACTTTTATCACTTATTTTTATCCGATATTTTTTATAATATATTATTATTTTTTTAATGCATATTATTAAAAAAAATTAAATTAAATTAAGAGATAATATTTTTCTTGCATGTGAAATATTGATTCAAGAATTTGTTTTTCCGTTACATGAGATAGACCTAAGATAATTTAGGTTTTTTTTCGGATATAGTTATCAATTGTTTATTGTCATCAGAAATCCCGAGTCCCGATGTGATTACATTAAGCAGCGTGCACTGTGATAACACTCCTCGAAATCCGTATACCAATCACCACTGTCAAAAACTATGAAATACGAAGAGAAGAATAAAACCGAGTAAAAATGATAGCCCAAAAAAACTAACTGTAAAACAACGCAAAGCCTGATACTACTGAAATTCAAAAATGTCACAAATTGCCTTCCACGGCAAATATATATTTTTAAGGTTCACATAATAATGATGTCATGTCCAAAATGAGAAATTTATTACCCAGGTCTTACTGGGGTTGGGGGAGGGAGAGTTCTTGCGATGTTTCGAAAAGAAACGCAGCAAAATCGGAAATCAATGCAGCCAATGAAAGAAGAGACATCAAAGACTAATCTTTATGTGTCTTTAATCATTCGTCCTAGCTCTTATTTTTGTTGTTGTTTTATTTGACCTTTTAGTTTTTTTTGGATGCAATATGTTTCATTGGTGGACTATTGCTTATTTGCTCTTTTTTTGTCTGTCTTATCCCTTTCCATTACCGAAAATGTCATCCGAATAACCGAAACATAAACCTTTACTAACGAGCCTGGGAATTGGCAGACTTAAGAGAGAACTATGCGATGATTTATTCTTATTTATCGCCAGTTTTGCCCTGATACAATCTCTCTCCTTCATCTTCTCTTTCTCTATAAGGTTTTGAGACACAGATTTTCAACGTTCCTATACGTCTATGATCGTTCACAAGGTTTAATAATTCGTATTTCGATAATGTTAAATGAATAAATATTTATTAGCTTGGTTTTGTTACATGAATTCCTAGATCAATGTTTTTCAAACGCTGGTTCGAAGACCGGTGCTGGTCCGCGAAACATTTCGTCCAATTCGTATAGTCACTACGTAATTTTGGATTTCATGAATAAAATACAGTCTACATACTGTTCACTTATTTCTGACGTCAGTACGTCTTTCACCATCTTAGAATACTGACTGCATTTGCAAAAAAAATGCCAAAGGGTGTACTCAAATTATTTCTCTTCTGTTTATTTACTTGTTGCTGATACGCGAAATTTTTCTACTATTTGCCATAGGTCAGCAGCTATGAAGAAGTTTGTGGAAAGGACATTCTCTCAAATCATAACTCTTCCGAGTCATATTGGGAGTATTTAACCTCCCAGAATCAGTTACGAACACCCTTTGACCCGAGTCTCATTGAGAATTTTCACTTCAGAACTAAAAAGTAAACTAATCAAATCGAGTCCAACTTAATGCTTTTGTATAATATATTTGAGTATTATCTAATATACTATTCAATCTTATTCACTACTACACGAGGATCTCGTTGTAATGCATTAATCAGTTTTACGGGGAAAAAATTCAATCTCTTGAATATCTTGTTTATGATGACATAAGCCTTTATTAAAGTTATCTAAAATTATTTTAAACTGTAATGCACACTCCAAAATACCAGAAGGGAGGTGTTTATAATTGTTCATATTTCTCGGGCTGTTATAGTGTTCAGATCCTTTTATTAGCCGAAGTTACGTCCGTTATTGCGATGGACATTATTTGTACAGGAGAGGAGACAATCTCCTTGGAGGACAGTGATCTATTGTCAGCGACCGTGATACAGAATCAGTAGATCACAAGTGAATTTGTACGACTCATACGACCCAGTTTGGGCCGTTATCCATAGCTCAAGAATCCTTGGCTGTAAATGGATTTGTACGACCCTTTTCGGAAGACCTGGTGAATCAAGTTTGGATAATGACCACTCTCACAAGAGACCTGGTGTCAGTGGGTTTGAACGACCCATCTCGAAAAATGTGGTGACCCATAAGTTAAGAACCTCTTCTCTAGATCATAAGATTAACGGTTTAATCTTCATATTGAAATCATGAAAATATAAAGCATAAAAATGATCGATGAAAATATTTTCCAGATGAGTTCTGCATATTTCCACCGAACATATGAATACAAAACTTTGTTCGCCATAAAAATAAAAGCATGTAATGGTATGGACTCAAAGCGAGAAAATTTAAGGATCTTTTTAAGGGATGCTCAGAAAAATATATAGTCATTTGAAACTCGTAAGAAACAAAAACAAAACGTAGCTGGAAAAAAAGCAAAACAAGTTAAACTCGCAAATAAGAGTGAAGGGGTTTTCCTTTCTTTTCTCGACTCATTCCCCCACATTTTCGGGAAGGATCTGATAACCTTTCTCCGTAGGAAAAAAATAAGAAAAAATTCGAGTTTTACGAAACTTTTAAGAGATGCTTCAAAGTTTCCTCAATGTCTGTTTCGTGAGTGATAACGGTCTTCGCATTTCTTTTCAAGCAACGGAGAACTGAGAATTGATTTATTACAGTTTCACGCTGAGGTTGTTAAATTTCTTTATTTCTTCCTTTTTCCCCCAAAGCGAAAATTTTTACTTGTTTGAGGCAGATTTTTCCGATCCCTTGGCCAAGCTGCTTTTCCTTTTGTTTTTCTTCATTTGTTCAATTCATTGTACTCAACAATGTATAAATGTGCACTTGTACATAAAAAAGATTGAAAGCTCTTAATCCTTCGTAGTTATAATTTTCTGCGATAACTAAATCTCTTCTTTTCAAAAACAAAGTTTGCACCTTTTCCCGGATTTAATCCTGTATTTGCGATGTTTTGAAAAGTAGAATAATAAGAAAATTATAATAAATTAAAATAAAAGTATATAAATGTATTGTAATTGTAGAGTTAACATGTAAATTATTTGGTAGGTAATTTAAGTTATTATTAAAGGCCAAAAACAACAACGATTTTTTTGAAACAATTATTATTTCAAAAAAATTATCTAACCTGGTATTGTCAGGTACTATCAGTACCGTCAGAATATAAATTATTAATTAAAATTGGATGATTAATAAATTAAAGGGTATTCTGTGTTAATTCCCAACATCGACACTGTTTAAAATTACGACTTCTCCATCGATCTCGATCATAATCACTTCGATTTATTGGAATAGAAAAATTAAGTGGGTGTATAGAAATATCGTCTAATACTATTTATCCTTCAAATGAAAAATGAAATATGAAAGTGACGACCGTAATGGAAATGTTCATTTTTGGTTTTTAATTAATTTTCTGATGTGTAGAAATATAAATACAACCCCACAACAGGCAAAATGACCAACGAGGTGGCTGAGAAAAAGATGCCCATAACAAATATGGATGTCATATATTTCAAAAGTACAGCAGCCCAATTAAAAACACAATCACAAAAATTATAAACAATGTATATGTATATTTACATATAATATATGTATATATACATATATATATATATATATATATATGGGGCCAAGGACACTTCCTTGAGGAATTCCACGTAGGATGCCTGTCCAACAAGAGAATTCCTCGTTCACCATAACTCGTTGCGACCTATCTTTTAACCATGATTCTATCCAATTAAGCAAGTTGCCCCCAATTCCAATCTCGTGTAAACGCTTCAAGAGTTTACCATGTTGGACCCGATCGAATATCTTCTGGAAATTGATGTTTCAAGCTGTTCTAAGAGAGGCAAAACTTTGATATCTAAACTTAGACAATATCACTTTGAGGTTCAGCGTGCTATAGGAACATGTTTCAAAATTAGAAATACGAATGCTTGATTCGAAAATATACACAAATATAAACGCTCGTTTTTAGGAACCCATACAGACGTGAAAAATTGTTCGTAAATTAGAGGTTCGTAAAATCGAGCGTCGAAGTTCGCTCATGTTAAATTAAACAAAAAGAAAATGTACATCACCCGGGAATATTTCAAGGTAAGCCAATAAGATTTTAAAGCAAATGAATGAAAAATATTTGCATTAAACGCGCTTAAATATGCATCAAACCAATTCTTAGTGTTGAAAATTTGAGAGTATGCGCTTACAATGGTTACGGTTACAATTTTTCCGGTGTCTATGAATGCATCCGAATAAGCGTGTTTTCATCTGAATAAAATATGGTGCCAGTTCCTCAAAGATGTTTTGTGATGCATAATTACTCCCACGTAATGCATTTTATTGATTCATAAAACCTGTCTTCTAATGTTCTAAATTATTATGGATAACCTGAATTAACATAAATTACTTGAATTTAACTGAGTTGATGTTTACAATTTTTCTTTGCAAACCATATTCTACTCCCGTTCTTCAGATATCATGATTATTCCCTAATTTGATTTCTAGTCATGATGGGTTTTCCCACCAACACCTATAAAATGTTGGAAACAAGAATAGATATTCGTATGGTTTTTTTTTTTTAATGTTCTATTACATCTTCTTATATATTCATCTTCTTATTACATTCTTCTTATACTCATTGAACATTTCAATGAGTATAAGAAGACAGCATTCCTAGATTCCCGTATTTTGAAAGATATTTATAGTTACGTTTTCACAGTTGGACACTGCTTATTGATTCAAGGATAATTTTACAATTTGGGAATTATTATCATCATTGGCGTACGTGAAGGGGGTTGGGGTTCTAAACCCGCTGAGCCAAGATTATAGTGTTATTTTGCAGGAAAAAACGCAAAAACCCCGCTCAGAAGGAAAAAAAATCTCGAAACTCCCCTCGAGAAAATTCTGCGGACGCCTATGGTTATCATTACTAAACGAAACGGAATGGACCAGTATCATCGCATAGCGCCCGAGTGACACGGTGGTAAGATGTCCGTCTGTCACCGGGAAGGCTACTGTCATGACTCTGGGTTCGAACCTGAGGGAGGATGTTAATAGTATATTTTCCCTAACGAACTTGAGGCGACCACCAATACAGTGCCTTCATTTCCATCCCATATCATTAATGGGAGTAAATTGCGGTATGGCCATAGTGATGGTGAAGTAGTATCAATGCATGGGTAAACATTCGTCTATATTTATCGCGACTTCGGTTTACGTTACATTTTCTCCATTGAAATTTTTTTTGAGCATTTTGAAGCTAAAGTTTAACGAGATTATTTCTTTCTCTGTAAGTTATCATTATCAGCCTGCAAAGAATAGAAGCCCGAAGTTGACCACATCGTGAACGGGCCAGTTGATCCAACCAATGTTCCGAATCGAGCTTCCGCCGGCCTCTTATATGTCGATCCCTATGCATCCAAATATATGGATCACTAAAATATCGATATTCAGATTCCTCTGATTGTTAGGGTTGCCATTGCTAACTATAATAATTATGGTTAACTATGGCTAATTATAAATGCCCATAGTTGTCCCAAAAAATACGCCAACGTGGCGATGACCCCGAATCATAGGGACTGATATGGGGATACATCGGGATCGATATGTTTTCACATAAATCAGGCGAAAGCCCGAAAATCGGTCATTGGTCGGATCAACTGGGTTGGCCAGTTCGCGAAGTAGCCAACTTCGGGCTTTGGCAGTAATATATGTAATACAAAGAATTTTTCAAATAATTTAAAAAAAAAATAAAACATCATTCACATACAAGTGTAAAACAACCAAGGAGACATTAGTCCCATACTGTTTGTTACAATCAAAATGTTTGTGTATGTTAAGATTACTACAATAAGTTAGGATTCTTCACAAATCGATAGAAAAATTATAATTAATGAAACAAAATTAAGAATATGTGTTATAAAGATAAGTGAAAAATAAACAAGACAGAAAACAAAAAGAAATAAGAGAAAGGAAAGAGACAAATAATTGAATTTAGTATAACAATAGGTGGTGGCAAGATATATACAGTCAGTGTGAATAATAAACATGTAACAAGGTTGAAGGTGCTGTGACGCATATGCGATATGAGAACATGAATCAACATATGCAGAATACAATAGTGTACATCCATGGCAATGCAATGCATTTGGAATTGTATAAGTTTTTCTAAACAAAAGTTGGATATGTTATTTGACAGAATTTTCTTTTATTTAATTCATACATGAGTTGATAAAGCAGAGGGGAAAAATGAAAGTTATGGTTAAGAGAAAAGTCTGTGGATTAAATTGAAAATGGATCTCAATGTCTGGAATTTGAAAAATATGGAATTTAAGATATTTTTTTTTAAAACTCGAGAATGTAGTTGCCTCTTTAATCTCAATGGGAAGGGTAGTATAAAATTTCGGAATGAGAAAACTGAAATGATTTTTGACTACAGTTTTGTGAACTAAAGGTAGTGAATAAGTGGAATTAAGGCGAGCGGACGCCCGGGATGAGTTTGAGGGCAATGTGAATTGATTCTTCTTGATTATGATTACTGGTCTATAAATATATAAATAACGATTGTTCCGTTTCACCGATACCTATTTATCATGGATCATATTTGACCAAGGTGTTGTATGGTAACAGACATGGAAAGAAGAAATTTCGGATATTGTGATCATTCGGTTATTGTTATCAGAATCATCGTGTCTCGATGTGATAACATAAAAAGGCGTGGACTATATTAAAAATTATTTTAGACTAAAATAGTTTCATCACTGATAATTCTGACGCTAATGTTGTAAGTGAAAACAGTTCAGGGTATTTAAATGAGATTTTTGTTTTCACATATAAGCAGAGAGCTAAAACAGCATGCCAAGTTGACAAATGCTCGAGGAAAAGTTTGAGAAAACGAAAGAAACTCGAAACTTTGTTTTTCCCGTTGTGTCCTTTTTTTTCCCAACGTACTACATCCAATAAAAGAAATGGGGAAAAAAGGCTATTCCTGAGAGTTAAAGAGTTTTCTTGTAACAGGATATACGCATTCGGAGAAGCGTGACTACGCGTATCCGGCTGGAATTATCTTGGCATCAGGCGACAGAGTTGTAACCTAATTACGGTCACAAATTTCCTTACAGGATTGCGGATACTGTCTCCCCGGAAACGAGGCAGAACGGAACAAGGAAAAGACACAACGAGGGCCATACGACATTAGATTATCACATTCACTTGCGCTAATTATAACGGGACGTCCATTAACTGGATAATCTGCGAAGAGAGACGCAAAACGGTGGGATGACAGAAAATTTAATAAACGTGATAAAAACAGATTCTCTTTCGAAAAAAGGGGAATAACAAACATTAATGAAATGATCATTCATTCAACTCATATCCTGCTTGTTCGGTGAGCATTTCCATGGAAGTCGACCATAAAAATACAATTTTGTCAAGTTATTAAATAATATTATTTGCTTTGAGAGATTACTATGTTCTATATTCTATTTTTTCTTCACTAGGCCGAGAAAAAAATGGAGAAAAATATAAATATGCCACCTATTTTAATAAACATTTGTTTAATCCAGAAACAACATAATCATACAGAAAAAAAACTTAGTTTATAACACAATCAACAATAATGTTTATCAAAAATAGTTATTCGTTTATCCTCTATCTACTGATGATATTTTAAAGTATGAGGTTTGATAATTTGTTAATCACTAACTAATTGTTTGAAAAGCTCTATTTCTTTTACCTTTAATTAGAGCTAAAATGGCCTTAACAAATATTTCACATGATGATTATTCACTATTATTGTCATATTAATACTTTAATTTATATTTATTATCATTTTCTTCTTATTCTATTTTTATGATATGATTGATAAAGGGTTAAGCGATAGCTAATTTTATTCGTACAACTTCTTCTGCACGTAATGATTATATTCTTTTTACATGCTATCACAAATTATGCTAGAAGCATTGGTACATCATAATCTACCGTTTCTATGTACGTGAATTCTTTTTTCACGAAGAGAGTTTCGAAAGAATATTACGAATAAAACGAGAAATATACATGATTGGAGGAAAGTTAAAAACATTTGATGAGCAGGAAAATAAATTGAGCTCTGATACCTGTATGTAGCTATAACAAGTTGATGTGTTAACACTAATTTATTAAAATTATATTCGGGGGAAATGAAGAAATTAATTTTCTTATGCACACCCATTAACAAAATTAATTTAAAATGATAAATTTTGTTGTTTTTTCTATTATGCCGAAAAAAAAACTCGCTTCATATATTTGAAAATAAATACAGTGATTGATTATATAAAACTTCATTTTCTTCACTTTTTACGATCATCTCTGTATTTCTTTCTTATGCTCTTATTTTAGTATGTAAATCGTGGGGAATCAAAAATTTCAATTCTGAATTTCTCCAAGATCTTAAATTTAAATGTTACAAAACAAACTTGTTTCGGTGTAATAGAAAGAAAAGAGTAATAACGATCGGCCATCTTGGGATGTCGTCTGATGACAGCTTACTCTCGTACCCTCGAGAGAGTAGGATGGCTTCGGAATAACCTCACTAACAGCTACATAGATTCACCCTCCTCCATTGTCCCAGAGAACAAAAGAGTATTGCTAACTCGAACAGCCCAGGGAAATTTCAAAGATGTATTTGTTACTTTGGCACAATACAGAGAGAGAGAGAGATACAGCATTTATATACAAATTAATTAGCTATCATTTGATTTATGTCAGTGTGAAAAAAGTTAAAATTTTAAACTTTTTTTCGTTTAAGAATTTCAAAACTCAATTCTGTCAACTTTCTATTTTTTTTTTCATATTTCGTCTTCGAAGCCCACTGTATATTTAACATTCTCAAAAGCTTAGAACTTCTATAAAACTGATATCACAGCGAAAATTAGGGACCGATAAAATGATGAACACGTCTGATAGTGGTTATTGCGCAATTTGTAAATGATTGTCAAATTGAATTTAAAATGAGAAATACCAAGAAAATCATTCTCATAATTAGCAAAATGAAATTTTCATCTTCCTAATTATGAGAATTATTTTTAACAACGAATTTAATATTTAAATATTGCATTCGATAACAATGATATCATCCATTGCATCCAGAGTGCTGAATTTTAGTAGCTGGTTATACGTTCAACAGAAAAAAATCTATTTCAAAGATTTTATTTTAGAAAGAAGAACAAATCTATTCTGATTTGTGATAGAGATTCAAGAAATTCACTAGAAGCTTTTCCCTCTCATCATCGGCAAAGAAAATTGCGGTCAGAGAAATAAAGTTATCAAAACAAATGAAACACGAGTTCTTAGTATAACAATTTGGCGAAATAACGGACTAAAACTAAGAAATAATTCAGTTTATAGCGCATTGTGTTCACGATCACGTTAGAACAATAATTCTCACTTAGCCTGTGTGATAAACTCTCTTCTTTTATTCAGTCTTATTTATCTTAGACCATTTTTCTTTGTTCTTGTAGAGTTGTCCTATTTTTTCTCTCCGACACAGAACTCGCTGATTTAGCTTTATAAGAAATCTATTTTGTTTTAGTTTGGTACACGATCTCACTAAAAAAAGAAAAGATAAGGTGATCTCAAGTCATTCAATAATCGCGGGGATTATGTGGGGTTTCTATCTTATAGAAACGGAGAATAAATCTCGAAAAAAAATGTTGTTCTTTCACGAACAAAATGATGCATTCATGATTAAAAACAAAAGAATTTTTAATAAATTAAAAGTCGAAAATAATGATAAAAAATCTGTCGTTTAAAGGATTTTTTAATATAAATTCATTTAGACATCAAAATTATTTATTTAGAATCCGGAGTAGTGAAAAAAAGTGTAAAAATTATTTTATTTATGTATTTGAGATTAAATCTAAGACAAATAATGAACATTTCTACAAACAAGATTGTTTTCAATGCACCCAACAACAATTGATAAATGGAAATACATTTAAACTGTAATCTTACAGAGAATAATATATTTTTTTTTTGCTTGGAAGGAATTAAAAATATCATGGGGATGAAGAAGAAATCCTAAAAATAATAGTAAAATAAATAGTTTTCGCTCGAACTAGATATACATATTATGTATCATTTATGTCAGTTTTATCGCAGTTTATTTTCTTGTAAACAGCAAAAAACATTTCCACGATATGATTTTCATTTTTTTTTCTACGGGGAAACACGTTCAGAGGAATTTTTCTTGTAGGTGGGATTATTTCCTGACACCAGTTCAAGGGCTAATATCGATCATTTTTACTCGCCGCCCTTTCTTTTCCTTTTTTTTAACCTATATATTTCTTTTAGCGGTAAGAAGAGAGATAAGGCTTTTTTTTTAAGGTTAGGTACACGACAAACAAGAACCTGTGGTCAGGAAATCAGGAATTAGAAAGAAATATATATGTATGTGGAAAAGCTTACAAGAGTAGAGTCATGTCATCGAGAAAAAAACGGGATTTATTTCCCTACCAAAGAAATATAGCTTCGTAAAGTAATTCCAAACCTATTTGTATCGTAATATGCTTTTATGAAAGTAGAATTCAAATCGATAAACCTCGCTTCTATTCAAATTTGTTCTTCTTTGATCTTTTATTTTGATTCAGGTCTTTTTTGAGGATACCGGTGCAATAAGTTTGTTGTGGAATTGAATTTAGAATGCATTTTTTGCATCCTCTCGATCGCAAACGTCTCGACAAACTTTTTGAATTCTGGCTACACAAAAACCTTAATGAAGTTTCAAGGAAGTGTTTGTAGCTTGTAATGCAAAAGAAAAATATACATCAAAGCAGCGATGAATTTAGATATGTATAAAGAATGAATATTCTCAAAATAGGAACAGTGGATGTGGTGGGATATTTCCCTAGAATATATTTCTTCCCAGCAAGCAGGATCACAATGTTTGAGGTTTCGGGAACGTGTGAACCATTGTTTTCATAAACACCTTATTCACTTACAAACCAGTCATTGACGTAGTTTGGTGTATGCACCTCGACGAGGTTATTGCTCTTTTGTCTCGCCTTGTTCGTGTGAAATATCGATGCTGCATAAATAGCAAAAAGCGTGTTTGAAAAAAGTTCTGATAATAGAATTTTAATAGACGTGATAGCTCAAGTATCATTTCATAACATAGAGCTTGGTCAGGATTTTAACCTGGAACCTGTCGCACTACAAGCGATAATTACTTCCCACATTGATACATACAAGACCAACGTTTACTAACGGGAGAAATATCGCCTCCTCTGAACGATAGAAAGGTCCAAGCAGTAGAAGTTGTATGGGTTTAGTATAGCTGTTAGTATTGTGATTGAGTTGGTGGGTGTTGGAACGAATAGTTCAGTAAACTATGATATAAATCGTATTTATTAACATCTTATGAATAATTAAAGTTCGTTTAAACAATAAAATATGGAGCAAAATATTTTGTTTATCAAAAATACTTCAGGAAAGCAAACTGTCCGGCACTGTGGACGGAGGCTCTGTTTTTTCATTTCTCGTCTCAGTGGAGTCTCTGTATATATTTTGCATGTATTGCGTATTTTAGACCATTCTTAATTCTCTTCCACTTAAATATGCCACTTTCTTCTTCTTGCTTGCACCCCAAGTCTTTTCCACACTACTTCTTTTGAAATCTCAGGCTGCGCCCGGTCCTTATGTGCCACTGCACGAGCGAGCAATTTTTCCCCTACAACATCCCTGGACATTGGGTTCAGCTATTCATTTTTAGTCACGTGGCTTGTGGGTTGCATCAACATCATCAACATCACAGATACATGTCTTCATGGGGAGAGCGAACACGGGGCTACGGGGTCACTGCTGTAAGTCTTTCCTAACTTTTTTTTCCTGACACCACCCTGTCTCATTTGAGGTAACGAAAGTAAGTTGCTTTATATCAGTTCGGGTTTGTAAACGGTTCCATCTATCTATCTTTGAAAAATTCCTCGGTAAAATCGGATTGGAATATATTCCCCCCCAAGACCCATCTTTCAGTTCTAATCCATACTTTGCATTGAAAACATTTTCTTAAGAAAGACCTTGGCTATACTTTGGATCATTCATTTTTATCTAAGCGGGAAGTCCGTAATTCAATAAGTGCATTCCAATGGAAATCTGAGAGGTTACTTTTTCCTGATAAAGTTTATTGAACGTAACATGATATTTTTTTTCTGTAAGCATTTGTGAATTCGTGATCCCATAAATGCACTTATTCTTCTAACATCATTTCTAGCTTTTTAATCTTCGAGTCAAGTCGGATTAAGTTTTTAGACTTGATAACTCAGCAATATAACTCTTTCTTTCTGAACTTTTCAAGAGGGCTAGAGGTAGAATAAAACGGTGCCAGAAAGTGTAACTTCTTCTTGAGAAGGAAAAAGAAGTTGATGTCGTAAATTTCTGGTTGTTCTCTGGTAAACTACTGGGGCTGGATTCTCCCCTTGTCCTTAGCGAGGTTTTTCTCCTTAAGCCCTCTGTTTGTCCTTAATAAAGGAAAGGAGAAAAAATTCCTTATTCTCCGCTCGCTTTTCCTTAAATAAGGAAAGCTTTACTTCCTTACTCAAGGACAAAGATGGCGCTAGTGGAGGAGTGAGGAGACGCTCTCCTTAAGCTTGAGGACAACTACATTTCCCGTAATGGCGGCGGCGATGCGTGCTCTAGTAGAAGATATATTCACGTTCAAACAATTGTTTTCGTGTTTTTTGATGCTATTAATGCTGGATATATGCATTTAAGATGATGCAAGGAATTTAGGTTAACGAAAAATACAGTAAGGCGGCTATGTGAGGAGTTGCAGCCGAGATGACAAGACATGCTGTTGAGCGGAAGGGTAAGTTAACGTGATGAAACCGAATTTTTTTTATTTTTCGTAATATTTTTAGTCATGACATATCACTCACTTTGCATATTAATATACATTAAATTAGTCGAAATTTTTGGGAGAAAAATCCTACTGACTGACCTCGTCATAAAATATGTGCTGATCGCAAGATGATCTATGTGTGTGTGTGTAAGAGATATATTCGTAAATAAATTCCCTTCATAAATAGGAATAGCATGTATTATAGTAATATATTATGTTTGGCCTACCGATAATGCCGCATCTTATGTTTGTCTTATTAATGCTCATTTTCGGGCCATCTTAATGACTGGAAACAGTTGAAGGCTCTCTAAACCCTATTATGAAAATGCCAATCGTATATTTTGGATGTAAAAGTTGACATGCAAACGTGATACACACACTCGCTATGTGCAAAAGCGCTTAAAAATTCCTGCATATAAATGTAATGCATCCTAAAAAAAACCCCCTACCAGTCAGACCCCACTATATATTGTTAAAAATTTATTTTTTAATTCAATGCAAAATGAGTGCCAAATTCTATATTTAATTCGCATGCTTCCCTTAATTGCTGCAGGTTCTATATGTATCATGATTTTGAATTTTTTTAATGGTTGCATATATAACATAGCTTATTAAGCACTTTATTAATGTATTGCATGAGTAATTAATTTTTATGAGTGAAACTTCAGTTTTAGTGGTATTAATGTTAATATTTTGTACTACAGAGTATGGAGAGTCTGGTGTATTCTAAAGGAAATGACAGGCAGATCTTGTATGATTTCGGCACATTTCTTTAAAGGTAAGTCTAATTTTTCTACATTTTGTTTGAAATTTTTCTGTATCTAACCATTTATAATTTTGTAACATTGAACTTACATAGGAAATAGCATTATAAAGTTAAGTGTAATTTAGTTCTTGAAATAATGTGTATTTTATTTGAGAAGCATGCATTAAGGCGACTGACTACATGTGAGGTACTTTTTCAAAAACGTTATTTTGGATGAAATGCTTGTGTTTTTAATTTGAATGTGGAATAAAACTAAGACATGTTTTTTAACATATGTAAACATAAGAAAATGTTTCTTCATTAATATTTAATAAAAACATTAACATAATAAAAGAAAATGTATATTGCCTAGAGTAATTATACATCTAAAATTAGTATAATTTCAGTATTTATGCAAAACATTGTGAAATACTACTACTTATATCAACTTGTTCACACAGTATGTTGCTATAATATTGTTCTGTTCAATGAACTAAAAGTTTTGAAATATAAAAAAATGAAAAAATTTTGAGATATGGTTGTTTACGTGAAAAAAAACTTTATTTAAAAAAACTCAATATTTTAAATTCAAAATCATGTAAATCAAAAAGTTTCAAAGATATTGCTTAGATCCTAGTTCATTGCATACTCATAGCTGTACAGAACCCCTGGAAAAAATTTATATCTTCTAAAGTTTTGTAGGCATTAGGTTTGCAGCAGACAAGAATGATGTAAATCAGTTTCTCAAAAAATGCATTAAAAAAAAGTTTCACATACACTCCTAACATTCAGAATTCTCAACATTTGTATGACAGAACTTCCTTTGCTTCAAATATCTCTAATTTTGACTTTCTGCTTTTTTTTCTTCTGGTCATTTTTTGCCAGTGTTGTATGATATCTCGAACATGTCACACTCGCATCGCCCAACCCAGAGTAAATAGACGCTAGTTCATCAACTAGGATTCCTAGATTTCAAGTACAGAAAATATGCCTACATAGCCAGAATTAAAACGCAGAACTGCAATAGTCCCCAAAAGCATTGTTTGCAGTTCGATAAAAGTGCCCTTAGAGGCAAAATTGTCCAAATCACATTGTTGTTCTGCAGTGTACCATGCAAGCACTTTGAAACAGGGATTGTGCACAAGGGCTCATGTATGTTGGCTTTATTACATTTATGCTGTCATTAGAGGCGCCAGCAGGAGATTTATCAGTAATTTTATGTCATTCACATGCAGCTTTCTGATGCTTACACCAACTGTCGGGTCCTCTTGGACATTGCCCACTTATGCTCTTTATGACTGGATCAACAATGAAAAAATACAGCTGTAACTGCATACTACTAATAAACCACACATGCACCTCGTCCATATTCCTTTGCGGATATTATGAAGAACTGGTACATGTTGGAATGTATGTGTAGTGAAAGCTGATGTGGAGTTTGTTTCGGTGTTTATGCTTAGTGCTGCTATCTGCCCCTAGTTTTTCTAACTATGATTGAAGTGTAATAATTAAGTAATTGTATCGTTGTAGGCCTGTTGCTCTCTGTGGCGAGACTTTTTTAATGGGGAGATTGGCTCACATTTGCACCTCAAAGTTAGGAGCCACAAGAAACCAACTTCAGCCAACCACCACTGTGGCAATGGTGGGGTTCGAACCCGGGTGCTCATGATACGAGTTCGTCACTATGACCACTCGACCACCATAGATGCTGTAACTGCATATTTTTTAAATTTCCCACATTGCTACGAATAGCAATACCATAGTAATTTTGTAGTTTATTGGTTAATTTACCTTTACCACTCAATCCTTTCGTGGTTTTCTTTAGTTAACTCAAACGTGCACCAACCATCTTCTGAACATGGCCAATGCATTCCAATTTAGGAATGTTAGTTTTGTGTTAAGGAAGGAAACTGTCGGGTTCGTTTACAATGACTGATTGCCACAATCATAATCACTGTCACTTTTATATATATTACTTGGTTTAATCATAATTTTCAACAATAAACATAATATTCACACGTCCTCCTCGCTTACAGCAAGCCTTTGAAACTACTTCCTGAGTCCACAGGAGCCACTCTCTAACTACCCAAAACACATCAAGCTTCTTTTCTCTTCACCGTTGAGGACCTTTCTCCCCACCCATGCTTTCTAATCCCATCATGCTCCTTCCCGATAGGGGGAAACCTTACAGAAACTATTTATCCACTTTCCAACACATGCCAATCATGTTAAATTCCTTAGAGAAATGTGTATATGTGGTGCAGTAGTATAAGTGGGACCTTGATAACTCAACTCTCTTATAGGATCGAGAAAATTGCCCACTTAAGCAGGTGTTGAGTTAGCAAGGTTTCCATTTTATCTCACCTTCAATGATTTTTAAAAACTGTTTTTATGTATGTCCCTGTTTATAATTATTGTGAATAGGCATCTTTAATTAGGCAGAGAAATCATATTTGGATTGTCTGAAGATATTTTATCTCTGAATGAGCAATGCAATTGTCTAAAATAAGCAAAAACTTGCTCTTTCTCATTTAAAGTGAGTTTGGTCTAGCTTTCCCAAACATCTTCTGCTCAAAAAGTTTCAGAAATCATTCATCCTACCCAAAGATGTGCGAGAATCTTTGACACATAATCAATTGTTGAATGAACATTGAAAAAAAAGTTATTGAAACACACAAGTGAGCAATTTTGTAAAATTTTTCGAACTAATCAACAAATGAACAATTTCTAGAAAGTATGCAGAAGGAAAATATGAGAGGAATGTGTGTGAAGTGCATGTATGGTTGTTAGTAGTGTTCCATCACTATGGATACATTGAAATATTATTTGTAACTATTTAAAATGTTTTTAGGTTTTTGACTTTGCTGAAGTGAGGGTTATAAAAAGGAAGAAATTACATTTTTCTGTTAACGACGTAGAACTCAGTGCAGATGGATTTAATCCATGAATTTCTCGAGTAAGTTGAACCTTCATTTTTAACTCTGTCATTTTTATGACACACACAAAGCTTCCAATATTCATTAATTTATCGATTTACCCACTTCCTCCATTTCAGGTGAAAATGCTGAATGAAATGACCTTTCAGTGCTGACTTGGAAGTTGATCATCTTGTATATTCATACGTAGCACGATCATATATGTGCATGTGAAATGCTTTTAATGATACTGTATACAAGTGTCTAATAAATTTATTCATGAGCAGTAAATAGGTGTTTTCTGTTTTGTGATTACAATTTTTAATTCAAAAAAAAAATCTATGGATGTTGCTTTATTGCAGTGAATTTGACGCAAGAATCAGTTGCATAGGAAATTCACGTGTATTTTTAACAACTGGATGGAATAACATATAAAGTTAATCTATCGAAATTATAATTACAATTTATTTTTTTATTAGATGCTGCTGAAAAAACAAAATGAACAGTTCTAAATAACCTTATTCTAATAACTTGAGTGTAAATACATTATAACAGATGTAATTACATAGTTGATAACTTGCTTGTTATGTTACAGTACAAAGTGGGTATCCTACCTAAGAAATCTCTGGTGAATACATTTCCCTGAGTGAGAGATCACACTTCTCTTGAGAATATAGTTTTTCCAACTGACCCACTGATAGTGCAAGAGCTCTAATTGTATGTAGCATTTGTTTAGGAATATGAGACATAAATCCAAATGGCTTTAACATTGACATTAAATTCATAGACTTGGAAAATGTTCAACATCCCACCCCGATGATTGAACATAACTGCTGTGTCAACCTCTAAGTGGTTGTGCTATGCAGCATGCGTTACATTTTTTTAATGAATATAATTTGGGTGTCGTTGATTCCCTTGGGTTTTTACCTAAGAGGATATATACCTCCCTTATTAATTTCCTCTTACTTCCTCTAAGGTTTTTATACCATAGATAAAACTCAGCATTGAGTTTTAAAAAAAATCCAAGTAAAACTAACAATCTCTATAGTAAAAAAATTTCTATACAAAAAAAATTGAATCTAAAAATTTAGTCACTTTCGTGGATATTTACTTTTTTTGTTACGTAATCATTTAAGACCGGGAAATTTTTGAAAACGAATGTTTGCCAAGTATCTCACCCGCAAGGGTTAAAGGGATAAGCTGGTTAAAATTTAATGGAAATAAAAAAATTATACATATATTAGTTTTTTCCTAAAAATTATATATAAGATATATAATGAAAAAACTCTGAAACTACTTATTCAAATGAAACCTAAAAATTAATACGTATAAAAGCAAACGCCAATGTACAAAAATAAAAATTAGGGAGGGGAAGAATACGCGCGAAATTAATGTAAATAAAGCAATTGTTGCCACTAATGTAGAAGAAATATTGATTTTCGATACGTATAGTAGTAGTTGTAAAATTTTTGCTTTACGTTGATTGGTCAAACGATGAGCTGAGCCGAAGAACCGAACTGAACGAACCGAAAGACCCGTTTTTTCTCCGCAACCAGTCACGTGATCCTAAGGATAATGGTTAAGGAGAAGGGGAGAATGCATCTCGGGGAATTCTCCTTGAAGCTCTCTGTTGAGCAGCTCCTTAAGTTAAGGACAAGTGCTGAGCGAGCGTTTTCTAAGGACAAGGGGAGAATCCAGCCCCTGGCAGGTTCCCTCTCCCGGCTGTTTTTATCCTTCGAGAGCTGTCACGCGATATTCCGTGAGTTTGATTTTCAAGGGTCTTTGTTCCTTCCGGAAGCCGAGTCAGCTCCTTTATTTACCCGCAAGCTGCAAACGTAGGCACTCGGTATTTGTTCTATCTAGTTATTTTGACTGGCAGTTTGTTTCTTTTTCCTTATAGTAGTATGGAAAGCCGTTCGGTGATAAAAGTATAACTGTAATGAACGTTAACTTAAAAATAAAATAGATATTTTTCTTAACTGAAATGTGGCTGATACTTGGAAGTCGTCCATATCACGGAAAACTACATAAATTTGGTGAAATATTAGAGTTTTTGGTGCACTATTTTTATACAGGGCGGGCAAAAAGTCTGTCAAAATTTTAAAAATCCATAAAAACCGGAAAAATAACAGAAATGAAAAACGGTTTGCGGGGTTTGCATCGCTAGGTCACGGAACTTTTATTAAGACAGGCGAAAAAACTAATATAACAGCTGATAGGTAGCACTGACGTACACAAGTCGAAGAAAAGATACGCAAAAAACGAAAACAGAATGCCTCCAAATCGTTTATTACAACAGTATGTGTTGCACATGACACCACCACAGGGGATAACACATATTGTGTATAATATGTTGTCAGCTGTGGTGGTCATGTCCCGGCTGTTTAATCTGTCAAGGATAAATATTTGCACTAAGCATGAACACTAAGATGAAAATATAAACAGAAAATCTAAATCTTTGAAAGAGAAGTATGTATTATCAGAAATTATATATTTATCGGGCACGTAAACCGGAAAATAATACCCAAAAGAATAACAATAGGAATTATTAAACATGCATACTTGAATGTATGATGGATTTTGACTGACGAGTTAATTTCTCTGTATACCGGAGAAGATTTCTTTTCCCGTACGTGAATGTTGTGAGATAGCTTTGTCAATTTTTAAGAAGTTCACATCAATATATTCTTTAAAGATTAGTTTCCCGGTTCCCCTTGTGAGAAGTATCATCAATTTTCCCGAAACAGTAATTTTTCTATTTGGATGACAAAGCTGTTATGTTTCAGTGATCGCTTCATTAGTGTTCACGTTCGATAGATTGGCATCTTTGATAGCATTAGCGGCAATTTACTCTTTTCTTGCCTAGAGCAATTTACTCTTCAGACTGAAACTTAGGGGGAAAAAAACAGAATTCTAAAAAATATTTTTCCTTTTCTGTCATCTCTCTAAATACTTCTATTTTTCTTCGCCGATAACCAAGTAACAAGATCTATGGAGCTACTCGGAAGAAAAATTGTATTTTGATGGCATAATGAAGTAAATGACTGGCAAAAAATTATGATGTACAACATACAATTATTGTTTTGATCCTCATTTATAATAATCAACCAGTTTTTGAATGAGTTTTAACTATCGAGAATTTAAAACTCTGCCTTCAAATAAATGGGATACATTATGTTCAAAAATATCATAGAACGTCTATTTACACTGAGTTTAAAACATACAGGGTGGTAAAGAAGTCGGAACCTGTTTTGAACCAAGAAAAAGGTTTGAGAACAGAGATAAACTTCTTAAAATATAAATTTATTTTTTTACTACAATTTTCTACGTGCGCAACTTTAATGACACGGAGGATGTCAAGCCCATATAGCATTTCTTTTCATGATATTTGTAACACGGAAGTTGGAAAGAATAGAAATAAAATGAATGGATGTAATAAAAAAAAAATCTTTCTTTATCATAATTTATTGATTTTTCATCTGCTGAGGTGTTTTCACTAAATTTATTGTCGAATATGGTTTTTCTTTTATACTATATCTGTACTCGCATTAAATTCTATGTGGTTCAGATGTCAGGATGCGACCACCGATAGATAACGCCTTCATTTCCCGCCCAACTCCACTAATTGGAAATTGTCATATGGCGATATATGACTGAAGTGGGTGTGCGGTAAAGTAGATGTCAGGACTAAATATACAGACAAACGGTTTTTAACCTCTCCACACCTGAGCCAAAACTGAATATCAAAATCTTCTCTTTTTCTATTGATTTGTGTTTATTGTATGGAAAAGTTCCCTTTCAAAAGAAAAAAACTAATAATTGGGGGTCGATATATTTACAAGAACTAGTTAGAGAGAGAGGTACACATATATCTAACTGGAGTTTTAACTTAAAAATAATCATTAAAAACCATTTAAAACCGTTAGAAATGAGGCACACATATGTGGACCTCTGAAGCGGAGAGGTTGAATTATTTGAAAGCGAAGGCTTCAAAGTTGTTTTTTTTTTACTTTCATCCTTACTTCCATTCTTCATATCATTGTAAAAAATGCTATATAGGCTTGATATCCGCGTTACTGAAGGTGCGTTTCTAAAAACATTGTAATAAGAAAATAAAAGTTTTAAAGATTATCTTTCAAATTCTTTAAGCCGTTTATCTTTAGCAGCTTTTATTACTATTTTTTTTCACAACAGGTCCAGACTTTCAAACCCCGCAGTATTTATAGGATGAAAACTTATGTCTCTGGTTCAACTCAAACAACTAATGAATCATTGGTAATGGAAGCATAGTTGCAGTTAGAAAATTTATTCGTACAAAGTGCCTATTTTAGATGCGTCATTTTTTTTATTGGGATGGCAGATGTATATATCGACATACGAAAGTCAATTTCTTATGTGGTCCCTCTATCCTCTAGCTTTAAGTTATAATGTTGTTGTCCTGTCTCTCATGGCCCAACAAAATTAATTAATATTTTTAAGTGCAACATTAGCCGACATATTTCAATTCAGAAATCACTGAAAATGAAAAAAAGAGCATATGAACAAGCTTGTCCTTCTGAGCCTATGCTATCTGTCTCCTCGTTTTTAGTGGTTTTTTAATTATAATCTCTCAGCTTATGCATTAAGGAACATGACAATGTTTTGTTGGGATCAGAAGAAACCAGGCGTACTTTCCAACTGGAAGTTAGAGGACAAGGGGAACATATAAAAATTAAGTTATGTGTCTCGCTACGTATACGACCCCGATTAGGATTAATGTCACGTTACTTGAATAGATTTCCTAATTGAAAGTATGTTTCGATATTCAACGGTTACGAGTTATTTCAGTTGAAACCGAATTAAGTTTTCACATTTTGTATATATTATATTGCATTATTAGAGTATTAATGCGAGTTCAATCATTCATCGTGGTGTAGTAGTAGTAGTAGGTAGGGCCTCCAAAAATGGCTCGGGGATCCATGATGTTCTTAAGTCAGCCTCCTCGTTGGGCAATTTGCCTGTTGTGGCGTTGTATTTGTATTTGTTATATATATAATTTGAAAATAAAGCCGATACAGCGATAATATGGGAAAAAATCAACGATTTTACTTCTACTGTGGAACTCATCCGAATAAAAAAATCTTATTTACGGCAAATTAAATTGAATTTGACAGATGAAATTAACAATATAAGAAATAATTTTAATTAATTATATTGGACAATCTTCCATCCTTCTTAACATTACTTTTTTTAATGATTTGTTGCTTCAAAATAAATATATTTTTAATTATAATTTGGAAATTTTTCATTTTATTTTTACTTTCCATAATTGAATAATTTTTAGAAAAAGTATTTATTTTTCTACTTACTTGTTTTTACTTGCAATTATGTTCATACGACCATAAAGCACGATTTATTTTTTCACTTCCCATGCTCTAGTTGGTACCGCGCTCATTAATCGAAATCATATTAATCGTAACAAACACAATTATAAAAAAAAAATATATATATATATATAGTCAAATCCCTCGTAATAAATTTGTCGTTCACAATATATAGGCTATATATTTCAATTTTGTTGCAGGGCAATAAAAAATGCAATTCATTTATTATTTAATTCACGTAACGTCTTATATCAAGAGACTCGTCAATTATCATTTTTAATTATTAAATCATCAAAAATTTAAAACATAAAAAATAATTCCCACCATATACGAAGATAAACATTTCTTTTGGTAAATTAATTGGCTGATTGTAATATTAGGACTTTTTTTTTTGTATAATGAGGTTAAATATAAAAAGTAATAATTTTAAATTTTTTCAAAGATAATCATGCTTAATAGTTTTGAATTATTATTAGAAATAAACAATAGATAAGAAATATTCTGAAAAAAAAAATAAAATTTTATTGGTTGCATAGAATATCCAGAAAAATTACTCGAAATTGGAAAAAAAATTTATCTTACATTAAAATAAATTGTAGTTTAAAAAAATATACAAGTATTCTGATAATACCTACATGAATTTAATGTATAGCCATTTACCATTTCTACGCGGATTTACACTGATAAAAAAAATAACCTCATTGTTAATGAACGAAACATCCCATGTAGAACGCGTCTTTTTAAAAGCGAACGAGGAAAAAATAATAATCGTTATACTGAGAAGATTTATATGATACAACAGCGAATGTTTTTTGCTTGTATATTATATTTAAAAAATAATAATAGGTTTTTTTTTTTTCCAGCTGAACCTATCTATCTTTACACCTCATTTACTGTTCTCGGGATCTAATGGAAATTTAATATCATTACGTGCGAGTATTAACAAGGTTATTGCACGCTTGAAAAATGCGATGTGGAAAGGATTCTGTGTAGAAAAAAATAATAATAATAAGGAGTGTATGTTACGTTCAAATATGATGTTTTTGTGATACATAAACATAATGACAAAAATATCGCTATTAAAACAGCAGTAATATTTATTTATTTTCCGCTTCAAGAGTTTTTTTATTTACTTTTTTGAATTACGTAAATGTAAAATCCGAATATTTTTGGGCATACTTGGAAGATTTATTCATGAAAATGTCATCCTTTCATTACAGCTGAAGCGTTTATACAGTATTTGTAATTCTGTTTTTACTCCAGATACGTAACTTTAATTATGTTATGAAATGGATGCAAAGGAATATTCGATATGAAGGAAGGGGAGGAAATTACTAGTGCGTAACACTAAAATAATAAATAATTTAGTGAAATAGAAATATCTTTATACGGATATGTTTAAATATTGAAGAGTACATGAAAGGCATTAATTTGAGAATATACAGGGAGAGAAAGAGATCCCATAGTTCCCCTTGACGCATTTTACTAGGAAAACGTTGATCCTACAGGTATACTTCCAATTGGAAGAAAGTATTCAAATAACATAATTTCGTATTGGATTTTTTTTAGTATACAGTCAAACTGGATTATAATGACCTCTGTTGTAACGAAACCTCTGCTATAATGTCTATAAATGACGTCAATATTTCTCATAGAGACTAATATTTAAGACTCTTGCTTATAAGTGCGATGGAATGAAACAACCTCGGATATAATAACACGCGATGCTTTTGCTTTACTTTTTATTCCCGTTCAAAAATGCCTGAAAAAAGAGCTCATTGTTCCTCAGATACCTAAATATAGACTTGTATGATGCTTCCCAGACTTCCAACGGGATATTCTCATAATTTCTTCTGTAAATGAAGCTAATTTAAATTCGCAATCTTCATTAAATCGGTTTTTGTGACAGTTTTCACAGCATATAATTTATATTATAATTAAACACACCTATTTACCTCACACATGTTCCAAATTTTTTCAGTGAAGTGCATTTTAATTCAGTGCAGTGCAGACTCATTGTAGCACCTAATTTCCCTGCAAGGACTATTTTTTACGCAATAATTGACAATTGCACTGGCAATGAGACATTTTGATAAAAATTGGCGATGTCCCAGAATTATTATTCCGATTTCTTGTATTTTTCCCGATAAAATATAATGTCCACGTCCCCAAAACTCCCATTTTCGACATTTTTCCCTTCGTTTGATCACTTGATAAATACATGGGATTTGCTACGAACCTGCCTTGTAACACATCTGTAACACGTGACAGGAATTCAGGAACAGGATTTCTTGTAAAAGCGCGAACAATGCGTATAAACAGATAAGAAAGTTTTCATACACTAACATTACTAAGCAGATCGTGGATATAAATTTACAAATATTCAATTTACGTCAGAAATGGCTGTTGGCTTCGGGAAAATGTTCTTGTCGTGAAAGCTGCACCTATGATAAGTTTAATGTCTGTATTCTACGGAAGAAATTTCCGCTCTTCCTTAAAATCTTTTGTAAATGCTGAGCAATGTTTTTATGCATGTCGTTCAAGAACCTCTCTGCCCTTGTGTCCCATTTTAATCTTGGTCTTCGATGCAGTTAAAATTTTAAAGCATCAATTTTTATTCATTCAATTTTTTTTTGTCTCCCTCGCAAATTACGTAAATCGTTTCGCGTAATGATTCACCCGGTGGGTGCATGGTTTTTTTAGGGTTCCGTTAGGCTACAGATTGTTACCAATGGTAAGACATTTCACTGGCAAGCATGAAAAAATATTATAGTCACGAATTTTGATCATTACGCATTTCATTGAACTACGGCTATTTTTCAAGGAGGTAATGTAACATAGGCTGCCAAACATTGAGGATTGAATCCAACGGTCAGATCTGTTTATAGTAGAACGGCTAGAAAAACTGGCGACTTAGACACTTAAAACCCAGGCTCTCTTGGAAACCGGACAAGCATTCTATCATCTACGTATCTGGAGGACACGGCCCTGTCTTCCTTATTACACGTACTGTGGCGTGAGGAGCTGAAGTAGAAGCATTAGTAGCCTCTCTTAGCCGTGCCTCCAATGGTGTAGATACAGTATTAGCATATTTAAATGGTTCGCAAGAGGGCCTGGGCTCCCGTCCCAGATGCCTTGTCATTGAGTTCACCTCGGCGTTATATCCAGAAAAATCTCTGTCTGCTTGATACTTTGGGCTAAGAAAAAATGCGTCTATCTCTCTCTAACTTTCGGTATGTTAAACATCCCCCCATGGCTTCATATATTTTCGCAGATAGATATTTAGACAACATCTTGAACTTTTGAAGTACTGCTAGACGTTCGAGTGAAAAACTCATTTTCCTCTCTTCGAAAGGCATGGATTAGAATTTTTCTGAAGTAGAAACATAGAAACAGAAAATTTCGAAATATCCTTTGATCTGAAAGTCTCGGTATATATGTTCATAGTGTCTTTTTCTTTTCTTAGTTTAAAATTCGACGTTCAAATGCGAAGAAAAAGTATGAACTTGATGAAATAGCACACCAGAAGCATTATAAAACAAGATTCAGTTACGGTAAAATCTCAGAGAGAACCGACGAAACAAGAAAAAAAAGCTAAAAAAACACGAAATTGCTAACGCTATTGGGCGCAAGATTGGTCTTCGGAGTATTAACCCTTAACTGATGTTGTGAAAATTGCGTGCGTAACTGGCATCATGGTGTCATTTGGTGCATCATTGGGACCCCAGCAAGTGTTAACGCATTTTAAAAATTAACAAAATAATTTTTTATAAAACAATGAGACTTTTACATGAATTCATTCCTTCATTAATTAATTCACTAAATTATTTTTTTTAATTTCTCCAGTTTTTTTCTCCAAACTGGTCTTTTATTAAGACACACATTCGAAAGAAATCGAGGGACACGTGGCTTCAGAAAAAAATTTAAAATTATAAATTAAATTTTTGAACGCAATTTTCATGATTAAAAAACGAACAGATATGATCAAAATATTCTCATAAAATAAAATTTACAAATTCAAATAATATTTACTATATTTTTACAAGCATCAAATTTAGACTTATTTCAAGTCGAATTGCAAACTAATTTGCAAGTACTCCACAATACTTTAAAACAACACCATGATATGTTGATCATACAGATCTTACGTACAATTCACTGACAACAGTTTCCTCATGCTCACCTCGGATATCTGATGTTCCGCCATTAATTTGAAACCGTTATCGAGAAAATTGGCACTCTTCCGATACGCCATTTCTATTTGAACCCACTTCGGCTGTCGGACAAAAAAAAGGCTTACGCAAATGGGGTGGTGGGGTCATTTTGACCCTGCGGCAACTTCGATCAATGATATAGACGGAAAAAAAACGTAGAATAACATAATAAATTTGCCCAAACACGTGTATAAAACTACCTTAAAAAGTACTGAAAATAACACAGTTCAAATGCATTTCCTTCTCAAGGGGTGGCAAGATGAAGAATGCGCTTGATCAAAATGACCCCCCCCCCTTACACCAGTTAAGGGTAAATACAACCACTTTCACGCTGACCGGAGATTGAGTTTATTACTAAAGCTTAATTCCCAATTGATCCGCCAAAAATATGCTTTTCAGCCGAACAATATGGTAAGAGTGTTTCCGCTGAGCTATTGAGAGTTGCAACTTGGTAACCATCCCAAGTTGGATCTTCGGTCATCGTGATAGTAGTTACATAATGTACCCTCTGTCTACAGCACCCATTTAGTGTCGAGGCATCTTGATAATTTCTTGTTTTTTTCCTGTTTATTTGTCTTTTTCATTAGTTATTTCTGCGACAATTCAATTATTGTCAAGTCTTTACAATTACATTGGAAGTTCAATGTGTACATCACGTACACACTCTTTTGGATAAATATAATTTCAGAATGTCCCTTACACCAGATAGAACGTTCTAGTACTGGGTAAAAAGGAAAAACAGAAGGAAATGTGAATATGAAAAAAAAATGGCTGAACGAACCGCTGGGCAATGAAGAGATCTTTCAACACGTCATAGTAAATCAGAAAAATACCAACAACACCCACGTATCAAGTTACCAGATAAGGAAAAGCTCCCAAAGGGTAAATCGTGACGCGAATGATTAGAATAATAACAAATAAATATTCTGCAATAAAAAAAAATCCACTTTCTTTTTTAGAAAATTTTAAGACTTCTCGATTATTTCATATTCAGCTATTTGTTTATTAAAATATACAAAGGGCGATTCCATAATCGTCCTTGCCGCATTTCAGTGCGGAAGGTTGATTGAAAATAATTCCACGAACATTACACTTTGAAACGTGCTAAGGGGGCATTCAAGTATTACGTCAGCATCGATGGAGGGGGTTTCCGATTTGCTGACTTTTGATGACAAGGGGTGAGTGAGGGGTATGGATGATGCTTACGTCAACAACCACCCTTTATGAAGATATGAAATATTCTTAATAGCACCTTCTTCGGTGCGCCAAAAATGAAAAAAAAACCCGTTTCGATAGTCATTGGGCACCTGAACTAACAATCTCCCTATTGATAAGTCTCCTACAGAGCCACTTTAGTGATCTCTAAATGTTTCACGGATACTTGAAGTATTTATTGGAAATAATCTTCGTGGTTTAAAATTAGCCTTTTTACATAAGATGTGGACAAAAGGTGTTATTTATATACTTCAAGAAATAAATCTTACATTAAGAAGAAAATAAAATGTAACATTCAATTTTTTAATGTTTAATAGCTATTGAAAAATGTTTTCCTTTTCCCTTCTCCCATAAAGAATATACTTCTTATTTTTTAAAATATATATACACTATAGCATCTAATCAAAAGTAATAAGACCTGAAAATTCGGATCCGTTCCTTTGAGAGTTGCGAAATTATTAAGGAGCACCTGACGCTTCAGGAAAAAAAATGTCTTAGGATTACTCTCTAGAGATTCTGAGAAACTCGAAACCTAGTATATAGAAGAGAAAAAAAAATTTTCTCACTAGGGAATAAAACACTAAAACTCAACTTTCCTTATTAAATTAGTTCTCTAGAAGATTTAATGGTACACCTTGAAAAAAAAAAGGTATGCTGTAGAGTCTTTATATTCTTGGCGGGAATAAATCTTATATTTTGTACCGAAAATCCTGGATGTTGTTTCTTCAGTATAAAACTTCAAAAATGAACTACTAGCCGTCACTTGTGGTCAACGTCGCAAAAGTTCAGATAAATTGGTTGGTTTTTTTACCTTCAGAAAATATCATTGCATTTCACGATTTTTTTAAAAAAATCAATTTTTTTCTTCATAAACATAGAAGAGTTTTAAGGAGTTAGGAGGAGTTTCTATAGATTAACATACTGTATTTTGATTTTCCTTTGGATCATTTAGATTACGGGGTCTTATCCTTTTTATGTTCAGTAAAACTTTTGTGCTAATAATACATTCACCAGGCGATCCCTTGCCAATAAAATTCTTAAGGCAATGGAATTATTTATAAAGTTATTATCGATATGGTACTTTTGATACATGTATATCCTTTGTAGAAAGATATTTAATGCATAATAATGTGAAAACGATAAGATAATTGTTTTGTCATGAAATTGCACGGACCTTCCTGAAACATTTTCAAGGATTTTTAGCATTTCCCTGGTTAACCCGGGATAACGTCATAACAAAAGCATCAATTCCAAGAATTTTGGTATCAGTAAAATTCTCATCAATAGCTGAACTTTTTGGGAATTTACAATGGAGTTATACGCTAGGATGTGTACACTAAGATGCATACTTAAGCAACCTAGTTAACTATTTTCGCTTTTTAGTACCCCATGCGAGCGTTAGTGTTTGAGCTATACAAATATGAAACGGTGGATCCACACGAACATCATATGAAATATTACTTAATTTACGTATTAGCGCAAATAATATATTACAAATAATAGTGTTACTATCACAAAAATTAGAAACTTTGCCTGGTTTTAATTTATACAAAAATTGCCACGTTTTCAAGACATAAATTCAATTGGTGAATTCTGACCACGAGGTCCTGATGAAACGCGTCGACCATTCGACCAATTGAATTTATTTGTCTTGAAAACGTGGAAATTTTTGTATAAAATAGTGTTATTAATTTATTTTCTCACTACTACTGTTTATTTTAACATAAAATGTTTAGAAAAAAAAACCCGTTTTATTACATTTCACGAAATTTTCATAGTCTCTGAGTATCTTCAAATTTTATACACCGACAGTAAAACAGCGCGTTAGTAATAATAGCCTTTCGACAGTATTTCTAATTTTTACTAATATAACTTGAATGATTGAG